>NC_069390.1:33965000-35215000 GCF_027475565.1 Acinonyx jubatus | reverse complement strand
CCTAGAATTCAGAGGTAGTTTGATTTATGATTATGCTTGTGGTGGTGCTGTTTTATGTCAGTTAGTAATTACATTCAGTTCCAAGAAGGAAACTTAGAAAATGGTGGCTACAATGAAAGAGAGGTTTTATTTTGCTCCTATCATGAGAACTGTGGAGAAAGTCAATCCAAGCCTGGGATACTGAGCCCATGATGTCAGCCAGGTTCTGGACTTACTTCTTTCTAAGCTCAACCATTCTTGCCATGTGCTTTTTCCCTCCTAGTACAATCTACTAAATTGTGTTTCTCCTATACTGGAAGGAAGAAAAGGAAAAATTCAAAACATAAATACTATTGTTTTCTTCCTTAATCTTAAGAAGCATTCTCAGTAACCCCAGGCAACAATTTCTACTTACCTCAGAAATATGTGATATGGGCCATAGTATACTTTTTTTGTATTCCCACTTTGCTATCATCAACAATATTAGGATGCTTTTATTTTTTTTTTTTTATTTATTTTTGAGAGAGACAGAGTGCAGGCGGGGGAAGGGCAGAGAGTGAAGGAGACAAAGAATCTGAAGCAGGCTCCAGGCTCCAAGCTGTCAGCACAGAGCCCGATGAAGGGATCAAACCCACAAACTGTGAGATCATGACCTGAGCCGAAGTTGAATGCTTATCTGACTGAGCCACTCAGGCGCCCCTCAGAATGCTTTTGATGAAAAAGTAAGGGTATATTTTTTGGGTAACTAGAAATCTCATTCCTAGTCATTAAGAAGCAGAGCTATGACCTGAAGCCAGATTTGTGTAACTCCGAAACCAAGGCTCTTAAACTCTGTTTTATGGAATATTCTTTTATTTCCCTGGTATACATCATTATTTTAAAACTTAGTTATTAGGAGAGTGCTATGTTAATGCTATATGAAAAGCTTGATTATGTGAATTTGGAAAGTATAACATATTCATTGAATCAGTAGAAATTGGAAAAATCTTAGAAAACTATGTAAATGTGTTGTTATGCAATGCGTATGGGAATATTTTAACCTTCTATTTTATTTTTGTTATTTTGCAGCTAGAACCTATGAATTATTTGTAATTTAGCAGATTAACCCTTTTTGAGTGAATTTTAATTTATGTATCAAGTGACCATTTTGAAACTTCAAGAATAGGAGAAATATGCTCTGTAGATATGACACAATTGCCTTCAGAAGTTGGATAGTGTTAAAAGACTAGCATAGCAATTTTATGTATTATAATCTGTATTCTTACCATTTTTGTAGAGCATAGGAGCCTATCTTTGCAAAATTGCAGAGGATAAAGTTACTATAAATGCCTACACTGTTTCTGGTTTCAAGGTTTTTTGTTGTTGTTGTTTTGATCCATTGTTGGCAAGCCCATTTACTCTACTACTGAATAATGGCTAAAGCAAATAATTGTGTGATCATATGGATTTATGTTATTCGTCCTTGTTTAGAAGTCAAGTAGTTTAGATGACCTATTGATTAGTAGAGTGAGTAGCAGTTAGGGGTCACTTGGGAATGAATTGATACTCCGAACAAAATACAAAGATAAATACATTTAAAGAATCACTTGTAGGAATATTGCAGTGTAGAAAATCAATGAGTATCTGTATCCCTTTAGAAAAATTAAAATGTAACAAAATAAATGTAGAAATTATTTTTAGATAAAAAAATTATAAGATCACATGTTTTTAACTTATTTATTTAAATTCAGGTTAGTTAACATACAGTATAGTATTGGCTTCAAGAGTATAACCCAGTGATTCATCACTTACATATAACACCCAGTGCTCATCCCAACAAGTGCCCTCCTATTGCCCATCATCCATTTAGCCCATCCCCCCACCCACCTACCCTCCAGGAACCCTCAGTTTGTTCTCTATATTTAAGGTCTCTTATGGTTTGCCCCCACCTCTGTTTTTATCTTATTTTTCCTTCCCTTATCCTATGTTCATCTCTTGTTTCTTAAATTCCACATATGAATGAAATCATATGGTATCTTTCTCTAACTTATTTCACTTAGCATAATACCCTCCAGTTCCATCCATGTTATTGCAAATGGCAAGATTTCATTCTTTTTGATCTTTGTTAATTCATTTATATCACAAATACTCCTTGGATACATATTTTAACACTAGGCAGTAATCTTTTAGTCTGATGAAGACTGTCTTTATCATAGAAATAGCCTATGGAATAGCTACAAGGAACAATACCTTACATTATACCTAAGTTCATAATCAACTAAGTTCATATCAGCATGAAATAGGTATATAATAGATATGGATAAATTAGGAAATTAAGTTTATTAAAATTAATTGGTGACAGATGATTTAAACACCAAATTTTTTTAAATGCGTTTCAAAAGAAATACAGGGTACCATAGTTGTTATTTTCTGTTAGCAAGACTTAAGATTTCCCGAGTTCCCTAATGTTTAATGGTGTTTGAATATAACCCACAGATGTTTCTGCACACATCTGCAAATCCTTTCTTCTTTATTCAGTTCTGGGAGATCAGTTAGCTTACTGAGAAGGAACTTTATATTTTATTACATTCTGGTGCTGCTTAAGGACAACCTTGTTTAAATCCTTTCTAATTGTTTCAAAAGTTGTAGATCAGGCAATTAGAAGTAAAACAGCTGTGTATCTGTTGCCTGCAATACTGGAAAGATTCATTTTCTTTTTGTATTGCCTGTCATATCAAATAAAGAGGCTGAGAGTTTATCTGTGATAAATGCACTCAATTTAATGCAATGGGACAGTCCCTTAATTTGAGCACCTAGCATAGTGTCAGCCTAAATCTCTTTCTGCTGATTTAATTAGCAAAAACTCCGTATTAATGACTTTGCAATTAAACTTTTTTAGTCCCCATTGAAAAAATATAATCCTTTCACAAAACAACAACAAAAATTTAGAATGAGCTCAATAATAAAAGTAATTTGCATTTTTTAAGCAAATGTGTTAAACAGCTGATGAATTATTCAACATTCAGTGTTGGTTCTTCAGACTTAATGAGCCTCAGTAATTTGACTTCCATACCGAATTACAAATTTTATTCTATGTTTATGAATTGAAAAGTATTCATCAGCAAAATGCATGCATCAAAGTACTATACATTGTTAATAAAAAATTTTTTTTCTAATTAGGCAGGAAATTCTGTTCTAGCAACACAGCAGAATTCCTTACTGTGATGACAGCAGTTTTATCACTGTTATTCATTTTACTGCCATATTTATTATGAGCAAAATATAGGTGGAAATCTCATTTTTGTTAATTTTGTGTTTTATTCCTAGATGTCCTATGTTGAATGGTCACATGGAACCCAATTATAAATCTATTTCTCAAAACCTCAAGGCTGTTTACTTTATCTCATCTTGAGTGGAATAGTTCAGAGTTCTAGCAAGCTAGAATCCTATATATGTAAAGCCTAGCATCATAATATTTCTTCCAAAAGAAATAAAGCATTTCTCAGTTATTGGGTGTATACTCTTTTCACTGACAAAATAACAGTTCCTTTAATGATGAAGAAAATTGTCAGTAAAACAAGGAACAAAACCCACAAGTGAGCCTAGTTTGTGCATTTTTAAACACTTTATTGCATTTGAAACTCAATGGATATGCTAATAATCTGAAAGTAACAGCAATATACAAATATTTGCTAACCTGTATTGAGGACTTGCTCTGTACCTGGCTCTGTTTGATGTACTTCCACACATTCCTTACAACAAACAACATTAGGAGTTAGATGCTGTTATACTGTATCTTTATGAGGAACCTGAAGGTCAGAGAGTTGAGTTACTTTCCCTGATAGACAGCAAGTCACTGGTGAAGTAGTTACTCAAGCTTCTGGCCAGGCTGATTCCATAGCCATGTTGGTAACCCCTGACAGCCCTCTCTGAACCATGCTGGACATGCTTCATGCCTCTTGTTGAGCTGCAGCCATTATTCTATTTCGAATGATTTCATTTTGGGGAATATAAGCTGTTCTAGCACATAATGTTAATGAAATGGTTCATAGAAGAATTAAGTGAGTTCTAACTTCTTCTAACTGGAATGATGCTGGTCATCTAACAGATCATCTAAGTGTAGCTCATTTGTAATAAATGATAAAAGTGCAATAAAAACCTTTTTCTTTTTCATGAATCTTTTTAAGTGTGTCTTAGGCAATTCTCTCTTTTTTTTTAATGAGTATTTTGGCTCACTGTAATCCCTAGATATTTTTTCTGCCAAAGGACAGATTCTAGAGATGGATAGAAATAGAAACTTATTAAAATCACAGTATGTAAGAGATGTGTGTTTCACATTTTATTGTAAAATTTAGATTTAGGATTTTCTAAAATGGGCTACACTAATCCAAATCTCTTCTTCCATTTTAATCGATTTGCTGTTTTACATAAAATAAAAATTCTTAAGAATGTATCTCCAGTCATTACACAAAATAAGAACTCAACAAATACTGGTTTCTTCTTGCCCTCACTTGAAATTTTATAAATAATGTCCAGAAGCAGTGTATGTAGTTAGTACTGTGGTTCTCTATCCCATCTGTAGTTATTGTTCATCACATAGGTCCAGAAAAATGTGTGCTTGATCCCAACAGATTTTGGGGGTCTAGACGGTTGGTGATTTTGGAAGTTCTATTTTTTAGTCTTATAATTGTCTTGCATGGAGAGTCATTATATAAATCTATAAATGAGGCGAATTATATCTTCAACCCTGAGAGAACAAAGGGGAATATATAAAATTAGGCCAGATACTCCAAGTGTATTTACATTTGAGACAGGGATCTAGAAGAAAGGACATAAGACCAACCATATGTAGCCATTTCTTAGATTTGACTAAGTTTGGCAATGGGTGATAACAGCATGAAGGAAAAATTATCAAGGTGGTTTATGGGTTTTTTCTGTGGCTAACTCTTAGTTAGGAACTAGCTTACACTCTTGTCTTATTCTCTACTCTGCCAACAGGTTCTCTTCTTTTAACACAGAGATCTAGGCTCCAAATATCAGGTGTATTTTAGGAGTGAAATTATAGCATATTGGTTAAGAGCAGAAAGACTGGGATGTGCTTGGGTTGTATGAGGAAACTATCAGGAGACTATCACATGTTTCTATGAAATACATTATTTCAGCTTTTAATGTTCCAAATAACCAAGGAGAAGACTGTTTGACACCCTGTTCCCAAAACATCCAAACTGTCATTCTAGATTTTATTTGCCTAGCAAAGGAAAAGTAGACATTCTTCATCTTTCTTATCTTCAAACTTATTTAGAAGGAAACTAAAGCAGGTTGTAATTTTAGGTAGAGCGACCAGAAAAGGTCAAGGTGTGTCCTGCTTTTAAATTATTTTGAATTGTATTATTTTGTTCTTTCATTAATTCAAATACATATATATTAGGTACCTACCATATACTAATTCTGGAAGTACTGGTGATAAGCTAGTGAGCAAACTAAAGTCCTACTATCTGGATACCAAATTCTGGACATGATTGGAAGGAGGAAATGAAACCTACCAGCTTTTTTTTTTTAATCCCACCCCTACTCATAAACTTCATAATCCCTGTTGTCTTTGTTTCAACCTAACCTCACTTCACCTCCACTTTGGTCCACCTCAGTCACTTAGTGACCTAAATTCTTTTGTGACTTCCAGTAATCCTCCAGTATTTGAGATGTTAGAAAGTTGTTCTTTATATTTAACTACCAACGCCTATGCTGAAATTGACAACGATTTATTTCTACTCACCAGAGGAGAATCCAGTTGGACACTTACATTCTGTACTTATACATCAGATCTATTGCTCTCTAAGTGGGTAAGTATAGATAAATAACTTCATATCTCATGATCAAACAGAGAGCCCTCAATGATGTTTTGTTGCTACAATGGACTTTTCACAGTTGTTCTGATTTCTTAAGGTACTCAATTCAGATTATTTTCATATTAGTAATTAACATGTGTTCAAGTATCTGTGTGTGAGATGACAAACAAGGTCTGCAGTGATAGTAGTATCCTTGGCACCTACCCAACCACCTCCATACATTGTTGCTTAATAATTTTTTTTGCCAATTTGTGTTGTGTGCCTTAGGCAAACTGTACAGTTGATAATTAGGTACTGTTTTGAAAAGGGGCTAGAAGTCAGAAATAACTGATATGAAAACAACAACATCAACAACAAAAACCCAGTGGAACAGATCAAGAAATGAGGAGCTGATTCTTTGACAAGATCAACAAAATTGATAAATCTTTAGCCAGACTCAAAAAAACAAAAATCAAAAACAAAAAAAAAAAAAAAAAAAAAGAAAAGATTCAAAATCACATGAGAGAGGAGAAATAACAACCAACACCACAGAAATACAATTGTAAGAGAATATTAGGAAAAATTATATGCCAACAATTGGACAACAACAAAAAAATGGGAAAATCCCTAGAATCATATAACCTACCAAAACTGAAGCAGGAAGAAATAGAAAATTTGAACAGACCAATTACTAGCAAGGAAATTGAATCACTAATCAAAAAAAACTCCCAACACCGTTCAGGACCAGATGGCTTCACAGGGGAATTATACCAAACATTTAAAGAAGAGTTAATACCTATTCTTCTTAAACTATTCCAAAAAACATACAAATGGAAGGGAAACTTCATAACCCATTCTATGAGGCCAGCGTTACCTTGATACCAAAACCAGGTAAAGAAGAGAGCTATGGGCCAACATCTTTGATAAACATAAATGCAAAAATCCTCAACAAAATACTAGCAAACTAAAGTCCAACATACATTAAAAAAAATTATTCACCCATGATCAAGTGAGGTTTATTCCCAGGAATGAAGGGTGGTTTAATTCACAAATCAATCAACATGAGACATCACATCAATAAGAGAAAGGGTAAAAACTGTATGATCATTTCAATAGGTGCAGAAAATTTGACAAAGTACAACATCCATTCATGATGACTCTCAAAAAAGTGGGTTTAGAGGAAACATACCTCAACATAATAAAGGCTTTATTTGAGAAATCCACTTGCAAACATCATACTCAATAGACAAAAACTGAGAGCTTTTCACCTAGGATGTACACTCTCACCACTTTTATTCAACATAGTACTAGAAGTCCTAGCCACAGAAATCAGACAACAAAAAGAAATAAAAGGCATCCTAATTGGTAGGGAAGAAATGAACATTTCACTATTTGCAGATGACATGGTACTATATACAGAAAACCCTAAAGGCTCCACAAAACAAAACAACAACAACAACAAAAACCTGATGGAACTGATAAATAAATTCAGTAATGTTGTGGGATACAAAATCAATGAACAAAAATCTGTTGCATTCCTAAGTACTAAAAATGAAGCAGTGGAAAGAGAAATTAAGAAAATCCCATTTAAAATTGCACTAAAAAATAATAAGATACCTGGGAAAAAAACTAACCAAAGAGGTGAAAGATCTGTACTCTGAAAACTATAAAACACTAAAACACTAATGAAAGTAATTGAAGACACAAAGAAATGGAAAGACATTCCATGCTCATGGATTGTAAGAACAAATATTGTCAAAATGTCTATACTACTTAAGGCAATCTACAGATTTAATTCAATCCCAATCAAAATATGAACAGTATTTTTAACAGAACTAGACCAAACAATCCTAAAATGTGTATGGAATCTCAAAAGACCCTGAAAAGCCAGAAGCGATCTTGAAAAACAAAACTGGAGGTATATTAATTCCAGACCTCAAGTTATATTACACAGCTGATGTAATCAAATAGTATGGTACTGTCATAAAAATAGACACATAGATCAATGAAATAGAAAAGAAAATCCAGAAACAAACCCACAATTACATAGTCAATCTTTAACAAAGGGAGAAAGAATATACAATTGGAAAAAGACAGTTTTTTCCACGAGGGTGTTGGGAAAACTAGACCATTTTCTTACACCATACACAAAAATAAATTCAAAATGGTTGAAATATCTAAATCTGAGACCTGAATCTATAAATATCCTAGAAAAGAGAATAAGCAGTAATTTCTCTGACATCAGCCATAGCCACTTTTTTCTAGATATATCTCCTGAGGCAAGGGAAATAAAAGTAAAAATAAACCTTTGTAACTGTATCAAAATAAGTTTCTGTACAGCAAAGCAAACATTTAACAAAACTAAAAGGCAACCTGCTGAAGAGGAGAAGATACTTGCAAATGACATATCTGGTAAAGACTTAGTGTCCAAAATATAAAAAGAACTTCTAAAACTCAACACCCAAAAAACAATCCAATTAAAAAATGGGCAGAAGACATGAACAGACATTTCACCAAGGAAGACATACAGATGGCCAACACACACGTGAAATGATACACCACACCATTCATCATCAGGAAAATGCAAATCAAAACTACAATGAGACATCACCTCACCCTTGTCAGAATGGCTAAAATCAAAAACACGTGAAACAACAAAGTGTTAACAAGGATGTGAAGAAAAAGGAACCCTCTTACACAGTTGGTGGGAATGCAAACTGGTGTAGTCACTCTGGAAAACAGTATGGATGTTCCCCCAAAAAGTTAAAAATAGAAGTACCCTATGATCCAGTAATTGAACTGTGTATTTACCAAAAATATACAAAAACACTCATTCAAAGGGATACATACACCCCAATGTTTTAGCAGCATTGTTTAAAATAGCCAATTTACAGAAGCAGCCCAGATGTCCATTGATAAGTGAATGGATAAAGGAGAAATGGTGTATATACACAATGGAATATTATTCAGCCATAAAAAAGAATGAAATTTTGCCATTTGCAGTAACTTGGATGGATTGAGAGAGTATAATGCTAACTGATGAAAGTCAGTCAATGAAATACAATACCGTATGATCTCACTCATATGTGGAATATAAGAAAGAAAACAAATGAGCAAAGGAAAAATAGGGGCAAACCAAGAAAGAGAGAGACTCTTAACTATAGAGAACAAACTGATGGTTACCAGAGGAGAGGTGGGTAGGGGGATGGGTAAAATAGGTGATGCGGATTAAGGAGTGCACCTGTGGTGATGAGCACTGAATGCTGTATGGATTGTCGAATTGCTATTTTCTACATCTAAAACCAATATAACACTGTATGTTTACAGGAATTAAAATAACTTAAAAAAGTAGGGAGCGGCTAGAAGAATTGATTCTGGAATCATGTATTTAAGTCTCTTTTTAGTTTTTGGGTACAGTTTTAAGTCTGGAATTGCCTGGGTAATTATACGTGACCCTTTCCCTATGAAATTCACAATTTACTTAAAAAAGAGGTTATGAAGACACACACACATACGCATACACAGTCCACTTTAACAACAAAATCGACACAAAATTGCATGGTATGAGTATGGAGCATGCTCCCTGTGATTTAACGTAGTGTTTAAGTAAGAAACATAGGAAGAAAATGTCACTACTTAGTAACCTCTGATGGTTAGCTAAGAGTCCAAGCCAGGTTCTCTTGGATACACTCACTGGTAAATATACTTATCTCCATAATTCTTGAGTTTTTCTGGTTACTTCTGGTTAAATGAAAGTTTTATTTCTAGCTAAATAAATGGAATAAGAATGTCGCAAAGCGTTTTCTTTTCGAAAGGCACCACTTTCCCTTCAGATAAAAGGAATCTCAGGGTTTTGCAGTGGTTTGTTCTTGCCATTGCGATCATTAGCCAAATCCAAACACAGAAGGATTCTTGAAATTAGACTAGACTTATGTCTGAAGTGTATTATTCACAACTCTATTTCTGTTAGGTATCCTTTCAAATGGATTCTATGGCCATATACCTTTTGGAAATACTGTATTTCATATTCTCATCTTGGGAATTCAGCAGGAATGGGAGCATACTGAGTGAAGCAACAAAATCAGACTTGTTTAATCTCAGCTAAATATTTCTCAAACTTACTTGACCACGGACTCTCTTTGCTCTCCCTTCTATTTATAGTTTGAACAACACATGTTCTGAAGACCGTCTTAACTCTGGCTGAGTCTGTATAGATACTAGCACAGCTTTTGGAAGTTTCAGTTACTAGTTTGTTTTACCTAAATGTTACATAGCAGTTTTTTAACTTCCCCACTTATTATTTTCTCTAACAGTATAATGGTGAATATTCAAAAAGATTCTGGCTCCTTGAACTACCAATATTGATATTTTTTTAAAAATGGGAATTTCCCACTTAAGTTGTATATAATCACTGTTAGTCTTTCGGTATGATAAATACAGAAGATGCTAAATTGTATTTTATATCCACCATACAATTTTGAGAGTAAGCATTGAACTTCTTGAAGGGTCTGTGCCTTGCCCTTGTATTTGACGACAAACAGAACTGTTAGGACCTCTCTCCTTCTAAATTAAATAATGGCATATGGTTATCGTTTATTCTGAGAAGGAAACCACAAAGGTGAAAATGGCGTAAAAGCAAATACAGGCTTTGAAAAAAAGTTTGGAGGACTCAAGACTATAATTGAGAAGGCAAAGACTATTTAATGGACCGTAACTGACCCCTATCCTCACAACCACATTTAGAATTAGTGTCTAAAAAATAGTTGTTATTCAAAGAAAACCAAAAGGAGCTACGTACTTGTATGCATGTCTAATTTCATTCTCCTGAAAACTCTGTGAAACAGATGCTTTCATTCCTGTTTTACCAAGGAACTTATTTTCTCAAGGTCATAGCCAGTAATTGGCAGAGCTTGGGGATAAAAGTGGATGAGTCCTGCCTTCTTTGGTCAGCATGTTCACAGAAAACTCAGATGCTCTCTCTGTATGGTCTGAACACTAAAAATTTACGAAGACAGTATAAACATAAGTGAACTTAGTGAACAATAGACAAAACATGCCAAGAAAATGTCTTACTCCCTCAGATTCCTTTTAGTGTTTTTGGAATTGACTTGCATATCTGGAAACTCAGTAAGGATACCTGAGTGCTGCTGTTTCTATAGAGAAAAGGTTCCACCCCTTTCAGTGGAACCATACATCAGTACATTCAGTGGAACCATATTTGACTAGGCTTGTCCAGCTGCCATCAGCTAGAATTCAGGACTGAGGCTTCTGTGTGAATCAATAGCCAGTGTCAGGTTCAAATTGAATTTTATTGCTGTTAGTTCTCGAGTCATTGTTTTATGTCTCACTGCATTGCTTAAACTAACAGAAAGGATTTTCCAGCTTAGCTGGGCTGTTTTTTTCCACTCTCATCTCTGTACTCTACAGGCTATTTTATCACATTCCTTTTTTAAATAAGTGGTATATATTCTTTTTGTTTTAATTGGGAAAATTCACACACCTCTGTTCCTTTGTGTTCCCCGGTCTCTGCTGAAAAAAGCCTTTTTTATGAGTGCTTTGGAATCCTTTTTAGGCTGCTGAACATGGAAGTGGCATAAGGGTAAAGGCAGAAGAAGATTATGAATGTGACTCCTCTTTTTGCAGCTTCTTAAGAAGCTGCTCATAGACCTGTTTTGTTTAATGTTGTGTTTTACGGTCATAGGAGATGGAATTATTGCAATATGATTTGAGAATACTGTTTTTAACACTAAATGTTAGGTGGTTAATGAACACAAAAATTAGCCAATGCATCTTTAGCCATGTCTAGTAGGAGAGAAATGAACCACAGGAAACTTCAAGGTACATTTTGTTGTGGTTGTTGAACTGTACTCTTTACTATTTATTCTAAACTTTCTTTTCCAATTTTTTTTACTATGCCTAATAGTGCAACAAAATTAGCTGCTGTCATTTCTCTTTTTTTCTCTCAAATTCCTTTTGTAGAAATACAAAGGAGAAACTAAAACCCACAGAATCAATATCAGAAAGAAGGCATTGTTTTCAATTGTGGTTCTCTGTACTTTCTGTAGAAATAAAAAGGGAAGTCAGCAGAAGCCTACATGTTCAATCATACAATGATTGGAGCAATGAATCTAAACTTTGTCTTTCCAACCTCAAACTAAATAATTTCATATCACATTACTCTCTCACTTCTACTGGATCTTGAAGCCATTATGCTTCTGTTTTGTTTTGATTTTTAAAGTGGTCATATTTATGAAGTCCATATAGATATTTGCTTTCTCCAAACGCATCTGAGGAGTTTCATTTTATAAATAAATTCTAAGAAAAAATATATCTTCTCAGGCATAGCAACAAAATCTTTTTAAAGAAGGACTTAGACCATGCCCCCCACCCTGCACCACGAGTTTATTATCTTAGTTTAAGTTGCCTGAACTTCAAAGATGCAATAACCAGTAAAATATCATAAGTTTTTATGAAATAAATCTTAATCTGTTTCTATTCTTTTCTTTTTTTAAATGTTTATCTATTTTTAGAAAGAGCACGCAAACAGGGGAGGGGCAGAGAGAGAGGGAGACAGAGAATCCCAAGCAGGCTCCACACTCAGCATGGAGCCCAACACGGGGCTCAACCTCACAACCATGAGATCATGACCTGAACTGAAATCAAGAGTCAGACACTTTACCAACTGAGCCACACAGGTGGTGGCCCTCTGTTTGTATTCTTAATAAAGGAAAAGTGACCTTGTTTGTGATCATTATGATTCAGTAGTCCATTTTAAATTAGAAAACTATGAATGGACCAAGCATTATGCCATTAGTGTTAAAATTCAAATGTGTAAACATTACAGAGAATAATGAATCCTCAATAGGGAACCCAATCCTGCATTCCCTGTATGCTAGGATTAAATTACACATATTCTTTGGGAACCTATGATTTTCCTATTCCTTTTCTATAATTTTATTAAATCCAGAGCAGATTCTTTCTGACTAGTTCTAATTCACTGTATCAATTTAAAGCCAAATTATATTTGTTGAATTTGAATTATCGAAAGCTTCTGTTCTTCTGTGTGTAGTGCAAATGGGAAATAAATGTGTAGCTTTATTTAACAAAATAATCCTTTAAAAGGTAAGTTGGGACGTTTCTGAAGTCATATGTGAAAACAATTTTAATTATGACTGTTTTCCTTGCAGAAAGTTAGCTAAATGGGCACAAATATGTGAGTTCTTATCCTTTCATTCTTATAATTTACTTTGTATAAATGTGAGCCTATCTAGGTTCTCTGCTCAAGTCAAATACGTTTCTTCGTGAGCCTGTCCTTGATAGTGTACATAGAATACTTCCTTTGTGAAAGAACCACAAGAGCGTTGTAGCAGGATGAGGATTGGGGAGGGGTGTTAATTTGGTTATTGTGCAAGAGAGAATCTGGTGATGGTTTCACTCACATATTCCATTGCAGACTTTCCTGCCTAGAATTAGATTTACCACTCTTCCAGGATGAGAAAGAGAGCACAAGTGCAAAACATCTGAATGGAGGGCTTTCCTAGGCTTCTGATTCTGACTAAATGGTCAGCTTATTCCATGAGTATTCCATCTATAATTCTTGACACTGGGGATGAGATTCCCTCTGTTTCAGGAAACCAGTTGTGAGATACAACAGTATAAAGGTTATAGGAAAATATTTAGAGTATTTTTGAAACTGAAAGCACTTGTGATAACTAAATATAAAGTATTTCTTAAGTACCTAGTAGGTACTTGGCACTGTGCTTAAATAGTGGGGATATAGAAATAAATATGACACAGTCTCTACCTTCAAGAGATCTCAGCCTAGATAGCTTTGTTGTTAAGTTAACCGATGTATATGTGACCGTTGCAAAAAAGCTATGGAAACAAAGGGGAGTGAACTGCACAAATTGTGTAGAAGAAGGTTTTCCAAGATGTTGCTGGGATGCTGGACATTTTATGACCTTCTGAATTTTCCTTTTAAGAAGTACAGATGTCCACCTGGATGAGGCCAAGGTCTAATATAGAAAGAAACACAGAAAACTTGAGTGTGGTAGGATATAGGATACCTTTTGATGTTAATTTTTAATTTTTAATTTTTTGTTATTTTACTTACCTTTTAAGTTTATTCATTTTGAGAGAGACGGAGACAGTGTGAGCGGGGGAGGGGCAGAGAGAGAAGGAGAGAGAGAATCCCAAGCAGGTTCCACATGGTCAGCACAGAGTCTGATGTGGGGCTCAAGAAACTGTGAGATCATGACCTCAGCCAAAACCAAAAGTCGGATGCTTAACCGACTGAGCCACCCAGGTGCCACTTGATGTTAACTTTAAAAAATTTTTTTTAATGTTTATTTAGTTTTGAGAAAGAGACAGAGTGTGAGCAGGGGAGGGATTAGAGAGAGAGGGAGACACAGAATCTGAAACAGGCTCCAGGCTCTGAGCAAGCGGTCAGCACAGAGCCTGATGCGGGGCTCGAACTCACAAACTGCGAGATCATGACCTTGGCTGAAGTCACATGCTTAACCAACTGAGCCACCCAGGCACCGCACTTGATGTTAACTTTTTAAATATTTTTCTTTTTCCTTGTTTTTCATAAATTATTTACAACTTTGTACTTTCTTGTTTTCAATTAGAATGTGTTTTTTTGTTGCAAATATTTACTTTATATTGATGAGGAAAAAAATTCCCTTATTAGGTGACTCATCACTTTTCTATGAATTTGCTGAGTCATCCTTGACTCATGATCATATAGTTCATATTCACCAGAAAGTGAAACTTTAAAGGAGGAAATACCAGAGCCTCCTGTTTGTCAGTGGATTAGAAATCTTAGGACAAGCAATAGCAGAGGTGCTGAGATTGACAGTAATATATGACCTGAGTGGTAACATGTGACTTCGTTTAACTAGTCCTTTAAGAATGTTAAGAAAATTGAATGTTTTAACCAAAAAACGTTATTGAAGGCAATGTGGATAACAAAAGGAATAAAATATAGCTTGGAGGAAGGAACTTGGCTTCCTAGTCTGTCTGTAATGACTTCAGATAAGACACATAAGTTACCAGGGAACTATCCCAGCCTGATCTCCAGATCCCAGGTTTAGGCTCACTTAAAAACAAATAAATAAATAAATGATTTTTTTGAAGACCGTATTGTATTTTAAAATAAGGATACTTGGGGCGCCTGGGTGGCTCAGTCGGTTGAGCGCCAACTTCGGCTCAGGTCACGATCTCACGGTCCGTGAGTTCGAGCCCCGCATCGGGCCCCTGTGCTGACAGCTCAGAGCCCGGAGCCTGTTTCAGATTCTGTGTCTCCCTCTCTCTGACCCTCCCCCGTTCATGCTCTGTCTCTCTCTGTCTCAAAAATAAATAAATGTTAAAAAAAAAAATTTAAAATAAAGATACTAATAGGAGTAGTAATATAAATAACCTCTTCGTGTTGAGCATTTATGGGATTCCAAGCTCTCATTAATAACAATTTATGCTACTTTTCTCATTTTTTTATTTTTTTAAAGTTTACTTATTTGTTTAGAGAGAGAGAGAGAGAGAGAGAGAGAGAGAGAGACAGAGTCAGGCAGGGGCAGAGAGAGAGAGAGAAATTGAGAGAGAGAGAGAGAGAGAGAGAGAGAGAGAGAGAGAGAGAACCCCAAACAGACTCTTCACTGTCAGCACAGAACCCAACACAGGGCTCAGTCCCATGAAATCATGACCTGAGCTGAAATCAGGAGTCAGATGCTCAACCTACTGAGCCACCCAGGTACCCCTGCTTTTCTAATTTTATCCTCATAGTTCTGTGATGAAGTTACTAGTATAGATGAAGCTACTATACTCGGTGAAAAACAGAGGCCTAGAGAGGATATGTGATTTTTTTCGAAGTCGACATTTAATAAAACAAAGATCCTGGCCTCCTATCCATGCGTTTCTCACCTCCAAATACATATAACTGTATCCTTGGCACCTTGGACCTCAGCTGCAGCTGAAGTAGCAAAAATCCCTGCTTACTTTCTTGCTGGTGGGGTGTATTTCTGGACCAACTCAAACTTCATTTATTCATTTGGCCATTTGTGTATCTCATTCTGTTCTCTCACTTCTATAAATAAACTCTGGCCCTGCAAATCCCAGAGCTCATAATGTCATAGCCATTGGCTATGCCATCTGATTGTCTTCTGTGAGTGTTCTGTAGATTTCTAGTTATTCCTGGATCTCTAATTCATCACTGTAGGTACTCTGAATTTTCTGTGCCCCTCTTTTAGAGCCTGGTGTCTCTCAGGTTCTCTGTCGCCTTCAGTGACCTTCCAAAAAATACCCTGTCTTGTTTCCCTAGATAGCTTGTCCCTACTTCACAGAGCTGCTGTGAGAAGTGAGATGATACATGTGAAAATATATTTAAAAAACTTCACATCCTTAATTTCTTCCCCACTAAAATGAACAGGATTGAACTAGATACCCTCTAATGTTCCTGTGGCTCACTGATTCCATTATCAGTGATTTATTAACTTGCCATCAGGTGCAAGGTATTCTGACATCAGACTCCAAATATCTTAAGCTTATTGCGGAGCAGGCTCTAGTAGGTATTGTATACACTGAGGGGGAATTGAATACACTCAGAGGAATTAAAACAATTCTTTATGTTAGCTTATTCTTAAATTGGTGCTTATGTTACAATTTTTGTCATGGGGTCTTCCCATTTTCTTCAAATCATGTGAAATACATACATAATTGTAGATTAACATTTAAAAAGTCAGGCCACTGCTTGAAATTATATATGACAGAGAAATTCTCTTGCCAAGTCCGACCTTGACCTGTTGCCTCATTTATTTTCAACGTGGCTTATAATTGAATGTTCAACAAGATCCTTTTCATCTGATCTTATCCCAAACTGAACATTTTCAATTCAAAGGCTGAATCTTGAGCATGAAATCACAGCAACTATGTTCATAATTGAAGTGATTGGGGTTTGAAAAAACAAAGTTGAATGCTTTCTCCTAAAGTCTGATATTCTAGTTAGGATTCTAATACTTGGGATATTTTACTTTGGTTTATGTGCATTTAAAATTATCCTATTTTATCCTTTGATTCACAAAAATGAAACTTTATCATCCTGGCATATGTACTTGACATTCAACCTTCCATCAAGAAATGTGCATGTTTCATAGGATACTATTATACTGGAATCATCTACGCCTCAAAATCAATAATTAAACGTATATAATTGTAGGAGAATGTGAGACTCTTTATAATCAGTTTCTTTTCATTCTTAATATGGTAATAGAGCTACTGTGTATACACATCTATATTTTTTCACCAGGTGGTAATGTTTTATTGCACCCATCTATTATTAAAGGCACAGTTATCTTTTACTAATAATGTTAATTAACTTTACTTTTTTTATATAACCTTTACTTTGTGATAGAGATACAGTATAGTGATTAATGCTTTTTCACTAATTTATAAAGATTTATCCTTTTCCTCTTTATACCATTTAAGATATCCACAGATATCTGTCTCATTGCTAAACAAGAGACATCTTATTTAAGATGTCTAATATAAGTGTCTAAAGCTAAATAAGTGTCATCTTATTGCTAAATATAGGTGTTATTTATTTATTTATTTATTTATTTATTTATTTATTGAGAGACAGAGTGCAAGCAGGGTAGGGGCAGAGAGAGAGGGAAACACAAAATCTGAAGCAAGCTCCAGGCTCTGATCTGTCAGCACAGATCCCGATGCGGGGCTTGAACTCACAGGCCATGAGACCATGACCCGGGCCGAAGTCGGACGCCTAACCAACTGAGCCACCCAAGCTCTCCTAAATATAGGTGTCATTATGATAGCACTTCAGAAAGGTAAAGAATTCAGAGCAGGAAATACATTAACCATATCTAGCCTTTCTAAAATCAATCCTAAAATATATGCTTTTACTTCCGTGAATGTCTTTGGTACTGCCTTGCTGTATTTTCAACATGAGTTATACAAGTAGAGATTTCTAGTAACATTCCTTCCTTGGCTTATGTATAGATTGTAAATGTAAATTTTTTTTTCATTCTGCAAATATTTATTAGGCACTATCTATGCTTTAAATGTATTGTTTAAATGGGAATAGAGTAGGGACTATTGCAGTCAAGGTACTTGTCCTCATTCAAGAATTATTAATAGTCACTATTTTTGAACATTTATAATACACCTATCAGCACATTTACAATATCCTTAATTCTTCAAAATAGCATCATTACCTTATTTTCATGCAGAGATACCAAAATGGAGAAAAAGTAATTACTTGACCAAGATCACATGCCAAGTGAAAAGGCAAAATCATGCTTCACACCCAATTCAACCCAAGTACAAAAATCAACTCTTGGGGAGCCTGGATGGCTCAGTTGGTTGAGTGTGCAACTCTTGATTTCGGCTCAGGTTATGATCTCACGATTCATGAGTTCACGCCCCCCATCAGGTTCCACACTAACAGTGTGGAGCCTGCTTGGGGCTCTCTCTCCCCCGTCCTTTCTCTCTCTCTCAAATAAGTTAACTTAAAACGAAAAGAAATTTAAAAAATCAACTCTTTCCATACCTACTACTGCTGCCTTTCTGGCTTTATTGATAGTTTTGTATATTAGTTGATTCAATTACTTTCTTCTGTAATTTCTCCAATCCAGGTATCATAGTCACAATTGCTGTTCTACATTCCTTTGGACAGATAAACAGAAATAAACTGTGGTAATGGGAAATTGCCATCAGAACAGACTCCATAGTTGACTCTGTTCAAATTCTGATGTTGCCTTTTAATTGTTCCATGAAGTTGGAATCTCTAAAATCCATGATATGGCTGCAGCTTAAGATCAATTGTGTGACCTTGAGCAAGTCCTGTAATTTCCTAGTAGTTCTGTTTTGCCCTCTGAAAAACTGTGATCATAATAGGTAACATCTGCACACCATTCGTGAAGTTGAGTGCATTCACATCCATAGGGCAGGCAACACTTTGGGAAAGACAATTCTGGCATTCAAGAAAATAAGAAGTAAAATGAATTTTAAACATGTTTATTGCTAAGATAGTCACTAAAAAATTTTTGAATGGTTATTGCCCAGAACATATTATTTTCTAATTGAAAACAAATGCCTGCCAGTTTTCATCACAGCCCCTTTCAGCCACTGGTGACTGTTTCTGTAATATACCTGTCCTATCTCATGAGGATTAACAAAGAGCCATTAGGGAAAGTATGCAGTAAATAGTGAGAGTATTAATTAAAATGGAAAAACCCACCAAGGCATATTCTGTGTATGGTTACCTTTTAGCTGTCAGTACTTTTCACTATGAATTTGATTGATTTGCCCCGTGCGAACATTAACTACCTTTAACTGGGATATTGTGCTAGGATCTTTAGATTCACCCTTCCTGACAACAGGCATTCCTAATGTGCCATGTCATAGCCTTTTGGTGATTCATTCAATCAGATCTACTCTTTTCATGAATGCTGCTAATTAGAATTTGTGGAGCACTTCACATTTGATTTGAGATTTTGATTTTATAACAACCTTCTAGCAGGAGTACTGTCAGCATTACAATATTTTTAAGTGCAATTGTTTAAGAGACAGAACCAAAATGGTAAGAGAAAAAGCATGTGACATACTGATTCAGGGAAGCTGTGTGTTTTATAATATTTCTCTAGGTTTATATTTCCCTCGGTTCTTATTATCTCAGCATGGCTGCCTATGTTCTACACTACCTGATCTGTGTCTAGAAGACTCTCTCCAGCCTTACTCAGTACCCCTGACACGGTCTTCCAAATGCTAAACCCCAACAAGAGACAGGTTTTCAGCACAGCCTGTGTAAACCAGCTGCAGCAGTGGGAGTGTGCTGGGAGAGGACCTTCATCTGAGTGTCACTCTGTGGATTGCAAAAAAAAAAAAAAAGCACAATAGAAATGACCTTCTAAATATGCTGGCGGTGAAGGTTTTACCTAGTGTAAGGAGAGGTAGTAAAATATTCCTTTTAAAAGTCAGAGCCATATAATAACAGGGCTAGACAAAGAGAAATAAAATTACACAGAAAAGAGGCCAGTCTTTCAGTGGAATGCTTTGTACCTTTTAGAATAGAATCCATTATGGACATCTATCAGTGATAGACACAAGTCAAATAATACCCATTCTTTAGTTTCCTGCTGCCTCGAATGGACTTTTACTTTTTTTTTTCCTGTAAAATTTGAACAATTTTAAATGTGAAACTTTGCCTTTAGAGGCTGTTTTTCTTAGTTTCAAATTTTAATGGAAAAGGTAGTGGAATAAATGGGGAATCTGATTCAGAAGGCTTGGCCTGTCCAGTATTTTAAATGGAAGTTCACATTCAGTAAGTCTCGGGGCTATTGGCACTGCTTTTCCAGCAGGACTCTCAACTTCTCCCATGCATCCTATCTGAGCTGGACTGATCAGTTTGGTTCATAAGCTAAAATCAATTTTTCTCTTTACAGACGATGCTGTATCTCCGTCTTTCATATAGCATTTTATCCTTCTCTGCCTTACATTATATTAAGACTTGCATTATAAATATAATTCATGATTATAATTTTTGGCATTGTGTATTATTATTCCTATTGTCTTTAGCTAAGGAACAAATCGCCCTGATAATACTTTATTGTCCCTTCTCATGGTTTTGTGGGTTAAGTTCAGCCGAGTAGTTCTTCCATAGTGTCTGTCATGTGGTTGTGGTCAGATGTCCCCTGACACCTGTCCACCGAAGCTCACTCACATAGCTGCTGCTTGACGCTAGCTACTGAATGGGAGCTCACCTGAGCCTATGGTCTACAGTGCTACAAGTGGCTTTTCTTTTAGAATGATCAGTTTGTCCTGGTTTTTCTGAGGGCATTCCTGATTTTCACGCTGAAAGTTGCACATCCTGAGAGCTCCTGTGGTGTTGAGCAAAGTGAGAAGGTTAGTCACCTACTCAGGTTAGGTTTCTTACAACTTAGAAGCTGGGTCCCAGGACAAATATCCAAAGTGTGGGAGTGTCAAGAACTTCTTGCAGAAGCTGCAAGTGTTTTTACTGACTTTAGACACCACATATCATCACTTATGTTGAATTTTATTAGTGAAGCAAGTTGCTTAGGCCAGCCCCTTCAAAGGGAAGGGAATTAAACCCCATATTGAGGAAGTGGCAAAATAACATTGCAGTAAAGAAATTGGGAAGGAAGATATTGTTGTGGCCATCTTTGGAAACTGTAACCTTCTACAGTATATATGACCTCATCTTTGAGAGAACAGGATTCAGTTCACATTTGCCTTGTCTCTATATATCTTTCCCAGAGTACCTTGCACTTAGAGTCGCTTAATGCTTAAAAATAAGGAACATCTTTATTCTAAAGTTATTATTAATCCTTACTTGGATCCAAAATTGCATTCAATTTTGTTTAGACCTTCTCCAATTTATGCAGTTGAAAGTGACAAATTTGGATCGGGAATAAGAGAAGCCAAAAGAAAAAAAAAATGTCCTAGAGAAAGTCTGTGCTTCTTATTACAAGATCAGTGCTGTGCACTGTCAAGAGTCTGTTAACTGATTTCAATCTTCAGGTGGTGTTTTGATGGAGTCATGGGTAGTGTTTGGAAAGGCGGTAACTAATAGCACCGTTGGGAAACCAATGCATTATTTTACGTATCCCCAACTATAGGAATGAAAAAGAAAAACTAACAAGCAACTCCCATTTCTGCTTTCACATTTATATTCACATCTTTGGTGCCCTTAGGAAAACATGCTCTCAAGTTATGCAGGAATATAAACTTTGGTGTGCGAGTGAGACATGTCATCACTTGTAGGTAGGTAAATAGCCCTACTTTCTCTCTTCTGTGTCCTGTATTAGATCCTATTTGTTTCCTTTCACATGAAATGTGATAAATCCCAGGCCCAATTCTGTAAACAACATTGTACTTACTTATCAGTGATTAACAATTATATCATGTATATTATGATGTACATCATTTATCTAACCTAAGTAAAGAATTTGTACATATATAATGGCGTTGAGTTAACATGGAAATTTGGCATTGCCTGTAGAGGATTCGAATATTCTTGTAGGTCTTTAAAATGTTGTGCTTCTCAAATTCTAGCGAAGGCAGTTTAATCTTTGTAAATATGTAAGGTCAATTCTATTAGATTCTCAAAAAAAGGGGCAGTCACAGTTTGTGGGCAGCTCTGATGGCTTTTATTACGTGGGCTGAAGCACAAAAGTTCAGCTCTGTTGAGTACCACCGTAGAGTGCATTTTAGAGATCCAGTGCCCTCTAATTGCTTCAAAATGTCAGGTGCTCCAAGCAGGGGCAAAGAAGCACAGGCAGTGGAAAACTAATTGGCATTGGGACATAAAGCTTTTCTGGGTCACTGATTTACATTAGGCTGAGGTCAGTAGTGAACTCAGATTCATTCTCTTCAATGGCAAACTATTATATGGGAAATCAGGCCTGGACAGACTCCAATTGCTGCTGGCCGTTGTACCACAAACCTGTGTACGATGGTTAACTACACTGGTAGTAGCAACCATTCAACTTTTAGATATTTGACTTCAATATGAAAATATCACACTTTTGAAAATGAGTCCATGCTTCACAAAAGCCAAGAGAAGGCAAAACTGTGGCTATTTATAGCCTGCTGAGGATAGCATCGAAAATTTGGGAGACCCGTAGGGAGAATGCAAGACTGTAAAACAGATTATTGTTTTGTGTATGTTAATGAAAAGATGATAAGTGAAGTTGACAATGGAATCTAAAAGAATGCAAATTTATTACCTTTGTTTTCAAAGGTCATGCTCATGGTCAGCATAGGATTAGGCCTCATGCCTGTGCCCTCTAAAATACTTTTGGCTCCAGAAACATGGAGTAAATGTAGCAATTTTGATTATTAAAACTTCAAGATCTCATTTGCATAATACTTATCTCAGTTTTCCTAAGGAAACTTACGTGCATATCAGAGTATTACTTAAACCACTTCTTCTACATGCCAAAGTAGCTTAGTGTTATCTGTGTACTGGAGAATTTACAAACTACAGCAGTAAAACCTTAAGAGATACTTGGAAACATCCCCCCCCCTTTTATTTTTTTTTTGTATTTCAGCTCCATATGTTTTAGCAGAAGGAATATAATCCCAAAGCATCCACTCTATATCTCTCGACACATCAATTCAATAATCTCACGTGTATCCTGCACTTTACTTTTTCTCTATATAACAAACAATATATTACTTCTACAACTATTTCAAATGATCTTACAAATAAAAACATATAAGGTAGAATAAGTTCTAAAGTCAAATTTCAAATTTTGTGGATGTCTTAAGAGAGGGAAAGATTAAGTCTGCTGGGAGATTACATAAAACTCAAGAGTGTTGCATTTGAGCTGGCCTATGAGATATTGGTAGAGATCTATACCAGCTACAGGATCAGGGAGGATACTTTCAGTTTAAGGAACAGTAGCACCATAATCAGTGATGATAGAATACAGTAAATATATTTAGGCAAATATAAAGTTTATTATTTGGAGTAAGGAGTTTATTAATAAGCTAATTAGGTGTTGGCTGAAGTAGCCTGGTGCCTTATTTCAGAACACCAAAAATGACTGCAAGAAAATTGAGTCAAGAATTCCTAGACAGTGGCAGTTAGCAATACGACTCCAAATCTGTGTTAATCAAAAGACATTTTTGGAGTAATCCCTCTTCCTCAGAGATTCTATAAAAATGAAAACTATTGGCTCAGGAATTATCTAGAACGGAGTGATCTCCAGGAATTAGAATGTAGGGACCCAAACTGCAGAACAATAATTTCAGAAATGATCTGCTATTGTTCAAGATATCCCTGTTCAGAAAACATGAAACTCTGGCAATTTTTAATCTCTATTTTTGAGCTAAAATGTCAAAATGTAAGGAGGATATATCCAGTTAGTCTGTGTTATCACACTATCACGTAAGTAAGAGGGAATGGGAACACTCTGTATAGTGGTGACTGCAGTAAAGGATTGCCATTATGATGAAATGAGTCAAGTCAAAAGCAATACATATGCAATTTGCCAAGGAGTTATTATGCAAACATAGGGTGAAGTTTAAATATTAAATATACATACCTTGTTTCTGTGCATATGTATATGTAGATGTATACAAATACTGTATCTATTTTTAAATGTTTTAATTATCAGCATTAAGTATGTGTGTATATATATATATACACACAGATACACTTTCATATTATACATTTAAGATGCGTAATGCTATTCAATGTGTAGAAAAATTTCTTGCATAGTAATAACACATGTTTGCTACAGTAAAGTTTCCTTCAAAATAGCTCCATATGGTATATTACCTACTTTAATTTTCCTTAATCCAAAATTTCGGTCAGCGGGTAGCTTATATAGTCAAAAATACCAGACTTTCGGACCCTATGCTTAGTGCTTCCCATAGTATGTTGGTGCTACAGTTTTAAAGACCTTTGAGTGGGAGTAAAGTTAAGTGTGCAAATGTAATCAGATTAAAAGGGAGAATGGGATATAATAAGCCTCCAAAAGCCAATAAATAATTTCTGTGACAAAAATTAGCAAAGCACCAAACTGTAGGTAAGTGTTAGGACTGTCTTTAAATTTTATAGCTGGAAGTTCACCAATAAGTAAAGCAATAAAATTGCATTTTTCTTGCAGTGTTTTTTGTTTTGTTTCGTTTTGTTTTTGGTTAAACTCTTGCAGCCTTCCACTCCGCCTGTTCGTCTTACATAATATCACAATAGAGGTCAGTTTAGACTGTAAGGAATGATGGTCATTCTTTAGTCATGTGACAAACATTTATCAAGCACCTGTTTTGTGCCTTGTAGAAACAAATTTGGTAGACCAGGCCCTGGAAATGCAGAAAGGAAAATGGGAGTTTCTGCCTCCCAGAAGTAGTCTTGTGGGAGACAAGTAAATAGATGAGTGCCATTAGTAAAAATAAACTATGGAAACGTTTTTGTGCAAGGATCTGTACACTAAGCAAATAAATAAAAACGAAGTGCCTTATTTTGCCTGAAACTTTTATCTGTTGAAACTGTGCAGATACAGGAGAGTTTCCAAAAACTGGATGGAAGAGGGAAACAGTACATTACATGGCTTCCCCAGGAAGCTGCTTTATGATTTAAATCTTTATGCAAAATTTGGCATCAGATGGATGTGAAATGTAATTACTTTGGCAGGTTAGATGGAACTGCAGGAATAGGAAGAAACTAACATGCAAATAACTACATCTTGGTGTGTTCACAGAAGACTAAAATTCTGATTTCATATCGTCCCTGAAAATAAGCTAATCATTTCCAGAGAAACAAGGATGCTGTTGAGAAATAGGACTTCCAGGCAGATTATTATACCACCTCCAAAGATAGAGCCTTGCAGTAGTCAGATATCTGTTTGGTTTCGTGTCCATCTCAAGTTTATCCTTATGGTGTAAGGGAAGCTGCAGCTGTTGACAGCACAGTGGGCTGTCTTTGCCTTGAGAGAAGCAACTCCACAGATGGGCTTGTTGCCAGCACCGCAAACCTGCTGACACCAGAAAGTCAGGGCAAATGAGGGATTGGTGTAGTGATTAACATGAAATCTTTGGATCTGTTCAAATGTCCAAATGGTTGTTTTTCATTCTCCAAGCCATTCAGTTTACTTTTTTTTTTTTTTAAATCTGTAATCTAGGTAGATAACAGATGCCAAGATTTCTTTGGTGTTGTATTAATTGGATTATCCACTGTGTCATTAGCTGTCAAATGCTGAACCTCCTTTTTAACTAGAAAGTGTTTTCATCAACAAAGCAATGAGGATATGAGCACCCATTAGGTCTTGAGACATTTAAGCTTAGGTAAAGATACTAATACATGGAAAACAAATACATTTACAAAAACAATACGTTTACAATACGAAAACAATACATTTACAAAACAATACTGCTTTTCCAAATTAGAAACAGTAAGATGTCTGGCCATGGTACAGATTCTTGGGGTGTATCTGTGAGGCGTATCATCACCCAGTTTTTAGTTTGTGTAAACCCCTACCACACCATCACCTCCCAGATATCATCTGGCCCCTCTTGATAGCTTAGTCCCCACCTTATTCAGAATCCTTTCGTCTTTGGATCACTTTAATTGTCAAAATATCCTTCCATATTTTGCCTGCAATTGTCCTGTCTTGAACTCACCCTCCACAACACTACCCATTGTCTATTTGTTGTTCTGCCCCAGAATCTTCTAATACTCAAATTCAAATGTAACAAGTGTGAGAAATTAGCCTTCATCTGTCCAGGCTAAATAGGTGCTAATCCTTTTATTTCATTCTCATCGGTTGTTTTTTTATTAATTATCTTCTCCTCCTCTTCTGTTACCATATTCTACAGTTTTTCTTTGACCCTCCTAAAATTTAGAATTATTTAAGCATCATTATAGCTAAGATATACTGAGATATTTGTCAGTAATACAGTAATAGTCTCACTATTTTTTGACACTACTAATTTTGAGAAGTACATGAAGAAAAAACAAACAAAAAAAAAACCTTGTGTAGTTACAATATCCTGTAAGTCAAAATCCTTTGCCACTCATTTTCACACGTAAGTATGAATTGTATTTTGTTGTTAGAAAGAAACCTAAATTTTAACACTCTTCTTTGTTTTCAAGTAAGCTTTTGTTATACCAGTATCCCCCTAAATGACATGTTGTTACCCTAACACCTGGTATTTGTGAATGTGACCTTCTTTGAAATGAGATCTTAATGTAACTTAAGATGAGGTCATACTGGAGTAAGGTTGGCCCTTAATCCAATGACTCATGTTCTTATAAGACGAGAATCGGAGCTAAAGGTAAAATTCACATGGGTGAGAGTATATCTCCCTGCAGACACACAGGGAAGATGACCATGTGACAAGAAGAAGCAGAGATTGGAAGAATCACTAAGGCTTGTTGGCAACCACCAGAAGCTAGTGGATAGAGCATGGCCTTCCCAACACCTTGAATTTGGATTTCTAGTTTTCAAAATGGTGAAAGAACTTATTTCTGTTGTGTTAAGCCACCCAGTTTGCAGTAGTTTGTTATGAAAGGACTAGGAAACTAATATAAGGAGATTAGAGGTTTAAAATAATTTAGAAAGTTCCCCTGAAGCTTTCATTAGTGCTATATGGAAGAAAGCTCAGAGCTCAGAGAAATGTGAGTTCAGATTGCAGTTGTTCCACTGGGAAGATGTGTACTTCTCAGCAAGTTATCAACCTTTCTAAATATCAGGGCTCAGATCTGTGAGATGAAGATAATGGCCACTTAATTGCATTTTTGCAGTGCTGAACCGGAAGTGGTTAGGAGCACCCTACAGACAGGAGCCAGAGAAAAGACTTCTGTAAAGTGCAGAAGCAAAGGAAGGAAATTATTTGATTTGCCACTGCTTAAAGCCTAGTAGGCTATTTTTGTGGTTGGCTGTTCTTAAGAGTTTTGATTTTGTAACTTTGAGGCAATTAGACCTAGATTTTGGTTTGCTTACCTAGGCCACTGTGGCATTAGAGCCACCTCAGTCAAATGGCCTTCTTGCTTAATTAATTTAACAACAGTATTGGTCTCTCTTTACCAACTCCCTTAATAGATTAATCTGTTATGTTTTAATTTAAACAAGCCTATTTCTCAGAAAGCTGAATGTGAGAAGTCATATATTATTTTTATGACAATTTCCAAATTGTTTTGAATTTTCTCTACCCGATAAATTTTGTTACCATTTAAAAAAAAAGTATTACTTGGGGTGCATGGATAGCTCAGTCAGGCGTCCGACGTCACTCAGGCCATGATCTCATAGGTTGGTGGGTTTGAGCTCCACATTGGGCTCTGTGCCTGCTTAGGATTCTCGCTCTCTCCCCTCTCTCTGCCCCTCCCCTGCTCACACTTTCTCTCCGTCTCAAAATAAATACATAAATAAATCTTTAAAAAAATGTAAATTGTATTCACTGAATATGACGAGGAGGAATTAAATGAGTTCTGTTACTGTTAGCAAATACTAGTGACAAAAACACACTTGAAATTTCTTGAAACCCCTGTGACTTCACAGGGTATGCTAATTCTTGACCGTGACAGCAATTTAAGGTTGTTCAGACTTAGATTCTCACAAATAATCACAGATTAAATATATGTCTCTACATATATGGGAAAAAGAGGTACATGTACTATTGACATGTGATTTCTTTTATAAAGTTAGAAGTATACCTGAATATGAATATATTGAAATGCTATGTGGGCATTTGTCTATTGGAGAATTCATATTTAGAATTCAGAAAGGAGATTTTTGTCTCTCAAGTGCTTCATGTCCAATTTTGTGTGTTGAATTTTGAAGGTGATAATTACGTTTAAATTCCCCCTAACCTAGAATCAATGTAAAAATACAAGAAGGAAATAAAAATACCAGCTTTGTTATTGAGAATCCTGAACAGAAAAGATGGCTTTGATGTATAGCCATAGCCAGGCTCTCTTACGTTTCCTCTAATCCCTAATTTGCCCACCAATATGAATAATGCCCCTTCAGATAAACCTGTCTCCATTCCTTGAGGGAGAAGTGAAGTGAGAATAAGGAAGGTGGAAGTTTCTTACTATTTCACAAAGGGTAAAATGTATTAATTTGTGGTGTAATGACTATCAAGGGCCACTTTTATAGGGTTATGGTATATTCACTTCCACACATTGTATAAAAAGCTGTATATCTGGTTCCACAGGTATGAGACTGTACCTTAGGAAAGTGTAAGGGTCTGAGCTTTCCATCACGAAATCCCAAGGCACAGTTTTCAGGAAGTGAGGTCGTCTCTTCCTGCCTTTCCACCCAACCCCCAATGTATGATTCTGAAAATTATTTCTGAGTGACCCAAAAAGTCTTAGCTTGACTCTCAGTTTTTGAATGGAAGACAGTTTTCTAGGAGAATATTTGGTTCATTAGCTTACATGTCAGAGGAATATTTATCTAAGCCTTCTAGTGTTAATGTTCTTTGGGGATATTTGAATATCGCCCAAGTGAGAGCCAGAAATATGCCGCAGACACTATAACATTGTGAATTCAGAAGCAGCTATGACCATGCTACTCTTCGAAAGAACTATTTTGTAAAGTGTGTGGTGAGAGAAAAGGGAAAAATTAATAACCTAGGTATGTATAGATATGTACAATTATAGTGTAGAATTCTTACGTAGTCATGCATTATTCCACATCTACATTAATCTAATAAATTCACATGTGATCTGAGTCACAAAATAATCTCTTATATGTAGATGTGGATATTTATTGCTTCAGTTATCCATAAGTGAATTTCCTTTCAGGTCCAGCTTTCATGTTTTCTATAAAACCTTCCCATGAGCCAGTAAAGGGGAAGAATACAGGAATACAGGATTTGTAAGTCACTTAAAGTATGTGGTTTCCTATTCCTTTTTTGGCATTTCTTTTAACTTGGTGATATCAGGCACATTAAAATATTACATAAGTTTTCTAGGCCTGAGTTTCACCATTTTTAAGGTAAAATTTAAAGGATGTTTAATTAATTGTGGGGATGGATTTTTGAGATCATTCTGTGTAAATTACAATGCAAAAAAAAAAAGTGCAGCTTTTCTTCCAATACAGTATTAAATAAAATGAGGGGTGTCACTCCACCTTCTGACCTTCTCCGACGTGCAACGTCTCATGATATTTAGATTTTCTACTGTGTCTTACTGGTGTGGCCCTTTTCTACTAAAGTGTGAGGTTCTTGAAAGCATACTTTATTTATCTTTATCTTTCATGGCAGGCTGCACATGGCACGTAGCTCTCTCATTACTCTCTGAGGGACAAATTAACTCATTCAACAGATAATTACTGAAGATACAGCATTACCATGGGGAGATATGTGCTAAAACAATGCTGAACAATGTACGAGTGCTGCCCATTATTCCTGAACTGGGAATTTCAACTAAACAAAGATAAACTAATGGTAACATTAAAGTACCTTTTAGTCTTCTAGAATGCATTCGCTGTTTCCTATAGAAATACAGAAATAATGGGGCGTCTGGGTGGCTCAGTCGGTTAACTGTCGGACTTCGGCTCAGGTCATGATCTCACGGTTCGTGAGTTCAAGCCCCACGTTGGGCTCTATGCTGACAGCTCAGAGCCTGGAGCCTGCTTCAGATTCTGTGTCTCCCTCTGTCTCTGCTTTCCCCCCACTCACACTCTGTCTCTCCTTCAAAAATAAATAAGCATTAAAAAAAATTTAAAAAAAAGAAATACAGAAATAAGAATTATATGCTATTCTATCAGGAAAGTGAAGCTGACACAGGAGAAGAGCCTGGTCTGTGACACCCAACTGAGTGCTAATTTTAGCTCAGCCATATATCACTTGTTTGACTTTAGCAACATATTTAAATGTGCGTTTTTGTTTGTTTTGTTTTGTTTTTGTTTTCTTTTGTTTTAGTTTTCCCAAAGTAATGAAGTTAATGTAGACTAGTAATGATCTGACATACTTCTCAGGTTATCTGTCTTGAATGTTCATTTGTTTGACTTTTTTCTTTAAGAAGTCCATGTGCTAAACTTGAGATACATTTTCAAACACATGCCCACTGTGATTTGGTGGAGGCCAGTCCCAGTTTGTCTATGTGCTATGTCTAATATTTAAGGAAGCTATTAACTTTTTTTTTTTTGGTGGGGTTGGGGTAATAATTCAAATTTTATCCTGATCAAGTTTGAGAGAACTGCCAGAAGAGGACTGGAGATATTTATTATTAAACACCCCAAAGACCAGCCTGTAAATTTAACATTAGTACAAAGCAGAAGTGAGGCCTCTCCTTTCTAAGGCTTTCCTACTGAGTTCTGACTAATAATAAAGACTTTGAAATTATGTTTCATACAGAGTGGCATCAATATGAGAGGGCCATGCTGAGTTTTAGAAGATTATGATGTGGATATTAATCTGAACCATTTAACTTCTTTTTTTTAAAATTTTTTAATGTTTATATATTTATTTTGAGAGAGAGAGTGGAAGTGTGTGCGTACACAAGTGGGGGAGGGGCAGAGGGGAGAGAGAATCCCAAGCATGCTCTGTACCATCAGCACATAGCCCCATGTGGGGCTCAAGCTCCCAAACTACGAAATCATGACCTGAGCCAAGATCAAGAGTCGGATGCCTAATCAACTGAGCCACCCACGTGCCCCTATAGTAAAGAAACTTCTTTCTATGAGCAAATACCATCCCTAATTTAGTTCAAGAGATCAAATAAAACAAACAATCATAATTATTTCTGAAAACACTGACTCTATTAGACCAAACATTTGAGGATTTATTTTTTGGGGTATTGTAATGCCTTGAATCTGAGCTCTTAAAACTTAAAAACAAAAACAAAAACAAAATTTTAAAGTTTCACCTTAAAAAACTTGTCAATGAATTTCTATAAAGCAATGAAGATGCTATCCTGATATCCTCTCTCCTTATGTTCTGAAATATCTTTTAAGAAGTAGAGTATGTGGGGTGCCTGGGTGGCTCCATCGGTTAAGCGTCTGACTTCAGCTCAGGTCATGATCTCACGGTTCATGAGTTCAAGCCCCACGTCAGGCTCTGTGCTGACAGCTCAGAGCCTGGAGCCTGCTTCGGATTCTGTGTCTCCCCCTCTCTCTGCCCCTCTCTTGCCCATTTTCTGTCTCTCTCTGTCTCTCAAAAATAAATAAGTGAAAAAAAAAATTAGAATTGGAGTAGAGATTTGCTTGAAAAAAAAGAATTAGTGTAGAGATTTGCTAATGTTGAACCACGCTTGCAACCCAGGAATAAATCCCATTTGATCATGGTGAATGATCTTTTTAATGTACTGTTGGATTCAATTTGCTAGTATTTTTGTTGAGAATTTTTGCATCCATGCTCCTCAGATGTTGGCCTTCAGTTCTCATTTTAGTGGAATCTTTGTTTTTGGCATCAGGGTAATGCTGACCTCATAGAATGAGTTTAGAAGTTTTCCTTCCAGTTCTATTTTTTGGAATAGTTTGAGAAGTTTAGGTATTAACTTATATTCTTATATTCTTTAAATATTTGGTATAATTCCCTTGTGAAGACATCTTCAGGAGATTTTTGATTACTAGTTCAATTACTTTGTTGGTTATCAGTATAACCAAGTTTTCTTGGTTGTCTATTTTGTGGGGATGGATTAAGTGGGTGAAATTAATATTACACTGTAAGTTAACTAACTGGAATTTAAATAAAAACTTGAAAAAAAGAGAGTAGATATAATTATTCTATTAGGGGAATGTTAGTTTTCTGAGAGTTGCAGTGAACAACTTAGTTTTCAAGTTTTCTATTTCTTCCTGTTTCAGTCTGGGTAGTTCATGTGCTTCTAGGAATTTATCATTTCAAATGATATATATTATAAAGGGTTAGTATTCAAATATGTAAAGAACTTATAAACCTCAACCCCAAAAACCAAATAACCCAGTTAAAAAAGGGGCAGAAGACACGAATAGACATTTTTCCAAAGAAGACATATAGGTGACTGACACATGAAAAGATGCTCAACATCACTCATGATCAGAGAAATACAAATGAAAACTACAATGAGATACCATGCCTGTCAGAATGGCTAAAATTAATGACACAGGAAACAACAGGTATTGGCAAGAATTCAGAGAAAGGGGAACCCTCTTACACTGTTGGTGGGCATGCAGACTGGTGCAACTGGAAAGCAGTACGGAGGTTTCTCAAAAAATTAAAAATATAACTACACTACAATCCAGCAATGGCACTATTAGCTAGGTATTTGCCCAAAGGATACAAAAATCCTGATTTGAAGGGATACATGCATATTTATAGCAGCATTGTTAATAATAGCCAAATTATGAAAAGAGACCAAGTATCTATAGACTGATGAATGGATAAAGAAGTTGTGGTGTGTACATATATACATATATATATATATGTATATATATATATATATATATATATATGCAATGGATATATGTAGTGGATATATATAGATAATGGATATATATAGATAATGCATTATAATATATATATAATGGATATATATATAAAAGAATTAAATATGACCATTTGCAATGACATGGATGGAGCTAGAGAGTATTATGCTAAACAAATTAAGTCAGAGAAAGGTAAATACTGCATGATTTCATTCATATGTGGGGTTTAAGAAACAAAACAGATGAACATATGGGAAAGGTAGGGGGGAAAACCAGAAAACAGAGTCTAAACTGTAGAGAACAAACTGAGGGTTGCTGGAAGAGAGGTGGTTGGGGGGATGGATTAAGTGGGTGAAATTAATATTACACTGTTAACTAACTGGAATTTAAATAAAAACTTGAAAAAAAAGGATTATAGAGTAGATATAATTATTCTATTGAAGGGATATTAGTTTTCTCAGAGTTGTAATGAACATATATTTGTCTAATTTGGGGGGTATATCTATATATTCATCTATCAATTTATATCTATCATCTCTATTTTAATTTCTCGAGTCATCAACTTGCTAGGGTACAAAATAGCAAATCAAAGGATTGACGGCCCCTTTCCCCTCAACACCCACTTGCTGAGTTCACAGTATTAATTGACAATTTAGAATGATGAGAATACATTTCCACAGTATGAAAATAGAATATCATAAGACTCTATACAGTTATATGATGTATGAAGTGTTTTTTAATAAAATTCAAAATTTCTGTAATGCTTAAAGAGTTTAGCAAACTATTTTGGGTTGACTTTATCATTCTCCTGGTAAAATCAAAATGCAATAAAGGAACAAAATATCATTGCATTAACTAAAATGTGTGAATACTTTCAAAGAGACACAAGAAGAATGAGAAGACTAAGATTTTTATGAATTACGGCACAAATGGATTTTCTAAGGAGCAGTTACAGGAGTTGGGATTAAGTACCTGAAGTGAGAAGTCTCAGTAAATATACCTGCAGACACATCCAAAATGCCCACTATTTTGGGGTCCTTAGAATGGCAATTTGGGGAGCACATTTTAGGCAGCACTAGGAAACAAAAGCCATCAGGTTTTTTTGTTTTGTTTTCATTGACAAAAGCCCATATTTTACTAAGATTTTCTTAGTTCTTCCCTAAAGTCCTTTTCCTGTTCCAAGAGAGATGATACATATATATTTTTTTAATTTGTTCATGACCTGTTTTTTTTTCAAACTGAAATATAATTAACACACAATGTTATACCAGTTTCAAGTGTAGAATGTATTGATTCAACAATTCTATGCATTACTCAGTGTAGTCACCCTCTGTCACCAGTCACCATACAATATTACTACAATATTATTGACTGTATTTCCTATGTGGTACTTTTCATCTCTGTGACTTATTTATTTCATAACTGGAAGTTTATACCTCTTAAAGATTAATTTTTTAAATTATTTTTGAGAATGAGAGAGAAAGCACAAGTGGGGTGGGGGCAGAGAGAGAGGGAGACACAGAATCTGAAGCAGGCGCCAGGCTCTCAGCTGTCAGCACAGAGCTTGACACAGGGCTTGAATCCACAAACTGCAAGATCATGACCTGAGCCAAAGTCAGATCAGATGCTTAAAGTCAGTTGATTAACCAACTGAGCCACCCAGGTGCCTGTGGAAGTGTATACCTCTTAATTCTCTATTTCACCCATCCCTCTTAACCACTGTCCCTCTGGCCAACCACCAGTTTGTTCTCTGTATTTAAAAGTCTGCTTTTTAGTTTGTTTGTTTCTTTGTTCAATTTTTTGGATTCCACATATAAGGGAAATCATATGGTATTTGTCTTTCTCTACAAGAGAAAGGCCTATCCATGTCATTGTAATTGATAAGATCTCAAAAGCCGGGATTTCTAAAGATGAAAAGGGAATATTTTTATGTGTTGTTTACAAAGACTTTGATTGGTGTTGGTGTCAGAAAGAAAACTAGTCTTGGCTAAACATGATTTGTTGCTAAGGCTGTCACTAATCAAAAGTCCATACCAAGTTGCAGGGGTTTGGGCAGAGTCCTTGGAATATTTGTGGTTTGGCCCAGTTCAAAAGTTCATGGTCCCACCCCATGAGGACTTGAATAAGACCCACCTCCTTAATGGCCTTCCAGCTCCATTTTCCTTTTCTTTTTTTTTAATGTTTGTTTATTTTAGAGTGCAAGAAAGTGAGGGGCAAAGAGAAAGAGGGTACAGAAGATCCGAAGTGGGCTCTGTGCTGACAACAGCAAGCAAGGTGAGGGGCTTGAAGTCACAAACTATGAGATATGAAGTCCTGAGCTGAAGTCCTACACTCAACCTACTGAGCTATCCAGGTGCCCTGCCTCCAGCTCCATTTTCAAACCTCTTAACATAAATGACTCCATTTTATTACACTTTTCACAACACACATACACAATTTGTTTTTATTTTTCTGTACACTTTTGTAAAACAACACGTTATAATGATTCAAACTAATTAAAAACTATAGACTTAATCCAAAGAAGCTTTCAGTAAGATACAGTTGTCCTATAAATAATTAGGTATGGAATAGCAATTTGTTTTGGAAAGTGATAAAACATTTTTGGAGTCATACTTTTCCAATATATGTACATGAGTCCTCTGACCAAATGCTTTAAGATATTTTGTGGTGTTTGCTGCTGTAGTAAGTCTTCCATAAGTGATGGAAGAGATTATTTAAAAATACAAGATACTGAGGGATGCCTGGGTGGCTCAGTCCATTGAGCGTCTGACTTTAGCTCAGGTCATGATCTCGCGGTCTGTGAGTTCGAGCCCCGCGTCAGGCTCTGTGCTGACAGCTCAGAGCCTGGAGCCTGCTTTGGATTCTGTGTCTCCCTCTCTCTCTTCCCCTCCAGCAATCATGCTCTGTCTCTCTGTGTGTCAAAAATAAATAAAACATTTAAAAAATTTAAATTAAAAGTACAAGATACTGTGTGCACCTTAGTGGCTCAGTAGATTAAGCATCTGACTTCAGCTCAGGTCATGATCTCATGGTTTGTGAGCTCTAGTCACTTTGGGTGACTTTGAGTCCCACTCTGGGCTCCGCACTCTCCCTCTCTCTCTGCACTTCATGAATTCCCTCTCTCTGCTCCCTGTTCACTCATGCTCTCTCTCTCTCTCAAAAATAAATAAATTAATTAATTAAAAAAATAAAAATACAAGATAGAGATGACTTATGGAATGATAGTCCCTACAAATCCACTCCCCAGTAAAGCAACCATAACTGGTGAAGATGACGAATTATTTTTGCAAATTTCTAGAACTTGTTATAAGAGCATAGATAAAATAAAGAACCATTTTTTTAAAATTTAATGTTTATTTTTGACAGAGAGAGAGAGAGAGAGAGCATGAGTTGGGGAGGGGCAGAGAGTGAGGGAGACATAAAATCTGAAACGGGCTTCAGGCTCCGAGCTGTCAGCACAGAGCCCGACACGGGGCTTGAACTCACGGACAGCGAGATCATGACCTGAGCTGAAGTCGGATGCTCAAATGACTGAGCCACCCAGGCACCCCAATAAAGAATCATTTATTGAGGTATACCTACTCAATCTCACTGAGAACATTGAGAGTCAGGCATTTGAGCCACAGTCTCTGAGCTCAGTGTGATGGAAGTGCTACTTGGGGTGGGTGCAGACTAGAACACAGATCTCCTCGCCCACCCACATACTCTGAGGGGGAAGGGTGCAGGCTCCACATTGCAGCAGAATCTCTAACCCAGGCAACAGCATAGGAGAGTTCCAGGACTCTTGTCCTCCACCAGACTCAACTCATAGGGTGAAGATTTACCCTAGACGTGGCAGGCTTAGATGACTGGGGCATCAGTCATCCTTGTCCTACCCACTAGTAGGGTAGAAGTTCCAAGATAAGAAGTAAGCTGAAAAAAAAAAAAAAAAGGCTACTGCCCCAGCTCAGTGCCTGCTTGGGAAGAGGGTATCACCCTGCGAGAAGTGCGTCCCTAATTCTAGCTGTGTAGCAGTGGCACAGAGTATTTGCCAAATTTGCGCGCCATAAAAAAAACAGTGAACTGCTTTTATTTTGAACAGTGTTGGGGGGAAGTTCAAGGATGCTCTGGGAAACAATTTAGATTATAGCATTTAAGAGGAAGATGGGGGCCTTTGAGAGCAACAAGCTAAGCTTCTGAACCAGCTAGAAATTTACCACAAAATCCTGGAAAGAGCAAGCTAAAAAGATCCCTCCCAAGGTCACCACAAAACTCAAAAACTGGCATCAAAGATTACCCCTCCAACGGGGTCTAAATTTAACTGGATAAAACCGTTTATGCCCCAAGGAAGAATGAAAAACAGTAGAGCAATCAGTTGGCAACTAGCCAAAGCTAACAACTGGGTCTAACAACTGAGGCAGACAGTTTAACCAAGAGATTAATTAAAGAAGACAGTGTAAGAGACATTCATGTTCCCAATTTTACAGGAAAGGAAATAGAGGCTCAAAAGAGACTAATAAACATTTATCCCAATTTACCCAGTAAGTGGAAGGAATAAGATGCTGGCACCTTTCCATTTGTTTTTCTATTCTAGAATTTATAGTTCTCTCATCCGGTCTCTGACTTGTTAATGAGCCTTTTACCTTCCAGGTGGCTGTAACTGAGGGCAAGCCTTCGGCAACATAATTGTCTATAATTGATCAAAAGTCTAAGATCTTATGGGGTCATTTGTTTCTTAACTTATACAGCATAGTAAGTCTTGGTATATAGGTTGGCAGAGTACAGATTTTTAATTTTTTTTTAATGTTTACTTTTGAAGGAGAGAGAAACAGAGCATGAGTGGGGGAAGAGCAGAGAGAGGGGGAGACAGAATCTGAAGCACGCTCCAGGCTCTGAGCTGTCAGAACAGAGCCGTATGTGGGGCTCAAACTCACAAACTGTGAGATCATGACCCAAGCCAAAGTCAGATGCTCAACCAACTGAGCCACCCAGGCACCCCGCGAAGTACAAATTTTTGAAAGCTATCAAGATAATATAGGTTTTTTTTTTTTTTTAAATGTATCATTTCTCCTGTGGCTTCATGTAAGTATCATGCTTTTCCTTGATGGATTCTGTTTCTGCTGAGTGGTGTTTTGATCTCCTGGATATTGATCCTCTTGGGATACTAAAACAAATGTGTAGCTATTAAAACTCAAAATCTGATGCTTGAACAGGTATTATATAATTATATAATTGTAAAGGTATTGGCAAATACACAATAACTAGTAATGTCTTAATTAACTGGAAAGGATAAATTGTGGTAGAAATTTAGAGATGGTTTTGGATACTTGCTCTGTACAAGTCTGTGTGGGGCATGGTTTTAAGAAGTAGGAATATTTACCCGATGTCCGTTGTGATTCCATATATCTAACCAGCCTTATAATATTTTGAGTCCTACATTTTTCACTTGCCTTTTATATCATACTTGCCTACATACTTTGAGTCCTACATTTTTCACTTGCCTTTTATATCATACAGAAGACTGATGTTCCCTGCTCTGAGGTATTCTTTACTAAATTCTGTTTCTGGCCTAGGCAACAACTGAAAATAAAGAAAACACTAAAAATTATGCCAGAGAGAAAATAAAAGACCATGATATTTTGTAGGCCTGAGCTTACCTTTTTAGAAGCTTCAGGAATCCACATGATTGATTTGTAGAAGATGTAATTTATGAGATTTGGAGTCAAGTACAACTTGAATTTCACCTTCATCTCAAGCCAGCTATAGATACTTGGGTAATTTACTTAACCTTTATTAGCTGCCTTTGAAAAATGTAAATAATGACATTTTCCTCTCACTAATATGGTGAGTTTTAAATAAAATAATCTATTTGGTGCCTAGCAGAAATCTTAAAATCTAATTGGTGTTGTATCTATTCTGGTTTCCTTGTCTTTCCACACCCTTGTCATCCTTGATTAGAGTTCTATTTTATGGACACATCGATTCATTCCTAAAATTGAGCTCTAATAAAATGACATTTGCCCTTTTCATGGAACACTGTTGCTGCTCAGAGCAATTTTCCTCCTTGGATTCTTTAATTATAAAGCCAGAATCCTGCCTCCTGTGTGTCACAGTAACTGTACCATGACTTCAGTGAAGATTCATCAGTCCCTTAATTATCTTCACTGATATAGTCAGGGCCTTGGGAGTAGATTGTGTGTTTTAGAGAGACCACTAGTTCAGTCATACATGGTAAGTCACATTCTCTTTGAATGACCTCTTTAGATGTAAGTGGAAATATGTAACAAATATATTGTATAACAAAAATGCTTGTAAGGTCATGTATTAACTGGTATGAATACCCACAAATCTCCCATTTAATTAGAGTGGTCACTATGTGGTGAGTCAGAATTCACTTTCATACTTCACAGAAATTTGAATTAAAAAAAAAAAAAACAACTCATAAAAACCAAAAACCCAAACACTTAATTCAGTGTAATAAAACTGTTATCTTTAAAATTTAGTTGCCAGGGGCACCTGGGCAGCTCAGTTGGTTGTGTCTGACTTCAACTCAGCTCATGATCTCATGATTTCTGAGTTCTGAGCCCCACATGGGGCTCTTTGCTCTCAGCACAAAGCCAGCTTCTAATCCTCTGTCTCCCTCTCTCTGCCCCTCCTCCGCTTGCACGTGTGTGCCCGCACTCTCTTTTTCTCTCTCTCTAAAATAAATACACATTTTAAAAAATAAACAAAATCCAGTTGCCCAGTATCAGAGGTCCCTCTCTCTCTCTCTCTCTCTCTCTCTCTCTCTCTGTCTCTCTCTCTCTCTTTAATCTGATAAATTGAATTTAGATTGATAAGGCACAACATTCTACTTTTTAAATATTTAATTTCGTCTTCCATTAAAAAAGTGAATGTGTATATTTTTTTCTCATACGAAGACGATGTCAGATACCAGGGTGAGCAAAATGCTGGATAAGGAGACAAGAGAGCCAGACTTCAAGTCTTATCCTTGACACTATTGAGATATGTGATCCTAAAGTTAGTGGCAAGGATGGGATGAGATATATATATTCCCATCCTTGACCTATTTTTCTGTGTGTAAAATGTTGCTATTAGCTGCTGGAACAATTTGTAAGATTATCCTGAGACTCAAATAAATAAATGATGTTCCTGTATATTAGAAAGAAACATTGAATTACAGATTCCTGGCTTAAAGTCAGTTATGACTCTTAATTGGTTGAATACACTTAGAAAATTACTATTCTGAGACTCATTTGTCTTCCACAAAAAGAGAGATTGAACTAAATCTCTAAGAATTGCTCTGGTTCTGGGGCACCTGGGTGGCTCAGTCTGTTAGGCGAACGACTCTTGATTTCGGCTCAGGTCATGAACGCATGGTTTGTGGGATTGAGCCTCACGTCGGGCTCTGTGCTGATGGTGCTGGGCCTGCTTGGGATTCTCTCTCTGCCCCTCCCACATGCTCTCTCTTTCTCAAAATAAATAAATGTTTAAAAAAAAAGTTGCTGTGGTTCTGACTCTTGTATCATGTAACAATAGGTATAAAATTAACATAAATATATAATCAATATGCTATATATATATGTATACACACACAAAACACACCTACATACAGACTTATACATACATACTTAAGTAGAATACATAAAATTTTACTTAACCCCCCCTTTTTTTTGAGACTGTGAGAAGGGGAAAGGGGCAGAGGGAGAGAAAATCTTAAGCAGGCTCCATGCTCAGGCTCCCCATGTGGAGCTCTGTTCCATGGCCCTGGGATCATAAGCTGAGCCGAAATACAGAGTTGGATGCTCTACCCACTAAGCCAAGCAGATGCCCCCAAATTTTACTTAAATGTTTTAATTTTTGTTTAATTATGAGAGAGATACTTGGAATTTACTTAAATGTTTTAATTTTTGTTTAATTATGAGAGATGTTCCTTGAATTTAGTTAGTTATGAGAGATGTACTTTGAAATTCTGGTAAAGTATATATTTATTGTGATGAAGATGAATTTATATTGCCCTGTACTTCAGTAATATCTAGATTAATACCAGCATGTGAAATAAGGCCTAAGTTTGAATACAGTCTCAGCTATTTGTTATTTATGTAAAACATGGCAAGTTAATTAAGCTCCTTTAAGGTTGTTTTCTCCTGTGAGCCAATACAAATACTTCAGTTGTTGGGGGGTGGGGGGGGGGGAGTCTGTGGAACCACACATGTGACAACTTTCTGCAGTATTTGGTTTCCTAACACAGTTGTGTCTGGTTGACATGAATGGATGTCCCAGAACTCACAGTGCCTACATCTCTCCCCCTCCATGGTGCCCTGCCCATTCCTCTAAGGAGGTCCATAGAGAGATGGACCACAGAGCACCAGTTCAAGCCATTTCTTACAGAAACAGAGAATGGGATGAGCCAGAGTAAATACAACTGGTCTCCTGGGGATTAGCTACAGGGCGGTAAGCACTGTTTCCAAATGAAGAGAGAGGACTGTGAAGGCTGGAAACAGGAATCAAAGACAAAAGGATTCAAAGACATGAATCATGAAAATATGCAGGACTTGGGAGCAAGTATAAAAGCAAAACATAAAAGTGAAGACAATTTACCCCATCAAACCACAATACAGGCAGCTTTGTTTATCACCCGAAAGCGATAGTATTGTTTTAGAACCCCAATGAAATCTGTTCTCATAAATCTGACAGGTAATCTGTATTGTAGCACTTTAACAATTACTTTCTAGAAACCCTAATGAGAAGAAGTCTTAAGAGTATGCATTCAGGGAGTTGGGATTGTGAGGAGAACTCAGATCACATGGAGTGGTAGCCATTTTATTTTCTGCACTCAGGGCTGAGTTTTGTGTTATGGTCAGCTCTGATGAGTATCGGGTGTATGTAAGAGAAGTCTTATCACCTTCCTATGAAGACAGTATCTACAGAGTTCTCTGTGTACTGCCTTAAAGACAGATCAAACCCCTGAGATCTTTCTAGATGCTGCAACTGGCTTCATGTATCCAGCCTAGTATCTTTGTATTCTTAAGAGGGAGATGCTGTCTTTCTTAGAGAACTCAGCTCGGCCAACATGAGTGATGGGGCTTTAAACTGGGTAGAGGCCAATGGTCTGTGCAAAATCCTCTCTCTGTAGCACTGTCATCTGTTACTAGGAAGCTGACACATGGGGAATTCAGGTTGAGCCATTATAAGACAGCAGAGTGTGACTGGAGCTGATTGAATGTTGTGTCTCTGCACAATGTGACATATTGCCCAAAGACGTATTGATTAGCTTCCGGTGTTTGGAGAGCTCAAACTCCATTTTTAGACCTGGTCTGTTGCTCTAAGGCCAGTGAGAGGCCATCAAGAATTTGCTGTACCAGGAGCAACTAAGAGTGTTTAACAGTCCATTTCCAGGAACTTTAGGACATCTTAGAAGGCTGACTCTATGGCTTTCTGGTAAAGATTGGGAACTTTGATAAATAGAGCTGGAATAAATTATAACCCTGGGAAGCTTATCTAATGGAATATAGACCAGACAAAAGCATATAAGGAATTGTGGGCTGTGGAAAGAGTCCATATGATGTAGGCACATACTCATTTCTACTTAAAAAAAAATGTATCTTGGGGGCGCCTGGGTGGCTCAGTCAGTTAAGTGTCCAACTCTTAATTTTGGCTCAGACTATGATCTCATGAGTTAAAGACAGGGATCCTCTGTGTTCCTCTCTCTCTCTCTGCCCCTTCCCTGCTCATGGGCTCTCTCTCCCTCAAAAATCAATAAACATTTTTTAAAGCTTGTTGGAGATAAGACCTTCTGTGGGGTACAGTATGCCACTTCCCTTAAAAATTCCATAGCTGTTTACTATGCAAAGAGGTCAGCCCATTTATAGAGCAGTTGTCATGGGCAAGTAAGTATGTTAGTTCATGGGGGTATGATGATATTGAAAAGAACAATGCCTATTTAAAGAGTGCCTATTACTGCATCGTCTTATTTGATCCTCATGCAAACACAGTGAATTAGGCATATTTATATCCCTATTTTACATATAAAAATTATAAGAACCTTACTCAAAATCACACAGCTCATAAATGATAGGGCATGGGCTTGGAATCAATTCTGTCTGAGTCCAAAGGTATTATTTTTTTAATCAAATGATATACTCCCACTGAATGAAGAAAACATATTCCTTGAGTTGAAAGACTCACTGTAGAGGGAGACATATAAATAAATCGCTTTCCTGTTTAATCTTCTCACTGACTGCAAGTGCTCATAAGAGAAGTGCCAAAGTCCCTACCTTGACCTCTAAGTTCATTCCTGATCTGGTCACTAACTCCTTCTGGACCCTTAGCCCATCAGTGGTCACCTCTTCTGCACTCACTCAGATCCCAGCCATACTCAAATTCCTCAGTCTCTGCAACATACCCCCCCCCCGCCAGTCTAGCCCTTATTGTTTAGCTATTATTTGACCTGGGGATCTCAATTTAAGTATAATTTCCTGGAGAAGCCTTTCCAAAGGCACAAATTTAAATTAATTCATACTTTTGTATTCTCTCATTTCACTCTGTACTTCATCTTATGGCCACAATTTGTAATTACATGTTTATTGTGATTATTTATTACCTGCTTCCCCCCCCCCCCCCGCCGTAGCCTTAAAATCCCATGGGGAAGGATTATGTATATTTAGTGTATAAGTATCTTATAAAAATATCCCATATTAATGAGTGTGTTACCAGGTAAGTGATTTTTTATCTCTTATATTTAAGAATGTCAACTTTAGGGGCACCTGGGTGGCTCAGTTGATTAAGTGTCCAATTCTTGGTTTTGGCTCAAGTCATGATCTCATGGTTTTGTGAGTTCAAGCCCTGCATTGGGCTCTGTGCTGGCAGCACAGCGCCTGCTTAGGATTTTCTGTTTCCTTTTCTAACCCTCCCCCACTCGTGATATCTCTGTCTCTCTCAAAATAAATAGATAAAAATAATTTAAAATTAAAAACAATTTTGTCAACTTTAAGAAACAACATGTTTGATGATAGGTTAAAATAAAGTGAAATTTCAAATATCCTTTATACCTGGTCATGCTTTGCTTTATATGAAGAAACTGTGATAAGGTAACAGTGAGAGTAAGTAAATATTTGTTGAATGAGTGAAAATAAATTAATCTATCTAGGCATCCTTAGCCTACATGGAAGCATTTGTTTATAGTGGCTTAAAAGTATTTTCAAGGACATACATTCACACAGAATTCAACAATTCTAATTATGTTCTAGGAGCTGGTTCCACTCAGGAACTAAACTTCCATATTCAGGGCTTTCATGAATTTTAGAGTAGCTGAGAAACAGCACAATAGAAAAAGTAACTTTTGATAATATTATTGAGTTTTAGGATTCATGTATTTTTCCCCCTAATATGGATGGATACATTGAGGTTATACCTATGTAACGATATATGTATGGCTGTAAGAATTAATTTGTCTTATATTTGTCTTTTGTCTTATATTTCTAAATCTTGTGAAATTAAAACATTTGCATCCTTCATCCAAAAATTTTCAACCGTTACTGTGTACCAAGGTTGTGTTAGGAAGTGGGAATAGGATACCAGTCTTCACCCTTAAGGAACTCAAAGTTTAAGGGAGGAAAAAAATTATAAAAATTATAATCTGTAAGTGCCATATAAAAATTAACACTTTTAGTCATCACAAGTATCCCAGATGGAGCTGCCACATTCATCTTCATGTTCCAAATAAGAGAATGAATGCACAGAGACCCAAGTGTTCCTTATATGTTCTGGCTGTCATAGGAGGATGACATATCTAGGAAATAGCAAACATTTCAGGTGGTTGGAATATTAAGATAATCATAGGAGATAATGAATATAAAAATAGTCAGACCATGTATATAGCGCCAAGAAGTTTGGACTTCCCAAAATAGGTAATTGATGACTCATTAAGGAGCATGTTAAGATTTGTGTGTTTTCAGAAAATGATGTAGTGTGAAATGTGAGCAAGAGAGACCGTAAGAGAAAATTATGAAATTCTCACTGAAGAAGGATGAAAGTTGAAACAGGGAATAGTTTTATGGATAGGAGAAATGAATTCAAACCAATTTAGCATAGAATTGACAGGGGTGATCATTTGGAAGGCAACGGGTTAGAAGAAAAAGAAATTAATGTTGATTACCGTTTCACACGTGGACAAATTCGTGGAGGGATGTGGTTGTTGTCAGAGCTAAATACAGCAGAACAAATTTGATGGAAGTTACCTTAGTTTTGAATTGTATTTAAAATATCTGTGGAGTAGGAAAAAATAAATTTGTAGAGCTATCTAAATCTTCCTTTATTTAAAAAATGAAATCATTATGACTTGACAAATCTGTACTCTTTATAAGTAAGGGATTATTTTGCCATGATGTATTTTCAGTAAATGTGATCTACTTTTAGTCTGTATTGTAATCGCATTTACATCGAAGATCATCTCGTGCTACTAGTGTGTTCCTTCCAAAATATAGTTTGCTTTAGATCTCAACTTTCCTCACCACTGCTGCAGTGTTGTGAATGATACTAGCTTCATTCTCCTTTCAAAGGGGATTGATGGTGAGCAATATCTCTATAAATAGGTAAAGATTTGATTCCTATCTATTCTTCTGGATAGAAACATTCCAATTGGTTAAGAATATCCTTCATCACTGAATCCATTTTTCTTTGCATAATTAATTATATTTAATTTCTTCTGTACAGATTATTCACATTTCATGGTATATTCTGTTAAGGGTAGAAAACCTGTACATTGGGCTTATTTCTTTAATTTTCTTCAGTGAGGTGTACCTGTCCCTTCCTCCAGTAGAAATCTACCCACTTAAATTCTTTAACTTGATCTTTGCTTCCTATTAAGTTAGGGAAAACTAGTGATCCTAATATTTGTTAAACATGGCGCTTAACAAATAAGCTTATTTGAAGCATCTCTTTTGAAGAATTCACAGGAGGAAGTGTTAATGCCTTTTCTACTCTAGAACCACATAGTGAATATTAACAGAAGAGATCTTCAGCAACCATCTCCTGCTCTCCAGGGGCCTACCTTGGAGACCTGTCTCTCTTAACGTTGTAACAGCTACTTGGATAGTAATTCTATTTGCATTCTCAATAGTGTTTCCCTGACCTTTGAATTCAAGAACAAATGACATCGCAGATACATCTACTGGTAAAGGGGCAACTTCAGTGTGACTTAGAAGTGATGATTTCAGATTTGGCCAGGAAAGGATATTAAAATACGCACATCTACACACTCCCCTTGTTCTTTCTCCCTCTCTTTTTCTAATCTATTAAAAGCTACTAAAAGGGTAATTTTAAAACCATAAAAGCAAATTAGAAAAAAAATGACCATGACAGAATAAAAGAATTAATATATATATATATATATATATATATATATATATATATAGTTAAAAGCTTACCACATTTACCCTTTTACATTTATTCATTTCATTTATTCATTAACGAAAAATTTATCACTACTAAGCCCCAGTTCACATTCTTTTGGAAGAAATAAGACTTGGGTATGTTGAATTTGAAGTGCAGATGGGAGAGGAAGCAACAAAAGTCTGGAATTAGGTGAATGTACATTAGTTCGATAAATGAATCCAATATGGGTAATCTGAACAATGAATATACCTGACTTCAGACTTGAAGTGGTTAAAAATTAAAAAAAAAAAAGAAACAGGGAAGGAAAGGAGAGAGAAATTACAAAGATGCTAAAAGATCACAAGACTATCATTCAAAACACATTTCTAATTCTGACTCAGCCACTGGATATTTAGCAAATCTTTACATTTTATCTTTGTTTTCTCACGGGAGAAACTTCCAAACTGCTCCCAGTCCATATGTGAAACCTCTGTGCATCCTAAGTGCCCACTAAAAACATTTTCTCAGTAAAAGAGGTTATTCCTAATCTCCCTAGGACAGAAAATTGCCTCCTCTGTGTATGTTCTATTGACCTTTATTGTACATGTTGCTATCAGCATGTTTCTCTTGCTTTGTTAAACTCTTTTTTGTCCACTGGCATACCACTTGTCATGTGATGGGCCTAATAGATCATGACAAATGTTGAATAAATGTATGAGTTAACTCTATCTTTGATGTCTAATTTCTTTAGCTAGGTATACAGCTGTCTAAACAAAAGCCAAAAAATTATACTTCATTCCTCTTTCTTCCCCTCCCCTCTCCCACCCCATCCAGTCCACTCAAGTTTCTGTAAATACTGTCTATTCTAGAAAACTTATCTTTAATCAGCTTCTTTCCATCTCTACTGTCTCTCCCACCACAATCCAATCCATCGTCATCTGGGCTTCCGCAATATATTTTAACTCCTTTTCTTTCTTCTACTCTTGATTCACCTACAATCTATTATATACTTGGAAATATTTAAAGCATACAATTTCATTTCCTACCATAACTACCCACCAAAAAAAAAAAAGAAAAAAAAAGCTTATCATCATCATTAGTAGTAAAATTCAAATCCCTAAGGTCTATGAAATAGCTCCCTATGTGAATCATCCTTGGCCTATCTTTCAGATGGCATTGTCTGCTAATTTCTTCATTTATTTTCGCCAAAATGATCTTTGTATTCCTGAAATGCATGAGAATTGTTCCTGATTAAGGTCTTTGTGTTGCATTTTGCCTTTCTTGGAAAAACTCTTTTCCCTGAACTTTTATATGGTTCAGTCCTTTGTGTGAGAGAGGTTACCTGATGATTCACCTAAAAGTAGTCTCTCTTGATTGCCCTGGCCTAATAGTATTACACCATCAGTCTCTTTTACTTTCTTTGTTCTTTTACTTACTATTTAAAATCACCTTGTTGATTTGATTACTTTTTTTTTAATCTCCATACTCAATTTAAGTGTAAATTCTTGGCATCACAGAATTTATCTGCCTTGTGTATGGTTCTGTTAAAAGAATACAGAACAGTGCTGGCATGTTAAAATAATACTCAAGAATGTGTTTTGGATATATAATTAAATAATGAATGGATCTTCAAGTCCATCTTCAAGTCCATCCTTTCCAGGTTCAATAGTTAAAGTTTAAAGCTCATCACTTAGAGAAGATCTTGTAATTTTAATTTTGGAATCACAGTTCATTTCATTATTGGCTTCAAAATATATTTTATGGATTTATTTATTTATTTATTTATTTTTACTTTGAGATAATTGTAGATCTATATGCAGAGATAATAAGGATTCCCATGTACCTTAACCCAGTTTCTCCAATGGTAACATCTTGCAAAACTATTGTACAATTCCATGACCAGGATACTGACATGGAGAACATCAAGTTACGGAATGGTTCCACGCTCACAGTGATCCCTTGTGTTGCCCGTTTATGGTCTTTCTTTACCCACTCACATACCCCAGTCCTTCCTTCCTGGCAATCTTCTACTAATCTCTTCTCCATTTCCAAATTATTTGAGGAATGACATATAAATGAAGTAACACAGTGTATAAGCTTTGGAGTTTGGCTCCCTCATCCTGCAGAACAGTTCTCTGGAGATTCATCCAAACTATTGCTTGAAATCATAGTTTATTGTTTTTGTTGCTGAGAATTTGGATGTACCATTGTTTGTTTAACCATTCGTCTGTTGAAGGATATCTGCGTTTTTTTTCGGTTTTAGGGCTATTACCAGTACAGATGCTTTGAACATTTGTGAACAAGCTTTTATGTGAATGTAAGTCTTCATTTCTCTGGGATACATGCCCAGGAAGGCAGTTGCTGAGTTGTATGGTAATAGCATGTTTAGTTTTCACGGGAACTGCCAAACAGATTTTGCAGACCAGTTGTACTGTTTTACCTTCTCACCAACAACGTGTTAGTGACTCAGTTTCTCCACATCCTTTCCTTTGTTACAGTTTTGAAGAACAATTTATCCACTCTGATAGGTGTATGAGGATACATCATCGTGCTTTTAATTTGCATTTCCTTAATCGCTTAAGGTGTTGAACATTTTTTCATGTGTTTATTTGCCATCTGTATATCCTCTTTGGTGAAATTTCCCTTTAGATACTCTGTGTGTTTTGTAGCTAGATTTTTTTTTTTTTTTGTGGAGTCTAGAGAGTTCTTTCTACAATATATTATAGATACTAGTCTTTCGTGATATACGTGGTTTGCAAATATTTTATCCCAGTCCATAGCTTCTCTTTTCAGTCTCTTTACAGGGTCTTAAACAAAGGTAAATTTTTAATATTTGTGAAATAGCAATTTTTCCTCTTATTGATCTCAGTTTTGGTTTCAAGTCTGTCTAGACCTAGATCCAGAAGATTTTCCTCTAGGTTTTTCCTCTATGATTCTTGCTTTTCCCAAAAAGGTTTGTTAAATTTTACACTTTCGTCCAAAATTCATTGTGAGTTGAATTTTGAATAAAGTATGGAATTTAAAGTTGAGGAGGGTTTGTTTTGTTTTTGTTTTTGTTTTTGTTTTTGTTTTATCCACAGATGTCTATTTGTCTGGCATCACATTTTGGAAAGGCTACCTTTCCACTATTGAAATTCTTTTGCACTTGTGTCTAAATTCAGTTAAGCATATTTGTTTGGGTGTATTTCTGAGTTCTTTATACTGTTGCAGTGATCTGTGTTTCTATCCCTATGTCAATACCCCACACTCTTGATGACAGTAGCTATATAATGTCTTAAAACTGGCTAGTTTACATCTTACTCTATGCTTTTCAAAATTGTTTTATGTATTATACATACTTGACCTTCCCATATGCATATCTAGATCTATAAAGCATTTAGCTAGGATTTGTATAATAATTGTGTTAAATCTCTATATCAATTTGGAGAGAATTACCATCTTTATTTTATTGTCTTCCAACCCATGAATAAGGTGAGGTAAGTCCATTTCATGTAGTGTTTTTCATCGGCATTTAAAAATTTTAAGCATAAAAGTCTTGTATGTTTGTTGCTAGACTTACACCTATGTAATTATTTTTTCCCATTTGTAAATGGTATTGTATTTTTAATTTTTGTGTTATTGTGTTCACTGCTAGCACACAGAAATGCAATTAATTTTTTTATGCTTATACACTTCAATCTGTTAAATTCACTTATTCGTTCCAGGACTTTATTTGTCCTGTGTTTTTAAAAATTTATTTATTTCTTGGGATTGTCTATGTAGACAGTCATGATATATGCAAATAGGAATTACTTTATTTCTCCCTTATCTATATATTTTTAATTTCCTTTTGTTGCCTTATTACACTGGCTAGAGTATCTACTATTATGTTAAATTGTTAAATAAGAATGATGAGAACAGATATCTATGCTTTGTTTCCAATCTTACAGGGAAAGAATTCAGTCTTCAACTATTAATTGTCATGATAGTTGTAGTTTGTTTTTTGTTTATTTGTTTTTTAAATAAATAGTCAATATCAGGTTGAGGAGATTCTCCTCTATTTCCAGTTCTCTCAGAGTTTTACCATGAATGGGAATTAGATTTTGTTAAAGGATTTTTCTCCATAAATTGATGAAATCCTGTGATGTTTCTTGTTTAGTCTGCTAATATGTTGAACTGCATTAATTTTTAATATTTAAACAACGTTGCATCTGAGAAATAAACACCATGTGATCAGGGTATATAATTTCTCTTATACATTGTTGAATTCTATTTTTTAATATATTAAATATTTCTGGTCTATATTCATGAAGGATTTGATCAGCAATTTTTTAATATATATTTTTGGTGTTTTTTTTATTATATTTGTCTGTTTTGATAACAGCAGCTTTATAAAATGCATTAAGAAATATTCCTTTCTCCTGTTTTCTATAAGATATTGTATAGAATTTGTGTTAATTCTTCTCTAAACATTTGGTAGAATTCTCCAGTGACACATTCTGGGGCTAATAATTTATTTATTAATTTATTTGTGGAGTTTTTAAAATACATATTATAAATAACTGCTGCCTTTAATAAATATAGGGCTCTTTAAATTATTTCATAGTAGATGAGGCATGGTAGTTTGTACTTTCCAAAGAGAAGAACTGTAGACAGTTCATCCACACTATCAAATTATGTTTACAGAATTGCTTGTAGCAGTCTGTTTTGGTATCTGTATGGCCTATATGGATATCCCTTGTTTCATTTCAGATGTTGATAATTTGTGTCCTCTCTCGTTCTCTCCAGTCTTGGTGAGATTTGTTAAGTGTGCAGATAATTTTAGAGAACCAACTTATAGTTTCTTCAGGTTTTGTTTTTTTTTTCATTTTCTGTATTATCTTTTGTTTTCAATTTAATGGATTCCTATTTTTCATTATTTTTTCTGTTCGCATTTATTTTACTCTGTTTCTAGATTCTTTTGGTAGGAGCTTAGATTATTATTTTGGCCCTTTTTGTCTTCTCTCACATAAGCATTTAGTGCTATAAAATTTCCTCTCAGCACTGCCTTAGCTATGACATTTAGTAATTTTGGTATGTAGTAATTTCATTTTTATTCAAATCAATGCATTTTATAATTTTGCTTGTGTCTTCACCTTGTTATTTACAAGTGTGCTGTTTAGTTTCTCAGTGTTTAGGGATTTACCTATTGTTCATTTCTAGTTTGGTTCCTTGTGGTCAAAGATTTGTGTGTATGATTTCTGTTGTGTGTGTGTAGTTTGCATGTGTATGGTTTCTATTCTTTAAAATGGCTGAGGTATGTTTCATAGCTAATGGTGTGGTATATCTTGGTATAGGTTCCATGGGTATTTGAAAAGCAAGTATGTATTCTGCTATTGTTAGTACTGCATGAATGTTGATTAGATCCTGTTGGTGCTGAGTTCTTCTATATACTTGCAGATTTTCTCTCTGTAGTAATTCTATCAGTAGTTGAGACATGGATGCCCCATGTTTTATTTTAGTTTCAAAGACAACCAAGTTCCTGAAGAGCTGATGATATATATTTTTTTCAATCTTTTTACTCTCTATTAGTTATAAAAACTACATTTTTGGTCTTTTCTGTAATATGTATTTTGAATTTTCTAAATCCTTGCTGATATTTTCTGTCTTCAATTGTTTCAAGTGTGTTCATAATTACTCATGGAGGCATTTTAATGATGGCTTTTAAAAATCATTGTCGGGTAATTCTAATATCTCTGGTGTCTCAATTTAGGCTTTTAGTGTCTTTTTCATTCAAGTTGAAAATTCTCATGGTTCTTAGTATGATATGTGATTTTTTCTTTTTCAACTGAAACCTGAACCTGGACATTTTGGGCATTATGTGATGAGACATAGGGTCTTATTTAAACTATTTTAGCTGGTGTCCTTTGAAGCCACTCTGGCAAGATAAGAAGACAATGCCTTATTACTGTCAGGCAGCAAAAGTACCGGTTCCCCAGTAGACCTCCTTTGCCACCCTAGGAGAGAGGGGGACTTCTCATTACTGTTGGACAGATATGGGAGTTTTCACTATCTATGCAGCCTGTACTGATGTCACTTAAGGGGTGGGGTATGTGTGACCTTTCTACCACCAGGCAGTGGGAATACCTGAACTCTCTGCGAGGCCACATGTGACAGCATTACAGGTAGGAGTTGGCAGAACATCTCATTACTGCTGGTGGGGTGTAAGTCCAGGCTCCCCACAAGTCTCCATTGATGCTTTGAGTAGAGATTGTCACTTCCCAGTGGGGATACAGGTCCTTCTCTGATGCTACCATGTTGCAGGGGTTGGGTTATTTCATTATCACTTGGTGAGGATGGAGGTTAGTCTAGGCCTTTGCATGCATGATTTGTGGTGGGCCAGTTGGTTTCTGCTGTGCTTGACTGAAATGGCAAGCTTTATTGCCTGTTTTTTTATGTCTTTAGGCTGTCCACTTTTTTTTTTCTTGGCTGGAGACAGTAAACCTTTGTTGAAACTTTCATTTGGTCTGTGTCTTTGAAGTTTCTAGTCTCAGCTTCTTTTCCATGTCTGAGGTACATAAGACAAAAAGAAGACCAAGAAACTCACCAGCATTTACTTCCCTGGTTCCCAGGTTCATTAGCCAGACTGCTTTCTTCTCTCCACCTTTGAGACTTTTTCTTTTAATGTTTTTTTTTTTTATATACAATTACCAGGGATTTTAGTTGTACTTACTGGGAGAAATAGAGAAAAGTGCATCTACTTCATCTTCTTTGGAAGTGGAAATACTTGTAATCTTACACTACTGCTTGCTGAATATCCTTGGGAGATCTATGCAACAATTTCCCTCTACAAAAACTTCTCCATGAGACTTGACATCATGCTTCAACTGGGAAGTATTACTTCATTGTTGGGCATTTCTTATCTTTGCCTTTCATAGGACTCTCTTTTTTTGTAATTGTAATCACTTAGCATTTTGCATAAAGTTTCTTTTATATGCATACACAGATCTTCTGAATTAGACAGGTCCTTGAAGAATAAGACCAGGGTTTGCTTATCTTCAGAGTACCTGGCCCACTGTCTTACACATGAAAAGCACTTGCATATTTTTCTAAAAAAATAAGTGCTTTATGTTTGCTGGCATTTCATCAGATTGTGTAAAATGTTGGAATTTTCATATCCTATTCATGAAAAAAAATAGTCTGAACATTGTAGTCTGGTATTTTGAAAATAGTTTAGTAATTCTTACAAATAGTATGATTATTTTGGAGCTATATTTGCTAAAATAAGCATTGTTTCTGTTTCTATCCTTGTCTGTGTCTCATTTGGAAGGTTTGTTATTATTTTCTTTAATGCCAGGAGTGTAGATTCTAGTTTAATACTTAATTAAATAAACACATTTTAGTTAGTGAGTCTGAAGCCAAAATTGAATTATCTGTAATTCTACAGAAAAGAGTCAACTGAAATAAAAGCTTTTAGGATGATAATTTGATTCCATCATTTGTGTGCTTTACCAACATTAGGAAATTATACTTTTCAGACTTTCACCATAAAAGTTAAAATGGGAATTCTTGCCTCTTTTTAATTCAACATATGAATGTTGTTTAATTTTAAAATTTTATGTTAAAATAAGTTTATATGCACTTTTAGTACAGGAGTATTGAATCTCATATTAGTTTCAACAAAGTGTTGCTATATCTCCCTAGTTCTCAATTTTCTCCTATTTTAAGCGGTAATAATTATAATATCTGCCCTTTTTTACCCAATGACAACATTGCAACAGAAGAAAATCACTTGAAAGTAATTTGTACGGGCGCCTGGGTGGCTCAGTTGGTTAAGTGGCCGGCTTCGGCTCAGGTCATGATCTCGCGGTCCGTGAGTTCGAGTCCCGCGTCGGGCTCTGTGCTGACAGCTCAGAGCCTGAAGCCTGTTTCAGAGTCTGTGTCTCCCTCTCTCTGACCCTCCCCTGTTCATGCTCTGTCTGTCTCTGTCTCAAAAATAAATAAACATTAAAAAAATTTAAAAAAAAGAAAATAATTTGTAAGTTATTGGATTCTGGCACAGCCTACCCCTATGTAGTTGTGTGAATTGAATAATGTGAAAGTATTTTGAAAATGTCAAAACCTTAAAGTATGTTACTGTCTCTGAAGAGTGGTCCATTTTAGATGACATGGTGCCAAATATGGTAGCAGAATATTGTACCAGAATCACCAAACTTTGAAAAGTTAATTTCATCATATCTTATACATTGTTTGAGTATTTGACCCATCTGTTGATATCAGATAAGTTCTATGGGGAGTGCACACACACACACACACACACACACACACACTACACACTCAAAATGGAAGTGGGAATATTAAGTAACAACAGATTAAGTGAAGGCAAAAATCAATTAAGTCATGATTTGATTTGCCAAAATTTTTTTTAAGTTTATTTTTGAGAGAGAGAGAGACAGAATGCAAGCATGGGAGGAGCAGAGAGAGGGAGACAGAATATGAAACAGGCTCTGGGCTCCACCATGTCAGCACAGAGCCTGATGTGGGGCTCAAACCCATGAACCAGAAGATCATGGCCTGAGCCTCAGTCGGGCACTTACCCAACTGAGCCACCCAGACATATTGATTCACCAGAAATTTACCCTAATTATAGATCTGATTTTGAGTGAGTACAGAAAACATGACCATGCTTTTCTTGCTAAATATTGAAAAATGTCCACACCAGTAGGAAGTAGCCTGCTAAATGTCCAACCCCACTGTTCACCTTTACTTCTTCCCTGGAACTCTTATGCTTAAGACCCTCCAAAGGGTAACACGTGTATCAGCAAGAATATCCATGATTCTGCTCCAGTGCTAAAGAAGCTATCTGACTGGTTGTTACTTTCACTATTTTTGGTGCCCACTCTTTCTTAACTCTTTTTGAAGACAAATGATAAGATACTGGATTCGATTTTTTGTTAGCTTAAAGTTGCTGGGTCATATTGAGGGAAGGGACAGAAATGGACTGCAGTTCCCAAGTTGACTTTTGTTTTACCTCTGGCTTTCACATCTCTCAGCTTCAATATCTGCATTTGGAGACTGACCTACTGGGGTGCCACAATATGCTTTGACACTGGATCTATTCTCTGGCTGACAGTGTTTTTCTTAGTTCTCACTAATTTGTATTGATCCTTTATCCAGCTACACAGTGTCTTTGCCTGGAAGTCTTACTGAGACTTCACACAGAGCTGAGTAGTACTCCTGTGTGTTCTCACAGCACATTTACTTATCCTTTTATAGAACATATCCCTCTACATGTAATGACTGCATTACTTATGTCTCTCCCTCTAGATTTCATCTTTTTTAGGGTAGGAACTATGCTTTCAAGAGTTTCCTACATGGTGTCATGAATGAATACAGAAGTAAACTCATTATATTGAAGTTTAGCTTATAACAGTTTCTGTGCTAGACTCTTACAATTTTATCTTGGTTAATTACTGTTATTAAAAGATAAGAAAATGGAGATTCTGAAAAAGATACTAACCTAATCAAGATTAGCAACATTTTGTGGATTTGAACTGGAGTCTGTTTGACTTTAAATCCATACCTTGTATAGTGATATCACATTGCATTTGTAGGAACAGGTAAATCTCTTCTCATTTAAAACAAAATCATCTGGAGGGTGCCTGGGTGGCTCAGTCAGTTGAGTGTCCGACTTTTGCTCAGGTGATGATCTCACGGTCTGTGAGTTCAAGCCCCACATCAGGTTCTGTGATGCCAGCTCAGAGCCTACCTCAGATTCCATGTCTCCATCTCTCTCTGCCCCTCCCCTACTCATGCTCTTTCTCTGGCTCTTTCTGAAAAATAAATACATATTTAAAAAATTTAAAAAATGATGTCATGATTATCTGTGTTGTCATGAATGATTTGCTTCATTTCTCTGAACCCCAGTTGTAATAATATAATGTTCTTAGTTTTTTTAAAACATCACCCTCATTACCATTGTTATTATAATTATCATTAGGCTATATTTGAGAAGTGAAATAGGTAGGTAGACTAATTATGGTAAAATGAAGATATCAAGGGATAGGTGAAGAAGAGTAGTTAATTAATGAGGAAAGGGAGGGGAGAGCAGAAGCAACGAATACTCGTGGTGAACATGAGATGCTGAGATTCAGATTTCATAGGTGGAACATTTGAGGGATATGACACCGTCCAAATGCATCTTCCATTTGTTGAAGTTTAGGTGAAAGTTCTTGGAGAAAAGATTAAGAAACAGTAGGTCAAAAAATAACTTGTTATCCACACAGATATTAAAATAGACTAACTCCAGCACCAGAGCCCTCAAATGAAGGAGAGAAATAACCAGACCCACACATGGTATTGATGAAAAGGTCTACAGAGTAGATTAGCTGGGTGGCATGAGACTTGAGAGCATATTTATACATGAAGATGGAGGTATAATGAGCAGCAAGCAGTGAAAGTATCTTGAGGAAGGCCAGTGTTTATAGTCCACTGGCCTTTGGGTACATGGGGAGTAGGAAAATAAGTAGTTAAGAGACAGAGCTTGAGAATGCAAAGGTCTCCACATTCTAGCTTTCTAACTTTGAGTAATTTCCGAAGAGTCTTCAGAGGCTCAGCTGTTTTGTCATAAAGCGCCAACCTCATATGGTTATTGTCCTCCTAAATGAGGCAATATCTATGAAATGTTGCATAGAGGAGTGGCTGATAGTGATTTTTCAACAAATGGCAGCTATCTGTATTATCCTCCACTTCTAAAAGCTGGACAAGGAGAGTGCTTTTCACTGAAGACAATCATAATAATTATATATATATATTATATTGATTATGATATTAATATAAATGTATTTATAATACATAAATTATATAGAATTATATGTTATAAAATATGTAAATCATATATATTATATGATTGTGTGTGTATATATATATATATATATATACACAGTAAGTCAGAAAAGAGCCTGTATTGTCTAAATTGTGTCATTCTATCATCCACAAAGAAATTGAGAGACTATCATTGCAGCATCCTCCAGTGATCAGCAGGTTTTAAAATACTGACTTACAATTAGGAGTAAACAAATTAAACTACTTCTCAACTATGAAGTCTTAAAATACATTCCCAAGTGTAATTGCATCATGAGTTACAACTGTGTTTTTTCCCCTTTAGACATGCCATCAATAAGTCCCATTGCCTTGTCTCTGGTAGACTTTCATCAATGAGAAGATAACCTTTCAGCCAGTTATAAGGATGAAGTGGGAGACCACAATCAATGAATCACACAGACTTTGTAAATGACACAGGCTGTTTGATAATTTCCATCTAACCTGTACTGAACTTTAGCCAATTATTTGTAAAGAAAAGACCATTGTGAATTCACTGTACCAGCTAATATAATGATGAAGGGTGGTCAATATCAAAATGACTATTAAAATCGGTAGAAGATGGCATCTTGTTCCTGAACTCTGATCAACATTAAATTAATTAATAGACATGATGAAGTTGAGTACATGTTTCCACTTTATATGGTTAGAGAAATCAAGCTTTGATTCGAATTCTGAGTTGGTTGTGACAAAAGACCACAGGCAGTACCACGATGTTTCATGTGTCATATGGAATGACCTGTCTTGGGTTTCTTTATGTTAGGGATCTGCTAACTCCAGCCCACAGGCCAAATGTGGCTTGCTGCTTATTTCTGTATATAAAATTGTATTGGGATAGAAGTACATTAACTTGTTTATATATTACATTTGGCTAATTTCATGCTAAATTGAGTAGTTGTGTCAAATATGATATGGCTCCCCAAACCTAAAATATTTACTGTCTGGTCCTTTACAGAACAACAATAACACAAAATTCAATTCCTGCTCCATGCACTAAGCTTTGAGGAATATTAAGGTATTCTATTTTTTACTACTTTATTAAGGCAAGAATTGGTTTACCAGTCCACATAGGTGATACATTGTTCTCTATTGCATGGATATTAAATTCTATGTTCTACATCTTAAACATACCAATGAGCATTTCACTTTATTTGAACACTGAAATTTCCTATTGTTAGGTATAATTTGTCATCATTATTATTACTTTTATGTGGAGGGATTCCCAAAACATGCTTGAGTCACACAAGTCTGACTGGGAATGCCTTTAGTCTTTATTTAATGAATTAAAGGGGAAAAGTTAATAAATTTACACTTTTCATTAAGGAAAGACCAAAGTACATCGCCTCTTTTAATAAAGATATGAGCACACAGGTACTACAGAGAGATGCTTCCATAGTGCAGGAAAATATGTGAGATGTTATTCTCTGAAAATTGAAATTTTAAATCCATATTTAACACCCCCAAGCAGAGAGGCAGATGCACGTTAAATGGCTCTTAGGCCAGAGGGATTTGACCATTGTCAGATGACTGAATATCAGAAAAATATGACTGTGCAAAGGAGGTTTTCCGGCCTTGGAAAAAAGAACTTCTTGACTTCCTGAGTTGACAGTCTTCATTCAGGTTCTGTCAAGGAAGATACAGCTCTCTCTTTAGTGTTAGCCTATCTCCACAGGGTGGCAAGTGTATCAGTAGAGCAAAAGTGTGGATATAAATCTGTTTTTTAAAAAAAAAAATAGGTATGTGACTGTTATAACTGACTTACTTTGCTCTGATCCCACGCTGGCTACAAACATTCTCCTGACAATTTGCTTTGCCATGCAGAGGCAGAATACGAAAGCCAGATGTTCTCTTGTAGTAGATAGTTAACAAGTGTTCTAGTTTAGACACCATTTCTGAGAGATGGCTTAACATGGATCCTCCTTGCAAAATGGAACCTCTTTGTAGTATTGGCAATTTGAGATGTTTGAGCCTGCTCAGGTGAGAGCCGGACCCTGGTTGGCTGAGGTACCCTTACAGCATTAATGCTACCCCTGAGGCCTCCTGGAGGCCAGACTGTGGCTGTTTCTTGTCAATATGCATAGCATGCCAAATGGCTCACTCCTCTCTAAATGTAATGCGGGAGACCACAACCCCTTCCCCAATATGTGTGTGGGTACTTAACTGAATTTTATCAACTATTATTACATATTCAAAATAGGCTAATCATAATCAAAGCTAGTCAAACAAATTAGACCCTGGAATGTTTCCTGTCTGGGGTACTTTCAGTCCTTGGCATTATGCTGAATTGGTGACAGTTCATCTATGTTGAAGAAATGTTAAAGTATACTCTGGAATAAGGAGCAAGGGTATTTGGTGCACTTTTTATTTTCATGCTCTCAAATCTTGGAGCAAAGTTAATTCTTGTAAAATTGTCACACTCACACATGCACATATATACCTGCAAGAACTCGTTTCACTACCAAGAGGCTATTATGTCAAATCAAAGGAGAATACTTATCCACATATTCAGGTACTGTGATGGATATAGGAAAGATGAAGCATTTGGTAATGTTGTGAAGGAGCGTGTCATTTTCTCATCCTATAAGAAGTATTGTTTACACAAATAATTTGAAATAACTCTGGATACACTGTCTTCTAAAACTTTAGATGTCATGAAGCTTGCATGTATGAGAAAAGATGACTGATACTTAACTAGCCTCCTCCACACTATTTCAGTTGTTCTCTTATCAGTATAGGTAGGACAAGTATACTTGATGGATGTCTGCAGGAATTCATGTAGGAATCACAGAATCCTCGTGTGAATCTGTGCTAACAGTCCTTGAAAATCCCTGTCTACTCAACAGGGCAATCCTGATATCATCTCCAACAAGCCACACTCATGCATCAAAAACAGGTGTATTCCAATATCTCACAAATCCTACCTAGCATCTGCAGAGAAGGTAAATGATTACAATGTACTAGCCTTAATCACACACAAAGAGACTCTCCAACATCTAAGGAAATGCAAAATATCACACAGAATATAAACCAAGCTGATGACATAGCCTGAAATATTCATTTCAGGTAAATACATTTACCTTTCAGACATTGTGCGATATTAGGATTCATCCAGTCTTGTTTGAGAGTACACAATTTTAGACTCTTTCAACAAAGTGGTGTACTAAAAAGTGATATGGGCTAGAATCAATAGATGGTAAAGGAGTGAAAGATTGTTGAGCTCTTATTTAGAAAGGAAAGATGGAACCTTGAAGAATGATGGGGTCCGGAAAAAAACCTGAGCTAACAAGTGTTAAATGTTATGTTGTTGTTGTTTTTAAGTTTATATCTTTTTTTAATATATGAAATTTATTGTCAAATTGGTTTCCATACAACACCCAGTGCTCATCCCAATGGCCTCTTCAATGCCCATCACCCATCCTCCCCTCCCTCCCATCCCCCATCAATCCTCAGTTTGTTCTCAGTTTTTAAGAGTCTCCCATGCTTTGGCTCTCTCTCCCACTCTAACCCCCTTTTTTTTCCCTTTCCCTCCCCCATGGGTTTCTGTTAAGCTTCTCAGGATCCACACAAAAGTGAAAACATATGGTATCTGACCTTCTCTGTATGGCTTATTTCACTTAGCATAACACTCTCCAGTTCCATCCACGTTGCTACAAAGGGCCATATTTCTTTCTCATTGCCACGTAGTACTCCATTGTGTATATAAACCACAATTTCTTTATCCATTCATCAGTTGATGGACATTAGGCTCTTTCCACAATTTGGCTATTGTTGAGAGTGCTGCTATCAACATTGGGGTACAAGTACCCCTATGCATCAGCACTCCTGTATCCCTTGGGTAAATTCCTAGCAGTGCTACTGCTGGGTCATAGGGTAGGTCTATTTTTAATTTTTTGAGGAACCTCCACACTGTTTTTCAGAGTGGCTGCACCAGTTTGCATTCCCACCAACAGTGCAAGAGGGTTCCCGTTTCTCCACATCCTCTCCAGCATCTATAGTCTCCTGATTTGTTCATTTTGGCCACTCTGACTGGCGTGAGGTGATATCTGAGTGTGGTTTTGATTTGTATTTCCCTGATGAGGAGCAACGTTGAGCATCTTTTCATGTGCCTGTTGGCCATCCGGATGTCTTCTTTAGAGAAGTGTCTATTCATGTTTTCTGCCCATTTCTTCACTGGATTATTTGTTTTTCGGGTGTGGAGTTTGGTGAGCTCTTTATAGCTTTTGGATACTAACCCTTTGTCTGATATGTCATTTGCAAATATCTTTTCCCATTCCGTTGGTTGCCTTTTAGTTTTGTTGGTTGTTTCCTTTGCTGTGCAGAAGCTTTTTATCTTCATAAGGTCCCAGTAGTTCATTTTTGCTTGTAATTCCCTTGCCTTTGGGGATGTGTCGAGTAAGAGATTGCTACGGCTGAGGTCAGAGAGGTCTTTTCCTGCTTTCTCCTCTAGGGTTTTGATGGTTTCCTGTCTCCCATTCAGGTCCTTTATCCATTTTGAGTTTATTTTTGTGAATGGTGAGAAAAAGTCGTCTAGTTTCAATCATCTGCATGTTGCTGTCTAGTTCTCCCAGCACCATTTGTTAAAGAGGCTGTCTTTTTTCCATTGGATGTTCTTTCCTGCTTTGTCAAAGATTAGTTGGCCATACGTTTGTGGGTCTAGTTCTGGGGTTTCTATTCTATTCCATTGGTCTATGTGTCTGTTTTCATGCCAATACCATGCTGTCTTGATGATTACAGCTTTGTAGTAGAGGCTAAAGTTTGGGATTGTGATGCCTCCTGCTTTGGTCCTCTTCAAAATTACTTTGGCTATTCGGGGCCATTTGTGGTTCCATATGAATTTTAGGATTGCTTGTTCTAGCTTCGAGAAGAATGCTGGTGCAATTTTGATTGGAATTGCATTGAATGTGTAGATAGCTTTGGGTAGTATTAACATTTTGACAATATTTATTCTTCCAACCCATGAGCACGGAATGTTTTTCCATTTCTTTATATCTTCTTCAATTTCCTTCATAAGCTTTCTATAGTTTTCAGCATACAGATCTTTTACATCTTTGGTTAGATTTATTCCTAGGTATTTTATGCTTCTTGGTGCAATTGTGAATGGGATCAGTTTCTTTATTTGTATTTCTGTTGCTTCATTATTAGTGTATAAGAATGCAACTGAGGGGCACCTGGGTGGCGCAGTCGGTTAAGCGTCCGACTTCAGCCAGGTCACGATCTTGCGGTCCATGAGTTCGAGCCCCGCGTCAGGCTCTGGGCTGATGGCTCAGAGCCTGGAGCCTGTTTCGGATTCTGTGTCTCCCTCTCTCTCTGCCCCTCCCCCGTTCATGCTCTGTCTCTCTCTGTCCCAAAAATAAATAAACGTTGAAAAAAAAATTAAAAAAAAAGAATGCAACTGATTTCTGTACATAGATTTTGTATCCTGCAACTTTGCTGAATTCATGTTTCAGTTCTAGCAGATTTTTGGTGGAGTCTTGGATTTTCCATGTATAATATGTCATCTGCAAAAAGTGAAAGCTTGACTTCATCTTTGCCAATTTTGATGCCTTTGATTTCCTTTTGTTGTCTGATGGCTGTTGCTAGAACTTCCAACACTATGTTAAACAACAGCGGTGAGAGTGGACATCCCTGTTGTTCCTGATCTCAGGGGGAAAGCTCTCAGTTTTTCCCCATTGAGGATGATATTAGCTGTGGGCTTTTCATAAATGGCTTTTATGATGTTTAAGTATGTTCCCTCTATCCTGACTTTCTCAAGGGTTTTTATCAAGAAAGGATGCTGAATTTTGTCAAATGCTATTTCTGCATCGATTGACAGGATCTTATGGTTCTTATCTTTTCTTTTCTTAATGTGATGTATCACGTTGATTGATTTGCGAATGTTGAACCAGCCCTGCATCCCAGGAATGAATCCCACTTGATCATGGTGAATAATTCTTTTTATAAGCTGTTGAATTTGATTTGCTAGTATCTTATTGAGAATTTTTGTGTCCATATTCATCAGGGATATTGGCCTGTAGTTCTCTTTTTTTACTGGGTCTCTGGTTTAGGAATCAAAGTAATACTGGCTTCATAGAATGAGTCTAGAAGTTTTCCTTCTCTTTCTATTTTTTGGAATAGCTTGAGAAGGATAGGTATTATCTCTGCTTTAAATGTCTGGTAGAATTCCCCAGGGAAACCATCTGGTCCTGGACTCTTATTTGTTGAGAGATTTTTGATAACTGACTCAATTTCTTCACTGGTTATGGATGTGTTCAAGCTTTCTATTTCCTCCTGTTTGAGTTTTGGAAGTGTTTTGGTGTTTAGGAATTTGTCCATTTCTTCCAGGTTGTCCAGTTTGTTGGCATATAATTTTTCATAGTATTCCCTGATAATTGCTTGTATCTCTGAGGGATTGGTTGTAATAATTCCATTTTCATTCATGATTTTATTTATTTGGGTCATCTCCCTTTTCTTTTTGAGAAGCCTGGCTAGAGGTTATCAATTTTGTTTATTTTTTCAAAAAACCAACTCTTGGTTTCACTGATCGCCTCTACAGTTTTTTTTTTTTTAGATTCTATATTGTTTATTTCTGCTCTGATCTTTATTATTTCTCTTCTTCTGCTGGGTATGGGGTGTCTTTGCTGTTCTGCTTCTATTTCCTTTAGGTGTGCTGTTAGATTTTGTATTTGGGATTTTTCTTGTTTCTTGAGATTGGCCTGGATTGCAATGTATTTTCCTCTCAGGACTGCCTTCGCTGCATCCCAAAGCATTTGGATTGTTGTATTTTCATTTTCATATTTTTCCATATATTTTTTAATTTCTTCTCTAATTTCCTGGTTGACCCATTCATTGTTTAGTAGGGTGTTCTTTAACCTCCATGCTTTTGGAGGTTTTCCAGACTTTTTCCTGTGGTTGATTTCAAGCTTCATAGCATTGTGGTCCGAAAGTATACATGGTGTGATCTCAATTCTTGTATACTTATGAAGGGCTGTTTTGTGACCCAGTATGTGATCTATCTTGGAGAATGTTCCATGTGCACTCAAGAAGAAAGGATATTCTGTTGCTTTGGGATGCAGAGTTCTAAATATATCTGTCAAGTCCATCTGATCCAATGTATCATTCAGGGCCCTTGTTTCTTTATTGACCATGTGTCTAGATGATCTATCCATTGTTGTAAGTGGGGTATTAAAGTCCCCTGCAATTACCACATTCTTGTCAATAAGGTTGCTTATGTTTGTGAGTAATTGTTTTATATATTTGGGGGCTCCGGTATTCGGCGCATAGACATTTATAATTGTTAGTTCTTCTTGATGGATAGACCCTGTAATTATTATATAATACCCTTCTTCATCTCTTGTTACAGCCTTTAATTTAAAGTCTAGTTTGTCTGATATAAATATGGCTACTCCAGCTTTCTTTTGGCTTCCAGTAGCATGATAAATAATTCTCCATCCCCTCACTTTCAATCTGAAAGTGTCCTCAGGTCTAAAATGAGTCTCTTGTAAACAGCAAATAGATGGGTCTTGTTTTTTTATCCATTCTGATACCCTATGTCTTTTGGTTGGCACATTTAGTCCATTTACATTCAGTGTTATTATTGAAAGATATGGGTTTAGAGTCATTGTGATGTCCGTAGGTTTCATGCTTGTAGCGATGTCTCTGGTACTTTGTCTCACAGGATCCCCCTTAGGATCTCTTGTAGGGCTGCTTTAGTGGTGATGAATTCCTTCAGTTTTTGTTTGGGAAGACCTTTATCTCTCCTTCTATTCTAAATGACAGACTTGCTGGATAGAGGATTCTTGGCTGCATATTTTTTCTGTTCATCACATTGAAGATTTCCTGCCATTCCTTTCTGGCCTGCCAAGTTTCAGTAGAGAGATCGGTCATGAGTCTTATAGGTCTCCCTTTATATGTTAGAGCACGTTTATCCCTAGCTGCTTTCAGAATTTTCTCTTTATCCTTGTATTTTGCCAGTTTCACTATGATATGTCATGCAGAAGATTGATTCAAGTTAAGTCTGAAAGAAGTTCTCTGTCCCTCTTGGATTTCAATGGCTTTTTCCTTCCCCAGATCCGGGAAGTTCTCAGCTATTATTTCTTCAAGTACACCTTCAGCACCTTTCCCTCTCTCTTCCTCTTCTGGAATACCAATTGTGCGTATATTATTTCTCTTTAGTGCATCACTTAGTTCTCTAATTTTCCCCTCATGCTCCTGGATTTTTTTATCTCTCTTTTTCTCAGCTTCTTGTTTTTCCATAATTTTATCTTCTAGTTCACCTATTTTCTCCTCTGCCTCTTCAATCCGAGCTGTGGTCATCTCCATTTTATTTTGCAGCTGATTAATAGCATTTTTTAGCTCCTCCTGGCTGTTCCTTAGTCCCTTGATCTCTGTAGCAAGAGAATCTCTGCTGTCCTTTATACTGCTTTCAAGCCCAGCGATTAATTTTATGACTATTATTCTAAATTCACTTTCTGTTATATTGTTTAAATCGTTTTTGATCAGGTCATTAGTTGTCGTTATTTCCTGGAAGTTTTTTTTGAGGGGAATTCTTCCGTTTTGTCATTTTGGATAGTCCCTGGAGTGGTGTGGAACTGAGGGGCACTTCCCCTGTGCTGTCTTGAATAACTTGCGTTGGTGGGCGGGGCCGCAGTCAGACCTGATGTCTGCCCCCAGCCCACCGCTGGGGCCACAATCAGACTGGTGTGTACCTTCTCTTCCCCTCTCCTAGGGGCGGGATTCACTGTGGGGTGGCATGGCCCATCTGGGCTATTTGCACACTGCCAGGCTTGTGGGGCTGGGGATCTGGGGTATTAGCTGGGGTGAATCGGCAAGGTGCTGGGGGCGGAAGGGGCAGGTTCAGCTCGCTTTTCCTTCCGTGATCTGCTTCGGGAGGGGCCCTGCAGCACCGGGAGGGAGTCAGACCCGCCAGAGGGATGGATCTGCAGAAGCACAGCGTTGGGTGTTTGCACGGTGCAAGCAAGTTCCCTGGCAGGAACCGGTTCCCTTTGGGATTTTGGCTGGGGGATGGGCGAGGGAGATGGCGCTGGCGAGCGCCTTTGTTCCCCGCCAAGCTGAGCTCTGTCGTCTGGGGCTCAACAACTCTCCCTCCTGTTGTCCTCCAGCCCTCCCGTTCTCTGAGCAGAGCTGTTAGCTTATAACCTTCCAGATGTCAAATCCCGCTTGCTGTCGGAACACACTCCGTCTGGCCCCTCCGCTTTTGCCCGCCAGACTCGGGGGCTCTGCTTGGCCGGCAGGCTGCCCCTCCGCCCTGGCTCCCTCCCGCCAGTCCGTGTAGCGCGCACCGCCTTGCCGCCCTACCTGCCCTCTTCCGTGGGCCTCTCGTCTGTCTGCGCTTGGGTCCAGAGACTCCATTCTACTAGTCTTCTGGCAGTTTTCTGGGTTATTTAGGCAGGTGTAGGTGGAATCTAAGTGATCCACAGGACGCATTGAGCCCAGCGTCCTCCTACGCCACCATCTTCCCATTAAGTTTATATCTTGAGAGAGAGAGAGCAGGAGCGAACGCTCACAAGTAGGGGGGAGGGGCAGAAAGGAGGAGAGACAGAATTCCAAGCAGCCTCCCCGCCATCAGTGCAGAACCCAATGTAGGGCTCAAAATCACAAACTGTGAGATCATGACTTGAGCCAAGATCAAGAGTCGGACAGTTAACCCACTGCACCACCCAGTTAAGGGTGCCCCTGTTATGTTGTTTTCATATGAATGACTTTCTCAGTCCTAGTTGATTGTCTTGTCTCCTTCACACAAGCCACATGTGAAGTTACCTTTATGTTTATGTAGCATTTTTGCAGTTTTATTTAAACATTTTGTGCTTACATTTAAAGGCATTCAGGAGTAGAGGACATATAAAAACATTCTCTCAAAAACAATAAAATAGAGCCACCACAATGCTTTTAAACATTTAAAAATAAACTAGGATATACAGGTCGCTTCAAGGCAAACTCAAATATATTAAGGTTGACTTTAGTTGTCACTTTATTCTTAGCAGAGTATACAAGTTATGCCACCCCAAAATTTAAAAATAACTTTTTGAAGGGTCATGTTTCCATTTTAATGATATAGCCACCATATTAAAAACATCAATCAATCAGAATTCAGAAGTCATAAGATATTCGTGAGGAAAAAAATAGTGGGAAAATATGTGTTGTATGGTTTTCTAAGTTGTATTTTGTATATCATTATAAAAGAAATCCTTATGCATAGAAATTAAAGTTTTCAATAAGATAATTTAGATCAAAATATATTTTAAAATATCAATTTACCTTTGTCAAGTTTTAAATAGAAAAATGAAAAAAATAAATGGAAAAATGCATGTTGTCAATTTTTACCTATTTCACATATTAAAGCAGCACAGTTTCTATCTCAAAATGAATTAACAAATGTCCCAAAATGTAAATACTAGTATTTACACATTTATGTAGCAACAATGTGGATTTTATTTTCTCTAATAAAATGAACCATTAATTTGTTTTTGTAAATGACATATACAGTAGTTACCATTATTCACTTTGAACAATCATTTTTGATATCTTTCAACTTTTGAAGGAAACATAAAAAATAACATAAAACATTTGCATCTGTATATTAAAAGATGATAAAGTCTAAACTAGTTTTACTACAAAATTAAAGAAATTAAGATCACAGACTTGAGACAGACTACCTGGATTTTATATAGCAAGGCTCAAAATTTACTAGAAGCATTATCTTGAACAAATTAATTTTTTGTGCTTCAAGTTATACATAAATTATTTCTATGTGGGTTATTAAAAATTTAGAACAAAGTCTAAGAAAATGAAGCCAAAATTTGGATAAAATATAACATGGCAATAAAAACAAAGTCATTCACAAAATGTGATGCAGAGATCCTGAAAATTGTATTTTAGACCATAAGGGTGAGAAGTAAACATTATGGTAGAGGTCATGAACTGGCAGTGCATGGTCTGCACGTGCTTTGTTTGTCTGTCCCAGAACTGGTCTGCATAACTTTTTCTATGTATGTTTAATTATTTTGAGGGAGGTGGAGGGAAAGACAGAATTCCAAGCAGCCTCCGAGCTGTCAGCACAGAGCCCCAGTGGAGCTCGATCCCACAACCTCGAGATCATGACCTGAGGTAAAATCAAGAGTAGCACCCTTAACCAACTGAGTCACCTCGGTGCTCCAGTCCACATAACTTTTTTCAAATTGAGGTAGTCACTAATGCTTTAGTATCAAAATATATACCAAGTATCAGGAATATATTTTAGATAAAGCATTTGCTTTCTATTTTTTCAAGTTCCCATTCCCTATTATTTCCCTCATATTGGGACCCAGTATCTTTAAGTTTTCTTACTGTTTTACAGAATTCCTTTCTTCAATTAAATGCTGCTTTTCTGGATTCCTGACAGAGATCTGTTTTCCCACTCTCTATCCCAGCCCTTAGGTTCACATATTTGCATTACCCACCTGCCTGGCCCCTGGAGGCAGTTGACTTTGCAAACCAGAAGCGGTAGGGACCTGTGTTCACAAAATTAAATATGTCATTACCTTTGTTCTTACCTTATTTAAAAATCAAATAGATAAATGGAATAGTGGCCTTACTTTAATTTTGAACAGTCAAGAACTTCTTACTTTGAATCTAGTAAGGATGAACAATATGCACTGGGGATTAGATGTACACATTGTGACAGTCTCAGTAGATGAGTCATTTGATCTCTGTTACTCACCATAGTATCTTTAAACATAACAGTTATTCTTGTTACTTCAAAAATTATCAAAAGACTGAAATAGCATTCTATCAATTTGGCTTTTTATTTCTGTGAATAAAAAAGAATGACACTGTATGTATTTTCTTAAATACCACCCAGGGGCACCTGGGTGGCTTAGTCGGTTGAGCGTCTGACTTCGGCTCAGATCATGATCTTGCAGTTTGTGAGTTCAAGCCCCGAGTCAGGCTCTGTGCTGGCAGCTCAGAGCCTGGAGCCTGCTTCAGATTCTGTGTCTCCCCTTCTCTCTGCCCCTCCCATGCTCATGCTCTCTCTCTGTTTCTCAATAATAAAGAAATGTTAAAAGTTTAAATAAAACTAATGCTACTTTGGTTAAAGATGTCAGAATATAGAGATCTCTATCTCATTGTCTTCTCTGAATAAAAAAGAATGACACCATATGTATTTTCTTAAATACCACCCAGGGGTATTTTTGTCTTTTATAAAACAAATGAAAGGAGACTTAATAAAAGGAGAAAGTTAATCTTTAATGAAAATGGAGGGAAGAGAGACTGTCAGGCACTGTGAAACTTAGGACAAATCAAGTTGGGGTGCTAGGAAGGACATTTGAGGCACACAGACAGCACTGACCAAAAGTGGATCTCAGTGCCCCGAGGGCCACCCAGCAATGCTGTGCCTGGAATTCAAGGCCAGAGGTGCAGACAGTTATTGTAAGATTCCCCAATGCTTGGTGACTCTGGAATCATAGGGAAGGGAAGGCTGGAAAAAAAAAATCCAAAAATAAGGAAAGAATATGGGCCAACAATCACAAGACAACCCTCTTAAATACTTGCAAATTAAAGGGATTTTTAAACTTAATTTTATGCAAAATGGATGATTTTTCCAGGAAAAAAATTTAAAAAATCAACCTAGAGAATTTTAAGAATCTAACCAAACCAGAGGGAAAAAGGAGGATTTTTAAAACTTATCCAAAAGCACTAGATGCCTCCCTTCTCTGCACTGCTTCAGCCTTTTTGTCATGTCTTCGCAATGACAGACTTTCCCCCCATGGTAGTAACTTAAGGCTGAATCATGTCATTAGCTGTCGATTCTAATTTTTTTCTAAAATGGGATCCTTTTGCTTATCTGTTTTCTTGATTCTGCAGTATCCATACTCACCTTTCCTTTTTTTTTTTTTAAATTTTAACGTTTATTTTTATTTTTGAGACAGAGAGAGACAGAGTATGAATGGGGGAGGGGCAGAGAGAGAGGGAGACACAGAATCTGAAACAGGCTCCAGGCTCTGAGCGGTCAGCACAGAGCCCGACGCGGGGCTCGAACTCAGGGACCGTGAGATCATGACCTGAGCGGAAGTCGGATGCTTAACCGACCGAGCCACCCAGGCGCCCCTCACCTTTCCTTTTTATCTTCACATCTTTGCGATCCGTTGTACTGAATTAATTTTATTAAATATTTACAGCAACACTTTATAATAAATTATAAATTTCCTTGAGTTCCATATTTTTTAGCCTCAATTTTTTAACTCTTTTCTGCATATATGATATGTTCTCTTATTTTGTTTCCCCTATGTTTTGTGGTTTTTTTTTAATCTGTTTTTTATTCATTTTCCTGGTTTTTGTTTTGTTTACCGTGGGTAGTTCTGGACAATCTATTAACTACCTGTTCTGCAACGTGTGTACATTCTCAGTCATTGCAGTTCCATTTTATCTGGAACCTCCTTGCCTCCGTCTCTCTATTACCGTCTGTATGTCCTTTCTTCCTACCTCAGTACAACCAGAGGGAGGAATAATTCAGTTGAAGTTTTGTGAATCCTTTGTTTAAGGGAATACTTCCTGTTTTCCTGAATCCGCTGTTAAATGTCTTAATAAAAAGTTATCCATTGTGTTTGATAATTACTGCTTCATTGCACTTAGGCTACTATCCTCCCACAGGTAACAGAGGTTGGGAATTGTGCATTGTCACCTTTGATGGCTGCATTTCAAAAGGGTGACTCCCAGGTCCTAGAAAGACTTTTCTGGATTGTGAAAGTTGTACATCTTTCTGAGAATCTCAGAAAGAATTTACAAAGGAAAGTTTCTAAAGTAAATGCTCTAAGAGAAGGGAGGTCAAAGGCTGGAGTCAGGAAGAACTCTACAGAAAGTTTAATGAAATTGACAGAAAAGTTAAGGCTGCCTTAGTCACTAATGACATATAAACAAATACATACATGGTATTATGAATTACAAGAGACAGGGGACTTGGGTGGCTGTTTTGGGGTAGTTATTGTTTTACATAAGGGAGCTTCTTATATAAATGGAGATAATGAGCAGAGAATTGGATTAAGTTGTATATCTAACATATCTGATGATTTGGTTTGAACACGGAGATTGAAAAAATCTGAATAAGAGTTTACATGATTTATGTCTGTCCATAAAATATGACATCCAAAAGATAAAGTATTTGCACTTATTTAGTTGAATTTTTAGCCTGTTAGTCAAGTTGTGAAAAATACAACTTGTATCAAGGGTGTAAAAGCAGTGTTAGAAAATTTAAGAGTGTCAGGTCTTATTAAAGTTGTTATTGAAAAATACTTAACAGTCATGGAATGTTGTGTAGATAAACATTAATAGATATGAAGATGTTATTAATAAAATGTTAGACTAACAAATTATGAACTTTTAAAGTTTTTAAATTGCTGACTTTCTGAATTTACCTTTAATGATTTACAACACGATTTACAGAATGTCCTTTTTATACTGAAGTGCCTCGCCTCTTCTAAGACAAGGTAGTGACACAGATTTTGCCAATGAGACAAAAAAAAATCACCATTTTTCCTAATTAAAAAAAATCTGTTACTCAGGTGGTTCTGTGATTTCTCAACTTGCAGGAAGTGATGATTATTTTTAACAATCTAATGAGCTCAATTTGAAGATTGATGCTTACAGAGCTACCCCCTTGCTTAGTACACAATTTATTAAGAGAATTGAAAGAACATATGGTCTCAAGAAGGAATTGACTTTTATAACTCGGAGTGGATTTATGAAAAAAAAACCAAAAACAGAAAACATATACTTTCTGAAATTTTAAAAATGTCTTTGCCAGACGTCTCGATATGTTTTAAATGCATTTGAAAAAATATGCTCATCTTTTGGGGGCAGGAAGGGCAGAACTGAACTGGCTGAAGAACCAACCGTTCATCATCTCCCTTAAGATGGAATTTTTAAAGAAAGCGAGTAGGGCATATTTAGTGAGTGGTTCAACACTGACACACAAAGACATTTTTTAAAGAACTTCCAGATCAGTATAGTTGGGTGCCATGTTGCTACTTCTAGTTCACTAACACCATACATGTTATTATTCACAATGATTTATCTTTGAAAATCAGAGTTTTCTTGATGATGGAATATACAAATTAAAAAGCAGAAACAAATGTATAACATTGCAGTTATTATGTAGAATAGCCAATTTTAAAATATTGGTGAAATCAAATGGTTCTCAAATAGATTACTCATTAGCTTTACAAAAGGTAGAGTATTTTTAAGATATATGATTTTTAGTTAAACATACACCTTTACCTGGCATAATTGTAGTACAATTAGGTTGTTGTTACACATTCTGTATTCCATTTTGGTATCTCCTGATTTTTTTAAGTTTCACACATTGTTAACTCCCTGTACAGTAAATTCCATGGGTTTTGACAAATTTGTAGTATCATGTGTCCACAGTTATAGTATCATTATCATACAGAATAATTTCCCTATCCTAAAAAAATCCTCTCTGCTTCACCTATTCAAATCTTCCTCAAATACACTGAAATTTCTTACATCCAATTTTATTTGAATGTATGATTCCACCTCTGTGAATGTTGAAAACCACTTTTATGGAAAATGAGAAACCATTAAATAATTTTACGGGAGAGGAAAATATGCTCATATTTGAATTTAAATATCTTGCACAGTGGGAAGGTAGAGAGAATTTTGAACAGCTGAAGTCTAGACAAAATGTGATGACAGCCTAAATTATTAGAATTAAAAATACAGATTGAAAAAAAAATTAAAGACATGGAGGAATTCAGAAATACTTCACAATTACAACCAAGATGATCTGATAAGTGATGAGTTCCAAAGACAGGAAAATAGTGTTCCATAAGAATTATTGGTAGAACCAGAATTAGGAACAAGACATTTCCACTAGAGCACAAAACAAAGATCTTGCCCCATGTGGCTATTACTAGGGAAGTGTTAATTTGCTTGCCAATGCAGAGTGCAGAGTTTGGTTCCCCCTTAAAACTTCTTCCTGTCTCTTGCATGGGACTTACTCATGGACCTTCAGAGCCAGTGCATAATTACAACATGGGTCAAATGATCCTGAATACCTTCTGGGCATTTGTTTTGTAAGGGAAGAGGAAGCAGGTAGATTAGTTATATTATCCTTAATTTATATTTAACACACAAATTAGTAATTACTGGAAGAGACATATCTAAGATGGAATATTCTGTATACCATTTTTGCTGGAGCTTCTTGTTGGATACTTCCAGTGATACACTGTAATGAAAAGAGTATTCTTATTACATTCATATTGTAGCTGTCCTCCATTTATACAGTTGGTACCAGGTCAGCCTAAATTCTAGGACATAAAGAACAAATTATGTTTCCTCTTCCATATAATATCGTTTCCAAATATGTAGATAATATACATGTTTACCCTTCATGACTAGAAATCATTTCTATAGATTCAATAACTTCCATCCCAGGACCAACTTTTCAGGCAAAATAATTTCATCCCCTGCTATTTTCCTCCGAAAACATGCAAACCCCCTAGCCTTCCGTACTTTCTAGCCAACGCTCCCATTGTCTGGATGGAATGAAGTTTGGCTCCTTTTTGTGTTTCTGTAATGTTGATTGCTGGAGGCTGTGCCTGCTTACACACTACCGAGTGCAACTTTCAGATAAGGGCTGAACAGCATGATGGTGAGTCCTTCACAGTCTGCTCTGCCTAGGATCTTCAATACAACCCCCTCAGATGCTGTTTACAACTGTGCAATGAAGGGTGAAACTTCATCTGCTATCCTCCTCCTGTTCATGCTGCATCAAGCAGAATGCCACACATACTTTCCCTTTTTCCAATCCCCCCCTCTTTTTTTTTGCTCAGCTTCCCGAAACCATATGGATGCAGCTAGAATGGATGGCTAAAATGATAACACGTTGATTTGCAGTGGATCATTTCTTTCATGCACATTTTTTTTTTTGCCCTACATGTAGATCACAAAGCAAATGAAAGAGCAATCAAATGGAAGATTCAAACAGGGATAGACCTGCAACATCAACAGTGATACCAGTGTTCAAGTCAGCCAAATCAACATGTACTAGGTCACAGGAAACTAAATCAGAACAAAGGCAGGTGGATTTCTTGACTGTGTCAGCATATAAATTTCTCCTTCGTTCTTTTTTATCAGTTTGGTTTGGGTCCCTGTTTTATTTCGTTTTTTGTCACTTCAGTGAAATTTTGCTAGAACTGACTACAAATAAAACCACAAAAGTGAAATCCAGAGTTGCTGGCAAAGCATTAAAAAAAAAAAAACCTGTTGAAGAAATACAGCATATGTTTATTTTCACTCGGCTGAAGACTCCGTGACTAATGGAAATCACTTCATAGACCCCTGATTCTAATGCCCATTTTGTTATCTTTCCTTGCCTGTGTCTGTCATTTTTCTAATTCTATTTTTTACTTCTAAATACCCATTCTGTTTATATATAATATTAGCTACTGTGTAGCCTGCTGGCATTGTGTCCAATGGTGATTGGCATTCTTTCTTAACACCAGATTATTTCTGCCTGTTAAAAATTTGAGAGAGGGGCATCTGGGTGGCCCAGTCATTTAAACATCCGGCTTCAGCTCAGGTAATGATCTCACAGTTTGCAAGTTCAAGCCCCGCGTTGGGCTCTGTGCTGACAGCTCAGAGCCTGGAGCCTGCTTCAGATTCTGTGCCTCCCTCTCTCTCTGCCCCTTGCCCGCTCACTCTCTCTCTCTCTCAAAAATAAAATATTAATAAAATTTAAAAAAGATTTTTTTGAGAGGAAAAGGAAAGAGTGAGTATAGACAGTGATACAGTCAGATATTCAACAATCTCCACCTCCCTTTCCACTGGTGAAAAATATATATTAGATACTTCTTAAATGTATTGCAAGGGAATTATCTCATTTGTTTAAAGGCCCCCTTCCTATCAAATTATTCATTTGCATGATCATAGGCTGTTGAACATACAGGACTATGTTTCTTTAAAATGTAGATTACTAGGAGTTTCTTGTGTAAACAGGGCAGTGGAATTAACTCAAGAGCATTTGACAGCAGTCATCCTTGTGTTCAAAGGTTTCTGCCACCAGGTTCTGAATGAAAGAGAAGCATACTGTCCAATTTATCTAATTAGCAGAATACCTGCTAGTTTGATCTATTAACAATCTGTCAGTATTTTTTTTCCTTAAAATAGCTTTCATGAAAATGAAGACATGTATATTACTTGGCTATTTTCAATTTCAACAGTGCTAATGTTTGACGCTTTGTTATGCTGTTATAGTTCATTTCTTGAGGGAGTATTAATCATTATGTAGACATCTGCAAAAAGTAAGCAAGAAACACTTACTTTGAAGATCTATATTTTGTGTGTATGGGTATCAGTTATTCTTTTCTTTTTCCAAGAAAAAAAAAGCATACATAAAATCTCATTAACTTGGTCCATTAAACCTTGTGTAATCAAATGGCTCATTCATTTTAGGAGGTGAAGGCTGTACTGAACAGTGATTAAAAGCAGGCTCCCTGGGGGAAACAAACGGGTTCAAACCGAACTCTGTCACTCATGAGTTGTGTGGCCTTGGGCTGGTTACACTGCTCAGCTTCTGGTTCGTCATCTGTAAAATGTGAATTGTAAAAGTACCAACCTCACAGTGTTGCTGAGGTGATTATATTGATCCAGCTTTAAGAACTTAGGCTGACCTCCCTAAGAGTTCAGTGGAGACTGCTCTCTGCATTTATATTCATTGAGCTCATAGTAGTAATGAAACTGCGTTTAAAAATGAGAAAGCAGATGGGGCGCCTGGGTGGCGCAGTCAGTTAAGCGTCCGACTTCAGCCAGGTCACGATCTCGTGGTCCGTGAGTTCGAACCCCGCGTCGGGCTCTTGGCTGATGGCTCAGAGCCTGGAGCCTGTTTCCGATTCTGTGTCTCCCTCTCTCTCTGCCCCTCCCCCGTTCATGCTCTGTCTCTCTCTCTGTCCCAAAAATAAATAAACGTTGAAAAAAAATTTTTTTTTAAAAAATAAAAAAAAAATGAGAAAGCAGAATTGGATATTTGACATTTGATTTTCAAAACAAAAGTCAAATATTTACAACAACTTATTATATTAGTGTTTTAAAATATATGTTAGTGTTACTTAATTTTACATGGCAGGAAGCCCAATTATCAAGGTCTTAACAGATTGCGTTTAATTTCCTCATCTAAGCAAGCAGTCAGGAGGTGTATTATTACTGGCATTGCTCAGTGATGCCATCAGGGTTTTCTGTCTTGGTTTCACCATGTTAAGATCTGGACCCCTGCTCTTCTGCTTCATATCTCATGGCCGTCAGAAGACTGCTTCTGCTGAAATCACTACATCCATGAAGGAAATTGAATGTGTAGGATATCAATCACTTCTGTTCCTCTTTCATCAGGAAAGCATGTGACTTCCTACAACCCCTCAAAAAGCTTTTGCTGGTGTCTTATTGGCCATCTCTGTGTCCAGTGGTTTCTCCAAGGTGCATGGTAGCTGGGAAAGCAAGTATTTAGTGGAAGGTTGTGTTCCCAACACTGCTCTGTCTATGTAAGCAGGAAAGAAGTGGAGGAGTGAGCAGCAGATAAACTATGTCAGTGGATGCGAGTAATCATCACAGGAAACCACTGTGCTTTCTTAGACTTCCATACTCTCATCCCATAGTTTAGCATTGTTTTAAATGGATATGAGGAAAGAGCCATTAGCTCTTAATTACTTGGGATCTTTGAGATTTTAATTCAGCTCTAGTAGAAGGGGTTATTTATTCTGCAGTTGACATTTTTTTTAAGTTTATTAATTTATTTTGAGAAAGACAGACAGTGCAAGTGGGGGAGAGGCAGAGAGAGAATCCCAAACAAGCTCCATGCTGTCAGCACAGAGCTTCATGTGGGGCTCAAACCCACGAAGCCTCTAGATCATGACCTGAGCCAAAACCAAGGGTCAGACGCTTAACCTACTGAGCCACCCATGTGCCCCTGCAGTTGAAATTTTTATGAGGGGTGTGCAGCATGTGTGAGCTTCTTTTTTGCCTCAAGATATCAATAGTAGGTGGGAAAAATGCCACTTGAGGAATTATCTCCCATCTCATTTCATTGCGCCATTCTCCTGGGCTCATGTGACCTTCTGTTTTTCACATACACCAAGCTCATCCTCACTCAGTGAGATTTGCAGCTGCCTTGTCAGTCTGAGAATTTCTCCTTCATCCCTTACATTTACTTAATTTAGCACTTCCTTAATTTCAGCACCTTATTTTACTTTTCTGCCTTCAATCACTGAGGGCTATTTTTATTGGTAAAAAAAAGAAGTCAAATTTATAGAGAAAATTATGAGGACTCAATGTAGCCAGTCATAAAAGAAAAGAAAAGAAAAAGAAAACTCCAATTGAATAAAAATTCAGAAAACTAATGGTGTTTTTCCAAAGAATGTTCCTAAGCAATCCATGACAATCCTAGGAAGTTCTGGAAATGATTTTCTTTCATGGAAGAAGTAGAGTATTTTCAACTTGATGAAATAAATTGAGATGTAATTATATACTGAACATTTTACCCTTTGTGAATCACACACACAGAAACAAAGCCAATACTTTGGGTATATGGCTTATGCTATTATAAATTTCTCAAGTTTTAATCTCCTTTTCTTGTTTATTTTTCTCAAGATTGTCTCATATTTGAGATAATTTGTTGTCCTTTTTGTAATTTCTTTAACTGTTTCCATTATTTTCCTCTTTATTTTAGTCAAATCAAACAGTTATATGTATTTTAATATTTCCTTTTCCCCCCTGAGTAACCTGGTATTCAAGAGTGATAGTACCCCTCGTGCCCACCACCAGTCATCTTATTTATTTGTGTATGTGTGTGTGTGTTCATTGTTTTAAGAATTTATTTTAATTAAAGTTAGTTAACATATAATGCAATATTAGTTTCGGGTGTACCATGTAGTGATTTCAGTGCTTCCGTGCAATCCCCAGTGCTCATCACGAGTGCCCTCCTTAATCCCGATCCCCTGTTCAACACACCTCCCTTCTGGTAACCATCAGTTTGTTCTCTATAGTTAAGAGTCTGTTTCTTAGACACGTGGGTGGCTCAGTGGATTAAGCGTCCGACTCTTGATTTCAGCTCAGGTCAAGGACCTAAAAGTTTGTGAGAGCAAGCTCTGGTTAAGGCTCTGCACTGACAGTGGGGAGCCTGCCTGGATTCTCTCTTTCTCCCTCTCCTCTGTCTCTCTCCTGCTCATGTGAGTGCATGCTTTCTGTCTGTCTCTCTCTCTCTCTCTCTCTCTCAAAATAAGTAAATAAGCATTAAAAAAGAAGAGTCTTTCTTGGTTTGCCTCTCTTTTTTTTTCCCTTTGCTAATTTGTTTTGTTTCTTAAATTTCACATATGAGTGAAATCATTCAGTATTTTTCTTTCTCTGACTGACTTGTTTTGCTTAGAGTAATACTCTGTAGCTCCATACATGTCATTGTAAGTGACAAGATTTAATTATTTTTTATGGCTGGATAATATATATATGTATAAAATTATACATATACATTATGCATATACATATATATATATATAATATATATGTATCTCACATCTTTATCCATCCATCTATTGCTGCTTCCATAATTTGGCTAATATAAATAATGCTACTATAAACATAGAGATGCATGTATCCCTTTGAATTAGTATTTTTGTATTCTTTGAGTAAGTACCTAGTAGTGAAATTGCTGGGTCGTAGGCTAGTTCTATTTTTAACTTTTTGAGGAGTCTCCATACTGTTTTCCAGAGTGGCTGTACCAGTTTGCATTTCCACCAAAACTGCAAAAGGGTTTCTCTTTCTCTGCATTCTCTTGAACACCTGTTGTTTCTTGTGTTGTTGGTTTTAGCCATTCTGACAGGTGTGAGGTAATATCTCATTGTAGTTTTGATTTTCATTTCCCTGATGATGAGTGATATTGAGCATCTTTTAATATGTCTGTTGGTTACCTGAGTGTCTTCTTTAGAAAAATGTCTCTTCATGTTTTTTGCCCATTTTTAATTGGATTATTCATTTTGAGGGGTGGTGAGTTCTGTAAGTTCTGTGTATATTTTGGATACTAACTTTATCACAAATGTTATTTGCAAATATCTCCTCCCATTCTCTAATTTGTCTTTCAGTTTCTCTGAGTGTTTCTTTTGTTGTGCAGAAGCTTTTTATTTTGTCAATAAGATACTCAAGAATAAACCTAAGCAAAGAGGTGAGAAAACTCTGAAAAGTATTAAACACTGATGAAAGAAATTGAAGATGACACAAAGAAATGGTAAGACATTCTGTACTCATGGATGGGAAGAACAAATACTGTTAAAATGTCTATACTATGAAAGCAATCTACACATTTAATGCAATCTCTATCAAAATGCCAAAGCATTTTCCATAGAGCTAGAACAAAGAGTCCTAAAATTTGAAAGCAACCTAGAAAAAGAAAAGGCTGGAGGCGTCACAATTCTGGACTTCAAGTTATATTACAAAGCTGTAGTGATCAAAACAGTCTGATACTGCCACAAAAATAGGCATAGATCAGTGTAACAGAATAGAAAACCCAGAAATGAACCCACAACATTATGGTCCATTAATTTTTGATAAAGCAGTAAAGAATATCCAATGTGAAAAAGACCATCTCTTCAACAATTGGTGCTGGGAGAACTGGACCAAAGCATGCAAAAGAATGAGACTGGACCACTTTCTTACACCGTACACAAAAATAAATTCAAGATGGATTAAAGAACTAGAGGTGAGACATGAGATATAAAAATCTAGAGGAGAACACAAGCAGTCACCTCTTTGACACTGGCCACAGCAACTTCTTTCTAAATACATTTCCTGAGACAAGGGAAACAAAAGCAAAATTAAACTATTGGGACTTAATCAAAATGGAAACTTCTGCCCACCACCAGTCATTTTAACAAGGCAAGGTGTCTGGAAGAAACTAATGATCTTGCCAAACCATCTGTCTTCATTTCCATCATTGGCCTTACCTTTTGAACCTCCTTCCTCCCCCTGTTCTGCCAATCCATTTTTTCTTCTGAGAATCCATTCTTCACCGTACCAGCCTCCCTATGAACCATTCCCATGGTTTCCTTATATTCTCTGGTAGGGCTTTTAATTCTGTAACCTAAATTCGATCTAAGTGCCAGATTAGTGTGCACCACTGACACAAAAACATTTTGCTGTTTAAATCCATATATTGTCTTTAATTCCATTTTCCCAAAGCTGGTCTTACCTTGTTTTTATAAGCCAAGATGCTTCTCCACTTTTTAAATTTCTGTGGACTGCACATATATTCATGTGCTTATCCAGCATGGAACCTGGTAGTTACAATTATTTCCTCCCTTTTATTCACTGCGTTTGCAAATTGTCTCTTGTTAATATTATCCTTTAATCTAACCCACTCATGGCTCTCTATGAGTGGGTAGCACCAGCAAACACATAGATGTTTGTTTGTTTTTAGATTAAAAATCTAATTCCTCAGCCTCTTAGCTCTGAAATCCCCCATCCCTACTTTCTCTCTTTCTAATACATATTACACATTTAAGGGATTAGTTGTAAAAATTTTCAGCTGATCTGGTGTGTGTAGCCAATGGTTTCTGTCCTTACTACACATCTAATTTATGTGAACAATCTTTAGCATTCTGTGAAATTAATACAGAATCTAAAGAACACATAGATTCTGATTTATATGAACATCTGTGGTCAACCTGAGATGGATGGGAGGTTACTTCCAGAAGCTAGGGAGCAAGTGGAACTGTGAGCCCCTGGAAGTGACTGCACCATGACCAATGAGTCAGGTGAAAAAGTGCCAGTCTATGATGGAGGCTATGAAGCCTAACTGAGTAATGATGCTGGGAATAGTGCAGATACTAGAAATGGAAACTATAAGGGCTGTATGAATAAAGTAAAATGACTTATTAAATTATCCTACTCTACAAAGTGAGGTGAGCAAGAAATATCCCCCAACTTATTTTTGTTAATGAATTATCCCCAGATACCTTCCAAAAAACCAAAGTGAAATTAATTTTCAGACATTATTGGAGTTTTCTTGTTCCAATAAGGGGATTTTTAGAGAATGTACTCTCCATCCTGTCACAAGCATAGCCAGAACATCTGCTGAAATTGAGGAAAGAACAGACGTAACAATATTTTCGCATGTTCTTCCCTCATATAAAACTTTTCAAAAAAAATAAATGTTCATTCTTTGGACATTATTCCTTGCCAGGAAATAGAGACTTTGGTGGGATGGCCATTCTGAGGCTTCCCACAACATAAACATGCCTGGCTAAGTAGGTGATATTTTTCTAGGGATCCCAAAGAGCTCTGGAGGAACAGTTTGGGTATTAGCTGTCTTCCTTACCTGCTCTCTAAGAGACAGTTTTCCTTGATGAGGATAATTTCTATAAGTATTGGCACAACTCTACCTCGCTTGGAGCATCTCTTGGTTCTGGATGAGTGTGGAAGGTTTTGGTTTAATGGAGTCCACGTGAGTATTCAATTTCCAATTTCAAGTGGTCTTATGTGCAAACCACAATTCTCATCTTTGGAGATATCTTCTTTTTCATAAAGTTATTGTCACTGATGCACTAATTGGAAAAAGGTCTTAATGACTTTTAAGTCCGGACTTTTCAAGTGGTCAGAGAGTCACTATCATATTTTGGATTTTGGTAATTTCCATCTCTGTTCTGTTTGTTACTGCATCTTCGGTAATAATCAGATGCATCATCCCCTAAATCAGGAATTTCATTTCTGGAGACCCAGTGGTAGGACTACAGGTCTGATAAAAGATCATTTTTACTAGAGGCAAAAAACCTTTCTCACAGTCTGTTTCAATATAAAATCTCAAGTCACAGGGGGTATTTCCAGGCTTGGGGTAATAGGATTATCATATTTCCTAGGCCGCTGGAAACTTGAGCCATTGTGTGTCCTCCTAAGTTTACCCAATTATTGGGAATCTATAGAGTTGAACAGATTCTTAAAAATCACCTCTATCTGTTTTCTGCATTTGTATCTTCTTGGAGATCAAAGATAAATTAATCTTTGCAGCAAGTACTGAGATTGCATTTTGCTACTTTCTTACTTCTGCTGACCATCCTATATCTGGTGAGGGCTATTAAGGCCTTCTGGAAAACAACATGAAATGCATCCATTCACAGTCTTTCATTAGTTGCCAAATTGTACTGGTCTCACTTCTGCAAACACATTTCCATCAGGGTCATGGCCTTTTTCTCAAAATGAATTAGCTAGATGTGGTAACGTCTCCACAGAAGGCACGTGCTGCACGCAGATTCTTACTCAGCCTCTTCGTGAAACGGAAGTGTGAGTCAAAAATATCAGGTGAACTAAGATATTTATATTTGTACTTTATTTAAATCACCGTAAATTCATCATCCAGTACTTTAGTACATTACACAAAAATACTAGTAAAGTAACTACACACATTTCCCGTATGTGGGGGATGCACGTTTGTGCACTCATACATGTGTGTGCGCGCGCGCGCACACACACACACACACACACACACACACACACACACACACTAGAAATGAACAAGGTAAAGAGGGCTACTGTAACTGTTTCACACATATTAAAAGATTCTGAGGAGCCATCATAGAACTAGTAGGCGGGAGATCTTATATGACATAAAATTGAAGAGGCAGAAACCAGCAATGGGAGAAGCCAGATTTATGAGGCCAGAAACAATGCATCCCCAAATGATTAATGAATACCCACCAAATTTTCTCTTAGAGACTTAAGAAGTACTTGAAAATGCTTTGCAAAGCACTGGAATTTCCACGTAAACATGTGGGATTTAGATCTAGTGAAATCTGTGTTTAACTGCCTAGGTAAGGGATTGTGTTTTCATAAGCTGAAGTCTGACTACTTTTGGATTCATATGCATGATAAACTGTCCATGGGCTTCTTAACATTGTTACCTTGGGCAAATTTCTTAACTTCTATAAGTCTCAATTCCTTATTTCTTATAAACGTAAAACTAGTGAAGTGCCCAGCACAGACTCCATAGGCCCTTAATAACTGTCAGTTCTTTCCCTCTTTTCTCACACATCACAGCCATTCCCTTCTCCATGCCTTTGTCTTTCTCTCCTTCCTTTTAATGTCTTCCTGGCCCTTTGTGCTATCCAATTCAAAGTTTTTAAGTCCAACTCTGTTTGGTTTCATTTATCTTGTAAACTATGCTTCAGTAGCATTACCCAGCTGTTACACTGATCAACTAGACCATAAACTATATTCTGAAATAATAGGCGATTATTTTCAACCTGGCACCTTTTGATACATTGTTTTTCTCTGTTTTCTATTAGCAGCATATTATTTCACTCTGTGGGAGCTCATTAGCTTTTTGAGAGTAGGAATTATGTCATCTGTTCCATTTGATAGAGTGCCTAGCACAGGGCCTCACATTTAGCTGGCAAGTACTTAAACACACACACACACACACACACACACACACACACACACGAATACTTGATGGTTGTTTTCAATTTAAAAGACTATTGCCAAAGTCAGGGAGGGAGGGAGGGATCAAGTGATGTTTGCTGTTTAGTTGCTCTGTTACTGGGCCAATTTGCATATGCTATGTATTCAAGTATACACAATAACCAGGTAAAATATTTTTATTGTTCTCATTCTGAAAATGGAGAAGCTGAAAATTAAATATTTTAATTAATTTACCTAAACTCTCATAGTGTTTATAATGGCTAATTTTATGTGTCAACTTGGCTAGGCCCTGTTAGCAAGATATTTGATAAAGCATTATTATAGATGTTTCTGTGAAGGTATGTTTTAGTTGAGATTGATGTTTCAATAAGTGGTATTTGAGTAAAGTAGCTTACTCTCCATAATGTGAAATGGGCTGCATCCAGTGAGTTGGGGACCCGACTAGAAATAAGCTCTCCTCCCAAGCAAGAAGGGATTGTACGGACTCCAACTGAAGCTCTTCCCTGGGTTTCCAGTCTGCTGGCCTACCCTGCAGATTTTGGACTTGCCAAGCCTCCACAGTACCATAAGCTAATTCCTTAAAGAAAATTAATTTCCGGGCACCTGGGTGGCTCAGTTGGTTAAACATCAGACTTTTGAGCTCACGCTTCCTGGGTTCCAGCCCTATGTCGAGCTCTGTGCTGACAGCTCAGAGCCTGGAACATGCTTTGGATTCTGTGTCCCCCTCTCTCTGCCCCTCCCCCCTCGTGTTTTTTCTCTGTCTCTCAAAAGTAAATAAATGTTAAAAAATTAATCTCTCTAATATAGAAGTACACATATACACATCTTGTTAGTTCTAATAGAGAATTTCATATGAACAGAGGAGATTTAAACAAAAGCCTTTAAACTACTTTATTGAGATATGACTGACATATAAAGAGTTGTACATATTTAATATATGAGTTTGGAGATAAGCCTACACCTGTGTAACCATCAACACAATCTATGCCGTAAACATATCTATCACCTCTGGAAGTTTCCCTCTGGCCTTTTTATTTATTTATTGTGATAAGAACAGTTAATATAAGTCTTACCCTCTGAGCAAAATTTTAAGTGTATAATATAGTATTGTTAACTATTGACACTGTACTGAACATGTCTTTAGGACTTAATCAGCTTGCATAACTGAAACTGTATTTTTTGATATGAACCCAGTGTCCATGTTCATTGTATTACACCATCTGTCACAGAGATTCCTTTAAAGCATCTTACTAAGTTGGGGAAATACAAAATAATTCAAGGAGGAATATGGTAAGGTACTTAACAGTTTTAATAAGTGGATCCTAAGAGGAAAGGTAATTCAAAAGGAGAGAATTTAGTGGAAGAGCTATCACTGTGGACTGTGAAAAATAGTTAGGGTTTACACACCCCATGTAGAAGGAAGGAAATAAGACTCCATTTGTAGGAAAATAGAAAAGATCAAATATGTAGATCCATAGGTAATATTTAAGAAACTGCATTATGTTCTCATGCTAAAGTGAAAGATAAATGAAGATAGTTTGCATTAGATAGAAGTGAAGCATGAATCATACTCAATATTCTAGGTGAAAAGTGGCTGAAGCCTAATCTTAAAGATGCATCATGAGGGGCACCTGGGTGGCTCAGTCAGTTAAGCATCTGACTTCGGCTCAGGTTATGAACCCCCAGTTCGTGGGTTTGAGCCCTGCGTCGGGCTCTGTGCTGACAGCTCAGAGCCTAGAGCCTGCCTCAGATTCTGTGTCTCCTTCTCTCTCTGTTCCTCCCATGGTCATGCTCTATCTCTCTCTCTCAAAAATAAAGATTAAAAAAAAAAAAAGATGCATAATGATTTAATGAAGCAGGGTTGAAGGGATTGAACTTTATGACAGAGATTCAAATATTTAAAAAAATCTTCAAATTTGTTTTTACATAATATTATGTTTTAAATGTTGCTCTATGCATTTTGACCCTTGTTCTGCCTGCCTCATTTCTTGATATGTAGCAAATGATGTCATGTCACATAGTTACTAGAGGGCAAGCCACTTGATGGTAAAAGGGCAATAGTGTTAACATCTTAAAACTTTTATTGAAAAATTTTCTATAATAGCAATATATGTCTGTTGTGGAAGAGTTGGAATTGTATCAAATTGAAATTAAAAATCCAAGCCAGAAAAGGATGATAGTGGGGAGCAGATTATTTGGGGCTTTAGAGACAAGGAATTTTGATCAGAGAAGAAATGGGGTGTGACAGAGATTCAGAAATCACTCTGGCTGCTGTTCTGAACACAGACTGTAGGTGGGTCAAAAGAAGAAGCATGGAGACCAGTTAGGAGGCTAGAATAATAGAATAGGTAAGAAAAGATAATGGTAGTTTGGACCATGGTGGTAACAGTGGCTACATGTTACTAGGTTCTGGATATTTTTTCAAATGGCTTTTATGATTTTCAGGGCGTTAACTGAATATTGAATGTGAGAGGGATGGGTCAAGGGAAACTTTTTTTTTTTTTTTTGGCCTGAGTAAATTAAAGGAGTTGGTGTTACAGTCAGAAGGGGTGGGGGATATTGAGGGAGAAGCCGATCATTTTGAGCTATGCAGGGCATTGCCCATTACGTATCCAAATGAAGATGGCAATAGTCACTTCCCTACGTAAGTCTGAATTCAAGGAAGAGTTTCTACATATATTAATTTGGGAGTCTTCAGTATTGCTATGACATTTGCAGCCCATAAGATAACCGAAGTTATCTAGAGAGTGAGAGTAAACAGAGGAGAGAAGTCCTCCAACTAATACCTGGACATTGCCACTGCCCTTGTTTGGTGTTGTATATATGAGAAGGAAATACATGAAAAGCTGGAAAGTAATGCATATTGAGGCAGAATTAAAAACAAAGGTGATCGGGTTCTGAAAGTGAAGTGAAGAGAGTTTTGAGGAGAATAGAGTATTGTGTACTTGAGATTTGCTGAGGGTAGATATTAAGCATTTTTACCACGAATAGACATACGAAACTATGTGAGGTGATTGATGATTTAATTATCTTGATCCTGGCATTATTTCATAATGTATTTCAAATCACCACATTTTAAACTTAAATATACACAATTAGATTTGCAAGCCATTCCTTAATAAAGCTGGGAAAAATGCAAAAAAATGTTTCTGGGGCGCCTGGGTGGCTCAGTCGGTTGAGCGACCAACTTCGGCTCAGGTCATGATCTCACAGTTTGTGAGTTTGAGCCCCACGTCGGACTCTGTGCTGACAGCTCAGAGCCTGGAGCCTGCTTGATTCTGTGCCTCCCTCTCTCTCTGTCCCTCCCCCTCTCATGCTCTGTCTCTCTCTGTCTCAGAAATAAACATTAAAAAAATTTTTAAAAATTAAATAATGTTTCTTTGTTTTTAAATAAGAAGTTGTTTTTTAAAGCGTTTATTTATTTTGAGAAAGAGAGAGAGAGAGAGAGAGAGAGAATCCCAAGCAGGCTCTGTGCTGTCAGCAGAGACCTGAGTCAGAATCAAGAGTCAGACACTTAACTGACTGATTCACCTAGGCGTCTTTTTCTTACTATAATGGTAAACTTAGTGGAATCTTCTGACAGATGTGGGAGCTGATTTAATTAATATTCTTCAAAAAGATAATGATAGGTGGAGAAAACAACAAAAGCAAAAAAGGCTATTTAGAAGGCCATTGCAATAGTCAAAGTGAGAGACAATTTAAGCATAATTTGGGGAAATAGTGGAATGATGATAGAAGTGGTTAAATTTGAGTTGTTTGGAGGGGAAAGCTGACAGGACAAACTGATATGTTGAATATAGATTATCAGCAAAAGTAGAAGCAAGACGACTTCTAAATTTTGCACTTTGTAAATGGTATGCTTTTAGACTTAGGATTTTTCATCTTTTTTGTTGTTGTTCCATAAATCATTTTGATGGCAGTAAAATCTAGTGGTCGAACGGTTCTCAGAATAATGTTTTTAAATTTATAGAATAAAATGTACAGGCTAAAAAGACAACTAACTCATCAAAATAGTTATAATATTGAAATATTATAAAAACTTGTGATACTGCAACGTGCATGCTTCTTCATTAAGCGTATTTCATAATGTGGTGGGAAGGATTCTAGGATGATCCCAAGATTCCTTTCTCCTTTCGTATAACCCCCTTCTCCATGGATATGAGTAGAATGCCTGAATATGATGAAGGTTGTTTCTGTGATCATGGTACATGGCAAAGGTAAAGAGACTTTTGCAGATGTAATTAGGTCCACAATCAGTCCACTTGAGAAAGAAGAAGGACGATTAACCTGAGCCGGCTTGACCTAATCAGGTGAGCCCTTTGAAACAAAGTCTAAGGTTGGAGACTGGAAGCAGCAGAGAAACTTTTTGCTAGCCTTGAAGAAGCAAGCCACTATGTATTCTTTTTACAGACACCCGTGTGAGCTTGGAACAAGACCTTGAGCCTCAGATGAGATCACAAACACGGCTTGATTTCCATCTCTCAGACCCTGAGCACAGGACCAGTTAAACTGTGCCTGGACACTTGACCCGTATAGTTTTAATGGATAAGTTCGTGCTAAGTTTGCTATAAAGCAGTAAACAGCAAGTCATGTAAGAGGATCTAGCAATGAGTGTAATAAAGTCTGTGATTTTAATGTACTAATGAGCATAAGCTATATACGTAGGTTATCTGTCACAACCATAATGTGATATGGAAGAATCTGCTTTTCTACTTGTGATAAATTACAGGAACTGCTGTTGCTGGAATTCATAATGGAAAGAAATACTTAATTTTAGCTACAGGTTAGTAAAAATGTTAGTAAAAATGAGTAAAAAAAAATATTTTTTTCCTCAACCAAGTTCACAGGTTCCCTCAATTTTATGTGAATTGCTTTGGCAGAGGGATGGACTGAGGTGAAAAATTCTGTTTATAAAGTTTCTTTCTAAGTAAGAATGTGCCCTGAGTCTCTTTAGAAAGACTTTAGAAAGACCTATATTGTAACAGAAAATACATGCACCGTAATCTTCAGTTACCCAGAAACATTGAATTAAGCAGATGTGTCCTTTCAGTTAATGTGTTTTTTTTTATGTCAGTGAATGCAAATAAAGGAACAGTTTGGTAATATTTCTAAGCTCTATTCTTTTTAATTAGACTACTTTCAAAAACCGTGTGGGCATCTTTGGATGAAAGACATAAATTGATTCATATGTTTGGGAGATGGGAGAGATAGCTTTTATCAGAAATCTAGACATTTTAATATCTATATTTTTGTTTCTTCGAGTAAAGAAGTACATTTTCTGCATGAATGATAGTCACACACTGCTCAGTAATTTCACCCTATCATCAACATTGAAGTCACACCTTTCAGAGGAGATTCACTTTAGACACAACTTAATTTTAGCCAAGTTAAATGTATAGGTATGTTATAAAACAGAAATATTTCACATCATTCTTTTCACATTTTCTGAAATTTAATGCACTAACAATCCAAAGCACAATATATTATGTTTTTTCCTTTGTTTCTGTGCTCTCCCTGATCCTCAGGCAATAATAAAATTTTAACTCCCAAGAGAATTGCGGCTTGCTCTACTTTGCTTCGTTGAGATGTGATTGCTAATTGGAAGATAAATCCATTGTTGGCACGTGAAGTTGAACGAGACTTTGAGGACTGTGCCAACTAGAAACACACTCAACACCTGGTGCCTTTTTGAAACAATTATCATCCTTGCTAGAGTCTGTGGGTTCTGCTCAATGGACTGCAGACAGATGCTTGGATTAGATGTCACCTTGCACAGCTGAAGCTGCCAAGTTCGCATGTACCTATGTGTTCTACTCTGGTCTCCTGGTCGGCACAGCTGTGTGTTTCTGTGCATTGGATATGAGTGTTGCTGGAACACTAGAGGCTCAGTTTTCCTTTGTGTTGAAAATCCATCCTATTATAGATGTCCATTAGACTATTTCTTGAGGCCCTGAGATGTAGGCTCACATTTCCCTAAAATTCATTATTTGGATATTGCATTTTAAAATAATGCTTTTACAAATGTGAAATTTAGGGTGCCTACCTGGTTCAGGCTCAGTCAGTAAAGTATATGACTCTTGATCTTGGGGTCTTGAGTTTGAGCCCCATCTTGGGCATAGAGTATCCTTAAAAAAAATAAGTTAAAAAGTTTTGTGGTGAACAGAGAGGAAGGGAGGCAGACCGTAAGAGACTCTTAAATACAGAGGACACACTGAGGGTTGATGGAGGTTGGGGGAGAGGGGAAAGTGGGTGATGGACATTGAGGAGGGCACTTGTGGGATGAGCACTGGGTGTTGTATGTAAGCCAATTTGACAATAAGTTATATTAAAAAAACAAAAACAAAATGAAACAAAACAAAATTTTGTGATGAAAGTTAACCATTTGTGAACCTAAGTAAAGGACATTTATAGATTCATTATATATTTCTTTTGCCTTTTTTTCAATTGGTTAAGAAACCAAAAACTAACAATAATGCTTGAAAAGAGAAGTGTGTCTGAAGTAGGCTTGTACCAGAAACGGCAGAGGAGATAGCCTATTCCCAAGAGAAAACTTTAATCCAGGGGATACCTCTTTCTCCACTTTCCACAGTAATTTTGGCACTTTTCTCACTATCTGCAGATGCAAATTATAGTGAACTGAAGCCATGTCCACAGCCACCCAACAGAAAATTTCTAAGGCTAAGTAAGCATCAAATCAATGGTTACCAAAAAGTTCTAAAATAATAATATTAATAAAAACATTTGACCAGAAGATGAGAAGCACTATGATCAAAACTAAATCAAACAGTACTAAAAAAAGTTAAGTTGCAAATGAGACTTTAGCTTTAGAGATTAGGGAAAATCTCACATTCATAAAACAAAACAGTTTACCATGAGAAATCACCAATTGTAGATCATGGAGATTTCTTATATAATTTTTTTAAGTACCTAAAGGGATAGTTAAAGGGCATACGCTTAAACATCTAGATTTTAAAATCTATTGTAAAATAGATTCCTAAATAGCAGAAGGAATTAAGTTGGAACATAGATTATAAATATGTAGAACATTAAGTTCTACATTTAGATTTTAAAATCTATTGTAAAATAGATTCCTAAATAGCAGAAGGAATTAAGTTGGAACATAGATTATAAAATATGTAGATTAAAATCTACTAACAATTAGCAAAAAAGGAAAATGAAATTTCAATATAGCTCTAAAAGTTTTTTAGATAAAAACTGAGATACTAGAGGAAATAAAATGTTCAAAGGAATAGAATTGTTTCAAAAAATTTACCAATTATGTTGAAAAATCCAGATCTTCATAGGAGATCATGCATTGATAAAAAAAAATAACAATTATAAAACTCATTTGTAGATAACTTATAACATTTAAGAAAATAAAATTTTACAAAATCTTAAAAATTTCTGGGGGAAAAAAAAAACCCAACCAAGGTTATCTTCAGAAAAGAATTGGATTATAATCATTCATCAAAATGGCAGAATCTTGTCAGAGGTAGAAAACAAAAATTGCTTTTGATTTAAAATCCTGCAACCAAATTAAGTTACGCTTGTAAGGGACAATTAAGACTTTAAATAAATGAAAAATTCACTAAAAATAAATGAATTATTTGAAAAAGAATTAGGAAAGATAAAATGTTCTAAAGTTAAAAAAAAATCTTGCACTTCAAAGGTAATTACTTTTAACATTTTGATGTATTCCATGTCATCCTTTTCCAGTTACATATTTAGAATATTGCTTATATAAGAGATTCTTAAAAACTGAGAATAAACTGAGGTTTCATAGGGGGTGGGAGGGAGGGGAAAGTGGGTGATGGGCATTGAGGAGGGCACCAGTTGGGATGAGCACTGGGTGTTGTATGGAAACCAATTTGACAATAAATTTCATATTAAAAAAAAAAAAAAGAGTTTGAGCAATAGGATAAGTTTACACCAAAATTCCATTTAGAACTGGAATAAGTTTCTGGAATCAGCAAAACTTCACACCACATACTCTAAAAGTTAAATTAAAAATTGTCCAAAAAATACAATATTGGTTATTAGGTGTTATAAATAATTTCCCCTTAATATTATAATTTGTCCCATAGTAAAAGTACTTTACAAATATCTGTTTAATGTCTAAGTTGTTTCCACTAAGTAGTTATGTACCAACTCACTTATAATCTTATTGGATGTTTTTTTTTCTTTTTTTACTATCACATATATTGTGATGATCATCTTTATAATATGTTTTTTTCTATGTTTCAGGGATTTTTTTTTTGGTTTTGTTTTGTTTATTTCTAAGTGTGATTTTTCTTTTTTTTTCTTGCCTCCATTTTTTTCGTTGACTGAAGAAGGTATAAATAATGTCATTTTTATAGTAGCAGTAACCTACTGAGTGAAAGTTTAGGATAGTAAGAGCATAAAATTAAATTAGTTTCCTTGGGATTTGATGTAAACTGAGATAATGTTGACAGTGGAAGGTTTTTAATTTGTCTTTTCATCTACTACTTGCCTTTTTTTTTTTCTGATGGGGAATTTTATTTTATTTATTTTCTTTTTTCTTTTTTAATTAATCAATCAATTTACTTATTTATTTATTGTTTAACTTACATCCAAGTTAGTTAGCATATAGTGCAACAATGATTTCAGGGGTAGATTCCTTAATGCCCCTTACCCATTTAGCCAATCCTCCCTTCCCATGACCCCTCCAGCAACTCTCTGTTTGTTCTGTATATCTAAGAGTCTCTTATGTTTTGTTCCCCTTCCTGTTTTTATATTATTTTTACTTCCCTTCCCCTGTGTTCATCTGTTTTGTATCTTAAAGTCCTCATATGAATGAAGTCATATGATATTTTTCTTTCTCTGACTAATTTTGCTTAAAATAATTACCCTCCAGTTCCATCCATGTAGTTGCAAATGGCAAGATTTCACTCTTTTTGATTGTCTAGTAATAGGCCATTGTATATATATGTATATATGTGTATATATATAAAGAAGATGTGGAATAGGTATATATTGTATATATATGTATATATATATATATGTATATATATATAAAGAAGATGTGTGTATGTGTGTATATATATGTGTGTGTATATACATATATATATACACATACACATACACATATGTATATATGTATACACACACACACACACACATATATATATGTGTGTATATATATATATATATATATACACATATATATATATATATACACACACACACACACATACACACCACATCTTCTTTATCCATTCATCCATTGATGGATATTTAGGCTCTTTCCTTACTTTGGCTATTGTCAGTAGCACTGCTATAAACATTGAAGTGCTTGTGTCCCTTCAAAACAGCATACCTATATCCCTTGGAAACATACCTAGTAGTGCACTTGCTGACTCATAGGGTAGTTCTATTTTTAATTTTTTTGAGGAACCTCCATACTGTTTTCCAGAGTGGCTGCGCCAGTTTTCATTCCCACCAGCAGTGCAAAAGAGATCCTCTTTCTCAGCATCCTCGCGAACATCTGTTGTTGCCTGAGTTGTTCATGTTAGCCATTCTGACACAGGTGTCACGTGGTATCTCATTGTGGTTTTGATTTGTATTTCCTGATGAAGAGTGATATTGAACATTTTTTTCATGCATCATTTGCCATCTGGATGTCTTCTTTGGAGAAGTGTCTATTCATGTCTTTTGCCCATTTCTTCACTGGACTTTTGTTTTTTGGGTGTTGATTTTGATATATTCTTTATAGATTTTGGATACTAACCCTTTAACTGATATGTCATTTGCAAATATCTTCTCCCATTCTATAGATTGCCTTTTAGTTTTGCTGATTGTTTCCTTCAGAAGCTTTTTATTTTGATGAGGTCCCAGTAGTTAATTGTTGCTTTTGTTTCCCTTGCCTCCAGAGACGTGTTGAGTAAGAAGTTGCTGTGGCTGAGGTCAAAGAGGTTTTTGCCTGCTTTCTCTTCCACGATTTTCAATTTATTTTTGTGTTTGATGTAAGAAAGTGGTCCAAGTCCATTTTTCTACATGTCGCTGTCCAGTTTTCCCAGCACTATTTTCTGAGGAGACTGTCTTTATTCCATTGGATATTATTTCCTGCTTTGTCAAAGATTAGTTGGCTGTACGTTTGTGGGTCCATTTCTGGGTTCTCTATTCTGTTCCATTGATCTCAGTGTCTGTTTGTGTGCCATACTGTCTTGATGATTACAGGTTTGTAATATGTCTTGAAGTCTGGGATTGTGATGCCTCCAGCTTTGGTTTTCTTTTTCAAGATTGCTTTGGCTATTTGGGGTCTTTTTTTGTTCTATACAAAGTTTAGGATTGTTTGTTCTAGCTCTGTGAAGCATGCTGGTGTTATTTTGATAAGAATTGCTCTAAGTGTAATTTTTTCTGATGTAGGCAGTCTGATCATTCACCATTTTAAAAATGCAAAAACTTATTTCCTAGGAGATTTGTATTAATTGCATGCACAATGGGTGTGAAGTCTCTACAGTTTCTAAACCTGAAGATCTGTGGGTGAACAAGAGCTATTTGAAAAATCAGGTGTAGGTGGATGTGAGGGTGGGTGTGAGGGTGCAGATTTAAGAGCACAAGAACAAATCAGTAGGTTATATTAAGAACTAGGGAGATGGAGAACTTCAGGGAAACAGGTCTTCCTCCTGAGTAGTGGTGGCACACTACTGGGCCACACTCTCTGTGCCTGCAGGGAACTCCTTCCCGTGCAGCCCAGAGTCAAGGAAGAATCTCCTGAGCAATATCTGAAAGCACAGATAGAGTTTGCAGACGAAATGTTACCAAAGCCTTTATACTAGAGGGGTGGAAGTTTCTAAAGAACTTCTCAAGGACTGGAGAAGAAGGAAAGACAGTATGAGATGAGACTTCCATTGCTCAGAGTACGATGCTAACATTGAAACACGAACTTAAAATGAATGCAGGTGCCGTTTTAAGGCGATTTAATTTTCCAGCACTGAATTATAAAAGCCGTGAAATTAAGGGGAGATTTTATTATTGAATCTTTTTCCCTGACTGAGAGGAGAGGTCTCCCTCAGAGACCGATTCAGATTTGAATCATGGAAAGGGCATTTCCCATAGAATGAATCGTTAATGAAGTTCTTGTCCTCAAAGTTTGGAAGTCAAGACTTTTTTTAGTGTTATTACTACTACATAGGTGGTGAAGGATTGTTTTAGCTAAAAAAACAAAACTAAACAAAAGCCAGTATCTTACTGAAAAAATTGAGGAAGGAGGAAGGCATAGTGGAAAGAATCCATGAACTGACTTACACTTCTGTTTTTTCTAGTCTCCAGTCCCATTATTTACTTACTCTATGGCTTTCTACAAGTCACTTAACCTTTTCAGATCTATCATCACTCTTCTTGCACATTTTTTTTTGGAAATGAGATAACATAGAAGCATTCTTAATAACAGCAAAATGCTATATACATGTTAAATAGCATTATTAATATCGACCATGAGGATCTTGTAATTATTCATCTGCATATTCAAAGTACAAAGTATTTCAGCTCCCCAAATTTAAGTGTTTTTGAATATATAAATTTAAACATGCAATTTTAATGCATACTGTGGTAAAGGAATTAGACTATGCACTGTGTAGAATGGGGATCCAGGTAGGGAGGACACAGAGTTTGTACATTCAAAGGGATGATTTTCATAGCTAAAATTTCTGGCTTGTTGTCCAGATTACTTTTTTTTTTCTTTTTTTAATATTTTATTTATTTTAGAGAGAAAGAGTGCACACAAGTCGGGCAAAGGGGCAGAGGGAGCTCTGAGCCACACAGCTGAGCTACTGAGCTCAGCACAGAGCATGGTGCAGGGCTCAATCCCATGGCACCGAGACCATGACCTGAGCAGAAATCAAGAGTCGAATGTTCAATCTACTGAGCCCCCTAGGTGCCTCAGGGTTTCTAAGAACACTTAACTCTGAGTAACCCAAAGGCCTGAGCAAACACACCAAGTGATAGATAGGCTTAGTCAAAATATAAAATGTACCATCTAAAGAGCCAGATGTACTCTTAGACTTCAGCAATGGCTTTGAAAAGACTGCTGTTTGCATTAGCTGGACAGAATTGACCTCTTAGCAATCTGTGCACCCTAAAACTCAAATCTTCTGACTTCTTTCAGAGCAGTAAACTCTCCAGTGCAAAAGAATGGAGAAAATTCAGGGGATGAATACTTTTCTCTATGAGTTTATTAAGTAATCTTTATGGAAATGAGAACTGGAAAGCAGCAAACCTGGCAATAACTAAATACGATGTCAGCATGGCAAACTGTATTGAGTACTGGAGGGGTCAAGTACATCCTGCCTTCAAAGAGTTGATAGTGCAAGTTTGATCAATTTAGTTCAGGGAAACCACTGTGGTTTTCTCAGCTTTGTAATCATTGGTTTCACTGCTGGTACTTGTCTGGAATTTTTTTGCTTGAAAGTAATAGGAACTCAACTCCCAACGCGTCACCATAAAAAGGGATTTTATTGATCTCACTGCAGTCCAGAGTAAATTTTCTGGGCCTCAGGCATGGCTGGCTGTAGGAACTCAAAGAGTACCCTCAGGATTTGGTGGGTATTTCTTTAGCCTTTCCCCTGGTAGTATATATTTTTTTCTTTTAAGTTTATTAATTTATTTTGAGGGGAGGAGAGACAGAAAGGGAAAGAGAAAAGCCCAAGCAGGCTCCATGCTGTCAGTGCAGAGCCTGACTCAGGGCTCCAACACATGAACTGTGACATCATGACCTGAGCTGAAATCAAGACCCTTAACTGACTGAGCCACCCAGGTGCCTCTCCCCTTATACTTTTATTCTCAAGTTGTCTCTCTCTATGTGGAGAAAAATGACATGCTCGAAGGTCCAGAAACCTATCTCTGAAAGTTAGCAACACCTGTAGCAAGAGAATATCCTGTTTTCCACCACTCCTTGAAAAACTTTGGGATATGCTCTGAAAGATTGGGCCCATGTACTCATTACTAAATGAATTTCCATAACCAAAGGTATGGAATTCTCTGACTGATCAGCTTTCCATGTGACAGAAAGTCATACAAGAGTGATTCCCCTAAATAAATAAAGTAATATGTTTTTTTCTAGGAGGGAAAATAGAGGTGGGGCAGCAAAACCACAAATGTCTATTATCCTGCAGATCCTCTGCTATTATCAATAGACAGCTTAACTGAAAAACTCAGCTTTCCTCATGAGACATGAAAAGGACAGAAATATAAATGAGAAGAATGGGGAGGGGAAAGGTTAACGTCTAACTTGGCATGGTTAGAACTTGAGTATATAGCATATTTTCCTGGAGAGTCAGGTGTTCATTATGTCCCATTTTCCAACCAGAGGTTTCAAAATGCTCAGAAAATGTAGTCAAATGAGTTTTTTCATTAAACTCTTTTCCCTTTAGGCGGAAAGGCTGGGTTCAAGTACCTAGTGAGATAGAATCTTATTGACCTGCTATTGGCAAGCAGCAAGGTGCAGCACTAAAAAGGGAAATGAGAAGAACTGAGTCTGAGACCCAGCTCTGACAGTAGCTGCTTAGTGGCCTTGAAAAATGTTCTTTTTGACTTCAGCTTTCTCATCAGGAGAACAAGGGGATCAGGTCAAATGATACTTGTGTGCAGGTTTATCTGGAAGCAAAGAAAATTAAAAATAAAACAAAAAAGGAGTTCAGTTTGTTCCACTCATGCACTAATTTTAACCCTCTTCCAAATTAGCCATTTATTATTCTTGTGCCCAATTGTTTTCAGTTGGATTCAAGTATATTTTAGCACCCAGTCCTTTTCAATCCTGTCCCTGGAGTAAAAAGCTAAATCTGTCTGGACTCATACTGCTTTTCTGATTGGTATTAATGATATACTTTTATTTTATTTTTAAAATGTTTTTTAATGCTTATTTATTTATTTTTAGAGAGAGAGATAGGGAATGAGCAGGGGAAGGGCAGAGAAAGAGGGAGACAGAGAATCCCAAGTAGACTCTGCACTGTCAGCACAGAGCTTGATGCGGGGCTGGAACTCTCGAACCAGTGAGATCATGACCTGAGCTGAAATCAGAAGCCAGGCGCTTAACCAACTGAGCCACCCAGGCACCCCAATCATTTACTTTTAAATGAGCCATACATTTTTATAGAGCTCACCTTTGGGGATTACAATCAAGCTAACATTGTTTTAAATTGTTAGAGGAAACTGCCCATGAATCTTCTTTTTTTTTTTTTCCAGTCTGTGTTGTGAAAATGGACACCCTCAGATACCTAAATGTATTCAGATTTGTGAGTAGGATAGGATATTTTGGTTTATTTGAAGCAGGCACATTTTGTAGTAACAGCTAATAGCTATACCTCATTAGTTTTATTGGTATGATGGTCCTGTTCAGAATTTGAGGAATCATGTTGTGTCAGTCCTATTAAAGGACTAGTAAAGTAAAGACTATTAAAGCACTAGTAAAGACTATTAAAGTCCTATTAAAGGACTAGTAAAGTAACTAGTTTACTAGTTAGTAAAGAGGCACCTGGTCTCTTCCTAGGCTTCAAATAAAGATTCTTTTGACTTAAGTCATGAATCTTGAAAAATCTTGTTCTAAATAAAGAAAAAGGAGGAGAAAATGAATTTCACTTGTATACCTTACTTACTGATCATATTTCCTATCTTTTGGCCATGAACTTTTCACTTAAAATATCTAATGGTAGAATACTAATCATATGGAGAAATAACAATCGATTATGTGTTTATCTGCCTATAGTCTGAAATAATAATAATTTAAAAGACAACTAAAATGTGTTTCATTACAGCAGTTTATCTCCAGTAAATGACTATATTAAAAAGATGGTATAAATTTAATATGAAAAAGTAAAATGTAGTCTAGTTAATGTTCCTTAGAAAAGTTGCTTGATAAGGTCTTGCATTTTCATTTTCGTGGTTAAAAATAGTGTTTATACAGGCAACACTAGGCTTCAAGTTAAACCACTGGATGGGGGTTGTAACTCTGGTACCACAGAAGTCATAGAGTTTCGCTGCTATTAACCTTAAGCACATTTTTTTTAAATAGCAATTATTTTATTATGTGAGGATTATTATGGTTTCAATGACCTTATAGACATCAAAAGTTAACTCTATGATGTTATCTCACCCATTTTATGTATGGGCTGAAGCTTCAAATAGTTATATATTTAAGATCAGTCATATCAACATATGAACCCAGGCCCAGCTGACTCCAGTGTGTGAGCCCTGAATCTATCTCACTTATCATATCAAATGCCCACCCTTCCAGTAGACTACCTGTCAAATTGCTGCCTTAGAATTCTTCCTAGTTTTGCTGCCATTTGAAAGCATGCACACACACACACGCACACACACACACACACACACACACATGCACACATACATTTATTTCAGGCTATATTTTATAAAATATAAAATATTTCATATTTGTATTGATAAACTTGTAAACCTATTTGACTTCTAGGGCTTTTAATTATGTATAGAAAACATCCTTCACTTAAAAATTAAATGTTTCCAACAGGTTTAGATTTTTATTTCATTTCATTTAAGAAAATTAACCAATCAGGTATTCATTCTGGTTTATGTAAAATTAGAATTTATATTTTTCTCAAAAAGCCTAAGCATTTGTCACCTGACTCCTGATTAAATAATCCAGCTTCCAGATTCCTGAACTGATTTTGAGTATGCTGGCTTCTGGGTAGCTGTCTCTCTGTAATTAAGCCAGTGTCAATCTGAATTACTGAATTTTTATAATGAATTTCTGTTTTCCACGAAAGTTAGCTCTCCCTCATTATTCTTCCTTCTCAAAAATGTCCAAGGTTATTTTTTATATTTTTATCCTAAGTAATTTTTGAATAATTAAAAAATATTTTGTGAAATCCTGTCCATATGTATTTAGTATGGATTCAATTAATATAATTTAGAGTAATTGATATAATTGACATATTTAGTACTGTGAATTTTCCATTTCAACAAAATAATATATATTTGAATCCAAGTCCTCTTTTGTATCTGTGTAGATTTTTAATAATTTCTTTCTACAGGGGTGCCTGGGTGGCTCAGTCGGTTAAGCATCCGACTTCAGCTCAGGTTGTGATCTTGCAGTTCATGAGTTCAAGCCCTGAGTCGGGCTCTGTATTGACAGCTCAGAGCCTGGAGCCTGCTTTGGAATCTGTGTCTCCCTCTCCCGCTTGTGTTCTGTCTGTCTCTCAAAAATAAGCAAATACTTAAAAAAAATACTAATAATTTCTTTCTGTAGATTTTGTCTATTTATTGTTTAACATATTCCTAGTGGCTTTAGTATATTTTCTTTACACATTGTATTTAACATTTTTCTCCTTGGATTGTAGATATTTTCCTTGTGCAACACTGTTAATTCTCATAGATATAATTTTATTGATGAATTAGGTTACTTCTCACGTCTGTTCTTATAAATAACACTGCTGTGAATATATCTGCATGTAAAAATTTGATTTTGAAATCATTGCTATTCAGATATAACAAAATACTACATGCTAAAGTACTAAGGATTTTTCTTTCTTGACCAAAGTAGTGTTTCATCTAGTCATCACACACACACACACACACACACACACACACACACACACACATTTTTGAAGTAAATTTAAGATACTTAATACACAAGACTCTAATGTTTTCTCTTGGATGTCATTTTCAATGTGGAGGTGATTATAATGGACACACTGGACAGATGGTATTTTATGCAGGGGGTCTAAGTAGATTCCCATTTTCTGAACATCACCCTAAACTAGTTGATATATGTGTACTGAATTTTCCAGAACACTAGGGCTTACTAATGATTGTAAGACACAAAGCTAACTGATAGAGTCAATAGGCTAAATAAGTGAGGAGGAAGTAGGTTAATTTAGCTTTCAAAGCAATAGTAAGGGACATTTCTTTTTCCTTTTCTTTTTCACTTGCTCTTAGCAGGGAAAAAGGACACTCTGTTTGGCATACATAGAACTTATTAACAGACTGACAACAAATGTCGTGAAGGAATGGGATTTCAGCAAAATATATTCTGAAACAGTTGCATTTTTATTGAGAGTTGTCTCTCATAGTGTGTGATTTATTAAATATTATGCAATATAGCTCTATACAAATATTGAACCCACTTACACAGTACTGACAAAGAATTACATTGTTAACTATTCTGAATTGTGCAGTGAGCCCAACTTTTTCTTGCCTACTAGGCAAATATTCTACTTAAGCCTTTAGTCCCTTTAGAAGTAGTTGCACATTTACCAGGATGGCAAAATTAGTCTCCCTGAGCACAAGAAAGTACTAAATGAAAATAGAATTAAAATTACAATTTTTGTTTGTGCAATTATTATTTTGGGGAAGCCACAATGAATTCATTAATTTTTATCTTCTGGCAAGAAGAATTATAGTTGTTATGCAGTTATTGTATACATTAGCATATCCCATTGTATTTAATTTATTATATTTAATTTAATTAAGTCAATAGCTTTAAAAGAGTTGTTTGGGATAAGGCCCCTTAAGGTTAAATGAGTTTTCCAATATCACATAGCATGTAATTAAAGGGGTTATGATTAAGTGTCAGACTTCCCTCTTCAAAATTTCTGATTTACCACTTCATCAGTTATAACTTAATAAGCAAAGGGAAAAATCCTTACCAAACAATACAATGAAGGCTCATATTCTAGAGGGCATATCCAATATAAACAATCCCTTTCAATTTTAAAACCTGTTAAATATCTCTTTCATTAACCCTTTGAGCAGTAGCCTCAAATGAAAACTGTGTATCTCAATCTTTCTTCCTGGAGGAAAGGCCACTATGGTCATGTCCAAACGCCTACCAGATACCATTTAAAAACATCTACATCTTTGCTCTCGGTGTCTATGAGACTATTTCTGTTTTTGTCTCTACAAAGACTAGTGTGGCTAAAGAAGGTATCTAGTGTTTAATCTCTACCCCAGCCTTAGTCTTTCCACTTGGTTCAAGAGGAATCCTGTCTCCCTAGAAGGGATTAGGGGTGGGAAGAGATTTTTTTTTCTTTTTTTTTTTTTTTTTTTTAATTTACAAATTCTGTTTTCTTAGAGGTCTTGTTTCTTCAGCTGGATTATATGGATTATATGTCTCCCATATATTTTATTTGTGTGAACACTTCATTTTTTTTTTATCCTAAAATTAATAAACTTTCTCTTGAAACTTTTGGCCCAGGGTTCCCAAACTCGGCAATATTGACATTTTGGGTCAGCTAATCTTTTGTCATGAGGTCCTGTCCAGTGCATTTGAGGATGTTTAGCAGATGTGACACATACACCTTAAGTTGTATCAACTAAAATGTCCCTAGGCATGACTGAATGTTCCACGGGGTGAGGTGGGGGGCAAAATTGCCTCCAGGTGAGCAGCACTGTGTTAGCTCCTCCTCTAAAAAAACAGAAGTTCTTGGAATTTATGATTTGTTTTCCTGTTTTTTGTTGTTGAGGTATGATTTAAAGAAAAAAAAAACTGTCCATATTTATACATCTTGGTGAGTTTGAAGAGAAGTATATACCTGTGGAGCCACGCCATAAACAATGTCATGAATAAAACCATCTCCTGTAAAATTTTCCTATCTCCTTCTTTGTGTATGTGTGTGATAAGAGCACTTAACATAAGGCCTATAAGCTTACAAATATTTAAGTATACAGCACAGTATTTTTAATTATATGTACAGTAAATTTCTAAAATACATTGGTCTTTCATAACTGAAACTTTGTACCCTTATACCAATACCTCCCTGATTTCCCCTTCCCCCCAGCCCCTGGCAACTACCTTCTATTTCTGCTTCCATGAGTTTATTTTAGATTTCTTATATATTAAGTGTGATCCTACAGTATTTGTTCTATCTCTGGCTTATTTCACTTAGCATGGTGTCCTCCAAGTTCTATCACGTGGTGCAGATGGTATGGATTTTTTTCAGCTTAGTAGTATTCCATTTTATGCACGTACCATACTTTCTTTATCCATTCATCTGTTTATGGGCATGTAGGTTATTCCATGTGTTTGCTATTATAAAAAATGCTGCAGTGAACCTGAGAGTGTAGGTATCTCTTCGAGCTCCTGATTTCAATTCTTCCGGGTATATACATGACGTGGGATTGCTAGGTCATATGCTGGTTCTATGCATAAATTATTTTGACGAATCTCTGTTTTCCATAATGGCTGTACCAATTTACATTCCTTATATATATTATTCCTTATATATATTATATATATGTTACTTATATATATATATTATATATATGTTACTTATATATATTATATATATAAGCTCCTTATATATATATTATATATATATAAGCTCCTTATATATATATTATATATATATAAGCTCCTTATATATATATTATATATATAAGCTCCTTATATATATATTATATATATAAGTTCCTTATATATATATATTATATATATATGTTCCTTATATATATATTATATATATATGTTCCTTATATATATATATTATATATATGTTCCTTATATATATATATATTATATATATATGTTCCTTATATGTATATTATATATATAAGTTCCTTATATATATTAAGTATTGTATATAATATATATATATTATATATATAATATATATATTATATATATATTAGTTCCTTATATATATTAAGTATTAACCTTTTATCAAATACATGGTTTTAAGTTATTTTCTTCCACTGTATAGGTTGCCTTTTAACTTGGTTGATTATTTCTCTTCTTGTGCAGATTATTTCTCTTCTTGTGCAGAAGTTTCTATTTGATGTAGTCCTGTTTCTCTAGTATCCTATCCAAGAAATTCTTGCCAAGGCCTCTGTTCCATGATGCCTTTTCCCTATGTTTCCTTCTTGGTGTTTTACAGTTTCAGAATTCTTTTACATTTCTAGTATCCTTACCACACATTCATTCCTCAGTGTATCTCAATTTGGCTTCTAAAACTATATTGGTACTGGGCCACCTGGGTGGCTCAGTCAGTTAAGCATCCGACTCTTGATTTTGGCTCAGGTCATGATCTCACATTTCATGAGATGGAGCCCCATGCTGGGCTCTGCACTGACAGTGCGGAGCCTGCTTGGGATTCTCTCTCTCCCTCTCCATCTGCCCCTCCTCCACATGCACATGTGCACTTTCTCTCTCTCTCTCTCTCTCAAAATAAATAAACTTAAAAAGAGAAAAAGACAGGGTCACCTGGGTGGCTTAGTCAGTTAAGCATTCCACTTTGGGTCAAGTCATGATCTCGCCGTTCATGAGTTTGAGCCCCACGTCAGGCTCTGTGCTGACAGCATGGATCCTGGAGCCTGCTTCAGATTCTGTGTTTCCCTGTCTCTCTACATTCCCCGCCCCACCCCTCTCAAGGTCTGTTTCTCTCTCTCAAAAATGAATAAACATTAAAAAAAAAAGACTACCTTGGTACTGAAATTTCTCATTAACATGGCCATAAAATTTCCAATAGCTAAATCATTTGAATGCTTCAGTCTTTCTTTTGAATTCTGAAATATTTGACATTCCCAGTCACCCTCCACTTAATAAAATTACTTTATATATAGGATCAATTTCAAAAAAGAAATAATCTGCTAAAAAATGAGAATTACCATTTATTATTAACTCAGTATGTATTATGTTCTGTTTGTTCTACATGTTTTTTAGTCTCACAATAAATAGACTGAGAATTATTGGGCACACTTGGTACTGTTGACCATTGTCCTCTTGGAACCTACTTGGCTTTCTCTCAGTCCCAAGGACTTGCCATGTGTCCTGACTCTGGTTTTCTTTTATTTCCTTTTATCAGCTAGCAAGCCTCCTTCCTCCTTTAAATACTTTATTTCCCCTGTACTGTGGCAGCAAAATGAACCATGGTTTCCTCCTCTGCTCCTTCTTTGATGTTCCCATAGCCTGGTGTGCCAGCCTTGTCATTTGGTGAATTTCACTGGATGACCTCAGCAGGAGAACAGCAACAACAAAACAAAAACAAAATGAAAAAAAAAAGTGAAAAGGAACCCAGTTTTTAGAGCTCTAAATATTGTGGGATGTGCCTTGCAATTTATAATTCCTTCAGACACAATAAATAAATGTCCATTTCATTTCTCTCTGACTGTGGTTGAAGGACAGATTGCAGGTGACAGCTGCCAGGTGGTGTCAGGGACTGTTTCTCAAGAGATTTGATTTCCTTGAGCATCTCCCTTCCTCAAAGAAAAACAATTGGATAGCATTCTTTTGTGAAAATGATGTTCATATTAATGTGCATAATTTTTGTGTTCCTGGTCCTCATTTCAATGGTAAAATGCTATGTAAATGAGAAATAATTACCATGATTATTTTTTACTAATTTAACATGTGCAAAGGGACATTTATATCCCTTCATTGTTTTATTTAGTGTATAATTAAATGAGTTCACATTTATTTTCAAATATTCCTTAACAATAAATGCTACTGCATTCGGGCATATACAGAAAAAAACAAGTATTATAAACAGAGTTAGTTTTCCTATGTCTATATCATTTAACAATTTCATATGCAAGATTCAATGAGATTTACCTTTCTTCCACTGCCACAAGAGTGGAATCAATTAACAGGCATTTCAGATATTTTGGTCTTTCCTCTTTTCATAGAGCAAGGAAAATACAATGTTGCAATCTCAAGTTAAAAATCTAAACTGTTTTTACCTAGAAATATTGTTCATATATCATATATATTACAGCCTGAGTGGAATTTTTAGCTGGTTTCTAGGAAGTGAGCCAAGCTTTTAAAACCTACCTCCTTCTTGAGGTTAGAAACTGTGATACAGTCTCGTCTACACTGTAGACATGACCTTGATGTTTGTTTTTTTTTATTCTGTAATCACTTTAAGAAAATTGGGTTGTAGTTCAGGTATAAGGTAAATCAATAAGCCCTTTAGAGTAGGAGGATTGGGTTATCTGAACAATAATTTTATACCATGGACCAATGCCTACGTGAAATACAGATCCTGCTTTTTCTAACAGATTTATGAAAAGAAACATGTTCGGCATTTCTCAACTCTATACTCTGAGGTTTTCAAAATATGCTTGCTATTGAGAGAATAGAAAATATCTTAATTTTCCTGAGAATTTTTATGGCAAATCTAGGGACTATAGATGATTTTGGATTATTGTTATAAATTATGAAGTAATTTCCATAGGGTCAAATTTTTGCTCATTTGTTACAGAATTTTAACATTATGCATAGAGTGTTGCAAATGTTGAATTGTTCAATAAAAATTGGTTCACCATAGAGGATTTTCAAAATAGAACCATAATGATCGAAAACTTAATATTATCTCTTTATACAACATACAATACATGAGCTTTTGAATAAAAACTGCTTATTAATACTGTATTAATTGTTGTTAATATGTGGTCACTGTTAATGGACACAATATGAAAAAAATCCTTTTAATTTGAGCAGAGGACCTCAACAGACATTTTTCCAAAGAAGACATACAGATGGCCAATAGACACTTGAAAAGATGCCCAACATCACTAATCATAAGGGGAATTCAAATCACAGCCACAATGAGATATCATCTTATACCAGTCAGAATGTCCAGTATCAAAGAGATAAGAAATAATGAATGTGGTGAAGATGAGGAGAAAAGAGAACTCTCATCAAATGTTGGTGGGAATGTAAATTGTGCAGTCACTATAGAAAATAGTATGGAGGTCCCTCAATAAAATAAAAATAGAAGTACCATATGATCTAGTAGTTCTACAACTGGGCATTTACCTGAAGAAAATGAAAATACTAATTCAAAAAGATATATGTATCTCTGTGTTTATTGCAACATTATTTACAATAGCCAAGATATGGAAGCAACCCAAGTATTCATGGATAGATGAATGGAGAAAGAAGGTGTGGGATGTGTGTGTATGTGTGTGTGTGTGTGTGTGATGGAATATTACTTAGCCATAAAAAGAATGAGATCTTGCCATTTGCAACAGCATAGATGGACCTAGAAAATATTATGCTAGGAGAAATAATTTATTTGTTTGTTGTATGAGTGAAATCATTATATGATCAAGTGAGATCATATAATAATCATCTTTCACTGTACTAATAAATTATTATATGATCTTACTTGTATGCAGAAACTAAAAAATCAAAAAGAGCAAAAAAAAAAAAAATAGAAACACATAAATACAACAAACTGGTCATTGCCAGAGATGAGGGTGTCAGAGAATGAGTGAAATAGGTGAAGGGGAGTTGGTAGTACAAACTTCCAGTTATGAAATAAGATGTGAGGATGAAAAGTACAACATAGGTAATACAGTCAATAATATTGTAATAGCTTTGGTGACAGATAGTTACTTCACTTATCATGGTAGGAATTATGCAATGTATGGAATTGTTGAATCACTATGTTATACACTTGAAATTAATATAACATTGTATATCAACTACAATTTTAGAAAAAATGCTTTCATGAAACAACTGGCTATTTTAAAGTTATTATTAGTATCTCCTAAAAATTCCAATTTTCTTTATATATATTTCAAAGCAGACAAATAAAAGTAAAATCTGCTATTAGTATTTTTTTATGTGGCAGAATTGTAAGATTAACAATAAGTGAAATATTGGATCATGAAAGAGGTTTTAAAGAGAGGTACTTTTTATAGGCTGCATTTTTTCTATGAAGCCCGAATAATTTTATGATGAGTTTCTGAAAAATCACGTAAATAATATACAGGGTGTCTATTGAAGATAAACACTCTTTAAGTGGGCTTTTTGCAAAAATTTCCCTCAAGCCTCAAAGCATTACAATATAACCCAAATAGTTTTATTTATTCATTCAGTTTTTAAAATATGTATTTGTTTTTGAGAGAGAGAATGTGTGCTCACATGCAAAAAGGAGAGGGGCATAGAGGAAGGGGGACAGAGCATCCAAAGCAGGCTCGGCGCTGACAGCTGAGAGCCTGATGTGGGGCTCAAAGCTGAGATCATGACCTGAAGTTGGGCACTTAACCTACTGAGCCACCCAGGCACCCCTAACCCAAACACTTTTAAGAAAAGCTATTTAGATTATCATTAATATGTAGCAGTTCAGGGATTCAAATATAGCAAATTCAAAAATGATACTTATTAACTCTAGTGAACCGGTGAGGAAAGTGAATAAAACTGGCTAATCTAGTTAGGATCAGACACATTTTATTTGATGAAGAAGGAGCACCGACACTATCCTCGTGATACCTGATGTTCCCATTTTCCTTAATAAATTCTCTTACAGTTATTGTAAAAGTTACAAGAAACTATTACAAACAGCGGACTTGAAAATTTTCACAGAGAATATAAGCAACAAGTATCAAGTATATTGTTCTACTTTTCTGCCTTCAAATATATATTAGCTGTATTCATTTTTGCCTATTTTCACTGACATCATTTTAACCTAAGCTTCCATTCTTAGCTGATTTGCACCACTTCAAGATCTTCCTTCTTCCTTGTACTATAAACTCCCTCCAATCTATTCTCCATTTACAAATCATCAAAATCTTTGAAATAAAAAATTACTCTCTAAAATCACTTCTTTTTGCACTTAGAATAATGCACCAATACTTTTCTAGGTCTCGTAAATCCATTAAGATTCTTTCTTTGCCTGACAGTGTATTTAACTTGTCTTGGGCTACCTTCTCCTTTTTTCCAGCTACAGTAGACCCTTTAATGTCCTTGAACACGCCAAGATTGCTTTCATCTCAGAGCCTTCACACATGCTCTTCCTTCTCTCTGGAATTCTACAGCCCCTGCTCTTTGCACAGCGGTAATACATTCTTCAAAACTCGTCATGACATTTTTCAGCAACATCTTTCCTGACCATTCAATCTAGGTAGATTTATCTGTATTCTTTTCCTTGTTTCATGTTCATTTTCTGTACATTACCACAGATTTAAAATGTGAATTAAAACAGATACATTTTATACACACATACACATGCATAAACCTCTGTGTGTATCTATCTATCCGTCTATCTAGGGAGTGAAGGAGGGAGGAAGTAATTGGGGGGATTAGTAGATAGGTGGATTATTGTTTTTCATTTGTTTATTTGACCACTGACAGCTCCATAAAGGCAAGGACCATACATACTTTATTCACTAAAATATTTCCGGTACCTAGGGTAATGCATGGTCCATAGTAAGTATTCAGTAAATTTTTATATCATCCATGAAGTCATGAATAAAAAGAATGAATGAAAGGGTGAATATGGAAGTTCATATAGCTGAATGGTTGTGAACCACATCTTAGGAATTTTAGTCTAAAACTTTTTCTACTATGCCAGGTTGGATCTGAAACCACAGAAGAATGTCCATCTCCAATACGTGACTTTTTCTTACTTTCTCCTTTTACTGTATCCCCAGTGTGTTTATTATAATTATCCTAAAATCAGATATTTTATTAAACACTCTAATTGCGACTTGTGTTATATATCCTGAACTATTACTCAGCTACTCAGTAGTGAATTCCAAGTGTTAGGCGTTATTTCCTTGTGGGGAAAATAATCTAAAGTTCTAACATAATACAGGTCCTTAGGTAGATTCTTATTTTAATATATGCTTATTAACTTTAAAATGTACCAGAAAAGAACAAGGTTGTCTCAAAGGCAGGACTTTCAGTCCCTCTGGAAAGCACAGTATATCTCCCAATGTTAATTTAAGCTTGACAAATGAGGGGTGAATTTATTTGTAAGAGAGTTCATATCATCATTGAGAAGCATTTATTCTTCCTTGAAAGGTTATTTTCTGCAAAATAAGATATAGTGCTGCATCCAGGCATCAGCCTGCTCTGTAAGGGAACAGTCCGTGGCATTTAGACTAAGTGTTATGTCTTCTAGCTAGGAAATGAGTTGTGAGAGGTATTTTTCATTTCTAACTTCTGATCATAGTAACGTTTTCAGTAAGCTTATACGGAGACAGCTGCTGCTAAGCAGGTTTATTTTCACTGGGTCATAAAATAACATATGAGTGGAAATAATTCAGTTATTGCCTTAGTTGAAGGAACTTTTTGTCATGGGAAGAGAGTGGGTCATGTCAGATGTGATGAGTCAGACAGATGAGAATCTGTATCTCAGATTTGACCTTTATTGCATCTGTGACCTTTAGCAAGTTATTTAACCTCTATAAGCCTGTTTACTCATATTTTATTACTTCCTCCTAAGGGTACTAAAAATTTTAATGTCACTTTAAGTATTCAACACATGGTAACTTGAAGCAACGGTAATAATAATGCACACAAGTTACATTTCATAAAACACCACAGAGCTGAGACATGGAAATAGAGAAATTTCAGTATGTATCACTAGTTATTTTATGTACTCATTATGTCAAAAATATTGACTAGCCCGTACTAGATTACAGACACTAAGTTATATATGAATTGTTGCATAAAGCCCCCGTGATGTCTTCTCTCATGGAAATATACTTTACTTTTTATTATTTTTGTTTTACCAATTTAAAAAATATATATCTAGTTTGAATGATGTTTTATTTTTAAAAAGTATGGTGGGATCAATGTTGCAATGTCCCAGTCTTAACTGTTTTTAAAGTGGCACAACCTTTGGAATTGCCCTCGACCTTTAGGACACTCATGGGATATGGAGGTAACACATAGGTGTTTCTGCAGTGTGTCCATGTGGTGACCCGTGATTATTTATTACAACCTTTATCTACTCAGATTTCAATCACTAGTTTAATTGTCTCCTTTGGCAGAATATAAGCTCTTAGCTATAGGAATTGTGACTGCTTTGCTATTATATATATATATATATATATACACAAAATACGCACTTCCTGGAAACTGTTGATTGAATTAATTGATGAGTATTTTCCGTGATTATTCATGCTGTGTGAAGTACGTGTGATTAACACATGCTGGAAGTTACCACCCTATTTTGAAACACAGATGTAAAAAGGAAAAGAAAAATAAATTCTGCAAATTGAAGGATCAACATTAATAGCATTTTAAAATTACTTTCACTGCAAATGAGTAGAATGTTGAAAAGTACAGTGCAATTAGCCTGACATGTTTGCAGTAAAATTGTCAGATTATCAAGGATTTTTAGGAAATCAAGACTCCTAAATAAACAAGCCCCCTCAATCAGCAAAGCTGACTGCCCGTAATACCTACTGATGTGTGACAGGGATAATGAGGTTAATTCAACTCCAAAATAATCCTCTAAGTATTCCCAGTCTTTAACTTAGTCTTTGCTCCAGAAGTTTAGAAATCTGACGAAAAGAAAATGGAGTGAAATGGAGCACTGCGGGTTTCAACACTTCTCTTTGTCTGGCATGACAGCCTGCCTTCTAATAAGGAAAAACAATTGTGTAAATACTGGTTACAGAACCAAAAGAAGAAAATTTAAAAAGCTTAGATGAATTTTCTTTCATATATCATGTCTTGAATTGTTAAGAGCTGGTATAATATTAAATGAGAGGATGTGCTTGGCTTTTTCATAATTGCTGCCTTTCATAGCCATAGCGTACCTCCCTTAATTTGGATAAAAAGATATAAACATAGATCGAACCTTATTAAGTTTGCATTTTTGCTCCCTTTTAACATACAATGCATTATTCATACAGCCATTACTACATTTGCAGTAAAAGCTGGTGAATATGGGATATCCTGGAAATACGACCTGTTGCCATTAACTCAAGACTGTCTGCTTACTCAGAGAAGGACTTCTTGAACTATGAGGAAGATAAGGAAAATCAATGGAAATAATTTGTGCTGGTAGAAAATTCTTCTTTCTGGCTAGAGAAAATTACAAATGTTTCAATATGCATTTAGATGTTTTGCATTTTCACCAAAGTAACTATTAGCTCAGGGTGATGTCTTCTTATTTCAAGAATGCAATTCATCCCTGGAAAAACACCATCAAATCACAATGAATTAACTTTGTAGTACTTGGTAAGTGGGTGTAGATAATGTGCGGTATAAGAAACGTAAAGCAGTCCACGAATTTCGGGGAGAGTAAAGTGAAGGTTAAAGCATTTTATATTAATATAAACGTTACACATATGCAGTCTATTAATTCAAGAGGTGTTCAAAATGAGGCTAATTCTTCTGTGTAGATCATCTCTATCTGATGAAGAAAGAAATGAATAAGGCCAAAACGTATTTAAGACTATAATTAGACCAGTTAGGCTAAATAATTCACCAACAAGATGTACTGAGAATCTAGTATTGCATTCCTACCACGGTCTCCTATACCTGAAGTAGTAAAAGAAGGGACATTTAGAAATTATAGGGGTCATAAGAGAGTGAAAATTCTTTTAAGAATCAGGAAGCTCCAAAGAAATGCTTGTTTTCTTAGTTCTTAATTTACGTGCTTATTAATCTCTTAAGTCTTTCTGTTTTATAAGCAAGTAAAATACCTTAGAACTTCTCTATGAATAAATGTTTGAGAAGTCTGAGTGCCAACAGAATCTAAGAAACATGGTCTTTTGGAGCAATTAAGGAAATCACAGATTTATTCAGAATGTTCACCACTTTATTTCTACAGGACAGTAGGTGTTACAGTAGTCCAAAGTTTAAGAAGCAATTTCTGGGTGTTAGAAAGAGTGTTGACTTTGAAGTCAGGCAAGCTGGGTTCATTCTTATGTTACACTATTGTTAGTTTTGCGACCTTGGACAAGTCAACTACATTTAGATTCTGAGCCATAATCCCCTTACCTGAAAAATAAAGACAATAATGTCTTTTACAAGGGTTTGGTGAATATAGGTGTATATTCTTTGCCAGTGTATAAAGGTCTTTGCCAGTCATTATGATTGTGTTGAGGTCTACGATCATTGTTTGCAGAGCAAAACTTTTCCAGTTAATAACCTCAAAGTTAATAACCTCCAGCTAATAACCTCAAGAAATTTAGTCCGGCAAAACTAAAATAGAAAATTGCGAAGGCGATAAAGACCTTCCTCTACAGTCTCACTCCTTGTCTGACCTTGGGACCTGCTTTTGGTGTGCTGTTTTTCGCCTTGTAGGAAATGAGGTGGTTAAAGAAGGACCAGACACGGAGAAGTTAGAGGAGATCTGCATTCCTACTGAGAAGCACCTTCAGGGCACTGTTAATCCTGCTAGTGACAGAGAGGCCCTGGGGCAATCTTTTAAAAAGATTTAAAAGCCTTCTGACAGGTTCGCCATCTAAGCAAATCTAGTGCTGCTACAGAAGCAGCACCAAGCAGAAGGCAACTTTAGAAAGTGTAAAAATAATGAGACTGCTTCTCTTTTGCAAGAAGGGTGTTAGCGAGGCTATGCCTTCCTTTTTGTGTGCCTGGAGAGGAGAATTTACTATGGATACTATTCTTCTCCTTGTATTTTATTTTCTCTCTTTTTTTTTTCCTTTTTTACCTTTCCCCCTTTTATTCTTGCCCCCCTCCCCACTACCAGTGGAGCAGTATGAATTGATCATCTACTGTTTGTAGGTCCTGGTGGTGCCAGGGTATGCAAAGAATGGAAATGTTAATCACCCTTGTCAGATTCCTACCAGCATCTCTTTGTAGATGGGCAGTGTATTTCCAAGGAATATTGCCTCCTGTTTTAGCACTGCTGAACTGGTCCCTTGCCTTTAATTGGTGACACTCGCTTTCTCTGTTCTCAGATACATCTTCTTTATTTCTTTGCATTGGCACCGCACATGGCCTGCCCTCCAGCAGAGCCTCTTGTACTTAGCACCATACGTAAGCTAATTCTGCTGTCTTCTTTTAATGGGTCTAACATGGTCGATCCCGGTTCATGTCAAGTTCAGGCAAAGGCAGAATATCCAAAAGAGGACGTATTATCCCTTTATCATTACCACCATTTAGCAGGCAGGATTCTGTCCCTAAGTTCTTAATCTCAGGGGAAGCAAACATTTTTTTTTTCCTTATGTTCTACGTCAAAACACTAGCCAAATCTTAGAAAGTCTGCTTCCATAATAGCTCTGCTTTCTTCCTCTTCTCTCAATCTCCACTTCATCTTTCTCAAGCCAAAGTCTCAAAACTTCACTCCAGAATGTTTTCAATAGCCTTCTAACTGGCTTCCCAAATCAATACTTTGTCCCCCTTTTGTTACATTCTCCACCTGATTATCCACCCAGTCTTTCAGAAGGTTCATTTTGTTTGCATCACTTTACTGCTCAGAAGTGTTTTTTGCTTATAATTTTTCATGGGGGGGGATAAACCTGTTAATCTAGATCCCTTGATTATTCTCTTCCTATCCTGTTTCACCTGATTTCTCTTCACTCCCTTTAAACTTCAGAACTGCTTTGCCTATTCCTATTTTTCCCCTGAGCCTTCCCATCTTTGTGCATCTGCTTATGCTATTCCCCCTTTCCCACAAATTTCTCCCTCCAGTTTTTTTAGGCCTAGTCTAGTGTTCATGGTTGTTGACATATCTGTGGCCTGGATGCTTGTGATTCCAGTGCACACTGAACCACTAGGGAGTTGAGAGCATAGGAGCAGCACCTAGCCAACTCAGATAGGATTTGGAAGAAGAGGTATCCTGGTATATTAGGTTAATCTAAGTTCTCCAGAGAAGCAGAACCAGTAGGAGAAATTTTACGTGTATATATATATACATATATATATATATATACACACACACACACACATATATATGTATATATATATATTACACTTATTTCCTTATAGTGTAATATATATATATACATATATATATGTAGTGAAATTATTAACCATGTATGTATATTTCACTGTAAGGATTTGGTTCACATGATTATGAAGTCTGAGGAGTCCCCAGATCTATTGTCAGCAAGCTTGAGACCCAGGAGAGCCAGTGGGATAGTCCAAGTCCAAAGGCTTGACAACCAGGAGAACCAATGATGTAAGTTCCAATCTGAGTCTGAGTTTGAAAGTAGAAGACCACTGAGCTCAAAGAGAGGCAGGGGCGCCTGGGTGACTCAGTCGGTTAAGAGTCAGACTTCAGGTCAGGTCACGATCTCGCAGTCCGTGAGTTCGAGACCTGTGTCGGGCTCTGGGCTGATGGCTCAGAGCCTGGAGCCTGCTTCCGATTCTGTGTCTCCCTCTCTCTCTGCCTCCCTCTCTCTCTGCCGCTCCCCTATTCATGCTCTGTCTCTCTCTGTCTGTCTCAAAAATAAATAAACTTAAAAAAAAAAAAAGCTGCTGAGGATTCAACTCAGTTCAAAAAAAAAAAAAAAAAAGGCAGAGAGAGAATTCTTTTGCCCTGACTTTTTGTTCTGTTTGGGCCTTCAGTGAGTTGGATGATGTCCATCTACACTGGAGAGGGCAATTTGCTTTACTCAGTCTAGGGATTCAAATCCCTAGAGATTGTAGGGACTCATACAGAAACAACATCACAGACACACCTAGAGTAATGCTTTTTAAATATTTTTATTTTTAAAATCTTTTCCAGCTTTAATGAGGTATGATTAACAAAAATTATGTATATTTAGGTTGTACATCTTGACGATTTAATGTATGTATGCACTGTGAGATGATTACCACAATCAAGTTAATTAATACACCCATCACCTCATATAGCTACTATTGTGTGTGTTTGGTGATAACAATTAAGATCACTCTCTCAGCAAATTTCAAGTATGTAATACAGTCTTATTAACTATAATTACCATGCTATACATAAACCCCCAGAACTCATCACTTTACAACTGAAAATTTGTACCCTTTGACCAACATCATCCCATTTTTTCCATCCCCCATGACCTGGTAACCAACATTCTATTTCCTGGCTCTGTGAGTTCATATTTTTTAGATTCCAACATATGAGTGGAATGATACAGCATTTGTCTTTCTGTGTCTGATTGTTTTTATTGAACATAATGTAAATGGTCTTCCAGGTCCATCCAAGTTGTCATAAATAGCAAAATATACTTCTTGTATAAATGTCTATGTAGATATTTTGTCCTTTTTTTCTAATTATTTTCTTTGCTCTAGAGTTGTAGGAGTTTCATATATATTTGGGATATTAACCATGTCTCAGATATTCAGTTTATAGATGAATATTTTGTAGACGGTCTTCTCATTTTGTTGACTTACCTTTGCTGTACAGAAGCTTTTTATTTTGATGTAATCAGTCACATTAGTCTGTGTTTGATTTTGCTGCATATGTTTTCAATATCTCCAAAAATCTATTGCCAAGACCAGTGTCAAGGAGCTTTTCCAGAATAGTGTTTAGCCAAATGTTACCCAGTTGCCCAATCAAGTTGACACAGGAAATTAACCATCTTTCCTGATAGGAAAACAAGCTGAGGTGTGTTCTTTGTCTCCAAGAGGTCTCCAGCTATATCCTTCCCCAGTTGCTCACAGTGTCAAACTATTCCTTAAGTCAACTTTTACTAGTGTTCTTCCATTCCCATTTCACTTCCTAATTCCTTACCTAGGGTTTCGTGGGATCACTCAAGTAAACTGTTAGCACACACATCCCAGTTTTGGAGATAACCTAATAGTTATTCTTAAAAGTCACCCCCATTCTGTCTTCCCTGATTCTGCAGCTGAGAATGCTTCCTACCATTTTCTACTCTGTTAGAGTCATCACTTCCTTCATTTTACAAATATGTTTTTGTCTTTCCTCATAAAATTTCTTGATAAGCAAGAGTTACGCTACCTTTAACTTTCTATTTCCCATATTCCTCTGTCATACTATGTGATATATTTAGTGAATTTTTTTTTCCTGTGTCTGTTTGTCCTACTTATTTATCTAAGTGTTTCCTATATGAGAGAGCAGTTTGTTTGGGTCATCGTTTAAGGTAAATATTCCAGTAGATCCAAAACGAAAATGTTAATTCACAAAATTTTTCCTTTGGGGAGATTCTCAGGATACAGTGGGATTAGAGACATCCTTGTCAAACAGCACTAGGATCCCTATGCAAGTGAAGTTTGTGTATTGCCTCTATATTCCCCTATTCTCCAACTGTAGAGAAATGTTCCTGTGCTTATTTTCTTCCTATTCCTTTCAATGAATGGAAGAAATCACCTATTCAATTTTAGAAAACCTAATTTCCATTTGAGATGTGGACCAAGATTATCTTTTTATTATCTTTAGAATCATGACCGGGGTGCCTGGGTGGCTCAGTCGGTTAAGCGTCCGACTTCGGCTCAGGTCACGATCTCTAGGTTTGTGAGTTCAAGCCCCGCGTCGGGCTCTGTGCTGACAGCTCAGAGCCTGGAGCCTGCTTCCTATTCTGTGTCTGCCCATCTCTTGGCCCCTCCCATGCTCATGCTCTGTCTCTCTCTGTCTCTCAATAATAAATAAATGTAAAAAAAAAAAATCATGACCATTGACTTGTTAAGGTGCCTGTCAACCAGCCTTTTGGATACTACTCTTGTTTAATATCTTCTTGATATTATCATTATTATTATTATTATTATTATTATTATTACCACCACCCCTAAACAACAAAATCATACACAAACTCCTAGATCACTAATCTATCTCTGGTTCTAGGTCTCAGAGACACAGTTAAGCCCCATCTGGTGATGCAGTCTATTCAGATACCTGCTACCTTGAGTCCTCTTCCTCTGTTATTTGGAGTTAATCTTATCTTAGAGATCTTAAAACTTAACTCAAGCTCCCATTTCAGAAATGTATAGAATTTAGCATTACCCTGTCCTCATTAATATGTCTAGGGGTCTTAAATGCTTATGTTTTTGTTATAATACCTTGCTCAGAATTTCCTTTTTTCCTGAATTTCCATTCATACACTGTATCTATTTATTTTTCTATATTCCCTTTACTCCCTTAAAATATGATTCCCGAGGCACCTGGGTGGCTCAGTCGGTTAAACGTCAAACTTTTTATTTCGGCTCAGGTCATGATCTCATGGTTGTGAGATCAAACCCTGTGTTGGGCTCTGCACTGAGCATAGAGCCTGCTTGGGATTCTCTCTCTCTCTCTGTCTCTCTCCTTCTGTCTCCTTCTCTCTCAAAATAAATAAATAGGCATTAAAATAAAATACCACTCCCCACAAAGGATTATATATCTCTGAGGTTTTACTGAGGATTTTGAATTATTGTAACATGATACATAGCATCATAACACTGTACACAACATATGTTAGATATTTATTTTCATATAATTCCCTAAACTAAATTGGATACAAAGGAATGCCTTCCTGTTTTTGTTTTTTGTTTTTCCTAGAGTTCTGCCTTCTTGACACTTTTTCTATAGCCCATCCTTACTTGAACCTTACATGTTTTTATCTCAATCCAACTTTCTAACCTTGGTTATCATTGAGAAAATTTTCTCATTTCTTTTGAAAAGTGTTTTGCACCTAAGGCATCAATGCCCAGATGAATCCCAGGGTCATGACAAATAGGTGCCTATCATTCCAAGTGCAAAATTCAAATTCCTTAGCTCAGCATATTCTAGCATCTGCCTCCCTACCATTTCTTCTCAACTCCTAACTCTGCCCAGTGTGTGCTCTCCTTACCTACACGTTGAAATATTAGCTCATTTCTGTGGGACCACATATTCTTCCCTCTTCCCACATGCTTTTTGCATGTGCTATGTCATCTAGCTATGACAGTGTATCCATTTCCTCCTTACCCACACAGTTACATCAAACATCATCCTCCTTCTAGAATGCTCTGTAATTGCCCACCCAACACAGTCAGTTTTGGGTATCTCCCTACTCTACTTTTATAACATCCTAGTCAGGCTTCATTTTTCCCCATGAGCTGTCACAGACTGAAAGATTTTTCAGGGCAGGGATTATGGTTTGTTCACTGATGTGCCATCACTCTCCCACAATGGTGGCTTCTGGCACGTATGGTAAATAACAAATGCTTCTTGAATGAATGCACAAATTATTGAATAAATAAATTAATTGTGAGTCTGGGCTAATGTGCTTCCTTGAGCTACTCTGAAGTATTTTTGGAAGAAAATTAAGGCAAATATTTGATTATTCCATATTTAGTTGAACTAGAATTGAAGGGCATCATACTTGATTGTCACACTCATATTTTGCTGTGTTAACTGTTGTCAAATGTAAGAAAGTATTTCCCTCTTCAACTTTCCCACTGTGTTCTGTTCTGAATGTTTAAGTACAACTGTCCACGCTACATCTGCATCTGACTGGCCATTGAATCTGTTGCATGTAATGCATGTAAATCACATCTGTTCTTTGAAACAGGATATCCACCACTTCCTAGGAGTTTGATTTCCATGTGTATAGTCTTGTTGGCAGTAGGGATTGTGTGGTGCTTGTGAGCATAGTGACTTCCAAAAACCAGCTGTTAAGGGAATGCTTTATCGTTCTTGTGGAATGAGTTTCAACCTTCTCACCCATAACTGGAGCCTTTCCACACAATACGCTCTTTCCCTTGCCCTCCCTAGAGCTGCTTGTTAAGTTAACATGGAAACTGAGGTTTGAAATGTCTCAGCATAGATTTAGCATTCACCTGTAATGCCAAAGGGACCAGATGGCTTGTGATTAATAAACTGGACTATGAGGAAGGTTTCCTGTTTCCAAGATAAAAATTAGGAAAGGAAAACAAAAGCATTGCTCTGTGAAGTTATCTGGGAAGCTAGGAAGGAAAATAAAAACATTGCACTGTGAAGTTATCCGGGCAGCTAAATTTTGTTCATTTAAATGATGATATTTATATAGAGATAATTCCCATTCTTATTGTGGGTTTTGGGTTTCTAACATGACATTGATAACAGTGTTGTAGTTCATTTTCAAATGTCTTTGTTAGGTGAAATAAAAGTTTATCAAATCTGTGTCAGTCACCAAAAACATGCATAAGGGAATTTTATCAGTCCCTGAATTTAAAAAGTAGAAAAAATATTGTCATAGGCAATACTCACTCTTGAGAAACAATGTACAATCTAACATTATATAGAATTTACTGTATGCCAGATCGTCTCCCAAACATTTTACCTATGAATTGAGTCCTCACAATAAACCTGTGAGATAGTTAACTTTATTTGCCCATTTTACAATGAATACACTGAGGCTCAGAGAGGTTGTATAGCTTGCTGTAGGTCACAGAGCTGCTCAGAAGCAGGGATGGGCTTTGACCTGGTAGAGTTTGACTATGGATCCAGTATCTATAACCATTAGGTTAAACTGCTACCAAAGACAGAATAACTTATTTACACGCTTTGCACACTACAATGTTTTGAATTGCCTCACTTTATGTCCTCATGCAGGTGCTCTCCTAATCATGCTCAGGCGTAATTTTCATTTATATGCGAGTCACAAATTCTGTCTCATACTCAGTGAAATCTGAATGTATTCCCCTCACAGCTGATATGAAGGGTTAAATATATTTGAATAAATTAGGTCAGCGCTTAATATAGGGAAGTCACTAAATAATTGATAGACATCAATCATCATTCTTCTTTTTTTAATTAAAAAAATTTTTTTTAATGTTTATTTATTTTTGAGACAGAGAGAGACAGAGCATGAATAGGGGCGGGTTAGAGAAAGGGAGACATGGAATCCGAAGCAGGCTCCAGGCTCTGAGCTGTCAGCACAGAGCCCGACGCAGGGCTTGAACTCACAGACTGTGAGATCATGACCTGAGATGAAGTCGGATGCTTAACCAACTGAGCCACCCAGGCACCCCAGAGATCATCATTCTTCTTAAAGGGAGGCCTTACCCAAGTCTCATCTTTTTTTTCCTGTTGACTATTGTTTTTGTTTTTGTTTTTGTTTTTTTCATTGAGATTTAACTTCCACTCCATAAAGAATACATGTATTAAATACTGGTTGGTTTTTATACTCAAGTAACCACAACCAATATCAAGCTATAGAGTATTTCTAGCACCGTAGACAGCTCCCCAAGGTCCTTTTCCAGTCACTCTTGTCAAGGGATAACCATTCTTCTGATTCTATCACTATAGCTTAGTTTTTCCTGTTCATGAACTTCTGTAAGTTGAATCTTCATTCACCTAATGAATTGCATAGTAAAGATTTAATCTCAGGAAATCTGTTTTGGAAGCACCGACTGCTACTGTGAGAAGGTCAGGGCTGACCTTTTGTTAGTCTGTGCTTATTCCATAGGTCTAACACCTGGACTTCAACTTGACTCTCGAGTTTTTTGTCTTCACCTTATGCCTGCTTTTGAGAACTTGATCCTGATCATTTATGTATCTTAAAATCAGTTACTGCTCAATTCTCAGGTGATGACTGAGGTACTCTTTTGTCCCTTTATTTGCTTTTGATGAATCTCTTAAAATCCTGTTCCCACCTCCCCTGTCACATAATATTCAGCATTCCACTCTTGACTCCAATGCCAGGGTAGATCACTAGATCATTACATATAACTGACCTCCGATTTCCTGCTGTGGTTATAGAAATCTGTAGCAACACAAGAGTTATAGTGCCAGTTGTGTTATGGGTTTTTTTCTCTCACATGTCATAATACCTGTTGGGTACCATGCTCTGCTTGTTGGCCATTCATAACCTGCAGTTTTCTCTGCCAAGTCACTTCCAGATTTATTCTGTTTCCCAGCTGGGAGATCTAGTTACAGAGTCCAGCCCTTGCTTCCTTACCTTGTCTCACTATAATCAACAGGAATCCTAACTTCTTTTTTCCCCATCTCTAGCTAATTTATATATACCTGTATATATATTTTTGTTACATCTATAGATATGTTTTTCTCTCTCCCTCTTCAGAACTGGGTTATACTTCTGACCCCAAATTGTTCTTCTTTATGTTTTCATTCTCTTTTCTTAATGCTTCCGTTCTTACCTGATTTTTTTTTTCTCTCTCCTTCTGTACCTTTTTTAGGCAAATTCATACTTTTTGACTCCTTTAATAATTTACTTCTCAGAGTTTTAGAAACATTAAAAAATAAATGCAGTAAGGATTTGTAGAAAACATCTGAGAAGTTCTAGAAAAAGTGTATACCTTTTTAATTACACACATATTTCCCCACTGTTAGCAAGAATGCTTTGACACTGGTCTGACTCAGGAAATAAATAGGAACAGACAGCCGTTCTCTCAAATCTGGGATCAGGAATTTTCATTATGATAATAGTTTGTTTATTTTTGCTAATGTTTCAGTTCTGTAGTGCTTAGATGGTCATATTGAAATAAATTAATAATCACATTAATTATTAATATTAATTTAAATGCCTGATAACCGGTTTTTGTTTTGTTTTGTTTTGTTTTTTTCTAAAACACTGCTCTTCTTCAGGACCTTGTTCTAGGTCTTCAAGGTAAGAAAGCATTGAGTGAATAGACTTTGCATAAGGGCATTCATTTGCTTTTTAAAGAATGTTTTACTTCAAGAATTTGGACTTTATTTTAGTCCCACTTTACAAAGGCTCTTTGTAGCTGATTCCCATGAATCCAATGAAACTGAAGCTCTGTATTCTTCCATTGCACCAACTCCTTTCAAGGTCCTGAGAAGGTTCCCAATAATACATTAACACAGTCTTGGATATTGCAACATTTGCAAAAGTAAAAAAGTTTAACTTCATTTGGTTAAGACTGTTTTCTTTCCACTCTGATACTCTTCAGATTTCCTTTTTTTTGTGTATAGTGTTTTTTGGTCTAGAAGAATTTTGGTGATACATTGAACTCCAGAAGTTGAGACGAAGCTATGTTTAACATGGGTATAATGAGATAAATGTACATGATTCAAAGTCAGTTGTGTTGCTCTATACCATCTAAGGTGTGGAATGATAACACTTCTATCACCCACTGTACCCACCCTCCAAGTGTCCTGATAAGAAGATAGAAGGTCAGTGGTCTAGTCAAGAAGTATGCATGTTCTAAATCCTCAGGAGCTGAAATATCTCAATAGTGGAAGAAAAACAAGGTTTGAAATACAAAGAAGTGGACAATGGTAAATGGAAACTTCAGTTTATTAAGAATGAAAATAGTAAGAAGAGGTTCCAGTTCTCACTGATATCTAATCAACACAGATGTTCTCTTCTCTCCAAACAAGAAAAAAAGATGCAGCACCCACAATTTATAATTTATTTAATACATATACTATACTATATATATTATAGTATGTAATTTTGTATAATATAATATAATATCTATCAATAATATAGTGTATATATTTCTTTTTGATGAGACTCTTAGGAAATAGAATTTATCAGAATTTCTGTATATGGCCAAACCCCATAAAAGTGCAATGAATACATCAATGTGATGACACATATTCTAAGCAGTCTGGTGTTTAAGAGCATGTTGTATAGCATCTGACATCTTTTATCTTGAAAGGTGCTCCCAGAATAAGTGGCATGAAAATTGCCAACCAAGCAGAGAAATGGCCTAAAGAAACAAGTGTCCTCTTAAAAAAAATTCTATGCGATCATCTACAAGTCAATTATTAACTGCAGAAGAAAGTATATCAGGTAGTTTATTAAGGTATTTAATATGCTGTTTATAAATGTGGTTTTTATTGGTTTCTATTTTAAGCTTATGAATTATTTTTTTCTTGTTCAAATTAATGTCCATATTGTCCCCCCCTTTTTTTTTCTAGTGGAAACCCTATTTCAGGACTCAGAAATCTGTATTTATTCCTAAAAACAATGGATAGGAAGCTAAAGTAGGTTTTTCCTTCTGGCATTTAAGATCTAGAATTTGGAATGTTTCAGGATTGCATGGAACACGAAGTCTTGTTATGAGAAGAATATTTTTAAAAGAATGAGGAAAAAGGAAGCAAAGATGACCACTCTATTAGAAAGGTGGGGCTGGTGAAAGGGGACTTAATAAGTTGTTATTTGAGAACTTATCCATCTTTAGACAGTTACCTGTCTGTGTTATGCCTGGCCTGGAATATTGCTCAATGTTAATTGCACGAGTGGCACTCTGTGGAGAGCCAAATGGAAGTTTTTAATAAAAATGTCTTGTGACTTGAGATAAAGCAGGAGCATAAAGATGTCCCCAGCGGATTCTGTTGTCCCAGCTGTACCTGGATACTAAGTGCTGGGAAAAGAAAAAAAAAAATCACATAAAGATGCTAAAACTACAGATAAGAAAAGTAGTAAAGGCCGTGCCGGGAATATGAGGTTCTTTCTACCATAAAATTAACTTTTTCAGTATCAATGTAGATGAGCAAGAAATGCACTCAAGATGTTTTTAATACTCATTTTATATATATAGGTATATTTATATATAATATATTTTTATACATATATATATATATATATATATATACATGTATATATTATGTATATATCCCAAACAGTTGAAAACAACTTGGTATCTTGAGGCTCCAAAACACATTTAATGTCATTATTTCATATTTAGCACAATTTCATCACTGTTCCTAGATGAAAAATCAATAATTTTTACCAAGCATACATAATGTCATTTGGCTACATTTTACCAAAAAAAATTTTTTTAACAGTATGATTTTTTTTCTTCCACTAGTACATTATTATATAGGTGAAATTGACTCAATTTTTATTAAGTATTACCCTTCTCATTTGGGAGAACATTAAAGCATTACTTTCTAATCCATAAAACAAGGAAAATATCCTTAAGGTTAAAATCACTGGGTATTTTCCTTGAAAATAGCTACATATGGGAGTCTATTTGATTTTCACAGCTGCTATTCCATTTTTTCATTGACATTAACTCACTTTTGAGTGACAGTTATTTTTTTTATGTTTCTCCAGGATTTTACAAAATGAGGCTAAATTATATGCTCCTCACTAAAACTGAGTAAAATTCTATTTTTATGAGTAACACTAGGTGCCATTGAAATAACTGATTAAGGATTAATAGTCTTGTACATTGTTTGACTTTTATAGTTTTATTTTACTCTCTAATTTCATTCTTCTCTATACCTCACCCTTTTATGCTTGGTAAATATCTTTTGTTAAAAAGAAAAGAAAAGTAATATGGTCTTATAGCATTGGGTGATTTATTACACCATTATACCACTAGAATGACAACATTTGGGGGGAATTTTAACATAATTGATTATAAAGGCAGTTGACTCCCTTCACCCAGGACTAAGTAATACATCTTCAGAATTGGCAAGAGAGAGTGTCTTATTTATTTATTTACTTAAAAATTTTTTTTAATGTTTTATTTTTGACAGACAGAGAGAGACAGAGCATGAGTGGGGGAGGGGCAGAGAGAGAGGGAGACACAGAATCCGAAGCAGGCTCCAGGTTCCGAGCTGTCAGTACAGAGCCCGACACGGGGCTTGAACTCATGGACTGTGAGATCATGACCTGAGCCAAAGTTGGATGCTCAAACGACTGAGCCACCCAGGACCCCCAAGATAGAGTGTTTTAAATATGAAGGCTAAGGAGAACTGATATACACTACATGGGCTTAAATTACTCTTCCACATATATTTTACCCTAAATAAAATACATGATTACTGCTGAGCATGGAAAAGAATTAATTCTAAGTTGATTAGAAGGAAATCAACAAGGCAGCTTATTTTCATACAATGAGAATTGCATAATAGAGCATTTTTACAATGGAAACTAAATGTCTTTGCTTTTCATACAAAGGAACTACATATTTCATTTATTATTCCTTTGAACAAAATCTTTCTGCGTATAGTATTTAAGCTACTTGTACTTTAGTAGGATCTAGAATTTATCAGAGAAAAGCAAGGACAAAGGACAAAATCACTGTACTGCATGTTTTAGAAATGTGTTGGGGGATTATATATGAATATGTTTAAAAGCTGAATATTACCAATATAAAATAAATGATTCAGGTGAGAAATAGAGTACAATGGTGAATAAATGTAAAACTAATCATGTTTACCTTCTCTAGTTAGGAGGAAAATGCAGTAGAAAGCAATCAGTTTGGAAAAATAAAATAAAAGATAACTAATAGCCCAAATATATTTAGGATGAGCTAGAAGAGACATTATGGGTAGGCTTGTATAATGGTGCAAATTTTAGAGAGGGCCATTTGGCACAGCTTAAAGTGGTCATACCATACGATAGAGAAATTTTACTTATTTTTATTTCTCTTCAAAACCTTACAGTGGTTTCAGATTTCACCAACAGTAAATGGCAAACACTTTATGATATTCTGAAAGCCCTGCATTCTTTGAACTCTGGCTTTTTCTCCTCCTAGCTATCTGTTGCTCGCTGTAACAGCTCCATGGGTCTCTTTGATATTCCTCCACCATGTTAGGTTGGTTTCAACTTAAGGATTTTTTCTGACTTCTCTATCTGGAATGTTCTCCCCACATACATCTGTTCAACCAGTTTCTTTACCTGCTTTGACCTTTACTCATATCTTAATACTTACCTTGGCTATCCTACTCAGCACTGTATGTCCTTCCTACTCTTTCCTTTCCACAATGGCAGCCTTTTTATTATTTTTCAGTGATTTATCCCAAGTGTCTAGAACTCATCTTAATATTTCTAGAATAGAAGCATTGTGTACAAAACAATGTTCCCTATTTTAGCATTGCTTAGCAATAAAAAAATAGAGATATCCTAATTTAGAGTATAAGTCATGTTTATACTCATTCTAGGAAATATCATACAAGATTTAAACTAATGTGGAGGATTTATACATTCTCACATATGATGATATCAGAAATGATATCCTGTCATTGGATTGTCTCCTTTACTATTATGTAGTATCCTTCTTTGTCTCTTATTACAGTCTGTTTTAAAGTCTGTTTTGGCTGACAAAAGTAAGTATTGCTATCCGAGCTCTCTTTTGTTTTTTTGCTTTTTTTAAAAAAATTTTTTATTATTTTTTTAATATGAAATTTATTGTCAAATTGGTTTCCATACAACACCCAGTGCTCATCCCAACAGGTGCCCTCCTTAATGCCCATCACCCACCCTCCCCTGCCTCTCCCCCACCCCCCCCATCAACCCTCAATTTATTCTCAGTTTTTAAAAGTCTCTTATGGTTTGGCTCCCTCCCTCTCTAACTTTTTTTTTTCCTTCCCCTCCCCCATGGTGTTCTGTTAAGTTTCTCAGGATCCACATAAGAGTGAAAACATATGGTATCTGTCTCCATTTGCACATTAAATGCTTCTCTATCCCCTCACTTTCAGTCTGCATGTATCTTCAATCTGAACTGAGTCTCTTGTGGGCAACATATAAATGGGTCTTGCCTTTTTTATCCACTCTGTCACCCGATCTCTCTTGATTGGAGCATTTAGTCCATTTACATTCAAAGAACTTATTATTGATAGATATGTATTGGTTGCCATTTTGTTACTTGTTTTATGGTTATTTTTGTAGTTTTTCTCTGATCCTTCTCTTGCTCACTTTCATGGTTTGTTGGCTTTCTTTAGTGGTATACTTGGATTACTTTCTCTTTATTTTTGTATATCGAGTACTGGTTTTGATGTGTCATTACCATTAGGTTTGTATATAGCATCTTCAGCATAGAGCAGTTTATGTGAACTTGGTGGTCACTTACGTTTGAACTCATTCCCTCCCCCATCCCCCACATTTTAGGTATATGGGATTATATTTTATATCCTTTTATTTTATGAATCCCTTGATTTATTTTTACAGAAATACTTATTTTTTACTGCTTTTGTGTTTTTTATTTTTCAGACTCTCACTTATGGTCTTTCCTTTTCACTGAAAATATCTCCTTTAATTTTCTTGTAGGACTGGTGTAGTGGTCCCAAACTCTAGTTTTTGTTGTCTAGGAAACTCTTTATCTTTCCTTCTATTCTGAATGATAGTCTTGGTGGATAGAGTATTCCTGGCTACAGATTTTTCCCTTTTAGCACTTTGAATATATCATGCCACTTCCTTCTGGCCTACAAAGTTTCTGCTGAAAAATCAGCTGATAACCTTATGTATGGTGTTTCTCTGGGATGTAATTGCTTTCCTTTCTCTTGCTGCTTTAAAATTTTTTTCTTTATCACTACTTTTTGCCATTTTAATTATTGTGTGTTTTGGTTCAGACCTCCTCGGGTTGATTTTTTTAGAGGACCTCTGTGTCTCCTGAGTCTGGATACCTATTTCCTTCCCCAGATTTAGGAAGTCTTCAGCTATTATTTCTTCAAATAAATTGCCCTCTTTTCACTCTCTTCTTCTGGGATGCCTATAATACAAATGTTATTACACTCGATGGAGTCACTGAGTTCCCGAAGACTGTTCTCAATTTTCATTAATTTATTTTCCTCTGATTTATTCAACTTGATTACTTTTCATTAGTCTGTCTTCCAGGTCATTAATTCATTTCTCTGCTTCCTCTAGCCTGCTATTTATTCCATCAAGTATATTTTTAATTTCAATTATTATGTTCTTCATCACTGGTTGGTTCTTTTTTATCTCTGTGTTAAGGGCCTCATTGATATCCTCCAATCTCTTCTCAAGTCTAGTGAGTACCTTTATGATCCTTACTTTAAGTTCTCTATCAGATAGGGGCACCTGGGTGGCTCAGTCAGTTAAGCGTCTGACTCTTGATTTCCAGTCAGGTCATGATCTCGGGGTTTGTGAGTTCAAGCCCCACATCGGGCTCCACACTGACAGTGCAGAGCCTGTTTGGGATTCTCTCTGCCCCTCCTCTGCTTGTTCTCTATCTTTCTCTCTCTCTCAAAATAAATAAGTAAACATTTAAAAATAAGTAAATTCTCTATCAGATATCTTATCTCCCTTTAACTTAGGTCTCCTGCTGTGATTTTGTTCTGTTCTTTCACTTGAGAAATATTCCTCTGTGTCTTCATTCTGCCTAACTCTCTGTGTCTGTTTCTGTGTGTTAGGAAAGTCGGCTAGGTCTCTTGCTCTTGAAAGTAGTTGGTAGGGTACACACTTTTAAGAAGGTGGTGCTGGTCCTCTTGCACAAGGTGTGTGTATCATCCAGGGAGGATGGGAAATGCCATGTTGGCAAACTTTGCTCTGGTCTTCTGGGGTAGTGGACCCACAGAGCTGGGACTGAGGCAAGACTGTCTGGAGGGGGTGGGACGCAGTGTAAGCAAATTAGGTATGAATGCCAGCACCTCAGGTTGATTTGTGATTATGCTGGAGGGGTAGAGGAGGGAAAAGATGCCTGCCAGCTCCTTTGTTCCTGGAGAAATCCCTCAGCAAACTCTGAGATTAGTAACTATCTCTCTAATATGCCCCAGGTGTCTTTCAAACTGCTGTTTTAGGCTGTTTGTTGTGCTATCTCTTTAAGGGTGGGGACTTCTTCTTGCCCCTTCCAGGCTTTCCCAGAGCAGAGCCTGCTGATTTAAATTTCTAGGACTTAAGTTCCTCTGGTTATAAGAAACCAAGAAACTTAGCCCTTCTGATTTTCAAAGCCAACTGCTGTGGGGATTCTTCTCTGTTGTGCAGGCTCCCTGGTGTGATAATATTTCTCACCTCTCCACCTCCCTCCAGCACCCACACCCAGGGGGTTTAACTCCCCACTGTGTCTGTCTTTACTACCCTCTTCTATGTGGCCTCTTCTCTACATTTATTTGCAGACTTTGTTCTGCCAGTCTTTGGTTCATTTTCTGGATTATTTGCAATGATGCCTGTTATCTAGTTGTATCCATAGGACAAGGTGAGTTTAGGATCCTCGTACTCTGCCATCTTCCCCCAGAAGTCTCAGATTTCAAGAATTTCTGTAAACATTAACAGAATCTTGTGATAGAAAAATATGAGTGGTTAATTTATATATGACCTCTTTAATAAAGTAACATATAAACTGTTATCCTAAGTACATGAGAGAATTAGCCATACATAGATGAAGAAAAGAACCTCTAGATGTATAAATAGGAGTACAAAGACCTTGTGATGCAGAGAAAAGCTGAGTTACCTTGATTTTTTTTTTTTTTTTTTTTTTTTAGGATTAGTGTGACTAGAGTTTTGTGAGCTAGGAGAAGTGTATGGATGAAATATGAGATAATTAAAGTTTGTTTAGATCATGAAAAGGACTTTGGATTTCTAAGTGGATTATGATACTAAGAACATTAACCAGGGGACAAAAAAGATTTACATTTTGAAAAAGACTTATTTTAGCTACTTGTGAAAAATTTATTGAAGGGTGAATCATCTGTGTAAGCAGAGGATCTACTTTAGGCAGATTAGAGTATGGACAGGCAAGGTAAGAGATGCATTAATATTTGAAATGCATATTGGAATTAAAATGTACAGAGATTACTGATGGATTGACTACTAAAAGTAGAAAAATAGAGACATAGAATATGACTGTGTTTTGGTTGAGAATTGGAAGTGTTTTATGATTAGCTGTGCTGGGGGAAACATGGGGAAAAGTTTTATCTAGGATAGAAGTCTAAGATACAGGTGGAAATGTGAGGGCAGATGGGTTATAGATATCGAGCTCAGAAGAGTACCCTTCTAGAGATAAATATTTGGGAGCTATCAAAAGAGAGATGACACCTAAAATCATGGAATGGATGAGGCCACTAATGGAGAGAATATAGATGAAAGAGACTGTCAGAATTTTGAGCACTGAGGAACCACGGCATAGATTTTTGTTGGAATAGAAGCCAAAAACAACCAAAAGATGGTGGAATTGTCAGCGAGGGAGAAAGAATGTGTCAGTCATAATTGTACCTCCTGGATTTGTACTCGCCATTTCTAGTAACGGAAAAGTTATTCTACAGGTTGATGTATGGCCATTTTCTTCACCCTTTCAAGTGCTTCCTCAATTATCAACATCTTAGTCACATTTTCTCGGGTTACCTAACTTAAAATGGACCATGCCCAATACTGGCATTCCCTATACTTTTCTGCTTTATTTCTCTTTCTAGCACTTACCAACATCTACCATATTATGTAGTTTATTCAACTGCTTATAAATTATCTCCCCTCATTAGACTATATTTCCCAATAAAGCGGTTTTGTTTTGTTTATTTAAAAAAAAAAACTGCTATAACTCCAGAACTTAAAGCAACATTGGATATATTGGCAGTGTCCAATAATTTGTGGAATGATGTAGAAACTATTCTATAATTTAATAGAAATTATAATAACTGATGTTGGGATTTAGTGGAAAAATTCTACTGGACTAAGGGGTCTTGATGCAAGATGGGAATGGTTTTAAGAATGAGTAGCAGTTGAAGAAATGAAGACTGTACGTGACCAGCTGTTAACATATTATGAGTTCATAGGCTGCAGTTAACCAGGCAGGCCACCAGTGGTTACTAAGTACATCTTAAAAATCCATGCATGTATTATAGGTTGCTTGGTGGACTCTTATTCCTGAAGGTTATATTGAGAGATGTGGCAGTTTAATACAGAGGACAAAAAGAAAGTGGCATGGGTTTTTTTGCAGGGACCTTCAAGCCTGAATATCCTGATTTTAGAAAGCTTTATTCAGAACAATGATAACAAATATTACTAAAATAGACATGGTAGTGGTGTTTTCAGGCTTTGAGTAAAGAATCATTCACCAAATATTTTAAGTCTCATAACTGTGAAGCCTGGACTCCAGACACATAGATACAAGGTATGGTTTAATATATTATTTGTTTTTCTAAGTTAACTGATAGTTTAGAACAAATATAAATATAAAATGTAATCGGAATGAGCACAAATATTGATCTTAAATAACTGTCTAACTAACCTCACAACACACACACCTATACACACGTACACACACATATGCGCTAACACAGAAGCACATGGGCACTGGAGGAAATCCCTATGATTTAGACACTTAAGAGAGAAAAGGGAGCCTGTATGAACCAAACAAGTTATAATTATTTTAGGAAAAGCTGCAAAAAGTTGAATGTGTATTTAACTATGCTTTGCTAAAAAAAGCAATATAAGCAACGCTCTTTATTTATGAAAAACATTTCTGTTATCCTTAAGAAGATCCCTGCTGATCTAATGACTTTTTTTTTCATCAATTCTCTCATGACCATGAGAGAGATTTGCCTCTCTAGAGTAAAAATAGTCCTGTGGCAGTTTGCCTCTTAGAGCCTCAGAGAGCTCCTGTGAGCCCCTGCGCCTGCCAAACCACTGCATGTTCCATGGTTCCAACTGGGGTGTTTGTAAAGTAAATTATCTAAAGAGAGTGGAACAGACACCGCCATGAAATACCACTTTATACCTGTCAGAATGGCTAACATTAACAACTCAGGCAACAACAGATGTTGGCAAGGATGCGGAGAAAGAGGATCTCTTTTGCATTGTTGGTGGGAATGCAAGCTGGTGCAGCCACTCTGGAAAACCGTATGGAGATTCCTCAAAAAACTAAAAGTAGAACTACCCTACGACCCAGCAATTGCACTACTAGGCATTTATCCAAGGGATTCAGGTATGCTGTTTCAAAGGGACACACGCACCCCCATGTTTATAGCAGCACTATCGACAGTAGCCAGAGTATGGAAAGAGCCCAAATGTCCATCGATGGATGAATGGATAAAGAAAAGGTGGTATATATATACAATGGAGTATTACTTGGCAATCAAAAAGAATGAAATCTTGCCATTTGCAACTATGTGGACGGAACTAGAGGGTATTATGCTAAGCGAAATTAGTTAAGCAGACATAGACAAAAATCATATGACTTCACTCATATGAGGACTTTAGGAGACAAAACAGATGAACATAAGGGAAGGAAACAAAAATAATATAAAAACAGGGAGGGGGACAAAACAGAAGAGACTCATAAATATGGGGAACAAACTGAGGGTTATGGGAGGGGTTGTGGGAGGAGGGGATGGGCTAAATGGGTAAGGGACTCTAAGGAATCTACTCCTGAAATCATTGTTGCACTATATGCTAACTAAATTTGGATGTAAATTTAAAAATAAGTAAAAAATAAAATGAAAGAGAATGGAACAGCTTTTCTGTTCCTCAGGATGGGTGGAGCTCTTGCCTAGCTCCTCATTCAATCCACCAAGCAGTTTCCAGTGTGATTTCAACTGAAGAGATTATTCTTTTTTTCCTCTCCTTAAAGATACTGTTTGTGTGGTTTACCCAAAATAGGTCTCCACAGCTTCCTTCAGTGATTTGCTTTTCATGAATGGAGAGAAAAATCCTTACATCTTAGAGTCTTTTGAGGCTGCTCACAAATAGTCTTTAAAAATCTGTTACTGGGCTGCCTGGGTGGTTCAGGTGGCTAAGCATCTGACTCCTGATTTAAGGTCAGGTCATGATCTCACTGTTCCTCAGTTCAGGACCCAAGTAAAATACATATATGCTCTGATTCTCTCTCTTCCTCTCTCTCCACCCCTCCCCTGCTTGTGTGCACATGCTCTCTCTCTCTCTAAAAGTAAATAAATAAACTTAAAAACAATAAAAAAATACTATTACTATCCCCTGCTTGCTATGAAAACTGACCAAGGTGAACACAATATTGATCAAATCAGCAATATTTCTATTTTAGATTCTAGCTGTATTGTCATATGTTAAAAACACAATCTGAAATTATAATTTTCATATATTATTTTGAAAATGTTCTTACAATATGGAAAACAATATTATGAATATCATTGAATAAGATTCAAGTTCATGAATGACTACCATATTTCAATTTTGTTTTTGTGATGGCATTCATTATTTTTAACTTATTTGCCTTCATTAGAGTCATGTATATCTGTCAGTGCATTGAATGAGTATATATGAGAGTTTAAGTGTTTTGTGGTATTATTATAATTATTGCTGCATACTAATATTCAAATTCATACATATGCTAATATTTCAAGCAACTACATTTCTAAAGAGAATATTATTATTATGCAGAATTTTAGTCCATTTAGTTTTATGTTGAATGAACAGAGGACAAAAAGGATCATATAATTCCCTAAATTCCCTAAGGAAAAATCGTATTAGAAGTGACAGAAAAGGAATACACATAAGGCAAATATGACTTTTTCTGTAGTCACAGAATCTCTACAGATATTTTAACCTTGAAAAGAAACCTTTAGGCAGAAGATGTATTACTCACATAATTTGATTATCAAATTATGAGACTTGAGCTTACGCATTTTTTGAATGAGCAGTCATATCTGTCTATCTGTCTACCCATACACATGCACTAACACAGAAATATATATGTGCTTACAGTTACTTGATCTATAAACCTTGAATGTTCTTACTGTATATCCAGGGCATTTCTGTTTTCTTCATTCATTTTCTCCTTAACAAGAAAATATAAAATCAAGAAGAGTAAAGATTTGAAAACCTTAACCTTCCTGCAACTATTTTTGTTCTCTTTAAAATTTTTGTGTTTAGAATAAGTTGTTTTTGCCCTTTAAAAAAAAGTATGAAGGAGCAAGAGACATGGAAAGAGAAGAGAAAGAAATACGAAAGAAGATGCGCAGCAGTGCATTTCAAAGTCACATTTCATTTTCCCTGAATTTTTTCCCAACCCTGTTTGTCATTTAGTGGAAAATGAAACCAATCTGGATGTGAAACTAAGAGACAAGTTACGAAACCACTTGTCTACAGAAAGAGTAGCGCATTCTAAGACCTAATACTGGGAGATTAAGCATTTGATATCCATTGAAATTAGACTTTCCTTTGTATATTTATTGATAATAAACAGCTGTGCCTGTTGAGACCTAATCTAAATAGCAACTTGGTGACAACAGAATGACATGTGAATTACCCAGCCTTGAGAACAGAAAGTTGGGGAAAGAATTTGGGCATTTGGAATTATAATGCTGCAACTGACCTCACATGGGTTGGAATGTTGCCTCTGACACTGCTCACCTAGATTAATGAATGTCTCTTCCAGCACTGGGGCCATTGAAAAGTGACATTTTACATTTTCAAGCTTGCTTATTAATTTAATCTGTATAAGCAATGATTCATAATCTGTAATGGGCATGCTCATAATTTCAAATGAAAATGACACGTGCAAACTGGAAATAGGACAAACCTGCTACGCAAGATTCCAGAAATGCAAAATGTGAAATAGGTGCTCATAATGCTGGTAGGGGGAAAAAAAAACATCCTGAAGCTGCTGATGGCCTTTTTTAGAAAGTGCTGAGTGAAGGTTTAAACTGGGCTTTGTAAGCCCCAGGGTGAGACTACCTCCTTGGCCACTGGAAAAAGTTTCACTGTGAGCTGTGTGATGACTGGCACTTGACACTTCTTCCCCCCATGAGGGGAGGGATAGTCCTATTCTAAGGTACAGAAAATTGCCTGGCAGCCAATGTCCTGTTTTAGAATCTTTTATAAAGAAGAGGATGAAGATGATAACTACCATTCTTTCTAGTATGTTGGCCGTGTTGGGGTGGGGGCTGGAGGTACTAAACTTGTTAACCCCATTATTGAATGTTGGGAGCATGTTACTTATTTTGTTACAACAGAAAGGCTAGCTATGTGGGAGTTGCCAAGGCTCCTGATCTCCTCTTTCATATGCATTTAAAAAAGAAACTGAATCTCCTTTCCATCTGTGGGAAGAGGAAAATGCAGTTCCTCTCTGTCTTTAGTAACACCGGGACTCTGAGGTCTCCAGTCTGTTCTAGGAATGTTTGCTCAGATTCCTTGCTTCCACTAAACACTGCTTGCTGCCCTTCTCTCCTCTTTCAGTGCTGCTTTCTCTTATGTCTTGAATCTCTTGTGTGTAGTGATGAGAAGAGGGCTGAGTAAGGGGCAGCACCACTTTCTTTTAATATGTTCCAAAGTACAGCTAACATGAGATGGACCTTGAAAATTGTAATGATGGAGTGAATACCAGGCACAGCTCAGAAACCTGTATTATATTTAATACTTTATAAGCCAGCCTTATTTTTAAAAGTCTCTGTCTTAACCTGCTGTGAGGTATTTTCTGTGTACCACATTTCTTTTCCTTAGTTCCTGGTTTTCCACCATTTTCTAAGTAATTTCTCTCCTTTATACCTCTTTACTTATTATTCCCTCTTCACTTCTCCCCTCTCCGCGATACTAACTCTTTCAGGGTACTTCTCTCTTCCCTTTCTGATTTTTTTTTAATAAAAATAAGCCATGGGGCACCTGGTTGGCTCAACTGGTTGAGTGTCTGACTCTTGATTTCGGCTCAGGTCATTCCAGGGTCATGGGATTCAGCCCGAGTCAGGCTCCATACTGAGGATGGAGCCTGCTTAACATTCTCTCTCTCTCTCTCTCTCTCTCTCTCTCCCCCCCTCTCCCCCACTTGCTCTATCTTTCTCTGTCTCTAAAATAAAAAAAAAAAATAACAAAAAAAATTTGTTGGCCTAAATGTTCCTATCAACAGACATGGGGTATTAGAATGAATAAAAACAAGACCCATGTATATGCTGCCTACAAGAGACTCATTTTAGACCTAAAGACACTGCAATTGAAAGTGAGGAGATTGAGAAACATTTATCACATAAATGGATGTTCAAAATAAAGCACACACTAGACTTTAAAACAAAGACTGCAACAAGAGACAAAGAAGGGCATTATATCATCATAAAGGGGACAATCCAACTAGAAAAGCTAATAATTGTGAATATTTATGCACCAACATGGGAGCACCCAAATATATAAAACAATGACAAACATAAAGGAATTAATTGGTAACAATACAATGGTAGTAGTGAACTTGGACACTCCACTTATATCAATGGATAGATCATCTAAACAGAAAATAAAAAAGGAAATGATGGCTTCAAATGACACACTGGACCAGGTGGACTTAACAGATATATTTAGAATATTCCACCCTAAAACAGAAGACACATGGAGCATTCTCCAGAATACATACACTACTGCTCTGTTGATCTTTGACTGATATAAGTAATTGGTACTAGGTGTTTAAGAGCCAAACTCAGGAGTTAAATTTGGCTTGAATATTTCAGTTCTATTACCCACTAGGTGTTGACTGCAGTCAAATCATTTATCCTCTTGGAGCCTTTGCTTCATCATGGAAATCATTTGTATTTATAACTGAACCTCATTATTCACAGATTCCATATTTACAAATTCACTTATTAAAATTTACTTGTACCCCCTCCCCCCCCCCCACAAAATAAGCCATTTGTTGATTTAATGCTGTGGTCTGGGGCCCATCTTTACACATACAAATAGTTAAAGTATATTGTTAAAAAAAGAAAAAGAAGAAAGGGAAGAAATCGAAGTCACTTATTCATTTTCTTTCCTAATCTGCTATCCTTTACAAAAATATTCACAACAGTCTTCAAGAAAGGGTATAATATGTCTAATTTTCAAGTAGGAAAATAAGACTCTAAGGTATTAGCAAAGTGGCCCAATTCACACAAGTAGCATGTGGCAGAGCTGATATTAAAACTGGCCTGTAAAACCAGAGCTCTGTGTGTGTGCGTGCGTGTAGGCATGCTGTCTGCATATAGGTGTGTACAATATTTTAAAAACCCTGTATGAAATACACCTTGCAGAACTAGCATTATTAAAAATATCAGAAAATACAGAAGAGCTTTCAAATGTTGTTAGATGAACAACTAAAATTTTTCTGAGTATTAGCATGATTTGTATCTATTTTTCAGATTTACTAAATTTCTTTATGTATCACATTAACTATCTTTCTTTTGGTCCTCATGGCCCACAAATGTCCTTTGACTTATCACCATTGCAAACATGGCCTTGAAAAGCAGGCAGCTCAATTTGGGCTCAGTTTCCCAGTTTATGGGCTGCGGATGATAACAATACAGAGAGTGCAGCACAGAGGCAAAGCACACTCTTACAGACCCACCCAAGTCCAGAGCCCATCCCTGATTTCCCCCAGATCGTTTGTCATTTGGATGTTTCAAATGTACCAAATGAGGCGGTCATAGAGTATCTCTACTTATAAATTGTTGATTTAATTGTCTATTTCTAGCTTCTAGCCCATCTTTTTTTTTTTTTTTAATTTTTTTTTTTCAACGTTTATTTATTTTTGGGACAGAGAGAGACAGAGCATGAACGGGGGAGGGGCAGAGAGAGAGGGAGACACAGAATCAGAAACAGGCTCCAGGCTCTGAGCCATCAGCCCAGAGCCTGAGGCGGGGCTCGAACTACCGGACCGCGAGATCGTGACCTGGCTGAAGTCGGACGCTTAACCGACTGTGCCACCCAGGCGCCCCACTTCTAGCCCATTTTTAACAGAAATGTGCAGAAGCATTGTACCTACTTGATTAAGAGAAAACAGGAGGGAAGATTTAAAGATATGAGTGAATGTTTAGTTAAGGCATCAGACAAATATAAGTGACTTTGTCTTATAACAAATAATGATAAGACACTGTCTTACCAATAGTCAAAGTCACAGTTAGTCAAAATAGTCAAAAATAGTCAAAGTTCATGAATGGTTGATTTATTTGAAAAAAAAAAAAAAGCACAAATGGTCAATGGCCAATGGCCAATACCGCAGGAGAAATCTCAACTATATAAGAAACCAGATCCAGATTAAAAGAAGAGATGCTATTTTTTTGTGAATCACTTGTAATTTTAAATCTTTCACGTGTCTCCATCTGTAGTAGGTTGTATGGTGGTACTGAAAAGACAAATGTCAATGCCCTAACCTCCTGAACCTGTGAATATGTATTTATTTTGAAAAAAAAAAAAAAGGACTTTTTTGCAGATTTAAATTAAAGATCATCCTGGGGGTCGGGTGGGTCCCAAATCCAATGACATTTATCTTTGTAAGTGAAATGCCCACGGAGATTTGAAACTCAGACACACAGTGAGAAAGGTCATGGAAAGATGAAAGCACAGATAGAATCACACGGCCCCCACCTAAGGGACACTAAAATCACCGGAAACTGGAAAAGGAATGGGAGGATTGTTCTCTAGAGCCTTTTTGCCTACTTCCTGATTTCAGACTTCTGGCCTCCACAGCTGTACTGGAATAAATTTTTCAATCACTCATGTGTAGTTAATTTGTTATGACACTTCGAGGAAACCAGTACTCTGCCTGTATCTATTTTAAGAATAATAATTCTAGGTGTTTTGTAAAAGTCCCAAAACCTATGGTAGACATTTTTATGCATAGATGGTAGGTAGGTATACAAATTTTATGGAAAGTCTTTGGCTATTTATAATCCGAGTCATTCGTTTTTAAGATCATGCTATTGGATAAAATAATTCTTTTAGACTGTCTCTTATGAAATAATCAGAAACTTCGCTCCTGACACCTTTCCCTTAGAAATTTTCATACAGTTGGTCTGTAGTGGGGCCCAGGAATCTATAGTTTTAATAAGCACTCTGATTGTTATCTGCCAGGTGTTAAAAACACCAATATTATAATTCAGAATTTTTTTGTTTTTGTTTTATATAAAGTATAAAAATCTACAGGGGTGCCTGCGTGGCTCAGTCACTTAAGCATCCAACTCTTGATTTTGGCTCAGGTCATGATCTCACGGTTCCTGGGATTGAGCCCCACATAAGGCTCCATGCTGACAGTATGGAGCCTGCTTGGGATTCTTTCTCTCTGCTCCTGCCCTGCTCACACTCTTTCTCTCTCTCAAAATAAATAAATAAACTTAAAAAAAAAATCTACACTTTTATTGATTTATTATAGAAACAAAATTGAGTATTAAAGAATTGGTTAATTGTGTTTATATTTGAATTATGAAATCGAAAGCATGTATTATTTTTTCATATTTAACGTAGATTATACATTCTCTAAAATAATTGTGAATTGTATTCATAATCAGAAACCAACTCTACAGAGATCATTATGCTGTAATGTGATCAGTACTATGATGGAGATGCATACGATGATGGGTGGAAACAGGAAATAATAACAATAGATTCGTTTTACCTGAGTTGGGAGGCCATCCAGGATGTTTTACAAGGAGCTGACGTTTATACAGAAACTTGAAGAAGACAAGAACATTTCAACATGAGAATAAAAATAGAACAGAGAAATTGAGAGCTAAAAGTTCATGTTTTCAGAGTAATAAATTCTATAGCATGTTACTATATTTGTTACCGTAGTTGATACACAATGTTACATTAGCATCAGATGTACAACACAGTCAGTTGATGACCCTGCATGTTATGCTATGCTCACCACAAGGTGACCATCTGTCACCATACAGTATAGTCTGTTAGTATTTGTGTTAGCAGAGTATTAATAGGTTTTGCAGGATCCTAAATAGCAGAAGACCATTTCTTCAAGAAAAGAAGCAGAGTGACCAGGTGAATGTCCTAGAAGCAAGTCCCAGCGGGAGGAGGAATGAAAGGGGAGAAGTTGAGTTTGTCATCAAGCAGGTAGAAAATAACAAGGATAGAAGGAGGTGAGAGAACAGTTATGAGAAATAGGCGATTATCACCTTTGCTAAAAAAATTTCTACCTCATATTATCCCTTCGTGCATATCATTTTCGAAAACATTAGTAGCCTGAAACAAATCGGGTCCTTCGGGACATCTTGGGTAATTGACTTAAGAAGAAGGTGCATGAGATTCACTTAAAGCAATTGTTAAGAAGCTGTATTAATTTTTGCCAGTTTGAAATGCTGCTCCTCCTCACAGGCCTGTGGAAATCACCTGCTAAGCTGTTAAAACTGATTTCTGGGTTCTACCTCACCGTGGGAGATTCTGATTCAGAAACTCTGAATGCAATTTGATAATTTTCGCTTCTACTGAATCCTTAGACAATGCGGAGAGTCTGGAACTAGGAATATGTGATGAATAATCAGGATGAATTCAAGTGTACTTACCTGAAAGCCTGACAGAGACTTAGAAATAAGAACGTTTAATAGCATCACATAACAAAAAGTCTGCATGTTGGAGCTTGTAGGGTCAGTACTATAGCCTAAATACATCCTTAAATACCAATGTTGTTTTTATACTTCAGATTCCCCATCCAGCAAGCTGGCTTCTCATCTGTCTTTGGGAATAACGTGTCATGTTCCCCCAAATGATTGTCACATCTCTAGAAGTAGGAAGGGAGAAGGAGAGGCAAAGATTGTGGAGGCAGGAAAATATTTCCCTTTTTTAAATCTGTTTGTAGTAGAAAAAAAAATCCTGAAGACCCAAGAGACATTCTTCTCTCTTATTGTCTAAATCTATCACATGACGTGGCCATCTCTTGTTGCAGAGGAGGCTGAGAAATTGTATATGTGGCATTTGTGACCTCTAATGTGGGTAGATTGTGCCAGTAAGAGAGGGAGAGAAGGAAATGACTAACGGCTAGGCAACCATACTTAGCACATTCTAGAAGGATAAAAAGAAGAGTTTATTTGGTTAGAATGAGTCTCAACATCATTCTTAGGGAAGAACATAGTTTATGAAAGGGTACAGAGTATCAGGAAATGGAACAAAATGTATTTTAACTAGAATGTAGAGTACCTAGAGGGAAACTATTAGGGAAATGAAACTGCAGACAGGTAAGCATACTTTTTTTTATGCAATTGCCTCTACATTTTTTAGTTATCATACACCTATTCTTATTAAGACAAAATTGTGTTTTATCTCAAGGTACGATCGTAGGATTCTCTTTCAAAAATTTCAGTCATGATTAGGAAAACTCTCTCTAGGTGTAAGCCTCCTTTGCTGGTGGGCCCCACTGAATCCTCTATCTTCGGTAGAGCTGATTACTGGTAGAAACGCACATGGCCTTCCACTACACCGTCTTTCTTTCTGCAGATGTAGCCTAATCTGTGGGCCTTAAAAGCACTGAGAAGGCAGGAACTAGGAATCGCAAGAATGTATAGTCTTTTCACCAGCAGGGAGCATATGGAGAGGAACTTGTGGAGTAAATAGCTGCTGTAGTGTCTGCCTGTCTGAGCTGCCGGTTTATCAGATCCTTAGAACATGCGAAGTTTGAGTAAACATGAGCCGGGATCCGTTTCTCTTGCTATGTCTTTGCACCTTGGGAAGTATAGAAATTCATGCCTCTGGTGAGAGTGTTTCCTTTTGCCCCCTAGTAACCTGTGATTATCATTTTCTGGGATCAGAACCGTTTGACATTTTAATAGGTCTCTCCAGAGTGGAAGTGAAAATCAGTGGGGTAAGGCTTCTGAAACACTGTGCATTCCTGAAAGGAAGAGATTAATATAAATGAAAGGTGATGATTTTATTATTGCAAAGATGCCTTTGGACTTTTCCCTCTGTAGAATCACAGATATCACGCAGGCCTTATAGCTTTCTCCCCTCACCTTGCTGTAGAGTCTGACTACACACAACTTGCAGAATGGCAGGATCTGAAACCACCCAGCCTAAGAAGCTTGCAAAATCAATATAACTCCTATCAGTCAGAGATGCCAAGGACAAGATTCATTTCATGCATCAAACAGAATGCAAAGCCGCGGACTCCTCTACTCCTAGTGAAATGTATTTCTATACAGATACATGAAGTTAATAAAAACTTAACACATTGATTGTGTATTGGCAGGGCTCTTTTTCTCTGTGATTAATGATCTCACATTCCATGCTCGTGCTGTAGCAAACCCTTCTGAATTTTTTTCCCACTTTTTGAAGGTAGTCTAGCTATCTATTCTGTGGTAAGGATTTCCTTAATCACAAAGGATTTTTACTACCTGAATTATTAAGAGTGTATCCCACACTCTCTTCACCACTGAACTTAATAAATGTTGTTGGCATAAATTTCTCATATACTGTTGCAATTATATTTTTGTGCCTATCATATTCTAACCTAAGAACTCAATGAAGGCAGGAACTATGTTTTAGCCACTTCTGATTTTCAGACCTAGCTCTCAAACTGGTTAAGAACACACATGCGTGTGCATGTGCACACGCATGCATACACACACACACACACACACACACATATGCACTGTTCTTAATTAGCTTGAATAAATAAGTAATGTTAATATTTTTGGGAAGCGGAATCAAATAAAATAACTCCAGACTCTTTAAAGGCAAGCTAGAATTGCAACTGTACTTAAACGTCTGCTGATTTATTTTTTTTCATTCCTGGCTAGTTAGATAGCTGTTAACTTCTTTCACCGTGGTCACTGAAAAGGGAAGAACTTCATTACATTTCACTGTGTATTCAAACAATCTAGGACAAAGTCTGTCTTCTCCTTGGATACATTCTCCCTGTACAGCATAAACTTCTAGTCTCTGCAGATATGAGCACTTTTTCTGAACCTCCCATTGACAAAATGTCTGTAAACCATTTTGCCCCAATTAAGTCATCACTGATTTTAAGAACAAATTTTGAAAAAACAAATATCCCAAATGGCCCTTCCTTCTCTACAAGGAGACTTCAGCTTGTGATATGTCTGCACTGGTATCAGTGTCCGTTTCTTACAAGGAGTTCATGTGCCCTTGGAAATACTATGTAGCTTTGTTAAATTGTAAGTGCATGTAGATTATTCTCTTTCTTTTAAGTTTATTTTTGAGAGAGAGAGAGAGAGAGAGAGAGAGAGAAAGAGAACAGATGAAGAGGGAGAGACTGAGCCTGATGGCAGAATTGAACTCACAAAGCATGAGATCATGATCTGAGCCGGAATCAAGAGTTGGAAGCTGAACTGACTGAGCCACCCAGGCACCCTGAGTGTTCATATTTTCAGAAGAGTATCATTGAGGATTATAATACACAAAAGTTTAAGAGCCATTCCTTGTGAGCGATTACAGTGCAGATATGCATTCAAACTCTAAAGGCAGGATGTAAGGCAAAATTACCCCTAAATTTTCCTTAGCATTGGAAAAGATTGCTTTTTTCTTTGGTGGAACATCAGGTGAACTCAGTTTCTTGTATTTAGGGCTATATTGTCACTGGGAAAGGAGGAGGTTGTTTCTTTAAATAAATCATGTCCAGCATGGCATGATGTTTATATTATAAGGGACATACATCCTCCTGTCACACACTTCTTCACACGCATTTACTCAATAAATGACAGGTGTAATTCTTAGCACTATGAAATTCTTTTTCTCTTATTTTAAAAATCAAGTGATTACTTTTGGGGAAATAGAATTAAAAGTTCCTCCCAATGCAGAAAACATCTCCACAGAGATAGAAGAGAAATAAAGTAATGTCTTCTTGCTGAAAAAGCATTAAAACAGAATAATGATGTGCATGGCAGGCAATCAACTGGACGTTTTTGCAGGACAGAAAGAAATCTTATCCATCTTGCCAAGCAGATACAACTTATTCCAGACATTTTCTCAATATAAATGAAATCAGGTCTCAAGTAACAAGATTCAACAATATCATTTTTCACATACAGTTTGTCCTAAATTAATTTGGTGTTTGGGATATCCATCTGCCTTAGCAAATTGGCTTTACCCAAAGGAAAAAATTAGCTGCTTATGCTTTATAAGAGGTAGTTTTGTAACTTGGAGGAAGTACCAGCTGAAGTTAGGCTCTGACCCCTCCCCCCCCCCGAAACTGGGACATAGGGGTCCTATCTTTCTTTCTTTTTATTTTATTTTAAAAGATTTTATTTTTTTTAAGTAAAATCTACATCCAACATAGGGCTCAAATTTATAACTTCGAGTTCAAGTGTCACATGCTTCACTGACTAAGCCAGCCAGGTGCTCTGCTTTCTGTTTTTTAAAGCTTTTATTCAAATTACAGTTGTTAACATACAGGGTAGTATTTGTTTCAGATGTAAAATATAGTAATTCAGTACTTCCATACATCACCTGGCACTCATCACAACAAGGGCACTTCTTAATCCCCATCACCTATTGAACCCATCCTTCCACCACCACCCCTTGGATAGCCACCAGTTTGTTCTCTATAGTCAAAAGTATGACTCTTGATTTGCCTCTCTTATTTCCTGGCTATGTTCATTTGTTTTGTTTCCTAAATTCCACATATTAGTGGAATCATATGGTACTTGTCTTTCTCTGACTGACTTATTTAACTTAGCATAATACTCTCTGACTCCATCAATGTTGTCACAAATGGCAAGATTTCATTATGGCTAAGTAATAATCCATTGTGTAAGTATATCCATTGTGTGGATATACAATAATCCATGTGTATATATACATATACATACACACACACACACACACACACACACACACACACACATAGCACATCTTTCCATTCATTTGTCAATGGATGAACACCTGGACTGTTTCCATTATTTGGCTACTGTAGATAATGCTTCTATAAATGTAGGGGTGCATGTATCCCTTTGAATTAGTATCTCTGTATTATTTGGGTAAATATCAAGTAGTGTGATTGCTGGATTTCAGGGTAGTTCTATTTTTAACTTTTTGAGGGATCTCCATACTGTTTTCCACAGTGGCTGCACCAGTTTACATTCCCACCAATAGTGCAAGAGGATTCCCCTTTCTCCACATTCTTGCCAAAACCTGTTGTTTCTTGTGTTGTTGATTTTAGCCATTCTGACAGGTGTGCGGTGATATCTCATTGTAGTTTTTAGTTGCATTTTCCTGATGATGAGTGATGTTGAGTATCTTTTCATGTGTCTATTGGCCATATGGATGTCTTCTTTGGAAAAAAAATGTCTATTCATGTCTTCTGCCCATTTTTAAATTGATTTTTCATTTTGGGGGTTTTGAGTTTTATAAAAGTTCTTTATATATTTTGGATATTGACCTTTTATTGGATATGTCATTTGCAAATATGTTCTCCCATTCCATAGGTTGCCTTTTAGTTTTGTTGATTGTTTCCTTTGCTGTACAGAGGGATGCTATCTTCTTGATGATTACATTTCAAGGAAATGGTTCCCAGGTCAAATGAAAAAGATATTCCTGGATCTCAAAACTGGCAAGTGGCTTATTTACCTTATAAGAAGAACTACATATATTTCAAAGAGAGAGAAAGAGCTTAAAAGTTTTCTAAAGTAAATGCTCTGAGAAAGAGGGGGAGAGTCTTTTCTCCCCTTATTTTCAACAGGGAAAACTAAGCCTCCTATTTTCAACTTCTGTTTTCCCTAACACTATAAAACTCATGCTATTTTCATAAATTTTATCAAGTTGTGAAATACAATCTATTTCACAGATATGGAGACTGAAGCTAGAAAGTTATAATGATTTCCTGATGTCTGACTAGCTGGTTAGTGACAATATCTGGAAATCAAATTTTGATTTTTAAATTTTTTATCAATGTATTTGCTAAAACATGCATGATGACAATGGTTCTTTGCCTTTTTGATGCTTCCCATGTTTTCAATCCAGAAAATATTTCTCTGATAAGTGTTTTCTAACAACAGGCATCAGGAGATTCATGTAGTGCCTGCATCGCTATGAGGGGTGATGGTGGGGATGGTAATGTCTATGTCAAAATATGTGTGCTTGGATGTATTTATTTGGAAAAATGTAAGGTTTTTTAAATTATTGCTTAACACTTTTGAGGTCTTTATGGGTATGCATATACACATATAATTTTATATAAAGTCAACACATTCTATTTTTTCTTTTTCTTTGTTTGCTTGTACCTTCCTTTTATAAACTTCCTCTCTCTGCAACCCTCCTCTACCCTCTCTTAACCTATTTCATTTCAAATTTTTATCCTTACTAACATAATCCTGTATAGGTATACTCAGACACAAACACATATTTGTACATTCACAGGCCATGATTCATTATTACCAGTGTTATATAAATGCATCATACTCTCAATTTTTACTCTTGTTCCTTAAAAGCACCTCATGGAAATCCTTTCAAGTCAGTGTGCATGACTCTGATTGACATACAACTTAACCTTAAAATGATATACTATATCGTGTTGTCAAAGAAAACCAGAGCCAGACAGTAATTTGAGCAATAAAAACAGATTTTATTCAGGGACTATTGCAGTTGGGGAAAAAGGGATCTCCGTATAGAACTGGGCTCAATTCTGAATACAGCATGGACAAGTGAGCATTTACAGCGAAGCAGCAGGGTGGGATCTTTGGATGAAAAATTATGAAAAGGAAACATCAGGGGTACGGGAAGATTCTGATCAACCCAATTTGGCAGGATTTTTGCTGAAAGCAAGCTAGAGTTGTCGGGTATCATCCGGAGAATGGTGGAAGGTGGGGAACTAGATCTGATATCCAAGTCGCCCAGATATTGGGGGTGGGGGTGCTGGCTAAACTGATTTAGCAAGATTCCTGCTACAACTTGGTGCTGTAGACCAGACAGACACTGAGGAACTTGACTAAAGTTCGGTCTCAGAGAGTCCTTGTCAGTGTATGTAACATAATTTACTCAGATCTCTTATCTTGTTTCCAGATATTTACCTATGATTAATGCTCCTTTAAATTTATGTTCTCAAGGGCTGGAACTTTTAATTTCTATGAATAAATTCTCAAGTGTAGGATGGTTGGGAGAAGAGTTGTGTATTTTTATTTTAAAACACTCCTGCCAGAAGGCTTGTGATACTTCAGACTTTGACTTTATTTATATGAGAGACTTTCTTCCTCAAAGGATACTTTTCTAGACATCTTTCACTACACAGGAGTACAGAACAAATTCTGCCACACATCCACAGTGGGCTTTGGCTTCTTCTCTTAGTTTGCAATGGCAAACTTTGAAAGAAAAATACTATGCAAATATCCTGGTGGTTGAACTGGATGTTGGGTCTGATAAAAAGAAAACGGAAAGAGTGGCTTCAGATAATACAGAGGCCTTTTAGCAAAATAATCCATGACCTTTCTGTCAAGATTGAGAGGAGTTTCATGGTTCTGTTGAATTTCCTAAGGGCAGACATTGCAAGCGTTTCCCAGGATACAACGCTCCATGGTCACAAATTTAATAATAGCTTGGCCAAGCCAAGTAACAGTCACTTTTATTCAATCTCTTTGCCTATGAATAAATAAAAATATACACTTTGGAACAGGTTTGACAACTGGAGGGAGAATAATTTTAATCTTTCTTCTTTTTGATATGCTTTTGAGTTATTAATCCGAATATATATTCCTAAATATATCTTTCCTGGCAATTCACAGAGCAATGAATTTCCAATAGAAAGGATTTAAAACTCTTGAGCTTGGCATTTAAGAATTTTGATCATGTGAATTTAGCAACTTCTTCAGGTTTTGCCCAATAGGTCAATGAGTACCCCATATGCAATTTAGACTGTATTACTTGCTGATTTATAATCTGTATGCACTCAGCACTTTCCTTCTATGTCGTCATTACCTGTATCATTTCCTCTACTTAGAATACCTTCCCCTTTACTAAATTTAATAATCATATGCATCATTCAAGGCCCAACACAAATATCTTTTCTTCCATGAAATTTTCCAGGATTGTTTAATCTGAAGTTGATCTCTCCTAATGCCTTACTCCTATCACATTTTGTCACATGTTACCCTCATCGTGATGTGTGTTCTAGTTGACCTATATATTACATGCTACTGGATTAGGTATAATGTATTGCCTTTTTTTAAATAAAGATTCCTAATACATAGGAGGAACCAAGAAAATATTTAGTGGGTTCATTTATTAAAGAGACCACATAATGTGATGTTTTGTCATCAAAGACATCTAGGGTTGAAAACTAATCATTACTGTCTATGTGACCTTGGAGACATTACTCTGAATCTGTGCTTTCTTGCTTGCAAAATGAATATAATGTCACACTTCTGGGAGATTATGAGAATTAATGATATATGTATAATATCTACCACAATGTCTGATATACACTTGTATGCAATAAATGTTAGAGATTATTTTGTAAGGATAAATAACATGAAACTATGGTGATGGTTGCCATAATAAATGTTTCTTTAAATGTAGGCAGAAATGCTGCAAACAGGCTGAATGGAAGTTTGCATTTCTGTAATTATTATTATTGTTGTATTTCTGTGCAAAAGTACACCTTGAGATCTCATAGAACTACTCCAGATCTTTGAATTTTAAAAAGCTTAAATCTGAAGGCATTGGACATACTCTAGAAGATTTTTTCATTTAGAACAAAGGCAAAAAAAAAAAAGTGAAGTTGAAACATTAAAAAAAAAAAAGACTCCACAATGAGCGTTACTTCTATTGTATTTGCATTTAGAGTAAACAAAAAATAGTGGTTCTGACAGGGCATTGAAAGAGCATAAAGTGTAAAGAAGGGTTCCAAGAACAATAGGGACAAGGTGAAGGATACAATAGTCAGTTTGTAAAAGCTTCCAACTGGCCCAGTCTAGGATTAATTAAACATCAAATTAAATAATAATTACTAGAGATACATGGTTCCAAGAACTCATTATCCTTATACAAGCTAATATACAATTATTCATTAAAAAAATATGAACTCTGATAATTAATTATAAAAGGAGGGAATGGATAGGATACATGGCATCGACATTCAGGAAAGAAAGGACCTATATAGCTCTAAGAGGAGACTACATGGCAGAAGTGCAATGAGGTAATTTTTCTATCTAGATTGACAGAGTAGGTTGAAGGCACTGCAGGTTGATGGAAGGATTCAAGCAAAAGCTAGAAGTGAGAATTCATTCAGCCAACCTACATTTCAGAGGCACCTTTCAAAATGTGCTATGAAATAAAAACAATCTGGGCTGACGTAAATAAATCATTTATTCAAAAATTCATTGTGGTAAGGAGAATGCTTTCACCGTTAAATCTTCAAGCACCTTAGAGTAAAGGCAACAAGGCTTCTTTTCTTTTTTTTTAATGTTTATTTTTGAGAGAGGGAGAGAGACAGAGAGACAGAGAAAGAGTGAGAGAGAGAGAGAGGGAGAGAGAGAGACAGAGTGTGAGTGGGAGAGGGGCAGAGAGAGAGGGAGACACAGAATCTGAACGAGGCTCCAGGCTCTGAGCTGTCAACACAGAGCCTGATGTGGGGCTCGAACTCCCAAGCTGTGAGATCATGACCTGAGCCAAAGTCAGATGCTTAATCGACTGAGCCATCCAGGCGCCCCAAAAAGGCTTTCTTCCACAGAGAGAAGTATCCCAAGGCTAGAAAAAAGTGGCTGTGGGGAAGTGGGGTGAACAGGTGGTGTGATGAAACGTGTGAACAGGAAATCATTTATTTATCACCAGCTGATTCTCAGAGAGGATTGCTGAGGCTGCGGAGAAGTGGTGTGCTGTTCCATGCCCCAGTACTTGCTGAGTTGCCAGTGCTTGTTTAAGCTCAAGGTGAGACAAGTGTCAAGGGCCTGAGGGAACAAGAGAAGCCTGATAACACATTGGGCAAATGTCCTTTTGTCCAGATAGGTCAGTGGGGACCAACAGGTCAGCTATTCATTTATGAAACAAAGAATGGGAATTTGAAGGGTCTGTCTCTGACTTTGTCGCAAGTAACCAAGAGGGTCATCGGCCAGTCTTACTTAAATCATATAGGAAAGACGGCCCTTTGCAGAAAGGCCTTTCCTGGAACATAAAATGTTGGGAGGATTTCTTAACCATTGGTAATTTCCAGGCGTGCAGGTCTCAGATACAGTTCAGCATTGTCACTGAACAACACTGTGCTAGGTAATAGGACTAGATAACATTCATGCAAAGATTTCAATTTTGTAGTGAGATACATACATAAGTAATATGCTATTAATACAGTATAGAAGCTGTGAAGAGAGATGGGGAATAGAGAAAACCTTGAATGAGAATGAGGTTTGAGAAGACTGGCTTGATGTGTATAGAGGTTTTGTATTGTGGAATTGAAAGCGCTAAGACTGGGGAGAGTCTGATGTTTTGTGGATGGCTTGGCTATTAGAAATAATTTAACATATGATTATTTGGGGAATTTATTTTAATTTCAGTTTCAGTTAATTCATGTGAATGAAACTAGACCACAATACATTTAAAGACTTTCAAGAAATACACTGGTCGATAATTAAATACAGCACACGTAAGAGGTAAGAGATAAAACCTGAGCAAAGGAAACAGAAGGAGAATAAAGGTAGTTTCAAGCCAGAGGGCATATGGCCTAGACCTTGACGTAGCCAAAGAGCACTGATATTTTAAACTATAAGTTGATGCAAATTGAACTTTAAGGTTAGAAATCCTGATTTGAGAGCAGTGCATTAAATGGATTGGAGAAGAAAAAAAATATCAATTAATACAGTGCTATAAATAGATAATGAGGACTTGCACTAGGACAGTAAGACTGGGTAGTTGCACATAACAGTATTCAGATATTCAAAGTTAGAGAAAAAGATGAGATTGCATCAAGCTATTGATAGTCTTTGAGAACTAAAGAAAATAGTTAAACAATAGCCCTGAAAGTTCCATTATTAGTGAAATTGAACATATTTGTTGTCAGTGTGTAAGCCAGTGGAAAACTGAACAGAATGTCAAATCCCTTGGAAGGACTAGGAGGACCACCAGTAAGCAAGGTGGCAAGTACTCAAAGGGCTAATCTCTGAGAATGAAGTACTGAGAAGTTAACCACTGGGGCTCTGTAGCAGATTATTTAGAAGTATGACCATTATCATTCTTCTGGTGTACATACTCACTTACATTATGACTTGGATACTTTTTCAAGAAGAAATGAAGTCTATTTCTCTGCCTCTTAATCTGTCCAGGACTTGTGACCTGCTTTGTGACCAATGCAATGTGGCAGATGTGATATCATAATGCTTTCAGCCTAAACCTGAAAAATACTCCTTTACGTCTGCTAATTTTCTTAGAACTCTAACCAATTGGAATGTGAATAAGCACAGGCTCTCTGGATCCTGAGGAACATATGAGACATGGCTTCCATGACAAGCTGATAGTCAACCACAGAAGCAGAGCCATTTATTTGACCAGAAAACGATCAGAGAAACAAGAGTTAGCTCAGCCTAGAGCAGATGTGTCCGGATGAGCTCAGGCCAAATTTCTGACACTCAGAGTCATGAAATAAATGAATGATGATGAAATGGACAAATTCCTAAAAATAATGTATATTACTCGTATTGACATAGGGAAAATTAAGATATGTGGATAGTTGAATATCTATTTTTTTATTTTATTTTTTTCTTTAATTTACATCCAAGTTAGTTAGCATACAGTGCAACAATGATTTACCCATTTAGCCCATCCCCCCCTCCGACAATCCCTCCAGTAACCCTCTGTTTGTTCTCCATATTTAAGAGTCTCTTTTGTCCCCCTCCCTGTTTTTATATCATTTTTGGTTCCCTTCCCTTGTGTTCATCTGTTCTGTGTCTTAAAGTCCTCATATGAGTGAAGTCATATGGTATTTGTCTTTTTCTGACTAATTTCGCTTAGCTTAATACCCTCTAGTTCCATTCACATAGTTGCAAATGGCAAGATTTCATTCTTTTTGATTGCCGAGTAATACTCCATTGTATATATATACCACTTCTTCTTTATCCATTCATCTATCGATGGACATTTGGGCTCTTTCCATACTTTGGCTATTGTTGATAGTGCTGCTATAAACATTGGGGTACATGTGCCCCTTCAAAACAGCATACCTGTATCCCTTGGATAAATACTTAGTAGTACAATTGCTGGGTCGTAGGGTAGTTCTATTTTTAATTTTGTGAGGAACTTCCATACTGTTTTCCAGAGTGGCTACACCAGTTTGCATTCCCACCAGCAGTGCAAAAGAGATCCTCTTTCTCTGCATCCTCGCCAACATCTGTTGTTGCCTGAGTTGTTAATGTTAGCCATTCTGACATGTGTGAGGTTGTATCTCATTGTGGTTTTGATTTGTATTTCCCTGATGATGAATCAAGCATGTTTTCATGTGTCGGTTGGCCATCTGGATTTCTTCTTTGGAGAAGTGTCTATTCATGTCTTTTGCCCATTTCTTCACTTCATTATTTGTTTTATGGGTGTTGAGTTTGATAAGTTCTTTATAGATTTTGGATACTAACCCTTTAACTGATATGTCATTTGCAAATATCTTCTCCCATTTTGTAGTGCCTTTTAGTTATGCTGATTGTTTCCTTTGCTGTGCAGAAGCTTTTTATTTTGATGAGGTCCCAACAGTTCATTTTTGCTTTTGTTTCCCTTGCCTCTGGAGACTTGTTGAGTAAGAGGTTGCTGTGGCTAAGGTCAAAGGGTGTTTGCCTGCTTTCTCCTCCAGGATTTTGATGGCTTCCTGTCTTACATTGGTCTTTCATCCATTTTGAGTTTATTGTTGTGTATGGTGTAAGAACGTGGTCCAGGTTCATTTTTCTGCATGTCACTGTCCAGTTTTCGCAGCACCACTTGCTGAAGAGATGGTCTTTATTCCATTGGATATTCTTTCCTGCTTTGCCAAAGATTAGTTGGCCATACATTTGTGGGTCCATTCCTGGGTTCTCTGTTCTGTTCAACTGATCTGAGTGTCGGTTTTTGTGCCAGTACCATACTGTCTTGATGATTACAGCTTTGTAATACAGCTTGAAGTTTGTTGAATATCTATTAAAACATTAAATCTGTAACTAAGGACCTTCTAACAAAGGAAACTACAGACCAGATGATTTTACTTGTCAATTCTACTCATTCAGATAAGAAATATTACCAACCTTCCACAAATTCTTTCAGATAACAGGAAAAGAGAGCATACTTCCCAATTTTTTTATGAGCTAAACATTACCTAGATACAAAGCTTTACATCACTATAATGACAAAGGGCTTTTATGACTAAATTGCTCTGTGAAAATGAATGTAAAAATCCTAAATAAAATATTAGCAAATTGAATCTAACATAATTATGTATGATAAACAAAATGATTGATTTCAGTAATGAGAGTTTGATTTAATGTAATCATTAATCGTATGCAAAATGAATCAGTAAGCCTTAATCATATGCAAAATGAGTCAGTGTCATTCGGCACATTAATAGTGTAAAAGAAAAAAATGTATGTGATCTTCTCAATGGATGCATTTATGAGACAAGTTTTTTCTGCTTATTTATTTATATATTTATTTATTCATTCATTTATGTAAATTCAAGTTATTTAAGATACAGTGTAGTATTGGTTTCAAGGGTAGAACCCAGTGATTCATTACTTACATATAACACCCAGTGCTCATCCCAACAAGTGCCCTCCTACTGCCCATCACCCGTTTAGCTCATTCCCCCATCCACCTCCCCTCCAACAACCCTCAATTTGTTCTCTTTAAGCGTTTCTTATGGTTTCCTCCCTCTCTGTTTTTATATTATTTTTCCTTGACTTTCTCAATGTTCATCTTTTGTGTTTCTTAAATTGCACCTATGAGTGAAGTCTTATGATATTTGTCTTTTTCTGACTGATTTATTTCATTTAGCATAATACACTCTAGTTCCATGTTTGTTGTTGCAAATGACAAGATTTCATTCTTTTTGATTGCTGAGTAGTATTCCATTGTGTGTGTATCTTATATATATATATTATATATACACCACATCTTTTTTATCCATTCATCAGTGGATAGACACTTGAGCTCTTCCCATGATTTGGCTATTGTTGATAGTGCTGCCCCTTCAAATCATCATTTTTGTATCCTTTGGATAAATAGCTAGTAGTACAATTGTTGGGTCATTGGGTAGTTCTATTTTTAATTTTTAAAAAATGTTTATTTATTTCTTTAGAGAGAGAGAGAGAAAGAGAGAGAGCAATAGAGAATGAGCAGGGGAGAGGCAGAGAGAGAGAGGGAAAGAGATAATCCTAAGGAGGCTCCTCACACTCAGTACACAGCCTGATGTGGGGCTTGATCCCACAAACCAAAGATCATGACCTGAGGGGAAACCAAGTCAGATGCTTACCCAGCTGAGCCACCCAGGTATGCCTCTGTTTTTAATTTTGTGAGGAATTCTCCATACTGTTTTCCAGAGTGGCTGCAACCAGTATGTATTCCCACCAACAGTGCAAAAGTGTTCCCCTTTCTTTCTCATTGCTGCATAGTACTCCATTGTGTATATAAACCACAGTTTCTTTATCCATTCATCAGTTGATGGACATTTAGGCTCTTTCCATAATTTGGCCCTTTGTAGCAACATGGACGCAACTGGAGAGTGTGATGCTAAGTGAAATAAGCCATACAGAGAAAGACAGATACCTTTTGTTTTCACTCTTATGTGGATCCTGAGAAACTTAACAGGAACCCATGGGGGAGGGGAAGGAAAAAAAAGAGAGGTGGGAGAGAGCCAAAGCATAAGAGACTCTTAAAAACTGAGAACAAACTGAGGGCTGATGGGGGGGGGGGGGGAGGGTGGGTGATGGGTATTGAAGAGCGCATCTTTTGGGATGAGCACTGGGTGTTGTATGGAAACCAATTTGACAATAAATTTCATGTATTTTAAAAAAAAGTGTTCCCCTTTCTCCTCATCCTCACCAGCATCTGTTGTCTCCTGAGTTGTTGATTTTAGCCATTCTGACAGGTGTGGGGTGGCATCTCATTGTGGTTTTGATGATGGGTGATGTTGAGCATCTTTTCATGTGGCTGTTGGCCATATGGATGTCTTCTTTGGAAAAATGTCTATTCATGTCTTCTGCCCATTTTTGAATTGATTATTCATTTTTGGGGTTTTGAGTTTTATAATTCTTTATATATTTTGGATATTGATCCTTTATTGGATATGTCATTTGCAAATATATTCTCCCATTCCATAGGTTGCTTTTTAGTTTTGTTGATTGTTTCCTTCACTGAGACAAATTTTTACTGTGATACTGCTATATTACAAATTACTCCAAAAGCTTTATGGCTTAAAATAACAGTGTTTGAACTCATGTTGAAGAGTCGTTGGGGTGTTTCTGCTTCAGAGTTTGAATCAAATTCAGGTTTGCTCCACATGATTTCTTTTTGAAGAAGCCTGAAGTTGCAGTAGTTATCTGGGGCAATTTCTTCATGTGGTCATTAGCAGGAGAACAAGAAACTAAGAAAAATCAGATAAACATCCTTTACAGTCTTCAGTGTGTCATGTCCATTAACATTCCATTGAAGTGTCACATGACCGAGTGAATGGTGTGGGGGTTTTTATCCTGCCTACATTTGCAATAATGGAAAGGATGGGAGGAATGAAAGAGCGGTGCACAATTAATAACATATACTACAATGAAAAAAAAATATATGTTTGACACCATTCAGATTCCATTAACGAATAAAATTGAACAGAGTTAGAAACCAGAAATAGAAGAAAACATGTTTACATTTGATTTTTTAAAAACTTAGAAATTGACCAAAAAGCCTATAGGAAATACCGTATTTGTGGTATTGAAATCTCTTTCCCCTGTAATCCGGAATAAGAAAAAGTTGCAATGTGGAATAAACAAAGGATTTTACATCACAAATTGTATTGAACGTTGTAGAATAGATCCTTGGTCCTTAATAACAGGTAATGTAAAGAAATTAAATAGAAGACTTAAGGATTAAAAAAATAAAAAACTATATTTTTGCGGACAATATGGTTATACTTGTAGAAAATACAAAATATTCCACTAATATTTTATAGTTGATAATTTTCTGAATGCAAAATCACATACCAAAATCCATATTTTAATGTACTAGCAATATACAATTATAAATGAATGTGTTTGTAAGAGATAACATTTATAATCAGATAAAAAATTTTTTCAAATATTTATAGATTTAAGTGGTACAACTCCAGTGAACTACTCTGAATACAAAAGATTAATAAATTAGTCTATATTTATAATGTCAATATCTATTAATCAAAAGGCACCATTAAGAGATCAAAAATTCCAACAGCAGAATAATTATATTTTCAACACATTTAACCATGAAAGGGCTCATGTATGGAATATATAAATACAACCTACAAATTAATAAACAGTGGGCAAACCAATGGGAAAAAGGCAAAAGGCATGAGCAGGCATTTTATTGAAAAAATATTTATGTATTCATTTATATTTAAAGTTTATTTATTTCTTTTTGGAAGAGAAAGAAAGTGTGAGTTGGGGAGGAGCAGAAAGAGAGGGAGAGAGAATCCCAAGCAGGCTCCACACTGTCATTGTGGATCCTGATGGCTTGAACCCATGAACCGTGAAATCATGATCTGAGCCAAAGTCGACACTTAGCTGACTGAGCCATCCAGGTGCCCTAAAAATAATATTTAAATCATTTTTGTAAAGTACTTACTTTGAGTCAACCAGTAAAATACAAATTACAGCTAAAGCGAACTGCTATTGTGCAACTGGTAGGGTGACTGAAAATTGAAAACTATAATACCGTAGTATATAAGAATTTGAAACAATTGAAATTCTTCACCTCTCCTATGCTATAGCAGATTTGGAAAATTCTTTGGCAGTATTTACTGAAGTTGAAAATGCATGCCCTCTAATAAGCAATTCCTTTCTTAGATATATACTTGGCATACATTTACTTGCATGTTAAATATAAGGCATATGAAATATTCATATCCTTATTCATAACAGTTGAAAACTGGACAAAAACAAAGGTATGCATCAGCACTAGCATACACACACTGCAATATGATTATTCATTACTATACTGTGTGGTGATAAAACTTAACTATTCTCCAGGGAACCTGACTCCAGAAGCTTCTGACTCTTGGTTTTGACTCAGGCATGATCCCATGGTTGTGGGATCAAGCCCCACGTCAGGCTCCATGCTGAGCGTGGAGCCTGCTTAAGATTCTCTCTCTCTCTTCCTCTGCCCCTCTCCCCTGCTCATGCTCTCTCTCTCCAAAAAAACATTTTTTAAATGAACTATTTCTCCACACAATATGGAAGAGTGTTACAAACTCCATGTTGTATAAAACCAAATAAAAGGAGACATATTCAGTAATTTCATTTGCACAGATTTCAAACATAGGCAAATACTTATGAAGTAAGAGGAGTAAGAATATTAGTTATATTTGAAGAGGAGAAAGAATGTAATAAATGAGTGAAGTCAATATCATCTGGGGTGTATTATCTATTTTTAAAATTCTTATGTATTTACTTTGTGTGAGTTCATGAAATGTGCCTGGGGATTGCAGGTTTTTTTTTCTTTTCTTTTCTGCATAAGTACAACTCAATTACAAAAAAAAAGTCCTAAGAAAAATGGTATCATCTGAAAATTACAGCAAATAGTTGCATACATTGTAGTCACTGATGAAGCACAATGAATATAGCTATCTTAAAAACACAAGATAGAAAGTCTGCTATCATTTTTCTCTATTTAGCATTTTTTGGAGGTTTTAGCCAGTACAATTTGCAAAGAAAACAAAAAAGTTGTGACTATGAGAATAAAAAATGGTTGATACCATTCAAAGATAATACCACTGCCTAGTTGTAATAGCCAAACAAATCAACTAAGTAACTCCAGCAAGTACTAAGTTTGTTTAATAAGGTATTTGGAATCAAGATCAACTTAGTAGCTTTAAAAGAAACTAACAACATTCATTTAGGCAGTGGAATGGAAAAATCCATCCACAATAACAACAGGTCTAACAAGAAATGAGCAAGAACTCTTTGAAGTAACTTTAAAGCATTTCTGAATCATATAAAAGTTGTTAAATAATATATGAGACCACCTATCTTTGGGATTGAAAGATACTCTCTTGTTATCTATTTCCTTAAATATAATACAAATGCAGTTTCAATTAAATTCCGTATGGAAGTTTATTATGAAATTGACAAGATCATTCCAAAATTCACTGAGAATACACAAATACAGAAAAATTAGCAATAAAACTATAAAAACAAAAGTGGGAAATCTAGAAAATAACAAAATGTAGCACACAGCTTTAATAATTAAACCATGGAATGGTGTTGCAACAAATTCATCAATACATCAGAATAGATCATAACCACTTCTAAAGAACAGCATTGGAGTGGAGAAGATCTATTTGTGCAAGAGCAATATGGAGGCCATAAATTTAGGAAAATATTTATCTCCATGTATATTTAAAAGAAATTGGGGAGTTAGGAAATCTAAAAATCAATAACAGACTTACAAAAAATATTTTCCCCATAATAGACAATTAAAAACCATACTGGGCAGAAATTTCTGTAAGTCAATAGATTAAAAAACTGTTAAGGGTTGAGTCATACACCCCAAAATTCATACTTTGAAGTCCTAATTTACAGTACCTTTGATGTAACATCATTGGGAGATGGGTGTTTATAGAAGCTGTCAAGTTAAAATAAGGCACTAGAGTGGGCTCTAAACTAATCTGAGTGATGTCCTTATAAAAATGGAAAATTCGTCACAGAGTCACACATAGAAGACAATGTGAAGACACATAGGAAGAAGACGGCCATCTGTAAGCCAAAGAGAGAGTCTGGGACAGATCTTTCCCTCACGGTCCTCATAAGGAATTGACTCTACCAACATCTTGATTTTTAATTTCTAGTCTCTAGAATTGTGAGACAAATTAAAATTTCTGTTGTTTGAGCTACCCTTTCTGTAGTACTTTGTGACAGCAGCCCCAGGAAGCTAATACAAAAACTAACCCAAAATATGAGTGGGTAAAAGGCATACATAGATCATTCATAAGGGCAGAAATGCAAGTATTAATGAAAGTTATGAAAATATAATCTTTCCAGTGAAGTGATCGAAATTTTGTCCTAGAGAAGGTACAATTTTTCACTCATGCCATGAACACATATTAAGTAAAGGCGGAAAACAATTTCCAGTTCAGGTGAATGTGTTGAGAAGAATACCAGAATACTATACTGATACTAGAAGTATAGACTAGGAAAGCAATTTACTAGTACCTATAAAAATTAACACGTTAACTTTGGAGTGAAATATTTCTATTTCTAAGAATATATGCCATAAGAATTTTCATTAAGATATATTTGTGAGTTTTTTTCCGGTGAAATATATTTGTACCCACATATGTGGATTTCATTACTTTTTAAGAGAGAAAGAAAACTTGAAAACACCCTAAATGTCCCGTGGTAAATATGGTAAAATATAAGTGCGTGGATTTTAATATGTGTAGACATGGAAAGAGCTCTGAGATATACAAGCCAATTGCAGAGTACACTTCTAGGAGGATCATATAAATATAAAAAAAAATATGTATGTTATGGGAAAAATAACCTGCATTGGGAGATAAATATGCACTCGTGTAAATGCAAGAAAGTGTGAGAAATCCAGTGCTTTCATTAAGGTTACTTTTCTCCTTTTATAAGAACTTTGAATGACTGAATCTGGAGTGGTGCTGTTAATTAGCACTTTCTACGATATTTCCCTGTGACTAATATATAATCACAAAATTGTGATATAAAATTTTGATATAATCACAAAAATTATATCCTTTTTGTGGCTTTCAGTTTACTGACCTGAACAAAAAAAGGATTTAAATTGGTTCTCCTTTCCACATGAATTCATCTGAAGGCCAAAATGGTGATAGAATTAAAAGATTATTGTAAATACTAAAAAAGGAAATGCTATTCCTAATTTTACTTAATGGTAAATAAAAATGGCAACAATATTCAATACCAAAGACATATATGCAATAGTGAAGGAAGAAGTAATGCATAATAAGTTCTACAATGGCACAGTGAATATTTAACTATGATAAATGCCTAGTCAAGTCACGGTATTCTTCCGGAGTACTGGCTAAGACATAGGACTCTGAAGGCTGACTGTTCTACCACACCCTTAATAGAAATGTGTTCTGGAAAGTTACCATCCCTGTGACTCAGTTCCTTCAACCCTACTGTGGGGTTCATGCTACTACTTATCTGACAGAGTTGTGCAAATTAAATGAGTCAATATGTATGATATCACATCTTATATGTAATACATTACCAATGCATGTTATTAAACACTGTGATTTATTCTGGTCATTTAAGGTAATTTTGGAGATGTGTTTATTGTCACAAACATTCAGGGGAAACAAATTGGAATATGAACTAAAGCTGAATAGTTAGAAATAGATGGAAATCTGCCTTGCCCATCATCATAGGACTTTGCTAGAGAGACTGAGAGGAGACCCGGGACACTGTTCACCAGTGGAAATCTAAAGGCCATGGGGAGATAGTGAGGTTCTTAGCAAGGGAGCATTCCAATTTCCTTCAAACAAGAATACAAAGACCACTAGAAAACAACAGTTAAAAAATGATTAAGGAAAAACACAAAAACAAAAACAGGGGCACCTGGGTGGCTTAGTTGATTGAGCATCCAAGTCTTGGTTTTGGCTCAGGTCACGATATCGAGTTTCATGAGACTGAGCCCCGCGAAGGGCTCCGAGCTGACAGCATGGAGCCTGCTTGGGATTCTCTCTCTGCCTCTCCGCCACTACGTGCACCCTATCTCATGAGAAAAAGAAATTTACATAACCCAATAATTGTATTAGAAACCTATTGTAGATTGTAGACTCAGTTCCTTTATAGTTCTGCAGTAAGACTGAAAATTTAAAAAAACTAGAAAATTGAGCCATTTTCTTACAAGTTTGGAATTGAACTTGTCAACCTGACTTTAACTAAAAAAACTGTTTTTCATATGACTTCTCTCTCAGTAAAGGGCTGTGTCCAACAGTTGCCAAGGCAGAAACAGGCCAGTGCCCTGCCTCTCCTTCCTCATAACACACACAGACAAAAGATGTTTTAAAAAATATTATATATTATTGATTCAATTTTGCTTGTTTCGCTGAAATCAGTGCAAGCTTCTCTGTCTCTGCTTCCTCTAATCTTTTTTTAATTTTTTAATTATTTTTCATGTTTTGTTTTTTGTTGTTTTTTTTTTTTTTTTTTTTTGTGAGAGAGAGAGTGAGTGAGTTTGTGTGTGGCAGGGGAGGGGGACGGTCAGGAAAAAGGGAGAGAATCCCAAGCAGGCCTCATGCTGTCGGCACAGACTAGGGGCTCTATCCCAGGACCCCGTGATCATGACCTGAGCTGAAATCAAGAGTCAGACGCTTAACCCACTGAGCCACACAGGTGCCCCTCTGCTGAGCCACACAGGTGCCCCTCTGCTGCTTCTAATCTAATTTAAGCCACCACAAATTTTTCTGTGGATTGTTGCTGTGGACTTCCTTTCTCCAGGTTTTTCCCTCTTCCAGTTTACTCTCCAGTTTTTAGCCAGGAAAATCTTTACAAAATATAAATCTGACCATGTCACTCCCTGTGTAATTATTTATTTTCAAATTGTGAAAACTCCTGTTACTTAAGCATCTTGCATCTGTTTTTTTCATGCTTTCCACATCCTCATTTAGCAGGAAGTCCCAACCCCTGAGTTAGGACTCCAAACCTTCTGATACTTATGCACTTTTCAAAAATTCAGTGAGCACATTTTTATTAGTATTTACATGTGCTTTCCCCTTTTCTATAGCTAATTGCTATTTATCTTAACAAATTCATTTTATATTTTGTACTACTTTTTCCAGGAAGTCTTTCCTGGATTAGCAACTCTCCTATGTGCTCCAATTGATTATTTTAGCCTCTCTCTCTCAGTTACAGTTCTGGGCTGCCCTGGCAATTATCTTTTTCTTTGTCTACATTTTCCCCATACACACACACACACACACACACACACACACACACACACCATAGCATACATAAACATACCCTACCTGCTCATTTATGCCTTGAATAGGAACTTAGGATAGTAACTTGGTCCTTCTGAGCTCAATTATTTTATATTTGCAAAATGAGAATTACACTACTGGCCTTCTTACAAAGACCATATGAAAAAAGTAAAAGAAAATATGTGTATATATATGATATGGAGTTAGGTAAGTCTTTCTTTCATGAAAATTAACAAGTCTGTTCAAATTTTACTCTGATTACAATATTTATTGACTGGTTTCATAGATATTTTGTTTTTTCCCGTTCCTCTTTAATAGCAATAGACATTCTTAGACATGTTAGCAAAGGGGTGCCTTTTCAGTGGACTTCTTTCCCTACACAGCAGGGATAAAACAAGACCCCGACATTCTGCTCTGGCTCTGTCCCCAAGTGTGTCTCCCTGATGTCAGAATCTGTTTGTGTCTTTGGGATACGTTGGTTCAAATCATATCTCTTTGCTGTTTGGAAAAATATCTGTCTTCCAAGAGGTGCCTGATAAGCTATGTTATATCTATCAAAGATATACAGTATTGTTCTGGAAACTCTCTGTAGCCTGGAGGGTCCTCAATGCAAAATGAAACCTTTGTTATACAGCTCTTTGGTTTTCAGTTTTCCCCTTTTAGATGAAAGAGGACAAATAAAACATCCTAGTAATTAAGGTTTCAATTAATCTTGATTTTGCTTTAAATGTGAGGGCTTGTGATTATTTTTAAAGTGGCCAAAGCCACATGGGAGCATTTGAGGGGCTCTCATGCGATTTTTTTCTGTGTTAGACAGGACTATGAAGATCTAGAAAAGCAGCTGAAAGAAGTCTTTAAGGAGCGAAGCAACATCCTCCATCAGCTGACAAAGACATCAAGAGAACTTGATGGAATTAAAGTCAACCTTCAGGTGAGATGAAAACTAAATTTCCTGGCTGCAAAGGACTTGGCCTGTCTCGGTGGATTAGCATTAAAAGACTCCTGCATTTTTTTCTTTACCAGTTTTGAATATGTTTTCTGGGCTTGACCATGGGAGTTATTTATTATCATATGAGCTTTAAAAAGAAATGCCATTTGAAATGCAGTCTGGGAATCTGTGGTTTGCAAATTCAGAAAGGAGAAAATTGTGTGCTTGGCAAGGCCATCAGTTTCTCAAGCTTCTAAGATCAATTTGCCCCCTGTGTTTTTTATATTATAAAATGATGAAAACTAATTATGACCAAGAGTTGAATGAATATAGGGATGATCTCTAGAAGAGAATTTGAATTCCACAAAGGACAGTTCTCAAGATTCTTTAATAAACCTCATTACTAAAATGGGTAAATGCCTTAGAAAGGTGAGAGTCAGCTATGAAAATGTATGAATACTCAGTGAAATCCCAATCAAAAACCAGAGACAAGATCATTATCTAAAAAAATTTTTTTCTGAAATATCTTTTAATATTTGCTTGAATATTGAAATTATTGAGGACATAATGCATACTAAAAGCTTTGCTGTTTTATAGAATTTAATTTTCATAATATATCTCTGAGATGTGTACTATTAATGTGATTTTTCTTGTTACACATGAGGAATTACGCTTAGAGAAGATAAGTTATTTTTGAATGTCACAAGGGAAGCCAGAGTTTCAGTACAGGAAATCTGGCTTCAGGGCTTGTCTGTTAGTTACTGCACTGAACCATGCTTCTGAACCATGTGGAGTCACTGTTATCCTTAGCTTTTTATTCCATGAAGTTGATAAAGATGATGATAGTGTCAGTCGCCACTCCAGTCTATTGAACATGGTCTCAAGGTCTTACATTAGGTATTCTTTGTATAATTTCTATTTAATTTTTACATGAACACTATGCTATGGCTGTCTTGTAAGTGGGAAAACGAGAGTTAGAGAAAGGTTAAGAAACCATGGAGGACACAGTGAGAATTAGGTGGCAGAGCAGGTATATGAGCACAGCGCCCAAGCTCTTGTTCCTGAAGTTATGTTACAACTTGAGAACATAAAAATAAAAAAGCACAAAACCCACCCACATTCCATTAGAACACAGAGATGAGTATCAGGGCGGTAACAGTGCTAAGATGGAAGAATACATAGAATGTTAGGAAAGCCCTGACTTGGATAAAAAGGAAACTAAGTCAATTTCTACAGGAAGCTGATACCAGAGTTACATCTTATCCTTAAGTAGAAATTCACCAGTTACATGGGGCTACAAAGAGTGTTCAGTAGGCCTGGCCCCTTCTCAGAGGCATGAATACCTGCCACTTTGAGATTATTTCAAGCATATGGTTAGATGCCCATGTATGGTCAGGAAACTCAGTGTGTCTACACCAGCAGCCTAAGTCAAGACACCCAAGTACAATCTGGCAAATTGCTTGACAACAATATATAATTTCATGGATTCATGGTTTCTAAAAGGGTAACAATCCTACCACTAAATGTCATTTTTTAAAAAGCCTTTTTCCATTTTCTGTAAGCCATTGTGCAAGATATTTTTCATTTTTTATCTTATTAAATGCTCTTAGCAACCTCTTCACAAAATTAAGGTAATATTTCACTCATAAAATGAAGAAGCAAGATTCAAATAGGCCAAGGAAGTGCCCAGTCATACATCTAATAAATGGTGATTCTAGGTTTTAAACTAATAGTGAATAACTACATAACCCATTCCACATTTTCCTCCCAGTGGAACTTCATGAAGAAAGGAGTTTTGAAAGTTGTTATAGTTTTCTCTGTAACCATAGCCCCTGGATGGAATGGTAATATAGGTCAGCCAATAAGCACTACATTGATTAATTCGTACATAAATCAACCTTTAGAATCCTTAAAGGAACTAAGAATATTTTCCAAGAAGTGAACCTCACTTCCTCAGATGTTGCTGGATAAATAATAACCAAGGACGCCCTAGCTTTTCTCATTATATACACTTTGCTGTATCTACCCTTTTCATTTCTGCATCTCATGGTTTTTTGTTTGTTTGCTTCTTTTGTTTTGATTGTAAATGTCTTGAAGACAGTCATCCGCTTCATCTTGGTTTCCGTCAGAATGCCCAGAATATAGCAGATGGTCAGCAAATGAATAGGCCTATTTTATTGCACTGTTCATCAAGTGTTTTTCCACATCTGTTTTGCCCTTTGAGTTTTTTCCAATAAATGTCTAAAGTAGACTGTTCAAAAATCTCATCCCTGTTTTTCACCTAAGGAAGTCAGAGGGCAGATTTTGTGACCTGCCCCAGGTCATATGACCATGATGCACTTTGAGCTATGAATCCCATGATTGGCAATGCCCTCCATCCCTTCCTCATCCTACCCTCTTTGTATGTTATATAAAGCTATTCTTTCCAAATAAGCGAAACGCCTTTTATTGGCTGCTTCCTAATTATGACCTCTGTCAGTTATTTTAGGGAAGAAGTTTCTCTTATGCAGTTCAGCCCACCACATCCATATCAGAATGCTGATCCCGCTGTATGAAAATTATCTGATTTTAGCCTTAGACTCTACAATTTGTGAAGGCAGATGTCGTCCCTCTGCACAGGACTTTGCATAATTCATGAGAGATATTTGTTAAATAGGTATTAAGTAAACAAAGTATTTGCCATTCCTAAGATTGTTAATTTTCTACCTGCCACAGCTGCTTTTCCTGCAAATAATATCACTGCCTCTTTCAACATCTAATATCAAGAAAGATAGGTTACCCTGTTAAATAGTTTATTGACTATAAATAAGAAAGTTATTAGGGAAGGCTTAATGGGCCAGATTCTATAACGAGAATAGCTCAGTGGGCTTTTCTGTTTTAGGTCACAGTCTGTGGATGCTGGATTTGCCAGAGTAAATAAACACTAATGACTGAGGTGGTACATATTGTTTCTCTTAATACCCTATCTTTTCATACCAGTTACAATTTTACATGGCCCTTGTTTTCCTGTGCATGCTGCTGCATTACTCATTAAGAATAAATAGACAAGACCAAACAGGTACATGTTTTTTGGCTGCTTTGATCTTGCATTATGTTATTACATAGCTGATTCAGAGACGTCTTTTATGTCCCTTTGTATTTGTAGAAACTATGCCAGAGCTGGTTTAATATGGCTGCAAAGAACACAGTTAAACTTCAATGGAAGAGCAAAAGATGTGTTTTCTACTTGCTTGTAAAGAGACCTAAATATTAGGAGAGCATTCTCCCCTCCGTCGAACCTCTAAAGGCTGAGAAGCTCAGTATATTCGCTTTCACCACTGTGTAGCACCTATACTGTGCTTGGTGTCATGAATTCTCATGGGCACCTTAGAGCCATGAGGGCCATCGTGGCCTCATTTGCACATTCTTGTTCCAGGGCCATAAGAGCAGTCACACCTGTGCCATAGAGACAAAAGTGAGCCTCACTGTGTCACTTGAATAAGATTTCCTTTTCCCACTTTTCTTATCAGTCTTTGAAAAACGATGAGAAAACTTCCAAAACTGATGTTCAGAAGCTTCTGGAAATAGGTCAGAGACAAAGGTAAGACTGTGCTTTCCTTTAATTTTCTCAATTCTTTCTTTTTCCCCATAGTGTGAAAAACTCCACATTCAGAAATTTCACAAAAATCACTTCATTCTAAATGCATTAATTCATTTATCTTCTTACTTGAATGCGTGAGGATCTTGTTCAAATGAAGATTTGTATGCAATAAATCTATGGTGGGGTTTGAAATTGTGCATTTTCAACAGGTTCTCTGGTGATGGTTATGCTATGCTGCTTGTCTGCAGATCACAGAGTGTTCATGGATCTGTGGTATTTTCCTCTATTATCCTAGTAAGACAGACCCTGATAAATCTGCTCATCAATAGACACATCCAATAACATGTTTAATGGCATCAAAACTTGATCATAGTGTTAATGGTGGGGTGGTAAGGAATGGGGTAATCTTATTAACAGCGTAAGTAGAATTAGTCTAATCTTATTAGTGTTGGATTGTGGTTTTTTTTTTGAAAGAAGTGTGTTGTGAGTAGATTTCTATGCAGTATAATATGACTTGAAATTGCCTCTCAAAGGAAAAAAAATATATTTTAAGGTAGAAACAAGCTAGCATTTGTATACATTTACTAGAGGCTCTCTTAGATGCTTTATATATATTCTCCTATTTCACCCTCATAATTACCTTATAAAGTAGATATGATTTCCCTATTTAATGGATAGGAAATCATTGCTCCAAGGCTTAAATGAGTTGATGAGAGATGTATTAAGTGGAATTTGCTCTGTTGTGTCTTACCCCGTGGCGACACCCTTTCACATTAGTTGATTGATCACAAAACACAAAACTCCAAAAAAGCTTATACACACCATGTAGTCCCTTCTCATTGTCTTGTATCTTCTCCACTGTCCTTGCCTTCTGACCCAGAAACCTCTCATTGGCATATATTCAGATCGAGCTGATGACACATTAAAAATTTCAGATCTACTGTCCTATGTTGACTCTTTTTATTATTTTAATGAAATTATTATTTCTTAACATGAAATTGTCTTCAAAGTCAAGTATTAAAGAGCTTGTATAAGATAATTTGCTAGCATATTTCCAAAAATAGATCATTTTAAGTGATTGTATTGGTTTGAAATAAACTACCTCTAAAAACGTGGTTACATTTATTAAGAATTTCAGATCATCATCTATACACTTGGTATGATATACAAACTACCAGATGATGGGCCAAGTCTTTCAATTAAATGGCAAAACAAACCTGATATTTTGGTATTACGATTTCAGTGTTTTACTCAAAATTAGAAAGCTTGTTTAAAATGTGCAACTTGTATAATGTACACAAAGTCAGAATGGAAAATTTGGTAAATTCTAACGGTTGGTAATTTCTCAAACAGATATGACATTTGATATATTAGTTTTTGTGATTACTTGCAAAGGGAGATATAAAAATCATGGCTACCTGAAGGTGAAGGAGACTGTGTATCTCATTTGAAAACAAGAGATACTAATAAACAGTAAAAGAGAAAAAAAAATCTTAGAATATAAAAATGTTAACTAATTTCAAATTTAGAAGTTTTATCTGACTCTGAAACAGTGCAATGCATTGTAGATGCCACTTGGCTATACATCCAGCTCTCAGTAACCTTTCATCCTCTGGGATGCTTGCCACCTGACACTTACGTGCACCAGTGTTCCCTAGAAGTCATTAGGACTTCAACGTCACTCACAGTTACAGAAACAAATCAATTAGAATTTCCCTCTTGGAACTGTAACTAAGAGGCATCTAATCAGTCTCTCTGTGTAGCTGAAACCAGACTGTGAGTAAGTAAACTCAGAGGCTATAATCGTGCAGAGAGAGCAGAGAGCACCTTGCTGTTGAGACAGAGAAAGGAATGCGTGTGCATGCATGTGCATAGTTTTGTGTGCACGTGCATGTGTATGAGAGAGAGCGAGCACACAAAAGTTGTGTTGGCTCTTGAGTGTTACCTTTTGACAGCCTAGATGATACCCACAGAAGAGCTCCAGATCTAAACCATACCATATAAGGAGAGAGTGTGTACTTAAATGTGGAGACTTGGGGGGTTGGAGGGTAACCTAAAGTGTCTGAAAACTGCCTTAGAAAAAGTAATAATACATTTTATTCTCTATGGTGGTTGGTGGGTGGAGATTCTAAGAAGCCAGTTTTGGACTCTCTGTTCCAAAGCATCGTACAGAATCGTGTTCTCTGAAAACAAAAATGATACATGGGGCAGCAGCAAGTTCTCCATCTGAGATGTTTTTACGATACAAGTTGTAAAAAAAAAAATGCCTTCCTGTAGTGTGATTTTGGCGTGTTTTCATATTTATAATTTGACATTGGAGGTGTATGAAACAGCTGGTCCAGATAGGACCCTAGAGTAGCAGCGATAGTTGGGTAAAACCCTGGAGTAGCAGTGATAGTTGGTGGAGGAGGCCTGCCCATGAGCAAGTCAGGAGTCCTCTCTCATAGGAGTGTAACTTTCCAAGGCTGTGAGGCAGAGACTTGGGGCTCGCTAAAGCACAGGAGCAGTGGGAATGTGTAGAGATAAGTCTGGAAGGTGAAAGAGGAGATGGAGATATTCAGAAGGTTCAAAAGATCAACTTTACCGTTCTGTCTGATAGCTTTCTTTGATGTGAGAAAATGTGTAGAGTCCTCTACCTTCTCCAGCGTTTGTTAACAGCAGAAAGTGCTTTAACCTTTTAATTTTGTTTTACTCCCTACATTGCCTATAGATGTCAGTATGTGGGAATTTTTGAATATACATAGATACTCATTTTTATTTTTATAAAATATATTTTATAATTTTAAAATGTATGTATCATTTAAAATTCAATGATATTTTTAATTTTTAAATATTTAAAAATGATAAAAAGTTAAATGATAAAAAATATTTATTTTTTAAATATTTAAATATTTAAAAATTGAAAATGATAAAAAATTTAAAAACTTTTTAAATTTAAAAATGATAAAAATATAATTAATCATTGTAAAATTTTAGTATATTTTTTTTAACAGTTGGAAATATAATAGTTTGTATTTTCATTCAGTGCTTATTAATGATCTGAGTGTTAGGGATAGCATGTAGACCCTTTCTGCCCTCGTTCTTCCCTCCATTCCTCTCTCCCTCCCTCCCTCCCTTTGTTCTTTCCCTCCTCTTTTTCTGTCTCCACAGAGGTAGTGTAATGACTCCAGGGTTTGAACACATAGGTTCTAGAACACAATTTCACTACCTTTCTCCGTATCAGTTTTCTGCCTGTAGTATTATGTCATAGTTTGATGTGAACCTTCTAAGAGTGAGTGCCTGATGCATTGGAAGCCCACAATATATATAGATATTTCTATTCTATTATGCCACAAATGGTCTTTGTGGAAGATAGTAGAAACAATAACAGAAGCCCCAATTTTAAATGTTCATATATGAAACAATCCTGATCAATGCTACCTGTTTGAGGAAGGAATGGGAGCTGAGACTTAAATCCACTCTAAGCACCAGCATGTTACAAGCTTCCTCCAGGTGAACAGTAATTGTCTAAGAACCAATGTGACCATAACTATTTTACAACATGTTTCAGTTATATTGTACTTTGACAAACGAAGTCCAGATTGATTTTAAAAATCCTATGGACTCTCATTGATATTCCTGAAATTGAGACTGGGACCTAAGAGTTTCTAAAGTAAGAAATCTAGGAGCGTCATTAAATCCCATTGGATGAAAGAACGGTCCACAGGTGTGCAAGATGAGATGGTCAAAGAATGAGCTTAGGGACCCAGAGTACTGCTGGAGGTTATGACAGAGATCTCATATTTATTAAATGATTATTTTCTAGGCTTTGTGCTAAGCATTTTGCCTACATTGTGTCATCTAAACGTCACTACAAACCCATGAGGTAGCTCTATTAGTGTTCCCATTTTATAGATGAAGAAAATGGGTCTAAGACGGTACAGTCTTATCTCTAGTCTCTGTAGTGTGGTTACACGCAAAGGTTGCAGGGGTGGGTAGTCTTTTCCCATGAGAATGGGAATTTTAAATTAGTTTGAGTCCTGCTGGTAAGGCTGGGAAAGGTTTCTGTTTGGCTGTTGCTATTGCTTTGAAGGAGTTTATTCCTGTAGCCAGAATAAAACACACGCACGCACACACACACACACACACACACTAACCTTTATCTGCTATCAGAATTTTTTGAAGTGGTAGCTTAGGTAATAAAATGAAGGCACAGAAAGATAGTATGATTTGCCATATGAGTAAATCTTAAACCCTTGAGAGGAATGCGTAATTATGGAACTGTTTATATTTTTAACAAGTGAGGCAACATCCATGTGTAGTAGTGAGCTTGAGACAAATGTGTAATACATGCAAGACATGTATTTCTTTTATTATCCCCAATAAATGAGGCAAGTCCGAAATAAGTCTCTTTTCTCTTTGTTTTTATAAAAAGTCCCAGGCCTTATAAAGCATGTCTAAAGTACACTGTCTTAGAATTAATCAATTAGAAGCATCCACAGGGAGTTGTAATTTTATCCTATCTGCAAGTCTGTGGCAACTTTTTTTTTTTCTAACCAGCATGTTCATACCCTGGCATGCTGTCACTAAAATTAGCTTTTCAACTCTAATTATTATATTGATTTGATTTAACACATTATGCAGCTCACAGATGATTCACTCAGTGGGATTTTTATAAGACACAATAGCAAGGCGATTTTCTTTAAATACAGCTTGCTTTTAGTACTTGTATGGGAGAGAAAACTTTATTACTAGAATCCTTAGATACATCCTGTATGCTTAATCATGTCTCTATATACAGTTCTAGTTATCAGTTTCCTAAATGTATGTAGACACCAAAACCTCCTTTCATAATGTACATAGGAAATAATAGAATTGTGTTTCCCTTTTGCTCTCTATTTTCTGCTAGAGAACAAATGAAGTCTCTCCAGGAGGTCCTGCAAAATCAACTTAAAGAGACATCTGAGAAAGCAGAAAAACAACAAGCTACTGTAAGTATGTTTCTTCTTTGTGTCCTTTGCTTTGGTGCTAGGAGATTTTTTTTTTCTTCCCCAAATCACCATGGAACAAACACTCCTGTAAAAAATAACAATACAATAAGGAAAATTCGGTCACCAAAATCATAAAAATACTTGGTCAGCATTCATTTCAAGGAAAGAGTTTTGTTGTATTTGATTGTTAGGGGTCTTCTAAATCCCAACCCTCATTTATGAATGAAAACAGAGGTCAAGAGTAGGACAAAAGTGCTGGTGTCAGCCCCATACCAATGGCTCCTGACTTGTGGCCTACAACTGACCTTGAGCTGAGTTAAGCTGTATAGATCCCTACCTCTCATCCACTTAGCAGGAATCTCTCAGGGGCGGAGCCATATTCTTCCTGTTGAATCAACTCCACAGGTGATTCTGACACGCCCCTAGGCTTGAGAATCAAACTTCTCTCCAGATATTCTCACTGGATTTCTACTGTATTCTCCAGAACCACCTTATGTACCATTTATGGTTAATGAGCCTTTTATCTTGCTTCTAGGACCCGAGTCTATTTTAAAATATAGTATATTAATGGAAAGTTTAAGGTGCAGTTAGGCCAACAGATCAGGAAATGACTACCATTGAGAGGATAGTTTATTTCTCACAATTCCCAAGACGGATGACATGCCATGGGACTGGTGACCACCCATGGAAGTACTTGGGTAGGTCATGAGGCAGAGGGAACTGTGGGCAAGAGTCTTTATTGTGGGTTCTGTGGGAAGGAATGGGTGAGAAGGTGTAAGCAGCACTAGGAGGAGTCAGTGTGAATGACTTCAGCAGGCTCTGGGATGTAAGGAATGCTTACCTGTACCTGCCCCTGGGGTGATCAGGGCAGGTGTATAGTGAGTGGGCTGGCCTGTGAGAGCATGCCATACAAAGGGGTGGCTCGGGCTGTGGGCTCTGTGTTGGTTACTTTGTTTTTGAAAAGCATGTCACCAGGAAGAATTGTTCTGTGCTGGCAATTGAATAACTAATATGCTTTAACCCAGAGTCAGGAAAGAGATGACCACAATCTTGACAAATATGGGATTGAGATACACGTATTAAAACAACGATTATTTTATTAATGTGCATCTGATGGGATTTAGAAGACAGATTTCATAGTACCTCTTCCAAATTGTGGTCATCTCAGAAAGAATGCTTTGTGCTTATTCTCCCTCTTCGAAAATTCTAAGTTGACTAAGAATTAAACTAGTTTGTATTTTTAAGCTTTTTTGGGGGGGGGTGAATAATATTTATTTTCTCTGTTAGACTGTTGGTGTAATTGAAGGCTGGATGATAAGGAGAGATAAAGATAATTGTTCACTCTCAAATACAGGGGAAGAACTGGATTTGCTTCTGCAAACGTTGTGCTATTTTAGATTTAAGAGCTGATAATCTTGTGTGCTACCCTTGATTAGATATCTAGTAACTATGCCTTTTTCCATAAAAATAGCAGGTTGTATGTTTTATGCAAAAGATGTTTCAAATATACCATTTGATAAGTCCATAATAAAATCTCATGAAACTTAAAGAATAAGCTTAAATCACAAAAATATGAAAGAAGATAAATTTATGAAAAATTAAACTGAAGAAACAGTAGAGCTGTCATGATCTAATGCTATTTGAAAGTACTTTTTAAGAATATTTTTTATTATCCCTGAGCAAATAATGGAATAGCTTATCTTTCAAACTATGTTCCTCCTAAAAGTCCTAATAGACAGCAAGGAAGAATGAGCTCTCATTCTCTGTAACCAGAGTAATTAAATATATTAATGCTCATTGGATGCATTTCACTACTCTTGTTAATTTTTATGGCTTAACTTGCCCTAAGTGAGACATAATTAGTTTAAAGGCAAAAATTAGCTTCTAGCTTTGACTCTCATTAAGAATAAAGGATTGCTATGTTCTTATATTCTTTGTTCAAAGTAAATAAATGATATTTTCTGTTTCTGAGAATTAAATTCATAGCTATCTCTTGAGAATGCTTATTTTTTTCCAGGGATGTTAAAACCTGCTGGGATTCGAGATCAATGGTTTCAAAATGCTAATACTTTTTGAATATTCTGAATATATTTTAGCTCTTGAATATTGAACACTGACTTCTCAAGATTCTCTGTCCTTGTTTCACATTTAAATAATTATATTCTTTATTAATAAAACTAACTTTAATTAAGAGTATAATGAAAACTGGGGCACTGGGCTGGCTCAGTCGGTAGAGCATAAGACTCTTGATCTCAGGGTCTGGAGTTTGAGCCCCACAGTGGGCATAGAGTTTACTTAAAACAAAACAAAACAAAACAAAACCTGGTCTAGCTACTTCTTAAGGTTGTTTTGAAGTAATGTGTGAGAAAACGCCATGTCATGTGTTTGTATGTAAAAATAAGATAATTATTTTTTTAAGTTGTTAATTATAGAAAACATATTGAATAATATCAAAATGTGAGGATTTGGGAAAAATTGAGGTCCATGAAGGAATAGGTTATTAATATAAACAAGATGGCTTCAGTTTTAGATTTTTATTTTATTTTTAGTAGGCTTCATGCCCAACATGGGCCTTGAACTCAGGACCCCAAGATCAAGAGTCTGTGCTCTACTGACTGAGCCAGTGAGGTGCCCAATATAAGTAAGAGTGCTTTTTGTAGTTCATGACTTAAAGACAAATCTGTAATATATCAGATTTTTCTAGTGCTTATAAAGTGTTTTTAAAGTAAGCTCTAACAGTTGGCTTTTTTTTGTTGTAATGGGAGTGCTCACTTAAGCTTTGATTGCAGAGGCATCCACTTCAAAGATGGCTATCTGAAATAAACACAGAGGTGCCAGCCACATCACTAGATAAAGAGCAAGGCCAGGCCCTCCCCCTCCCAGACTTAAAGCTCCTAAAAACCCCCAGCTTCCTTTGTTTTGAAGATCTTGGTTGATTTCAGTAATTGACCTTTGGGGCTGCTTGTTTGTTCTCTTCCATTGTTTTAAATTTCCATTCTTATGTTTTAAATTCACCTACCCTCCACCCCAATAAAAAAGCATAACCTCAGGCCTGTGCTCTCCCTGGCTCTTTCTACCTAAGGCTTCACTGTGTGGCCCAGGTGTAACTTGTAATTTCCACAACTTGTAAGCAATACCTTTATTTTTGTTGTTTTTAAAATTTTCAGTTTCCTGATGATATTGATAAGGGTGTCTTGCAGTCATACTAAGAACCACAAAGGCCGGTCCAGCCACAAGATTGGTTACCAATAGGCTGAGACAGTATGAAGCAGTAAAAATTGGTGCAAAAGCTGTTTATTGGGGCATACACTATTGCTCTGCATACATATCTTTCGTTTTTTAATTTTTTTTAACGTTTATTTATTTTTGAGAGCCAGAGAGAGACAGCGTGAGCAGGGGAGATGCAGAGAATCTGAAGAATTCAGATTCTGAATCTGAGGCAGGCTCCAGGCTCTGAGCTTTGATCTCATTGACCACAGGATCATGATCTGAGCTGAAGTCAGACACTTAACCAACTGAGCCCCCCAGGCGCCCCTGCATTCATATCTAATTTTGAATGGCATTAAGTCCTCCATTGATTCCTTTGCTTTACCAACCAAATCAAATTACCTTCTTAAAGGGACAAAGAGTGTGACTCATGTATTCAGGTTGCTGTCAGTATCTTCATAGTTCAAATTTGCCCTGAAAATTATTACGACCAAGATAACGATCATGGTAGTTCTCAAGCTTCTGCTTGTTTTATATGCAGTTTGACCATTCAGAATTGGTTTAGATTTCTATTACCATTTGAAGGAATGGTACAAGAACCCCTACACAAGCCAGAAGAGAGTGTTAACATCTGTTGTAAGGGTTTACACAACAGACAAAAGCAAAATGTACAAAAACATGAACAAGACAAATACACGTCAACTTCAGGGTAGTGGTTACTTCTGGAGACAGGGAAGGAAGAAAAATTAGGTAGGACTTTAATAGTAGGTGTTGTTATGCCCAGAATTCGTGATCTCCAAAGACCACTAGGGAGCCGAGTCCGATGCAAAAGCAAAAGAGCCTTTATTCAAGCTAGCTCGAGCTCAATCCCCTACCTGCACCGACACAGCGGTGAGATACCGGGGAGAGAGAGTGAGTTTCAAAAGCACAAAGGTTTTATAGGGGTCTAGGGGCAGCCGATTGGCTGGGGAAGGGTCGTGGCCTTGGCGGATTGGCTGGGGAAGGGTCAGAGTCCTGTTAGGCAGGTCGCTGGGCGTGTTTTGATCAGGAAGTTTGAACGGGTGAGCGGGAGGTTACTCAAGGGGAGGAGGCACGGTCTGAGGTTTCTGTATTTTTCCCGGAAAAGGGGTCATGTCGGGGACATAGTCACTCAAGGTGGAGAACACAGAACAAGATGGAGTCGGCCGGCGTAGGCCCGCCCTTTCAGGTGTAATTTTTTTTTTTTGTATGATTTGAAGGAAGTTTAACTAAATATTTACATTTGTTTATTCTTAAGGTTGGGCCCAGAGACATTTTACATACGACTTCTTGATCTTTTGTTTATGTCTGAAATGTGTCAGAACTGTTTTTTTTTTCTTTTTTAAATCTGTATATATAGTGAAAATTCATTTTACTCCTAAACTTGATTTCTACTGATTCAGTCTATCTCTGTAGATAATGCGCATTACCAGTGTCTTTTGTATTATTTCAGGGATCCTCTAAGACTATGTTGTCCCACTATGTACATAAGACTGCTGAGCATTATAAAATGGCTGGTCCAAATTGAGATATGCTGTTAGTGTAAACCATACAGTGCATTTTAAAGATGTACTACAAACTCTAATGTCAATTATATCATTAATCCATGACATGTCAAAATGATGTCTTGAATATATTGAATTAAATAAAATGTAGTAGTGAAATTAATTTTATCTGTTTCCTGTTGCTTTTTTTAAAAATGTGACTACGAGGAAATAAAAAATTGGAGAAATTAAATATTTCATCCACTATCATAAATTTACTTTTTATCATAGTGAATGCTCAACGGCTATAAAGTCTCAAATTTTAAAACTATGCTATACTGACTTTGTTTTCAAAATACTCAGGCAGATGTGCTCAGGGAGAAAAGGTGCTATGTTTATGCAAACATGGCTTGGACAACTGACCTAAGATCACATATCCCAACAATATCACATTCGGAAGGAAACATCATGGTTTCTTTGATGTAGTATTATAACATTCCGTGTTTTTGAGATCAGAAATATCACCATGCAATTGCTTTCTAACCTGCCACTGATGAAAATTACCTGGAGAGTGTTTCATGAGTGGAGATTTCTAGGCGCAACCCTAGAATCTGGCTTTTTGTTGTTTGTTTTGTTTTGTTTTTTTAAAGGACCACATTTTTTTTTTTCAGGTTTAAATAGTTAGAGAATCACAGTTATAATATGCACAGTTTCTTAATTAAAAATAATGAATCTTTTACTACATGAGAAAAGGCTTTTTTATGATCAATGGATATATGTGTGAATTGGGCAATGAAAGTTTGGTTAATGAAAATTTTAATCCTTTGTTCTTTTTCAGTATTTCTTTATAAAGAAATAATCATTGTATTATGCTTCAAAAATCATGAAAATAAATTGACAATCCATAGAAATGAGTTTGAAATGTTCTTACATAATATTTTATTCATTTTCAGATAAATTTTTTAAAGACTGAAATGGAAAGAAAGAGCAAAATGATCCGAGATCTCCAGAATGAGGTAAGATATATTTCAGGCAAATTCCATAAATCAAAAAAAAAAAAAAAAAAGACAAACCCACATATAGTTTCACCACAAGTTTTGGAGTATTGATGACATGCAAATTTGACCTTATAGTAATGCCCCTGATTTCGAATCCGAGAGACCACCAAGGAGCCGATACGGATGCAAACACACGAGGGTTTATTTGCAAGCTTGAGCTTGGGCCCAAGTATACCCAACACAGTGGAGCAGGGACTTGGATCCCTAGGTTAAGAGGCGTAGCAGTTTTATAGGGGCCAATGGCCAATGAGATTGTAACACACACAGAAAGTTGCATAGTGATGTCAGTCCACACGCAGGTGGCCAATTGAATTACAATTTACCCTATAGTGACTGTTTGAACTAGCCTATCACTCTGGTCAGAATTGGCGCGCAAATTTGGCGGGCAAAGGGCGGGGTTTACATTCTCTGGCAGTCAGGGGTTCCGCATTCCTAAATGAGCCGGTTTCCGGTAAGGGTGCGCTCAGCGGCTTGACTAGGGTGGGGGAGCGTCTTAAGCAATAAGTAGGTCATGTGGGGGTTATACATGAGATGGTGGGTGTAGCACAAAATGGAATTAGTCTTGCTCTGCTTGTCCAGGGGTAGGGGATTTTTGTTAAATTCCTTGGGTCCCACAGTTATGTGTGAATGGAAAGGAATTGTAAGGTTAAGAATTTCAAAGAGTAGATAATCCCTACTTCTATCTGTATTTGATAATGTTATTAGTTCATGCCTCCCTATTTCATTTTCCTTCTAATTATATTTTGCTTGGACTACTATTACAAATTAATTTTCATTTCATAAATTTATCTATCCACCAAATGACATCAGAGGGGGTGAAGAAGAAGACTAGCTAGAAATTGACTTCCTGCAAGGAAGAGTTAATCTAGAATGAAAAATTTATTTAGGATAATCTTCAAGTAACATAAAGTTTAACAGAAATAGGCTGGAACAGGTTTCGCTATAGCCTTCAAAGTATAAGGACTCTATAAAATACTGTATTTTTTTTTCTTCTGATTCTCTGTCTTGTTATACAACCACTTTATTTTCTACAGTTCCTCCATCACATTTCTATTTCTACCTTTTCATTTCCATTTTCTTGAATACAGTTAATTAGGACTCTTAAACCATGACTAATTAATAATACATTTTCCTTGATCAGTCTCACAAATTATGGTTTAGTTTAAATCCCAAAATAATCACTCTAGATTTTCCTAATCTCTATTCTTTTAATTCCCTTGTTCATTCATTCATCTATCCCTTCCTTTATTTTTTGAGACATTTGAACAATAGATGAGATACATTATTCACATTATTCCTAAATGGTTTCCATCTTGATATCAAGTTTAAAAAATAGACTTTACAAATGTTTTGGTGTCAAGCATTTATCATCAGTGCTCTGATTATGACATTAAAATGGCTTAACAGGTGTGTGAAAAATGTACAGAAGAAAGGAAAGCAAGACAGATTTTAAATGGCTTTCTGATGATTCTATTGTATTTTAATTTCTTTCTAATGAGTTTTACTTCTGAGTGTTCTTAAGAAACTTAAGATGGAAGGGACTTGATAATGGTTTCCCTGAGGGCTAAATCTCGATTTCCTATTTATAGTGGAAAATATCAGTAGACCAGAGTTACCCTGGAATGCTGAGTGTACTGGATAATATCTTGTTCACTGTAACTCAGCGAGAGGGTCATATTAGTCCAGTCAAACACTTCCGGGATTATTTAAGGAAAGGGGAATGTTTAAAACAACATTAAAGTCAATATTAAAATAGGAAATAAAGAACATTTGCCTGTGCATGCACAAATACACATATGAACAACATGAACACAGTTGTATGATAATGGAAGGATTATAGGTTAATTCAGATCACTAAGCTTCATCAGTTAATTTTAAATCTTAGATAATTTTTTTAAGTCTAGACTATAAGAAGAAATCAGTTTTAAAATCAATCTATAAATTATTCATAACAAATATATATAAAGAATGAATGAAATATTTTTTTCTGGAGGATACCTTTATAGTATGATGTTAATTTTCTAAATGTATAGGCTAGAATAATTCTAAAACAAATACAACTTCACAGGAGTAATATCTACTAAATATAAGCTTTGAAATGAAATTTACTACTCATTTTCATCAGATTGAAAATCTGCAAGATGATAACTGATAAGTAGAGACAGTTTTTGACTTCCCTAATGAAACCTAATGGTGAACATATATCATCAATTGAAATTTTTAAATTTGACTCCTTTCTATTAATTCCTTGAAATTTTAGGCTTATTATTTTGACAAATGATCATTATGTGTAGAGACTAAACAAAATGATTGACCCATATACGGACAGCTGCCTGGAAGATTTTTAGTTGAAAAGCAAGAAAAAAATCAAACAAGAATTAATTAAACAAAATATAAAGAGGTGAGGGAAACAATACAGGTATAAAGACATTTCTGGAAGAAGCTTGAAGTCCCCAGAGAACTTCTGAGTGAGGGTTTTGGGGAAGTTTCAGTAGAACAAGGGACTTTTGAAAATTATTAAAGAATGATCAACATTTTTTTTTCCCATTATGTGAAGGCAACTATTAAAAGACATTTATACATTACCACCTAAGGATTTGGGTTTTAAGACTTAATATATCCCTTGGAGGAGGAAAAATACTCAGATTTTAGAAAAAGCAAATGCTGTATGAGGCAGAAAGTTTTAAGTTATGACCTGCTTTTCTGCTTATGTTCTCTTGCATGGGACATTCAAGTCACATCTATTCCCCCAGTGTATTTCTTTGTATGAAATTACCACAGTAGGAATTAATAAATGGTGGAAACTCCTTTTGAGATTCTTCATATATGTAAAATCATACGGTATTTGATTTTCTCTGACTGACTTATTTCAGTTAGCGTAATATACTCTAGGTCCACCTATGGTAAGGTCTCATTCCTTTTTATAGCTGAGTAGCATTCCATTGTATATGTATACACATCTTCTTTATCCATTCATCTATGGGTGTACAGTTAGGTTGCTTCCATACATTGGTATTGTAATAATGCTACAATAAACATATGTTGTAGACATGAGTGCATATATCTTTTTAAGTTAGTAGTTTTGTTTTCTTTGAGTAAGTACCAAGTACTGTAATTATTGGATCCTATGGTAATTTTATTTTTGGCACTTCCATACTGTTTTCTTCAGTGATTGTAGCAATTTATATCCCCACCAAAAGTACATGAAAATTCTCTTTTCTCCACATCCTCACCAACACTTGTTATTTCTTGTCTTTTCAATACCAGCCAGCCTAACAGGTGTGAGGTGATATCTCATTGTGGTTGTGATTTGCATTTTTCTGATAATTAGTGATGTTGAGCATTTTTTAGGTATCTGTTGGCCACCTCTATGGAGAAATGCATATTTAGGTGCCCTGCTAATTTTTTTAACCATATGGGTTTTTTTTGTTGTTGTTTTTTTTTTTTTTTTTTTGGTGTTAAAATGTCTTAGTTCTTTGTATATTTTGGATATTAATCCCTCATTGGATATATAATTTGCAAATATCTTCTCCCATTCAGTAGGTTGCATTTTTGTTTTCTTGATGGTTTCCTTTGCTGTTCAAAAGCTTTTTTTTTTTTTAATTTGATGTAGTCCTAAGAGTTTATTTTTGCTTTTGTTTCCCTTGCCTGAGAAGACATATCCATAAACATCTTGCTAAGGGTGATATCAAAGAAATTACTGCCCAATTTGTATTTGTTTGTTTGTTTGTTTTCAGATTTTTATTGTTTTAGGTGTCACATTTAGGTCTTTAATTCATTTTAAGCTTATTTTTGTGTATGGTGTAAGAGAGTGGTACAGTTTTTTTTTCTCTTTTCTTTTCTTTTCTTTTCTTTTCTTCTCCCCCCCGCATGTGGCTGTGTAATTTCCCCAACACTATTTTTTGAAAAGACTGTCTTTTCCCCATTGTATATTCTTGACTCCTTTGTCATAGATTAATTAACCATAGAGGCATGGGTTTATTTCTGGGCCCTCTATTCTGTTTCATGGATTTATGTGTCTATTTTTGTGTTGGTAATATACTGTTTTGATTACTATAGCCTTGTACTATATCTTGAAATTTGGGACTGTAATACTTCTAGTTCTGTTCTTCTTTCTCAAGATTGTTTTGGCTATTCAGGGTTTTTTTGTGGTTCCATACAAATTTTAGGTTATTTTTTCTAGCTCTGTGAAAAAAGCTATTCCTATTTTGATAGGGATTGCATTAAATCTGTAGATTGTTTTGAGTATTATGGTATTTTTAACAATATTAATTTTTTTTCAATCCATGAGCATGGTATATCTTTCCATTTGTTTTGTAATCTTCAATTTCTTTCATCAGTATTTTATAGTTTTCTTAATATATTAAGTTAAAACTTAATATGGTTTTCTTAATGTAGGTCTATTACCTCCTTGGTTAAATTAATCCTAGATAATGTATTCTTCTTGGTGTAATTGTGAATGGGATATTTTTTTTGATTTCTCTTTCTTCTGCTTCATTATTAGTGTGTGGAAATACAAGAAACTTCAATACATTGATTTTATATCCTACAACCTTACTGAATTCATTTATCAGTTCTAGGGAGTTTTTAGGTGTAATCATTAGGATTTTCTACATATTATCATATCATCTGGAAATATGACAGTTTGACTTTTTTCTTACCAGTTTGGATGCATTTTATTTATTTTTCTTGACTGATTGTTGCAGCTAAGACTTCAGATTCTATGTTGAATAAAGTGGTGATAGTAGACCTTATTGTCTTACTCCTGATATAGCAGAAGAACTCTTAGTTTTTCACCTTTGAGTATATATAATATTACCTGTGGATTTTTCATATATGGCCTTTATTATATTGGGTTTTTTTTTTCCCACTAAGCCTTCTTTGTTGGTTTTTATCGTAAACGGATGTTGCACTTTGTCAAATGCTTTTTCTGCACCTATTGAGATGGTCATATGGTTTTTATCCCTACTTTAAATTTTTTTTAATGTTTATTTATTTTGAGAGAGAGAGAGAGAGAGAGAGAGAGAGAGAGAAACAGATCATGAGCAGGGGAGGAACATAGAGAGAGGGAGACACAGAATCTGAAGCAGGCTCCAGGCTGGGAGCTGTTAGTACAGAGCCGGATGTGGGGCTCAAACCCATGAACTGTGAATCATGACCTGAGACGAAGTTGGATGCTTAACTGACTGAGCCACGAAGGGACCCCTGTTCTTCCTCTTGTTAATGTGATATATTACATTGACTTATTTGTGAATATTGAACTGCTCTTGCATCCATGGAATAAATTCCACTTTATTGAATGATCTTTCTAATGTATTTTTGAATTATTTGTGCTAATATTTTGTTGAGAATTTTTGCATCTGTTCATCAGCAACATTGTCTTATAGTTTTGTTTTTTGTAGTGTCTTTGTCTGATTTTGGTATCAGGGTAATGCTGGCTTCAGAGAATGAATTTGGAAGTTTTCCTTCCTCTATATTTTGGAATAGTTTAAGAAGAATAGGTATTAATTCTAAAAAATAAATGTTTGGTAGAATTCACCTGTGAAGCATCTGGTCCTGGACTTTTGTTTGTTGGCAGTTTTTAGATTATCTGGTTTTGATGTCTCTTATGCAGTCAATTTTTCTGCATGCAATCACTGATTTTTCATTTTGTATTTGGTTATTTTTATATGATTAGAGAAAATATGAAAATTTGCACCAGGAGTGCCTGGGTAGCTCAGTTAAGTGTTTGACTTTGGCTCAGGTCATGATCTCTCAGTTTGTGAGTTTGAGCCCCGCATCAGTCTCTGTGCTGATAGCTCAGAGCCTGTAGCCTGCTTGGGATTCTGTGTCCTCCTCTCTCTCTGCACCTTCCCTGCTCATGCTTTGTTTCTCTCTGTGTCTCTCAAAAATAAATAAATATTTTAAAAAGATATGTGTGAAAACATTTGAGCCAAAAAATGAAACAAAGGAACAAAAAAGTCAGCCTGCCTTCTCTGACTTCCATATATATGATAAGTGCATTATCATGTGATAGAGATAATCTCATGGACTCCAAAGCTTAGAAGCCTCTTTGACTTTGCACTTTCAAAATATGCTGTCTTCACTATTCTTTCCAATGTTTTTTTTTTTAATTACTCATTTTACCCCCTAGGATAAAGTAAGTTTATCTATAATGGTCCTAGATATAAGAAAGTCTCAAAGAATGAGTAGGATCATATGTAGATATTGAAATATTGGACAAATTAGACATTATGGTATGCATCTTTGATTAATTGAAACCCCTTAATGAAATGTGTGAGTCTGATTATCTCCAGGACTTTTTAAAGGAATATATAGTTGGTAATATTTGATTTAGATTGGTATCAAAACATAGTCTGAATCTAATTAGTAGATGGAGATAAAAGGGAAGGGAGGGGAGAGGAAAAATAAAGGAAGGAGAGAAGTAGGGAGAAAGATGCCCCTCCCCCCAACCCCCAGCACTATTTTTTATGGTGGTTTGTTTTAAGACTGATTCTTATGATTATTTTCCTGAGACTCATTCAGGACGGTTCAAGGTAAGGATGAAATAAGTAATCAAACTAAAAATAATAATAACGAAATTCAAGAACCATAGAAGTGGGCCACACTCTGCCCAGGGATGGAGATCAGAAATTTGTCAAATCTACCTTTTTTCAGTGGCAGGCTTTCCCTCTCACTATTTTTCATGGCTCCATTTTTTTTTCTTTCTAGTTTCTCAATTCTTTTGCTCATCTATTTATTGCATGGCTCGTATAGTTTAACCTGACTCCGAATTACTAATATGACTCCTCTAGCTCCTACTAATAACTGATTTAATCTCTTTTTACATTTGGTTTTATTGCTGTTGTTATAAGTGACTGGGAGAAAATTCTTGCCATAGGTCAAGTCACTGACCAATCTGTAGATTTCCAAAGAATTCCAAATAGCCACGGACATATCCAGGCATAGGAGAAATAGAACATGTGATTTTAGATGCAGTGTGCCAGTTGCTGTTCTCAGCCTTGACAAAAATAATTCTCTGCTAAAACAAAAAGGATTTATTAACTCATACAGAGATCATACAAAATTGTTAGGAGAACTGAATACATAGCTTATAGGCTGAACGTTAGGAACTACCACAGTATACCCCAGAACTGGTTGTATTAAGGCCAGGCTGTCTCTCCCAAGACCAGGAAGCTGCCAGCCAGCTTGATGCTCCCATCCCTGCAGACTCTGGAATCACACAGCCTTATCTATCTCTTGTGCATGAGGCAACGGATAACATCTATACTGTTTTCTCATGTAACAAATTTCTGTCTACATATATATTGCAGGAATCATGTTTGATGAGCAGAGCCCAAGTCATGTCTGCCCTGGAGCTATAATGAATTTTAGAAATGGAGGGAATTGGTTTGTTTTATTTCTAATTTGTTTTCTTTAAGTTTTCTTTAGAGATATGGGTTTAACACTGTGAGGAACTTTCACATTGTCAGAGCAGCATTCTAAAATTTGGTAGCCTGTGTTATTAACAACCTTTCTTAATAAAGGTTTAGAGTACATGATAACCAGGTTTAGTATATGGCAGACCATCACTAAAGGGTTTTGAGTACTTGAAGTAAGTACCACTGACAAACCGTTCAGTTATACATATGTGTATGTTACGATATCTTGTGTGTATAAATGTCATTTTACCTATCTTTACAATGTTATTTTAACTTTGCTTTTCTCTGGATTATTTCCTCAATTAGATGATAACTTTTTGAAGTTAGAATCCTACCTTCCCTAAAATATTAGACTTAACATTTTTATTGTAATTTTTTTTTAATGTTTCTTTATTTTGAGAGAGAGATAATGCTGGCAGGGGAGGGTCAGAGAAAGAAAGAGAGAGAGAGAGAATCCCAAGTAGGCTCTGTGCTGTCAGTGCAGAGTCTGACATAGGGTTCAAACTCAGGAATCATGAGATTATAACCTGAGCCGAAATCAAGTCAGACGCTTAACAGACTTGAGTCACCTAGGCACCCCTATAATTCACAATTTTTAACACACAAAAAACACAGGGCCAACACTCTGTGCAATGAAAATAAATTAAGACCACACTTAAGACTGTTCTTAGCACCAGTAGATTAAATGAGTTGAATAAACACTGGACATTATCTCCAAATTTGGAGATTGGAGTTGGGTTCCCTAATTTGCTATTCTCTACAATAGCGATGCTTAGAGATCCTGTAAAATATAAAGATTGATATCAGAGAATCTCTTACCATGCTGAAATTCTAAGATAACGGAAAAAAAGTATAGATACATATGTGTGTTTCTCAAAGGAAAGGGTTTAGATTCTCAGAGGGAGTCCATGGCTCAGAGAAAAATAATAAAGGTCAGTAACCACTGATCTAGAGAAATATCTAGTAAGTTTTAAGAAGAAAACCCATTTTGGTTCAACTCTTATGGCTGTAAATCTCTCTAAAACAAATTATTCCATCTTCTTGCCTCAGTAAACACATTCAAGTGAAGATGATGGGTTCTTTCATAATGTGACAGAGTTCTTCAGGGTCATCATTCTGCAAATGGATTCTCATGGCTGCCTGCAGATGAATAGGTGTAAAGTTTGAGTCAAATATATACTGAGTCCAGGACATGCCTGAGATGTTTTCAAGTAATTCCATTACAACCTTTCACTTTATTCCTGCTGATTTACCTTGTTTTAAGTGATTAGTTCTGAACAATTGTGGTGACTGGTTATTCTGGCTAGTTTTGTTTGTACCTAGTATGTAAAGTTTAACCATCCCCATTAGGTCCTAGGGCTACTGTGATAAAGTATCACAAACTGGCTGGTTTAAAACAATAGAAGGTTACTTTCTGTACAATTCTGGAGGCTAGATGTTCTAAAATCAGTTCTAAAATCAAAGTGCGGCAGGGGCTTGCTCCTTCTGAAGGTTCCAGGAAGTAATTCTTCCTTGCCTCTTTCTAGTTTCTTGTGCCTCCAGAGGAAATCCTTCCCATTCTTTGGCCTGTCAAGAATCTCAGCTTCTTGCCTTCATATGACTTTCTCTATGTGTGTTCTCTTTATGTGTTCTCTCTTCTTCTTACACGAATACCAGTTACCAAATTTAGGCCCTACCATAATGTAGTATAACTTGGTTTTAACTTAATTACATGTGCAAAGGCCCTCTTTTCAAATATGGTCACATTCTGAGATTGTAGGTGGATGTGAATTTGATACATTCAAACCAGTCCACCATTTATAGCATTTTGTATATTTCAGGTAAACAGCCTAGGCATTTTTGTTTTTTTTTATAGCAAGCAAGGAGAGAACATTTTATTAGTTGCAAGTCTTGGGCAATTTTTTAACAGGGAAAGAGCAAACATTTTATTACACAAAAATCTGTCTATGGAAATACTCTAATATTGTTAATTTAGATGCACATCTAAGATTTATTTATATTTTCATTTCTAAAATAAACAGCTTAATTCCTAACATTGTCCCAACTTTGTGCTAGATTCCTGAAGGATATAATAAATATTATTACATTTAAATTATCTTTGTCTATGACAAAGATCTTTGTCTATAGACAAAACAATCTTTGTCTATGAGGAATATAAAGAACAGAATTTAGTAACATAACATTTTTCAGTATAATATATAATGATACATTAATAATTACAAAACCCACACAAAAACATAATAAATATATTGAAATAAGCATTTTACAATAAAAACTTGTAAGGGGGGCAGATAAGGGTAATACTCAGGTCTGGTGGACACCGAATTCATTGAAGAGGTGACTTTTGAAAGAAATAATAGGACTAGAATTTATGGCTATTTTATTCACAACCAAGAAAGAAAACCTAAAAAAAGTTGATATTGCAAACATTCCCTTATAAGTGAAAGGTTATTAACTATTTACTGATTTAAAGAAAACAATTAATTTTGATGATTGTGGCTGAATTTAATTTCAGGCCAGCTTACTTATAAAGCATGTATGTATTTTTAGTGTCTAAATCAATGCTGTAAGTACGTGTTATAAGAGAGCATTGGGGCAGCCAATCTTATAGAGCCAAAGCATAATACACAGAAAAATAAATCTGAAAATGTCCACTGTAAGATACAGCTACATCAGTGAGCTTTCCACTTTGAAGACACATAATTTTTTCTTAGCATTTCAGAAGTAAGCCAGAACTGCTGTTTTATGGGAGATTACTATCTAACTTATATTTTATTTTATTTACTGCTACAATCAATTAATTCTGCCTAATTCTAGTTTATTACATCAGAATATTAGCTATGTGCTACATCTAAAATTGCCTGTCGTTTTAGAAATGATTCTCAGTTGAAATTGTGTGACATGTGCCCTCGGAGGCAAGTGGGTCACTGTTTCTCTTTTCCAGAAGGGGAATAGCCAGTGTTCTCTAATGTGCTGCTTCAAGTGAAGGAGAGAGTGTGATTTCTTAATTTCGTGTTTCTTGTAAACATTGTTTATCTTTTTTATGTACCTCAGAATATTCGTTTAGTACATGAGAAAACTTCACATAAGACATTTAGCACATATTTAGCTCTTCACATTGGAAACTTACTATCATTATAATTGCTGTCACTGAGTTCTGAGGTAAAATTAATTCATCAATAAGCAATGCTGTGTACAAATATTTCCTTATGAAATGGATCTAAACAAACAAAAAATCCCTCCCTATGTCTCCTAAATGAAAACAATAAGGTAAGACATTACTCTACCTCTCTAACTTTTAGACAGTCTCATTCCATCTCTCCAAATGTCTCTCTCCATATGGTAGATGAGAAGACCAAGAACCATTCGATTAACATCCCACCAGTTTAGAAAACAATAGCCAAACGAGATAGTTCTTTCAGATTGTACCAGCAAAAAAATCCCAGAGAAGATTCTGAATAATTCTATGGACACTCACCATGGCCAGGGGAATGAACACTTTATTTGTCCATGAATGAGTCACATTTCTGCCCTTTAGTTAGATGGGATTAGCTCTATTACAAACTCTTATATATGATCTAGCATTTTGTATATTTCAGGTAAACCGCTTAGGCATTTAAAAAAAAAACAGGCAAGAATGGAACATTTTCTTAAGTTGGATCCTTAACTGACTGAGCCACTCAGGTGCCACTGTTTTGTTTTTTAATGTAATGACCTCTGGTTCACAGAATTGGATCAGTCATGATCTGTGGTTCTATGGTTCCTAGAAAATTTCCATCATGTGACACTGATTCTGCAAAGGCCCTTAAAAAATTAATTTAAATAAACACGAGTAAAGACTCTGACCAACATGTGAGCAAAATCTTATTAAAGTCCCTTTTAGCACCATCATCCATAGTTTTTACATGAACAAATTAAGGAATAGAGAGGTAAAAGTCCCACAGTGAGTCGTGGAGTTGGGGTTTGAAACCAGACCAACACAAGAGCTAATACTCTCAGCCTTTAACTAGAGTTTAGACTGTGAATTCAAGTTACTAAGTTCAGGGTTTCAACATTTTTGCACTAAGCCTAATTGAAGTTTGAAAAACTCTCTACCTCTTTTCAATGTAGTTTCAACCATCAAGTGAAACACTTCACCTTTTGCTCCTTCTTTTTTTTCCCCCTCCTTCCTACTCCTGTGAAAAGTTTATTCACGGGAGTGAATGTAGCTAACATCATACGTTTCTTTCAACCTCAGGGAAACTTAGACTTAGTGAATCATTAGCGCAGAGAAACTTTTTGTGCTCTGCACTAAAATAAAAATATTAATATTGTTGAAATAGACTGAACCTACCGTATGTGGGCCCTCAAAATGATAGTGGGGCCTTTTCCACCTTATTTCTGAATGTTGCACAAAGCAACACTAGATGGGGCAATTAATGTGCTCCCTCATTCATTGAGACCTATGTTCCAAGAATGTTTCTAGCCCCAGGTGAGAGAAACTTCCATTTCCATCATCATTTTCCATTTTCCCTAAAAAATAGATTTCTTAACCTACCATGGTCCATTTTAATAACATAAAACTGGTATCAGGAAATTACAAATGAGTTAGTTCATAGAAACATTTTTATACATTAAGAACCTTCCAGGGGCGCCTGGGTGGCGCAGTCGGTTAAGCGTCCGACTTCAGCCACGTCACGATCTCGCGGTCCGGGAGTTCGAGCCCCGCGTCAGGCTCTGGGCTGATGGCTTAGAGCCTGGAGCCTGTTTCTGATTCTGTGTCTCCCTCTCTCTCTGCCCCTCCCCCGTTCATGCTCTGTCTCTGTCTGTCCCAAAAATAAATAAAAACGTTGAAAAAAAAATTAAAAAAAAAATAAAATAAAATGGGAAAAACATAGTAAAGAGTTTTAAGGTGCAGGATATTCTTTAAAAAAAAAAAAGTACCTTCTAAAACTATGCATTATGCCCTATTTAAATTTAGCGATGACTTCTAATCTCTTTCTTACCCAAAACATTTTTTTTTAACTAGGTGTCTTCCTCCATGCTTCTGAAACTTCAAGATACATGAGAAGCACCTGGGGATCTTGTAAAAATGCAGATACTGATTAAGAGCAGGATCTGTATTCTGCATTTCTAACAAGTTCCCAAGAGATGCCAATACAGCCAGTGCATGCACAATACTTTGAATAGAAAGGCACTTAATAAGTGATTCACAAATGCTACTCAGTGTTACTGAGGATCATTTGGGGAGCTTTAATAGAGAGACTCTTGAATAATGTTTAGAGATTCAGTGTCAGTGCTGGTGACCTGAGGCTTAGCCATCTGCATTTCTTCAGTGTAGGTAGAAGGGATTCTGTTTTAGATGAAGAGTTCACAGAAATGTTAGGGGATGTGTTCACTTGGTAACTCAGAAAGGTCAAGAAGGGAAATCTCAAAGATTAAGCATTGGAACACTAAAAGTATATTCTGAGGGCATCTGTAGAGTGGGTGTTCTATAGCTATCTTGGGTCTCAGGTCCCCTTATTGGCCAAGAAAGAGCAGAACTGATTAAATGGTTTGCTTTAAGCAAGAGAAAGTTCTGCAACACTAGATTTGGATGTGCTGTTAGAACCGAATGCTAGAGAGCCAAAGCAATCAATGGACGTGGTGATATTATAGTAAGGATTTAAATAATTTTATAATCACGGGAAATAAGGCATCTGCGATGTTAAGAAATAAGATCCAGATTTGGGAACCTGTGCTCGAAAGCATGTATGTCCTCAGTCTCCTGCTGTATGACTGCCTTGTTTTAAAATTTCCTTCCTCCTCCTCATCTTGTATCACCACTATCACAACTATTTAGGAACTTAGTGCCTATCATATAGTTGATATTCAGTAACCACTTGTTGACTATTGCCAGCGTTTTATACATTTTTACAATAAAAACATCTCACCAAAGAAGGAGTCAAAACTGCCCCTGGCATCAGTTTTCCTGTAGCTAACGTGTAATTGCACTTCTTGGTGGCAAAGCGAGCCCTTTTATATACATGGTTTCACTTTGCACAGTCTGGAAGTCAAGCAGAACACATTCTGAGATGGAAGAAAGAGATACGGAAAACTAAATTCTAGAGACTGTCCACATTGCTTAATTTCAGAGAGCTAGAAGACAGTAGAGAAGGAATTAGGCACTCGATTTTCCCTCTCCTTTTACGACGCTCTTCTCCTTCCTAGTGTTCTTCCACTCCCATGACTATCGACTTGGACATAAATGTGAAACTAACCACCTAGATAACTGTCTCTTTTAATCTTTCTGCATATCACATGCAGGCGTGCATTGTCTAAGCTCACTATTCTTGCTCCAGCTGTGAGAAAATGAACCTCTTTTTTGTATTCTTCTTCATAAAGCTGTCTCTGTCATGTTGGATGTTAACACCTCTCCTATTCCCTTTGATTTCTTATTTTCTAGATGAGATTACATCCCCTGTAACATAACAGAGAACAGCTATTTTGAGTTTTCAAGGAAGTTACACTTACCCTTTTTGTTTTCTAAACAAGTGTAACAAAATTTTATAACTTCTCTTCGTAATCCAAACTTACCTGATACATGAATTTGCTATATTAATTAAAAAAACTATTTTGATTTTTAAGAGGTAAAAAAAAAAGGAATTTAAGATTTTCAATGATCTATTTATATTGTATTTGAAATAAGGTTTTAATATTTTTCAGGTTCGAGGAATAAGTTTTCATATCAAAATGACTGTACTAATAATGCATTTTGAATTATTTTACCATTAAAAAAGAAAAAAAAATAGTCCTTTCTTGTGTAGTAAGAGTTGGATATTTGGCCACTGAAAGGCAGTTTGCTTAGGAGAAGTTTTATTTCTTAGGCTATATACTGAAACTAGTTTTTGTGGACAATCAAAGTTTCATACATTTCAGACATTTTTAAGATTTCAGAATACATAATTTATGTATTGTACTCTTTGTGTATATGTACTACTTACCCATTGCCTGTCGCTCACTGCCTCCCTTGGTCACCAATAAGTAGAATTTAAAATAAGATAGTGTGATGGAAGCAGACGTGTGTCTGCCAATACCCATTCCCCCAGTCCTTCATTTGGTAGTACAACAAGTGAGTTTAGCAGGAAATGTATACCGACAGCTCCATTAACTAGCCTCTTGGCAACTGTTGCAGTTAGGGCCACGTTACTATGCCCTAGGCAACAGATAAGAATAAAACTGAGTCCATGGTTATATATACAAAGAAAGAGAAAACTGTGGTTGTTTTCTCTTAGATACTTAATTCTTTCTTTTCACTGGGTGGTGTATACCTTTATTCAGTATGATGAAATGATAAGTTCTTGTTCAGTCTGGAAACTCTTTTTATGCCCCAAATTGTCCTTAGGTGTTTCATATCTTATTTGAGAGGAATTGTCCTTTTTTTAATGTTTTTGCTCAAATGAGACAAAGTATTGTCACCATAACTGTATATTTCTCCTTCAACTTTTGTAGGAAACTTTGCTTCATCCCTATACTCTTAGAGCTAGATTATTGCCCCCTTCCCTGTGCTCTGGCACAGTTCAGCGTTTCTCATATCTTAAAAGTTATCACACTGCATTGCATTTGTCTATGGCAGGGAGGGGCACATACCTATTGTCTCTTCATCACCAGTTTCTAATGTAGTACATGATACCGGGAAGTTTTTAATGAGCAACTAAAGAATACCTTTCCTGAGTCCTCCTAGAGTACACCTCTATTTTGGAGGAGAGGTGATTATGTTTTTCCTTTCAGAACCAACATTCTGGGGGATGGAATATTAAACCTTTTATTGGTTCTTAAACTATTTGGAATTTTTATTGAAAACTGCTATTGGGGCAGCTTCTAGGCTTTCCTTATGTTGCATCATTAAATACACCCCTAGACATAGAACTGAAGATTATTAATGTATCATTTCAAGTTAAATGTCTTATGAGTCAACAGAGCATAGGACAACCCTTATGTAAGCAGACATAGAACTTTGTTTTTTCAGCAATGTCAGAAGCAAGTTTTTTTTAAGACAGTTAAGTTTCCTTAATTGGCTATAAAAATCTATCTTTTTTGTATTATACTTTTTTCTTTTTTTTTTATTTAAAAAAATTTTTTTTTCAAGGTTTTTTTTTAATTTATTTTTGGGACAGAGAGAGACAGAGCATGAACGGGGGAGGGGCAGAGAGAGAGGGAGACACAGAATCGGAAACAGGCTCCAGGCTCTGAGCCATCAGCCCAGAGCCTGACGCGGGGCTCGAACTCACGGACGGCGAGATCGTGACCTGGCTGAAGTCGGACGCCTAACCGACTGCGCCACCCAGGCGCCCCTATACTTTTTTTCTTTTTATGTGTAAGTTTAAAATCCTTATCATTTGAATCATCATTAATATTAAAAACATCTACCAAAACATCTTACTTTTTAATTAAGGGTCTAAAGATTTCCTTCTAAAAAAGAGTGGCTATAATAAATTCTAAGGCTACATTTGCATCAGTGTCTTAGTTGCGTTGGTTCTGTTAGATTTTTTGTAAACATCCTTTTCTTCCATCCTTCAGAAGCTGCTCATTGATTTTGCCACAAAACGGTAAATACTCTGTTTTCTTTCAAAAGCAAGCTGAGTGCATTGTCTGGCAACAGTGAATCAGAATCTCCATTCTGTCAGTTTTATCACAAAAAGTCTCTTTTTCTCCAAAGCCTTGGGGGTCAGACACTCTGGATATATAAAATTCCTAGTAATTCAAAGTGTTTGAATCCTCCACCTAAACAGGACGATGGTGAATTGGTAGCTATGTAGGAGTAGTTCTTGTTACACTGTATGCTCTTCACCATAGAAAGTTAGACTCTGCACAAAAGCCCAATTTTGTGTCACTCTTATCTTTCAAAATATTCTCATTTTTTGCTACATGTATACGTTAGGCATTAATGCATGTGCATAAATAAATACATACACATATATTTACATAAAAGTATTTAGATATTAGATAAAACTCACTTGAGATTGGCCTTTTGGGAAACTGATCCAAATCCAAATATGAATCCAAATACAAAAATTGATCTAAATACAAATTTGGCAGCTTTGTGAAAATGTAGAACCCATTACAAATGTCTGTAGGTGCCTTGGCTCACAAATACTTTCCTCCCCACGGTCAAACACCATTCAGGCCAAATCTTTGAAAGACACCTCCTGATGACTTTGCAGACTCCTCCCATGTAAATTCATTGACTTTCTCATGTGTTCCCATCCCGGGTGGCATAGGGCTGTCTGTTGTGGCTTCTATCATATTGCTGGCTAGTTTTCATCAAGGTGGCTCTTATCTGCCACACCTGAGGCACTGACACACTCTAAATTCCTCAGGGCAGGAAAGAAGGGAGAAAGGGAAACGGAGTTAACGGAGGGAGGCTTGAATAAATGTATGGGTAGGTGGATTTAGGATTAATGACGTGTTAAAAAGGTGCTCCGGCTTTGATTGTAAGTGTCAATATGTGCATTATTAAATAAAATGTGGGCCTTGCTTGGCAATGTTTCACTGAGTAATTTAAGTAGTCTGTGACCTGTGAAGACATTGTTATTTACTTGGAAGTATTAACGATATATCTGTAGAAGTGTCTGACATTTCATTAGAAAGTTTAATGAGCTTCTCAAGGTGCTCTTGGTGGTCAGTTCAGTCCAAACATGTTATTATAATATGATCAGAATGGGGAAGAAAAACTCAGTGAAGATAAACAAATTATTATGACTGACATTGAAAGTATCGCTAGGATTCTAAGTGATCTTTCATACACCATTGAAGCCAGGGGAGATCTCAGGCAACATCCTACCCACCAGTCTCCTTTCACAGGTGACAAGCTACAGGCTTTAAAAAGACCAGGCTGATTCTTTGTGTGGTTGCTTTGTTTCCGATTGGCACTACTTAGAACTCACGGAAACTATGACTTCTGGAAACCGTTCTCGAGAAGTGGTTATTTAAGTTTGTGCTTCCAAGCTTTAGGATTTTTAGCCCTTTAAGTAGAGTCAAGGGAGATGGGTACACTGAGCACTCCACTGTATTTATTCACTTATGTTTGTTTTGTGGGACCATTTGTCCCCCACTGGCACTTGATAAATAAGCACATTTTCTTTTCTTTTTTAAAGTTTTATTTATTTTATGGGACGCCTGGGTCGCTCAGTCGGTTAGGTGTACGACTTCAGCTCAAGTCATGATCTCGCAGTCCGTGAGCTCGAGCCCTGCGTCGGGCTCTGTGCTGACAGCTCAGCCCCTGGAGCCTGCTTTGGATTCTGTCTCCCTCTCTCTCTGCCCCTCTCCTGCTCATGGTCCGTCTCTCTCTGTCTCAAAAATAAATAAAAACATTAAAAACATTAATTATTTATTTATGTTGATGTTTATTTGATTTTGAGAGAGAGAGAGAGAGAGAGAGGGAGCATGAGCAGGGGAGGGGCAGAGAAAGGGAGACACAGAATCTGAAACAGGCTCCAGGTTCTGAGCTGCCAGCACAGAGTCGGACGTGGGGCTCCAACTCACGAACCGTGAGATCATAACCTGAGCCTGATGCTTAAACTGACTGAACCACCCAGACACCCCAATAATTACATTTTCTACCCAAGCCAATACAAAACCCTTTTGTGAAGAGACTATAATGTGTATGTTAGGGCAACCTGAAAACAGGAAGCATATTATATATTTCATGATTTTTATTTCATTATTTCTGTGAATTTATATATGTATATATTTAAAATATATTTAATATATTTTTATATATAAGACATTTTAAAGGGTAAATTTATTTTCCAACTGTAATTGCAGGCATGCATGTTCAATATAGAAACAAAAAAAAACACAGCAAAGAAAATAATAAAAAAACTTTTATTTTTTTCCTTGGAAAGAAGAGTTGGAATATGGGAGCCTATCTAACAAATAGAATCATGATCCTTCTGTAAATGAAATGTATTATGTTTTTCTTTCCAGTTGGTATTTATAAGGATTATCTCACAATACTAAATTTTTTTTTGGTAAACATCAGATTAATGGCTGCTTACTTATAAAACTTGTCCCTCACCTAAAGAAATTATGTACCAAACTATCTAATTATCTACCTAACGATCTATGTATTTGGATAATAATTGATTTAATGTTTTGAAGTCTATCTGTATCCTGGAATGGATTACATATTCACCTACATTTTATTCTGGCTATGGCTGTCATGAACAAATTTTCAATAAAAGTGGTCTATATCAGTAAATAGAATGAAGTTATTTGTACATTTCTTAGTAGGATTTGTCCACTTGGAAAATAATGATTGCCACTGAAACATACAAGGACTGGCAGCTTTTTTAAAAATCTAATTCAGCCTCAGTTAATAAACATAATTGAAGAATGAGTTGGTTAATTAAATGTTCCTGTTAACTGAAGTTACACAAGCTCTGACCTATGCTTCTTGATCCCCTGTAATGATTTTAAAAAGACCTTATTATTTCCACATCTATAATTGGGCATCCTTCTGAAACTTCAGCCAATTAAGTTCTTATAAAATTAAGCTCCTCTGACTATTTTGTATCTTCCAGAGCCTCGAGCTCAGCATTTAAGTGTCAGTAGTGTTTTTCCATGACTCCAGATATGAAGTTAAAAAAAATGGAGTTGAATGTATATTGGTTGTAAATTCAGCAACTTTGGCAGGCTTATTCATTCTTCTTTCAACTATAAAATACAGATAAACAAAATATCTGTCTCATAGACTTTCTGTGAAACTTAAATGTATGGCAAGTGCTGAGAACAGTCACTGGCTTATAGCTGTCATCACTGTAATTGGTCTTATCATTGGGAATTGATAGTAAAATCAATAAAATTGCATATTGTTGTCAAGTGATTTTCATTTACATCTATTAAAAATATCAGTGTGAGCGGGGCGCCTGGGTTGGTCAGTCGGTTAAGCGTCCGACTTCGGCTCAGGTCATGATCTCACAGTCCGTGAGTTTGAGCCCCACGTCGGGCTCTGTGCTGACAGCTCAGAGCCTGGAGCCCGTTTCAGATTCTGTGTCTCCCTCTCTCCCTGCCCCTCCCCTGTTCATGCTCTGTCTCTCTCTGTCTCAAAAATAAATAAACGTTAAAAAAATTAAAAAAAAATCAGTGTGAGCAGTGAAAGGACTGTGGAGAAAGCACTCAGTTGATATTTCTAATTGATTTGTCTTGGGTTACCCACAGTTTTTCATAGCTCTCCTCTAACAACCACCCTTATATGTTTTCTCTGCAAGATCCTTCTTTCTCTCACATGAATTTTCTTTGCAGTATGTTAAAAGCAAATGGGAAGTCATATTCGGTACCTGTCCTTATAGCTAACAAAACTAGGTTCTCAATGTATCACAGTTGACTGTGATATCCTCGGGGTGTAAACCTCATCAGTATTATCGAGACTGTGTTACTGCTGACATCTTGCCTGTGTGCACACCTGCCTGTGTGCAAAGCCCTAATCACTGTAAGAGCTGGTGACTGGACACCAGCTGAGAGGAACAACCTGGGTTTATTCACTAATTTTCCTTGCTAAATGCTATTTGTGGCAATTACATAGGAACCTCAAAATAAGAATAAGATAATTAAGACTGGACAGAGAGTTCTGGAGTTTGGTTGTTTTCACAACCATTTAGAGCACCGGAGCATGTAAAAAGTGTCCATAAAAATAAGGTGAAAGGGGGCACCCGGATGACTCAGTCAGTTAAGCATCAGACTCTCAATCTCAGCTCAGATCTTTTTTTTTTTTTTAACAATTTATATTTTTAAATTTTTAATTAAATTTTTTTTTGAGGTAGGGAGAGAGGGAGGGAGAGAGAGTGCGAGCAGGGGAGGGTCAGAGAGAGAATCTTAAGCAGGCTCCACTGCTCAGCTCTCAGTGCAGAGACAGACCTGGGACTTGACCTGGGGCTAGATGCAGGTCTCCATCTCACAACCATGAGATCTTAACCTGGCCGGAAATCAAGAGTTGGGTGCTTAACTGACTGAACCACCCAGGTGCCCCTCAACTCAGGTCTTGATCTCAGGGTCATGAGTTCAAGCCCCACAGTGGGCTCTGTGCTGGGCATGACACCACTTAAAAAAAGAAAAAGATGAAATGCAAGAATTAAATTTATATTTAGAATATCTGTAGCTCCATCTCCAATTCAGTTTTCCATCTTCAACTCTGAATCTTCAGAAACGTGTCTATGCCTATAATATATTAATTGTTTCATATATATATTTTAACTAAGTATTCTTGTATACCAATGCATACATGCATAATATATGTGTGAAGCTTAGATCCCCAAAATTTATCTCTCTGTGAAAACATGCTATTTTCCCAAATTTTGGGTTTTTTTAATTGTATTATCAGATGTAAGACTGCATATTGTTAAAATTCCAATTAAAATAAATTTTTTAATGTTTATTTTTGAGAGAGAGAGAGACAGATAGTGTGAGCAGTGGAGGAGCAGAGAGAGAGGGAGACACAGAATCCAAAGGAGGCTCCAGGCCCTGAGCTGTCAGCACAGAGCCCAACACAGTTCTCGAACTGAGGAACTGCAAGATCATGACCTGAGCCGGAGTCAGATGGTCAACCAACTGAGCCACCCAGGCACCCTGTTAAAATTCCAATTTTTGAAGATAATTACTATTTACATATTCTCTTCATGACATGGCTACTTAGGGAATCATTTGTAGAACACATTGGCTATTCTACCAATTGACATTCCTTCTATAAACAACGAAATAGATGTCTTCAAGACTAAATACCTAAACATGGTAATTATTTTACTGACTATCAATATGTTCTTAATTCTTAGGTATGGTACCTGTTTGAGTTTTTTTGATTTGTATGTTGGTTTGGCCTTGATTGGCAGCTCCCATTGATCTCTTAACTTTTTCATTGTCCCCTAATCACTTTGTGTTCTTGGGTCTCTTCTTTTTCCATCCCACTTTGTACCACTCATTCTAATAATCACTCCCCCTAATAATCCTTCATTTCCTTCATGCCTCCCTTCTGTTGCCATATACAAATGGCTAAATCCGAAATTTAGTTAAATCTAAATCTCTCTATACCTTCCCCGGTGCAGGAGATTGTGGCTGGTGAGAATCAAACAAGCATGATGACTGATCTCATTTTGAACTTATGATCAATAACCTTAAGTGGGTCCTTGCTGCTAAGCAATCCTGCAATCTTCTACATAGCACAGTCCATTAATTCTCCCAATGTGATACCTATTTTATACTTCCTTCTCTCTCTTCAAACTTTAAACTCCTCTTGCTCAACCAGCTGTATCAGTTGATACACCTGTATGTTAGTCAGGGTTCCAGAAAAACAGAACCAATAAGAAGTGTGCATGTGTATGTGTTCAGGTGTGTGTGTGTGAGAGAGAGAGATTCATATATCTCATTTATATCAATACATTATCTATCTATCATCTATCTATCTATCTATCTATCTGTGTATCTATCTATCTATCTATCTATCTATCTATCTATCTAAGAGACATTTAAGAAATTGCCTCTCATGATTATGGAGACTTATAAGTGCAAAATCTGCAGGATATTGGCAGGTTCAGACCCAGAGGAGAGTCAAAGTCACAGTTCAAGTCTCAAGGCTGTCTGTTGCAGAATTCCCTCTTCCTGGGACATCAGTCTTTTGTCTGATTCTTCCTTCAACTGATTGGACGAGACCCCCCCACCCCCCAAATTATAGAGGCCAACATGCTTTACTCAGAGTCCATCAATTGAAATGTAAATCTTATCCAAAAACACACTCACAGAAACATCCATAAAAATGTTAGACCAAATATCTGAGCATTGCAGGCCAGCCACGTTGACACATAAAATTAACCATCATGTCATACTTCTTATTTCATCAGGAAAATAGATGCTATCTATGCTGGACATTGTTCATTTACCCTCCAGGTCTACTTTCCAGCTATTATCACACTTCTGTGTGCCCCATAAATCTGTACAATATGGACCATATCAGTTTGTCCTTTTGTCTTTTTCTTCCCATTGGGCTTGGGAATTCCTGGCAACAGATGGAAGGAAGCTGGGGAGTGAGGCCAGTATATTTTGTATTCCACATACATAGTCAACTAGAGCTGTTAGAATTTTCAACCTAAGTTCATGGCTCCTGACAAGGTGTATCTCTCTATTTTAACTTTCTTCCCTTGAATATATGTCACCACCTTCCTCTTGTCCCTTCATGCCCAGAGCAGTTATATCTTCAGGCCACTGCACCACCTCTCCCAGTTCTCCTTCACACTTGCTACATCTTGTCAAATACTTCCTCAAACCTACATGAAATGATCTGATTTTGATTGTACGATCTTTTCCGAAGGAACCCTGATTAATACATTTTAAGAAGTAACCTTTTACTTGGTCCTAGCACATCTAGCCATCTATCTGCATTGTTACCCATTTGCCTTTACTGCTTATACCGGGTGAATTACTAACCCTCTTAAGTCAGTCCCTACACTTGTGCATCAGATCTAAACTCCACTTATACTCAAAAATATCTGATAATTATCCCTTTTCTCTTCTGTATCATCAATTTATCTATTTCGTAAACAACTATGCTGTTGTATCACACATCTTTGAAACATTATGGCTCAACCCTGCATTGCCTTACAGTTATTACCTTATTTCTCTCCTCTTTTTTATGGCAAAACTCTTTGAAAGACTGAATATTCTCTTATGTGTCCTCATCCATATAAATTCATGCTTGACCCCACTTCTATAGACTGCTCTTTCCTTTCAAGGTCCATAGTGAACTCCATATTGCTAACTTGAAATGTTAGTAATAATTCTCCTTTTAAGTTAGCAGCTGTATTTGCAATACTTGACCACTCCCACATTCCTAAAACATTTGCTTCACTTGGATTTCATGACTCCGTGTCTCTGGAATCTTTTCTCATTTTACCATTCCTATTCATTCTCTGTTGATAATGATTTTTTGTCTTTTTAGATATTTTATTGTTGGAGTACATCATATCTTAGTCTTCAAACCTCTTTTCCATTCATTTTCTAAGTGACCTTTTCTGTGTCAAGTTTGTGAGTAGCACTGACAAATGTATACTTCTCATATTCATATTTTCTGCTTAGGACACTCCTTTGAATTCCCAAGTACTTGAATCTAACTACTTACTCAACATACCTATTTGTATGCTTAAATGACATCTCAGACTTAACAGGTCCGCAAGCAATGCCTCCTACTTTCTTCCTCTATGGAGGAAGTTGAGACAATGGAGGAATCTATGGAGTTATTGAGACAAACAATTTGTGGTCATCTTTGATGCCTCCCTTATTCTCATACCTTCACATATAAAATCCTTATTAATGTTTCGAAAGAAAAAATAGAATCTTAGTGATCTTATGCTAAATCTGCTATTTTATAGCATTGTCAATACTGACTGAATAAGCAAGTTTAATTCAAATCAGATAAATCTGTCCTACATTTTTGACCACCATATTTTCAGGAATCATTTTCATTATAAATTTACATTTAGCTTTAAAGCTACATGTTTCAGTGGGATACAATGGCATTTTTAATGGATCTCTAGTGTAGTTTCTGTACAATATATATAAAAATTAGCGGGAATATTTGGTAAATAAATATATTTTAGCAATATTTGTCATGATATGCGGTAAACTGAAATCTAGAGACTAGTGTCAAAATCTTTATTATAATCTGCCTACCCATCACCTATTTATTATTCTAAGTATAATCAATAAACAAATGCTTAAATTTTTTACTTTGAATAGTTTTTTGTCTTTCATCCTGTACAACTTCTGTCTTAGGTGTTTTAAAAGCTTTTTTTTTTCCCCTGAAATTCACTACTAGCATGTTAAGCAGCTCTTATGTTTTATTTTTATGATCTCTCTATCATGGTAACCTCAGTAGTGTATTCAATACATATGTGTCCACTAAGTGTCCAAAGCTTTGGCTTCATGCTACAGGAGACCAAAGAGCAACTGATAAATAACCATATTTCTCAGGATCTCACAAGGTGATAGAATTAATGTAATTACTAGCAAGCTTTTTTATTGGCCATATAAAAGAGCTAAATTAGCCCACTGGTTATCTTAAGTAGAGAACTTACTAGTTGTTTTCTTTTTTAGGAAAGGGGGGACTATTTATGAATCAACATTTTAGCCTTTTCAAAATATAATCCTATTATTTAGAGAGTCTTGAAATTATCAGAAGCATCCTTCCTGTGATCCAAATTTCAAACCACAAAAGCAGTAACTTAAGGAAGCAGAATCTTTGACATGATAAGGATTTTGATGTGATAAGGATATGTTAAGGGTTTTTTCCTAATGCTCAAGTTCCTTTCATTGTGAGTTTCTTTTTGTTCAAATACAAAAGCAGCTTGTTTGTTTGCTCTTTCTTTTCTTTTCTTTTCTTTTCTTTTTTTTTTCTTTTTAACCTTTGAGAGCTCTGAAATGGAATCCTTTTTTTGGGGGGGTGGGGATCCTTCATTTTAAAATACTCCAATCATTTTGTTGCTATATATAGAAAAGTTTATTTAGCTTTTGTAACCTGTCTATCTTACACTTCTATTTTCAAAGACATGGAACCTTATGCTAGGCTATAATATAATAAAACCACTTCTAGTACAATTTATTGGGCACTTACTCTAGTGAGGTACTGTATTAGTAGCCTTTTTACATATATTACTTCTCTCATCTTTATAGCAACCAGTAGGACAAATGTTAAAATCTCCAGCTTCATGGAAAATGTAATGGACCTCAATGAAGTTAGGATGCTAAATTTCACCCAAATTAGGAAGCAGAGACTGGATTTGAACCAAGGCTTACTTGGCTCTAAAATCCAGATATACTGTTAAGTGACATTTTCCTTTTGTCAGGTTCTGACATTTTTCTTATGCCCTTATTTTCCCCTTTTTATCTATAATCAAAATGCTACTGTCATTCCTATTCAGCCCCCATCCTGCTTCTACCTACAAGGTCTCAGTGGTATCCTTGAGATTGGTGCGGGCTCCAGCTGGAGATGCAGGAAGTTTCTCTTGAAGTAACTTATTCAACCAGCACTTTTGATTCCTCTCTTCTATTTTCTCGATGACAAATCTTGGCTTTTTGCTGCCTGGAAGTCTGGTCCATCTCTTGGATTCATTGTCTTCTATTACCTTATTGCTGAATTCTTTTTTTTTCTTAATTTTTTTATGTTTATTTTATTTTTGAGAAAGAGAGAGAGCACAAGCAGCACAGGCAGGAGAGGGGCAGAGAGAGAGGGAGACACAGAAACTGAAACAGGCTCCAGGCTCTCAGCTGTCAGCACAGAACCTGACACGGGGCTTGAACCCACAAACCGTGAGATCATGACCTGAACTGAAATTGGTGCTCAACCGACTGAGCCACCCAGGCACCCCTGATTGCTGAATTATTGTTAGATCTCAGTCTGAGTTTTAGCTGAGCCGCTTAACTGTGGGTTGGTTTCCTTGTAGTAACTTCGATGTGCACAGCAAAAGGTTCAGTGTCCCATGTTGCCCGAAGTCCCACACTGGACACAGTTGGATTCTCCCCTCCTCCCCTCTGTATTATTACAGACATGTAATTTCAATATTTCAACTTTTCCTAGTTTCAAAGTTCAGCTCTAAAACATTGAACTATTTTACTTTGTAGAGGTATCATCAACTGTATTTTTATTTGATTTAGCATTTCCTCTAGTGATTAATGTCTAAATGATCCCGAGTAACCCTGTGGGGCTGAATCTGCGCTCTACAAGTACTTCCTTCATGTGTAAATACATTCTGTTAATGTTGCTACCTGCCGCTATCTGCAGATATGCTCTGCTCACAGATGGGCTGCAGTGAAAAGATTTGTATGTATCCTCCTGATTCTCAGTTGTAAAAGAACAAAGAAAACCCTGACCAAATCTTGCCAAAGAAAAATTGCACTAGACAAAGTGAAACAGGCATTGAAAATGGTATTCAAACCTAGTACAATAGGGAAGTGAATCAAAACAAAGTCTGAATTCAACTCCCTTGACATAAATGGCAGAAAGGTTGTTATTCTGCAGTGAGCTAGTGGAGATGTACCAAAGGAAGTTAGGGGGAGGATGATCAATGGGATGGGTTAGTGCACACTGAATTGTTCTTGAGTTTGCAAATGTTTTTCCCTGTGATTAGGCCACCTGTGTTTGCTAATCATTGCCCATAGAAATTAGGCCCCTACCTTTCCACAGAGACTGGAAGATAGGAGTGCTATGTTCTTTGATAAACCGCATTTAAAAGAGATAGCACCCATGTATCCTTGAAGATATTCCTGGGTTGTAAAATTGGTAAGAGCCTTTTTTCCTTTTTTCTTTTTTCTTTTCTTTTTCTTTTCTTTTTCTTTCTTTCTTTCTTTCTTTCTTTCTTTCTTTCTTTCTTTCTTTTCTCTCTTTCTTTCTCTTTTTTATTTTTGTAATTAGAGGCTTTTTAAAGATTTACATCTCGAAAGGGCAGGGAAAGAATTTACAATTACAAGATTACTAAAATAATGTCCTAAGAAAAGGGAGGTCAGGGCCCAGAGTCAGGAAGACTCTATGTCCAAACTTTAGCCAGGCTGAGGGAAATGTTTAGGCTGTTTAGGTCAGTCTCATTGCTTTTAAGATGTTACTCATTACTAGTAAGTCATTTCCTCTATTTCATTTACCCTCAGGCTACCTATTAAAAACAACTCAGAGGCAACAACAGCTGTTCTAACCTGATTTTGCTTTTTTGCTTTTTACTAGCTGCCTTGATAGATTTTATCTCCCTTTTTTCAAGTTTTTATTTAAATTCCAGTTAGGGGGCGCCTGGGTGGCTCAGTCGGTTGGGCGTCCGACTTCAGCTCAGGTCACGATCTCACGGTCCGTGAGTTCGAGCCCCGCGTCGGGCTCTGGGCTGATGGCTCGGAACTGGAGCCTGCTTCTGATTCTGTGTCTCCCTCTCTCTCTGACCCTTCCCCGTTCATGCTCTGTCTCTCTCTGTCTCAAAAATAAAACTTAAAAAAAAAAATTAAATTCCAGTTAGTTAAAAAGGGCACCTGCGGGGCACCTGGGTGGCTCCCTCGGTTGAGCGTCCGACTTCAGCTCAGGTCATGATCTCACAGTTTGTGAGTTCAAGCCCCGCGTCGGGCTCTATGCTGACAGCTCGGAGCCTGGAGCCTGCTTCAGAGTCTGCATCTCCGTCTCTCTCTGACCCTCCCCCGTTCATGCTCTGTCTCTCTGTCTCAAAAATAAATAAACATTAAAAAACTAAATTAAAAAAAAAAGGGCACCTGGGTGTCTCAGTAAGTTAAGCATCCAACTTCAGCTCAGGTCATGGGTTTGAGCCCCGCATTGGGTTGATAGCTCAGAGCCTGGAGCTTGCTTCATATTCTGTATTTCCTCTCTCTCTGCCCTTCCCATGCTCACACTCTGTCTCTCTCAAAAATAAATAAATATGTAAAAAATTTAAGTTCCAGTTAGTTAACATACAGTGTAATATTAGCTTCCAATGTACAATATAATGAGTCAACAATTCTATACATTACTTATCATAAGCATATTCTTTAATCCCCATCACCTATTTTACCTATCCCACTACCCAACTCCCTCTTAACCATCAGTTCTCTATAGTTAGGAGTCTGTTTCTTGGTTTGCCTCTCTCTCTCTCTTTTTTTCCTCATTTGTTTTGTTTCTTAAGAGCCACACATGAGTGAAATCATATGGTATTTGTCTTTCTCTGACTGACTTCTTTTGCTTAGTATAATACTCTCTAGCTTCATCCATGTCTGCAAACACAGTCATGAGGGAATTATATTTATGTACATTTCTCCTTTTTCTTTTGTGTTCTGGTCCTCATTTAGTACTATAAAATCAAAATAATATTCTTACTGAGTTTGAGAAGAAATCGAATCTGTTTTCTTTAACCCTGACCTTGTGTTTGTCATTTCAAGTAACAGGTTAAGTAAGGATAAGACCTTTTAAATGCCAAATTCTCCAGTTGATTCTAACTAGAAGGTTAAGAATTTAATCAAAGAACCTGGCCTTATTACCTTTGTTGGATCCCATTAGCTGACTTAGAAAGAGCTTGAGAAGGAAGTGCTATTGAACCGTGGCCCAACAGAAAAGTCTTGTAGAAAAGGTTTGTAGAAAAGGAAAAAGTTATCCTCAACTCTCCTAGGACTCCTGTCGGGAAATTAAACTGATAAAGACACGCTAATACGAAAAAAAAAGCATCCAGAATTATTTTATTAAAGTTTTATGTGACATGAGAAATTTTATTAGGAAATGACCCAAAGAAACAAGCCTGTGTATTTTTATGCTAGGTTTGATGAACACTGGGCAATTGTATAGAAATACCGTAGTCTAAGGAATATGCAGTAATCATAGAGAACTGGGGGAAATTTGGCAACTCATGGTTAAGATCCTTTTGGCATTTTCTTGTCTTCAGAAATGAAGATGCACCTTTCCTCCAGGTATAGGGAGGGTACCTCTCACATGAGGGTTTTGTGATCTGTTTCAGCTAAGAAGAGTGAGAGGAGGATCAGAATAACCTTCCTGTTTCTGCTGTTTTCTTAAACTCCTTCAGCCTAAAATATTCACTAGGACAAGGTGCCATTTTGGGGGGTTGTGTTTCCTAAGCCCCATCAGGTTGACCGCATACTGTGTACTGTGACACTCCACCTGTTCTACTATAATATTCCACCTATTCCACACCTACTATGCTCAAGTACACAGATAGACTTTTTCCTTTTTTTTTTTAAACTTGGATTCCAATAGTAGGGGATGGGTGTGTACAAATTGATATTTGTTCTTTCTTCCAATCCTGGGGTGCCCTATAGCGTGTGCGTTTTCAGAATGGCTGAGACTGGTACTCATGGAAGTGGAGTCAAGAGACTGACAAGCCTAGTGAAGATTCAGATCCCAACCTCGGACTCCTCCTAGCTGTTGTCCTCTAATCACTGGAGCTAAGTACTCCCATATATTGTGATACATAGCACTTCAGAATGAAGTAGGAGCTATGGTTGTATAAACTGGTTATAGATAAAAATCATTCGAGTGTGTTGTAATTTAGATACATGAAGTGTGCCATTTTGCTGTTGTCTCAGTTGTGCTTTGCTTTTTCGTCTATAAAATACAAATCATATTCTCTGACTTACCTTTCTCGTAAGGTTCTTTCAGAGTCAAAGAAGGTGTTTTTTGCAAGTACACTTGAAGCTAAAGGATGCAAGATATCATACTATGAATAAAATACAGGAATAAATGTGGCAGTCATAACAACCTTGTTAACCAAGAAGTTAATTTCAAGATTATAGGATTTTAGAGTTTGAATAGATTTGGGGGTAGTTTGGCCATGAATAACATCTTTGATGGTTTCTTGGTTTATTTGTGTTGAAGATAATGTATGAGAAGGAAGTTAAATGTTGTTAAAACTCACCCAGTAACTAGAATTCAAATTTAGTTCTTTAACCTTCTAGCCCATTTCACTTTTTATTTTTGTGCCCATTTCACTTTTCACACTGGTCCTGCTTTACAGGGGCAGCTCATAAATATTTCTGTTTTTTTAGCCACTAATAAGGTGCTCGTGTAGATTATATGCATGATTTAGTGATGAAACCTAGCTTTATGAGAGTTTATGCTATTTTGTACTATGTGTCATCACTTCTGCCAAACCAGAATCTGATTTCAGGTCTTTAGTTTTTTCCCTTTCATTTCTTGGCTTTTCAGTCTGATTGTCTTTTCTTGGGAATAATTGGTAGAAGGTCAGTGATACAATATTTATTTTTGAGTTCAGAAAGTTCACTAATTATTCACTAACTGTGTCTGATATCTACAGCCTTAAAAGAATATAAGAAATATGAATACAATGATAATAGCCATAACAATTAACAACTGTGAAGAGAATACATCTTGCAGAGCATCTTTATGAGTTTTGTTACATATAATTCTCCTAATATCCACGTGAAGGTGAATGCACTAAACTCGTTTCACTGTTTAAGGAACAGAGACTCTGATAATTTATAGGAATGAGTGTATATCTCACAAGTAAACCTGATATTCTGACTGGTACCTGAGCTCTTTGCAGGATTCTGTACTATTGGTATATCGATATTTCAATGTTCTACAGGTCTCTATTTGTACCATGTTCTTACGTATTTTGGACTTAATCCTGACAGGAGTAGATAGCTAGGAGAAATACAGAGTGCTAGACTACAATGGGATTATATGATTTACTGCCAATCTGTCACCTCCAAGCACCCCAGAATTGCATACCGCCTCACGGGCTTCTGCACGTCTGCATGATTCTGGTTGGCTACAGAGGGCACTGACATTTAATGACTGACCTTAGTTCTGTTGATTTCATGGTTATGAACTGAACTTCTCACCATGCTGTGTACAGAGTTCTCAAGAGATTCCTTCCTGTCCATAGACCAGGGCTTTGCCTTGAGACATGGCATAAAAATATTTTGAGTTTTCTCAGATGTGTCATAGCTGTGTCTTTTTAGGGCAACTTTGAATATTAGACCCAGAAAGAGTTCATTTGAAGCACAGTGTGATGAATAAACTTGGTGAATAAGCAGGAGCATAATTTTTCAGAATAAAAATTACTCTGGTGCTTTCAGGACCTTAAGCAAATGGGGCGCACAAAGCTAACTGCGTTCTTCCAATATCACCTGGGATTGTCTTTTTTAAGAACTTGGTTAGAATTTTCTGTGGTTAGCATGCTCTACCTTTCTATATTTTCTGCCACTCTTTCAATTAACACCCATTTTTGGAAATAGGTATGACATTTTATCATTAGCCACAAACAACGTATAGTTCACTTTTCTAATTGATGTAGGTTCTTTACAAAATGTGATATCAACTACAATTATTACTTGGTTTTGAAATTGTGTGTCTGTGTGTGCGTGTCATAGCAAGATATAGGACAAAAAGAGCAGAAGTGATAGTAAAAAAGTGGTCCAGAAGATATATACAGTACACCTTGGCCCTGATTGGAATGCCTAAAATTTACAGGACTGGCTTGTGATCAGGCTACTGGTGAGCTCTGGTTGAGTTCAATTTTCTTATAGCCAAATTGGACTGAATTCCTTTAGATGATAAAAATGCAGATTTCTGTAATAGCTTTTTGAGTGAAATATTTCTTCACAATTGACATAATTTAGACAGTACACAGATTACCTTTGTTTTGAGGTACATATCTAGCAAAGCTTACTTGAATGGATTATGCAGATACAGAGATAAATAAAATAAATCCTTCTCAAGAGTACTGCAAACTACCTACCTTCATGTGTTATCCTGTACAGCAAGCCATTTTTATGTGTTGGAAACAGGGCTAGGTTTGGAGACAACAGACCCTGGTGGATAGGGGTTCAGGGTTCAAGTCGGAGCATCTGTGTTGAAATTCCAGCTCATCATTCACTAACTGGGTGACATTAGACAAGTAGTTCAACCAACCTCACCCTCAAACCCTCTTGAATAACACGAAAAAGAAATAGTACCACTCGTAGGGCAGTTGTGGGAGTTAAATTAATTCATATGTATAAAACACTTAAGAATTGAGTAGCTATGGCTATAATTAGAACTCAGGCAATGACAGATGTTGGCGAAGATGCAGAGAAAGAGGAACCCTTTTGCACTGTTGGTGGGAATGCAAACTGCTGCAGCCACTCTGGAAAACGGTATGGAGGTTCCTCAAAATATTAAAAATAGACCTATCCTACGATCCAGCAATTGCACTATGAGGTATTTATCCAAAGGTTATAGGTGTGCTGTTTCAAAGGGGCACATGCTCCCCAATGTTTATAGCAGCACTATCAACAATAGCCAAAGTATGGAAAGAGCCCAAATGTCTATCAACAGATGGCTGGGTAAAGAGGATAGGGTGTGTGTGTGTGTATATATATATATGTGTGTATATATATATATATATGTATATGTATATATATATATATATATATATATATGTATATATACTGAGATATTACTTGGCAATCAAAAATCTTAACATTGAAACATTGATTAAAATCTTAACATTTGCAACAATGTGGATGGAACTAGAGTGTATTATGCTAAGCATAATTAGTCAGAGAAAGACAAATATCATATGACTTCACTCATATGTGGAACTTAAGATACAAAACAGATGAACTTAAGGGAAAGGAATCAAAAATAATATAAAAACAGGAGGGGACAAAACATAGACTTTTAAATATAGAGAAGAAACTGAGGGTTGTTGGAGGGGCTGTGGGTGGGGGCGTGGGCTAAAGGGGTAAGGGGCGTTAAGGAGGACACTTGTTGGGCTGAGTACTGGGTGTTCTGTGTAGGGGATGAATCACTGGATTCTACTTCTGCAGTCATTATTGCACCATATGCTAACTAACTTGGATGTAAATTTAAAAACATAAATAAAAGAATAAATTTTAAAAAAGAATTGAGTAGCTATTAGTCCTTACCATTATCACATTATGATATAAAATGATGCAAAATTCTGAATTTTCATCTTTGTTTGAAATGACTGTTTTGTGGCCTATAGCCTAACATTCATTTTTGTGTACCTTCTAGTTGCACCCTGCCCACCATACAACATAACTTCTAGCTACTAGAAGTACTCTTCTAGCTACACCATGGCCATAACTTTACAACCAAGAAGTATACATATCTCTAATTTTGGTTGTGTCTAGCCGTTAACATTCTCTCACTCCTTTAGCTAGTGTTTTAATAGTTCTTGGCAAGTCTGTTATTGGAAAGCATTATTTTAACTTCTATAAAACAGTTTATTAATGGGATATGTGAGTGTTACACTAAATACTGTGAGTAAAGGTCTAGTAAAGGTGACACTAAAATTTCTGAACATGTGAGATCATAATCAAGCCTGAAGATGAAACTGCATATTTTCTAAATACTGTGTCTGTAAAGGAAGCACGCGGTTTTAAATTTAAATTATATGTTTATCATGAGGCGGTGGTGTTGACATGGAGGTATTTGGATGACAAGCATCTCCAACACATCACGGACTGTCACTAGTATCTGTCACATAGGAGAGACTTAATAAATGTAAATTTCTTTCCCATTCAGAAGTGTTGTAAATGTTAATTTCAATCTTTGTTAACAAAATTGTCTTTTCATTTGTCAAAAAATTGTGATATCCGCAATTAAGAGTCTGACTTGACTCAGAATTTATATTTGTTAATCTAAAGGAGAAATTGAAAGCCACAGTTGATGATGATGGTGTGAAAAAAGAGAATGACGATCATTGTCACCTTTAATACCTAAAGTTTGGCAACCAGTGTAGGAAGTTGCTTTTATATAAACCATCTCATTTAATCCTAAAAGCAATTTTTCAAGGAATGTACTTTCCTTCCCATTCTACACCTGAGGAACCTGGAATTCAGGGGTTTAAGAATCTTATTCAAGGTCAGAAAGCAACAGAAATTCAAATCCAAAAGCTCTTCTGCCTGTAAATCTGGTACTCTACAATAAAAATGCTCTCCATCTATTCACTGAAGATAATTTAAGGAAAAGTGTTTTGTCATTAGCATCTTAATTTCATATTGCCAAAATAACAACTTTTAGTATTCATCCCAGAAAACCTCCAAAATAAATTTTTCAGCCTAGAAATCTATTTATTGACAAGTTTGTCTTAACAAACTGCTGACAAGACACTAATAAGAGCCATAGGCAGACATTTAGTGCAATTTACCCAACTGCCCTTTTGTCCACTTATTTTTTTAGATGTTTTAAAGCCTTCATTATTTGTGAGAGAAAACAGTGGGATGTTTCAGAATGTCTGAAAGTAGAACCAGTTTTCCAAATATGATAACCCATAATAATGGGAGGAATTTTGTTTTGATTTTCCTTTGCTTTCTGTTATTAAAAATGTCTCTCCTGAGACATTAAAAATGTCTCTCTGAGACTGGGTGGCCCAGTCGGTTAAGCGTCCGACTTCATCTCAGATCATGAACACAAGGTTCGTGGGTTCGACTGAGCCCCACCTCGGGCTCTGTGCTGATAGCTCAGAGCCTGAAGCCTGCTTAGGATTCTGTGTCTCCCTGTCTCTCAGCCCCTCCCCTGCTCAAGCTCTGTGTCTCTCTCAAAAGTAAATAAATATAAAAATGTCTCTCTCTCTCTCTGTTTTTTTTTTTTTTCTTTTGAGTTTTAATTAATGTTTTTGTCTCTGATGCTCTGTGAAATAACATAGGCGCTTTGGTTTTTTATGTTTATTTATTTTTTTTTTAATTTGAAACACTAACATGTAATAAGCCTCATTCTTTGTAGCTGTAGCATCTTATATTTTATGTCACTTTGATTTGGGGAAGTAGCAATCAAATTTACCAACACAGGAGAGGAGCCCCTAAGTTCCCATCTGCCTTGTGGGCAACACCAATTCACAATGCACAATGGACATTCAGTGTAGAGACTTCGGATGGAAAATGAAGACTTCCCCTGCAGACTAGGCTTATAAACCATAGGCTCTGGGTCTTTCCATTCTGCCTGCCGACCATCCTCTTTCTCCCTGCGTCCCATTAGGACAGGGGAAGGGATTTTCTAGAACTTGGGGAGAGTGGGGTGAGGGAGAGAATAAGCTACATCTCTGGCTTCTGGAGTGGACCCAACATGCATTTCGCATAAAAATACTGCCGTGCATCATGGGCAGGCATGGCCAAAGTGGCACCGCTAGTGTAAGAAGTGCACAGGTGAGGCTGACTTTGGCTGGGTGAGCTTCCTCCCTGTGTGTTTAACACTGCTGCTAAGGCATGAGGCATTTCCGAGGGACAGTTTACGAGCCGAATTGTATTGCAGCAGTGGAAACTTCACCCGCTAGAAAAAAAAATCTGTGTCACCATTGCAAGGACTGCGTGTCATTGTCATCTTTTCCTCCTTCCGCTCTTTCTCCACCATCATCATTGTCATCATGGTCATTCTCAGCCTACAAATAAGTAACCCAGCTGAACCCTTTCAATATCCAGGCACTCTTCTAAGTGCTTTACGTTCGCGAGCTTATTACTTAATTGTCACAACATTCGTATGAGTTAGAAACCATTTTTACTTTTACACAGAGAGGAAACTGAGGGATGCATAGGGGAAAGAAACTCGTGCAATCTTTTAAATTCAGGCCAGACCACCCAACTCTGCATTGTTTTCCTGGAGAGGATCTGGCTCATAGCTCTTGAGTCTGGCAGAAGTAGGTTCAAGTATTAGCTTTGTCAAATACCAACTTTGTGACTATGGTAAGCTACTCTAGCTAATCTGGGCCTTGGCTTCCTCATCTCTGAAATGGGATAAACGATAACACATATTTCCCAGTAATCTTGTTGATATTAAATAAAATATGGGGAAATCATTTTGGCTTCTGGCAGTGGGAATTGCCATCTAGATACAAAAGTAATACTTCATTATTATTTTTTAATCAGAAAGAATTAAGCAAATTTAATGTTCCCTGAAGTTTAGACATTGAACATATCTTGCTGATTGATTGCTCCAGTAAATGAGAATTTTAATAGAGGTGCTTAATTAATTTAGCTAATTAACTAAACAATCCTAGATATCATTAGAAATAAAACAGGGCAGGAGTCCAGATTTGATGCTTTTAATTCCATTCCAGAGCACTTCAGCAGCCCTTTATTTCCTTTGTCCTACTTCCTATATAGTGCTCTCCACCCAGTCCCATCCTTTTCTTTTTGGGTTTGAATGCTAGGAAGGAGAGGACATTTTATTTCTCCTACCCACTCCCCATATGTACAACTGAAGCCTTGAAGGTAGTAACACTGAAAGCCTAACCCCTGATAAAACATTCTTGGCAAGTCTTTGATGGGAAATTCTTCTGAAAGATCTATGTGGCCTCCTCTTCCTGCCTCACCAACAGTATTCGATCGCGTGGTGCATTATGTTATGCTGCGATGTTGCTTAGCTCTAACTTGCAACATGACAGATACAACAATACCACCTGGGTATGTGATAGTATGATGCTATCAAAACTGTTGAATGGGAGAACTGCAGGACAACAGTTCAGGCAGGAGTTACTGAATTCCCTAGGTAAGCATGTCTACAGATTTAGTGAAGGCAAGGTCAGCCTTCTGTGTTATTGTCACTTATCTACCATTCAATTCAACAAACACTGGGGAAAGCTAGGGAGGTTGTGTTTTCCAAGCCATATGCTTATTCATCACCAGTCTGTTGTTCCTGCTAAGAGACTGAACAGCTCCTAATGGGACTGATTCTCTGGAACTTTCATTTAGACAGGTTGGGAAAATCACGCAACTATTAATACAAGCCCAGGTCAAAAGTTTCTGAATAATAAGGATAAAAAGTAAACTCTTTTCTTTAAATTTGCTGTCCCTGAAATTCTTTCTCATACCTTAAAAATAGCATTTTTTCTGGGAACCTATTTTATGGTGATATATTTTTAGTGTCAAATATATAACTAAAAGCTATTGTGAATTCTATCTGCATTTACCACCAGACCAAAATGACTTGTAAAACTGCAGAATAGATTTAACCTTCCCAAGCCTTTTTTATTTCATGTTACACCATGAAATCTGTTTTTTTTTCTTTTTAAATTATACTTGGCTCCAAAATGTAAATTTTCAAAAAGGGCTTTTATTTATAAAACTATTTTCTCTGAGGTTTCATGTATAACAAGGGAATGTTGCTCCTATAAAATCAACATACAACACTTCACATCAAGGAGGTGCCAATATTAAAGAATTTCTAAAAGCAGGGGTGATTTTTAAAAATCATGACTGGCAAGGGAATATTATTTTCCTGTTCTAGAAATAGAGCTGCCTACCTCCACAGACCAGATCCTAAATGCATTATCAGAGCCTCTTAGATACTCCATTAAAGACCCTTTTATTCAAGTCTTCTGACTGTCATATGTTCATTAATCATAATAGTTGCAGATTTTAGAGATGTGTTATGTTCTGGGAAGATTGTATGGAACATTTTAATGTGTTTATATTGACCATTACAATAATATTGTGGAATGTGTGTCTTTACTATTGTTGTTGTTGCTGTTATACTGAATATATAATGAGGTTTAACATGTCATCCAGGGTAGCACAATTAATGAAAAAGAGACTTTTCTGGGACAATTCTTATTACTACTACATATTGATTCCCAAAGGAGACTGAGATAGTGCTATTTTAGATATTATTAGAAGGAATTTACAAGGAATCGGGTAATAATAGCTTAGTATGGGATATATGCAAAATTTTCTTAACTTTGTTTATTGCTTTTCAAATACAAGACAGGATATGAATTAATGACAAGAACCCAGGTTTTAGGTAAATATCTGCCATTTAATAAATGTTCCAAGTTTGGAAATTTACTGCTCTGAGTCCATTTCCTCACCTGCAAAATGGGTCAATAATGTCTACCCAAAATTGTTTTTACGAGTACGGAAGTATGTAAGAAGCAAAGTGTGTGGTAGAGTTTCAATAAGTGACATAATACATGGTTTATAATGAAGCTTTTGCTATTAGTGTTCAAGGTACATTGGAAGGACTTAATGAGAAATGAGTATTTCTTAATCATTGAGCAATAACATTGAGCAAAGGCATGTAGAGGTTAGAGAAAGATATCATGATACTGAAGCACACACCAAGTGCTACAGAGGAGACAAAGAAGTGGGGTGGTAGGTATTGGCAAAGTGAGGGAGCATTGGATACACAGGATATTCAGATAAAGACCAAATATCTATTAAGACCCCCTAAGTTAGAAAGGTTGTAGGAAGTACACCCTATCATATTCTTACATTTATCAACATCTCTTGGTTTTGCTCTCAGAAAGACTTAGCTCAGCAAACATTTATTAAGTGACTCATATAAGCCAGGCACAGTGATAAAAGAGTCTGGAAGCTTGCAGTCTGCCAATGTCAGAAATTATCTCTGTATGTATTTTGATCTTTGAAAATTAGAACCACAAGTATGTCACGGAAATTGTTTAGCCCACTGCATTCTAAATTTAGTTTGGACTTTCTTGGGAGCCGACTCTAAGACAAAAATCCAAAACTAAACAGTCAATTTGGGAAGTAGAGTAAAAGTGGCAGGTGCTGGAGAAGTAAGACAAAACATGGAAGGTGGACAATTAAGAGTTATAGAGTTTAATCATCTTGAGAGACTTTTGGATGACATTCTAAAATCTTTGTTAGATATTGGCCGAGGCTGATTCCAAGAATCTTGATTCCATATTTCTATCTTGCAACATAAGCAAGAAGAGTGTTTCCTGGCACAAAAGCCCCCAACAAAGAAATACAGGTAGTGGGAGTTAGATGTTGGATGACTTGCCCGGATTGAGAAGATAGGGCCAACTTTATGATCTGTGTGTATTGCGTGGATATTAATTTATGAAAAGTATTCAATGGTCAAAAATCTTTGGGGATAAATCTAGGTTAAACTCCAGGACTCTTCTTTTTCTATCATTGATGAATGTTTAGCTTCAGCTTAGGAATGCACAAACATGCTGGAACTGGCTCTGATCAGTTGGTGAGTGTTGACTGTTAGATATTAAGGAATTTTGTGAGACCATTTTTAAGCTGTCAGTAGCTTGAAATTGGACATTGTAGGAATACTTACACCACATAGATTGGCAAATATTACAAATCAGCCTTCACCGTGCCCAGAGCTGGTTTAATAGCACACTTCCAAAATAGTGCAGATTTTTTTTCAGATTTAGACCATCAACCCTGAAATTACTGCAACATTGTGTGGAATCAGTGTACTATGTGGGATTTACTAATAAAATCCAACTGCTTCTTTATATAAAGAAGGAAGCATTAAGTTCATATTGATAGTAATGTATTCATTAAAAACAAAATTTCCATTCTATTTGGAAAGAGATAGGGCAACGTGGACCCAAAATATGTGGTTTCCAGTTGTTTATAACTCTGTTGATAATGTTTTCATGCTATTTTTATCAATTTGTCTAATGGATTTTATTCCCTTAGCTTTGTTTTCTGACACAAGATTTGGAATATAAAAGACATCCTAGACAAATTATTTAAAGATCTCTGTTAAGATCTTACTTATACAGTCCTCTATGAAATCATGTATGAGTTCCTTGTAGGGCAGAGAGAGGTTGGCTTAATAACAGAACAACTAAAAATAAACAAAAGACCCATTTAATTGATAATTCTATTAAACATACTGGAGTGTAAACAGACTGATTTACTATTTCTCAAAGAGTACAGACCAGAAGGAGGAGAGAGGTGGTCTGGATGCTCCACACCAGGTCATTACCTGGTTATAGCATAGTGTGATATCGATGCCATTGCCTTTGAAAAGAGATGATGTAGCCCAATGACTACACTGTTTACTTTGAAAAAATAGAGCTGAAGTCAGAAGGGAAATAAAAGTACTATCATCGAATCCAGGTCACTCCTATATAATTGTGAAGTGGGATTTTGCAAGAGGCTTATACTTTGCATTGTCAAATTGGTGGATTACTTGTAACATAGAACTTATGATCATAGCATTAAAAATAAAAACAATAATGGATATTTTGAAACCTTTTGGGTTTATAAAGCACTTTCACTTGTATCATCACCTCCAACTGTAAATTAATAAGTTAACTGTGGAAACAGATGGCAGCAATATAGGTACTATTGTCCTATCCATGCGTCCAACTACTTTTAGTAATTTTGGGGATGTAGACAGTATAAATTCAAATAATGTTTAGCTCATGTCTTTGTGAAGGTCACTAATATGTTATCTTGTATTTATTTAGGTTTCTGACTAGATTTTCAGTGTACTTGGTTCTGAAGGTTGGCAAATTCCAATACTCACATAACCTTTCCTGTAGATATTATCTGATAAAATAAGGCTTAGAAAATTTAATTCTTTTTCTGCCAATCTGTAGAATTGAAGAAACAGGTTTCAAACCCAACTTCTAACTCTAAAGCCTGATGTCACGTATCCCAGGATAGATAAGATTTAGGATGCATAGCTAAAAATCTAATACCTTGGTTTAATTAAAGTTCTTATATAGAATTACTCTTAGAGTGCACTGCAGGTATAAACCTGTCTGGTTCACATGCTGATGTAAAATTTAATTGTGTTTACTGAATAAATTGGCTTCTACCATCAACACCATTCAATGTGAAGTTGAATATCTACAGTCCTTAACTCCTGATGTAGCTAACAGTCAAATGTAGCAAATCCCTGCTATCAATTGTAAAATTAAGAAAAAGCTTTTCAGTTTAAATTCCATGTGTGTGTATTTCAGTATAGGGTAATCAACTATGTAAAGTGACAGCAGCTAATATATAGCCAACTGTTCAAATGATTTTAACACATAAGAGCATATACTTGCTCAATTAATGCTCAATGTCATGTATTATATGTAAGGAGTCTCCTTCTGTTTGCACAAGTAAATTCCCATGTGAAAAATATGCTGAGAAAGATTTATACGGAAAGAAATATTTTGATGTGGGATTTTATTTCCTTTTTTGTTTTTTTAACCTTTCCCTGACGCTGTAAAATTTTTGAAAACACATGTATGAATTAAAAAATGCAAAGGGCAGAACAAGTCTGATGAGACTTAAACAAACAACAACAAGGAGCGCCTGGGTGACTCAGTCAGGTAAGCGTCCGACTCAATTTTGGCTCAGGTCATGATCCAGTGGTCCTGAGATTGAGCCCGGAGTCAGGCTCTGCGCTAAGCCTGGAGCCTGCTCCCACTCCCTCTACCCCTCCCTTATATGTGTGTGAACACACGCACACATGCACTCTGTTTCTCTCTTAAAAAAAAAAAGGAAAAGAAAGAAAAACCAAAAAAAAAAAAAAACCCATATTCTGAGTTATAGAAATGACCTCTGAAAAAATTGTCAGTGGGCTAGAGCACTAAAAGGTGATCTTACTAAAAAGATAACTTTTTTTTTTTTTATGAATTTTTCCTAGGGATACCATGTCAGTTTAGAATTACTGTGGCTTAAATTAAAGATGAAGATTTTTTTTGATGATTTATAGTCATTTCATTTCATTTTGGCAAATGAACAAAGTCCTTTTGTAAAGAAAAAATACAAATCCTTAATATCTTACCTGGTCATTAGCAAGTTTTCATATTAAGAAATTATAGCATAGTTTAGCCGACAGAAAGTTAGTTATCAAAAATAGCTGTGTTCCAATGTGAGTGCTATCACTTATGAAATGTGCAATTCTAAAGCTGTTTCAATTTATTTTTGCCAAAATGCCAACTACAAATAAATAAGCAAATAAATCAGGAAATATATATTACCTTAGATAATGTTATTGACCTCAAATCATTCAAATGTGGAGGTGGAAAAGGACAGTCTTACTTTGCTTAATTGCTGAGGAAGCAAACTAGTCATGTACTAACATGTCACTGGTGATCATTAGTTATTTCCCTTTTTAACTCTTCATTCTCTCAGGATCCTGCTCCTATTCCCATTCAGCATCTCCCCTGAACCTGCCACCTCAAATTTGCAGAATGACACAGTCGATTCTTCAGGTAGACAGAGAAGGAATAATGGTGGAGAAACATGTGAAAATTAGCTTTCTTTTTCTTCTCCTTCTTCTTCTCCTCCTTCTTCTTCTTCTTCTTCTTCTTCTTCTTCTTCTTCTTCTTCTTCTTCTTTCTTCCTTCTTTTCTTTTTCCTTCTTTTCTTCTTCTTCCTTTTTCTTCTTGAGAGAGTGCATGTGTGAGTGAGGGAGAGGGGCAGAAGGAGGAAGAAAGAATCCCAAGCAGGCTCCATGCTGAGCATGGAGCCAGATGCAGGGCTTGATCCCATGACCCTGGAATCATGACCTAAGCTGAAATCAAGAATCAGTTGCTCAACTGACTGAGCCACCCAGGTGCCCCCAAAATTAGCTTTCTTAAAATGATGACCTAAGTAATTTTTAAAAATTTTTCTCTATGAAAAGGGACAGAATACAGACATTTCGTTTGTTCATGTCTGTCTGTGTACACACACATATGTTTTTCCCACTGTGAAGTAGTTGGATTTGCTTAGTGGATGACAATATAAAGATAATTTATAATTCTATAATACAAGGGTGTAAATGAGAATTTGATTCACTATTTTAAAATAATTCAGTAGGATAGGTTGAATTTTTCTTTTATATTTTTACAATAGGGAGAAGCAGCTATTAAAGGATTATCTTCTCATGATGCTGCAAAAGCACAGTTGAGTCCAGAGATAGGGATTTCCCTGCTAAGGTACTGAGAGCCAGCATTTAATCTGCATATGACTGCAGAGGAGCAGTTAAATTTACATGTAGTTGTATTCTGGGGAGTTGACAGCCCTTTTTTGTGTGACTTTGTTCTTTTTTATGAAGTTACTGGCATCCTTTTAGTTTGTAGGTTTCCAAATTTGGAACTATATTTGCAAACCTCAAGATGTCAAAGGAGATGGGGCGCCTCGGTGGCTCAGTCGGGTCAGTGGCCGACTTTGGCTCAGGTCATGATCTCGCGGTCCGTGAGTTCGAGCCCCGCGTCGGGCTCTGTGCTGACAGCTCAGAGCCTGGAGCCTGTTTCAGATTCTGTGTCTCCTTCTCTCTGACCCTCCCTCATTCATGCTCTGTCTGTCTCTGTCTCAAAAATAAATAAACATTAAAAAAATTTTTTAAAAAGATGTCAAAGGAGAAATTTAATAAACAATGCAAACACACATGCACACAAACACAAAACACAGATCAGTTTTATTTATATATTTATTCTGATTGCTATGCATTTTTTCCTGTGCTATATGTAGCATATTAGTTGAGCTGTATAAAATTGCCATTTTTGTGGGTTAAAAAGAATAAAAAGTTAGCAATTTTATATGATTCATCCTTACAGATGAACTAGAACTGTTTTCAAGGATCAACATCAGATAGGAGCCATTCTCTCTGGATGGAATTACATAGAACCTGATTAGTTTGTAAAGTTTTAGGCCATGTTATTTAATTGTAAAACTAGTATTATTCATTTAGTTCAACAAATATTATTTAATGCTTACCATGTGTCATAACTGAGAAACACGATAGCCAATATACCTGTTCTCATAAAACTTATATTCTACTTGATGAGAGAAAAATTAAGATACATAAGAGATATATATATATATATATATATATATATATGCATCATAAAAGATGATACAGGCAAAAATGAAGCAGGAAAGAGGATTTTGTGTGAGAGAGTGGGGTTGCTGTTAAAGATGGTGGTTTGGGGTCACCTGGGTGGCTCAGTTGGTTAAGTGTCTGACTCTTGATCTCGGCTGAGGACATGATCTCACAGTTTATGAGATCAAGCCCCACGTTGAGCTGTATGCTGACAGCACAGAGCCTGCTTGGGATTATCTCTCTCCCTCTCTCTTTCTGCCCTTCCAACCCCCGCCCCCCCATCTGCTTACTCTCTCTCTCTCAAAATAAATAAACTTAAAAAAAAAAAAAAACTTTAGAAAGACCTCGGGAAAAAAAATGAAGTCCTGAAGAAAATGAAGGGCAAATGATGGGAATGTCTATAAGAAAACAACAGCCATTATGCTCTGAAGGTCCGCATAGGATGCCAAGTGCTGCTTCATCCTATGCTTAGTGTCACTGGTCTGCCACAGAACATGTTGATACAACTCCTACAGTTTCCATGGAGTCTTCTCTGTCACCCTCTCTGTGTCCTGAATCAGGAGCTCCATTTGAAACAGTTCCACCTTCTTCTACAAGTCACACTCATTGTCAAAGTTAGAGACAATGAGGAATAGACATGAGTCTCAGTTTGTCCACATGTGTTCCAGTTTGATTTTGTAGGTTTTGGTTTGTTCTTGGGAACTCTGCTTTTCCCTTGATTATCTAGTTTCCCTTCTAGTTTTCTTACTGACTGCCAGCCCCAGTGTCTTGTGATTTTAGGCTCACAATCAGATGCAGAAGTAGTAGCCTTCCATAGATTATTTCACCAGCTTCCATAATTGTGGAAGGTTTAATGCCTAAAGTAAATTCCATATTGCATATCACTTGACTGAGTTTGCTTCCTTGATTGTTAGTTATGTCACTAATTAACCTTTAATGTCTAGTAGGCCCCTCGAATGTTAGCATATACTCAGTTGACTTTGTGATTCCTTCTAAGAAAGACTTAGTCTTAGTTATCCTCAGTCTTATCCAGCACAGTTAATGGCAACTCATCTTTTCTATTGTTCAGATCAAAATCATGGAGTTGCCTTTGGTGGTTCTCTTTCATGTACACCCCATAATGTACATTCTAGAAATTTTGTTCTACCTTTAAAATATACCTAGTATGCAGCTTTTTTTTTTTTTCTTACTTTCAGTGGGACTCCACTGTGGCCTAAGCCACCATGATGTCCTGCCTGGATCAGATAAGATCCTTCATGGAAAGTGAATATAGATAAAAGAGAAGGGTTCTTTAATTTTTCAAGGTCAGGCAATGGAGAGATCAGTGAAGCAAACTGGGAAGGAAGAGCCAGAAGGATGGGAAGAAATTTACTGAGTATGAGAACCTGAAAAATCACATGAAACAAAGGATCAGAAAGGTTATTCAAGGAATAGAAAGCGGTCATTTTCCATTGCTCCCCATGACTGGTGAATTATTTTATTGGGAAAGTGGGCTGTAGTGTTTTATCAAAGTTTCTCACCAGGATATAATAAAGAATGTATGGCATACCTCCACAAAACTATTAGGCAATGGTAGAATTTTATGAAATATATTTCTCATGCTATTTTATTAGGATGGATCACAGGGTGTTTGATGTAAAAATCAAATTTTATACAGTGAACATTTTGTCTGTATTTCTATGGATATTTTGTTGATATCAAACATCACCTTGAGAGTATTATTTATTCAGAGCACAGGCCAGTGGAAAAGCTTACAAAGAATTAAGGGGGGAAAAGTGCCCGTCTTAAAAAAGCCGTCTTCAGTTCCCTTTCTGCTCCTGTGCTTATGAGCTTCGTTTACTGGTAAATAAAGACTCCAGTAACTCAAGCCACATGAAATATCAATAATCATTTGCCATTTGCTCTTACATAATGGGCTGATTCCAGAGACTGAGCTTCTGTTTCTAGCTCTGCAGATGAGTCAGTTAACCTCTCTTTGCCCTTAAAGATAGGGATAATTGTTCCTTGGATTGTTCCTCATTGACACACCTCATGGAGATAATGGGTATGGGTGAGATAACATCCTCAAAGCTATTTGGATATCACACACATATAAAGTGAAATTAGATTCTGGCAAATTTCCATGGACTAGGGATGAAAGGAGTTTTTTTTTGTTTGTTTGTTTGTTTTGCTTGTTTGTTTGTTTTGCAGGGGTGAGGGGCAGTGTTGGTGAGAGACTATAAAAGGGAGCTAAATGTTATGTTTTTGCCCAATGGAAGCATTTAGGAAAATGGCATGCATTCTTAGAGAAATTTCTAGTGCATAGGTGATGCTTTTGCTAGGCATGTGCACATCCTGAAGATGCACATGAAATCCTCAATTGTAGGCGACCTCAGGACCTGGCTCCTTGGAAAACAACTCTCGTTCATTTGCTGTAGTTTGCCATAGTTTGTGCTGTAGGTGCCACCCAGGTAAGATGTCTATTCTAGTCCTTTCCTTCTTCACTCTCCACATTCACACGCTCTCCAAATCTTATCCTCTCTTTCCTCAGCTAATTGCCAGTTACCAACTGAGACTGCTTTATTTCAGACTGCCACTATTTTTTCATATTGACTAATGTGGTCATCTCCCCTCTGATCTCCTGACCTACAATCTTATATCTTTCTATTCCATCCTCAATATCCATGGCATTCACCAGCTTCCTTACTTGGTATCTGTTTCTTTCATTCATTTCTATGCCTGCCACTCCCCAAATAGAGCCTTCACTCCAGACATGCTGAGGTATTCAGTGCTATTTTGCATGTCTGGCTTTTGAATATTTATTACTTAAAATACCTCTTCTTCTTTCTCTATGGGGGGCAGCAGAGTATTGTAGATAGGAGGAAAGGCTTTGTCTTGTGTTCAAATCCGGTTTCCCTTTACATGACCTTGGGAAAAGTTCTGACTATTCTGTGCCTCCATTTGTCACCTGCAATGTTGAGATGATAATAGTATCTACCACATGGGTGGTCATGAGGATTAAGGGAGATAATTCATTTTTGTAAAGTACTTAACACAGTGCCTAGAACATCACAAGCAATGAGTAATTTTAGTTACTGTCAATTATATTTTGGCCAATTCCAATTTATACATTGCGTAAGTCAAAATTTGCTTACTTCTTTTCTTTGGAAACTTTCCTACCATATTTATCCTCTCAATTTCAGAAGAACAGAACACTCCCTCTTTTTCCAGTCTTCTACATTATAGATAATAATACTGACTATTGAAATTATTTATGAATCTGCCTTGTTCACTGGACTGTACATTTATGTATCTAACCATATTTATTGGTATAGATCCTGACACATAAGAAGCATTTCATAAACATGTATTGAAGGGTTGAGTGACAAGTGAGATCAGATGGTTTCTATCGTAAAAAGCCTAGAGCCCTCTTTATGCCTGGAGGTATGTATGTGTGTGTTCCTCAAAGTCTTTGTGGAAGAACTGGACTTCTTTCTGTCTTCTTGTTTGTTTGTTTAAAAAAAAAAAAGCATTTATTTATTTTGAAAGAGAGAGAGAGTGTGCATGTGAGCAGGAGAGGGGCAGAGAGAGGGAGAAAGAATCCCAAGCAGGCCCTATGCTATCAGTGCCAAGTCCGACGAGGGGGGCTCGAGCTCATGAGCCATGAGATCATCACATGAGATGAAAACAAGAGTCAGACGCTCAACCAACTGAGCCACTCAGGCTCCCTGAGCTGGACTTCTTTCTGATACATGCCAATATTCTATTTTCCTGTGTGCTGAAATGAATTTTCTATGGAGAATAGCTCTTTTCCCTCGTGGTCACCTCTAAAGAAAGTCCTCCTCCTCTTTCAACTGATTTCTTCATTGCCCCACAAAGCTTAAACTGGTTTGTCAGCACAAAGTTTCAGATGGCTTGTGGCAGTTCCAGTTTAGCATGCTCAAGAGGATCGATTCTACTATGTTAGGAATTTCTCAATGTTATTAAATGATCAAATAAGAGAGCAAATTGATTGCTGTTTGTAAACTACATTTCCTGACCCAAAATTGATTTCTTAGCTTGGGAATAGGAGGTAGAATCTTTGTTATTTAAAAACGTAGTTTTACATTTAAAGTGGAAATGTATTCAGCTCTCCATAATTAGGCCCCTCTCATGCAAGTTTCCTTATAAATGGTATATCAATGGATGCGTGTTATCATTTCTGTAATTTAATTACAACCTGCTAAATTGTTGTAAATTTAATTAAAAGAACTGCAAGTAAATCATAGTTTTACTTATTAAATAAGTTTTACTTATTAAAATTAGTGTTGTTTTGGGGCGTGGCTCAGTTGGTTGAGCGTCCGACTTTGGCTCAGGTCACGATCTCGCGGTCCGTGAGTTCGAGCCCCGCGTCAGGCTCTGGGCTGATGGCTCAGAGCCTGGAGCCTGCTTCCGATTCTGTGTCTCCCTCTCTCTCTCTGCCCCTCCCCCGCTCATGCTCTGTCTCTCTCTGTCTCAAAAATAAATAAATGTTAAAAAAAAATTTAAAAAAATTAGTGTTGTTTTTACTGTTACTAAAGGTATTTTCTATACTGACTTTGATGAATGCTGAAAGAAATTGAAAAGAAAAAAATCTCAGATGATAGCCAAAAGTTTTAATCACGAGTTTAGCTTTAGGCATTTTGAAGAATAGTGAATTAGATTTCCTAACACATTAATGCTTGCCTTTAGTGAAAAGTTTTTAAAATTCATCATTAATAAGTTTTTATTTGATTCAATAATGTAACTTCCAACGCTGCCGGGGACATATAAAGAAGAGTTGAGGGTAGACTGCCTCTAGAAGTTTCTTGATTCTTTTTGATCAGCCTTTAACATCTTAAAACAGCATCATTTCTCTTAATGTAGGGACAGATGAGTTGTTTTCATCCTTCAAACCTCTCATTCTCCACTTAGCTCAATGAAACATTTTCCTGAATGGCTGATACGTTTCTTTATCTTGTGTTTTCAAGTGTGTGATGCTCTGTGTATTAAAATAGCTTATCAAAATGTCCTTTATGAAAAAGGGTAATGATGCTCAGTTTCCATCCCAGATGGGTAACAATTAGAGCCACAGGATAACATCCAGATGTATTTAAATTTTTAATCCAAAAATGCAGTATAATGGATTATACGCACATGGGAATGCTAAAGTCTACTCAAGAGTGAGGTTTGCTTTTATTGGTGTATCTCTCTTATCTCTTCTTTTCTCCTTTATAAATTAATGACTTTTATGAGCCCAGTAGTTCCATTTACAAATATGGTGATTGGACCGTGTTAGCTCTAAGATTTTTTTTTTTTTAGCTTTAGCATTTCATATTTCTCTGATTGTGACATCAGATAAGGTAAAAATTTATATTCCATGTATGGTGGGGTTAAACATAAATGAGTGCTTTCAAGCTCTTTTAGAGCATGGCTGAGAAAACATGAAAAAAATCTAGTCATGCTAAACCAGGACAGGAACTCAAGTAAAATTTAGTGGCACCTAAAGCATTTCTGTTTTTTATACTGTAAAAAAACATCTTGATCTCATTTTACACTATAGTTACATATATATTTATATATACACATACATGTGTATGATACTAAAATATTGCCAGAAAGTATATGGCAATATGTCAAAAATCTTGCCCCAAATCAAGATTGACTTTTTTTTCTTGTAATTGACGCTATGTAATGGAACATCTGGATTCTGAGTTTGCACCATCATTTGGTAATTTGGTAAGTAAGCCCTGTGTTAAGTGCTCTACAAACATTAGCTATCTCCCTTAATTCTCATGACAATCACCGAGGCAGGTAGTATTACTGTCTCCCCTTTCAGACAACAGGTGACATACAGACTATGTAGATGAACTTTCTGTAGTAAAGTTTTCTTTTCTTCCAGGATAGTGCATTTAAAACATTTTTTAGTGCTTGTATTCATATTTTAGCTAAAACTAAGAAAGAATCAATTGATTTTTAACATCCTAACATGTCTAATCCTATCGATTAGACATAATCCTTGCCCTCAGAGATTAAATTTGGAAGTATAATTTTTTTGAAAAATAATTTGAAACAATATAGCACAGAGGTTGTTTCCTAGAAGTCAGACATCTGGATATTCACATTCCATCTTTCATAAACCTGGTAACAGTCCCCTGATAATTACTTTCATCATGTACACAGTAAGAATAGTAATATTCCAATTTATGTATTATGAGTGACAAATGTTATTTTTAATAATAACAATCTACAGAGTATAATGCCAAGTGAAATAACTCAGTGAGAGAAAGACAAATACCATAATTTCACTCATATGTGGAATTTAAGAAACAAAACAAATGAACAAAGGTGTGGCAAGAGGGAGAGAGGCGGACCAAGAAACAGAGTCTAACTATAGAGAACAAACTGATGGTTAACAGAAGGGAGGTGCATGGGAGGGATGAGTTCAATATGTATGGGGATTAAGGAGTGCACTTGTGATGAGCACCGGGTGATGGATAGAAGTGTTGAATCACTATTCTGTGCATCTGAAACTAATATTACACTGTATGTTAACCAACTGGAATTTAAGTAAAAACTTAAAAAATTATAGAGATGCCCAAAGTATAATAATTGAGAAGAGAGAAGGATCTTTAAATATTTGGATTTCAGATTCCAACTCTGCCACTTATACCCAAATAGGGTTATCATATAAAGGCATATAATAAACCTAGTTTACAAATGAGAAACAGTCTTGGGTTAGATAGCCCAATGAAAATCAGAATTTACAAATACAGAGTTGGAATCTGAAACCCAGATTTCAAAAGGTTGTTCTGTCTTCAAAGTCCATATACTTTCCAGTGAACCTACAAAGATCAGGAATACAAAATGTTGAAGAACAAAGTCAGTTCTCCCAAATCACTGAGGATATCGTGAGAATTTAGTCTGCTCAAAAAGCCGTGAAGTGAGAAACACTGATAGTTTCTCAAGTATGAAGCAGAGGGTGAGATCTCTGTCCTCAGTGAAGAAAGACATGGCAGTTTTGTCCAATTGTAGAGTGAAATAGAGTTTAAAAAAGTCACCGTTCAGGAAATGGAATTAGCAAGTGTATCACAATTCCTTGTACTACATACGTTTCCTCTTCCAAGTGGAGGCCTGTCATACACTGTATAATATTTTCATGTATTGTGAACACATCTTCCAACTCATTTTTGCAAATGTGTAGATAATAATATTTACTAGTGTGTTTTTTGTCCCTACTGGCAGATTACATGTGCTTACTGAATTAGTGCTTTATAAAAATGGCAGATATGGGCCACATTATGCTCAAATAAAGATATGATTGAGGCACTAGGCTAAAAAAATCCCCCAAGCTCTTTGAGTGGCAGCAACTTGGTTCTTTAACACAGCTTTAGCTCCATTCCTCTAAATAGGTTGACAAAATAGAATTAGCTGCCAGTGGGAAAATTTTCAAAAAATCTCTGCAGACAGATGCCAAGATGCATAATGTGTCTTATGGGTGGATGATGACCAGGTTCTTTTTCATCAAGAAGGCAGACAACAAAAGTGATTGCCTCTTTAGGAAAATTCAGACAGACAGTTTTATTTGCCTTTATGAGAATGACTCATTGAATTTATTAGCCAAGTTGAAAAATATCGGGCCACATTTCTATACCATAGCTAAATTATGAGATTTTAGAAATTGGCACAGTCCTGAAAAGTCAACCTAAGAAATACACTTCTGGCTTTAATAAGTAGTAGCCTAGAGCTGGGAGGTGGAGCATAAGTGGGGTCACAGTTGTAAGATTTTACTCTAAATTATCTGTGTTAAAAATATATTTTTACTTTTAATTGAGAGATAAAACCTGGGCTTTTAAACCTTTTTTTTTTAAGTTTATTTATTTTGACAGAGAGAGAGAGCAAGGTAGGGGCAGAGAGAGGGGGAGAGAGAATCCCAAGCAGGCTCTGTGCTGTCAGTTCAGAGCCCTATGCAGGGCTCAAACTCAGGAACTGTGAGATCATGATCTGAGCCAAGAATCGGATGCTTAACTGACTGAACCAATTGGGTGCCCGAAACATGGGCCCTGAAACAATCAGTTTCTTCAAAAAGGTTTCAGAAGTTCTGTGGAAATTATATAGAAAATTGAGGAAAAGTTTTACTTTGCCATTTATTTTGTTCACTCAAAACATGTTTATTGTGACCTAGCCACATATCATATCTGTGTTAGGCAATAAACTTAGGTTCTACTTATCCTTACAGTTTCAACTTAAACATCACTTTCACAGAGAAGCCTTCCTTGACCCCTGTACATGGCTTGACTCCTGTAATATATTCTCATTTATCTGTTAATACTCAATTATATATGTTATCATTATTGCGTGTATAGTGTTTGTCTTCCCTAATTGTAAGTTTATAGAGATTAGGAGCCATATATGTCCTTTTAATTATTTTAACTCCAGGGCTCATAGTAAGAGCTCTGTATTTTTGGAAAACATTCAAGAGGCATCCATGCAAACAGTGAAAAAGTGAAATAACATTACGTTTAATACCATTTTGTTAAAAAGTACAGTGGACATAGAGGACAGGCAAAACCTGGGTGTCTGAGAATTGTCAAAAGGACTTCATGGGGGAAGTGACTCAGATAAGAGTTGTTTGTTTCTGGGTAGAAAAGGTGAGGTAGGTGTAACTGGAAGTGTAAGAAAATGGAGTCTTCTGGTATAGCATGTTTGGGTAAGTACAGACTGGGGCAGAGGAAGTGCCTGGAAATGACTCTGGACAAGTGGTAGGATCCAGCTTTTGAAAGGCCATCCCTATCACCTATTGGATTCCCAGGTAGGGGTGTGTATATATCACATATCCTTTTGGCTTTAATAAGTGCTATCCTAGAGGTGGGAGGTGGGGCATATATATATATATATATATATATATATATATATATATGTATATATACATATATATATATATATGTATATATATACATATATATATATATGTATATGTATATGTGTGTATATACACACACACACACATATATACACATACACACACACACACATATATAATAGGAAGACCTTGGGGAGACAAGTGGGAAAATGACAGGTTTCAATTTTTGTCTCGAGAAAAATGTCCCTATAGTGGATTGCGGATGAATAGCTACTTCTGCCTTCAAATATCCAAACACTATATACCTGGAATATATGGACAGCTTAGTCACTTATGTAACTATTGGCATATATGCCCAGAAACTCTTTTGGGAGTCTCCATTTATAATAATGCCTGAATTTTAAAACTTTTCTATTTGGGGATTTTTATGGATTTTTTTTTTGTTTGTATTTTATCTTGAGTGCTTTGCCAATTCACCATTTTGAATTACTTTTCACATTTTATATCTTATAGAACTTCAAACATTCGTGGTATGTAATGTGATTCTGTCTGTTAATTTAATTCGTATCACCTGCCTGGAAGCTAGATTTTCCCTTCTCACATTCATCAGAGACATGTTTTATTTTGTTTTGTTTTGTTTTGTTGTTGTTGTTGTTTTCTTTTTTCCCCTTTACAATGACTGACAAGGGAATGGGTACTTTTTTAGTAAGCAATAATATACAAAAAAATTAAGTTGTACAGTTGTTTAACATCTAGGTGTTTCTATAGTAGTATTTTTCACAAAGAAGCTCTTTTTTTTTACTCTAAAACAAAATATGAGAAGAAAATATTACATATAGAAAAATAAGAGTGACAATTCCTTTCTTCCTTTGATGAGTGTTAAATAAAAATTACACATACATTTTATTGAGTGAACAGGAAAGCTGTCTGATGCAGTCATGGTAGCCGAGAGTGAGATTAGAAATAATTCCCTCATTTGACATTTATTGAGTGTTTGATAAATGCAAGGAAAGTAACAGTTTGTGTCCTCAAGGAACTTTCAACCTAGAGAGACAAAGAAGCCTATTAAAGCATGGAAACTATTGTAATAAGTGAATGCACACAGTGGCAAGAGAACAATTGACCTGTGGACTTCAGAGAAAGTTTCATCTGGAAGGTGGCATTAGAAGTATATCATGGGCATGCACAGGAGATTATTTGGCAGAGTCTGAAAAGAAACAGCAGAAAATAACATGTCAGACACTATGGATAAGTGAAAATACATGATAGGTTCAGTGACACATAGGGTGTTGTGTGTGTTGGCAGAGGGGGCAGGTTCAAAGTGTTCTTGGAAGGGTAATTTCATATCCATGTAGGAGAGTGCATTAGGCAGAAGAGAAATAGGAACAAGACCTGACTAAAAATGAAATGTAGGGGATTGGCAATGGGATTAGTAAAAAAAGGATTTAAAAAATCATTTCCAAGATGACTTTGGTGACTGATTGGATAAGGTAATGTGGGAAAAGATGGAGACAAGAACCATCTAGAGATGGCTTAAACACATGACTGGGCAGTGTGTCATAATCCAAGACCAGAGGACATATAGTAAGATGAGCAATTCGGGGACACCTGGGTGGCTCAGCCCATTGGGCTTCCACATCTTATCTCAGCTAAGGTCATGATCTCAGGGTTTGGTTTGTGAGTTTGAGCCCCAAGTCAAGGTCTGCCCTCACAGCACGGAACCTGCTTAGGATTCTGTCTCTCCCACTCTCTGCCCCTCCCCTTACTCATGTTCTCCACTCTAAATACATACATACATACATACATACATATATACATACATACATGCATACATAATAAGCTTAAGATGAGGAAGTCTGATGTTATGAGAGGCATAGGATATTAAGAAGATCCTAGAAGTCACCCAAACCAACCTATTTCTTCAAATCTCTTCAGATCTTTCTTCTTCTATGACAGAAGGAATTTTTGAAATTCAGCAATTAACATTAACTTCAGTGGAAATTCTAAGCCTAGGTAACAGATATGGACAATCAGATTTATGTCCACTTTGCAGCTCATAAATGGATTTGTAAAATAACAAATCAGTGTGTAGATGACCTTGAAATACCTTTAAAACAGTGTTGTAGGAATAATGATTGGTAAAAAAAAAAAACAAAAAAAACCAAAAAAAAAAAAAACAAAAAACACCAAGCACTTTTTCTTTTTAAAGGAAGATATGTCTCAAAAATCAGAAATATTTAAAAAGCAGATACAACACAGCATATAGATTGTTTTGTGTACCTGTTTTCTACTCTTGTGAGGTAGATTAGTTACCAATTATTTGGCTAGTTCATTGTCCTATTCCAGTAATTGGCATTTTTTGTGTGGAGTGGCATCCACAAATGTACACATTTCCCAACACTAAACAAGAACCTGGAACCCAGTACATATTCAATAGCTTCTTGTAGAATGAACGAGTGTATGTATAAATATGTGTTTTACTCCAGTTTTCCAGATGCTGTCTGCAGACAATAATATCAAGAGAATTTTCAGTTCTAACCACTGACTCATTAATTCAAGATACTATTAACTATTTTATCAACTTCATTCCCACCTCATCTGACATTAAGCTGGGATCTTACCTTTATCTTTCACCTATTATGAATAACCTTATGATGTTTTTTGCAGTTGAACCTGGCTGGTTGGTGGCCTTCTATTTGCTACTGGCCTTCTTGGAAAAAACAAAACAAAACAACAACAACAAAAACAAACCTTCTAGTACTATCCTAAAACTTTGAAGATTATCTCCTTATACATTTTCAGGTGTTTTTTTTTTGTTTTTTTTTTTTTTTTTTAAAGCTGCCTGTAAGGGTTAAAGAGCATATTTTCAGGTTTCTTGAATGGACAATATGAAAATAATTTTTAAACAATGATAGTAAATAGGGGCACCTGGGTGGCTCAGTCAGTTAACGTCCAACTCTTGATTTCAGCTCAGGTCATGATCTAATGGTTCATGAGTTCAAGCCCCACATTGAGCTCTGCTCTGACAGTGTGGAGCCTGCTTGGGATTCTCTCTTTGTCCTTCTCTCTCTGCCCCTCCCTCATGTCTCATTCTCTCACTCTCAAAATAAATAAATATATTTTTTTAAATATTATAAAAAATAATGATGATAAGTACAGGTGAGGTGCAGAGAAGTGAAGCTGATTGTAGGCCTTCCAAAAATTTTCACTGCATAGCTCATATTAAAAATAACATGAATACCAACAATGTCAATAGAGATATTTGAGTGCTTATGATTTGATATTAATAACAAAATAGAATGTAAATTCTGGAGTCACTTCTGTTTACATATTGTGAATTTTTTGTATGACTATTGACAGATTACTTAGTATCTCACCATTGTTTTTTTTTCTTTGAATAATTGGGATAGGATATGTCCTTTATAGGGTTATCATGAGGATTGAATGCAAAAGCATTGCATGAAGTGCTTCACACAGTGTAGAATGGAGCAGACCCTCAGTGGATATTATTTATCTGTTGAAAGATTATTTCCTCTGCTATAGAAATCTGAAGTCAAATTATGATTGTCTTTCTTTTTTGTTTCCTTCATCTGGTAATATTTAACATTGGCCCCCATTTTTCTCCTGTCCTAATTTGAATGGAGCCTAACAAGTTTTTGTCACTGTTTTTAGCCTTCTGAGCAGCATATATGTCATACATTCTCACTTAGGTTTCTTCTTGCATATTTTTACTCATATCTTTTTCTGACATATTCTTATCACAGGAGTGGGTGTGTTTGTGTGCATGTATGTACATATTAGGTGAAAGGCTTTCTATTTTTTCCTCTATGTATTTTTTTTATTAAAAAAATTCTTTAATGTTTATTTTAGAGAGAGAGAGTGTGTGAGCAGGGGCAGGGGAGGGGCAGAGAGAGAGGGAGAAACACAGAACTTGAAGTGGGCTCCAGGCTCTATGCTGTCAGCACAGAGCCGGATGTGGGGCTTGAACTCACGAACTGTGAGATCATGACCTGAGCTGAAGTCAGACGCTTAACCGATTGAGCCACCCAGGTGCCCCTTTTCCTCTATTTTTAAAGAAGCCTTATTGAGGTGTAATTGATATACAAATAACTGCAAATACATAATGTGTACAATTTGATTAAACCATTTTCACTATAGAAGTAGCAGACACATCCATCATCTTTTTAACTTGCCTTGTGACCTCCCTTGTTTATGGTAGCAAAAATATTTAACATATCTACCCTCCGCACTTTCTAAGTGCAGCATACAATATTGTTGACTATAGGCCCTATGCTATACAGTAGATTCTTAGATTTAACTCATTGTGCATACTGAAACTGTATCCCTATTCATTGATCAACAGCTCCTCATTTCTCCCTAACCACACAGCCTCTTGTAACCAGTTTCTAGTCTCTGCTTCCATGAGTTTGATTGCATTAAATGCCTCCTATAAGTAGACTTATCTAGTATTTTCTTTCTGTGACTGGCTAATATCACTTACCAAAATGCCCTTAAGTTTCATCCATGTTGTTGCAAATGGCAGAATTCCTTTTTTTTTAAAAGTTGAATAATATCCCATTGAATGTATATAATACTGATTTCTTTTATCTATCCATTCATCTATCCATGACCAAGTTGTTTCCACAACTCGGCTATTGTGAATAGTACTGGAATGATCAATCATGGGAATGCAGATATATCTTTGAGATCCTGACTTCCAATTATCTTGTATATATATCCACGTTGAGATTGCTGGACCATATGGTGCTTCTATTTTTAATTTTGTGAAGAACATCCATACTGTCATAGCAACTACACCATTTTACATTGCCACCAGCAGTGTAGAAGAGTTCCAAATTTTCCACATTCTCACCAACATTTGTTATCTTTTGTTTGTTTGTTTTTGATAACAGCCACCCTGGCTGGTGCGAGTGATATCTCATTGTGGTTTTGATTTGCATCTCCCTGATGACTAGTGATGTCGAGAATTTTTGCATATAACTATTGGTCATTTGTATGTCTTATTTGGGGGACAAAGTCTATTTAGGTCCATTACCAAATTTTAAATTAGATTATTTGCTTTTCTGATGTTGAGTTTTTTTATAGATTTTGGATACTAACCCTTTATCAGATAGATATATGGCTTGCAAGTTTTTTTTTTCTTCCCCTTCCTTAAGTTGTTTTATTCTTTTTTCATTCTATTCATTGTTTCCTTTGCTGTATAGAAGTTACAGTATCTAAAACAATATGGCACCAGTATAAAGATAGGCATATAGACCAAGGGAACAGAATAGAGATCCCAGAATGAAAACCATACATAATCAAGTGATGTTCTACAAGGGAACAAGAATACATGATGGAAAAAAAAAACATAGTCTCTTCAACAAATAACATTGGGAAAACTATATATCCTCCTGCAAAATAATAAAATTAGATCACTACCTACACCATACACAAAAAGAAACTCAAAATGGATGAAAGACTTAAATGTAAGACACAAAGTGTAAAGCTCCTATGAGAAATCATAGGGGAAAACATTTTGGCATTGGTCTTGAGAATGATTTCTTGCATCTGGCATGGAAAGCATAAGCAACAAAAGCAAAAATATACAGGTGGGACTACATCAAAGTAAAAGGTTTTCTTTAAATGACATTTTACTCAAGAGTATTAGTTGTAGGTATTATTACCAGAGTATCTCTTTATAGGTTTCCCATTCTTTGTGTTGGTTATTGTTCTGAGTCCCACAAAGTGGCTGATACTGCATTGTTGCTTCTCAGCTCTAATGGCTCTTATTCAACGGATGCCAATTTTCTTAAGGATTTTAGCATGTCTACCTCCATGACCCATTACTACCCAGTGATGGATTTAAATCTAGGGTGGTACTTCTCCATATTGCTGCTTATTCATTTTGAGAAACAAATTGTTAAACATTAAAAAAATAAATCCCTGTATTTGGGTGAATGAGGTTTTTTAGTAGCTTTAAGACTGTTGATTTGTCCTTAATTATTATTTTCCTATATGTTGACTTTAAAATTTATGTTACAAAATCCTCCTCTTCTCTCTTATTTTCGTTAAGTGAACAAAACTTGAAATATTTGTCATTAGTTGTACAGATATGGTCACAATCATACATATATTCAACAAGTATTTTTTTGTTTCTTTCAGTACATGTCAAGAACTCTTCTAGAGTTAGAAAAACAGTGAAGAACTAGCCAGACAGTATCCTTGTTACCTTGGAGCTTATCTTGGGGCATGGATTTCAGGTAGAAGTAAATGCTGTGAAGTTAATATAGCCAGGTTATATGATGCAGAATAATCAGTGGGACCAGTTGTCATAGTGGGTTTCTCTATGCTACCACATTTTAGCTGAGTCCTAAATAATGAGAAGGAAGCAGCCATATGACAATTTGGGTAGGACATGAGTGTTCTCAGGAAGAATTGAAAGCAAATTTAAAGGTACTGGAATTGCAACAGTCATGATGTGTTTTAGGAATACCTTTATAACTAAAGAGAAATTAATAAAAAGGTAGTTTGAAGATGATGTGCTCAGAGAAGTGGGAAAGATTTGCATCATACAGGGTCTTACACATCATAGAAAAAAGAAACGTTTTGACTTATATTAAGTGTAAAATGAAATATTATAGAATTTTAAGTAGTCCTGTAGTATAACCAGATATGCATTAACAAAATGATTATACCCATTTGTGAAGAATAAGTTATAGTGGGTCAGTAGCAGAAGCAATAGGTCCAAGTTGGTGACCTCTGCAATATTCCAAGTGAAGAGGACAGTAACTTAGGCTATGATAGCAACAGTGAAGATGGAGGGAATTGGTCATATGCTAGATAAAAAGGCTATAGTAGTTACTGAAGGTATAGAGGTATGTTTAGATAGATATAAATCAATGATTTCTTCTAATTTTGGGGGATGAGTAAACGAGTGGTACCATTTACTGTGATAGAGAAGACTTGGAGGTATTTTTCTTAGAGAAGACATGTAATATTTGAGAAAGTGCCCTGGAAAACAACTTAGAAGATCTGAGTTGTGGTTACTTTTTCTTTAGAAATAGTGTGCTAAGAAATAAGTCACAAAATAACACATCTTACTTTAAGTAGAGTCTACTTCCAACTCTAACGTCTTATAATATGATGAAAATAGAATAAATTACAAACCCCTGTAGTTTTCTCCTTCAAAAGCTCTAAATATATTTTTATGTAATTATCTGATTCTTAGAAATTTTAGAAAATGCTTTTTGTGATGTTCAAGTATATGAAGTTCGTGCTTTCAAACGTTGTTATGTATTCATACACAATGCCATAATGAACAACAAATCATCTTCAATTATTAATTATAAAACTAACAAAGGAAGTTATAGTTCTTTACATTTTATGCCAAAATAAAAATTTTGTTATTTTTGTTTGGTTAATGAAAATACAGGCTTTATATTTCATGTCAGTTTTATCCAGTGAAACTGTGTTAAATTTGATATTTGAAAGACACACCAACACATACATGTGGAATCATGTGTAAAGCAACAAACACAAACACATAGAATTCAGTGCAGAATGTTTTATTTGGAATAGTCTAAAATGTCATGTAATTTTTTCGTGTATTCTAATGTGGGCTCTAATTTAAAAAATTAGAATGAAATGTTTCCATTAAATATTTCTATTAGATAAATCAAGTATGAGAAAAGTGTATATTCCATTTACATCTTCACCTCATTAAGGGCAATAACTTAGTGGGACCATTTGTATTGTCCTAGTCCCTCAAGATCACCCTGATAGCTCCATCAACTTCCGCAAAATGATAGCCCAATCACATTGTACTCAGTTTTCCTCTCGTCCCCATCCTCCCCTCTCCTGATCTTCACTCTCCCTATTTTCTCACTCAGTCAGAAAACTGTATCCAGTCTGGTCTTGAGTGTCTGCGCAGGGTTCTGCTTCTAAAAGGCACTACACTTGACACTGTCCTTGGTACTGAAAGGTCAGCCATCAGAATGATTCCACTAAAACATAAGTAGGATCTGAAGACAAAAAGGGTAGAGTCTTTTATTTTCTCAAAGAATAAACAGAATATTTAAGAAAAAAATTATAAATTTTCTTCAGGTGGGGGTTCATTCCAGGTTCATGAGTTTAAAAAAATAATGATGTTTCCTTATCTACTTATTCCACAGTAATCCCATAGGCTAGCCCCCAATTTCTCTCCCTCTTCAATGGGATCAATATTATAGAAAATTCCTACACACTTTGGAGCAGATTCCACTTTCATTGTTTCTTAGAAAAATAGTTTACAGCTTACAACTTCATTATAAATTAATTACATTTAGAAAATCTCTGTAACAGTTGGCTTAAGGAGTGATTTAGGATTTTTTTTATCTGTCTTATTTTATCTTGGATTGGGTTACTAAGCTCTCAAGACTGGTGTTCTATAATTACGTTCTCATGGATTCTGAATGTGGTTTTAGTAGTTATGTCCCTTTGAGAGTTGGGGCTGACTTAAAGGAAGAGGAAAACTAAATTGACTGTCAGTAAATTGGAAAATCATGCTATCCCTCTGCTGTCAAAAGTCATACAGACGACATGCACTGTGATATATAGAGTCCTCCTCAGAGTTGTAAATTCACAGCATACTAGAAAACTTCTCCTAGGAGAGTATTACACTTTTTTTTTCTTCTTCCCATTTTCAGTCCTCTACCAGTTTTAACACCATCTTCAACATATGGCTGGTGTCTTGACAGAAACTTTAATAATAGGACAAGACAAGTCAATTTACCACTACAGTATTCACCGTCTTACTCTAAACACCTACTTGACCATAAACTGAAGGGTCTGGAGTTTCACTGAAGGTATTTCTTCAGTGAATAGACATAATTCTTTAGTAATTGAATAGTAAATAGTATTTTAATGCAGTAAGAGAAAAATCTTTTCTAAGCAGGCAACCTGGTTTAGTGTAAGATGTAAGGCAAAGAAATATAGCATTATTTTAGGTAGAACTATTGAAAACTGGGGCGTCTGGGTGGCTCACTTGGTTAAGCATCTGACTTGGGCTCAGGTCATGATGTTGCGGTTTATGAGGTTGAGCCACATGTCAGGCTCTGTGCTGACAGCTTGGAGCCTGGGGCCTAGTTAGGATTCTGTGTCTCCCTCCCTCTCTGCCCCTCCTCTGCTCATTCTTTCTCTCTCTCTCTCTCTCAAAAATAAATAAACATTAAAAAAAGAACTATTGAAAACTGATACATCTCCACTTTTGGGCCCCACAGACTTCTGATATTGATGCTTAAGTGAGTAGTCCATAATGTGCAACTCCGCATATTAAAAATATCTTGACATGAGGATATTATCTCATGAGGATAATATCCTCACAAGAGGATGTCAAAATCACATGGAATTCTCCTAATAATATTTACAATGGCATTGTTTTTTCAATTAGGAAACTAATAAAAATCTCCAACAAGGATACAATTATACAAAAAACATACTTAGGTGGGTTTGATTACCTTTTAAAACAAATGTTGTGGAATATTGGATGATTAATTTATGAATTTATGCCGTCTAGCATATTCAAGTCATGAACCTTGGATTTGTACTATTTAAACACCAGTGAGTATGAATATGCTAGGGACTTGTCAAAGCAGAGTGAGTCAGAACTCACAGGTTATACTGAGAAAAACTAGGTAGATTTCTACCTTCTTGAGGTTCAAGAGTACTTAAATATTTTTTATTTTACAATTTTATTTGTAGAAAAACTAAAAAGTCACTGGGAAAGCTAAAATATTACTTTGTATATTATTTGTTTATTACCAACAATAATCAGCGCAGAATTCTTGCCTACATGGTTCTTACATTCTGGCAGTGGAATCAAATCTGAGATAAATAATTCATAGCATGTTTTTCTTAAGGACCAGCACATTCAAAGATCTTAGAACAGGAGTGAGCATAACAGACAAAAGGAATTATAGCAGGACAGCTTGGCTAGCCCAGGAAGGGTTTGGGACCATGGTACAATCTGAGTCTGACAAGGGAAGTAGGAACCAGACATGCAAGGACTTGTAATGGTATCAACACTGTCTCTGATGATAGGATCTGAGTCTCTGCATTTATAACAGCAAAAAAAAAAAAAAAAAAAAAAAAATCCAGTGGTTCTTATCTATATTAATTTATTAGTCTATGTTTGAGAGACCTGGCTTATGGAGAGTCCTTAGTAACTATCTTTAAAACCCAAACCCAGGCTTTGTGGATAACCAGTCAATGTGAGGTACAATCAGAGAAGGACAGAAATGGATTCCCACACTTTAAACTACAGGGATCCACAGGGATCCATACATGAGACAGGACCAAATGAAATGGCATTTCAAGTGTGCTATTGAACCACAACTTATAGGCTTTAATATGCTAATTCTACAAATTTTAGGACAGTCAAAAAAAAAAAAAAGGAAGAAAGAAAAAATTGAAAAGAATTAAAGAAGGAAAAGTTAGGATGATAGATGCGTGATGTCCTCATGACTTAACATGGAGAAGGCAAAGGGATAACACTTTAGCACAAGACCCGAATCAAATAATGACTTTTCACCTCTGCTTTTCTACCAGGTCATGTTAACTTTTTAATCTCTCACCGTGATAGGGCATTTCAATCACAATGCATAAACCTTATGGAATGATTGATTTGTTTTTAATATTCAAGACCAATAGCAGCCTAGAGTCTTCTGTGAGTAATTTAAGGTAGTTTTTAAATGGCCTTTATAGAAGTTTACTATGTTTACTACCCCATTGAGCATATAAAAATTCACCATTGAGAGAGATTTAGAATGGGAAAATGTAATATAATTCGGAATTAGTAATTGGAAAAAAATATTGATATCCCAGTTGTTGATCTCCTGCCTTACAGATACTTTTCACAATAACCATCCCTGTGGCAGAAAAATTTATCTTCTGATATTGCCCTTCTTGCTTAGATTGATATATTTTTATAAGCTTCTGAATGTGTCATGATCTGAACAAATGAAAAAGCAAAATTCAAAACTGTGATGTCTCAGTGTCAAGCCAGTGTTTGTTTTCCCTAAGCCAGAGCTGGAGGAGAGGCAGCTGCCAAAAGACCTTCAGGCTGGGCTGGAAACACTGTGGGTAGGCATCAGGGTCAAGAGAGCCATAAAGGAGTCAATTCACTTTTAGCTTCTTTTTAGTTTACCGTGTGTTGTCTGTGACTTAAGATTTGTACAGAGCAACAAATAGGAGGGAAATGGAACGCTGAGATCCTGTGGGTAGGACAGACAATGAGTGGCCCTGGGGTCCAATAGCTAATCAGAGGGGGAGAACAAGGGTATTGACAGATCCTCCTGTGTCTTTTAGAGAAGGAGGCTCTGGCATGATGAAGCCCTGTTAGTTTCCTTTTAGGAAGAGCTATCTGGTTGCTGAGAAAAAAAAAAAAAAAGCTGCACTGCCAACCACATTTATTCCCTATGAAAAGAGAAGCCGAGGAAGGCAGATACAGCTAAGTAATCAGTTTCAGAGAGCAAATAAAAATTAAATGAAGGAATAAGAATGGAAAGGGGATGAAAATAAGAAAGGGGAAGGGCAGAGAATGTTTAGCAAGACCTTAGCACAAAGGCTGGAAGTAAAGTAAATGTAAAGCTCCAGGGTAGGGAAAAATATCTTAAAGGTAGGACGTAGGAAGAAGCACAGCTCTTCTTTTACAAAGAAACGTTTTTAAATTTCAGAGTCACTCTTTGAAAGTACTTCTAGTTGCACAAAGAGAAGTGAGGCTGGAATCTTAGCGTTAATTGATGGTAGTCATTGCTGTGACGAGGTCACTCCTAAAGCAGGTAGATACTGGAATGAACGCATATATATCAGGAGAAATATTGGTAAACTACAAACCAAATGAAAGAAGAGTATTTGACAGTTGTTAAAGTTTCTAGAGAGGAACCTGATCACCTAGAATTTTAGACAGCACGTATGTTACTTTATTGGAAGGATGCCTTTAAATAGAATTTTTTAAGTTCATTTATTTATTTTACGAGAGAGAGGGAGAACATTTATTTATTTTAAGAGAGAGGGAGAGACAGAATCCCAAGCAGGCTCCACGCTGCCAGTGCAGACCCGAGGCGGGGCTTGAACTCAGAAACCGTGAGATCATGACCTGAGTTAAAATCAAGAGTTGGATGCTTAACCAACTGGGTCACCCAGGCGCCCTGGAGGGCCACCTTTATTTTTTTTTTTTTAATTTTTTTTTTAACATTTATTTTTGAAAGACCGAGAGAGACAGAGCGCAAATGGGAGAGGGCTAGAGAGAGGGAGACACAGAATCGGAAGCAGGCTCCAGGCTCCGAGCTGTCAGCACAGAGCCCGACACGGGGCTCGAACCCATGAACTGCGAGACCATAACCTGAGCTGAAGTCAGCCACTCAACCAACTGAGCCACCCAGGCGCACCTAGAGGGACACCTTTAAAAGGAGAATGTCGTGATATTCTAAGTGAGCATGATTTGATCGTGTGATTTGATTAGCCTAGGGTTAACAGCAGACACAGAATTCTTGGAGACATACTTGTGGATAGATGAAACTTACATATTATTTGAAGTGTTTTTCATTTTAGTGTTTCCTAGAGGAAATTAGATTTCTCATAGAAGATAGGGTAGCATTAATGTTTTAATAGATTTAAAGACTCAATAATTAACAAACCCAGTAGGAAAAAAAAATCTGACTTGGTCAATGATAATTAAAGCCTCTCAAATAATTTAAATATAAATTTTGAAAGGAAAAAAATTAAAAAGAAGGTAAAGCCTGTGTATTTGGTTCTGTTGCAGAACTACTTCTATGACATGAATGTTGATTTTTTTTTTTCTCATTTAAAACACTTTGATAGCCTTCAGGCTTTATCTCAGGGGTTACTTCCTCCTCATCAATTTCCATCATTTTGAGCCCCATTTTTCTTCCTTGTTTTTGAGTTAAGCTCCCTTTTATATCTTTACTTCACTGTCCCTGTAATTCTCCTAACCTAAAACTTCTCACACCAGATTGTAATTGACCATTTATTTGCTTATAATAGCAACTCAACTGAGGGTCAAGGCCAAGTTCACCTCACTGCTCTGGCTATAGTAAATGACACAGAGAAGACACAAGAAAATAATAAATGGCAATAGTTAATATTAATAGAAAGCTAATTATATGTCAGATATTGTTATGAAGGGTACAAAACCATTAAATTATTCCAAATGCACAACTCTAAAAAGTAGGTACTATATTTATCCCCATTTTAGATATGAATAAACTGGAACTTTGTGACCTGTCTAAAGTCTTGCTATTTATAAGAAGTAAAGCTGCAAGTCAAACTCAAGAGGTCTGTTTCCAGACCTGTGCTCACAACTGTTGTGTTGTTACTCTCTTACATTGAGGAAATGAAGGGGCTGAGTGCCTAGCACTTACCATGTTATATTGGTATCCTTTCTCTCTGTATCATCTATGGCAGTAGAAACTCTTCAGGAGCAAAACATCTTATTCATGTGTGTTGTACCATTGTGGCATAATGCCTAGTTCATGGTTTGAGTTCTTAAACTCAAAAGGTAGAGCAATTATATAAACTTTATCTGGAGAGGTTTGACATAGAAAAGTGCATTGGATTCATGTGATCTGTATGGGGTCACTTCTGTAGGCATTGTTCTTGAGAAAAATTAGGATCATAAATAAGATTGATATCTCTGAAGATGGAGTTTTGGAAAAACGTCACAAGCTCACTTTAGGAAGCCAGAACAAGATGCACAGTACATACTCTTTAAAAGAAAGAATGAAAAAAAACAAAAAAAAGGAGCGCCTGGGTGGCTCGGTCGGTTAAGCGTCCGACTTCGGCTCAGGTCATGATCTCGTGGTCCGTGAGTTCGAGCCCGGCGTCGGGCTCTGTGCTGACAGCTCAGAGCCTGGAGCCTGTTTCAGATTCTGTGTCTCCCTCTCTCTGACCCTCCCCCATTCATGCTCTGTCTCTCTCTGTCTCAAAAATAAATAAACGTTAAAAAAAAATTAAAAAAAATAAATAAAAGAAAGAATAGATCCCATAGTATGTATCTTTAAAAAAAGAAAATTTAGGGAATAAATGAATGATCTTAATTATTCAAGAAACTTATAATGTTAGTAATAGACTATCTCTTAAGATTAGACGTAAAGAAGAGTTTAGGGGGTACGCCTGGGTGGCTCAGGCAGGTAAGCATTCAACTATTGACTTCGGCTCATGTCATGATCTCACAGTTTGTGAGTTTGAGCCCTGGTCATGCTTTAAGATGACAGTGCAGAACCTGCTTGAAATTCTCTCCCTCCCTGTGTCTCTGCCCCTCCCCCATGCTTTCTTTGTCTCTGTCTCTGTCTCTCTCTTTCTGTCTCTCTCAAAATAAACAAACGTTAAAAAAAAAGATTTTGGGACTAGGAGTCAAGCACAGACATGTTTGCTATGAAATTGTAGCATGTCTTTTAATGAATATAGGAATTCATTGCTATTGTGTGCACCTTTGATCTTTTAAACAAAGGAAACTAGTTGTAGTGAGAAGAGAAGGTCTTTGAAAATGCTGGGAAAAAAACAAAGCAAAACCATTTATTTTCCCTTTTTTCTGTCTGCTAAAGCAGTGTCTATCATGCATAAATCTTTCGTACAATAATGTGTGTATTGTGTGCATGCTGGCATTCAAGATTCTGGGGGGAGATCAAGAAATGTCCAATAGAAGATCGTCTCAATGAGGAGCATGTCAGGATATTTATTGATAGATCTCTAGTGCCTACAATAGCAGAAGGCATATATTAGATGTAAGATAAATCCATGTAGAATTAATAAATGAATGCATACATAAAATATGAATGTGTCCATCCCTTAAGAGCTTTTACTTAGAATTGGATATGATACAACAGAATACTTGCTATATGTAATAGAATGAAAGAGAAATCAAGTCTGTCTATGGAGTAATGAAAGCCATCTTGGAGGAAATGGACCTTGAGAAATGAATTTAAACAAAATATTAGAGGAAATTCCACACTAGAATGTTATCAGTTGACTTGGCATGGACTTATTAAATGATCATATTATCCTCTATAATAGCCTTGACCCCCAACCAGAAGAAAAATGAAATAATAAATAGCAAGTTATTTTGCCCACTCATAGGGAATGAATGTGTGCTTAACGTAATGAAACAGATGTTATAATAAATATAACAGCTATTATTTTTCTAAGTAGGGGTTCCCCATTTCAAAAAACGTGCTTTGGAAATGCAAAATAGAATACTCTATATTACACTTAGTTTTCTACAATATATTGTTAAGGATCCATTATTTTTTTTCATTCAGAAACAGTGGAACATAACTTTGAAAATATGCAAAAAATGGCAAATAATGCAAAGTCATTAGAATCCATGGCAACTAAAGATTGAAAAAATAGTTTGGTTTAAACAAAATTTGTATATAATTAGAAAAAAATTAGAATATGTTTGTGTCTTATAAAGTGCCTTACTGTAATTTCTAAGAGAGAAGTTTCAAAAATATTTACAATAATATTATGAGAGTTTAAATATAAATAAATAAAATAGAGTGAGTTGGTTGTACTTCATTATCTTATATTATGACCATGGTTTAATGAAGAGAACTCTCAACTTGGAAGCCAGAAATCTGGATGGATTCCAATCCCACTTTTCTGACAAACTCGTTGGGTGATTTTTGGACTAATCACTTCACCTCCTTGGCTTCATTTACCTTAACTGTAAAAAGAAGTTGAATCAGGGAATCAACCCCTGAATAATATCTTGTAATAATGTGCTGTGATCTTCTCATTATAGCCATTATTAGCAAGAGAGAAATTAATGCAATGACATAGAAAAAAACTAAAAGCATATATAGTATTTAGAATAGAAATAATAATAACTGAGCCCTTTGTTGTAAACTAACAAATTGTATCAAATTGGCAAATTGGAGAAATGGGAAACACTCAGTAATGGTAGAACAAGAGAGTATTCTGAAAGGTAACATTCACCAAACCAATGGCAGTTGGTAAAATAAAAACATCACTATTATAAAATTTTGCTGAGCAAAATTGGTTTCAAGTAAGTTTTATTTAGTTTGTTGAAAATGCAGTTTGTGCATTTTCACTCTTAAGGTTGTACATCATTGCAAGAGTTGTGCAAAGGTTGAGACTCATACTTGTGCATTTTCACTCTTAAGGTTGTGCGTCATTGCAAGAGTTCTGCAAAGGTTGAGACTCATAGTCTGGTTGCCTAGTTAGACAGCCACAAGCAGAGATTCTTTTCACTGTAACACAGAAGTACCCAAACTTGAATGTCAATCTGAATCATTTGGGGGCACTTTTATGTAGAAAAAGAGAGAGTGGGAAAGAGCAGTTCATTTCTGGGCTTTAGTCCAGAACAAGTGAATCAGAATTTGCAGGTGATGGAGCTCAGATGCCAGTGTTTTTTGAAAGCTTCCTCACCCTTGATTTCATCGTGCAGACAAATAGAGGAACCACTGCAAACTCATGGCACCCCCTCATACAAGCATTTAATGAATTCAGCAACAATTAAATTTAGGGACAGATGGCACAGCTGACCACTTTAACCAATCCCAGTAGGATGGGGACAGCTATTGTGGTCGACCTCAGTTTCTTTTTGAATAGATACATAGGAAATGGTCTGGTTTACTATCTCATGAGGTGAGTAAATTATTTGCATTAATAACATACATTTATGGTTCCTTAAAATGCTACCTCTTTTATACTTAGTAGAATTTTACATTTTATTAAATGTTGGAGATTTAAAGCTACAGCATACTTTCATCGTCTAATTTAAGTTTTCCAGTCTGCAGATAATAAAATTAAGGATTAGAAAGTGAAAATGGCTTGCGTATGGTAACAGGGTCAAAAATTTGCAGAGCCAGATCAGGATCCAAGTTTCTTAATGCCCATTTCATTATACATTAAATCTTGTTGCCCCTGATATTTCATATTCCTAGCACGGAAAAGCCTGAAAATGTAACTGTTATGAAATTTGGCATTCGCAACATCAGAATCTTAAATTCCTTAATATAGAATGGATTTCTGCATATTTGTGGCCAAAGTAATGTGTATCTTATTGATGTGTATTAAGCTTCTAATTGAATGTTTACCTATTACAAAGTTTAGTAATTTATTTACTTTTGCCAAAAATACTTATATGAGTTATCAATCCAAAAGCTATTCATAAAAATTTCACTCTGAAGTTCTGAAGAAAGATACAAAGAAATCTTAATCAGGTCATATTGCCCTCCAGATAGGAATGCAGATGCCATGTGGCACTCTCAATATTGCAGTAGTTACTAACATGTTCTTTGCAATCAGAGTTGGGTTGAAATTCTAGGTATTCAACTTTCAAAGGGCTAGAGCTATAGTGATCATGCACCAGTTACTTAGCGTGGATTTTCTCAAAATCATATAGATGATGATGTTAACAGTAAGTGTCTGATTTAAGCATTGATGAGGATCAGGTGAGAAACAGGGTAGCGGGCGGGGAGGGGGTGTGTTTTACCCCATTGCCAAGCATAGAGTAAGCACTCACTAACTGGCTACTTTTGTTAATATTGTCAATAATTATCAAGCCTTCAATCTTGTTTACTCCAAATAGTATTTAGAGAAACGTCAAATAGGTTGAAAATGTAGTATTTAAAAATCTGATTTCCCAATTAGTGAAGTGAAATTGTATCAAACTTGATAGAGACCAAAGAGGTTGATGTGGATTATCCCAAAGTAAGGGATAGGGGATTGGAGCCTGAGCTAAGAAAACAGGGTGGTCACATGGGAGGGAGGCAAGTACAGGAAGTTGGAACTTGTGTGGAATGAGGATTTCCCCTGTAGACAGGCAATGATAATAATAGGAGATTGCCCATATACAGGGGCATTGCTCAGATAATTAAATATGTAAGTTAAAGGGAGGCAGGTTTCTTACTGTTTGAGGTGGAAAAGAATAGAACCTGTAATGTTAAATTATAATTGGAATAGAACCATGTGTAAATATATATATGTGTGTATATATATGTATACATATGTATACACACACACACCAAAGGGCCTGGGATCAGTGATGCACCAAAAGCTATGAGCCCACCTAAAACCCAAATCTCGTTTTCTAGATACTATTTTCCAGTATAAAGAATTAAGATTCCGGGGCACCTGGGTGGCTCAGTCGGTTAAGCGTCCGACTTCAGCTCAGGTCATGATCTCACAGTATGTGAGTTCGCGCCCCGCGTCGGGCTCTGTGCTGACTGCTCAGAGCCTGGAGCCTGTTTCGGATTCTGTGTCTCCCTCTCTCTCTGACCCTCCCCCGTTCATGCTCTGTCTCTCTCTGTCTCAAAAGTAAATAAATGTTAAAAAAAATTTTTTTTTACAAAGATTCCTTGGAGAAATAACTAATTACAGGAGAAATACAAGGTGAACCTAGAACATCTCATTGTGCTGGTAAATAAAAAGTTGCTCAAATAATGAGTGCAGAACAGGAAAGCACACAGAAGCCTGTGTGAATAGGTCAGCTGGCCAAATGTGGGACAAATCAAGCATCAAAATAAATATTGATAGTATTAGGTTATAATCCATAAAAATGATAGGAAACCATGAAAACATATTAGTATGGGGAAAAGGAAAAATGGGAGATGGAGGGCAGGAGAGGAGGGAAGGGAAAGAAAGGTAGGGGATCTGAAAGACCAAGCTTTCAACCCGAAGAGACTGCAGAAATTATTGAGTCAGCAAAAGAATGCTTACCAATATGTTCATGGTGGTCACATTAATAGTGGTAGAATTTTCAGTATTTTTATTGTGTTCTTTTATATATTGTTTGCATTGTTTACAATGAGCATGAATTATTTATGTAGAAAAATATGCTATGTTTATCAAGAAAGAAAAGAAAGAAAGAAAGAAAGAAAGAAAGAAAGAAAGAAAGAAAGAAAGAAAAAAAAGAGAAGGAAAGGAAGGGAGAAGGAAGGAAAGGAAGGATGGAAGGATGGATGGATGATGGGAAGTTTGAGGATTGGGACATTTACATAGTCCTGAAATCCTTCTCCCCAAAGTATCTATTATTTACAAAAGAAAAAAAGTAATTTTATAGTAGAGAAGCCTGGAATCAAAGCTAATATCACTATAAAGGAGCATATCAAATTCATGTGTCATTTTATAGGATGCAATTAGAAAAACACAGCATTATCTCTGTGATCTTTCTTTCAAAGTACTCTTTAATCTTATCAAAAGGAAATACCAGACAAGCCCAAGATAAGAGACATTCTACAAAATAACTGGTTTATAATCCTCAAAAATATTGAGGTCTTGAGAGGATTGAAGGAAACTAAATAAACCTGAAAACCCATGCAAAATATACTTCTGGACTAGAAGGTTTTATAATGATATTATTGGGAATATGGAAAAAAGTTGCGTGGAGTCTAAAGTTCGATGGTAACAATGGATCAGTGCTGTGTTTTTTTAAATTATTATTCTTGTATTAAGGTTTCTTTGAGAAGACCCTTGTTAGAAAATGAACACTAAAATATCTGTGGTCATTATGTTAGCCACTAACTCTCAAATGGTTAAAAAAATAAACTTTTCTTTAACTCTACTTGGGATTTTTATTACCTTCCATGTCTTTCAATATAAAATTAATAATAATAATGACAGCGTCAACAGTAACAGAACACCCACGAGTGAAAGCTTGTGAACTGATCAAGAAGAATGGTGGGTAGAATTTAAATCCTTCCATGTCCATCCCATCTAAAATGTGTCTGTGTCCTACCCTACTTTCCCTGCCCTCTGAAATTTCTGATACAGAGAAGATCTCTTATATATCATATTTATCTTTTTTTTTTTTGCTTTTCTTTACAGGCATAAGTATACAAATTTCTAGTTAATTGACTTACTAAACTATATTAAATAAGGGGTTTATGTCTGAATGCACAAGGTTTTTAGACATAAAGGTAGACCTAAAATGCAGAGGTTTTAGGTGTACTTGCACAAGAGGAGGTGACTCAGAATGAATAGGGTGTTGGCTAAGGCTTCTGAAGAGATAGGATGGGATATGCACCTTCCGACTGGTATTTATGGGTTGAGACCCAAAAAGCTGTTAAAGAAGGCCATTTTTAACTAAAGACCTGTGAAATGAGGACAGAAATGTGATATTGGAACAAAATGATCAGGACTGTGGATAAAATACCAGGACGACTACTGCTCTACATTTAAAAATGATCTGTGGGAAAATAATGTCTCCAACAGGAAATCATGTAACTGGAAACACAGGATGGTTTACCTCACAGTGGATGGATTCTGGTCTTGAGGATAGAGAGAAAATTTTAAACTCCAGCTTTGGCTAAATTGCTTACATTATGAACGGCTCAGTGTCTTTATCTGTAAAATGGACTCAACTTGTGAGTCGTTGTTTTGAAGCTAAATGATTTGGAGTATGAATTGCTCTGCTTGAAATTTCTAGTCATATGTGCTTAAAATACAGCAATGCCCTCCACTGCTTCCCATGTTTAGTACAGTGCTTTCTCATCATCAGTGTTTGTGTTTGATCTTCGCAATACCCTTTTGAGTAGTAACCTAATCTCTTCCAGATAAAGAAACTAGACTAGATACAGTCGCATGATATTTCTGCAGAAGGGCAATAAGGATAATACCAGGTAATACGTTTTGAACATATATGCATCAGGTATGATACTATTCCTCATATAATGAAATCCTATTTATTATATGTTATTATTGCCCCCATTTAACATGTGCTGTAACCAAAGCTTAGAAGAAAGTTAAGTAATTTTGCTAAGATTGCCATTGCTGGTATATCCTAGAGCAAGATGAAACTACATCTATCTGATACCGTAATTCAAGGAATTATTTCATTCTATTGGCCTTCATGTGGAAAAACGGGCATATTGTGTCATTACTGTTCATGACAAAAATCCCTATTTTTCAGTATTTAATAGTTTCATAAAATATTCATATATATTCTCACTCGTTTTATTCTTAGAAACTCATGAGGGAGATGTGGCTCAGTTTATTTTAATTTGGTTTTTGAGATAAATTGAGACTCAGATAAATTAAGTCACTTGCCCAAGATTGTAGATTAGCTGAGAGATAGTTCAAGGCTTCTGCTTCTAAACATAGGGCTCTTTCCCAAGCTCTGTTCTCTTTGCATTTTGGTTATGAATGCCTTTCTTACTAAGAGCTCATATGTTGCATGTTTGAAAGTAGTACCAGGCATCTGGCTTTTGTTCCTAGGAAATAAGCTGCAAGCATTTCCATTCATTTTTGTGGCTGATAATTTTGACTTATTTCCGAGATTTTTTTTAAAGAGGTAGTTTTCCTACCCAGTTATTAAATTAAGCATCTTAAATGTGTATTTATTTTCCATTTTAAATTTCATATAGCATCGTGAGATAATACATCAGGGTTTTCTTTTGTTTTAATATGTTGGGACCACGGACACTGAAAGAATGAGAGAGGATTTGGACTCTCTCCTTCAAAAAAGGTGTGTGTTCAAAAAGGATTACTTCCAGTTTTAGGGAGTTTCCATTAAGCCCATACTTGTACCTCAAATGAAGAAGCACTTACCTTTTACATCCCTACCACCACCACTGCTACCAACTCTTAGCATTTATGTCCCAGGCATGGTTCTAAAGGTGTTATACTTGATATTTCATTTTATCCTAATGACAGCCACCTGATCTAGTTACGATTACCATTCCAATTTTATATATAAGGGAATCAAGTTGTGGCTTGTAGTCTAATGAGTATTTTTCAAAATTATCATATCTGTATTCTGTGTATAATTATCCTTCATTTTTGTGTACATATTCTTCTAAATGGCTTATTAAAATGTTGATTCCAACTGGTCTAGAAATGATCCTCTAGAAACTCCATTTTCTGTACTTATGTGCCTTTAGGGAAAAACATCTTTATTGCAAACTTGATTTTTGATCACCAGTCTGGTTTCATTGATAGTATACTCTGAAATAAGGCCCTTGCAAATGGATTAAATATCTTTGTTCTGTTTTTTATATCATTTTGTGTTAGGAAGCCATCTATTTTTAGAGGAGTTAAACCTTCTAGGCTGCAGAGACTGAAATACTATGAAAAATGGTGCTAAATATAATCAAGCCAAGTTATGAATCATTAATGTCCCAAATTGCATGTGCTGCTGAATTTAGTACTGTAATACAATTCAATATTGATGAGAAAAATCCTTATGCTTTTATCTTTATGGAATCCTTTGTCACTGCTAAATGAACATCACAAATGTTCCTGAAGGCAGCCTGATGACTTATCTGATCATAGGTGTGTTACTGTTCAATAGTTCCTTTCCTTTCAAAGGATATGAATTCCCCTGAAACTAACTCAAAATTGAAGACACCATACATTCCAGGGATACCTTTGTATGACAGTCAAATTATAGTGGTCTGTGTTTGTTCTTGTATGATCTTTCATGATCCAGAGGAGGGAATCAAAGTGATAGTGAGTTAGGCAGAATATAAATGGGGATAAGTCTTACTCTTATTCTTGATACTTATAACATAGCCTAGTAATATAATTAGAACATTTTGGACGTAAACCATGCCTCAAATCTCTATTGATTACTTACTCAAAGATCATGGCATCTAGCCCTTGTCATATGTTGTCACAGAGAAAGAAGAAAAATGATTCACTGTTTCTTTTTAATAATAATAAATTAATAAAGATGACAAATATTTCTTAATTTCACGTAACAGCACCTTGAATATGTGTCGGGAGAAGAAAAGAGTGATTTCTTTTTCTCAGATTACATTTAAATAGTAATCTTTTAAAAATATTTATTATTATTTTTAATTTTGAGAGAGACCGAGAAAGAGACAGTGAGAGCAAACAGGAGAAAGGCAGAGAGACAGGGAGAGAAAGAATCCCAAGCAGGCTCCAGACTGCCAGCACGAGCCCCACTTAGGGCTTAAACCCAGTACGGTGAGATCATGACCTGAGCTGAAATTAAGAGTCAGATGCTTAGCCAACTGAGCTACCCAGGCACCCCTAAATATCAATCTTAAGAAGCCAAGAGCCCTGGATCTCCATACTGTTAGCTTAATTAAAAAAATATATATCTTTCAGTCTTTTAATCTTCAAATACTTTTTCTGATAATGTGTACATGCCCTACCCTTAGGCTTAACACAGAGTAAGGTTCATACTGGTTCAGGACAAACGTCAGTATGCTCTGAAACAGGAGCACACCAGAAAGAGGTGTAGCTTAATAGAGGAAAGATTTGAAAGAGGCCCATTCAGAGCTTTGTTCAAATTATAAAGCTCTATAAGAATCAGAAAAAAATGATAATATGCAGGAGTAGGAAATTATCTTACTAATTATCTAAGTCCACAGTCCTCTTTGATGAGAAACCCTAGATGAGTTGCTTAAATCAGTGATTTTTTAGTCCTATATGATAATAGCATCAACTGTGAAGCTTGTAAAAATGACCTACACTCATGCCTCTCCCTTGAATATTCTGTTTCTGGACTCTCTCTACTCCTGAAAAATTTATTCAGAATATTTGGAGATGGAGTTTAAGAATTGTATCTTTTTTTTTTACTTATTTAAGATCCACAGTGAATCAATATGCAAAGTAATATTGATTCTCCCAAGTCTACACATGTATTACAAATGACAAATAAATGACAACAGAAAAAGCATATATCCAAGGACCAGATATTTAGGTCAAGTGTCATTTCATGTCCTTTTAATAAACTGAGTTATCAGTGTCATTCTATCTACAAAGAGCCATAAATTTCCTAACCAAAATGTTAGATCAGCAGTAGCCAAAAGGCTCAATTTTTCTGCAGGTTGATAATAAATACCATTATGCAGGTTATCTATTGGAAATTTTGTCATTGGGTTTCATATGCCATTGTCTGCTCCTAGTTCCTGTGAGAACAATGTAGTATACAGTAATGACTTTGGGTCAGAAAGGTTTTTGTATGGGGCAGATATGGTCTGTAAAAAGAATTCAAAGAAATGTGAGGCAGTAGCAGATGGAATTCTACTTCTGGCCATGTGACAGATTATATTCAGTAAACTCCTTCTGCTCAATACATTTAGATTCTCTTAAATTATAACACATATTTCTTTGAAATGCTTTTCAGTTTCTCAAGATAGAAAATCGATTCCCAAGGGAAAATAGACAATTGAAACGAAATTTTTAAATGAACTTGAAGTCAAGAGTATCCTCGGACCAAATGCCACGTACAAGGTTAACTGGCACATAGACGTTCTAGGCCTTGAGCCCAGCTGCTAAACTTAGTAAGCCCTTGAATAAAGCTGGGATACCCAGAGGGGCTTCATCCACAGTGAAAGTGTAGACTGAGGGTGAATAAAAGGAACATCTAAGGAAATATTTCTACCTCTAAACTGTCTCTGGGTTATAAAACATGTAATGAAAGCAGTGGTAATAATAATATCTCTAAGGCTTTGCAGCACATAAAGTAAATATTAGCATCGTATAAGTAAACCCAAATATGTCATCCCGATGAATGTAAATTGGCTAAAACACCCATTTAAAACATCTAGAATATTGTCAATTATACTTAAAAGTACAAATATATGCTATGAGTACTCAGACATTGAATATAAAAAGATAGAAGAAAATAGATATAACAGTAAAACACTGACTAATAACTAAAGTACATATATTAATATCAGACAAGACTATATTTTAAACAAAAATCATTAACAGAAAAAATCTTGTTTTAAAAAATTTTTTTAATGTTTGTAATTTATTTTTGAGAGAGAGAGAGACAGAGTGCAAATACAGGAGGGGCAAAGAGAGAGGCAGATACAGAATCTGAAGTGGACTCCAGGCTCTGAGCTGTCAGCACAGAGCCCGATGCAGAGCTCGAACTCATGAACCATGAGATCATGGCCTAAGCTGAAGTCGGATGCTTAACTGACTGAGCCACCCAGGTACCCCGAGAAAATCTTTATTTAGTATGGAAATACTCAGTTACAAGGATGATGTAATGATTCTAAACATACATGAATCAATAAAATAGCTTTATAAATTATAAAGCAAAAGCTATTAGAGTTTGAGATACAACACATGAGTCTAGGTATCTGACAGGTCAATTAGAGAAGAAAGTCAATAAAGATATACACTATTTTAAAAACACAGTCAACAAGGTTAATTCAATAAGCAAGTGTTGACCTCTTCACCCAACAATTACAGAATACAAACTGATTTCCCCTACAAAATAAAATTGGTAACCTGCCAATCATAGTCTCTGACTCTTAAGCTACAAATCAATAACAAAAATGTATTTTTGTTTATATATAAACACTTCTAAATAACTCACTTGTCAGAGAAGAAAAAAGATGAAAACTTTAAGATATTTAAACTGAAGCATAATAAAAAAAATAGTAGTGGTATAACATAGCTATAAAAATAGTCCAAGGGAAGGTTATATTTAAATTCTTATATTAAAAAGATTAGCTCAGGGGCGCCTGGGTAGCTTAGTCGGTTAAGCATCTGACTTTGGCTCAGGTCATGAACTTGCAGGTCGTGAGTTCCAGCCCTGCATTAGGCTCTATGCTGACAGCTTGGAGCCTGGAGCCTGCTTCGGATTCTGTGTCTCCCTCTGTCTCTGCTCCTCCCCTGCTCGCTCTCTCCCTCCCTCTCTCTCTCTCTCTCTCACATAAGTAAAGATTTAAAAAATTAAAATAAAATAAAAAGATTAGCTAAAATATTAATGAGCCAAGCATGCAACTTAAAAAGAAGAGAAAAAGTAAACCCAAGAAAAGAAATAATAGACAAAAAAGAAATTAGTCAAAAAGAAAGCAAAATAATAATAATAATAATAATAATAATAATAATCACTAATAAATTACCAAATCTAATGAAATAGATTCGGAAGCTATTGGTCAAGAAAATGACTGAAAGAAGCTGTATTATAATGAAAAGGAGGATGTAGCTACAAATGACACAAGATAGTAAAAATATAAAACAAGAGAATACTCTTGAAAGAATTGTATGACAATATATTTTAATATGCAACTATGTAGATACATATCATAACCAAAAACAGACTTAAAAAAATACAGTGAATTGACATAGCCTTTGGAAAAAAACTGAACTGGTAGGGGCACCTGGCTGCCTCAGTCAATGGAGCATCTGACTCTGGATTTCAGCTCAGGTCATGATCTCCTGGTTCCTGAGATCGAGCCCTGCATCAGCTCAGCACTGACTGAGCGGAGCCTGCTTGGGATTCTCTCTTTTCCTCTCTCTGCCCTTTCCCCTCTCTCTCAAAAAAATAAATAAACAAACTTTAAAAAAAAAAAACTGAACTGTTAGAATTATTTCCAAAGGGAAAAAATAAAAAGTCTTTAGAAGTATTATCAAAACTTATTAGAACAAATTTCTTTACACCAGTATTCAGAACTTAGATAATAAGTGAATTCTTCCTAACAATTTTAGCATAATATTAACATGAGGAGCATGGCAGTGTTTGAAAAGAAAATTGTAGTGAGACAGCCTAATTATAATCAAACATTTCTCTACATTGAGTAAAAATTTTGTCCACCACACATTTTACTTTTGAGGCTGTACAGCAGAAGAGGGTGTTATCGTGGTCTCTCTAAGCCAGTTCTGTCATTTGGCATCATGGCACTGTTCCTCTCGTGCAAATTCTTTTTTTTTTTTAATGTTCATTTATTTTTGAGAGAGAGAGACAGAGTGCGAGTGGGAGAAGGGCAGAGAGAGAGGGAGACACAGAATCCGAAGCAGGCTCCAGGATTTCAGCTGTCAGCACAGAGCCCGAGGCGGGGCTTGAACTCACGAACCCTGAGATCGTGATCTGAGCCAAAGTCGGGAGCTTAACTGACTGAGCCACCCAGAAGCCCCTTGGTGCAAAATTGTAAACAAGTTATTTTTCTTTATGTCTCATGACACAGAATCTTTCAGAATTGTTGTGAATTAAAAATAATAATAATAATATATGTAAAACACTTAGGATGTTACCTAGCACAGTATAAGCACTTGATAAACGTGAACTGTGATTATTTTACCATCTTGACCTGCATTCAGGGATGAACCCATGTAAATTCCATGAAATAGTCCTTTTATAATTTAGTCATTTAGCATGCCCAGGCACCTCTCCCCCACCTTCATTCTCACTCCATTCACTATGAATTCTATTTTTTTATATTTAATTTTAATTTTTATAATTTTTAAAGTTTATTTATTTATTTTGAGAGAGACCGAGACAGCCCAAGTGGGGGAGGGACACAGAGACAGGGAGACAGAGAATCCCAAGGAGACTCTGCACTGTCATCTTGAAGCCTGATATAGGACTCAATGAAACTGACATCATGACCCAAGCTGAAACCAAGAGTCAGACGCTCAACCAAGTGAGCCACCCAGGTGCCCCTAACTCTTCTATTTTTTAAGCTAAAACCCTAGTATATTTATCAGTTCTTCATGTAACCTTATATAAACCCAGTAATCTAAGGATTGCCTTCATTGTGGTATAGTCTAGATCCAGTATTCTGAATCCAGCATTCATTCAAGTGATTCAGGTGGTTTTTTTCCAGATGCCTAAAATGACATTCAGATTCTTAGGTGCAGATATGCATATGCTTTTTTCTGGAGAGAGGACTAATAGTTTTCATCACATTTACCAGAACGTCTCTCACATACAAAGTCTAGAATTGTTCCCAGAAAGAAGCACATTCTTTTGCATACCCTGTATCTAAATTAGCTTCAGTAAATACTCTAAGGATCCCTTCCTCAGTGATAATTGCTGAATACACTTTTGGGAGCCTGTCTTTAGAGAAACATCCTTTTCTGTCTTTATGAAACTGAATTTTGTCATCCAAGCCTTGTTCCTTCCCCAGAATGGAAAATATAATTATTTTCCTGCCTTCTTTTTCATGAAATATTATAACCCACTATATTGTGAGATACTCTCTCTAAAGATAAAACTATTCTTTTCAGACAGCACAGTGGTTTCTAAGGCAACCCAAGTAACTACTAAGACAAAGTTGTCTTTTCTTACCAGGGGAGAAAGTTTCTAAGAAGTTGCTATCGTTAACACCTAGAGAAAATGGAATGTAAAATAATGTCACATTGCTCTGTAGATCTGTGTTGGCTGTCTGACTAGGAGCATTTGGAAAAATAAAAAGAGCTGTTGCCAAATGCGAAAAACTTTAATGGTCCATACAAAGGTGGAAAATATTGCTACATCCTTGCCTTTTGAATGATAATAACTCTGTGAAGAGTGTAATCCTTAGGACGGAAGGATGTTTCTATGCAAAGCAAGATAAGGTGTAGGGTGAGTGGTGCTGATCCAGCACTATTTGAGGGGAGGGGGCAAACAAATCATAGCAACAAAAATATAAAGAATAAGCAAAATCTTCTAAGCCTCACGTCTGCACCTTCCATATTTGAGGCTTCATTCTTGACTTATTTCACCTCTGTTTTGAAATGCAGTGTTGTTGGGAGATATAACACATTATAGCCGAATGCAGCCACAGTTCTGTGGCTTATTATAGTCAACTGAGATATTTTGTATCTACGTCCACTCTCAGCGCACTAGTTGACTAGAAACTCGGTTAATAATAAATGAGTCCCAGGTGTTCTGGTCCTGTTCTGTACAGACACCTGTTACCACTCCCTATTGCCCCACACTTATCACCATTTTCTTTGCTTCTGCTGTTATCTCACTGCCTCTTTCTTTCCAGCTAATTATCTTCAGAAATACATAGCACAGCTGATCAATATCTACACATGCTATTATAATTCAAATAAAACAAAGTTCATGAAGGCCTAAATTAATATTGGAAGAAGAGGAAATTGAGTTAAACAGAATGAATTACTCTTTGTCCTAAATCACTTTCTGTCTATGAATGCACCTTTATTTTAGAGATTAACCACATTTGATTGCACATACTACTTTTCTTGAACGTCTTGTCTCCCCTACTCATCTCATTCAGCTAACATTGTACTTTGGCACAGAGTCAGCATTTAAGACTTTTTTTAAGGTGATTTATTTATTTTGAGAAAGAGAGAGTGAGAGAGAAAGCGAGTAGGGGAGGGGCAGAGAGAGAGAGGGAGAGAGAGAGGGTCCCAAGCAGACTCTGTACTATCAGTGCAGAGCCCAAGGCCGGACCTGAACTCATGAACCGTGAGATCATGACCTGAATTGAAGTCAAGAGTCGGACGCTTAACTGAGTCATCCAGGATGGATGGCCATTTTTTAAATGGAACGATAGGTGGACTTTAATTGGAAAAATTGGGAAAGAGGGTCACTTGAGGTTTAAGATGTAATAATTAAACGAAGGCAAGGATTATATTCTACAGGTAAGTGATTTTGAAAAAAATAAACTTAATATGGATTTTAATGAATCTCCATGTTCTGAGATTTGTGTGTCACAGGCAGACAGCTGTTAAATGTGTCATGTTTGTGATAGATGTAAATGAAATGTGAGGGACTTCCCACACTGGGCATATGGGAAGTTTGTCTTCTGACTTATGATGGCTCATCATTATTCATGAAACTCTAACTTGGCATTCTTTTTTACATGGAATTACCCCATTCCTCCTGACTAGATCATCTACAAAAATGATGTCAAATGGATCATAAACATGTATGTGAAAGCCAAAAAAGAGAAGAAAACATGAGTGAATATTTGTGACCATGGTTTAGCCAGTGGTTTCTTAGGTATCGCACAGAAGCATAAGTGGAAAAAGAAAAACACATGAATGGGACTTCCTCAAGATTGAAAATGTGTTTGCCGTAAATGAAAAAATAGAGAAAGTGAGAAAATAACCTTCACAATGGGGAGACTATTTCAACTCATATCTAATAAAGGATTTGTATCTAGGATATATAAAGAACTCTTTCACCTCAATAATAAAAATATAAATAACACGTTTAAAAATAAGCAAAGGATACTTATTTCCTCAAAGAAACTAAGCAAATTACCAATAAGTTCATTTAAAATTTGCATTAAGGAAATGCAAATCAAAACCATATTGAGGAGGAGAATGATGTCATCCTCAGGGTGGAATAAGCGTTTTCTGCCATCTCTTCCAAAAAGAACACAGATTTAGAAATTTACCCATTGAGAAGAGTTCCTTGTGGAAGTTCATGAGTCCAGCAAATAAGGTGTAGCACACTATTGAGGAAAAAATATCAGAGATTGGGTACACTGAAGAGGGTGAAAGAACAGTATCCCTTTATCTGCATCACCCCCCTGCCAAGCTGGGGAGCTCAGTGCCAAGAGAGATCTTCTCAGGCCATGATTTCTCCCACCAGGGAAAGTGAAAGTGTGTGAGTGAGTGCATGCTAGGCTTCCCCAGCTTTGCAGGGGGAACTGCTAAAAAGGCCCACTTTGTTTCTAGCTCTATGCAGAACACTGAGGTGTGTTGTGTAACAGGGAAGGGGAACAGATGGGAGAGTGGGAGATGGAGCTCCAGGGGCATCAGAGAGGACTCAGATATGACTAATCACAGACTTCATCAGGGTCCTGCCCACAAGCCCCTGGGAATGCCTCACAAAATGTTGGCTTGACTCTGCGGGCCTGGGAGAAACCACAAAATGGAGCTTTTACATTGACCTCAGGAAAGCAAAAGGGAGGCTGTCAGCACTTCTAGGCCTTGCAAGATCAAGCAAAGGTGTAAAAACTTAAGAATTCTGACATAATGGGGAATAAGAAGTATGGGACAAACATACGCATAGGAAAAGTCTGAGAGAGTTCCAGAATCCCTAGTACGGTTGGCAGAAGGTATTTCTCTACAAACCCTGTCAGTATAGAATGGAGGAGGTGACTGCTCCTTCAAATGTGAAGACAGCAGTGAAAAACTTTAAGGAACACGAATAAATATATTAGGCAAATACTCCTGAAGGGAGAAATAAAAAACAGTACAATATTTGTTAGGAACTTTTAATACCCCACTTTCAACAAACGATAAATTATCCAGACAGAAAATCAGTAAGGAAACATTGGACTTGAATTATACTTTAGACCAAATAGACTTAACAGACATTTACTGAACATTCCATCCAGCAGCCACAGAATACACATTCTTCCCAAATGCACACAAAAGATTCTCTAGGATAGCTCACATATTAGCTCACAAAACAAGTCTTAGCATCTTTAAGAAGATTGAAATTGTATTAAGAATTTTTTGTGACCATGATGGTTTGAAACTAGAAATCTATAGGAGAAAAACTGAAAATTTCACAAATAAGGATAAATTAAACAGTGCGCTCCTGAACAACAAGGAAAAAATCCAAAGGAATTTTTTTTTAAATCCTAAGCAAAAATGGAAACAAAACATGCCAGAACTTAATGGGACGTCACTTATATGTGGAACCTAAAAAAGCTTTCCTTATAGACAGAATAGAATGGTGGTTATCAGAGGTTTGGGGGAGGGCAGAATGGGGAGATGTTGATCAAACGGTACAAACTTCCAGTCATAAGGTGAATAAATGCTGTTGATCTAATATACAACATGGCAACTATAGTTAACCATACTGTATTATATACTTAAAAATTGTTAAGAGAAATCTTAAATGTTCTCACCACACACACACACACACACACACACACACACACACACACACGATAATTACGTGAGGTGATGGAGGTGTTAACTTAGTGTGGTAATCATTTAACAACATGTACCTTTATCAAATTACCTTAAACTCACACAACATTATTTTTCAATTATTTTCTCAATAAAGATGGAAAAAATTTTTGAGAGACCACTCAAAATCATAATTATAGCTAAAATTTAAAAAAAACTAGCAATATTAACTGTGTATGTATTAGGCAGGGTTATCCAGAGAAACATAATCATATATAAAATCATACAAGCCAACTCCTATCTATCTATCTATCTATCTATCTATCTGTCATCTATCTACCTACCTATCTAGAGATATATAGATATCTATATAGATCTGCCTATATCTATATAGATATCTATATGTCTATATATATCTATATAGATATATAGATATATATAGATATATATATAAATAAAAGATTTATTATAGGTTTTGGCTCAGGTGATTTTGGAGGCTTAGAATCCCCAGGATCTGTATAGGCTGCCAGTTGTTTGATTAAGGTAATGTCATCTGAAAACTGGTATTAGATACTTACCAAAATTCCTAGAACTTGGGAAGTGCTTAGTAAATTTTAACTACTGCTTCTGTCCTGTTTTTGTTAATACTTACATTTTCCCCCTCATTTCCAAAGTAGAATAATTTAATCTACCTTAAATATGAACATTCCTTGGTCCTCTTTTCTCCTCTAACATCCCCAGAAGAGTATAAGTAAAGAGCTCCTCACAATACCTGGCATATTCTCATGAGGGGCTAGTTCTCCGTAAAACTTCCCCATCAGGAAAGTGAGTTAGACATGTTTCTTGCTGAAGCCCATAGTAGCTCTCTTATTATTCTGTTGGCCATGACAACCAGCCAGGAATAAGACGTTCTAAAGGGAAACTGTTTAAGAGTTTCCTTTAGAAGTAAAGTGACATGTGCCAAATTTAATGATCCATTTTGTGACATACATAAGCCACATTTTTCTTTCTGTGAAATCTATTTGAAGGAGGAGATGTGATAGAAAATGCTTATCAAATACTGAGTGCAAGGCACTGTGCTACATGCAGAGAGGCATAGAGCAAAAGGGATGTCCGACGTCACTTTTACACACATAACTGTGCAGATGGGAAGCCAGATGTGTCGGTCACATAATAGGTCACATGATAAACATAATAGGTCACATGATAAAATTGACAAAGTTGTTTGGAGGTCTTGGGAAATCCAGGAAGGCTTCATAGAAATGGTGATACTTTTGTTAGGTTTTGTAGGACTTCAGTCAGTGCAGATGTGTAGAATGTGAGGAGATGGCAGAAATAACAATCATAGTGCTTGAGTGCTACCCAGATTAATTGGGAAACAAGATTGTCAAAACTCTCAGGAGTTTGGTGGGAGAGTAGTCTGAGATAGGAGCTGTTAATGACTATTTGTTTCCTTTGTTGTTGTTGTTAATATGTAAATATTTTTTTTCTCATTTCCAAAGTGGAATAATCATCTACCTTCAGTATTTACTGAGAAGTTTTAATAAAAGTGTTCATATTTTTGACCTGGCCTTGTCAATTTGCCCATAGCAAATATTTGTTAAATGATGATTTTTAAAAATTTAAAATTGTTCATGACATGTCCCTTAGGAAGAATAAAAGGGACAATTCAAAAGAAATCTAGAAATTATACTTATCATTCCACAGGGCCAAGAGAATTACTGGAAAAGTATGGAAAAAACATTTAGTGTGAATGAGGGGGAACCTGTTAAAGGGTCAGCCAAGGGGACAATGAGGGCTGGCAGCAGGGGAGGAGGTGGTTCTGGATAATCCCAGGGACAGATTATTGACCCACACTACACCCACTATACCTCACAGCTGGTGCTGGATGGGCATGTCAGGGACATTGAGAAGGACAAATAAAGAATAAGCAAATTATTTGGGCTCTTTAGATTTTAATTCATAAAAATCATTATTTAAGGATTATTTAATCATTATTTAAGGATAGACTGTGTATCATTTTCAAAAGCTCTTCCTTCCTCCTCTTGTTGCTTCAGAGTGTTTCCCCCTTCTCACATTCGGCTTCCTTAATCAAGCTTCACATTTCAGATGACTTCTTATTCCCTGAGCCACTCCTGTCCACGTTGCAAACTTCTGTGAATTTTCTTCTGGTTCTCTCTTCTCCATGCTTAGTTATAGCCTCCTTGCTGTCCTGAGTTAAAGGTCCAGGCTTCCTGCTTGCTCAGGTGAGATTACACATCAGTTAGGTAAGATTTAGATTATGTATGCCTTAGTGAGAATGAGAGAGAGAGTGAGAAAGAGAGAGACAAACCCACATACTGCAACTTTCAAAGTAAAATGTAAATATTAATTTTTGAGACACCTTCCCAGTCTCCTAGAAATGCCAATTCTCCTTCCTCTGGCATCCATAATACCTCTCTGATATGAATAACTAGCATTTTCCATGTCAGTAGCCTAGCTTGTTCAGTCTGTCTGTATTTCTCAAGGGATTGTGCATTGAAGGCAGGTGGCAGGCCTCATATCCCAGTTGCAATCAGAAAGTCTGGTATATGGCAGAATCTCTGTAAATGCTGGAATTGGGTAGAATTAAAGGCAGATTGAGGCACAATCTATCTATCTGAATATTCCCGACATATCATCTCTTTAGGGAAATTTTCTTTATAGACGTTTTTAGAATTGTTAATAGACATCAATGATAGAAGGAGACATTGGATATCCTAAGTAAAAGTAGAAAATCACATTGAGAAGTTGCTAGTCAGTTAGAGAAGAATGAGAGAACTGTGTCTCCTCTTAAAAGATAATAGCATCCTAGACTCAGTGAGTGTCATTCCTGGTGAGACAGCCAAGCAGAAGCCAGAGATAATAATCCAAATGGCATGCAGTGATAAATTAAGTACAAGCAGGTGAGACCTGATAGAAAGAGCAGCCTAAGTAGAACTATCTGACAGGTCATGTAAGCATGATCCAAGAGATACTAATCTCAGATGGGAGTGACCTGGGAACCCCTAAAAAAGGGAGGGAGAGCTTGTATTGCTGTTATAAAGAACATGATCTTGTGGTGAATAGAATATTTCCTGGTTTTTGTAATTGGCCTTGGTGAGTCCAAAGTGGCCCTGGAGGTTATGGGAGCAAACTTTGTCAATTTCTGGCTTTAGCTCTAACCAAAGCCGTTTTACTGTTAGTGTCTTATTCTCCCATCTGGAGGAGTTTTCCTTTGGTTGTAGTCTTGGTGCTGCCTCCTTCCTTGGCCATCTGTTTACAGGAGCTGAGGGAGGCCAGACCCTTCTGCTATCTGTCTTCTTACACAATCCCCAGACCAAAATTTTTCTGCCAGAATTTTCAATGCTTAGAGAATATTTTGGAGGGCCCATTAATAGTAGCTGCAGTATAATCTTGGTTATTGTTTCTCAGCTGAGCGCCCTGCCTGTTTGCTAATAGTATCATATATATACAGATATATGATGTAAAGAGAGCCTGATGAGTCTCAGGGGAAGACTAGACATCATAATACTTATAGTGGAACTCAGGCTCCCATGAAAAGCCTTTCTGGGAAATAAAATCAAAATTGAGGTAATGCCCAGAGGGGATAAATTACGTTTGACAGCACAATATAGATGATAGGTAGGTAGAGAGAGAGAGATGATAGATATTATATATATATATATATATATATATATATATATATATATACACACATACATACACACACACACACACACACACACACACACACATTTCCTATAAGATAAGAAGCATCTGTTTTTGTTACTTGCAAGTAACCTGTCTCTTAAAGGTGTAACTCCCTGGTTTTGGAGTAAAGACTTGAGTGAAGAAAGTTGCAATAAATCCCCCCAAAGTATTCTAAATTCTCTGTGCTTTTGATGCTGCTGGCTCAAAAATTACCCAAGAAATTTGATCTGTTTTAATATTTGTCACGGACTAGCAATTGTACAAAAGTCTTAAGGGAATTCTCTTGCTAATATATCTTATTGAAAACAAAGATTCATTTCATTGGAGTCTTTTATCTTGTTCATTTTCTTGGTAAGAAAATGGCTGTTCTCTACTGGCATCTCAGGGTACAATCTAAATGTAAGAGAAACAATGAGGAGATAAATTAACCATGGGTTGAAGCTCTGGTTATTCAGTTATCCATTTCTTCTGGAAAACATTTGTGTTGCTTTCATGTTTTATATTATTATAAGATATTGAATAATGAATGACATTTTACCTGGTGCTTTTTTTTCCTTATATTATCTTTAGGTTCATTCTTAACAAATGGTAACACTGGGGGTGCCTGGGTGGCTCAGTCGGTTAAGTGTTGGACTCTTGGTTTTGGCTCAGGTCACGATCTCATGATTTATGAGTTCAAGCCCCTCATCAGCCTCTGTGCTGACAGTGTGGAGACTGCTTGGGATTCTCTGTCTCCCTCTCTCTGCCCCTCCCCTGTTCATGCTCTCTCCTCTCAAAATAAATAAATACACTTAAACAAAAGAAAAAAGAAATGGTAACACTGAATTACAATATAATATGAATCTCAAGATAGTTAAATATATTGTCAAACTATTTCCCAAAGGGGTTTTGCAAATTTATTTTCTTTTTAGTAGTAGTTAAAAATACCCTTTCATTATAGTTTTGCTTCCTTTTCTTACTAAGTGCTTCAGACTCTCTTTACATAAAATAAATTTGATACATAAAAATTTTATTTGTTATGAATTTAAATTATGATGCTTACTATTGATGTTGTCAGCCACCATAAGTCCTTCTGTGAAAATGGTTGATTAATGACTGTAAGCCACTAATATAATGTTCCTTTTTATTTGGTTCTAATTAGTCCCTTGAAATTTTGTCAGCTGCCCTATCAATCTGCCAGCATCGATCAGTCGTCATGTATTCTTGATTCCAGAAATCCCCATTCTGTAAGCTGTGCTCTTACCTGAATTTATCCCCTCTGGGCACTTCAGTCTTGATTTTAATTGCCAGAAAGGCTTTTCAAGGGAGCCTGGCTTCCACCTGACGTACCACAACCTCTAGTCGGCTCCTGCAGACTCATCAGGCTCTCTTTGCATCAGTTTCAGAGATGTCCTACTTCAAAGAACAATGCTTCTCCAATTTATCGCAGAATTGTTTGTGATGGTATCACTGTTACTCTTTCACAGAACTTGCATCCCTTTGAATGCACATTAAGAATTCTTTAATAGCGTCTGGAGAAATTATTTAACTCAGAACTTTATGCAGTGAATGGGAACACTTCTTTGAGAATAACTGACCTACATTCTGGGGTGAGCTTTATGTATACTGTGCCATGGAGTTTCTTTAGGAAGTAATTTTCCCCAACTAAAATGATACACAGGTCCTCTTACAATCATCTTTTCACTCCTAATCCTATCTTACTAAGGAAGTGATGGAAACTTGGACTTCCCATTAGTTACATCGGATTCTCATCTTCCATGGATCTCCTCCTCTACCTGTCTCTTCTCCCCTTCCACCTTCTCCTCTTCTTCCCTTTTCTTATCCCCGGTCCCCTCATCCCTCTCCTGTGCCTCTTTCCTTTTTGTTATTGTGAATGTCCAGGTGGTTCTGATCCCCTTTCCTGTGTTCAGACACTTATCTTTCTCTACATCTGCACTGGGCTGTCAACTTCTTACATTAGTTGTTATCATTTAGAGGCTTTCTTGGTGTTTATTTGCAGTTACTGAAAATGCACCTTATATACCAGTGCTAGCCTAACTCAGCAGCATTCTGAAGGAGGTTTGTTCCTTCTAATATGCCTTTCACGGTGTTTGCTACTAATTATGGGTACTTGAATCCATCTGGAATGATTTCACGCAATACTTGCGGCAGACTCAGCTATTCTCCCCAATCTAAGTGCTTTGTTCCCTGCCCTGGCTGTAGTAGCTCAGTAGTGCATCTATTACACCATTTGAAGTGATGAAAACATTTGAGAAGATTAAAAAGCGTATGTAAAATGTTAATTACTGATCAATTCTTCCCAATCCCTCTCTTCCTGCATGTTTTGATCCCAATTTTATATTCACCAAAATGGAGAAAAATTTAAGCATGTGGAGCCAGTAGAAGCACATAATGGATTTTTTCAATCAACCAGCAGACCCCATATTTTAGGAGAATCCTACATGTACTCTGTGAGTTGTGGTTTATCCTTCAGCCTCAGTGACAGGAGAATATGTGGCATATGCAAAATTGCATTTTTTATATTTACAAAGCACTCACACGTCCATTGCCTCCTTTTTATTCTCACATTAACATAGTGAAAAGGCAGACATAATTACAGATTGAGAAACCAAGGTTTCGAAATGCCACAGTACAGCTGTGTCCACGGTGACAGCTTGTAAATGGGTGACCCAGGACTAAAACGTGTCTGATAAATTCTGTTCCATGTTTTTTTTTCCTCTTTAACACTCTATCAAATAAGAAGTGAAAAAGTCTCAGTTTTGATGGTAAGGACAGTAGTATTAGAAGACTTTCCCCCTTGTTCTTGTCTAATCAGCCAAGTACAGGTGCACACCGCGTGAGCAGATGGAAATGCAATGAAGACAGATGTGATGACAGTTCATGCACAGACCCTGATGCTTTAAAACCCCAGTGCTATTCTGAAAGCACAGCTCATAGCAGGCATAGCACAAGAAGAATCAAATGTGGGCACAAGATTTGTACAAGCTGCATGTCTCTCCAAATTTTGAAAGCAAAATGGCACTAGTGATTTTGAAATCCTGCATCTATTCGTAAGTCCTTCAAGTAGCGCATACTTTTTGACATTGTTGATTGAACATGATTAGAAGAAAATAAAAGTAAATGCAGAATCTTTGACCATTTGTACGCTATCAGCCCAGTGTAAGATAAATCAGAATGACGGAGTAACCAAATCTTTGGTCTTCAGAATGTGAGTTGTATCTGTATTATGTGGGGAGCCTAGATTTGTGCTTCGGCCAGTTATTTAGTATGACTACCCTCCCTCTTCCCTCAGGAAAGCCCTTTGACTTTTAGCATATTACTTTCAACATTAAACATTGCTAAGTAGCCCCTTCTAGTTGGAGGAAATTGCAGGCACTGAGGGTAAATGTATCAAAATGAACATCCTCATGGGTCAAAGGTGGCAAAGCTGAAGCCGCCTTGGGGTCATGCTCTCAACCTTTTTATTATTTGGGAGACAGTTGCAAGAAGGTGAAGAATAGCACAGGGCCTGTGCTCAGGGAAAGACCTAAGCCCATCTGTGCCTCTTAAGAGCCATGGACATTGGGCAAGTCTCTTGACCTCTCTGAGGGTCAGATAAGTTTATTTGTATGCTAAATAGGAACATTATCTTGCTAGCTACCTTACAGTGTTGCTAAGAACCATGTATAAGGGAATAACTGAAAGTTCAGCTATTTTTAGTGGTACCATATATGTTGTTTCTGTACCGTTTGAGCTCTGACACCTGCTGGGGATTAAGAACTATAGAAAGACCAACCTGCAGATGTTGCAGAAGGATGTTAGCAATGGGAGAGCATAATATGAGAGAGAGAGATCCCCCCAAAACTAAAATCTAGCCATTTCTTCCCCTTACTCTGCAGTGGTTTTAAAGTTTAATGTGTATAAGACTCTTCTGGGGACAATGCAAAAATGTAGGTTCTCTCATGTTACCAGAAACTCTGATTCACCAAGTCTGGGCAGGAACCAGGATTCTGATTTAATATGAAATGCCTTAGGTAATGCTGAAGGTGATTTGAGTACTCTAGTGTGAGAAATCTGAAATAAGCCCTTCATTTCTGGTGCTTTCTCACCAGTGTATGGGGCAGATAGTTGGTGGACTAATGCTTTCCGCCAAAGAAGGTGCTTCTCATGTGTTCTGCTAATTAACCAGGCCTGTGGCTAAGGTCAGCAGTTCTCCAACAACAGCTTTATCTCTGTTCCACTTCCATTTAAGCACATTAACATCCAGAATAAGCTTTTCCCAGCCTCCTTTATAGCTGGCTGGGGTCATGTGCCTAATTCCTGTCCACTGTTCTATAAACAGAAGAGATGTGGGCATCTTTCAGATTGTATCCATAAAGAAAAAAACATTTACTCTCCTTTTTGTCTTTCCCCCTTCCTTGATGGTGGAATGTAGATACAGAAGTGAGGACCGAACAGGCAAAGATAACAGCAGGAAGGATGACACCAGGAAGTGAGAGTGAGTCTGGCTCTTCACACCTGGAAGGAATAGAGTCACAACACTGAATTTTGTGTCAGAAATGTCAGAGAAAGAAACTTCTACTTGCTTAAGATTCTGCTATTCTGAATCTCTTTCACACAGAGCTAAACCCAGTTTGTTCTAACTCATAAAAGTATCAAATGCCCACCCAGGATGAGGACAATGCAATATTATCATGTGAAATGCATAGCCTCTCACTGAGAAAATAGGCATTCCAGAACCTTCCTCATAAGGCTCGTAGAAGAACCCTAAAAGATAAATATGCATGCAGGTTGCATGATGGGACTCCTACAACTCTGTAAGTGAACAGTTTTATATGTATTTTTATTATTAAGGAGTAATCCATAAATCATTTGTTATGATGGTAAGCCATCAACTCTAGGATAAAGAATTCTGTGCTAAGGTTGGTAGAGTAACGTGGATAGAAAAAAAATATCTACCTCCAACTCTAAGCTCTAAGAGAGACTTGAGTGAATTCCAGGTCCAGAAAACCTTGAGTGGAAAACACTCGCTGAATGTATGTTTGTTAGCAGAACCCTGATGATCTGGGTGGGAACCATAACTGCAAGTCAAACAGGGGCAATGTTGAGTTCCAGGGCCCTTTACAACATACCAAGGGGATGTCTGTGAGAGTGGATTTTAGTCAGGTTATTTGGATGGCTGACTTCTTATTCATGAGGAGTGTGCAGTGTAAGGTTTGTGTTAAAGGCTTTTTGAATCATATTGCCATCACCATGAAAAATAGCCCAGTCACAGTACTGCAGCCAGAAAGATTTATGGGTGTGCTTTTACCATATTTTGAGAGGGCTGCTTAGCAGTGACACTGGAGTAGCCTATGAAGGTAGCCATGTGTTAGTCAGATAATCTGAGAGAAAAGTTTCCTTGCCTTCCTTCTTTACTGTGGCACCACTCCAGACAACAATATGTCCTTTCAGATGTACCTATGTTATGGAAAGTGCTTTGTACAAAGCCTGGCAATAATTGCTTCACAGGAGAGGATATTTCCTAAGCTGAGTTGTTATGTTATGATGCACTTTAGGGTGGGAGGCAGAGATATGGTTTTTATAACTCTGAGCCATGGAGACAGGAGAGAGATGATGGAGGTCAAAACCTGGATTTGAATCTTGGCTTTGTTTCTTGTTTGCTGTCTGAGCTTAAGAGATTCACCTAATCTAAGTTATCTGACCTTACTGTTACATGGGTTTAATCATTTGGAATAATCGTGCTGGAAGTTATGATATGTCAAGTCTTTAGTTAATACACTTCAATGTGTTAATGCATTTAGAGTTCAATTACTTAACTGAGATATTTTGGTTATAGCTTAAGGGAAATAAAAGTGATTCTTGAATAAAGATACTTAGAAATACAGAAAAGGAGGGGCTGGATATTAGCAAAAAAATAGGGTTAAAGCAAATGTCTTAGCAAGAGAAGTTTATGCAATGGAAAAAGAAATAAAGCTAAATCTGACCATTTCTCTGTGGACAGGATGGGTGAGTCCTGTGTAAGGGCGGGGGCAATAGAGTGCTTTCGCCTGAGTTCTTCAAAGCCAAAGGTGAGGCACTTGACTGTGTATTTGGGGTAAAAATGAAGAATAACTAGAAAAAGTTGAAAGTAATTTGAGTTTTAAAATCAAATGCTTCCAACAGTCAGAAAAAGGTAAATAATATTTACCTAAAAAAATACTCTCTTTTGCTGGGACCACTCTGTTAGAAGCAGGAGTCAAACTCTAGTCATACAATGAAAATAATCACTTAAAATTCCAATGTGAATACAAACTAAAGTGGAAGAAATGGCTGCTGATGTGGATGATATCTGCAGTAAAGTGTTTCTATAAGTATATTGGAATTTCAGTGAGCAGCTCTTTTTTTTTAATGTTTATTCTTAGAGAGAGAGAGAGAGAGAGAGAGAGAGAGCGAGCATGAGTGGGGGAGGGGCAGAGAGAGAGGGACACAGAGTCAGAAGCAGGCTCCAGGCTCTGAGCTTTGAGCACAGAGCCTGATGTGGGGCTCGAACCCACAAACCATGAGATCATGACCTGAGTTGAAGTCGGACACTTAACTGACTAAGCCAACCAGGTGCCCCTCAGTGAGCAGTTTTTATGAAAAGTTTATAAAGACTAAAGAAGATTAATGCAATCAATTGTATATATTTTACTTATTTAAAATAAGTATATTTGTGAAAATGTCAATTTGAAACATTATTAGTATTCTCTTTATTAGTGTGCTTATGTATTATTTTTTAGTTACTTTAGCAAGTAATAAAAAAGGATATTTATAGCTTAATTTGTGATCTCTGTTATGTAGTCCATTATTTCAATACATCTAAAGTTCTTAACTATTAAACAGCTACTGTGGGAACTTTCAAAGAGCTTTGTGTGGTAGAAAGCCACTTTATCAAAGTTAAGGTAGTTTTATTATAAAGTTGTTTTGTTTATATTTTTTTATTAATATCCATCTCTTTAAGCAATCATATCCTCAAAACATATATTTTACATGGGAGATCCAATATACTGGGTTTAAATGCTAAATAAATGCTATTTCAGTCTATTGTAGATTGTAGATTGTCAGGTATTGTTTGGTTTTTAATAGGTTTAAACAGTGTTGTTTGTTGGTGTATTTTAATAATTTAATATTTTAGAGTACTTTAAAATTACATCAAAATTGAGTGGAAAGCACAGAGTTCCCATATACCTGATGTCCTCGTAGATCCAGTCTCTTCCACTGTCAACACCCCACACAAAAGTGATACGTTTTGTTAAGACTGATGAACCTACATTGGGCATCATTATCACCCAAAGTCCATAGCTTACATTAGGATTTAGTCATGGTGTTTATGTTCTGTGGGTTTTGACAGATGTGTAATCACATGTATCCACCATTATGATCTCCTAGAAAGTAGTTTCATTGCCCTTAAAATCCTCTGTGCTCTACCTATTCATCTCCTTTCCTTGACTCCCTAGCAAACAGTTAATGTTTTACTGCCTCCATAATTTTTTCCTTTCTCAGAATGTTGTACTGTTGGGATCTTACAGTAGGTAGCCTTTTCATATTGACTTCTTATACTTAGCGATGTGCATTTAAGTTCACTTTTGTTTTTTCATGGCTTGATAGCTTGTTTGTTTTTAGTGCTGCATAATACTCCATTTCCTGTATATACCAGTTTATTTATTCATTCACCTACTGAAGAACACCTGGTCACTTCCAAGTTTTGGCAATTATGAATAAAACTGCTATAAGAGTCCCTGTGCAGGTTTTATGTGGAGATAAGTTTTGAACTCCTTTGAGTACATACCGGAGGCCATTATTGCCAGACCATATGGTAACATATACATAGTTTTATAAGAAACTGCCGACTGTCTTCCAAAGCGGCTGTACCATTTTGTAATCTCCCCAGCAGTAAATGAGCATTCCTGTTGTTCCATATCCTGGAAAGCATTTGGTGTTGTCAGTATTTGGATTTTTTGTCTTTCTAATAGGTGTGTGGTGGTATCTCGTTGTTATTTTAATTTTTAATTCCCTAATGACGCATGATGTGGAGCATCAATATTGTATGTTAATACCTTTCTGTACCCACCCCGTGCGGTTTAAAGGAGCACTTAGTTAATATTTAACCAGGGTTCTGGCTTTCCTGGTGAAATTTCTGACACCATTAGAGGCCAAACCTGAAATAGAGACAACTTTGCTCTGAAATCCTTTAGCATCATTCTACGAGCAGCTGCCTCCTCAATAGTATTTAGACTGTACTCTAAACACAGATGTTTCCTCCAAGATCAAAATACTCATTCACGTGCAAAAAATTCATAGTGACATAATTTCCTTTTGAAGGATCAAGCCTGGATAGCACCAGCCGTCACTCTCCTCACAGCATGCCCTATCTCTTGGAGTGCAATTGCTGTAGCAGGATTATTAAGCTTTAAATAACTAGAAAGGGATACTGGCAAAATACTTGCTATTTAAGGTATATGAGCAGATTTTCAGACAAGACTGAGCAAACTTGTGCTTAAGAAAATGGCAGCAGCAGCTGCGTTTGACCCTAAATAAAGCACGTTGTGATTTTAACATCAAACTTTAAACATTTCTATTGATCCATCTGAACTTCTTTAGGTTAATAGAAAATGTGAAGCAGTTATCATCAATTGTTGCCAGCACCTTTAGCCAGGCTCAATCGTGGTTTGTGCAGATATCCAGAAGAAATAATCTAACCCATGCTAAGGTTCTTAGTACAGCTCAATTTCTTCTATTCACTAAGTCAGGTAGAATCCAGATTACTCTGTAACAAAAAGTGTGATACTCTAGTGAACTGAATGATATTAATCATATGAAACTGTTGTGTAAGAACCAGCCTTTGAATTGGTGCAGATTAGGCCCATCTATGACTATAGACCCTCGGAGTAGAAATTCTATTTTATTTTTGTATATGCCTGTGAAAAAGACACATCTACCGACTGTTTGAAAGAAAGGAAAACTTCCCATCTTCAATATTTCCCCTGATGTATATATAATAAAGCACTTGTGCTTTCTATCTGTAAATACCTTGTTTTTCTTCCTTATTCCAGAGGCCACAATTTAAACTTTTTGGGGCCTGGGGACACTTAATATAGTTTTTAAACTATAGGATGCTGGATGCCATGGGAGCATTATGCTTTTTATACATTGTAGAATATCCCATATAAAATTGTATAGTAGTTTTAGACAAAAGCCTTTCAGTTAAAACCTTTCTAGCCAGGGCGCCTGGGTGGCTCAGTCAGATAAGTGTCTGACTTCAGCTCAGGTAATGATCTCACAGTTGGTGAGGTCGAGCCCCCCATGGGGCTGTCTGCTGTCAGCACAGCCGCTTCTGATGCCTCTATCCCCCGCTCTCTCTTTCTAAAATAATAATAATAATAATAATAATAATAATAATAATAAAATATATATATGAAAACAAAAAAACCTTTCTAGCGAAACATTCTTATTTCAGAAATATGACAGCTGTTTTGTTTTTTGTTTGTTTGCCATACCCAGAATTGAGTCCAGCATTAAGGGTTATCATGACACAGCTATGGAGAGCTATGGAAATGAAAGAAACATGTAATTTGAGAATTATCAGAATATAGATAAATGGAATCCATCCCTTATATATTTATTTATGACATAACTACAGTTTTGAGGTTAATATCCAGTACAAACTTTATTATGTTCATACTCTATAAAGAACATTATATAATTGAAGGAAAATGGCCTTAAAAAATCTTCAGAATTTTAAAACAGCCAATAACATAATATAAAATTCAAGACATAAGTATAAGCAAATATCTCAGTTAGACAATAACTCAAAGGATGGGGTGCTTGTTAGAAAATATACTTAAGGAGAGAATATACTTTAAGGATGAGAATTTGAAAGACTTATCAAATTAGTTACAGAGAAGACAGTCTAGGCCATATTAACAATTACTGTATGGCATTATTAGTAATCATAATTTTTATAAATAATAACCTTAGTCACCTACTATATGCAAAATATTGTTAAATGCTTTATAGTCATTCTTTCAATGCATATAACATATGGGGTATGTACAATTTTTATCAACATCTAAAATTTTTGCAGAATGGTTAAGTCACCTGGAAAGACTACCTAACCTGAGAATTGTGGAAGGAGTAGTTAAGACAGCTGCTCATGCCCTTAACCACAGTGCAGTCTATATGGTTTTGTTATGTCCCTCTGTAAATGCCTTTAACATGTTGTTTGATCTAAGTCACAAGGCTCATGAACCCAAAGCACATTTTCTTGGAGTATTATAAATATTAGAAAGCCGGAGGAACAGGTAGTGGCAAAACCACACAGCTACCAGGCAAGTATTGATGAGCAGAAATAAAATTAAATCCAAAATAATAAAAATAAATAAAACTTCCATCACAACGTGAATCTGTGCACCCAAATTCCAGAACACATAAGAAACCTAGTGGTAAGAATGCCAGTAAGTAAAATTAACAAATAAAAATCAGTGTAGATAATATTATTTTTATGGAAGAGCTTGGGAAGAATGTGTGTGTGTGGGCGCACGCGTGCACGCATGGTTAAGAGACATGGATAAAAGATTGACAGCCTAAATATGTGTCGAATAAAAGTTCTTGAAAAGAGAGGAGAGTATGATGTAGATGCAACAGTTAAGTCTGAATATATATTTTATAATGAAGACGATTTTTTGAAAAAAAACTTTAACGTTTGTTTTTGAGACAGAGAGAGACAGAGCATGAGTGGAGGGGCGGCAGAGAGAGGGAGGCACAGAATCTGAAGTAGGCTCCAGGCTCCGAGCTGTCAGCACAGACAGTGCACTAGGGTTTACTTTTCTCCATATCCTTGCCAACATTTGTTTTCTCTTCTTGTCTTAGAAGTGAGGCGATAGATATCTCATTGTGGTTTTGCTTTGTACTTTTCTGTTAGCTACTGATGTCAAAAACCTTTTCATGTACCTTCTAGCCATTTGCTTGTCTTCTTTGGAAAAACTTCTATTCATTTCCTCTGCCCATTTTTTAGTCAGATTTTGTGGTTGTCATTAAGTTTTATGACTTTCTTATTCTCCCCACAGAATACTGCCTAAAATGTAACTGCTAACAAAACCTAATGGAGGGGTGCCAGGATGGCTTAGTCGACTGAGTGTCTGACTTCGGCTCAGGTCATGGTCCCACAGTTTGTGAGTTTGAGCCCCACTTTGTGTTTGCTGTTGTCAGCGTGGAGCCCACTTTTGATCCCCTGTCCCCCTGTCTCTCTTTCCTTCCCCCTCTCAAGTTCTCTCTCTCCAAAATAAATATTAAAAAAAAAAGCTAATGGAGGTAAACTTTAGATTTAGATTTCAAATCCAAAATTAACTTTTCCTATTTTATCTTTCTAAAAAGTAAATCTGCTCGTGTCACTTCACAAGCCCATTCAATGCCATGGCTTCAGTGGCATACGAGCCCCATGGGGCTAACCCCAATGTACCTCTTTAGTCTCGCTTTTCTACTCTTTCACCGGTACCTTATGCATGACGCCACCAGGCATCATTATAGTTCTAGTGCACATATCCTCCCCTCTCTCTTGCCTCTTCCTGTTATTTAGCTGACTCCTTTACACAGCTCAAGACAGCTCAGTGTCTCTCCCTGAGTAGCTGCCTCTCTAGAGCCTATGAGTGCTACCATCAACCTCCTTCACGGATTGCCAACTCCTTGAAGTGCGGGATTGTTTTAGCCCCATTCCTAGTACATAAAAGGTTTTTATAAATGTTGACAAGAATATTAATGCTTTTTTCATAAAGTTATTTCTGGGGTGAATGACATTTCATATATTTAGCCACATTTTTTAACCCATCAGAATGAGAGCTCTCTGATAAGGGAGGGGAGTTATTAGTGACAGCAGAAAAAAGTTCCATTTGCAAAGGAATTATCTATTTTAAAAGAAAAGTCAGCCATATAAAGAAATACCATTGAATACAATGACTTCCACAATAAACTTTTGGGTTATTATTTTTTTTTTTTGAGAGAGAGAGAGAGAGAGAGAGAGAGAGGACGCACGAGCACAAGCAGGAGAGGGGCAGAGTGAGAGTGAGAGAGAGAGAATCGTAATCTGGCTCCATACCCAGTACAGAACCCAATGCAGGGCTTGATCTCAACAACTGTGAGATCATGACCTGAGCCTAAATCAAGAGTTGGACACTTAATCCATTGAGCCACCCAGGCACACCCACAACAAACTCATTTATCCATAAATCAGAGCTCATTGGCTAGAAACTTACCTGCCATCTTCTAATATGTATATATATGTTTATATTTATTTACATATATAAAATATTTATTTATATATTTATATTTTATTTGTGGTGTTGAATCCCTGAAACTTCTGGAGTGCAGTCCTAATCATCAAAAAATATTTTTCCTCTTTTATTTTTACAAGATGAAGTGAGTTTTATTGAAGTAATAAGAGCTAGTATTTGTTGAGTGCTATGTGACAGTCACTGTTATAAGTGTTTTGCTTATATCATCTCATTTAATACAATCACCCATTAAATTGGTCATGATAGTTGCCTAAGTGTATGGATGAGAAAACAGGTATTATCAGTGGTTACAAGATACATCTAGAATTACATATCTTATTAAACAGTGGAATTCAAGTACAGTTGTTCTGTCTCAAGAACCCAGCAACTGTGCTTTATTATATTCATACTATTTGAAAAGTGATCTTGCAGGTATGAGACGAGTGTGAGAAGCACACAGAATATCTAATTAATCAACTCTGTAAGTTGAAATGTCATGCAATTATCTCTTACCTGACATCAGAAAAAGTCATTAGCTTATGTCTCTCATGTCACAGTCCTGAAGATGCAAGAAATCTAAGAGATGACCTAGAAATTTTCCATTACTTCACATATATTGACACATATGTCTAAAGGTTAAGTGATTTATACTAGATATTAGAGCTAGTCTGGTGCTAAGCTAAGAATAAAACTCTCATGAAGCACTCTTAAATTTTCTAACAAATTAGAGCCAACATCAGTGTCACATCCTCTTCCTGAGTTAACCTCAATGAGGAAACCTATTAGCAATTGTAAAACTTCTGTTACACCTGCAACCAATTTAGAATTCAAGTTGGCAAGGCCAACACTCAACTGGAATATCTTCCATCGCTTGGATGATAGCAAAATTGTCTTGTGGTTTTATTTAAAAGTTTATAGAATGATCCTGTTATTCACTTCTACTCAATTTTAAAGCTTTCTGTGAAAAAATAAATCTCTATTTTTAATTTAATTTAAAGTTTTAAGTGTATTTATTTATTTTGAGAGAGAGAGAGATGTGGGAGGGGCAGAGAGAGAGAGGGAGAGAGAGAGAGAATCCCAGGCAGGCTCCCCACCATCAGTGGAGAGCCCATTGTAGGGCTTGAACTCACAAAGTGCAAGTTCATGACCTGAACCAAAACCAAGAGTTGGAGGCTTAACTGCCTGAGCCACACAGCACCCTGAAAAATATAAATCTTTATTAAAGTAGCAATTCATTTATATACAGATTAAATGATAGCATTATTTCTTAACAGGATGATTCAGAAAAAATATTAATCAGAATATTTAGTTTGAAGTGTCTTTCTTGCTACGTACATGATATTTTCACATAATTCTCAAGAGAATGGCTTTAAGTCTTTTTGACAAAAGATATTTCAGTTGTCTGAAGACCTACATTTACACTATGATATAAATAGGCTTTTGGCCTTTTTTGCCATTATCAGTTTGAAACTATTTCATAGACAATTTTATCTCTCTCTTTTTTGAAATTATACGTTTGTCTTCTGTGTGTCTTAGAACAAATAGAAGGGCCACATATACATTTCTTATTTTCCCTAGTTTCTCTACAGTTAAGCTTTTCTAAATGGGAGAAAAAATTCTCCCCTTTATTGACCTCTTCACCTCTTATTCTGAAATAAGAACTCTGGAATAACAATCTTTAAATTTTAAAGAGCATCAATTGTAAAATGACTTAACTTTCTTGAGGGAGGTAAACCATAAATACTAAATGAAAAGTTCACAGTGTTCTAGACTGCATCCTGATTTCAGAAACAGTGAGAGGTAAAAAAAAAAAAATACATCTAAGAACTAATAAAACAAACACTCATGATTTAAATTTCAGTGCAGTATCCCATCCCTTTCCTGAGATGTCCTCAATAAGGGACTCTTGTAAAATTTATAAAAATGTCACATCTGCTAATATTTTAAAAGCAAAGTATTTAGGGGCACCTGGGTGGCTCAGTTGGTTAAGCCTCTGACTTCGGCTCACAGTTTGTGAGTTCAAGCCCTGCGTTGGGCTCTGTGCTGACAGCTCAGAGCCTGGAGTCCACTTCAGATTCTGTATCTCCCTCTCTGTTTGCCCCTCCCCTATATTCACCCCCTTCTCTCTCTTTCTCTCTCAAAAATAAATTATAAACATTAAAATAATTTTTAAAGCAAAGTATTTATGTTACATATTACCCCTAAACTGTATTGTTTTTCTTAATATGGGATATAAGATTTCCAATTACAAAATGACTTACTTGAAAGAGCACCCCCATTCTCTAGCATTTTAAGAATATATTTAAACTGAAACAAATGTGGATCTCAGTCAGATACAGTGGTTTCTGAACATTCAGTTTTTGGAAATTCTAGGAGATACTTGCCACAGTTAGAGCAGTCTCTGGTTTCATTTTGAATTTCACTGCAGGTGATTTTACTTTTGGTTTACATTTAATTGCATTTTTGAGATATTAACACATGTTTTTGGCTGCCTGGAAACAGTGGTATCTACTTTTTTTGATCTAGAAAATAACAGTATAAACACATATACATAATTTATTATATTTGACAATCCTAAGTGGTCCGATGATGGCTTTTTCACCATGAAAATTCATCGAGAACTCATCATGTCACTTTGTAATTAAGTATAGTGATTTACAGATGTCTCAATAGGTATATTCTATCTTATAATCATAGATACCTCCTCTTAACTTCGGTGTTACCTTCTTTCTGAGCCTTATTCCCCAGGCTTTATTCTGCCTGAGATCTTCACAATAGATTCGTGTTTTGCTTGATTTGACCATTATTGGTTTTTATTATTTACAAACAAAAATACCTCTTAATACCTAATTTCATTTGAAAGCACCATGTAAAATTTATACTCATAACAATTTTGGATTTTTTACATTTACCTATAGAACGATTATAGAGATATACTAAACTTACATGTCTTTTTGTTTTGTAGCCTAGCATATTTGGTGAGTTTGAGCTACCATGTAAACTATACTGAAAATGTGATGTGTTAAGTTACCAGCCAAAAGTTAAAACTAGATTAAACAGATCTATGTATTAAGAAAGATATTATGGGGGCACCAGGGTGGCACAGTCAATTGAGCCACCTGACTTTGGCTCAGGTAGTGATCTTGTGTCTTCATAAGTTCGAGCCCCACATTGGGCTCTCTGCTGTCAGGATAGAGCCTGCTTTGGATCCTCTGTCTCCCTTTCTGTCTGCCCCTCCCCTACTTGTGCTCTCTCTCCCTCTGTCAAAAATAAATAAACATTTAAAAGATTTAAAGATATTATGTTACTATAATATTTGAGTTTGAGATTTATCCTGTAGATAATGGGAAATGTTAAATAACATTTTTAGGCAGGGCTAATATATATACAACCTGGGTTCCCAAGAAGACTGTAGATATTTGTTTCATGCCACCCCAAATTTGTACAGCATCCAGTTGGGAGGCAGTCCCTAAATAGGTAGTAAGCAAGGTCTGCCTTCCATTTAGAAAAGGCAGAATAGGGGCACCTGGGTGGCTCATTTAGTTGAGCACTGGACTCTTGATTTCAGCTCAGGTCATGATCTCTGGGTCATGGGATTGAGCCCCGTGTCGGGTTCCACGCTGATTGTGGAGCCTGATGGAGTCCGTCTCTCTCTCTCTCTCTTCTCCCCCTCTGTCCCTGCCCCCTGCTAACTCTTTCTAAAATTAAGAATAAAATATTTAAAAAAATAAAAGGCAAAATAGATGGCCCACATCCTGATAAGCTGTTGCATTAAGCAATAGATGTCAGCATGGTTATTTGGATGTTCTTCTTTGCTACTCTGAATCGTAAGGACATGATATGATTATGTGATCATGTAAGGTAGGGTGGACAGAAGGATTTGTTTGGTGTCAAGAGGGCAGAGGGCTGGTGCTGGTAGCATGTAATTGAAACAACCGGGAGTATCCTACCTTCACAGGTATGAAGTAGGGAGAAGGGCCAACACTATTACCAAGATTCAGTAGTTCTCTCTCCATACTCATGTGTTCTTTTTCCAGTGTTAGGTGTACTCTCGTATGGGTGATGTGTTTTAATCTAGTAATGACACTCAGCCTCTTTTTCCTTGATAAGTCTTGAAAATAAAAGATTTATATTAGTGTCTCATCAGTAGTGATTACGTTACTTTACCAAATCTGGACCAAGACTGTTTGGCTGGGCTTGAGCTTGATCCTTTTCCTTGATGGAGTGGTAGAGTTAGGGTCACGCCAGCTGCATGGAATTAGCATGGAAAAATATTTCTAATAAGAAAAATCAGATTGTGGTTATTAGAATAACGGATAGCAGAAGTGTGATGGCAGAAGGAACAGATAGTTGAACATTTGATGACTCTGGTAATCTACTTTTCTTCATATTCCCTCAAGTTAGGCATAATCATAATTGGATCCTTGCATCTTGGGTGTAATTATATGTGTACCTTGTTTTAGATCTTGTGAAAGCATCATTAGGTTTGATAGGAATGAGATACATTAGTTAGAGGGTGGATGAAACAACACAAGTCTGCTTACCAAACTGTAAAAAACAGTGTTCTCAATGCCAGAATGGTATTAAGCCATGATGACTTCTGGAAGTATGATCACTAATCACAAGTGGAAAGGTTAAATCAGTGAATTGTCTGGGAGTCAGTATTCCCTCTTCAGTGCTCTGTGCATTCCATGTTTCTGAAGAACATGCCATCTGAGAACAATTTTACTATGGACGTTGACAAGCCTCCCTTGTGTCCTGCAATTGGCCCCTTTGTGGGTGATCATGATTATTATCCCCAATTCTGAGTATATTTCAAAGAGTGAAATACTCTAATTCCTAAGCTTGAGAAATCACATGTAGCTTAATGGAAACATATTACTTTAAACACTTTACACAATTGCCCAGAATTATCAACTGTCAGTGTAGACAGTAGATGTGTAATGTAATCACTGCTCATTTCGGGGCAGTCACAAGGGTATCCGTGTGGAAAAGCAGCAGTCCCCCCCGTGCAGTTCCAGGTGCATTGTCCAGGGCCATCATAAGCATTTCCAGTGAAATAATGTTCTATTCATTGCTTTATGGTCTTTGAATTGAACAGAATGAAAGGAAGGGCGGGGGAAAGAAATAAGGAAAGAAAGAAAAAAGGAAAAACGCTTTAAGTGAAGGTTCCAACTTGAAATAGTATAGACCACTGAATTGTAAATATATTATTAACTGCATTATCACGCCTAGTAGACTTACTCAGATGTGGATGGTTTGTGTTGGTACATATATCTTCATATCCAGTACATTCCACCTGTCTTGTCTCAGTTATACTTATATTAATTTAATTTTTATTTTACTATTACTTTTTAGTGCACAAAATTTCATTTTATCATCCACCTTGTGAGCTATTACACAGGAGCAAGTGGATGGGGAACATTGACAGCAGGGACTTCCTGAGTTGTCACAGGCTAAGTGCCATTCTCACACTGAACACAATGCCATCTACTAGATTGCAGAGATGAATGATATTGGAAAAATGTATCATTTTGTCTGGAACAGTTTGTAGGGAGGTCCTGCTGCCATGTCACAGACCAAGCCTTGTCTTTCACCTCCAGCTTATCTAAGATGCTGTGGATATCCACATGGGTGTCTCCAATGATTTTGTGCTTAAAAGAAAGCTAATATTTCCCAGAGGTCACTAACAGTGAAAGAGCTTAAAGGAAGGGTAATATTGTGTATGGAATCAGGTGGGCCCCTGTGGAAGCCAAATCATGAGCAGATTTGGGGGAAAAAAGAATTCTCTTCCTCAAACCCAGGTTCAATAAACGAACAGATTTCCTCTTTCTGGAGACTGACTTTTTTTTTTTTTTCACTTGCAAGACTGGCACTGGCAGGTCCAAGTTCTGGGGGGAAATACATTTTCTTATAGTGGCTTATCTGGGATGCAGGTTGAAGGGCAATCCTGTGTTTCCGGCTGTCAGGGCAGAATTCCAGTCCTCCTACACAGCAGGTTCCTGAGGATGGACAAGGTATCAGTCATTCTGGAGGAGACTTGGGAAGGACTCATACTTCCCATTAGGTTGAGGCTGTAGAACCATGTGTCCAGTGGCATAGGTGTGAGAGTAGTCAGGCTCTGGGAAGCTGGAACTGTCTGGGGAGGGGAAATGCCATAGCTTTCCAGACTGAATAGAAAAGGTCCCCACCACGGACACTGGATACTGATCCACAGCCACAGGACCAGTCCCATTCAAGCTGTAGTTGGTGGCAGAATATGCAAAAGATACTCCTTGTGGTTTGGTCCGCTGAGAAGAGAAACGCCACTGACTTGGAGGCACGTTGCTGTCATTCCTCAAGATCACATCTTCACTCTGGCTCTAGGGGCTCGATCCCTGGGGGCTTGACATGGCTAAGAGCTCTGGAAGTTAGTCTCTTCCACCATGTTGCTGATGTCCCCTTGAAAATAGATGAAAAAGGCACACCGGAAATTCCACGCAATCTTCATAGGTCCCTGCATGTTCACAGCAGTCTTCCCTCTTACTCCCATGGCGAGTGACACAGGTGACACCTTAATTCCTGACGGTCACCTGAGACAGCAAGCCACTCTGACTGGGCAGTGGTGTCCTTGATGGCCAGAGTTGTCTGACCCACTTTCAAGCAGCTCAGTCTTAGTTTTATTTTTGTAGATAATTTAACGTTTTATTTTGAAATAAATTTTGACATAGAAAAGGGCATACTAAATCAGTACAGAATGTTCTTGTGTATCTTTACCCAAAACCTCTAATACAACATCATACAGAGTGATAATAATACAATTATTAAACCAGAAAATTAGCATTAATACAATACTATTAAACAAACTGTAGACCTTATTTAAATTTCATGTCTTTCCACTAAAAAACTATAGCCATTAAAAAGATGAAAAATCTGGGGCGCCTGGGTGGCACAGTCGGTTAAGCGTCCGACTTCAGCCAGGTCACGATCTCGCGGTCCGTGAGTTCGAGCCCCGCGTCAGGCTCTGGGCTGATGGCTCAGAGCCTGGAGCCTGTTTCCGATTCTGTGTCTCCCTCTCTCTCTGCCCCTCCCCCGTTCATGCTCTGTCTCTCTCTCTGTCCCAAAAATAAATAAACGTTGAAAAAAAAAAAGATGAAAAATCTAAGTATAAGTATGAAATCTTTAGACCTAGTGAAGATACTTTATCTACAAAGATAATTCAGGAAATCAAAAAGGGAAAAATAGGCCATTGTATGATAAAAAATTAAGATTGCATATGTCAAAAGTATAACTGTACAGGAACAACAGGAAAACTAGGGTATGTTTTAACCTATAGTCTGAGCAACATTGCGAAGTTAGAACATCAGTATGTGTCCCCTCATTATAGTTTACAAGCTTTTAAATATAGGAATAATATATATTAAATTATTTTAAAACCTCTAATCTTGTGCTTTGTGTATCATGAATACAAATATTTACAAGAAAACATTACTTGAGTGAAACAAGTTAACTCCTTATTTGTGTAAACTATTTCACAGTATTAAAATTCTAAGAAATGAGCTTTTTGGAAATGAGCTTTTTAGAATTTTAACTCTTTGCTAATGAGAAAAATTAGACAAAGGTTTCATTCAAACTGAGGCAGCTGTATCCCCTCTCTGCATGACAGGAAAATAAAATAGGAAACAATTTGTTTCAATGTTCAAAATAAGGTGGGAATTGTAAGTGAAGAACTCTCAACTTTAATGTATTCATTCATTCAGTTATTCATTCATTCTGCATAAGTTTTGTTCAGTTTGCTCACGATGCTCATCAGATCGACGTTCTTTAAAGTCATTATGCATGAGATGTACTTTAGCACTAAATGGTTTGCTCCTGCAGAGACAGTACATAATCTGAATCCAGAGGGTTTCAACAAGATTTCTGTTCTCCTTTACCCTGCCTGTCTAAAAGTACCTCACTTACCAGGACAAAGAAAAGCCTGAGCATAATGAGGCAGGTATAATTGAATACCTGTAAGGGTTTAGATTCAGATGGCTAAGAACACATGGCTTCTATGTCAGAAGTAACAAACATTCATCTATGAATCAAGGTCAATTATGGTAAGTTTAAAGGGTAATCGTATCTGTCCGTACTCAAGCCCAGCAGAGAGAGTACACTTAGACACTTATGAGGCTTAGAAAAAGAAATGGCTTCTGAACATCCAGAAGCCCTCTAAGTATAATGCACAGTCCTCCAGAATATAAGAGGTTTCAAAAACTATAGTCTTAAAAGGGAATATAGACCCTGATGCATCTATGACTAGATTATACTAGGGTCCAAGGTGACCAGCATCCAGATGACAGTAGGAAAAGAAATATTTGCTGTTTAGGGGCACTTGGGTGGCTCAGTCAGTTAAGCATCCAACTCTTCGATTTCAGCTTAGGTCATGTTCTCATGGTTTGTGAGTTTGAGCCCTATGTCTGGCTATATGCTGACCACTGACCATGCAGAGCCTGCTTGGGATTCTCTCTCTCCTCTCTCCCCCTTCCCAACCTATCAGAATAAATAAATAAACATTAAAAAAATACTTGCTGTTTAGAGATGTACTCTCAGAAACTAACATCTGTTGTAGATTTGAAACTAAAATTATTTTATAACATACCATACATAAATATAATAAAACAGTATTAAATGTAAGGCCAAATAAAGTTCTACCTTTTTAAATAAACATGTTACTACTAATACATCAACATTTTAATTGAATTAAAGAAACATTATTTTACATTACAGATTATACTCAGTTTGTACAAATATATTACATCTCATATCATGAAGGACTTATCCATGAACAGAGAAATGCAGCTGACATGTTTAGGAATTATTAATGCTTTATAATTTCTCAGCAATACACTATGTTTCTTTCATCAGAATAAAAGCTTGAAGAACAAACTCTTGTCAGGAAACAAGCTGTGTGGCATCCATGCAGAAGAGGTGAGTAAATTTTCTCTTCTAGATTCAACAAAATAGAAAGTGCCAGAATATTAGTGCCAGGTTTTTCTTTTAAAACCCAGATACCCGGAGACTTTTCTTTCACTAACACAAAGGAAAACATCGGAATAGGAAAATTAAAACAGATTTTTAACCTTAGATATTTTTGGATGTTTTTGACATAGCATAACCAAGAACAAAAAAAAAAAAAAATTAAAAGCCCGTTAGGCATTACTTCCCTACAGTGATTTTATGGATTCCTTCCTTAATTGGATTATCAGGATTTCCTTAATAGTGAATATCTGAAGGTCCTTGAATTTTTTTGTTTTTAACCATCTATGTGATGTCTGCAAAGTTTTGCAATAACAATTAAGGGTCAGAAAAAGGATCCTGGGGTTGACCATAAATCTTAAGGAACAAATACATTCCTCAGTTCTACTTGCTAGGCAGGAAATTTGTCTCATGCATTTCTTAGGGTGGGGTGTGGAAAGTCATTCTGGTTAATCCAGATTTAACTAAAATCAATTTCTTATACTCCTGGTCTCCCAAATCCGTCTGTGATATAATCCCCTATTTAATGTAGTTTAACCCCTTTCCTAAAGCGTTTAGAAGTAAGGCACAGAGTTGGTGAAATACCTCTATAATCTTCTAATGGTGGACTCACATTTTTTGTTCCAATGAACTTTTCCTATTATTATCACCTTATAGCAGGAGGGATAGGGAAGATTACCTGATGACTCATAAGAATTGCTTTTTAGGACTCCAACTAGGAAGTAGTGATACGTGTTTCATTGTACCATATTTGCCAGACCTAGGTCACATGCCTAGCCAAACTGCAAGGAGTCTGGACAATGTCATTAGGTTGGTGGTCATTAGGTTGAGATAATTTTTTAATAAACCAGGTGAGAATACTTCCTGATGGAAGTGTAAAATTCATCACTCTAAACACTCAAGTTAGAGTCTAACATGAAATATAAGAACCCATTTATAATGTCTTTCCAATAATGTTGTGCATGAAATATGAGTATAAATTTTCAATACATGGAAAAGAAAGGTTGATGCTTTATAAATGAATAATCAAACTGAATCTCTTGTAGATATGAGCCAGTGTAGTGTTTCTTTCATTACACTTTTCTATTTGAAGAGTATGCTGCTTAATTTGCTATGATTCTAGAAATATTACATGTGTAATGTGCAGTTTCTGGATAGGTAAGCAAGTAGAGCCAATTTTTGAGTAAGAACTATGTTGACTCTGTGGATTGAAACAATATTCTGAGATGGTTGCCAGGTTCCCGGAGTCCCCCAGCACTCATGAAAGAGAGATGGCTCCTGGGAGACATTGCCTATAGTGTTTAGAAACAAACAAAACAAACAAACAAAAATCCAGTAAACAAGCAGCAACGTCAATCTGGGCCTGCCTGTTATTTTTTAGCCCCTTAGTTCATTAATGAGTCATTTTAAAAATCCATCTCAATTCCTTAAGATGATATATTATATCTACATTTTAATTTATGAATTCCTAGATGGTTCATATATTAGTATTGCATAATGTTGAAATAAATTTATTCACTTGACCTATCTCTGTTTATTTATGGGAAATAATTTAGAGTTAAAAATTCTGGGCAAAGAGGGAGACATGTATATTTTTTTTTTTTCTGTCACAAAAACACTTGCAAAGAACATGGTAACAGATGTAATTATTTGTATTACCACCACCAAAACAAAATAGTAACGTCCTCTATCAGTTTAGAAGCTAAAAAGGAGCTTGTCTTCTAAATCAGTGACTCTAAACTCTTTATAGGTACATAAATATCCACATCCCATTGACACATAATGGCTGGCCAATGTTTTAATTTGCCAGCGCAGAATATTGAAAAGAGTGGAGGCTACTACCAATACCATTGTCTTTACTGTTATTTCACGAAAGAAATGTTCTTGGCCATGAATTGTAGAAAAGAAAAACCTCAGAGACTAGCTGAAATATTCTGTCATGGCCACCTTCTTTGTCTTCACCTTCTCCGTTTTTTATTTTACTTACAATTGTTCTCACAAACTTAATTTTACTGTGGACTTGTGGACTTTACAGGCACCAGGATGTCAAATTACATTTAAAATCATTAGTATAGTTTTGGGGCACCTGAGTAGCTCAGTTGGTTAAGTGTCTGACTTTGGCTCAGGTCATGATCTCACGGTTCATGGGTTCAAGCCCCATGTTGGGCTCTGTGCTGACAGATCAGAGCCTGGAGCCTGCTTTGGATTCTGTCTCCCTCTCTCTCTCTGCCTCTTCCCCACTTGCTCTCTCTCTCTCCCTCTCTCTCTCAAAAATAAATAAACATTTAAAAAAATAAAACCATTAGTATAGTTTTAAAAATTACTAAAATTCCCCAATATGGTAATAGCCCAGTGGTTTGAAGATTATCCCTCTGGCAATTCTAATTTTTCAAAATGATGCCAGGAAGCTAAAGGAAAATACAGTGTCATTGGGGTTTTAGATCAATGTGTATTATAAAATGCATGCACCTGAAATGTACTTATTCTTACTTTGTATACCTTCATCAGATCTTTTGATAGGATTTTGCTTTTTACCTCACAGAACATTAGAAGATGGCTGGAATATACAACGCAGAGAAGTGATGAGTGACCGTGATGAAAATTTCTAAGACAAATATTTCTAAATAACCTTAACTAAACTCAGGAATTCTAGCTGTTCTTGCTCAGTGCAGAACAAAGATGTGTAGGCTTTTATTATAGTTCCTGAATGAATCACTGCCTAACACAAAAATTGATGTTTTAATAATTCAAGTTATGAATAAAAGCTTAAATTATATTCTGTACATTCAGTATAAATATGCATTAAAACAAACACCCAAAATGGTTAAAATTAGTCCTTTTTGACACTTTAAAAATAGAGCATTAATTATTTGGAGGGGTAGGAGTGAAATTGGGCATGGGTAGTAGTCATTTCTCATTCCCCATTGATATTGGTCAACATTAGATTGGAAAAATAAATAAAGTCTGTTGACCTAAGAGACTGTCCTGTCTTGTTGATGAGCCCCAGACAGTAGATGGGAACAGTGGGAGACAATGGCAATCAATTGTGCATTTGAAGTTGGAGAAGATCACAGAAATGATTCTTTGCTGGAATCAGTAGCACAAAATTAAGGGTAGCCCTGAACAAACCTGCAAATGAAGTTAATGTAACAAAATGAAGTTAATGTAAGGAGAGGGATAAGGTTTCTGAAATACCATTATCTGGGGTTACTTAGGGAATTTTGTGCCAGGAGACCAGAGTTATAATAAATGTAGAATCCTGAAGTAGAAGTATAAATTCAGGGGACTGGGGGCTTCAAGTGAAAGTTTTTATTCTTAAACCATACACCTGTAACAATGGCTCTTTATCTTCTTATGCATTATATCATGCACGTCACTTTCACTAGTCCTATCAAGTGAAAGAGGATGCTTTTCTTATGGAAATGGAAATTAGTAGCTAGTTTGTAAGCAGACAAATCTTTACTTCTTCTGGGTATGGAGTTTAACTGCAGAGTTGTGAATTATTAATGTGTCAAGAAGCTGGTTCTTCCTGCTTCCCTTCCTCCATCCCCCTGCCCCTCTCTCCCTCATTCTCTCTCTATTTCAAATCACCACTCTCCCCACTTCACTTTTCCTCTCTCCCTTTTTCCTTGTCTTTTCTTCCTTTCCTTTATCTCATTTCATTTTATTTTATTTTTGTTCTTTCTTATCAACTTCCAGATTCAATAGATCATGAAATGTCGTTGGCTCATGATAGGGATGTCTGTGAAAACTGTTTCTAATATTAGAGCCTTTCAGTGGTGTACCACAGACAGCACTTTTAAGATCGTGCTCTAATTGATGGTGTCTCCAGCATTACCCAATAATTTAGGAATTATACACCGTAACATAGCTCCCACTTGGCAAACTCTACTATCTCGCGTCATTAGACATGTCCTGAATATAGTAGGGAACTAAATAGTATAGTTGCAGTTGGTTCAGTGAAAGACGCATGTACATTCAATGTAGCTTTGAAAATTATAATATTTAAAAAATATGAGCGGGCTTTATTTCTTAAAAAGGACCTTCATAAAGAGGACCTTAAAGAGGATCTTGTGCTTAGTATGTACTATGGCCAGCTACTTTTGAAATTGAATTTTATTGAGATATAACTTACCTACAATTCATCCCATTTAACTTTACAGTTGGATGGATTTGATCGATGTATATCAAATCAAATGTTAAACATATAGAACATTTCTATCATCTTCAAAGTTTTCTCTTGCTGTTTTATAACCTCTACCACAAACCCGCAGCCATTGTCAACTACTAGCCTGATTTCTGTCCTTCTCCTTTGGTCTTTTTTACAATATAATATAAATGGCATTATACAAAAGATAGCTTCTAGTGACTGAGTTATTTCACACAGTATAATGCTTTGGAAATCCATGCACACTGTTACATGTTTCAGTACTTAATTCATTTTTTTAAATTGCTCAACAGTATGCTAGTACTTCATGATTGTACCAGAAGATGTTTGCTGTGCACCAGTTAATGGGCATGTTGCTTATTTCTACTTTTTGACTATTATGAATAAAGATACTATAAACATTTGTGTTTATGCTGTAATTTCTCTTGTACAAATACCTAGAAAGCATTGCTGTATAATGCAGTGTGCTTATGTTTAACTTTATAAAAAACCACCAAACTGTATCCCAAAGTGACTATACCATTTTACATTCCTCTTCAACTCTTTTACTATTTTTTCAGTTATCATTCTTTATTTGACGATGATAATCCATTTGTGTTTGTGTTCTCCTACTGAGGAATCAGAACTTGTCATTTTAGATACACAAAGACAAATACCTGAGGTCCTCAAGTTAGAATATTTGAAATTGCATCTGTCCTGGAAGAATAGGAAGGCATGATCATCATCTGTGGCTCACCAGATATATATCCATAGGGTAGTCAACCATGTCTGCTGAGAGAAATGTCCTTGTCATAAAGCCCTTTTATATTTGGCGTAGTCCTCTCAAAAAGTGCCTTCTTCTGCAGAGCAAACAGCCTTCACCTCAGCTTCCTAGCTGCTTTCTTTACACTCTGTCACATTTGCTTGCTGCCCTCCCTTTGGACATACAGCAAATTCAAACTTGGTTGTCAACTTAAATTTACCCTTATTTAATCTTAAAAAATAAGTAACTGCAACTAAACAGTGAAAACTGTAGCCTAGTTATACATAGGTATATCCAGCATCTAAAATTGAATTGTTGGACATGCTCTGGTGACTAAAGTGTGTGTGTATTCTTTTGTGGGGGGAGATGCTAGACAGAGAAACAATAAACTACTTTCTTTAAATAATGCCTTTAAAAAAATATGGTTCCTATTGTGTGACAACTTTACTCAAATAAAAAAATTAAATGTTAAATGTCAAATAAAATTTCTACCCAAAAAAATTAAACACTATGGTTCCTTTGCACAGGCTTTGGTTTTCTCTTCCTGCCTGGACTACCTGGATGTCTGACTTCGAAAGCAGAGATTAAGCTTTTGCTTGACTGCAAACTTTATTCTTGTACAGTTTAAAATCATTTTAATCTTCAAGTTTGAAAATATAAATGAAATTAAGGAACTAATCTATGTTTCTGTTCTTGCAGTCAAAAAAAATCCAAGCTCAGCTGAAGGAGCTTCGTTATGGGAAGAAGGATTTATTATTTAAGGTGAGAATCTTTCTCCCTTCCCCCTCCACCAACCCAATAAGTGAACTATAATATTATTTAGCTTACATTTAATTTCTGGATTTTTGTAAGAATTATAGCTGTATTTGACTGCATTGAAGATGTTTTCATTTTCTTGCCTTCTTAATTAACGGAGATAAATGCAAATATGATTTCCTGGGTACATTCTTAATCAAAGGTAGGCATCATTTCAAAGTATTTAAAGTCTCTTTGTAACCTTCGATTACTTTAATTCAATATTGAGGAATACTGTATTTCAGAATATTTACATTAAGGAGAGCATAGATTGAGTGAATATCCAGAGATGAGATCCACTGGTTATCTACATTCTTGACTTCCAGAGGCCCCTGCATAAATCTCTTTTTTACTAAGAGTCTTCCTATTTAATCATTGTTGATTGATTTTCATCATTGATACTTTTTTTTTTTTACAAGACTATCAAGTCACCATCTGTGTATAGATAGACATCTACCACAAACTATGGACTAGTGTCCCCCCAAAGATATCCACTTGCCAATTCCTGGAAGCTGTGAATATTATACTTTATGAGAAGAGAAACTTTACAGAGGTGATTAAGTTAAGGATCTTCAGATAGGAGGGTTATTCCAAAATATCCAGGCAAGACCTAAATAGAATCATGCAAGTCCTTATCACAGTGAAATAAGAAAGCCTAAACAAGAAGGTTGTGTGATCACAGAAGCTGGAGGAGGAAAGGCAATGTGAAAGATTTCCTCCCTATAGCCTCCAGAAAGAACCAGCCCTACCAACACCTTGATCTTAGTCCCATAAAATTTATTTCAGACTTCTGACTTTCAGAACTGTCTGTGAATAAGTTTGTGCTTTTTTAAGCCACTGAATTCAGGGTAGTTTGTTATAGCAGCAAGGTGAAACTTAAACAGATACTTTCTTTTATCTCCCTTGAGCAGGGGGAGACAAGAGGCAAGTGTTGTGCTTGTGGTACATGTGCATTTCCAAACGCAGTAGAGTGATGGAATATTAGGCTGTTAGGAGTAGGAGTAATAATTTGCTTGATAAATAATAAGTACGAATTACATTTTGTGTAATATTTTAAAAAAATATTTTCATTACAATGATCAGCCCGATCTATATGTGCTAGGTTTAAATTAAAGGGAGATAGTTTCTCATTTTATTTAATGATTGAAAAAACCTAAAATTTTTCCAGTGAAAACAATAAGAAATGACACATTTCCCTTCTTCAGCCCCTTTACTTTTGGTTCGGAGTCAGGGGAAGGTAGTCCTATTATGTCAGCCAGTATTTATTAAAAACTCATTCCATGTGAGGCATGAATCTGGACATATCTTGCCATTGACTCTTACATGAATATGCTACTTTCCTTTTTTTTTTTTTACCTCATTTACAACAAGATATTCCCCTGCACACCAAGAAAAATCTTATTAATGTTTATAGATCCCTGCCTCACAATACTCTGTTCATTTTATGTGATAAGTAGATAAAAGTATAAAACCCAAGGCACTCGAGCTCAGGGCATTTTAACTCTTAATTTCAGGTTGGCCTTAGCTTTTTGTAAGGTCATCAACAATAAATAAATTGTCAACAACAGTAAATAATTGAAACTGGGAAAAAATAAATAAAACGTATGTGCATGTCTGTGTGTGTGTGTGTGTGTTTTCATTTGCAGAGAAATTTCTATTTCTCTGTGAATTAGTTTAACTTAATAATATCAGGACTGTAATAAAACAAATCCAAGCTCCCTGGAGCTGATAGGTTTTAGGTAGGAGGCTGAGAAATTTATGTAAAGATAGATCATGTAAGCTTTTTAAACTTTTTGAATTTAATTTCCCAAATTGAAGAAAATTTGGGAAAAGAGATTGAAGAGATCCAATAATTTTCAGTGATTTACTTCTTCATAATATACCAGTTGTTGAATATACATTAGTAATTTATCAAATTTCAGAAAGTACCGATATCAGGATTTGTTGGAAATCTTTATGACTTGAAAATGAGATATTATTTGTAAGCCTTTGTCACTTTGAAAGAAGCGCTTGTGTATCAAATCAGGTGAATTGTGTATGACCATGAAGTTGCCTAAGTTAGAATGCCTTTAGCGTATACACTCTCTAAGGTGCTGTGTACCAGCAAGAGTTTCGTTAAATAGGATAATGAGAGGTCTATAAACATGACACTTTTTGACTTATTCAGTAACTAAACAATGTCAACAGGCCGACTTTTTTTTTTGTTTGTTTGTTTGTTTTTTCCTACTGTTCCATATCTCGGTCGTCAACTTACTGACTTATTCTAAGTTTTGATCCCTCATTATATATGATAGTAGTTAAAGATTTATATGCTCCTTTGTCCAATTTTGTACAAAGTCAGAGGAGAAAAAGGAAGGGGCAAGCGCTTGTCCTTCAGTGTCATAACTTTCATAAGGGAGGAGAATTTTTTAAGATGTTTCTCCAAACATGATCATGCAACCATGCAAAACAAGTGAGGCCTTAGTGTTTTCAGCTTCCATTGTGAAATAGTATTCATTCATTCATCTTAATGGCATTCACTCATCTGATTTGCCTATTACTATATCAAGAGTGTACATTTTAGGTCTTATATAAGCATATACTGAATGAATAAATGAATTCATACATACATATAGACACGTGTATATACATATGTACATACATAAATAGAGGTGTCATGGCAGTACATTGTAGAAATTCATGTATGTAGTCCCAAAGGGCATGTGACTACATGCACCTTTGAAAATGAACCCACAGAATATCTTTGGTAATATTTTGCTGAACTCAGAGATGAGTAATAGAGGATTCTATTTCAAGTAGGTTCCCTGAAAATCTGTTCAATTTTGAATAGATTTGATCGTTTTTATGAAAGACAGTCTTTGAAGAGCAATGAGTACTGCTGAAACACTTCAATTATGTTTTAAAAATAACGGCATGTGCTGACAATTGTCAGACATGTTGATAAATACAGTGTTCTTATTAATGTTTGAGAACTGGCTTTTGATTAGGAAGGCTGCCAGAGGTAGTACACATTCTCTACTAGAGGAAGAAGTGAGGCCCTGCTGACTGTTAGTTACCCTGCCTTGAGTTACTTTTTATCCTGATTCCACTTGGAGATGATATTCTGTGGAATATCTACTTTCCATTTTGCTGCTCTATTTTACTTTTATATATACAATTGTTTAGTTTCAGAAGTATTATTTTCTCACTTAAAACCCATCACTCAAAACACGCAATAGTTTGAAATATTTTATATTTCTGTTTAGTTCCTTTTATATTAGGCATAATCTGCCTTATGATTATATTAGTTAATATAGAGTTTATGTTATCTATTCTCCTTTTTCATGTAATTTTAAAACATAAAACATCCTTTATTTCTTTGTAAAATCTAAATGCATAATATTTCATATGTATTGCAATAGTGACTTAACTTTAACCTTATAAATATTTGTGCATCTGTGTATTCATATATATGTGTGTTGTGATTTAAACTTAAACTATGATAAAAATTCTGTTGTTATTTTTAACTTGAGGTATATATTGAACATATATATAACTATAAAATAATTCACCAAAATTATTGAACAATTTTAATGTTATTGACACCTAGTACACTGTTTTTGAGTTTAGAACTTTTTTTTTTACTTTTTTTAAGGAATAATTGATGAATGTAATCATATATATATTATTTGATACTCATGAGCCTTGTGGAAAGATTACCAAGATCAAGATTATTAACACATTCATCACCTCTGATAATTATTTGTGTGTGTGTATATGTGTGTGTGTGTGTGTGTGTGTGTGTGTGGTGAGAATGATTTATATCTATTGTCAGTAACTTTAAGTTACACACCATGCTGTACATTTGATCCTCAAAACTTATTTTTCTTTTCTTTTCTTTTCTTTTCTTTTCTTTTCTTTTCTTTTCTTTTCTTTTCTTTTCTTTTCTTTTCTTTTCTTTTCTTTCTTTCTTTCTTTCTTTCTTTCTTTCTTTCTTTCTTTCTTTTTACTTATTTTTCTTTTAAATGCAAATTTCTAAGCTTTGATATCCTTCACCCCATTTCCCTTGTCTCCCTGCCCCTGGCAACCACCATTCTATCCTGTTTCTATAAAATTGGCTTGTTTTGTTTTTGTTTTATTTTGTTTTGTTTTGTTCCATATATTCCATATGTAAGTGATACCATCAATATTTGTCTTTCTCTTAGCTTCTGTGGTTGGCTTATTTCAGTTAGCCTAGTACCATCCAGGTCCATCTATGTTGTCACAAATGTCAAGGTTTCTTCCTTTTTTATGGCTGAATACTGTTCAATTGAGTGTACCACATTTTCCTTACCCATTTATCCACTGAAGGACATTTAAGTTAATTCTATGGCTTGGCTATTGTGAATTATTCTACAATGAACATGGCTATGCAGGTACTCTTCATGACACTGATTTCATTTTTTTTCAGATGTATACACAGAAGTAGGATTACTGCATCATATGGTAGTTTCCTTTGTGTATACATATATTATGTATTGTGTATAAATATATTATATGTTTCCTTTATAAAAATTATATATATGTTTCCTTTTTGTATATATATATATATATATGTATATATTTCCTTTGTAAAAATTATATATATATGTATGTTCCTTTGTGTATATATATTTAAAAATTATACATATATATAATTTTTATGCATAACATAGTGATTTGACAGTTCTATATATTACTCAGTTCTCACCATAAAAAGCTGTTCATCTTTTCATCTCCAAGACTTATTTATTTTATAACTAGAACTTTCTTTTTAATTTTTTAAGGAACCAAGATACTGTTTTCCATAATAGCTATACTAATTTACATTCCCATCAACAATGATAAGGATTCCCTTTTCTCCACATCCTTCCCAACATCTGTTATCTCTTGTCTCTTTGAAAATAACAATACTAACAGGTCTTAGGTGATATTTCATTATGGTTTTGATTTGCATTTTCCTAATGATTGGTGATGTTGAGCACCTTTTCATATATCTGTCGGTCATTTTGGATATTAAGCCCTTATCATATATATGGGGTTTGCAAATATTTTCTTCCATTGTGTAGGTTCCTTTTTCAATTTATTGATTGTTTCCTTTTAGTATAGCAGTTCTTTAGTTTGATGTATTCCTGCTGGTTTATTTTGGCTGTTGCTGTCTTTTTTTTTTTTTTTTTTTGTCTTCTTATCCAAAAAATCATTGCTAAGACCAACGTCAAGAATCATTTTCCCAGTGTTTTATGGTAGGGATTATGTGGTTGCAGGTCTTAAATTTAAGTCTTTAGTTCCTGTCAAGGTAATTTTTATGACTGATAAAAAGATAGGGGACCAGTTTTATTCTTTTGCATGTGCCTGTCTAGTTTTCCCAGCATCACTTATTGAAGAGACTGTTGTCCCCTCATCGTGTGTGTGTAAAGCTATGTGTTGGGACCTAGGGAGCGGTGTTCAGAGCAGCAGCAGCACAGTCTTGGCACTGACAGGCCAGAACCGTCACCTGAGACCCAGGGGTGGGCCCTCAGGGCACCAACTAGGTGGTCCTCAACAAAGACAGATCAGAGCCAGGACGTGGGAACTTGGAAGGCACGTTCCAAGCAGTGGCAGCTCTGGTCACATTTACGGCAAAGCACTGGGGCATCCCAATCCCAGAAAGTGAGGTTTGGGGACCCTGAGGGCATGTCTCACTGCAACAACAGCTCCAGCCATGGGGAGGAGATGTAACAGCAGGGACTCTGGAAGGTTCTGTCCTCTGGGATCAACACTAGAGAAGACTATGGGATCCTTGGTAGCAAAGGCTACAAACTTCCACAGTGGTGAGGCTTGCTGGGGCCTCTCCTGTTCTCCCTTTTCCTGTGGGGTGAAATCCCTCTGTGGGGATTCCTCCTGGCACTTAGCTGCTCTGGACTGGGGGTGATGGGGTGACATAGGTAAATCCTTCCTATGGTTTTCTGTGTGGCCATCCTCAGTTTTTGAGTTTCACAGAGTTTTGGCTGCTTCTTCACTGTAGCTCACAGCTTTCCTCTAAGCTATTTTCATCTGTTCGTAGTTGTTTATTTGTTGTTATTGTTGTTTTGTTCAGGAGACAATTGTTGGGACCTCCTAGCCCCCCATCTTGCTGAGGTCACCTCTCTTAAGAAAATTACAACAGTTGACTCTACCATCAGTACAGTAAGAAAAAAAGAAATGTTGTGTTTAATTAAAACTTCTGTAGTTCTGAGTATTCTTATTAAAGAAACAAGAATACATAGGTAAGTAAATATATTAGTCTGCTCAGGCTGACATAAAAAAATATCATACACTGGGTGGCTTAAACAACAGAAATTTATTTTCTCAGAGTCTGGAGGCTGGAAAGTCTGAGATCAAGGTCTGGCAATGTTTGGTTTCTGGTGAGAGTGCTTTTCTTGGTTGGCAGACAGCCAGCTTTTCACTGTGTCCTCACAGGGAGAGTGACCGAGCTGTCTGGTGTCTCTCCTTATAAGGACATTAATCCCACCCAGACCAGGTCCACACCGTTATGACCTTTTTTAACCTTAATTACCCCTTCAAGTAGTTAGGACTTTAACATAGGAATTTTAGCACTGGGGGGCGGGAGGCACAATTCAGTCCACTGTTGTAGTTAAGTAAATAATACCCACAATAAAGCAGCAACAAACTTTGTTGTTTGAGAGGTTATAAAAGGAAAATTGCTATTTTAATTTACCATAAAATGATTGGACATTTCATGTCCTATAAGCTGACGAATAGCTGTAGTCTAGGTAGAAAGCTTCTTGCACGTACATTTTGGTCATGACAGGTTTCCTTAACTGACTTTCTCCGTGTGGAGACTGACCTGTTTTTGCCTTTGCTGAAGGTTTTGTTCAACCTGTCGTTTTGCTAACATTTGGCCTTTTTAAATCATAAGTATAACATCAGTCCTTATTTAATATTGTGCTTATAGTATGTGTATATTTATATAAAATAAAGCATGGCATTTTGTTGATAAATATGTCCAAAATATGTTTTTTACAAGAATTTTACTGCCTCTAAGTGTGTCATTTTGTATCTATAAAACAGAAAATCTTGAGTAATAATAACAACTGGCATATACTAAACACTATGCATTTGTAAGAGATTTTGCTATGTGTTTTCCTTTTTTTTTAATTTCTTGAGAGAGAAAGAGAGCATGCACATGTGTCTGCAAGAGAAGGAAGGGCAAAGGGAGAGATAGGGAGAGAATCTTAAGCAGGCTCAGCACTCAGCATGGAGCCTGACTCAGGGTTCAATCTCATAACTGTAAGATCATGACCTGAGCCAAAATCATGAGTTGGCCACTCAACCAACTGAGCCACCCTGGCTCCCCGTTATGTGTTTTATATGCATTATCTCATTTACTCCTCAAAACAATTTAGGTTTATATGATGTATTGAGGTATTGGATATGTGTGTATATGTGAATATGCATATACATTCATACACACACACACACACACACACACACACACATACATATATATACATACATACCGTAAGGTGTGTGTGTGTGTGTGTGTGTGTGTGTGTGTGTGCATCTGCATATAAAGTGAGGCCTAAAAAGTTAATGGTCTTCACTATAGTGTATAACTGAGGAAGGAGTCCCGTCTATCATATATGTTCATATTCAGGGTCTATGTCAGTCTTCTTCCTCTGCCTTTTATTGTTATTGTTTTTCTTTCTCTCACTTCCTGTGGTCTCCCAGTGGGTAGCTCTTCATTTGGTTGTGTGTTTACTTTCTTCACTATAAAAAATCCTGTTTGTTTTCCTACTGCTTACTAGTTGTAGCACATATTGAATATTCCGTCATGCTTTGTCCTCTGATATTTATGAACTCTTTGTCAATGTCCTGACCTTAGGTTTCAGATGGACACAATTTGGCCCCAATATCCATCCTTTTCTCCATATTCTAATATTCTGAGACATTCAATTTGTATGCATTCTATTTTTTTATTAAAAGAATTACAACATTAAATTAGATTTCCACTGAGTTATACTGGTTTTGTGATTGTTTCTGTTATTTATTGAATAAAAACAATTTAATAATATCGTGTGTCCTTCAGTGTTTGAAATAAAGTGGCAAAATGATCAAATTACTGCCCTCAAAGGGACTATATATATATATATATATATATATATACACACACATATATATATGTAAAAGGGATTATATATATATATGTATATATATAAGAAGATAAATAATATATATATATATATTTATGTATGATTTATCTTCTTTTATTTGAGTATAGTTTTCATACAATATTGCATTAGTTTCAGGTGTACAACATAGTGATTCAACTTGTCTATATGTTACGCTGTCTTAACCACAAGTGTAGCTACCATCTGTCACTATACAAAGCTATTATAATACCATTGACTATATTTCCTATGCTGTGCCTTTTATTCCCATGAGTTATTCATTCCATAACTGGAAGCTTGTATCTCCCACACCACTTCACCCATTTTTCCCACCCTCCACACCACTGCTCCCTGACAATTATCAGTTTGTTCTCTGTGTTTGTAGGTCTGATTCTGCTTTTTACTTGTTTGTTTGTCTTTTTGGATTCCATATTTGAGTGAAAGTGTATAGCATTTGTCTTTCTTGGTCTGACTTATTTTACCTAGCATAATATCCTCCAGGTCTATCTGCGTTGTTGCAAATGGCACGATTCCATCATTTTTATGGCTGTGTGATACTCCATTGGGTGTATATGTGTGTATATATATACCACATCTTTCTTGTCCATTTGTATACCTATGGACACTTAACGTTGCTTCCATATCTTGGCTATTATAACTTTTAAAGATCACAAGTGTTGGTAATAAAAATTGCTAGAGATTTCAGCTGTTCACTTAGATTTTTACAAACTTAATTTCACTTTATGATTTTTCACTATGGAAAGAAACAAGATAGCCTTTTCATTTAATTCCACAAAAATAGGAAACAGGATGAAAATCACTGTGCCTTATATATATTTAATGTTTGATACATTATCGCATCCTCATGACAACCCCTGTCAAACAGAGAAGTTGGGGGATCCATCTAACAATGAGGGAATTGAGACCTTCAGAGGTTTGACGATAAAGGCCACCAAAATATTTATTTAAAAAGCAAATTTGTTAATAGATTGAAACCATCATAGTAGATTCATTCATTCATGCATTCATTTATTTAAAATTGAACTGACTTGTTTTAGAGTATCATATCAAGTATATTTGACTTGACAGAGATTTATAGTTATTACACTGATAATTATTTCATAGTATATATTTATATCATTGTATCAACATTCTGATATTTATTGCAGCAGATTTGGTGACAAACCAGATGTATCCATTCCTCTGAAACTCAGATATCAACATGGCATGTGTTCTCATTGGTATTTTCTCTAGAAATAAAATGTGCCCAACTTGATATCCCCACTGTTGTCTGCTCCTAAAAGCAGGGACATTGCCACATGAATTTCCATGTATGAATGCCGGATTATTTTCTGAAGATTTGAGTCTTCTCTAAGAGAATGTGTGAAGCAATTGCCCCATAATTTTTAAACCCCTGTGTAATTTAAGGTAATTTTTGTGCATCTGCCTCTCATTATCTTACATTTATCACATTTATGTGTTAAACCATTTTTTAATGAGCAAAAGCATTTTTGGTGCCAATCATTTGTTACAAGTGTCAAATTATCTCCAGCTAAATGAGCTTTGGCCCTAAAATGTAGGCACCATGCATAAGGGGTGATAAGGGTTACTGGTTTTACTTTCTTACTTGATTTGACAAACTTTAAGGTTTTCAAAACACGTTCATTTGTGGCTTAAAATAATTTTACGAGTCAGTCGGGCCAGGTAATAATATCACCTTATCCTGAATAGAAAAACAAAGCCTAGAGATGTTAAAAGACTTGTCTGAAATCACAAAACTAGGAAGTGACAGTTTTATTCTAATCTCAGTCTTTGACTCGTCTATATTACATTGTTCCCAGTTATATTCTGTTTCTTAGGGCTATTTATAGATTATACTTTCAAGAAATATTTTCTAATGCACTGAAAGATTTGAAGGCCAAACGTGTATAGCTGTAAATATAACTTGATGACAAAAACAAACAAACAAACAAACATCGGTTGGCAACTAAAACTCAATGCATTTCCTTAAAACCATAAGCATGTTTCAGTGCAAAAGTATGCTGCTTTCAGTTTAGAATTGGCAACTGCTTGGAACAGAAGTTTCTTTTCTGACTCCCTATATTTTTGTGATCCTCCCTACTTGTTTTTAAACAACAGAATAGGACACAAGAGAAAATTAATTGACCTTCTCCAGAACAAAACAACTTTTCAGGCTTGTTGCCTCCATGCTAAAACACAAAGCCAACAAGCCTCATTGATTTTTTTTCATTAGTTACCTGATAATGGAATAGACACACAGATTATATATAAAAAGACACATGTTTCTTATCAGAAGTTGTAACAAATTGAAATTTGGTAAACATTAAACTTTCTCCAAAAACATTGGGATTCTTCAAATACTGAATATCACCAAAAATGCAGGTTTTTCAGAAACCAAGCCCAGAGTTTTAAAGTGAATTATCTATGATTATACAACTTCAGTCTGAGTTTCCTGACTTCATGTTCATTCATTTGTTCAAAATTATCGATTGAGCATGTGTTATCTGTCAGGCACTGAGCAAAGTTCTTTCCATTTGAATAAGATGTCTTCAGGCTTTAGTGAGGGATTTGAAAACAATGGATGCATTTCAGGAAGGTATTGACTCCTTAGAATTTGCTCATAATTTTTATAGGTTTTCATATGGCATTTTTCTTGGAGTGACATTTGTATAAATTATCAGATTATCAAATGTTCTATCAACACCCAAAGCTTAACAGTTTAAGGACCATTGATTTACAAATTGCCCCTTACTTTCTACCATTCTAAGCTGTTAATGGGCGTAAATCATGCTTCTTCAAAGTTTCTGTTTCTTAGTGTGTTTACTTATTCGAAAACTGAGAGGTATTATCTGCCAGGTTGATGGTTATGTTAGAAGTGATTGTTAGAAAGTGTTTATAACTTTATATAGTGTTTTCACATTTTACCATTTTAACCAAATTCTACCGTTAATTCAGGATTTTAAAAAATGTTATCTCACATCTCCTAGGAAAACAATATTTTCAATGCTTTCGGACAGCAGTTGTAAATACATTTTAAAATATATATAGCTTTGTGTGTCTCCACCCCACACCCTGTGCCCATTCCGTCATTTGCTCATGTGTCACGGTGCTCTTTCCCACTGAGCTTGGATCTAGCCTCAAAGTCATTCTCATTCCAAGTTTTGAAGCAGATTCTAAAAGTCAGTCACAGTTGGTACTTAAGATAAACCTATTTGCCATTTCTGAAAGCGCTCTAAATAGTTTGCCTAGAGGCAGTCTTCAGTTTCTACAGAGCTGCTCTGCAATGCGCTATTACCATTGTCTTACTGTTGCAGTAAATAATAATTGTTAAATATATTTCAAAGAGAAGTGGTCTTTATGCTAAGGAACATTAGAGAATAGGGCACAAGTGGGAATCCTTGTGTCAAAAATCAAAGTGAAGACAATATACTTTAGACCAGCCCTGGAACATTTCTCCCTTGGTCTGAGAGGGTGGGTGAGCCTTGGATCGCTGACCTTCCCTGCCTGTTCTTGTCTTATCATGTTGCATGTGTATCTTGGCTCAACAAGCTACCCTCCCACCGAGAGGGGCCACAATCTTTATTAGTTTCAGTTGGATGCACATTTCCTTGCTTGGAGCATATGTAGAACAGTGGCACCATCATGAGACCTTTGGGGGGAATCACTCTCCTTCTGGGACTTGCCTAGTATACTACCATTTCAGACCAAGCACATCTGCCCACTGATGCACTGGTTTCTTTAGGTCCTAAGTGGTTTTATTTTCAGTATGTTTACACACACACACACACACACACACACACACACACACACACGTGTGAAACATCCTGTGTTTCTTCTGAGTACATTGAAAGTTCAACACGTTTCTGATCAGAGCCCATCTTAGGTTCGAATTTATAGATTAGAAATTACAAAGACAACAACAACAAAAAAGAGATTACGGTGTTTTGTAGAGTCAAATTTGAATACCCTACAGAAGTACTGCTCAGGGACATACAAACATTCTCAAGTAGCTTTTCATGTCTAATTAAAATATCAAATAATTAAATAATACTTGTGTTCTAAACATACACTCTTTTTAAATTTTTTTTAACATTTATTCATTTTTTGAGAGAGAGACAGAGTACAAGTGGGGGAGTGGCAGAAAGCCAGGGAGACAGAAAATCTGAAGCAGGATCCAGGCTCTCAGCACAGAGTCCCATGTAGGGCTTGAACTCACTAACTGGGAGATCATGACCTGAACCAAAGTCGGACGCTTAACCGACTGAGCCACCCAGGCGCCTCATCTAAACATACACTCTTATATTTAATGTAAAATGAAAAGAAAGAACAGTGAAGAAAACATACAGTAATTTCACTTATTATACAATTTTTTAAAAATTACTTGTGCTCCATATCCTTTGCCCTAGTGGTGATGCCAAATATAATTTCAGAAGACAAGAGCAAGTTACTGTTCTTGTTTGAATACTTCCTTTGGCAATACATTTCGATGTTCCCCTTTGTCAGGGCAGGAGACATTTCAGAAATATATTTGTGAATTTACTTGATTTATTTTATTTCATTTCATTGCTGTTACTCAGTTGCTAGGGTGTTTGTTAATCATGCATAATAGAAGAAGCCAATTACCTTGGAAGGTAATTGCATAGAAAGCTGCAGCAGTAGACACGATTTAGAGGAATTTTAAAAAGGAGCGTTCTCCATCAATTTCATAGTTTATCACAAGGCATGTACAGCTTCTGAAGGCACCAGCAGAATCCCTAAGTAGTGTGTACAGTGGGAGTCTTTTACAACAGCAGCATCTCCCCTTCAATCATTGACACTAGTATATCTCTTAAAGAGAGATTCCAGGGGTTATCTTAGCCTCTACCACTGCCATTTAGACTTAATAAACCCCATTTTAGAAACAAGGCAGCTCAACTTACTGCAGAAGTTTTCACCAGCATAAGAACCGTCACTTTAGAAGGATCCTGTAACACCTCCAATTCCAGTCCCTTGCACGATACTGGCTGATCTTCCTGACGGCATCACCTCTCCTGATAAATGTTTAGTGATTAAGGTTCTCGACATTCTAAGGCAGATTTTTCTCTCTTACAAAATTCTGACCGTGGGAGAACCCCTTTCTCACTTCCGATTATAGTTGGTTTTTTGTTTGACAGATTGATGAGAGATTTGGATTGTTTTATTTTTTTTTGTTTTGTTTTGTTTGGTGGGGGGGGGGTGGGCAGAAAAGAGAGGGAGAGAGAATCTTAAGCAAATGCTTAAGACTCGATCAGGACCTGAACTGAAATCAAGAGTCCTACTCTTAACCGACTGAGCCACCCAGGCTCCCCCAGAGATTTGTGTTTTTAATGAATTCATTTTATTTGTAATTTTTACAATTTTTTAAATTAACATTGGGTGTTAACTGCACTCAAACAAAAAATATATAGTTGATTTTTTATATGCTTATCTTATTCCCACAGAGATGCCAGGCTCATATTCTATAAAGTAACGTGTTTTCCCCACAGTCTTCTTGTGTTGGTTTCTTCATTCTTTGTCTCTGTTTGCCCTTTCTATTCTTGATGCCCCCTCTTGTAGACTCCTTCAGAAGGAGAATTTAAGTTCATAATGTAATTTTTTTCAGTCTTAGGAACATTTGTGATCTTAGGCTAGGGTAGAATTCAATATATTGCTAATAGTAAAATAAACTAGGAAGGTGAGTGGGGTATATTATTTGAGTAGGCAGTAAAAATCATTTCAGTGCTCTGAAGCCATGCTACTTAGCCAGGAGCGAAAATTTACAGTCACCAACATACGCTTTTCAGTTTGTTTTTTTCCCAGTTGTATCATCTCTTCTTTTGTCAAAGTCACAACTAGCATATCCTACCATCCTGCCCCCAATCGTTGCTACTCCTCCTTTAAAAAGAAATAGGAAAATTCCCTGAGGTTGGAAATATCCATGTGGGTTATAGTGAATGATATATGTAAATTCTATGAACATGTTTTGGGTAAAATCTTTTTATATCATTAGTGCTTCTTGTGACAAGTTGGGCAAACCACATAGCACAATTAAGAGGCACCAACTGAGGCCTAGGTGTACAAAGACAAACACTTTTATGGAAGACTGTACTGCAGCTTTGACTGATATCTATGTGAAAGTTCTTGTTTATATCAAGCCTAAGCATCATCTCCTGAACATTTGTCCATTTCTTCTTCCTCAGTAAATAGACATTGAGATGGTTAAAAATATATATGATTGTAGTCAGTCAGGGGATCTGGGTTCTTTTTTTTTATGCTTTTATTTTTGAGAGAGAGGAGAGAGAGAGAGAGAGAGAGTGAGCACCGGAGCACGCAGGAGAGGAGCAGAGAGAGGGAGACAGAGAATTCCAAGCAAGCTCTGCGCTGTCAGGCAGAGGCTGATGCAGGGTCCAAACTCACAAACCCTGAGATCGTGACCTGAGCCAAAATCTAGAGTCAGACGCTTAAACAACTGATCACCCAGGTGATCAGGGGATCTGGGTTCTTTATTGGCTCTTTCACTTACCTGGAAACTGAGCTTAAGTAGTCAGCCTTACTGGATATCAATTCCTCTGTCAGTAAACTATGGGTAGGATTGATACACACATGTCAAAGTTATTTAACAGGATCAAATGAGATTATATATACAAATGAATTCTACGCAATATTTTATACACATATTATTATCCATCAATTGATTTTGGTTTTGGTTTTGGTTTTTCTCCAGAGGGAAGTTTATTTCTCAAGGTAATACCAAGTCACTTTTTCAGAGTCTAAACAATTGTACTTAGTCTCACTCAAAAATGCATCACATATTCTCAACTCAGGCCATCCTACTCAGCAGTGTCCAGGATATATATAACTACATCCCAGGCCCCCTTTTTTTCTCCTTTAAATATGGAGCTATCTTGAAAGCCAGGGAAACAGCAGTTCATCCCCTTCATTTTAGGCAACTGTGTTGCTTTATTTATTTATAAATTAAGGCAAAAGAATCTTCAGAACATTCTGAAGAGAAAACAGCTGACTTTTTTTTTTTAGTTTTTATATGGCAATCAAGGACCAAGGGCATCGTAGCTTTTCAGAAATGAAATTATTGGAATATATATTTTCCTAATAAATTTTTACAGAAGTTTGTTTATTAAAGAAAAGAAACCAGTGTAGAGACCAAGAACTGAATGTGATTTCTTAACATAATTGCACTTGACCAGTGTCTGGAATCAGAGATATGAAAGGTTACATTCTCTTTTTCAACTGTCTTTAATATAGTTTTCGTGGAAATAGTAGATGAGAATTGTCTTTAATCTTTGATGTATAAGAAGACTTTGCTATAATAATTTGGTTTCGTGCTTGGTTTTATCTTGGACTAATTTGATATGCTGATATACTGTTAATTTATTCATTAGCATCTGTAAAATCTTCTAAAATAATACTAAAAGTGGATTATTTTGTGTGAAATTGAGCAGGAGCAATGTTAACTCGATATTCCATGACTCCTCTTTTATGTATTAAATTTGTTTTTAGTTTAGATATAGTGTGGATAACAGTGATCCCATATTTACATTTTCATTTATTTGAGCTCCTTTATTTGCATGCTGCTTGGATTTAAGTGTTATGTTAGTCTGCAAGAGTTTGTTCCCAATCAAGCACAGTCTTACAGGTTGCCTGTTCAACTCTGGTTGTTTTAATTATAGTTCCCTGCTTCACTAAATGAGGATGTTCTGTTGGTGTCTCATAAATTTTAACACAGGGATCACCTGTGTATCTTGTTAAGCGGATATTCTGGTTCAGTAGGTCTAGGATGAGGTTTGAGATTCTGCATTTCAAACAAGTTCTGAGTGACAGTGCTGACTGTGATGGTCTGTGGACCACACTTTAAATTATAAAGTCCCAGGCTTTTAATTAATCTGATGTGAAGGTGTTTTCTTTTTCTTTTTAAGTAATCTTTACACCCACTGTTGGGCTCAAACTCACAACCTGAAGATCAAGAGTCTTTTGCTCTACTGACTGAGCCAGCCAGGTGCCCTTGTTTTTCTTTCATTAAATTTTAAAATTCTATGGACATTGGTGTGGTAGAAAGAACCAGCGTTTGAAATCAGGTAATTAAAGTTCCCCTTCAGCGTTCAGCCTTTCATGTAATTTACCAGTGTTTCTTTAGCACACGAACCTCCAGAAGAGGGTATTTGTATTGATTATTTAACATCTCCTCCCAACCTTTTTGTTCCACATATCACAGCTGACATTTTGGAGCAGGCAGAGGGAAATCAGAATTGGATGACAGGTCGTCCCGCTCTCAGTCTAGTAAGGGTGATGAGCTAGTTTACAATTAATTTTAATACAATATGGAAAGTGTTTTATAAGGATTTACTGCTCTTGGGAGAGCGGGTCAATGAGTGGAGGGTCAAAGATCAGTAAACCTATTACTACCACCTTGGGACAAACTTCATGTAAGAATGACAATGGATTAGATCTTGAAGGCATTACATCACAGCCTATACTTGGTAGGGTACCCAGTAAATATTTGTAGAAATTAAGAGAAGAAGAAAGGAAGGAAAGAGTCAAATGAATCAGTAAGGTCAATTTGGACATGTGTTAGTATTAAATAAATCATCATAGGAACTTTCTGAAATGTGTGGTACATGCAGAGAGAGGCAAGAGAATAGACCAGAAAGACAAGATGGTCCAAATCAGGAATGGTATTGATGGTGATGGTAATTCTTAGAGAAAAGTGTCAGTAATCTTATGAATGTTGTTTCTCTTTGTTGGTGGGGAAAGGTTCAAGTTCTTCATGGCTTGTATATGGAAACTCTGACTTGTTCTTCTCCTTCCATGGATCCTAGGAGTGCCTTGCTGGTCATTCCAGCTAGTGACGCATATGCGACCCACAACTTCATAACCATGTACGTGCTTCTGACTGATCAGCTGACCCACAGATTCTGGTTCTACTTCTTTTCTGTTTTTTTTTTCTTTTATTGCTTACCAACTTAGATATCTTTTGACTTCAAAGTGAATATAGGAAAAAAGGAGAAAGGAAAGGAAAGGAAGCTGACGATTTAGCATTATGCTCAGAAAACAGGTCAAAAACAAACACAAAAACCCACATTACAATCTAATACTTTCATATTTCTTTTTAATAAACAGTTTAGTGAGAATGGAAACTGCATTGCTACTTAATGGGGTATACAATTTTTCTCATTTAATGTTATCTACTAGTCTGTGAAAGGAGAAGTAGACTCAAATATTCTGAGTAGTAAAAAAAATGAAAGCACTTGGATTGGTCTTGCCTATTTTGGGCATTCATTAAGCCTGTGGTTTATTCACAACTGAGTTCACTGTCTTTATGCTCAACTTATGGAAAAAGCAGAATTGTGCAGCAGTTAAAAGAGACTGGATCCAGGCCTCTGTGTTTAATACTGACTGTCAATTTCAGAATAGATTTGAACAAGATAAGTAAATATATATATGTCTCTTTATTTGTCATCTAAACTGAGGTTAAGTATAGCTTCTATACCATATAGTTATTTTGAAATGTAATGAGTATGCACAAGTAAATTATCAACTTATAATAGTGTTTATAAACATGCTGATTGCACAAGTATTAGCTATTATTGTTCAAAAACAGGAAGTGAAAATTTACTTTGTTTCTATCATAATAATGGGTTCTAGCAGAAGCTTAATAAAACACATGCTCTTCCTACTCTTAAGTGAGTTGCATAACCTCCCTGGGCTATTTTCCCAACTGCAAAATGGAAATCATCACTACACTATAGAAATGGAATGTGAATCAGCAAATGCTGGTTGCCTTCACCTTGTCTTCTAATTTGTTTTTTTGAAGCATAGGCAAACAGAAATAGAAAGATAAACTCTTTCCCCGCTTTTTAATGTTACTCATAGGCAAGCGTGAGAGAGGATTGAGATGTAGTTGTACATCAAAAATAAATGAACATTTTAAAAAGAGAAAGTTCTATTTTTGTATTGGATTGCTTTCTAATTATTGAGTTATAATGGTTCTTTATATATTCTAGGTATAAGTTCTTTAAGAAATATGTATTTTGCAATTGATGTCTCCCAGTATGTGACTTGGCTTTTCATTTTTTAACCATGACTTTTAAAGAGAAAAAATGTTTCATTTTTGATGAAGTACAAGTTATGTTTCTCTGATATTACAGCTAAGAGATATTTGTCTGACCCAAGGTCATAAATGTTTTTCATTTAGATGTTTTATAATTTTTGGCCCTTATAATTAGGTCTAACATCTACTTCAGGTTGAGTTTTGTGTAAGGTATGAGTTAATGGATTTGGAAGTTTTTCTTTATTGACATTCAATTATTTCAGTTTCATTGTTAATATTAAGCATAGGAATTAATTACTGAGCTGAGAATTGACCAACTGATGGATATAGAAACACCCTGAGTAGGGCACAGATTTTTATGCCACTTAATTCATGGATTCCTGCATAAGAAATCCATATAAAACTCCTTTGATTAGAGGTGTGGGTGATTCTTTGTTCTTACAGTTCAGCACAGCCGTTAAATACTCTGAATCTAGAGCAACAAGAACTGAAAAATCAATCCTGGTTTTGCCACCGACTGGAGTGATGGGGCCAAATTTTCAACTTCTGTTTTGTTTAATTTTTTTTAATGTTTATTTTTGAGAGAGCGAGAGACAGAGACAGAGTGCAAGCAGGAGAGGGTAGAAGGACAGGGAGACACAGAATCCGAAGCAGGCTCCAGGCTCTGAGCTGTCAGCATAGAGCCTGACGTGGGGCTCACCAACCATGGGATCATGACCTGAACCGAAATCAGATGCTAAACCGACTGAGCCAGCAAGGTGCCCCTCAACTTCTGGGTTTTAACTTCATCTGCAAAGTTAGGGGAATTCACTTTTTTGTGCAATGCCTAGTAGAAAACTCTAATGCCTTGTGAGTGGTCTGTCCTATTATCCTCCTCCTCTTTTCCTTCCTCTGCCTTTTTCATTAGCTCCTTGTTTCAGGCAGGAAGGTGCATTGTCCCATTCTTCTCTACACTGCCCTATTGCTCTTGAGCTCAAGTGGCTGTACTGTGTTTTACTGTAGTTACCTGTGTTTCTGCCCCCTTTTCCTATAGAACTGAAAGATCCTGTTTTGAGGGACATTCATCTAATACTGACTTCTTATACTGAGCGCCACTATTCCTGTACTACATATTTCACCTATGTGCCATAGACAAAAATAAGTAAGGTATGGTTTTTCCATTTGAAAAGTCCACAAATAATAATAGCTATTATTTTAAATGTCTAGTATTGGCTGTGCAACGTGCTAACTCACACACACATGACCACATATGATCCTCACAACTCCTTAAGGCAGTGGTTCCCAAACTTGTATGCACTTGCATAATCATGTGGAGATATTTTTACATGTCAAAAACCCAGGTGACACCCTAGTCCAATTAAATAAAATGTCTGGGGATGGGACAGAAACATAAGTAGTTTTACTATTAGCCACAGATTTCAGGTGAGGTAACTGTGGCTCTGAGACATTAAGGCACTTCAATTGTGGGACCCAACAACCCAAACATCACTGGGAGGGTGGCCAGTGATGTGGGTGGCAAAGAATGGCACAAAAGGGTAGAGCAACAAGCAGGACAGAGATTATTCACTCTCCAAGGGAGGAGGGTGGCCAGACATCTAGAGAAATATCAACCCCAGGTTTCTTTCAGGCTGGGCCTTTTAAGGGGGTTTGAAAGATATGAGAGGTTGCAGCTGCACCCATGGGCATGGGCATGGGGAGGGAGTCAACTGTTGTACAGATAGAGCAGGAAGTTCCAGGTTTTTGAAGGGGCTCTGTCCGGGACTCCTCTGGGTTATGGATTGTGGTCAGGCTACATACGAAGAATATGCTTTGTAGTTGGGGTCTATTTTCCGAGGATGGAGGGCACCATGACCTAGAGAAACAGAGTTAGGGCCAAGTGCAGACACTTGTGAGTTTTGTCTGTAGGTGTGGCTGGGGCTTGGGGGGAGGGGAGGCTTTGAATAGATTCCTTTCATTTCCTCCTCTCTTTATTTAAAATTACTCTTGATTAGGAACATGGGAGAAAGTCATTCTTCCGTTACTAACTTCCTGCTGAGTAAGGGCATAGAGCTGTCCCTACCTGGCTGCAGGAGAGATGGGAGTGAAGGAGATGTTGGTGGGGGCCTGTTCTGAAAGCAAGGGCTTGAGTTTAAGCTTGTTAGGTCCTTAGAGAACTACCAAGAGCTAAGATGTAATCCCAGATGAAAGAAATGAGATATTTTAAGATACAGGGCCCCCAAATAAGGGCTAGTCCGATAATTGCCAACGGTCCTAGGAAAGGAGTAAGCTATAAGAACAAAGACAAGATATCTAGTTTCTGGGAAAACCAATCAGCCCCTTAGTTTTTATATTTTTCCTGATTGTCTCTAGCTGTTTTGATGATTTTATCAAGGCTGTATAAGACCTGGCCTGGCTCAGTTACACAGAAGTAACATTCTTCCTGTAGTAACCCCCGCAACCCCCCCCCCCACCCCAGCAGTTAACAGGTCTAAAGCCCAACAATTTTGAAGAACTGCTCCTGCTAGGGAATTAATTTGTCTCTGCACTGCCTGGAGTGTAGAAGCCAAGTTGGCTACTTGTTGACTCAAGGAAAGAGAGAGTTCCCGCGTATGGTCAGAATGAGCTACCTGTGCCTAACCCAGTTCCCCTATGAGGAGGGTGAGGATAGACACTGGTTCAGCTCTGTGGGGGCAGGATAAAAAAGGTTTGAGTGCCTGTTACAGTCTGCATTAAGGGTATGAGGACTGGTGACTTGGGAAAGTGTAGGTCAGTAATTAGGTATATGAGGTGTAGTATCCCTTTTAGGTAGGGGCTAAGCAGAGATAGGTCTGTGTTCCAGAGAAAGTGGGTGGGAGAGTCAGGTTCCATGTAGGGCAATATGGTGAGTTGTCCAACTTTGTTATTTTGAGGGGCATATATGGGATAAATTCCCCCTACCAAGACTGCTACCAGTGGAGTGACTTTGTAAGTGCTAAATATAGTTTTGGTAGAAAAATTAACAGGCCCTTAGTATGGTTCCATTTCCAGTTTATGCCATCAAGGCCTTTATAGGATTGATGCTTTTGTATATTTTGGGGTTGGAAGAAGTTGAGTTTGTAGAGGCAAGAATTGTCCAGGGCTGGGCAGTCTGTTGTATCACTAGTGGAAGAGATTGTCCAGGCAGCCTTGGTTTTGGGTCTTGTGAGCCCAGTTATGTTGGGTTTATAAGAGTGAAAATGTGTGCCCTATTTCTCTGTTTTGGGGAGTGTTTGTTTGTTGTATGAAGGGGTTAGTGAAAGGATTAGGGAAGAGTTAAAGATATTTTGGAAGACCATTTGTGGGTCAGAATATGAAGCATTAATGCAGATAGGCACACTTTATCTCTGATAGAGTTGGTCAGGGATTTATTGGATTTAATGATAATATGGGCTTTAATGCTGAAGTCAATATGTTCATCCTTTGAAATGTGTTAGATGTGGAAGGTAGCATTGGCCAGGTACCAGTCAGTTAAGTTGATGGGAATGGGGACAAGTCCCTTGGTTGGTGAGATGGGGGCACATATCCAACAGTTTTGTATATGTTGTGTTTTTGTTGTTTAGAGCTCAGATGGCTGCCTGGTGATCTGGAAATAAGGGTGTTGGAGGACTTGTGAAGAGTGGAGGGTGGATTGGTAGTGAGGGACCCCAGAGTGATGAGGACACTCATAGTAGCCATAGAGAGTGTGGGGAGCCCCATAAAAAGCAAGAGGATTAGCCTGACCTGCAGAGAAAGTGATTCCATCCTGGTGAGAGTAGACAGTTTCTCATGCAGTGATCAAGGATTATAACTAACATCCTAAGAATAAGGACAAACCAGAAAAGCAGGTGAGTCAGGGGCTTATCAGGACTATTGAATGTATTGATATATTTCATCAAAGGAGTAGTTCATGAAATCTCCCTGTAGGAACTTGTCCCAGGCCAGAGTAGGAATAAAGGATTATACCTGTCACCTGGAGGTCAGCTAGGATAGAGGCAAAGACGTCTCCTTCCCATGTGGACATGGAGGGGCTTTGACCTTTTTGAAGAGCAGTTTGAGATCACCTGTAGTTGGAGAGGTGTATTGTGGAGGTTCAGATGGTGGGTGGTCTTCTTTTGGTGGTGGGGTTGTTAGCTTGAACCTTGAGAGGTGAATCCAGAAAGGGAATCCAAGGAGTGTGGCTGCTGTGGGGATAACCAAGATTGTTTGAAAGGGTCCCTTCCATGGGGGTTAAAGTGGTTTTGTTTGACCTGGGAGTTCCTTTAAAAGGATCCAGTTGTAATTTTTGTTTGGGTTGGAGGTCACATGAGGGGTTTGGTAGATGTTGCTCTGCATATTCCCTGAGTAGTTTTCAAGTGATTTCAACTGTGGGAGGATAGTCTCCCAAAGAAGGGGCTCTGTTGGTAAGTCAAGGTGTAGCAGGGGAGGCTTGCCATACATAAGCTCAAATGGGCTCAGAAAGGGGAGCTTTGTGAGTAGATTTTATCCTTAGAAGTGCATAAAGACTCTTGGATACTGAGAACAAACTGAGGGTTGATGGAGGGTGGGGGAGAGGGGAAAGTGGGTGATGGGCTTTGAGGAGGGCACTTGCTGGGATGTGCACTGGGTGTTATATGGAAACCAATTTGACAATAAATTATATTAAAAAATTGTTTTCTGATTCCTCTATACATGGTTAATAAAATAAAGGGGATATTCAAAGTAAAAAAAAAAAAAAGAAAAGTGCATAAGGGAGGAGGAGTGGGCAGCCTGCATTAAACTCTATGGATTACTTGGTGAGTTGTTGTTGCTTAAGAGTTGAATGAGGACTGTGGTTGGTAAGCTGAGTGTGGTTTGTAAACTATTCCTAAGGACCTAGATAGCTGTGGAGTGATTTGAGAGGCGAACCCTGTACCATCATCACTTTGTAAGGAGGTGGGGAGCCCAAAAGGAGGAATGATCTCATTAAGAAGGACCCAAGTCACTTCTGAGGCTTTTTCTGTAAGGGTGGGGAGGGCTTCCAGCCAGTCTGAGAAAGTATCATTGAGGGTTAGTAGGTATTTGTATCCCTTGTGCTTGGACATGTGAGTGAAGTCTAATTGCCAGTCTTGTCCCATTAAGTGTTCATAGAATTGGTGGTTTGGGATGGAAGGTGGTGGTCTAAGGTGTCCTTGTGGGTTTATTGACAAACACATGGGACAATTCTTGGTGATGTTGGTAAGCCTGTTTTGTAAGTCTGTGAACCAGAGGAGAGATCTTAAGAGTATGTAAAGGGGCCTTGGTCCTATATGTAAACAGTTATGAATCTTATTGAAGATTTCCTTCTTTTGTTCTATAGGTAGAATGAGTTTCCCCTGAAATATTATTCATGGTCCTTTCTTGTTGGCCCCCTTGTTTATGAATGTTTTCCTTTCATTGTCTGAGTATCTGGGGGCAACTGAGGTAAGGAAATAGTTGGGTAATACTGCTGTCTCAGTAGCCAGGAAGGGTATTAAGGCAGCTCTCTTTGCTTCTTTATCTGCCATGTTATTTCTTATGGCTTCTAGAGAAGTGTGTCCTTGATGTCTTTTACAGTGTATGACTGCCACAGAGTGGGGAGTTGGGCAGCTTGAGTGAGTTGGAGGATAAGTGAAGCATGTTTGATAGAAGAGCCTTTTTTGGTCCAGAGTCCCCTTTCTTCCCTTATGGCTGCATGTGAGTGCAGGATATGGAAAGTGTACTTAGAGTCAGTGTAAATATTGAGTCTTTTTTTCTTTGTTTAAGGTAAGAGCTCTGGTGAGAGTGAAGAGTTCTGCTTTTTGTGCTGATGTCCCTGGTGGTAGGGGTGAACTCTCTATGATTTGTATGATTGTGGTCATTGCATAGCTTGCTTTTCTTTTAACATTTGAGATAAAAACACTCCCATTTATAAACCACGAATACTCTGAGTCTGAAAGGGGAAGGTCTGTCAGATCTGTTTGGACTGCTCAGGATCTCTGGGCATGAATGTTCTACTGGCTCTGTTGTAGGGAGGAGGGTGGGAGAATTTAGGGTATTAGATTATTGAATGGTGATGTCAGAGTTCCCCAGAAGGAGTGTTTGGTATTGTGTGAGGCAGGAGCTCATGAGAAAGTTAACAAGCATTGTTTTTTAGGACGTCTATAACCTGATGAGTGGAAAAGACATCTATGTGTCATTCATACATGAATTGGTTAGCCTCCTGACTTAATAGGGCATTAGCTGCTAAAGTCCTGGAGGAATGAAAGCCATCCTTTGACTATGTTGTCTCATTGTTTTGAGAGAAAAGCCACAAATTTCAAATCCCGTCCATATTTTTGCCCCAATAATCCTACAGCTATTCCTCCCTCTCTATTGTGTATATGAGAAAATTATTTTGAAGATTGAGAAAGACCAGGGATAGGGCTCAGAGTAGGGCTTGTTTTAAGGTTTGAAAAGCTATGAGCAAGGGAGAGTGTCAATCTAGAAGTTCATGTTCGCGATCCTGAAGGGCCTCATGGAGAGGTTTGGCTATTAGGCAATAGTTGGGAGTCCATATCCTAAAGTACTCTCTGAGACCCAGGAAGGAATGAAGTTCCTTCTTGGATGATGGAGGCTGTAAATTAGAGATGAGTTGTTTTCATTGGGAGGTAATGGCCCTGTGTTCTGGTGTAAGCAAAAATCATAGAGGGAGATGCAATAACCTTTGTTGTTTAGGAAGGTGAGGAGAGTGATGGTTTCAGAAATAGAAGGAGGCAAAGAAGGACTACAGAGGAGGTCATCTATGTATTGGATAAGGATACTATTTGGGATGTAGAGGTTAGAGAGATTAGTTGCCAGAGCTTGTCCAAAGAAGTGGGGGCTATCCCTAAAACCCTATGGGAGAACAGTCCAAATTAATTGTTGGGAGTGTCGAGTGTCACAGTCAGTCCATGTGAAGGCGAGAAGGTCTTGGGGACATGGGAATAGTTAAAAATTGGTCCTTAAGATCTAAGACAATGAGGTCCATTGTGGAGGGTGGAATGGTGGAGTGAAGGGTATATGGGTTGGGAACAATGGAGTGGATAGGGACGACTGCCTCAATAATTCTGAGATCCTGAACTAGTCTATAAGAACTATCTAACTTTTTTACTGGAAGGATTAGAATATTGTAAGGAAAGTTAGTAGGTTTCAACATATTTAAGATAAGGAATTTGGAAATGAGGGGGTTGTAAGCCTTGCAAAGCCTCATGTTTGAGTGAATATTGGGGCTTTGAAGGGAAAAAAAGGTAGGATATTTGAGGTGTATGGTGACGGGGTGAGGTGAGTAGCCTTAATTGGCTTGGAGGTGTCCCATATGGATGAGGGAACCAAATTCATAACTGGAGAGAGTGAAGTGGGAGCAGGGTGTGTAGGTTCAGTAAGGAGTCCCAAGAATTGGCATTGGAGGTATATGGGGGTACAGATAAGGGTGAGTTCTAGTTTGGTCATGATGTCTCATCTTAGGAGGGGAATGGGACAGTGTGGCAAAACAAAAAAGGAATGGCTAAACATCTGATCTCCCAGGGCACTTGACAAGAACAGGGTGGCTTTGAGTTGAGAAAGAACTCTGTAAACTCCAACACAGAGATGGAGGAGGGAAAAGAGAGTCCTAAAAATTCAGGGAGAGTGCTGCAGGTTGCTTCCATGTCTATAAGAAATGATATGCCCTTACCTTCAACAGAGAGAATTACTTTGGGGTTGGCCATGGAGATGGCATGTATAGGAGCCATTGCCAATCCTGGGGTGTGTGAATCCATGTCCTGAAGAAGTCCCAAGGGATCGGCCACTGGGGATATGCCTGATACCCCCTGTTTGGGCCCTGAAGACAGGTTTTGGGAGGTGGGACCCACCCCTACTTTGAGGGTGAGGCAGTCACTCTTCAGTGGCTAACCTCCTTACAGTTGGCACAAGGGGTTTTAGGTGGAAGTTTTTTTATTGGGACACCATTTATACCATTGGCCAGGCTTACCAAAGGTGTAACAAGCTCCCCAAGGGGGTTGGTTGAATGTTTGGATTGAGCCAGCAGGGTAAGACTTTTTTTGAATAACTCCACTAAGGTCAGTAGCCAGAAGCTGAAAAGCCTGAGATTGTTTTTGATTTCTTTGTCTCTTTTCCTCTTTGATTTCCTCCTCTCTGTTGTTAAAAACCTTAAAGGCCAGGTCTGATAGTTCAGACTGAGGGGTTTGAGAGCCTTTATCTAGTTTTTTTGAAGTTTTTTTTTTTTTTCCTCTAATGTGTGGGCTGATGGGAGATAAAATGCATAGCTAGCATCAATTTTCCTTCATGAGAATTAGGATCAAGGTTGGTGAATTTTTAAGAGCCTCAGTCAGGTAAGTGAGAAAAAGGGCAGAATTTTCATGTGATCTCTGGGTAAGCTCCCTTAATCTTTCATAATTGACCTGTTTAGAAGTTTCCTGTTTCTATAAGGCAGGTGACCATTTGGTTGCATTTGATCTTGTCTCCAGAGGAGGGTTGGTCATTCCAGTTAGGCTTGTCTAGGCAAACCACTTTATTGCCAGGAACATATTGTGCAGGCTATCTATAGTTAAGTCATCAGCATATTTGGTAGTCTTGGACCAAAGTCTGGTCTTTTCCTCTGGGTTGGTGTAGGTGGAAAAAATAACATGTAGGTTTCTCCACGATAAATCATAGGAAAGGGTCAGCCATTCAAATTCCTTAGTGAACCTGGAGGGAAAAGTTGAAAAAGAGCCAAGCTTAGATTCTCTATTGGAAAGATGTGGCATGGAGAAGGTAATATGGACTCTTAAAAATGCCTTCTGCTCCAGCCACCTCCAGAAGAGGAAATTGAGTGACAGGAGGATCAGGAGGTAAGAGTGGCCAGAATGGCTCAGTCCATGGAGCATGTGACTCTTGACCTCAGGGTCATGAGTTCAAGCCCCACAATGGACATGGAGCCTACTTAAAAAAATAAATAATTTTTTAAAAATAATTTTTAAAAAGTCCAGAATGAGTGTGGGTGGGAGAAGGATTGGGACCTGGAGGCAAGGGCTGAAGGGGAGGGCAAAGGGATGCCAATGGGTCTTGAGGGTAAGGAGGGTAAGATCAACTGTCGGTGAGTGGAAAGGCGAAGGTTGGTCAGGAGGGTCAAAGTCCAGCTGGGGAGAATTGGGGAGAGGAAGAGGGGATTTTTAAGGAGATAAAAGGAACATATGACAGGCAGCACATGTCAGAATGATGAGCGAGTTCAAAGAAAGCTTCAACATAAGGAACCTCACATAATTTACCCAGGCAATGACAATACAAACTCATTGGAGAAGAGTATTGTGGTTAAGAGTGCCATTTTATGGCCAGACTTCCTGGTTATCTGATTTATATTGGGGCCAGTGTATATTACAATAAAAAATAAGATGTTTGGGCCAAATATCTCATTTCAGTTGGAGGTTTTTGAGATTTTCAAGGGGAAGTCCTTGGGAGGGATGGACAATTGTCCATCAGGAAATCTGGGAAAAGGAGAAGGAAGATTTTGATGACTGGGAACAAAGGGGAAAATGTGAAGGGAGACATCTTGACTCAGAGTCCTGAGAAGATGAAACCCTGACCAATGGGGAGCATGAGAGAAAGAAGTGTCCCCCAAACTCAAGGGTCTGTGTAAGGTGAAGTGATCAAGGATCCCACACTGTGGAAAGACACAGAGAAGGCATCCCTTGAATGGGCAATATATTGATTATTGACTGAGTCCAGTACTGGGGCTTGAATCCTCCTGGGGGGGAATCAGTCAACCACTGGTGAGTGTTGCCAATGCTTAAGATCTCAAAGACCCCTCCTAAAAATGAAAATTTTGACTCACCCGAAATTAGTCAACAAGAAGATCTGGTTAAGATGGATCCTGGTCAGCAGACAACGACCAGTCCCTGTACAAGCCACCAAAATGTTAAGGTGGCCAGTGACATGGGCGGCAAAGAATTGCACAAAGAATAGAGCAACATGCAGGACAGAGATTATTCACTCTCCAAGGGAGGAGAGGAAGCCAGACATCTAGAGAGATGTCAGCTCTGGATTTCTGTCAGTCTGGGCCTTTTAAGGGGTTTTGCAGATGTGAGAGGGTTGCAGTTATGCCCATGATGGGCATTTGTGGGGAGGGGGTCAACTTTTAGCCAAGTAGAGAAGGAGGTTCCAGGTTTTTCAAGGGGCTCTGTCTAGGACTCATCCAGGACATGGGTTGTGGTCAGGCCAGAGAAGAATATGTTTTGTAGTTGGGGTCTATTTTCTGAGAAGGGAGGGCACTGTGACCTAGAAAAACAAAGAGTTAGGGCCAAGTGCAGATACCTGTGAGGTTTGTCTGTAAGTGTGGTTGGGGCGGGGGGCTTTGAATAGATTCCTTTCAATCACATTATATAAATTTCAATTAAATGAAAAAATCTTAATGTATTTATATACATATGATTTATGCATATGTAAATTATATATACATAAAACATGCTTGTACTGTATGCATATATACATATATAAGGACAGATTGGAAGTATGTAAGAATTGATCTAGAGAGTAGGAAAATGGGAAAACTTAATATCACTTTTGGGGATGGTTGAGGGTGTAGCATTGTGGCTGGAACATGTAAGAGACATTTTGAAGAGAAGTTGAGCTGTCAACTGAGTTTGGAAAAAAAAAGTAGTTATGCAGGTAAAAAAAAAATTGGGGAAGTTTCCTTTGGGGGGGAGATGGATCAGCATGGTCAAAGGCCTGAAGTACGAGAAGGCGTGAGGAGTTTGCATTTGGCAAATAGTGGGAGGAGCTAGTGGTGATCCTGCAAAAACTGAGACCTGGAGTCAGAGCTGAAACATGTATCTAAGTGCGGTTTTACAGTGTCTTGTGTTCCAGGATCAGGGCTTTAAACGTTAATATTCATTAGCTTTGCTGAGTTTAATTGAAGATTAATGTGTAGAGATGCACCTTTAATGCACATTATGTGCCCCTGTCGACATTTATGCAGAGTTTTGATTTGGAGTACACTGCTGTGGAAAGCATTGAGTGCCAATTCTTCTCTTCAAATCTCTGCAGTGAAATCCTAAGTTCTCTGCAAGCTGGAAACCACATTTCAACATTAATTGCCAGATGCCACTGGCAAGGAACACATTTCCCTGAATAGACTCCTATTTGCCAGTTCCAGAGATTAGCAATATAATTGGATGTCAAAATGCATCCTTCCTGTTTCTTCCTCCACTCCTCCCTGCTGTTTTCATAATAAGAAAACCTGAAAGCAATGAAGCAGGTGATGTTGCTTGTCTAATTCTGGAACTCAGAAGCCTACAATAAGAGGCAGAGAGAGGTTTCCAGCATAAGTGCACATTTATTTATAACCACACTATAAAATAATTGTACAATTGCCTTCTAAATATTTCTTTACGTCCTCCCATTCTTTGTGTGGGTTCAGACTCTCTCCACCTCTCCTGAATCACTGGCAGTCCTCCTTGACCATCTTTTCCTCTTCCCAACTATCTCCCCCACAGTCAAAAGACTTGTCTGCTCAAGTTTTAAACTTGCCCATTATTCCACTTATAAACCCATCATTATGTGTCCAGTCCTCACAGAATTAAGTGCAACCTCCTTAGTATGGCTTGCAAGGCTCATCCCTCCCCGCCTCTGCACTCTCGTCAACATCAAATACAGAACCAGAGAAGTCATGCATTTCTTAGAGCTTTCCATTTCTTACCTCTATTTTTCTTCTGTTTCTTTTCTTTGCCTGACATGTTTTTCCAGATTTTCTTGACTTGGCTAATTCTTAACAATTTTAAAAATAGTTTTATTGAGATATACTTCACATAACATAAATCCATCCGTTTAAATTGTAAAATTCAGTGGTTTTATTATATTTGCAGACTTCTGCAACCATCACCAGAATCCAATTTTAGAGCATTGTCATCACTGCAGAAAGATACTCATGTGTGTTAGCAGTCACTGTCTATTTTCCTTGTCCCCTAAACCCTTGACAACTGCTAGTCTAATTTTTGTCTCTGTGTGTTTCACATTTTTAAACATTTTATACAAATAGAATCATAACATTTGGTCTTTTGTGACTGGTTTCATTCACTGAGTGTGATGTTTTCAAGGCTCTTGTTACAGACTGTCCATCAAGTGATAGGCATTAGGTGGCTTCCACCTTTTTGTAAATAATGAATAATGCTGAGGTAAAATAGATTTGGTTCTTGCTTTTTATCCAATCTGATAGTCTCTGCATTCTGATTGGGTTGTTTAATCCATTCGCCTTTAATGTTATTGTCCAATCTGATAGTCTCTGCATTCTGATCGGGTTGTTTAATCCATTCGCCTTTAATGTTATTGTTTATATAGTTGGATTTAAGTATGTCATTTTCTTTTCTTTTCTATGTGTCTTATGACTATTTTGTAACTCTGATGCTATTTTACTGCCTTCTTTTGTATAATTCAGTGTTTTCTTATGTAACATTTTAATTCCTTTTAATTATTTAACTATCTTTTTTGAGCTTGGCTTTTAATATTTCTTCTAGGGCCTTCAATACACACCAAATTATCAGTCTCTACTTCAGATATATAGTAACTTATTTCTAGTGAGGGATGTAAATCTTATACCTTTATAGTTCTATTCCCTCCACACACACCCTTTTATTTTCTGTTTTTTTGTTGATATATTGATCATATGTGTTATCTTTTGTCCATTAAAGAAGCTGAGAGAAGAAATTATATAATTTCAGAATATGTTTTATTAGCCTTCTTATTTATGATTTTTTTGCTTCTTTTTATTTTCTTTATTTCTTCCTATGAATTCAAGTTCCCAAAAGGTGTCATTTTCTTACTCCAAATTAACTGTTTTCACCCCTCTTTGTTTGCTGTTATTCTTGTCAAATATATTTCTAACGGGCAAAACAAGATGATAGATAGTTTATATTTTAGTTTATATATTTAGTTTATTATAGTTTATTTTACTGTATATTTTAGAAATATATATTTATGTAAAAATATACATGTATGTATAAACATGCAGTTGTTTATAATTAGAAGAGATGCAAACATACTTTTATAATTATTCAAGTACATTTACCAGTGCTTTTTTTTTTTAATGTGTATTTGAATTACTACATGCCATCACTTGTTTCAGTCTGAAAACCTTCGTCCATGTTTCTTGTAAGGCAGACCTGTTATAACAAAGTCTCTGCTTTTCTTCACCTGGGAATGTGTTTATTTTGCCTTCATTTTTGAAAGATAGGTCTACTGGATTCTTGGGTGAATTTTTTTCTCCTTCACTCTTTTGAATGTGTCCTCACATTGCCTTCTGGCCTTTCTTATGAGAAGAAAGTTGTTAGTTAAAAAAAGAAGGAGGAGGAGGAAGCTGAAGGAGAAGAAAGAAGGAGGAAGGAGGAAGAAGAGGAGGAGGAAGAGGAGGAGGAAGAAAAAGATGTCGATGACGATGACAGTTATTAGTTTTAATAAGGTGGTCTCTCATACATGATGAGTTATTCTCTAGATGCTTTCAACATGTTCTTTTTATGTTTGCCTTTCAACAGGTCGACAGCAATAAGTCTGAGCCCGGATCTCTCTGAGTTTATAGTGTGTGGAGTTTGTTGAGTTTGTTGGATGTGTTAACTTTTTTTTTTTTTTTAAATTGGGGAATTTTCAGCTATTATTTCTTTTCTTCAAATATATATTTTTTTCTCTTTTAGTTCTTTCCTCTCCTTCTGATGGTTCATTTATGCATATGTCAGTGTTCTTAATTGTGTCCCATGTGTCTTTAAGGTTCTGTTTACTTCTATTCATTCTTCCTTCTGTATTTTAACTGCATGACCTATCAGTCTATCATCACTTTTGTTGATTCTTTCTTCCTCCAGGTGTCTATAGTGTTGAACAAATTAATAACTTTTTTTAAAATTTTTGGTTATTTTACGTTCATCTCCAAATTTTTGTTTTGTTCTTTTCAGTAATTCCAATCTTTTTATTGCTATTCTCTCTTTGATAAGATATTGTCTACATTCCTTCATTTGATAATTTAAGCATTATTTCCCTTAGTTCTTTGAGCATATGTATTTTAACTCCTTTAAATTCTTTGTATGCTAGTTCACCATCTGGACTACCCCACAGGACACTTCTATTGCCTGTTTTTACCTGTATATGAGTCACATGTTCTGATTTTGTTGCATGTCTCATAATATTATTATTAGAAAGTGGATATTTTATTTACTTTTTATTTTTTTTAATATAATTTATTATCAAGTTTGCTAACATACAGCATATAGTGCTCTTGGTTTTGGGGGTAGATTCCCATGATTCATCGCTTACAAACAACACCCAGTGCTCATCCCAACAAGTGCCCTCCTCAATGTCCCTCACCCATTTTCCCCTCTCCCCTGCCCCCCCTCATCAACCCTCAGTTTGTTCTCTGTATTTAAGAGTCTCTTATGGTTTGCCTCCCTCCCTCTCTGTTTGTAACTTTTTTTACCCTTCCCTTTCCCCCATGGTCTTCTGTTAAGTTTCTCAAGTTCCACATATGAGAGAACATATGATATCTGTCTTTCTTTGACTGATTTATTTCATTTAGCATAATACCCTCAATATTGATTCCCAGTACCAGTTTGCACAGCGGCTACACAAGTTTGCATTCCCACCAACAGTGCAAGAGTGTTCCCAAAAAACTGGACATTTTAAATAATATATTGTCCCAAATCTCAATACTGATTCCCTCCCTCTCCTGAGGTTTGGCATCGTTAGTATTTCCTTGTTTATTTACTTCTTTGTTAGTGATTTTGCTAAACTAAATCTGCAAAGCCCGTTTCCTCACTCTTTGTGCAGCCTTGGGCATTCCTGTTCAGAGTTTTTCCCTTGTTTTCATCTTTTAGACTGATTAAACAGGGGACACTACTGGCGTAGCATAAGGGACTTGCTGCTTAAAGATTTGCACCTTTTACTGTCAGACCCGTGTATGAGTTGGAAATGTTTTCCATAATTCAGGGAATTTACAATTTGTCTCATTTTAATCCAGGGACTAGTACTTTGAAAGTTCCTTTCCACTTGCTCCAGAGAGGGCACCATTTTTGGTATGGACATAGTCTTCCAGTCTTCTAGATCATCAAAGATGAGTGATTTATTCATAAATGTTGCTTCCTAGGAGTTGTCTAGATCAGAGTTGTTTATTCAGGTAATGTTTGCTCAGAGTTCATGCCAAAAGCCATTGTGCCATTTGAGGCTCCAGGAGCCCTTTGCTGATGAATCTGTGTGTGGCTTAGGGAGCACTTGCACTATCTCATCCCAGAAATCATCTGATTTCTCCTGAGTGGGTACAGCCTAGCACGTGCATGTAGTTTCTTGACCTTCAGGATTATGTGTAAGTCCAGTAGGGCGCTTTCAGACTCTAGCTGGTTTTCCTTGTGAAACTGGCTGTTCTGTTCCTTCCCTTTTTCTACGAGTATAATGAGGCTACCGATTCCTCTTTAAACCTCTCCACCAATATCTCCACTGTTTTCTACAGTGCCTTTAGGCATGAAATTCTTTTAGCTCCTTTCCAGAAGGCTGCACTTTGAGGAATATCTGCAGAGCTCATTGCCCTCATGGTCTGCTCTCCCCTTGGGCAGAATCTGTGTATCACTGCACCGGGGCTGGAGGGTAGGTGCAGAGGACAAGTGCCTATTTCTTCCTGAGTGGTACCACAGGGTAGAACATCTGCCTTATGATGGGATATGGGTGGGGGGGAAGTGATCAGGCCCCAACTTGTCATACCCAGAACAATGCTTTCACCAGGCCTTGGGGGGAAGAAGAAACACGGTTTGCCTGCCCCTGACAGGGTGAAACCACAACCATAGTCTCAGAGCATAGAGAATAGGAACCCTATTCTCTTGCTTCATTTTTATGGAGTTTACATTCTGGAATCCTAGCCCAATTCTTTTGTTTTGTTTTGTTTTGTTTTGTTTTGAGAAAGCAAGTGAGCAAGGGAGGAACAGAGGGAGAGGGAGAGAGAGAATTCCAAGCAGGCTCTGTGCTGTCAGCTCAGAGCTCTATGCAGGGCTCAAACTCAAGAACTGTGAGATCATGACCTGAGCTGAAATCAAAAGTCAGACACTCAACCGATTGAGACACCCAGGCCTCTTGCCAAATTCTTATTCAATTTTAAAATGTGAGCTCGGGTGTTTATCTCCTCCCAGAAACATTTCCTGAACCCCCAGGTTTGAGGTATGGGGACATCCTCTCTTCCTCCTTCTAATTCTGCAAGCTCTTTCCTATCCATCAATTTCATCAGCCCTACTGAGTCTTCAAAATGCAATTAAGGTCCATACTCATTAGCGCTGTCTCCTGTGTCTCCACCCTGAGGTCTGGGGAGGACCATCCTTTAATGTTCCATGAGCACCCCATATCTCTATGTTAGTGCTTACTGCATGCTTTTTAAATTACATGTTTGTTGGGGTACCTGGGTGGCTCATTTGGGTAAGACTCTGATTCTTGATTTTGGCTCACGTCATGATCTCATGGCTCATGAGTTCAAGCCCTGCATCAGGCTCTGTCCTGACAGCATGGAGCCTGCTTGATTCTCTCTTTCTCTCTCTCTCTCTCTCTGCCCCTTCCCAGCTTGTGTGCACACATATGCTTTCTGTCTCTCAAATAAATAAATAAACTTAAAAAAATACCTATTTGTTTCACCTTACTATTATCAGTGAACTTCTCAATTACACTTTATTTTCTTTGTATCTCTAGTCTCCAGGTCAGCACCAGACACACAGAAAATAATTATGGGTTAATCCAACATAACATATGGGGGGAAAACTGTGTGCCAAACACTATACAAACTATTGGATAGGTATGCAAGAACAGATGCCTGTTCTCAGGGACATATGACCTGACCTAGTAGATGAAACAGAAGAGTTACACACTGATTAAGGTGTGAGATTAAAAGAGAGAGAGAGAGAGAGAGAGAGAGAGAGAGAGAGAGAGAGAAGTATGGAGACGAACGTCCACCTAATGTTCAAAGACTTAATGTCAATGGATGTACTTGGAGTTGTGATGAGGAAGGAATAGCTGAGATGAAACAAAAAAGCAAATGCTGTTTAACTAGATAGAAAGGATCAGTGGAGTAAGAGTTCAAAGTGGAGGGTCATACATATCAGCCCCCCTGTGGTCGAGTGAGCCAAGGGCCTGGATCTGAGAGTGTGCTGTGCCTGGAACACCCAGCAGAAGGTGGGTGTGGTGAGGAGTATATTAGAATGATAGGTAGTACTCCAATGATGTAGGGCTTGTAAGGTGCATTCAGGATTTTGGCTTTTATTTCAGAAGACTGGTCAGCCAACTATAGCTAATTCTAACCCATTCCCTCTTTTTGTATGGCCTGTGTGCTAGAAGTGGGTTTTGCATTTTTAATTGATTTTTTTAATGAAAAGAATTTCAGGATGTATGACTATGTCAGGATGTGTGTACATAATATGAAATTCAATTACAGAGTCAAAAAAAAAAGTCCCCTGGTATTGGAATACAGCTATTGTTTATGCACCGTCTGTACTACTTTCGTGCTATAGTGACAGAGTTCAGCCGTTGTAATGGAGACTCAAAGCTATCTGGCCCTTTACAGAAACAAGTCTGTCAACAGCAGTCCTATAGTAATGGAGGGCAGTGACATGTTTTAATCAAAACTTTTAAAGGGCACACAATCACGTAGCCATGTTTTGGTTTTAGGAGGGAAGACAACTTAGAGGAAGGCAGACTCGTTAGAAGGTGCGTCAGCCTGCGTGCTTTGTCAGGACTCAGCATCATGGGACTCAGCAGGTAGACTACTTATGAGGGAGGAGGAAGATCTGGTCTCTTTTCTACGGAAAAACATAAGGCCTCTCCAGGATATATTGTTTTCTTTTCATTCACATCAGTGATTGTACTGGTTTAATTTAAGCAGCTACATTTATAAAACATTTTTTGGCGGTGACTTTTAGGTTGAACATATTGAACATAGAACGTTGTGTAATTTTAAGGTGTACAACATGTTAATGTGATAATTTATATATTGTAATATGATTGCCGCTGTAGCACTATTTAGTACCTCTAGTCCCATTACATAATTATCCCTTTCTTTTCTTTTTTTAAAATTTTTTTAACGTTTATTTATTTTTGAGACAGAGAGAGACAGAGCATGAACGGGGGAGGGGCAGAGAGAGAGGCAGACACAGAATCGGAAGCAGGCTCCAGGCTCTGAGCCATCAGCCCAGAGCCCAACACGGGGCTCGAACTCATGGACCGCGAGATCGTGACCTGAGCTGAAGTCGGACGCTTAGCCGACTGAGCCACCCAGGCACCCCAATTATCCCTTTCTTTTCAATGGTTGGGATAATGAAGTTTTAGTGTCTTAGTAAGTTTGCAGTACAATATCCTTGTGTATATTCATTATAATATTCATTAGATCTCTGGTTTATTTGGTACTTCTTGCATGTGTATAAGCTTAAACAACATCAATCTTATCCTCCCCCCATGTTCCATTCCTTTGGGAAACATTTTGAGTGTAGTGATGTTGAGGTTACTCCTGTCTTTGTCTTTTTATACTACTGTCAAGCATAAGTAGGGATGTATATGTTTTACTGAGGCATAGCCAGAGATCATGATAATCAGTGAAAACCATACTGTGTGCTTCCTTTGAAGAGGTGTTTCTGAATGCTGGATTTATATCAAATTTATATGTACATTTGTCAAAACACTGAAGCCCGTGTTAAGCCATATACGATTCTGCCTTGGATGATTTGGGTGGGAGAATGGTTACTTTTTTTTTTTCTTTTCATCTTAAGTGCTCTGAGCTGTTTGAATAGGTTATTGGGTTGAGGAAGTAAATGGGTGGATGCATAGTGGATAATTAGATGAACAGAGAAATGAATGGATGGGAAGATGGATAAGTGGATGGATGTGTGAGAACTGCATGAATAATAGGGTAGGGAGTGTGTAAGTGGAAGGATAAATGATGGCCAAATGAGTTGACTAGTAGCTAATTGATGAATGAAATAAAATTAATGGATGAATGAATGAGGGAAGAGGGAACACATAAGGATGAGGAGCAGTAAACCTTATAATACTTCTTATAATATTTAGTTTACCAAATTGCCCAGAAAAAATAATAATTTTCCCAGGTTTAGTAAAAATGTATGATTGAGAAGATTCATTCATCATCCAGCTATGAGTTACTCAGATGGTCACTGACACAGAAACACACGAAGCCCTATGGAGGCTAAGTAGGTAAAGCAAAGTGACAGCTGCGAGACCGGCAAAATAAATATCTGACCCCCATTTTGACAGCTACAATGACAAGACATGTAACCTCTCTAACTGTGAGGATAGACCAGTGACATGTGACAAAGGTCAACAGAAATTAAGCTGTTATTTTTGGTGTCTTTGGAGAAGCAATATAGCTAGTGAATTGGGTTACAAAGACAATTTTTTACTCAAACCAAACTGACAGCTCTAACTTCTAGATAATTTTTCCAAAGACATACCAAAAAAAAAAAAATCAGAACCAAAACCAACTTGTACTTCAACTTTTTGCATTTCTTACCTCAGTCAGGCCTTAGAACAGCCCTTTGATGTAGTTACACTTGTTAACACTATTTTATTAAGAAGGAAATTCCACTGAGAGATTAGGTTAATTATCTTCCCCAAATTATTTGTACCACTAAGTTTTTATGACACATTTTTTCACACAAAAAATTAATCAAGACAGTGATTGCAAAATTTCTGGTTTTCGTTCTGTGATATCTACTGGGGTTTCTTGAAATAATTTTGCCATGAAAACTTTCATTCTCATTTCGACATTTTTGTTCTTGGTCAAATGGAAGGAGCGTATTTTATGTCCCACTGAAGTTTACTACCCTTTGGGAAGCAGTGAAGTCCAGAACAATGTAATCACTGGAAGCAAAAATGTGCATTATAGTATACAATCCTAGACAAATAGTCTTAACTAGATACAAGGTTTAGAATCAGGAATGAGTCTGAATCACCAAATTTGGTAAGGTAACCTTTGGCCATATAAGAGTAGCCTCATTCAGGTTTTCTTGCCTCCTTTGCTATGTGTAACAATAGTGCTTAGTTTTATAAAAGTTGAAAAAATAACATAATTAAATATCAGCACGGTTCTTGGCACATTGTGAGTATTCCATAAATTTTTACCGATGCTGTTATTCTCATCTGACAAATGAAAAAAACAGATTTGAGAAAGTAAAGGCTTTGTCAATAACTTAAAGCTGGTAAATCATAAAACAAAGACCAAACACATGCCGTTAAAGGTTATATTTCAGGACTGTTTCCAATTCCCCTTATTATAATCATTTAATGATAAATATTTGTTTTAAAAAAGTCAGTAAAATTTACGTGATTGTTGATGTCGATTTGTCTGTACTGCTGGCTTTAGTCATTATCCTAGTTAGCTCAAGTAAAATATATTTCAGCATTAAAGAAAAAAATATCATGTATGCTATTAAATATCAGAAGATCTTCAATCAGTTTATCCTATCTACTGGTACAATTTGGGAACTAGTTTTCTATAGCATGGAAAGAAAACCTATATTCTCTTGCCACTCTGCATATAACAAAAGTAAGTCAAAATTTAAACCAGAACTTTATACCATCCTTTATTGTAGCATATACCCTATTTAAAATAGGAAATAATTGTTAGTTTATGCATCATATCCTCCACTACAGTGCACATTCTTGGAGTCTACATTTTATGTATCTTTATAGTCCTTATAATTTGCATATTGATTAGCACATAGTAGAGAACTCCTAATTATTTGTGGAATCAACCTGAATTGATTCAAATACAGCTCCTCAATGTCTTAACAATTTGACAGTTGTACTGGCAACTGAGTCTGGGCAGAATTTTAGGTCTGGTAATGAGATGACTAAATATTAAATGATGTGATAATAGCCTGATAAAAAATTAGATATCTCCCTTTAATCATAAAATAAATTATTATTAGTAATATAAGTTATAATAATATGAATGATTGTTATCCAAATCATTATCTTTATCTTTTGTTGAACACTACTTATGTGTCCTGATCATATTCAAAAATGTTTCTAATCCTTACAAACTCCTTTTCAGTCATATTATAATGTAATGATAATGCATTCAATCAACAATTGGGGGGGGGGGGACTAATGCTGCCTCACACTTTCCTGGGGACTTACATAATTCATCAGTGAACAAAAGCTTCCTAACTTAGCAGAGCTTACGTTTAAGCAGGTGTGATAGGCAATACTCAATAAACAGAAAACATAATCCATGTAGTATATTAAAAAGTCAAGCACTCTAAGAAAAAGAAAAAGTAGAGAGTTATAGAGGATTGAGAATTCCAGGTGGGAAGTAAGGCAGCTCACAATGTTAAGAGTCTAGAATAGGTTTATTAAGCAGCTGACACTTAAGCCAAGAATTAAGAGATGAGGCATTTGACAGAGACATTTGGAGTTATCAAGAACTGGTTCTGAATATATTTCTTCTACATATCCTCTACCATTTGCTAGAACTCCATAAACTTTTGCACATCTAGAAAAACAGAAAGGAGCAGTTACTTTGCCTGGATGTTTGACTATTAAATATAGTCAAATTGTGGAAATTGTATAGCACTTGACTAGCAGATGTTAAGCATGATGTAATATGTTAAAAAAAATACAGTGTGCTAAAAAGGGTAGCTCATGTTATATACGATTGCATGGGAAATGAGATATTCACATAGGTTGCAAACTCTGTTCCATCTCTGGGTGATTTGCCACCTTTCTAGGGCTTCACGTATTCCCTAGAGCTTAGCTCACTCTCTAACTGCTAAATTCTGTGTTTTGGGGTTCCACTTTTAAATTTGAGTGAAAAGAACAAAATAAGTCTGGTGGGAAATAGGTCATGGAAATACATTAAAAGTCTCTACTAAAATTTTAGCATTAAAATGAATTTAAAGGAAAAAAAGTTCAGATTTAGAGTGGTAGAGAATTTGACAAGCTGGTATGTAGATGTTCAGTACCTGCTGCTTTTAACAAAATTTACTTAGTGGAATGAAAATTTTGAAAGAATGTTTGGGATAAGCATCCAGAGCAGCTGCTGTACTTTGGCAGTAACAAAATTAAAGCAATTGGCTTCATCCAGCCTTCGATTGGCAGGAGGATTTGCACAAATAGAGGGGACCATGACATTTAGGCAGATTTCACATAGGAAAAAAATACACCTATTCAAAATATCTACCACTGACTTAATCCTGACATCTACAAAATTTTATGCCAGATCTTATCTCTGTCCACTCACCACTGTTGTCAGTAAGGTTAAACCATCACTTCCTGTGCCTGTTAGAAGGAAGTGTAACCATTGCCTGTCATGCCAATTAACTGCGAGGAAAGAGATTTACATGATGGACTGAAAAGGCTCCCAGAAAAGCATTCTGTGGCCTGGAATAGTAAGGACTCAAAATTTTGTCTTCAAAATGTTCAATTAAGTATAGAGTTCTTGTAAACTCTGGGGTTCTACAGACACAAATGAGGACAAAACAAATTAAGTTCTCTGGAGGAAGATAAGAAATCTGTTTTCTTAGTACACTACATGGTGTCAGCTCCAAATGTACTCATTTGTTCATTCATTTATTCATCTAATACTTATTAAGCATCTCCTAGGTACCCATCACTAATCTAAGAATTATTGATTCAAGGGTTAGCAAAACAGAAGCAATTTGTGTTCTGAGACTGTTGTCCAATGAGGGAATGAGACATTAACAAACAGATAAATGGATAGATGACAACTGTAATAAGTAGAGATTGACTTAACCAGTATATTTTAATATAGATGTGCAGATTGTCCAAATATTAAAGTACTTCTGTACCAACTGGTACATAACTATTATCCCCTTCATTCTGGCCCTTCTTGAACCCTTCATCTTTCCTGGCATCTCTCCTAGCTGTCATTCACCCATAAATGGCTAACACCTGTTATAGCACGATGGCTCTGCCGTAACATCCTGATAACCATGTACATCTACACTTAGATCACATAGGCAAGGCTAGCATGGGGTTTAACTCAAGTCTTGGGGGCATGTCCTGTGACCTTCCATGGAACATATAAAGACAGGTAGTCTTACTTGGTGATGTTACAGAACTGTTTCTCATCTGCCTCCCTATCTCATAGGAGGTTGCCTTGTAGCAATTTCCTATTTGCCTTCCTAATGTCATTAAGGTGTGGGACTTTCCATATTACACTTCTGTTCCTCCTTTGGGTATAGCTGTGGGCTCTAAATGGCTTTGCTGTAGTTTGGAGTTGGATCCATAATGGCAGAGAGACATATGTTGCCTTTGATATGGCACCCTGGTTTGATGTCATCCAGTGATACTAAAGACATGGAGCCCCAACACCATGCTGATCTTCCTTATGTTTTCAGTGTGAGTAATAAAGTGTCCAAATTTATTTGGGCTCCTGTCTCCTTCCTTGCTGAATTGATGGGGATATGGCAAGCCTGCTTAGGAGCTGCCAAAGTGCTGCTGCTTAGGGACTGCTTGACTACTTGACACCTGTCAAGCAAAGAACTCTCAGAACCTTGTTCCAGCATTCAGAGCAGAGTCAGATTTTATTGGGTTGTGTCCATATCATACCAATCATTTTCTATTTCAAGAATCACAACTGGTAAAAGTTATATAAAAAATACAATATCTCACAAAGAATATAACAAGAATGATGAAATTATGTTTTCAGTCTATGAGAATCAGCATTTCAACTGGGCTCTAAAAAGGATGAGTAGGAATTTACCAGGGAAGACAGGGTAACAGAGAATTTTCCATGATTCTAAGTAGAAAGAGCAGGTACATGTGAAGACCCTGAGGTGTGTAAGAAATCTTCTTTATTCAGTAAACTATAAAGAATGCCATTGACACATCATATAATGCTTTGGGGTCAAAATATCTCTGTCTCTTCTGAGAGCCTAGTAAAACACTTGTAATTCCACCAGTGAAGTTAAAGTGCCTCTGATTTCAAATAGAACACCAATATAATTTTGTTTTCTGACTATGTAGAATACACACTGATAGCTCTAATGATGAATACAGAAAGGTTTAAGAAGCAATGTGATGTAAAGCAGTTGAAACTGAGCCATGAGTGAAGTTGTCTACTTTGTAGGTATACCAGGACCTGTGTTGCCCAATTTAGCTTTTAAACCATTACTGTAAAAGTAGCTTAGTGTCGTATGTTTGGAGTCAGGCATACTTGGTACCAAAACTTCACTCTAGTTCTGTGTCTATTCTCTCTGCTCCGTTTTCCAAATTAGTCAAAGATGGTAATACTATCTGCCTCCTAGGTTTAATGATAGCATTTGGGAGGTAATATATGGGAATGGACATGTGCCTACCACACCATGGTAATTACAAAATGGTATTTATGATTATTAAATGGGGCTTATCACTATGTATTAGCAAAGAGAGAATAAAACAAAAATACAGATCCATATCAGATAAAAGAATATATGTAAATACCAAAAATACCCATGAATACAATAATACAGAAGCAGAAAGTATTTTATACTTTATTTATATTCACAAAGTATGTATGTGTGTATGTATTCTTTTTTCAAAGAGTAATTGCATATTTACACTTTATTTTTTATTTTGAAAATTTTTTATATTTTGTTTATTTATTTATTTATTTATTTATTTACTTATTTATTTAAATTCAAGTGAGTTAACATACAGTGTAGTCTTGGCTTCAGGAGTAGAACCCAGTAATTCATCTCTTAGATATGATAGCCAGTGCTCATCCCCAAAATTGCCCTCCTTAATGCCCATCACCCATTTAACCCATCCCCCCACCTATGTCCCCTCCAGCAACCCTCAGTTTGTTCTCTGTGTTTAAGAGTCTCTTATCGTTTGCCTGCCTCTGTGTTTGTATCTTATTTTTCCTTCCCTTCCCTTATGTTCATCTGTTGTGTTTTTTAAATTACACATATGAGTGAAGTCATATGATACTTGTTTTACTCTGACTGAATTATTTTGCTTAGCATAATGACATGTAGTTCCAACCATATTGTTGGAGATGGTGAGATTTCATGCTTTTTCATTGCCAAGTAGTATTTAATTGTATTTTTAAAAAATTTTTTTAATGTTTTTATTTATTTTTGAGACAGAGACAGAGCATGAGCAGGGGAAGGGGAAGGGCAGAGAGAGAGGGAGACACAGAATCCGAAGCAGGCTCCAGGCTCTGAGCTGTCAGCACAGAGCCTGACGTGGGTCTTGAACTCACAGACTGTGCGATCGTGACCTGAGCCAAAGTCGGATGCTTAACCAACTGAGCCACCCAGGAGCCCCATGATTGTATTTTTATGCCACATCTTCTTTATGTATTCATCAGTAGATGGACATTTGGGCTCTTTCCATAATTTGGCTATTGTTGATAGTACTGCTATTAACATTGGGGTGAATGTATACCTTTGAATCAGCACTTTGGGATCCTTTGGATAAATACCTAGTAGTGCAATTCTTGGGTCATAAGGTAGCTCTATTTTTAATTTTTTGAGGAACCTCCATACTGTTTTCCAGAGTGGCTGCATCAGTTTGCATTCCCACGAACAGTGCAAAAGGGTTCCCCTTTCTTTGCATCCTTGCCAACATCTGTTGTTTCCTGAGTTGTTAATTTTAGCCATTCTGACAGGTGTGAGGTGGTATCTCATTGTTTATTTAAACTCATAATTATTTAAAGTAACTATTAACTAATAAGATTAAGTAGTAAGCTATTTATGTAATTTGAAGGACCACTCCTCATCCAGCATTTTAAGATAGTATATATTGAACTGATGATACCTGCCATAAAAAAGGCACAAAGTAGACAACCTCCATTTTTTCTCAAGCTATTGCAAATGAAAAATTACATATTATATTATGATCTAGAATCATTACTCCTAGAAGTTATTTTCTCTTAGAAAATTCATGATAGACAAAGATAAAATAGATTCATACTAATTTAAGAAAGGTTTTTTTTATCTTCATGACGTAGATAAATATGACAGTAAAGAAAAATGAGATACTTCTAGATCAAATTTCAAAGCAATATGTTCAATCCAGATTTATATAGATCACAGAAACTTCCCAATGCACAGTATAAAAGGAATCATCTGATATCCACCTTTCATGAATGCAATTTTTATTTTTAGTGGTAGTCATGATGAATAAAACTTCTAGATGTTTTATAGAATGTTTTATACTTTCTATATGTGTGGTTCAGAGTCTAAGACTCATTAGTTAAGAACCAAAAAGCTAAGTAGAGTACTGGGGAAGTAGCTAGAAAGTGCTGTCATGATTCCCAAGACTAATATAAAGAACAAAAATCTGTAAGGAGATGTTTGGGCATTAAAGATGATTTGCCCACGACTACCATCTATCTCTAATGGTAAATAGTGGATGGGTGGAAACTCATTCTCCCTCCTGGCCTATATCTTTTTCTCCATTTTTCTTTCATATCAATTCTACATACACAACACAAGTTCCATTGCATATTTAAGACGTTTTTTTTTAGTAACATGAATGACATAGTGCATATTCTATAAAATTCATCTGGCATAAAAATAAACTCGAAAGGGGTGGTTTTCTGCTGAAAGCTTCATTTCTTCAGCTGTTTCCTCAGGCTCATTGGCTACCATTATCTGTTCTTTTGTTTAACTTTAGGTCATATATTTCATTTCTCTGAATACCTAGTAAGATTTTATTCTGTGCTGGACATTGTCATTTATACGTTAGAAAGATGCTGGATTTTTATATGCTTTTTAAGCTTGTTAATTTTTGTCCAATAATGCAGTTAAAATACTGGTATTGCCTTGATGTAGAGTTGGCTTTATACTTTGTAAGTGCATATATGTTAATGTCCAAGATCATATCTAAGTTCTTCTCACTTGACTGAGCTAAACCTCCAAAACTCTGTCCCCACCTTCACCTCCCAGAATCTTATCTAGGTTTTGATGTAGATATAGTTCAGGTAGGCCGAAAGTAGATTTTATATTAGAGCAGGCCTCAGCAGATATTTTCTAGAATTGATCACATAACAAATACTTCACTCTTTGCAATCTATATGGTCTCCATTGCAGGTACTCAATTCTACCATGGTAGCACAACAGTTCACAATACATAAATAAATAAAGGTGGCTGTGTTCCAATAAAATTTTATTTACAAAAACAGGCAGTGGGCCAGATTTGGGCTTTGGGTTTTAATTTGCCAACCACTGCTCTCGTACATGGCTGTTCCTTTGTTGCCTATGGTGTGTAAATAAGGCTTATGAATGTGTCTAGAATGCTAACATCCTTCTGCAAGGCTCAATCTGTGATGTGGGTTTTGTTCTGCTCATATAACAGTTATTTGTGATTAGCCTTGTGTAATATATCACCCTGTGTATGTGCAGCCCATTTCTCAGCCAAGGATTTTCAGGAACACCCCCAGAAACTGATTTTTGGAAGTGCTGCCCTTGCTTGCCTCCCTCTATCTCTGCTCCTTTTCCCAGTACACCGTAGGCATTTAATCATCCCCAAACTCTGATCTCTGCCTCCACAGCTCGGTGCAATTACAGTGATCTGCTTGGGCCACAGCCCTTGCAGCTAGGTCAGGAAATTGCCCTGAGGCAAAAAATCTGGTATAGTGACAGTTCTCACGCAGTGAGTTTTCCATATTTCCTGGTTCACAACCTGACATAGTTAGCTTATAGTTGTTTATGGACAAGGACTAGACCAAGACCAGTTACTGTAAGCAGAAGATTGGGATCTTTTATTTTTAAATGACAAAATATAAATATCTAACAAGAATTTAATTAATGAAAAATCAATCTTATTTACTCACGTTAATGAAAATGCAAAGTTCATTTGATTTCATGTGTGGTTTGGTTGAGAAGTTTTCATTCACCAGATCCTATAATACATTTATTTGCTATTTTCTATGCTCTGCTTTCTTCTCTAGGGCAATTTTAGCCTCATGATGTTCTCGTTTTCTAGAAATGAGGCTATTAGAACTTAGACGTAAACATCCTTATACAATATTACCAAGAAAAATTTAAAAAAATATATGCTGTTTATTCACTCTGATAAAGAAGAGAGACTCCTTTCATTCCAGAAGTCACCAGCATATATCTTCTTGTCTTTGACATGCTGTTAATTAGATGCTCAGGCTGTCATAACAAAAGACTGCCATAACATAAGCCACAGACTGGGTGGCTTAAACAACAGAAATTTATTTTCTCACCATTCTGAGGGCAAGAAATGTGAGACTAAGGTGCTGGCAGATTTGTTTTCTTGTGAGGGCTCTCCCTGGCTTGCAGAGAGTGCCGTCTCACTGTGTCTTCACATGGCCTTTACTCCAGGTGAGCATGGAGAGAGATAGGTCTCTGGTGTCTCTTCTTCTTATCAGGACATCAGTCATACGGGATTAGAGTCACCCCTTTATGACCTCATCTCACCTTTTTTACCTCTGTAAAAGGCTTGTCTCCAAATCCAACCATGTGGTGGGAGGAGGTAGAGTTTCAACATATGAATTTTAGGGAAATAAAATTCAGTCCAGAACAACTAGAAACATAACTGATTTATTTCAGAGTATTTTCAGGGACTTGAACTGGAACTCAGCAACTAGATGTGTTGGTCCAGTAAAGAATTGAGTGTGTATTAATCCAGAACAAACCATTTTCTGAAGCTTAACCACATATAATACAAAACTTTTAACCTGAGTTCTAAATAGATTTCACAAGGTATTTTTTTTTTATTCTTTGCAATGAATGAAAGATGCTTAAAGTAAAAAGGGACATTATAGAATTTACTTAAAAAGATTTGCTTTTTTTCATTTTACAGGCCCAACAGCTTACTGATCTGGAACGAAAATTAGCTGTGGCCAAAATTGAGCTGGAGAAAGCAGCTCTGGACCGGGTAAGTTTACATCCATGAATCATTACAACTTCAGTTTTAGCAGCAAAACTAGGGTATACCTATTGCTTCACTTGATTTATTAATGCAGTTCCAGATGCCATGCTTGGAAGATGGTTATAGAATTCATGAGTACTTGATATTCTCCTGGGAACCCAATTCTTTCCTTGTTTTTGCTGCTACAGTAAACTGACTCAAGGTTCAGCCTTGTGAGTTCATGGCTTCATTTTCCACCTTACTGGTACATTTGTTCTATAATACTACGAATAAACATGCTTGAAAGCACCAACAAAGATGCCATGCATTAACTCTGGTTGAATGAGTTATGAAACAAATGGAAGTAGTCATTGACACTTTTTATTTTGGAAATTTTAAATCAGAGTTCTGGAGGTAGAGTCATGAATCAGGAAGGTAGCTGTCCTAAACAAATCTGTCCCAACCAAGATAATGAAAGTGTGGGTGACTGTCCATCTTTAGGACAGCTTTTCTTAAACATAATTCATTGCCATGACACTTGCATTTTTAAAGTTCACAAAGTTGTGCTGCCATCACCACTAATTCCAAAAGATTTTCTTCACCTCTTTTCACCCTACCTATTTCATTTTGGTTTTATTAATCTTTCATTGTGTTATGATTATGTGTTGCCAGGATAAACCACAACTCCAATATGATGTCTACCTGTGCTTTTCAGTACTCTTCATATGAGAGATACATGGAGACTAGGCCATTGACATATGGAGAGGGAAACGTAGAGGAATAAATTGATTCTATAATTCAGAATTATGGTATCTGGCAACATTTCTTAATGCCTCTCTTTTTTTCACTTTTAAATCAAGTTTATAAAATTATGGTAAGTAAATATTCCTTTATTCTATAATTCATTCAGAACAAAAGAGTAGAGTTATTTTAAAATAATCTCTTTGTTTCCTCACACCCATTTATCAAATACCCAATGCAATTTTCTGTAATACTTAGGTCATATATCTAGCACATGTTAATATAGGAAACTCTGAATCTGAGAAATCAGTCATAGCATTTTAGACTTAAGGAGACAAACACCACATTATTCTCCATCAAAATCTTGGAAAGTAACAGGGCTATCCAAGAGTAATCTGCATTTTACTAGGCCTTCAACATATCCCCCTGAGATCAGTTCTTGATTGGATTGGAATTATCAGCCATCATTCTGTCTAACATTGGAAAGGTAGACCCTTTCTTGTGGAAGATATCATCTGGGGAATTTTTGGTTCATTTATACACAGTGTTTGACATGTAATGAAAGCATTCTAGACATGTGGAGAGGGAATACAATCTGATCAGTATACAAAAAGAAAACAAGGAAAGCGTAACTGGAACTGATTCAGAGACTGAAATGAGAAAACAAAAATTTTACAAAGATGATGTGTGTGTGTCACAATAGTGGAAAGTAATCAAAACAGAAAAAAAAAGATAAAATATTTCACTAGACTCAGAATCTATAAAAAATCAGGTAGATATTCTAGAATTAGAACAATATAATGCACATAATTAAGACTTTAATGCTGCTCAGTAGAAGATTGGATGATTGGACATAATAGAACTGAAGACAAGTAAAATGTAAGGACAGTTAGTGTCCAATACCTTTACTAATATAGAGAAGGTACAGATAAGTGGAAAGTAAATAGAAAGAGAATAAGAAATGTATATCAATTCAAAAAAAAAATTAAAGTATTTATAACTGTTGTCCCAGAAAGAATGACAAACAGAAGCAATATTTGTAGGGATAATGACTTAAAAATTTTCCACATGGAAAATTATAGATCAGTCCAAGAGACAGATGTCACAATCCTAAATCAATATGTAAACAGCAATATTCCTTTAAATTGTGTATAAATTTTTAAAAGTACACTTAAGACCCATGCACTTTTTTCATTATCTTCTATATTTCACTGCAATTAATTAACAAAAGGTACTTAACTTCAGAAAATTTTAAATGTGAATAAAAACAATGAGATGTCATCTCAACACCATCAAATTGGTAAAAATTAAAAAGCCTGATAATACCAAATTCTGATACACTAATGGTGGGAGTATAATTATTAAATCAGTGTAAATGTATGTATCCTAGAATTTGCACTATCCCTATGTGCTTGGAAACATGCATAAAACATTGAATACAATAATGTTGGTATTAATAGCAAATTGATATAATTTAAATGTTTACTGTTAGAATTAGCATATACATTTTATATATTTTCCATACTTACATTTTCAAATAGTAATCAAAACTTAATATTAATGAATAAATATAAAGACATTTATGTCAATATTTATACATCTGTAACATATACTGTTGAGTAAAAATATTCAGAATTATATATATAGTATTCAACAATTGTTCAAATACACAAATCACATTTTGTTTTGATTGTATATCAGATAAATAGCTGAAGTAGAAAAATACATATCAAATTCAAGGACCCAATTGCCTTGGGGAAAGATGGAGTAAAATAACACTAAGAATGCTTTAAAATATTTCTACTAATAATTGTATAAATTCTCTAGTAATTGTATAGACACAGATAAATAGTCTTTAATTCATATACACACATATGTGTATTGTACATATTCTATACATGCATCATGTTGTATATGCATTGTATATATACGTTAGATACATATAATACATGCCATGCGTGTGTGTATATTACCAATATGTATATGCATGTTTCATATGTATTTTATAAAATTATAATAAATACCATATGTGACAAATATATATAATAAACATGATGCTTTTTAACATTTAATTCAGATTGATATTTACCTGATATTTGTTATATTGTTCTCTATATACCCCTGTATTTTTGAAAATAAGTTACATTAAAAAATAAAGTGTGCTATCTCCTGTCAAGAGCTTTCCATTTTGGAGATCACAGCATAGCAACCATTTTATTTTAAAAAATAAACAAGTAAGATGATTATAGACTTGCTTTGAAATAATACACTGTATACATTTAGCAGTTTTCTAAGGAAAAGAGGTTGCCTTCTAGCCACCAAGTTAAACTATGGGTGTTTTGATACAGGATAGAGTAGATGGACTATTTCAGGCAGATTCATTGTAGAGTTCTTAAGGTGTCTCCCTTCTATGCAGTAGCTGTGAAGAACCAGGCTAAAATTCTACTTCCCAGGTACTTGGGTCTCACGTAGGCATTACCACATATGGCCAAAAACAATTACATAGCTAACATAGCTAACTTTTCAAACAGGATATCCAGAAGGTATTATACTAACAAATTAGTAAGGGCATTTTGTGAATTCTAATGATATTGCTTCTTAAGGTTTAGTTCTTTGACAATGAGGCTTTTGAATGAACAACTAGATATTGTAACAACTCCATTCCTTTGTGATTGTCTTATTTTGTGTTTTTCCGAGTATTTAAAATAATATTTAGTAGTTTTGAGGAAGCCTGCATGCTATTTTGTAAGTGAGGTCAAGTATAATTCATGTTACCAAGATTCCAGCTTTATGAGATTTTTTTTTAATTTATGAAAAAAGAAGTTTATACTAATTTATGTTAATGTATGTTGACTATATCCAACTCATGCTATAAAATACTACTTTTTAAAAAGGGAAAAAAGTCTTTACAGAGTTGAGAGAATCAGAAAATCAGAATACATATGATCCTAAAATTCAACTAGACCATTAAAAAAAATTTTTTTTAATCCTTTCTCTGGACATCCCTGCCACAATCTCTGTAACATGCTTTATGTCCTGGGAAGACACTGGATTCCTATGACCCTGAGCCAGTCCAGCCTCCTCTAAGTTTTTAACAATTCTGTTAGAATGTTCTCCCTTATGTTAAATCTTTTCCCTGGTTTGACTTCAAATAATCCACTTAGTCAGGTTTGAAATGGCTACATAGGTTTGACATGCCAGTCCTGTGACTACCATGCAGTAGGATGTATGGGAAACTGAAAACATGTATGAATCATGGTCTGGGATTCCACACCTCTCACATTTCATTGGGCACCAAAAATTAGGAAATAATTGTTTGCAGAGCTAGGAGGTCTCCAAAGCACAGAGAATGAATATTTTAAGTACTTGTGGGTTGTATAAACTGGTATGGTCACATCATACTTCATGGGCAAATTATAATTTGGCCTTAGTCACAGAACCCCAGGTTAACGTAGTTTTTGTGTTTTTTTTTTTCCCACCTTTGTCTTACCCATTCTATGCTTTTCTCCACCCCATCTCTATCCATTCCCCACTTAGGTGTGCCTAGCTCACACCGTGCCACAGTCTGGATTCAGCAGGAGAGGCTTGATATTGCAGTATTTATATAAAGGTCTCCAGAATCAGTCTACCTGTGTTCAAATCATAAGGCTTCCACTGAATGACCATGTTCAAATTCCTCAAACTCCTTATGCTTCACTGCAAAATGGAATAATAGTAAAACTTACTTTATAAGGGTAGTGACAAAACCATATGCATCCAACAAAAAAAAAAAGTACTGAGAACTTTTGGCATATGGAAAACCCTCAGTGAGCATAGTAATTATTAATATGAGTGAGTGAGATCATAGACACTGCCTCTCTGTGGTGACAGGTTTTTCTCTGTAACCTTCAGGATCTTGTCACTGTTTTTGCTACAGTAAACTATAAATGCATTTTGTATTACTGGAGGTCGGTTTCAACAAATCTCTTGTACCATATGTATGAGGCTCATAAACTGCAGTCATAAAGGCCGGTGGAAATGCTAGCTCACTTCAAAATGGATAAAAAGTACAGTTTAATGAAATTGCTCTCCACCTCTCTCCATCATCTTTATATGAGACTTTTTTTTTTACTCCCTTCAGTTGCCTAGCGCTCAAGAATGTTATATCTGGGCTTCAAATAACCTTAAATACCTCATAAATATTATCAAAACACCTTCACACTCTAACGTGGTTCCCACGACATGTTTAATAAAAGAAGTTTCAGTTTACTATCCCAATATACACAATAATAATCTCAAGATCTAAGAATCAACCTTGGTTTTGCAAACAGTTATTTATTTGGCAATATCTTATGAATTATCGTTAGCCTCAGCTACTGGCCTGTAAAAAAATAAAAGCTTTATGGTATGGAAATCTATCTCTCAAACTTTCCTATTAAAAAAAAGTTTCCCTTGCGTTGGACCCTCACAAAATTTTGCCCAGGAAAGCATACTCTATTACATTCATAGCAAAGATGACACACGTTAGGCAATCTTCAGAGATTCCCAGGACTAAGTAGGAAAAGAAGAACAAGTCCTCTTGCCATATGTGTCTGACGCATAGCAGGAGCATAATAGGTCGTTATTGAGTAACTAGATAAATGAAGATACAATGTCGTAAATTAATGAACAAGCTATTTATCTCTCCACCTAGAGCAGAGAATCAAAACTGTCAAAATGGCCTTAGAGGATTCATAGAGTTGATTTCATGGCAGAAATAAAAGTTAAGGCGAGAACATTTGGATTCACAGCCCTTCGTAGTCTTTGCAAAGCCAGCAGTCTGTATTGCACCCAGATATCTCTGAGGACCTCACACCTTAATGTAAATGAATTAAGAGGGGCATGAATAATGTCTTGTGAGTTTCTGTCTATTAGGAAGTGAGAAATTAGAGGCACAGTTGTCCTTGCAAGGTATATCTTCTTCCCAGGAAAAAAAGCGCATTTTTCTGAGAAGAGTCCTCCTATAGACACACACGAAATTGCCTTCTAAATCTCCCACCATGTTAAGATCATCTGTGTACACAATAATTTCTTATCAGCTTCACATACTATATAGCACAAGCTTTAATGTCCAAAAGAATACTTTCTTTATACAATATACAGGATAAAATGAGAAATATTTCATATTTTCTCATGTAAAACAGCACCAGCCTATATCCTCTGGAGGGTTTGCCTTATTTACTAAATGAGCAAACATTTGTTGAGTTAGAAACTGGGATGCTTTACTGGCCATCAATGAAATTAAATTATAATGGATATAGATAAAACACTAACCATATAAACAATAAGGTAGTCTGCAATGACAACAAGGCTCCATAGGACTTAATGTAAGAAATGTGTCAGAGACTTTAAGGAAGGGGTATTCAGGGACTGTGTTTCCAAGAAGATAAGATGTGAACTGAGAGAGAAATTTTAAGTGGAAGTTTTCTCGTAGATATTTGGAAAAGCGGTTGTGTAGGCACAAGAAACAGCAAGTGTAAAGGCTCTAGGATACAAATTCGTTTGGAATCTTTGATGGGCTATAAATAAAAGGCGTTGTGGCAATCAGGTTTTTTTTAAGAAGTTTGCCTTTTACTATCATGTGGCAAAACAAAGTGGGAAGAGGGGTTTGGTGCAATGAGAAGAAAAGCAGGGCGAAAACAAGACTGCCCTTAGGAGGGAATAGGTTGTAAGATCCTGGGCAAAACATACTTTATACAGTTTACATCGTATTTCATTAGGTGACATACTGTTAAGGTGAACTTCAAAATGAACAGTAGCCTTCAATTTCAAAACAGACTGCATCCAGCAGTATAAATGAAAATATAATGATGTTGTGGTATAAAATCATTTTCTGAGTCCTGCTCATGGAACTGGGTCAAGGCCAAACCCTGCGTAGTATCCTTAACAGTCTCTCTTAAGTCAGAGAAACTAACTAGGAAGATGTTTTTATGGTAGACAGCTGAGCAAATGAGGACAGGGTGGCTCACAGCCCACTGGGGTGTCTGGCAGGAAAAATCCACAGTGTAATCAAGGAGCAGAGACAGAATCTAAGGTAGCAGGTCAAGTTCTTATGGTTCAAAAAAGAAACAAAATCAGGAGGTAAGAGGTTAGGAATCGGTTGAAACAGAAGAGCAAAGATAGTCCTACTACCGTGGCCATGAAAGGTGGTGAGCTGGAGGTTGTGTCATTGTGATGTTGATTCTGTCACGTCAGGAGACCTATGCAAACAGATGAGATTCTCACACCAAGTTCGGATCATTAAAAATATAACATATATGTACCTCTCCCCCCGCTGTATTGTTCTAGTGGAAATTTTATCTTGCCTGAACAGCATTTGCTGGAAATTGATGTTCTAAGCTATTAACTTGATGCAGTTTATTATATAATTTCAGCATCCAAGTTCAGCCATTACTCAGAAATTAGTTTGCTATGGTGAAGTATACCTTAGGCCTGTTATAGATCCAACTTTTATATACATAGTGTATTTAGAGGGTTCAAGGTATGAATGCAGTGAATAAAATAACCATCATTCCTTCCTGCATGATCTGAGGTGATTGAAAGTCTACATTTCAGAGGCACATTAACCTTGGGTCTGGGCCCAAACCTGCTGACTCTGTCATATTAGCTCTATTTCCATTGTCTTGCTATAATATGTGAGACAGAAAACATATGTAAATTATTAAGTACTACCTGGAATATTTCACTTCTGACACAACACACAATGCCATCATCTTCTAGTCCATATTGACGGAAAAAAAGAGTCAGCCGAGATTATAACAAAGCACCAGTAGGGAGAGAAATTTGAACGATTATTTCATTTTTTTTTTCATTGAGATAGCTTGTCACTCTCCTTCCTTGACATAGAGAAACAACACTTTCACTTAAGTGTTTAAGTCGTTTATTCAAAACACTTTCTGGCGAGCCCCTTCTAATGTGTCAAGGATCATGATAAGTGCTAAATACACAGTTTTGAACAAAATAGTCAATTTATACGTGTGTGTGTGTGTGTGTGTGTGTGTGTGTGTATATATACATGCATAAAAATTAAAAATTAGAGATAAATTATATGAAGAAGACAAATACATGATAGAATAGAAAGGAGAAAGGAAAGAAAGTAATGGGGTGGAAGAAGGACAGGAAGTTAGGGGCTCAGGCGAGCAGACAAAAGGGACCATTTTGAGGAAAAAGGTCATCATTCAACTTAGCCATGTCCTGTCCACTTAACAACACTCCTCCATCCTAGTTCTTATCAGATTTTTATGCTGTCTTAGGTAACTTGTCAGGGAAATATTAATGAGAAGAAAATACACATTGGTTCTGTTTCTTATATATTTCCAAGTTGCTGCTCTTCTTGCTGCTTTGTTTTGTTTTTAATCTCTTGCTATCACAAAATAGATGTCTTAACTGATGTTCTAGCAAGACATTCTTTCTCGTCTTCAAAAAAAATCTTGTCATGTACCACAGAAGAGTAGGAAGCTCAGAGGGAGACCTTGGGAAGGATCTACACCATAGAACAGGAAAGAGGAGCAGATGCTACATGGAGGTGTATTCCTGGCATAGTGTATAAAAGACAGTAGATTTTTAAGGAGTATGCTACCTTACCGGAAAGACAACAGACTTCGCCATTCCACTGATCCGTGCATACACTGCATGTGCCGTTTCCACATGTGCCAGCTTGTCCAGGGATCTTGACCCCAGTAACTCATCTCTTCATCTCTCTTGCCCCAAACACCACATCTCATGTGTTGAGACGGATGATTATGTAACATATTCCTATTTGGGCCTACATCCATACCCAAAATTATCCCTGAGTTACCATAAGATTTCTAAAAGTTGTAGGTCTCTATTTTGGCTCTGGGTGGGGGGTCGGGGGGGGGATGGGTCTCTCTGTGATTTGTACTCAGCTTTATATAATTATTATTTTTTTACTCTATCAACTTTTAAAAATATTTTTAGCAGTGGAATCTGGTGGTAAGATGGGAGTTACAGATAGTTGTCTACATTAGTTCGGTCTGCCTTGTGATACAAACCAGAAAAAAAAAAAAGTCTGAAAACCTTGAGCTTTCATTTCTTTAATTAAAATAGTAATAATGATACCAGTTTCACAGTTGTTAGAAAACATAAACTTACTTCTCGCATGTGAAAGAGTTTGAAATACTGTGATATCCTATGCAAATATAAGAAAGTGTAAATTTTATAATTTACAATCACATCAGAGTAACAAGGCCCACTTAACAAGGCCCATAGGAAGTAAGAGTTTTATTAGAAACAAAATTTGTTTTCTCCAATATGTGGAGAAATTGAGTGGTGCTGCAGGCTAATCCGAGAAACACAGGGGCCTACATTGCCCCTGTGAATAATTTGTAGTAAAAGAGATTAATATTAATAGAAAGATGGCAGGTTTCTAAGGATGTTTTCTACTTGAAGATGACCCTAGCATACATTGCCTTGCCAGCAAACTATCACTATTGAAATCATATCCATTCAAGTAACATGTCTCTCAGTTTCAGTGTTCAAAATATATCATGAGACACAGCTCCTAAAAACAGACTGTGTGTGCATTAAACAGCATGTCATAGCGGAATTTAGAAGTTAAGCAATAACATTTGAAAATTGGTAGTCATTTGTGTGGGGAATGAGTGTAGGCTGGGAGGACAGGGAGAATCAAATCAAATAAAATCGAGGACCACCAGAACCACATGTTAACAGTTGTCATCTCTCTCGTTTTTTCCATAGGACTCACAGCTGAAAGCAATGAAAGAGACCGTCCATCTCTGCCTGTCGACTGTGTTCCGTAATCAACCGCCTCCCCCTTTGAGTCTAGCCAGGACAAATCCAACTCAGATGTCAGTTCCCCCTGGGACAATTGACAGTATGATTCCTGATGCAAGGACAAAAATCAAGGTATGCTTTAGTCATGCTCTGAAAGTGTAATCAAATAATACATTGTCTTTATATTTTATTCTATGTGATCAGCAGAGTGGATCCAAGTAAGGTATCAAATTCACTGAAAGATTAGGAAGTAGAAGTTACTAACCCTTTGTAATGTCTTTGTGGTCACTTGGAGAATATTGGAAGACATCATTTTTTTCTAGAGAGCCAGTTGTTCTTTAGGCAAGATTACATAACTGTAAAATAATCGTCATTATTATTCTAAAATCTAAAATGATTTTAAAATAATATTTTAAGAGCATTTTATTTATAATAACTATAATCGCTTAGTATTATAATTTAATACATTTCTCATTATACAATTTAATTTTATGTTACTTAATAATATCTTAATGATGATAATTATTTTATAATATAAAATCTCCTTTTTTAAAGGTCTATTTATTTATTTTGAGAGAGTACATGAGCAGGGGAGGGACAGAGAGAGATGGAGAGGGAGAATCCCAAACAGACTCCCAACATGAGACTCAGTCCCACAAACCATGAGATCACCTGAACTGAAATGAAGAGTCAGACGCTTGGGGTGCCTGAGTGGCTAAGTCGGCTGAGCATCTGACTTCGACTCAGGTCGTCTCAAAGTCTGTGAGTTTGAGCCCCACGTTGGACTCTGAGAGTTCAGAGCCTAGAGCCTGCCTCAGATTCGTTGTCTCCCTCTCTCTCTCTGACCCTCCCCTGATCACTGTCTCTCAAAAAATTAAATAAACCTTAAAAAAAAATTAAAAATAAAGTTGGACGCTTAACTGACTGAGCCACCCAGGCACCCAAAGAAAACATCTTATATCACATACCAGTATGCACCAGAAGCTTAATATGGAAAATACTTTCTCTTGGGCATAACCATTATCATTCCAAAAGTAGATCGTTTTTAAAAAAATTAAGTCCATAGTTTTCAATGCTTCCTACACGTGAGACTCACTTGAGATACTTGTAAGAAAATCCTCACCCTTGGGGCTCCCCCCAAACCCATTAAATTATTTCTGGTTGGGCTCTACTCATCAGTAGCTTCTAAAAGCTCCCCAGGAGATTTTGCGAACAATTGAGTTAAGCAGAGCTTCCTCCAACTCTGCACCACCACACTCCCTTGACAGGGCAGGGGGCATTTGTTGCTTTTTGTTTCAGTTGTCAGAACCTCCTATTTACAGGCTCCCACTTAAATAAATCCTGACAATCTGAAAGAGTTATTACAGAAAGTTTAGTTTCAGGCAGTATATTTGAGAGTGCCGGTTCTTCAATCACTTGCCTTAGGACCACTTACTCTTACAATGAGTATTCTAGGCGCAGCTGGTGGTCAGTTGGGTAAGCACCCGACTCTCGGTTTTGGCTCAGGTCATGATCTCACCATTACTGGGATGAGGCTCTGTCCGCGCAGAGCCTGCTTGGGATTCTCTCTCTCCCTCTCTCTCTCTCTCTCTCTCTGCTCCTCCCCTGCCCGTGCACATGTGCACATGCTCGCTCTTTCTCTCTCTCAAAATAAATAAATAAACATTAAAAGCCCAGACACACCCGAGAACCACTGATGCAATTACACAGTGATGTAGTACATTTGGAGCTTTTTTTTTTACTGCTTATTCTGATTCCCTACATTTGGATTAAAAGAGGTGTGCACAGATGGCAGGTTAGAGAAATATTATTTTCTGAATCAAAAACAAGAGAAAAATCTAATGTTTTTAGCTGTTATCAATGTATGGACTGCACAGATTTAGTCTGTATAATCTCATGTTTCTCTGTCAAAAATCATTTAAAGTATGTATTTCCATTTAATCTTATTCTAGCTTCATTGTATACCTACGGATCTCTAAAATGTTTAGGCCAATATTTTTCTTTATTTTTTCCTGCCTCTGAAAACTCTAGGTCTAAAGTGTTTATTTACTTAAACAAATTCAGGAAGAAAGTTGCATAATAATATATTTTTTATGTTTTGGAAAAACCCTGAAGAAATTCACTGAAACTGGTTACTGGTAAAATTCCCAGCGTCTCACACAATGTTACCCACCCACCAGGAAGCCACACTCTACTTCCTTACTGTTGGTCTAAGGGAGGAGCAAAGGTTCAGCCTTATTAAGTCTGATAACTTTGGGCAAAGCACTTTGTAATTCTGTGGGCACACAACACTTGTCTCCAACTCAAAATATGTTTGTTTAGGCCCAATTAAAACTGGGCTCTCTATGACCCTGACTGTGTGAAGGAAATTACTGATTGTTACTTACCTGATTTACTATGAATAAATGTAGGTCCTGTCATTGAAATAAATAATAAATATTTATTATTTCCCTTGGCTTGTCACAGAAAAAGGTAGGAAGCATTTAGATGAGCCTGGTTTAGGAATTGCTCATTTCTCAAAAAACAATAACAGAAAAATCCAATTGCTTAAGATAAAATTCAGTAAATCTAAGTTGATGTATTGTAGAGCATTCTAGTTTATGGATTGGCATTAAAAGCTTCTCTACGGTTTCTGGTTTGTCCTCATTCTTTATCTTTTCATTAGTGGTGGAGATAGTACTTTATGTGTACTTGGGGCTTAATCTCTATGCAGGCACCTCAGATAACATTTTAAAAATCCTGAATGGTATGATGTCATATGGGGTGTATATAAGAGAAACCCTTCAGTCATGGAAACTTTTCTCTATATATATTAAAAAGGAATTTAAAAAATTTTTTAATGTTTACTTATTTTTGAGACAGAGAGAGAGAGAGAGAGAGAGAGAGAGAGAGAGAGAGCGCACAAGTGGGGAGGGCAGAGAGGGAGACACAATATTAGGCAGGCTCCAGGCCCTGGGCTGTCAGCACAGAGTCTGATGCAGGGCTTGAGCTCCTAAATCAGGAGATCATGACCTGAGCCGAAGTCAGACACTTAACCAACTGAGCCACCTGGGCAAAAATGGAACGTTTATATGAGGGCATTTAATGGGTACATCTTCAGAGTTGGCTAACTGCAGCCACGGGGACATGGTGCTGGTATGCCTGTATAATTGTGAGAGGCTCACATCACTCGCCCTCTCTATGCTTCAGTTTCCTCAGTGCCTAGCAGAGTGTTGTTGTGACATGAACATTACAAATATGGGCTCCTAAATGTCTTACTTAGGCTCAGGTCATGATCTCGAGGCTCGTGAGTTCTCTGCTGCCAGCACAGAGCCTGCTTCACATCCTTTGCACCCCCCGCTTTCTCTGCCCCTCCCTTTAAATGTTTTAAATAAACATTAAAAAATAAAAATAAAAACAAATAATCCCCCTGTTTCCATGATTTATAACTGGTCTCATCTACTTCCATTTGGTTTCTTAAATCTTCAACTTTTGAATGCTTTTTCCTGAAATCTGTGAAACATTTTCAAGTAAGCTATTTTCAACTTACATCTGGAAACAGACAAAATGCCCCCAACCCTCCCCCCAAAAAATGTCATTTTATTTTATTTTTCTGAAAGAAGATTGATAATTCAGTCAGAATTGTCATTGTATTATCCATGTGTGTGTATATGCATATGTGATTCATACATACATACATATATTGTAATATACACATTATTACAATAAAGGTAATATACACATTATTACAATAAATGTAATATACACATTATTACAATAATGTAATATACACATTATTACATTAAATATATATATTGTTCACTGTGGATTTTAAAAGCACAGATTTCATTAGGTGGGAAGTTCAATACTACAAAATCTACTAGCAAAAACCTAAAAAATAATCAGTGTGTTGATAACCTCCACTTTTTTAATTCTGGAGGATGCCTTTATATGTTTCTGCTGAGAACACTCAGTCAGGTCAGTCAGCCTCTTTTCTTTCATTATATTCTCCATTCTCTGCTTCTCTCTAATCTGAGTGAATTTTTTCTTGACCCTCCAAGTTAAAATTACTTATCTCTATTCTCAGTGGTTTGATAGCACAGTGTTTATCCCTCACAGCTCTTGGTCATACATTGAATACAGTGATGGCTACATATTCCTCTCTCCTTAAAGGAAACGACTGTGCTTTAGCTCCATGATTTGCTCTACATTTGTCAGCGTCCAGACTGATGTTTCTACAGAATTCATTTGAAATGACACTTGCTGTGTTTCCAGCCAGTTTGGGCTGTTACCACAAAATGCCATAGACTAGGTGCCTTAAATAACAGACACTAATTTCTCACAGTTCTGGAGGCTGTGAAGCCCAAGATCAAGGTGGTCCCAGATTCAATTCTTGATAAGGGTCCTTCTTCTCTATTGTAGACAGCTGCCTTCTAGCTAAGTGCTCAAATGGTCTTTCTTAGACGTATGTGAATGGGAAGAAATCTCTCTCTCTCTCTCTCTCTCTCTCTCTCTCTCTTTATATTCTTTATAAGGGCACTAATCCCAGCATGAGAACCCCACCATCAGGACTTAATCTAAACCTAATTACCTTCAGAAGGACCATCTCCTAATACCATCATATTGGGGGTTAGGGCTTTAACAGGAATTTTAGAGGACACAAATACTCAATCCATAGCAGCGCTCCTCTTCTTGTATATATTCCTTATTTGGAAGTTAGAGAACATATATTACTGAGTGCTCATTATGGGCTTATTATTCAATTAAATTGTTTTCCATCTGTAAGACAGGCCTGGGATCATCATTGGGGATGCAAATTTGAAATCACACAACCCTGACCTTTTGGACTCTGAAGGCTAATTCTCTGTAAAGAGAGAGGGGAAAAAAATGCAAGGGGTATGTGGTAGGTCAGGACTTTGTTTGTTTTTAGTATTTAGAATTCAATAGCTTTCATTAAAGATAAAAACTAAGGAGACTTGGATTCAAAAGCACGTGAGATTATGTCTTTGTTATGAGATTATGTATTTTTTATGTAGAAAATGTTCCAGCAGAGAGGCAAAGAGCAAAGGTTCAAGCCAGTAGCTCTGATCTGCATTTGAATAAAATAACTCTAAAGTGCAGTGGAAACAAGCAAACCAGTGACGCTCTATTTCATTGATCCATGCAGGAGATGACGGTGATCTGATCTAGGGTGCAGAAATGGACACAGGGTTCCAGAGCTAATGGGGGCATAGAACTGCTATATATAAGTGGGATCCATAAAGGCAGGAAGTGAAGAACACTCAGTGCTTGCATTCATTCACCGTGATGCAAAAGGCAAGAGGAGAACTCAAATTGGTTTGTTTTTCAACATGCTAAGTGTTTGAGGTCTCTCATGCAATCAAATGTCTATATGCAGCAGACATTAAACATTTGAATCTGAAATTTAAGGAAGACATCTGAGTGCAAATAAAGGATTTAGCATTATCACCGTGGATGGCAATTAAATGTTGGAAGTAGATTAAGTTGCCTGATAAGACAGTGTGGAGTGAAAACAGATGAGAACCAAAAGGACATCAGAGAAGAGACATGACTTAAGTATGGTTTTATGTGTAGTTTAATAGTGGAATGTTTATGGTAAAAGAACACCTCTTACTTTTCATTGGGATATCCTCTCTTTATTGTATACATTTGGGCTGAGGACCATGACATTTTCATGCCATTTTTACCAGTACAAAACAACAGAATATGCGAGCCATTTTGTATATTTAGAAATGTGAATATTCCATGGCTCATATCTGCTTTTAAAAGCTAACTGCTGGGGCGCCTGGGTGCCTCAGTTGGGTGACTTCGACTCAGGTCATGATCCTGTGGTCTGTGCATCAGGCTCTGTGCTGACAGCTCAGAGCTTGGAGCCTGCTTTAGATTCTGTCTCCCTTTCTCTCTCTGCCCCTCCCCCACTCACCTTCTGTCTCTCCCTTTCTCAAAAATAAATAAACATTAAAATATTTATTTTAAAGCCAACTGATAAATTTTCAGAATTTGACCTAGTCAGCTCTTAAACCACAGCCCTTATTAAATATTAATTATATACACTTACAATTAAGTAAAATTTACTATAAGCAAACATGGTAAATACCAAAACTACCACATTATGATATTATCTCTTTTCTTGAGAATATTATGTCTTTTGGGTCCAGAGAGTGAAAATACTACAGCGCTGTGCCACTGATACCTTTCCAATTCATATCCAATAAATATCAAGTTGATAGATTGAAAAATGAGTAGTATTTATGCCATTGAAATTGACAAACACTACAAATCAGGGTTCTTCTAACCCCAGAGTTAGTAAATAACACTAACCGTGTATGTATGAGTGTGGCTTATGTGTTGGTGCGTTGAATGTTTAAGATAGGCCTACTGGGCCTCATAATATACAAACAATATGTGATCAACATGTTTATTTTTGTCTTCTGCTTGTGTGGTAGAGCTACATGAATACTAAGTGCTCAGTAAAGGCAAAATAGTTATTTTTAAAAACTGCTCAATTAATGACATGTTCTGAAAAAAACTAACAATTTTTATATATTTATTATACTGTTTCCCATAATTATTTTCATCTTATTATAAAGTATTAAATGTGACTTTGTGTAAGTTAGGAAATATATAAGTGTATGAGGAAGAACAGGAGGCATATTACTAAAAGGTCTACTTTTAGGTGAAATAGTATGAATTACTAATACAGCAATGCCATTGGTGTTTACAGTTGCATGATATGGAGGTTAAGAGCTAGGATTCACTTTCCGTGGAGGTAATGATGTTTGCCTCTGAGCGTTTCTGGGAACATTAAATAAGATGAGAAAAATGCCAGACACAGGCCTTGGCATGTTAGTCAAAAACAGTTCCCAGCCTCCTTCCTTCCTCTCTCCTCTCCTCTTCAGGGCTGATGTATCTGCATGCAGTACAGGAAGGTCTCGGCTTCTCTCTGCCTTTGTCCCTCTGTAGGGATGATCAGGAAGGTGTACATGGGCCCTGCCTTCACTGTGACTCCAAGGCAGTGTGCCTCTTGGGGACTTCTGGGTCGTTCTCACCTCCCCACCATGGGGTCATCTTCCTGGTCCAAAACTCACCAGTTACCACATCAGGGCAGAGACCTTCAAAGGGAGAAAACGTTTGTTTTTCTGTCCCACGTGTTATAGCCAAGACCCTTGATGTTTCAAGGGGACTGCTGCCCGTGTAAAAGGCTGCACTTTTCATCAACATCTAAGAAATTTAATATAATAAAATACATAACATGAATACAAGGAAAATTATTATTTTTTTAATGTTTATTTCCTTTTGAGAGAGAGAGAAAGACAGAGAGAGAGAGAGAGAGACAGAGAGAGACAGAGAGAGACAGAGCATGTGTGGGGGAGGGGCAGAGAGAGAGGGAGACACAGAATCCAAAGCCCACTCCAGCTCTGAGCTGTCAGTCAGCACAGAGCACAGCCCGGGGCTCGAACTCATCAGCTGGGAGATCATGACCTGAGCCGAAGTAGCTCAGGTAAGCTCAGGTTAGCTCAGGTTAGCTCAGGTTAGTCGGTAGCTACCCAGGTGCCCCGGAAAATTATTTTTTAAACAGAGAGCTAAGATTCAGAAGGCATCAGACCAAGTAAAAATCTTTTTTCTGCAATATTCTAACTTTGAAACCTTGATCATATTACTTCTCTGAGACTAATCTTCAATATGTATAAAATACAGATAGTAACATCCCCAGCCCTACAGAGTTGATATGAAGATTGAATAAGAAAATTCAGTATGGCATTCAGCATATGTAGTAGTGTCTAACACTGAGAAAAAGAGTAAAGGTATGAAATAAGTATTATATCTAGAAACCAGGATAACATTTGGGGAAGATTCAAAGAAAGTTTTTGAAATAGAATATTACTTTAATTAAAAAAAAACCATGTACCTTGTTTTAGTGTTCATATGTGAGTATAAGATACATCGATACATGTATCCCAATGAGTATAACTACAGTTTTTTTTTTAGCATAACAGTATGGATGAATTCTCACAATACATTTAATGTCAGTGATCATAATAGTAAATGCCATGAAGAAAGGAGAAAATTGAAAGGCAGCAGAAATGAAAAGCAATTCAGATAAGCAATCCTGATAAAATATGAAGAAATTGTGTTACAAAAATCCATTATTTCATCCCCACCCCAGGCGGTTACCACCTTCTTTTTCTTTCCATGCAACTCACTGCCTTGGATTTAGCTGCAGTTTACATTGGTAAAGGTCACCACTGTGGTATCTACTTAATTGGACAAGGATGATTTGTTTTTTTTGTTTTCTGTGGGTTTTTTTTTCTAGTTTGTTAGAAATGCCAAAGTCATTCTAGGGCAACAGTCAACAGTGACCCTATTCTGCAGCTTAAAGGCATCCAAGCGAAAAATGTATTCTGTTTGGTGCCCGGCAGTTTAAAGCAAAGTGGATTTGTATTTCCCTCTCTTTTGCCAAAAATCTGTTGCAGTGCAATTTCCAAGAACTCTCAAAGCAGTGCACCTGGAATCATCAGAAGACCAAAGGTTCTCAACCTAGGCTGTATTTTTAATCATTGGGAGTTTCACTGACACCTGAGTGTCAACACTCAGAATTCTTATACAATCCAGCAAAAGAGCAGACTAGTTTGGGTATTATTCAAGGCTCCCCGATTATTCTAATTTACAGCCAAGTTTAAGAACTGTTAAGATCCTTACTCTAAGAATGGGGAAGGAGTATAAGAATTAAGCCTGCACTTTGCACGCGCTTCCCTGCTTCTAGAAGAGATTTCTCAACCAGTTCAGAAGTTTTACACAGATCTGTTTTCTATCAGTTGTCTGTCATTAGCTACCCATTTAGTTACCTTAACATCTACCGGTTATTGGTGGTTTTCCATGCTACAGAAATATATTTTATATCTTGTGTCTAGGTTATTGTAAGGATAAAAAGTAACATATAAGTCTAAACCATTTTCGTCAAATTATAACATTAGAACTCGGGAGTTTTGTTTGGATTTCATTTTTGGTCCTAGGAGGTCCTAATGGCTTCTTTGATTACTCCCCAAGAAGATATGGCATATATGTGGCAACAAAGTTAATTTTAAGTTAAAAATACATCATAGTTTACATGTTATTATATGAATATACATGTTATGTGTGCACAGAAATATTTGTAAAATTATGTTATAAATTATAAGACATACTTTATCTGGTAAATATAAAAATTTAACCAACAAGGAAGCTTTGATGTATTCTTTTCAGTGCTGGTGTGCAGGTTTGTACCCTGCAATAGGCCAAAACCAAATCCTCATTAGCTCTCATTAATTCTTGATGCTTGATACATATACAATGAAAATATCACTTATAGAAATAAAGTAGTTGAGCATCTCTGTGAACTTCTTTCAGAGACACTTGTTAGAAACATGAGGATATAATTCATTTAATTCATTTAAGCTGTTGTGGTGTAAATCTCCTTAACTCACAATATTACATACACTACATACTTAGCACATTACCAAAGTTACAAGAGAAACTGGACTACCAGGACCAAAGATATTACAGAGTGCATGAAATTCTGACAGTGAGAGCCAAGGTTTTCTTCAGAAAGGAGTGGTTTTCTTTAGAAAACCATTCTACTGAAAGATAACATGAGAAGAGAAGTAATTTAAAATGCTCAAGACTACTCCTGAAACAATACTACACTGTATGTTAACTGCTTTGAATTTAAAAAAAATACATTAAAAATGAATAAATAGTAAATAAAATGGAGCATTCCTCAGCAATCAAAAAGAATGAAATCTTGCCATTTTCAACTATGTGGATGGAATTAAAAGGTATTATGATAAGTGAAATTAGTCAGAGAAATATACAAATATATGACTTTACTCATATGAGGAATTTAAGACACAAAACAGATGACCATAAGGGAAGGGAAGCAAAAATAATATAAAAACAGGGAGGGGGACAAAACATAGGAGACTCATAAATATAGAGAACAAACAGGGTTACTGGAGGGGTTGTGGGGGGGGGGTGGGCTAAATGGGTAAGGGGGCTTAGGGAATCTACTCCTGAAATCATTGTTGCACCGTGGATGTAACTAATTTGGATGTAAATTTAAAAATAAATAAATTAATTAATTAATTTAAAAGAAAAGAGTAAATTAAATAAAATGTTCAAGACATATTACATGCAGATTGTGGCTCCAAGTTGCCATCCAGGGTGCTGAGTATTATAGGATATAACAACTAGTTCCCCAACTGGGGAATGATAATCAAGACAATCAACACCTCCCATATTCAATATTCCACTATTTTCTTGCTACCAAAAATAACCAGCAAATGATTTCAACTCTTTAAAAAAACACACACACACAAAATGGGATGAAGCAGAATTCTCTCCTTCTTAAAAACGTTTCTAGAGCTGTAGAAATACTTATATTTATGAGATACCTGTTAAAAATATTCCTCTGGATTGTATCAGAAGAGAGACAGGGACCACTGGTAAGATATGGGACATGTTGCTAATTGGACTCAGGTTTTTTTCTCTCCTGCTTCATCAGAGGCTGAACCCTCCTTGTTTGTAGTTTCTCCACTTTCTGCCAATAAATCTTCTTCAGTTTCTTGGTTAGACATTTTCAACAGTTTTTGCCTTTTGTCTGCACATTTTTGTCTGAATATTTATCCTTTCCTGCTGCCTTTCCTGCCTTTCTTTCCACTTTTGCAGGAGCTTAGATGACAAGTTCCCCTGCTGATCTCCTCCCAGGCTCCTGTTTCACTGCCCCTTTGGCAAAGCCGATTTTCTAATGCATCCTGGTGGCAGCAAGGCAGGAGCCATGTGCTGGGAGCCATATTATGACCAGAAACTTCATGAAGCTGCACTGCTTGGCCTCTACCACTCCTCATGTTGCCACACAATCTTCTGGGACCCACAGTGGGAGAACCAGAAGACTGGTTCCATTTTGTATTCCTATACTTTCAATAACATTTTTAGACACTCATAAAATAGTAATAACTTTCATGGTGCCTCCAGCATGACAGAGCTTATGTTATTTCAAAGGCATTTTAGATTACCTTCTAGTTACCACTTGGCTATTCATAGGTAAGACAAGCCCCAATATACCCTCCATTGATTATCAATGAATGCAAGGGACATTTTGTCTTAGACATTAGAAGTTATTGTCCAACTTTTCTTTTGCCCTTTTAGATGCAATAAAAATTACTAATCCCCAAAAAACGGCATCTACAAGAGATATTTCCTTATTATACTTTCAGAAGAAAAGGATATCTGTAATGAATTTAATCAGCTTGCTTCATTTTAAGTCAATAGTACTTTTCTTTTTCTCCAGGAATTTTTTATTCATTTATTTTTATATCTCCCAGCCACTAGCAATCTACTAAAAGTTTTTTAACAAAGGAAATGTGAAGAAATTACAATTTTAAGAAGATAATTCCATTACAGGCATATCTCAGACATATCGTGGGTTTGGTTCCAGACCACTGTAATAAAGTGAGTCAAATGAATTTTTTCATTTCCCAGTGTATATAAAAGTTACGTTCATGCTATGCTGTAGACCACTAAGTGTACAATAGCATTATGTCTAAAAAATGTACATACCTTAAGTTAAAAATGCTCTATTGCTAAAAAAAAATCAAAAGATAAAGAGACTTGAAAAGCATACAGAAAGAACCCATTACAAAAAATGGAATAGTGATTACCCACGATGTAATAACCATTAGGCCAACGCCCGACTTTTCAAAAGCAATGATGGAAGCCAGAAAGTAGTGGAAAAATATCTTCAATAGGCTGAGATCAAACAACTGCCAATTAGTCTATACCCTTTAAGAACTAGGGGGAATAAAAATAATTTTCAGACAAATAAGAACTGAAAGACTTTACTCCCAAAAGAGCTCACAGAAGGATTTTAAAGGAAGGATTTTAAAGGAAGGATTCAGTTGCAAAAGAAATGTGCTCAAAGATATCAGTAACATGTGGGCAAAATAAAGCAACATTGATTGTAATAAATGATTACATTGATTGCAATGTACTAAAAATCCATGGTTATAATTGGCCTAAAACACCATGATAGTAGCTTATAAGTAGTGAGAGGGTGGTCAGAATTAAAATATTCTAGTCTTTGCATTTTCTGGAAAAGTAAAAATATTGAACGATGGCACACTCTGACAAGTATTCACGTTAAAATATTCTGAATAACCACACATCCGTAAAAATACTTTATTGCTAAAAGATGCTAGCCATCAAAAAATAATTCTAGCCATCATCTAAGCTTTCAGCAAGTCATAATCACTGACTACAGAGAACCATAACAAATATGGTAATTATGAAAAGTTTTGAAATATTGTGGGAATTACCAAAATGTGACACATTGATAGGAAGTGAGCAGACGCTATTGGAAAAATGGCGCCGTTAGATGCAGGGTTGCCGCAAACCTTCAGTTTGTAAAAGAAAGACGGTATCTCCTAAGTGCAATATGTACAACAAGGTACACCTGTGGCGATGTAGAGAGCATGTGGAGGAGGACAAGATGGTACCAGCAAACAAAATTGTTGGGAGATTAATAGCATTGGTGAGACAGTGAGAGAGTGGTGGTGGAAAGGGAGTGGAGGGGATGGATTTGAGAAGTGCCAAGGGCATAAAATTTGGACAAATTTGTGAGGAAATGTGAGAAGACTAGATGATTTTTTAAAAGATATTAGTCATGAAGAGGAGGAATTTGGACAAATGTGGGGGGCGGGCTCCTTAGCAGGATAGAAGGAGATTGAGTACATTTTTAGTAAGAGAGAAAGGGAGGAATGAAGAAAGATAATGAAGACAAAACTTAGAGACGTATATTGAGTCAAAATTCTAGAAGAAGTACCAAGGGATAGGAATATGATCACAAGGTGAAGAATTGAATGTGGACAGCACTAGGAACATAACCAACTTCTGAGATGGAAGATATGTTGGTTAAGAAGAAGGAAGTTATGGATAAATTTTGATGAGATGAAGGTCAGTTCAAAGGAGAAGCTACCCAATGGCCTTTAGTTCAGTAGTGAAAATTAAGCCCTTACTGACTCTGGACAAGCTTCCTGTCTCTCTAGACAAATGCTTTGGAAAACCTTTTTACCCATCACTCGCAGACTAACTCCAATTTCTAAATTCCCTCTCTAGCACTCCTGTTAGTACCCTGTTTTGTTTGCCAGTCCCAGGGGAAAAACAAAACAAAACATCTCCTCAAGAGAGATGAAGTTAGGAAACATGAGACCCAGTAAAATGAAGTATTGCTTCAAAGAAAATATAGCAAAGTAAAAATAATCACTATATTCAAAGATGATACAAACTAAAATTAATTCAAAAGAAAATTAGCAAATTCATTTGTTTCCAGAAAAATGTAAATTTGTTAATATAATGCACTAAAGGATTAAAAACACCTAAAATACTCTAGTTTCCAGTGTATTAAAACCAACTTCTTAAAGATAGGGGTAGGTTCTAATCCATTCTGTCTATACAATATTGTAGACATGTAGAGAGAAACTAATACTGCTTTCTTCAGTTATAGGCATACACTTCTTTCTAATGGTCCTTTATAGGCACAGACAAGTTTCCTTAGGTGAGCACTCTGAGTATGCTAGGCTCTCTCTTTACCATCACTCTCCTGGAAGCCTGTGTTGGAATCTGTGAGTAAATGTTAGTTACTCAGAATCATGTGTGAGAGGATAGAATTTGGAATTCAACAGACCAATTGCAAATCCTGGCCTCTGCTAATTATTCACTGCACATATGAGATATTGAGAAATTAAACTGGAGATGGTGATTATTCCTATTGAAAGAGAGCTAATGTTACAAAACAATGACCTTGATAAACTAAAATGTGTAATTGCTAAATTTGTACCGTGATACCTGGTATAAAGTATAACTAGCATTTAAAAGCATAGATTCTATTAAGTTTCTCAGGATCCACATCCTGAGAAACTTAACAGAAACCCATGGGGGAGGGGAAGGAAAAAAAAAAAAAGAGGTTAGAGTGGGAGAGAGCCAAAGCATAAGAGACTCTTAAAAACTGAGAACAAACTGAGGGTTGATGGGGGGTGGGAGGGAGGGGAGGGTGGGTGATGGGTATTGAGGAGGGCACCTTTTGGGATGAGCACTGGGTGTTGTATGGAAACCAATTTGACAATAAATTTCATATGTTGAAAAAAAAAGCATAGATTCTAAAGGCAAACTACCTGGATTTGAATTTGTAATTAATCAGCTGTGTAACAAAGGCAGTTTTTAAAAAACGAATTTCTTACCAATAGCATGAGGATAATGCTGTTTTCCTCAAAAGGTTGTTATGGGGGCAAACTCAATATGATTAGTTTCGGACTAATTTGTTCTGATGAAATATCATTGTGTGTCCATCCCTGGGGAAGTGTCCATCACAAAATTCTACATGGAGTTTGACAATAAGAAAATAATTTGAGCATTTATCAAAAGAATTTCCATAAAAGAGCTTCGAAAAACGATAGGAAACATAAGATCTTTATATTTGCTGAAAGTAATTATTCTTGGTACTGGATCTGATGAAAGGCCAGAGAATTATTTGTCATCTTGATCCGCCCTCAATGCACTGTGAGTTGAACTTCAATGTTTCAAAGAAAATTAAAAATAGTAGCCTTGCTTTTCATCACTATATGAAGCTCCTTGATATTCAGGATTATGTGAAATTATAGACAGCGTTTTTGAATCTCCTAGAGGGCTGGTGTTAAGCTTTCCTATGACATGTTTAGTCTTCTTTGATCTCCTCTTTATGAAAGCAAGAATATTTCCTGAGGGTATATAGCTACCTAACCTAGGAAGTTACTCAAATCAAGCATACTCAAAGACCAAACTTTTCTCTATTGTAGGCTATTGCATGGGTTCCGAATGCTCAATACTAATAGTAATAATAATAATAGTGATAAATTAATTTGCATAGTTCTTTATGATGATTACTATAAGAAGTTTAATAGATTATCACAATACATAGAGCAGATCTTACTGTAAGGATTTTACTTAAAAAGGAACTAAAACATGAACCCAGGGTTTTTTTTAAACTTTTTTTAACATTTTTATTTATTGAGAGAGAGAGAGAGACAGTGTGCGAGCAGAGGAGGGACAGAGAGGGAGACACAGAATCTGAAGCAGGCTTCTGGCTCTCAGCTGTCAGCACAGAGCCTGATGCAGGGCTCACATTCACAAACCGATGTCAGATGCTTAACCAAATGAGCCACCCAGGTGCCACATGAACCCAGGTTTTTTATGCTAAATTAGGGCGTCAAATCACCCTCTCAAAATGTACACTACTTAGAAGTTTAGAGATAGTCGAACAAAAAGGAATGAGCATTTAAATATGTAGTGCTTTTTTATGTTATCACAACACTTACATTTTATAGAATACTTGCTCTGTAACTGAATTACACAAGTTTTGCACAAGTTTTCTTAGTTAAAATCCAGAAGAACATTTTGAGGTGGTACTGATAATATTCTGATGAATATTAGAGAAAACTAAAGCATTTATAGAGACTAGTGAGCCATCCTAAGTCTCAAAAGTAGGTCATTGGCAACTGAGGTTTTGAAGTCACCTGCCTTTGGCTCTAGAGGCTGAGAGCCCGACAATCACTTTACACCTGAAGATGTGGTTCTGGTAACAACCCCCTTGCATTTAGAAAAGAAGAAAAAAGGAGTAAATAGAAAAAAAAACCCAGAAAACAATTCATAAAATGGCAATAGTAAGTGTGTACTTATCACTATTCACTTTAAAAGGACTATTTAGTCATGGGGCGCCTGGGTGGCTCAGTTGGTTAAGTGTCTGACTTCGGCTCAGGTCATGATCTCACGGTTCATGGGTTCGAGCCCCACATTGGGCTCTGTGCTGGCAGCTCAAGAGCCTGGAGCCTGCTTTGGATTCTGTGTCTTCCTCTCTCTCTGCTCCTCCCTTGCTCACACTTTGTCTCTCAAAAAAAAAATGTAAAAAATGTTTTTTTTACATTTCATAAAAGGACTATTCAGTCAAAACACATAGAGTAGGAAAATGGATACAAAAGCAAGACCTAATTATATGCTGCCTATAACTGAACAATTTCAGCCTCAAGGACACATGCAGAGTGAAAGTGAGGGATAGAAAAAGATATTCTGTGCTTTTGGAAAACAAAAGAAAGCAGAGATAGCTGTACTTACATCAAAAAAAAAATTGACTTTAAACCAAGGACTGTAAAAAGAGACCAAAAAAGTCATTATAGGAGTATGTGGGTGGCAACATAGGTTGAGTGTCTGACTTTTAATTTCGGCTCAGGTCACGATTCCAGGATTGAGGGATTGAGCCCGTGTCAGGCTCTGCACTGAGTCTGGAGCCTACTTAAGACTCTCTCTCTCTCTCTCTCTCTCTCATGTCTCTCTCTTTCCCTCTACCCTCTCCCCAACTCATTCATACTCTCTCAAATAATATTTTAAAAGTCATTATGTAATAATAAAGGAGTCAATTCATCAGGAGACTATATAATTAGTAAATATGTACCCAAAATAGGAACACCTAAGTATATAGAATTAATATTAGCAAATCTAAAGGGAGAAATAGCAGTATAATATAATGCTAGTACAGGACTTTAGTAGCCCTCTTTCAGCAATGGATTTATCACCCAAACAGAAAAGGATATATTGGACCAAACAGACATTTACAGAATATGCTATCTAACAGAGGCTACATATTCTTCTCAAGCACACATGGAACATTTTCCCAGAAAGATAACATATTAGTCCACAAAACAACTCAATAAATTTGAGAAGATGGAAATAGTATCAAGCATTTTTCTAACCACAATTGTATGAAATTAGAAAAGAATCATAAGAAAACTGAACAACTTACAAATATGTGAAGATTAAACAATATGCTCCTGCATAATCAGTGAGTCAAAAAAGAAAAAGAGAAATTAAAAAATATTTTCAGACAAGTAAAAATGGAAACACAATATACCAAAACTTAAGGGATGCAGTAAAAGGAGTTCTAAGAGTGAAATTTAGAGTGATAAACACTTGCATAAAGAAAAAAAAAAAAAGATCTCAAACAACTTCTAACTCAAAGAACTAGCAAAAGAAAAAACTAAACCTAAAATTAGCAAAAGAAAAGAAATAACGAAGATCATAGTGGAAATAAATGAAATAGAGACTAAAAAGACAATAGAAAAGATCAATGAAACTAACAGCTGATTTTTTTTTGAAAAGATAAAATACGCAAAGCTTTAGCTAAACTTACCAAGAAACATAGAGAACTCAAATAAAATTACAAATGAACGAGGTGGCATTACAACTGATGCCACACAAATAAAAGGGATCATAATACACTACTACAAATAATTATACACTGAAAATTGGACAACCTAGAAGAAATAGATGCATTGCTAGAAACACACAACCTACCAAGACTGAATCATGCTGAGATAGAAAATCTGAATAGACCAATTACTACAAAGGAGATTAAATCAGGGATCAAAAACCTCCCAGCAAGTAAAAGTTCAGAGCCAGATGCCTCATTGGTAAATTCTGCCAACCATTTAAAGAGGAATTAATACCAATTATATTCAGAGTTCTAAGGAAAAAAAGGAAAGGAGGGAATATTTCCAAATTCATGCTAGGCCAGAATTCTCCTGATACAAAAGTCAGACAAGGACACTACAAGAAAAGAAAATTGTAGGCCTATATCCCTGATGAACATAGATGCAGAAATCCCCTACAAAATATTAGCAAACAGAATTCAACAGTACATTGAAAGGATCCTATACCATGATCAAGGGAGTTTTATTCCATAGGTGTGTGATTGAACATCCACAAATCAGTCAATGGTTTAAAAATCATATGATCATCTCAATAGATGCAGAAAAAGCATCTAGCAAAATTCAGGATCCCATTATGATAAAAAAATTTCCACAAACTGGGTATAGAGGAATTCGATGTGATAAAGGCCACATATGACACACCCGCAGCTAACATCATATTCAACTGTGAAAAGCTAATAGCCTTTCCTTTAGGATCCAAACAAGACAAGGATCCACTCTCACAACTTCTATTTAACATAGTATTGGATGTCCTAGACAGAGCATTTAGCAAGAAAAGAAATAAAAAGCATCTAAATGGGGAAGAAAGAAGTAAACTTATCTCTGTTTGTAGAAATGACATGATCTTACACATAGAAAACTCTAAAGACTCCAGGAAAAATTGTCAGAACTAATAAATTCAGTAAAGTTGCAGGAAGGCACTTGTAAGCCTTCAGTTTTGATCTGCCACCTCCTGTTGATTCAGAAGATATTAAATATAGAATCTACACTGCTAAGATACATTTGGAAGATTTTTTTTAAATCATTCAACAGTATTCCCTGTGGAGACAATTAATATTTGTAACATGCCCATACTACCCACAAGTATCCATAGATTCAATTTACTGTCAAAATTCCAGTGGCATTTTTCACAGAAGTAGAAAAAAAGCAAACCTAGAATTTGTATGAAACCACAAAAGACCCCCCAAAGCCAAAGCAATACTAAGAAATAACAAAATTGGAGGCATCACACTCACTGATTTCAAACCATATTACAAGGCTATTGTAATCAAAAAAGTATAGTAGTGGTATAAAAACAGATATATAGACCAGTGGAATAGAATAGAGAGCCCAGAAGAAAACAAAAACAAAAACAAAACAAAACAACAATGACAAAACAAACAAACAAAATCAGCCATGTTTCTATTCAGGTAAAACTGAATTCAATTGTTTGTTACTTCCTAAATGATTTAATCTTTGACAAGTGCTTTGACATCTTTAAGAATCTGTTATCTCATACAATACAATAATAATAACTTTGTAGGGTTGTAGGTAGGGTTGAATGAGGTAATGTATTTAGAGCACCTTCATAAGTATTCAATTAATGTTAGCTTCTTATAAGTGGGTAGATTAAAGAATATCAGTTGAGTATATCTTTATATTATATACAAAATTAAAGTCTCTGATACTTCTGAAATTTCCAATGATACCACTAAACGGACATATAATAGTTGACAGTTTAATTCTCAGTAGTCAACTCCTGAGGACTTGGGGCATATCTTCATTACTTGAATTCCTCTAAAGTTCGCCATAATGCATTGTAACCAATAGCAAATATTTTATGAATGAACAAACGAATAAATTAATGAATGAGGAATCTGAGAGGGAACTGTTCCACATCAGCCAAATTACAGTGTATTCATGAGTGGCTATATCTCTCTCAAAACTTCTTCACAACCATAACGTCATTCTATCATGGAGAATAAACGTACTCTTTTTAGTGACAGCAACTGCTGTGAATTTTCATATTAAATACATGCTCTTTTCATGTTTCATCTTCAGTCATGCATGTGTATGTTGTGAATTTCAGTATCCGTGATGGAAACAGATGTGCCTTAATCTGGCCTACTATCCTGGTTAGTTACCCCCCTCAAAGCTAGACTAGAGTCAGTGAAAGTGAGCATGAGGTTCAGACCATTTGGTTTCCAATATAGTCTATAAAATATTCTAATTTTATTTTACAACAAAATATAAAGCTGTGAATTTCCATGAATGTCTTTTTCATGGATAATGGTAAAACTACCATATTTAAGTTATCTGAGACACACCAATGTTTAGTTTTCCTAAATAACCTTATGCTTATTGTCCAGACTTTGATTAAAATGTAGAATGTGCCATGTGATCTCATCGAGTCCCTGAGAACTTTTAATTTTGCCGCTGCTCATTCTCCATGGATAATTTTACCATTGGAGTCTAATCCATTCAGGAATCATTCCTGATAAAATTAAAACATATATAGGAGAACACTTCCCACTACTTGGAGTACCACAGTATCAAAAAATGGAGTTTTGATAACAGAGTTTCCCTGAATGCTTATGTAAAGACCCAAGAGGCAGCATTTCCTACTCTCTTCCTACAGGGTTGACCATTTGTAAAGCCAACATTCACTTTATTTTCATGGATTAGGAATTCAATTTCCTCTTACTATTAGGATGAGGGCCCTTCCATGAATGTAAACCTGCTTTGCTGAGCACTTAAGAAATCTTGATTGACATTTTCCCAGGTGTCTCACTTTTGCAAAAGATAACATCCTCCTAGTCCCTATATGTTCATGAGTCCCTAACCTGAATAATAAGATAATGTAAATAATACTGATGCTTTCATTATTACCTGCTGCTTATAATACTATGTTTTAGATGAGTGATTTAAACTCCTTCCTGCTGACCTCCCTACACAGTTGTCTAAACCTGCCATATGCATTAGACATTATAAACATTGGACCCCACCATTTTACACCTAGGGAGTTGTCCCTATCTCTCTGAAACATCAGTTCTCACTTCTTCCTCATCCTTCCTGCTGATGCTGCAAAAGCCCCAGCAGTGGCCCAGTAAAATCCCAAATGCATTTTGTCACTACTAATATAGTTAAAAACATGCCCTTGGTCACTTTCACTGGAACCACATTACAAGCAGACATTCTCTAGCTTCGCCATATGCTTAATGTTTTGATGGCATAAAACAGATAAAATGTTTAACTTTCAACTTTAAAATGTGTAAAATATATTTAATAAGACTATGTCTGAATTCCTAGTTTCTTTTTTTTTTACTTTTAGCCATTTTTAATGCTTTGAGATAAACTAATATTTTGAACATGTATATGGTATCAATACATCAATACGTATTTTATATCAATATACCAAATCATATTTATTTTCTCATAGACATAAGGCCACCATCATTTATAATATCAAGTGCTTTTTAAACATATTATTTTTCTAATAAAACTTATTTTTCACAGACAAATTTAGAAAATTTTGTTAATAAACATTAATCATATCAATAGTTGACATTTGTGGAATTGTGCTCTACCCATACGAACATATTTAATCCTCACAAAACTCTAGAAGGAAGAAGTATTATTATCCTCATTCTCTTAAGACTTTATCTTTTGGAAGAATTTTAGAATTAAAAAATTACAAAGATAGTACAGAGAATTCCTGAGTAGCCTCCACTCAACTTCCCTTAATGTTGACATCTTCCATAAACAGGGTGCATTTAACAACACTAAGAAAGTAGCCCTGATATATTGTTACCAAGCTACAGACCTTATCTGAACTTCACCAGTTTTTCTACTAATGTCCTTTTTTTATATTTCAGGATCCAATCCAGGGTACCACACTGCATTTTTAGTCATCATGTCTTCTTAGTCTCCTCTGGTTTGCGACAGTTTTTCAGTCCTTCTTTGTTTTTCATAACCTTGACACTGAGAGAAGTAGTGGTCAAATATTTTGTAGAATATCCATCCTTCTCAGTGGGGCTGTTTACAGATTTTATGCTTATACTAGGGTTATGGTGGTGCTCTTTTTATCGTCATGTCAGGTACGTGATATCATTGGTGATGTTAATCCTCATCACTTGGTTAAAATGGTTTCTGCAAGATTTCTCCACAAAGTTAGCATTCATCCTTTTCCATACTTTATTCTTTGGAAATGAGTCATTAAGGGAATGTCAATCTCTCTCTCTCTCTCTCTCTCGCTCTCTCTCTTTCTCTCTCTCTGTATGTGCATGTATGTGTGTGTGTGTGTGTATATGATTCATTTTACATATATATTTTACACAAACATATATATATATAATATTTTATACACACACACACACACACACACACATATGTATACACACACACATTCCCTCCTGTGGTAGGTGAAACTTAAGTACCCTTCCTTTGAGTATAGGCTGAACTTAATGATTCATTTCCAAAGAATAAAGTTTATATACAAATTAAATATAAATTTATATATATTTATATATATACACATATATATGTGTGTGTCTGTTATATATATATAATTTATAATTTTTCTGTAAAGAATATTTGTTCTTCACCCCATTTATTTTAGTCATTTATTTATATCAGAATGGAATTATAGATATTTATTTTAGATTTTAGGTTATAATACAGTAGTATCATTTATTCCCTTCAAATAGATTTCATTTTTCAGAGCAGTCTCAGATTTATAGCAAAATTTAGCAGAAAGTAGAGAGAGTTCCCATATACTCTCTTGCTCCCCACCTCCCACACAGCCTCCTCCACAACTCACATCTCTCACTAGAGTGGTACATTTGTTATAGTTGATGAACCTACATGGACACATCATTATCATCCGAAGCCCATTGTTTACATTAGGTTTCTTGATGGTTTAAATTCTTTGTATTTTGAGAATTGTATAATTACATGTATCCATCATCATACAGAATGTATTCTCATTTTTCATAGGAGTAAAATGATTTACAGAGATATTAATTGTTCACAAGGAGTGATACAGTTGGTTAACATTTTACGAGTTAAAATAATGACATCTATTGAAATGCATTGTAAATTTTATTTGAATTATTTCATATAATTTCCTTATAGATGTACACTGTAATTGATTCATGTATCTCCTTATTTCTAAGCTTTAGTATTGCCCATTTTTCCATTTTAACAACTATACAAGTAACATTTAGATAAACATCTGTCTTATACTCTAAAATAATAGATTATGTAAAGTTAGAAATCCTATTTGTTCATTTTTACATCTCCCTTCCTTTTTCATTCATCCCTCTACTCAGTAGCATTTCATACAGTGTCTAAAACTAATAAGTAACTGATGAATGATTGTTTACTGAATGAATGATTATCTCATAAGTTTTTGAGCTTGAGGTTTGGTCAGGCACACCTTTGAAACTGACATTATGGAGGCCTGATTTCTGAGGTTTCTTGAGGCCACTCTCAGAAGACAGAAATATGAATAGAAGGGCATGTTGTTGTGATTTAGTGTCACTCAGTTCACCTTCTTAAACATGACTTCAAATTTCACATCCTGGAATGTGTTTTTTTAGAATATTACTTAAAGCCTCATAATAATTTCTAAGTTCCACCTGTATTAACAATCATCTGTGAACTTCATCAGGCATGTAATCAATGTTCCAGACTCTCTTGAAAATCCACGGTGTTTTCTGAAATCTAATATTTTTATGGAATGGTTCCACAGTAGCCTTACTATAATAGACACAGAAGAGAACAGCAACAAAAGACCTTTACCTTGGAAAAATTAGTCTAATACCACACACTATTCATACAACTAAAGTCGTTTTCTGAGAAATGTTTAAAAGAAATGTCCAAAAATGAATATCTTCCATTTGTGATATTCTAATAAAATATGATTACTCATCTCCCCATTTTTAATTGACCATATTTTCCTCCAGAAAAATCCAGCTATAACCAACCTATTCAGGAACTTAATTTTCTGACGCTAAATATAAGGTTTTTCAAACAAAAGTTCATTCTGATTTTTATTTATTTTATTTTATTTTTCCCAACAAGTGCCCTCCTCAATGCCCATCACCCATTTTTCCCTCTCCCCTGTCACCCAACCCCCATCAACCCTCAGTTTGTTTTCTTATGGTTTGCCTCCCTCTCTGAAATTATTTTCCCCTCCCCTTCCCCCATGGTCTTCAGTTAAGTTTCTCAAGTTCCACATATGAGTGAAAACATATGATATCTGTCTTTCTCTGACTGACTTATTTCACTTAACATAATACCCTCCAGTTCCATCCACGTTGCAAATGACAGGATTTTATTCTTTCTCATTGCCAAGTAGTATTCCATTGTATATATAAACCACATCTTCTTTATCCATTCATCAGTTGGTGAACATTTGGGCTCTTTCAGTAATTTGGCTATTGTTGCAAGAGCTGCTATAAACATTGGGGTACAAGTGCCTCTATGAATCAGCACTTCATATTTGCAAATATATATCGAATAAAGGGTTAGTATACAAAACCTGTAAGAACTTGCCAAACTCAACACCCAAAAAACAAATAATCCAGTGAAGAAATGGGAAGAAGACATAAATAAACCTTCATATTTTTAAAGTAAGCTCTATGCCCAACGTGTGGCTTGAGCTCACAATCCCAAGATCAGGAGTTGCGTGTTCTACTGACTGATCTGGTCAGGCACCACAAAATCCCATTCTTCTTGATTTGGGAGGAATCAGTCTTTATTGCAGCACTATGTATCCTTTTATGTTTCACCAATTGCATCTTCTTTTTTTTTCTGTTGTCATCTCTATAGAGCTGTTTTCCCTTTTTTAGTGAATATATACAAATAAATGGATTCTGCTATATGAAGTACTGTACATGGGTTTTGATTCTAAATTTAATCACCTGCAAATAGTATTTTCCTCTCTGCTGCTCTAGTACAAAAATTATCTCTTTTTTTTAAATTTTTTAAATGTTTATTTACTTTTGAGAGAGAGAGAGAGAGAGAGAAAGAGAATGAGCGGGTGAGGGGAAGAGAGAGAGGGAGACACAGAATTTGAAACAAGCTCCAGGTTCTGAACTGTCAGGACAGAGCCTGACATGGGGCTTGAACTCACGAATCATGAGATCATGACCTGAGCCACAGTCAGATGCTTAACCAACTGAGCTACCCATATGCCCCTACAACCATTATCTCTTGAGAATGTGAATACTTTGAATTCTTTGAAGCCTTGCTTATCTTTATGATATATTAGGGCCCTCTGAATAAATAATTTCTCTTGGGGTCTAATTTAATAACTTTTAAAATTATTTTGTTAATTGCACTCTACCATCTACAACTGATGAAATATGTAAGGGGCATATAATCATGTATAGCCAAAATAATAATTCAGAAAGCTATTAAATTAAAATTGCTATAGCCATCTTATAATTATTTGGGAATATTCTGAAAACAGTAAGCAGAAGGATGAAAAATTACTGGACCCTGATGCCATGCCTGGATTACAGAATTATCCAACCTCAGAACTTCACTATATTAGGATTCCTTATGTGAAATAATAACCCTTAGTGTTTAGGCTATTCTTAGTGTGAGGTTATATAACTTGCAACTAAATGATTTCTAACTGATGGAGTTTTCAGTATAGTTAAAGAGAAAGATAATTAAGCATTTTAGAAATGAAAACTGACATATTTCAATGAAAACAAAAAGTCTTTGGGAAGGACAGAATGTGAAAAAAACTGTGATTTTCCAAGAGAGAATTTGAAAGGATTCATTAGTGCAGGTTATATACTCCAAGAGTGTTTCAAGGGTAAGTGGGAATTTATCAGGAAAAGGATTTGGGAGAAGTAGAACTAAGCATGAGCAGAGGAACAGTCAGGAAGGGACTGTTAACGAATAATGCAAGACCTAAAAACACTGTGCAGCTCCCGTGTGTATGCATACGTGTTCACACACATGTGATTGAGAGAGGAAGGAGAAAGAGGGAGTGTTTGATATATTGAGTGTTGACAGTGATCACTATAACCAGGTAACAGGGAAGTATAGAAAGAAAGGTTGGAGAGAGGTTTTGAAGGAGCTTCTGTTTTCATACCCAGGAATTTTTATGTTAACATGAATGTAAAAGTGAGTCAACAGAGGAAGATCAACATGATCCATATCAGCTTTGTCTTTCATCACATTGCTCTGTCAGCATTTTGTAAGATGCGGTATAGGGAGACATAGGGCATCTGCGTGAGGTCAGTTGGGGAAGAAAGCTGTAACCATATAAAATGTGGATGCCTCTGGGGGCAAAAGCTAAAAGCCACAGTTGGGAAAGAGAAGCAGGCAGACGTGAACGAGACATCCATGGCTACCACTCCAACTGGATCTTTCATCACTCCTCGTCTTTCCTCGGGCATACTGCTTTCTTTTGGTTCCTTAAAGTTAGAGAGTTTACTTATTCCCAAGAAGAATCCCATACCTATTCTTATCCCTCATTCGGAAGGTTCTGCCTGGCCTCTTCACCTGGGGAACTGCTCATCCTTCAGGCCTCGTTTCCAATGCCACTTCTTCAGGAAAACTTACCCGACCCTCCGGATGGATCAGCTCACTCTATTGTGTGCAGTGCTCTCAAAGTTGTATGTAAGCGATGAATCACGGGAATCTACCCCCGAAAGCAAGAGCACACTGTAGACAATGTATGTTAGCTAACTTGACAATACATTATCTTAAAAAATTTTTTTAAATCTTCCATAGTAGTTACACAACTTGTACTTAATTAAATTTTTGTGAAATTACTTGTTTTATATGCGGTTCTTCTAGCAGACTGGCTGCTCCTTGAGCATAGAGATTGCATCTGTTTTGTAGTCCGCCACTTTCTGGGCACATCTAGGTCACCCAGCAAGTAGATTTGAAGGAATGAACAAACAAATGAGTGGCATACTTCTTCCTACCCTAAAGAGCAAGGGAGTGTACAAGGAGTTTGAGTTGGGGCAAAAATAAGGGAATGTACTTTAAATCACTTGTCCTCAGTCATTTGAGATTTTGCAGACTCACTCTACTATTGTTGTGAAAGCAATGGACTCTCTCCACAAAAAATAATACCTACAATTTAATATCAGTTGACCTCAGTTTAAGAAGTCCTATTTTATTCAGCAAAACTAAAAGGCAACTGACAGAATAGAAGATATTTGCAAACGACATATCAGATAAAGGGTTAGTATCCAAAATCTATAAAGAACTTCTCAAACTTAACACCCAAAAAACAAATAATCCAGTGAAGAAACAGGCAAAAGACATGCATAGACACTTCTCCAAAGAAGACATCCAGATGGCCAACTGACATGTGAAAAAATGCTCAACCTCACTCATCATCAGGGAAATACACATCAAAACCACAATGAGATACAACCTCACACCTGTCAGAATGGCTAACATGAACAACTCAGGCAACAACAGATGTTGGCGAGCATGCAGAGAAAGAGGATCTCTTTGGCGTTGTTGGTGGGAATGCAAGCTGGTGCAGCCATCACGGAAAGCAGTATGCAGATTCTTCAAAAAATTAAAAAAAGAACTACCCTACGACCCAGCAATTGCACTACTAGGTGTTTATACAAGGGATACAGGTATGCTGTTTCGAAGGGACACATGCACCCCAATGTTTATAGCAGTACTATCAACAGTAGCCAAAGTATGGAAAGAGCCCAAATGTCCATCAATAGATGAATGGATAAAGAAGATGTGGTGTATATATATATACAATGGAGTATTACTCGGCAACCAAAAAGAATGAAATCTTGCCATTTGCAACTATGTGGATGGAACTAGAGGGTATTATGCTAAGCGAAAGAGTTAGAGAAAGACAAAAATCATATGACTTCACTCATATGAGGACTTTAAGATACAAGACAGATGAACATAAGGGAGGCTAAAATAATATAAAAACAGGGAGGGGGACAAAACATAAGAGACTCTTAAATACAGAGAACAAACAGAGGGTTACTGGAGGGGTGGTGGGAGGGGGGCATGGGCTAAATGGGTAAGGGGCATTAAGGAATCTACTCCTAAAATCATTGTTGTGCTATATGCTAACTAACTTGAATGTAAATTTAAAAAAGATAAATTAAATAAAAATGTCCTTGTTTTGCCCTCTTAAAAAAAAGAAGTCCTATTTTATTTTAAGTTTATTTATTTATTTTGAGAAAGAGGCAAAGAGAGAGAGAGAGAGAGCACAAGAGGGGGAGGGGCAGAGAGAAGGAGAGACAGAATCCCAAGCAGGCTGTGCACCATCAACACAGAGCCTGATGCAGGACTTGAACTCATGAACTGTGAGATCATGCATGACCTGAAAAGAGATCAAGACTCACCACTTAACCGACCAAACCACCCAGGCGCCCCTAAGAAGCCCAATTTTAAAGTTTATTGTTTGAAAGTCACAACATTGAATTTAGACTGGGACTTTGAAAGTTATCTGGGCATTCTATGTTTCTAAGGAAATACTACTGAACAGTACCTTTTAGCTTCTCTGTATTTCTATTAAAATGAGATGAAAGGGAATATATTTGAAAATTTAATAGTAAAGATTCAGACTATGCACTGGAATTGATTTATTAAAGTTTCATAATTACAAACCATTGACCTCTGGAGATGAATTGTTGTTACATTGTGAACATTGCTTACATTGTGAATATTGTCACATTGCAAAATGCTCTATTTGGGTAGTGGCATATAAACAATGTAGGCAAAACCAAAGGAAGCTTATTGACTTAAAATGTCAGTTTTTTTCCCCGATTAAATTTTATAATGGTCCCGTATTAGGATTCACTGTGATTAAAGAGTGAATATTTGAGTAGGCTCTATGCTTTTTCTACCTGTCGAATCTGGGCAAATTTCTTAAAGCCTCAATTGAGTTTCCTCATTTTAAATGATTAGGGGCATCTGGGTGGCTCAGTAGGTCAAGCCTCTGACTCTTGGTTTCTGCTCAGGTCTTGATCTCAGGGTCTGTGAGTGCGAGCACCGCATCAGGCTCAGCACAGAGCCTGCTTGGGATTCTCTCTTCCTCTCTCTCTCTGCCCCTCCCCAGCTTGGGTGCAGGCTCGCTCCCTCTCTCTCTCTCTCTCTCTCTCTCTCTCAAAATAAGTAAACTTGAAATAAATTTATTAAAAATAATAAAAAAAATCATAAAAGGTAGCATGATTAGTTGCTGAGATACAAGCATATATGAACTTACACTTTTCTGGAATATGGCAGGGACTCTATAAATAGAAACTCCTACGTTATCTCTCCTACCCCAACAAAAAGAAAAAGATAAATAAGCAAACTCAGGGTCTTTAAAATTATTTTAGTTATTTCAGTTTTTTAAACCAGTAAAATCTTTACTCCCACTTTAATTAACCTTACTGTTTTGAGGGGTTTTATTTATTTATTTTTTAACATTTATTTATTATTGAGAGACAGAGAGAGACAGAGCATGAGCAGGGGAGGGGCTGAGAGACTGGGAGACACAGAATGTGAAGCAGGCTCCAGGCTCTGAGCTGTCAGCACAGAGCCTGACCCGGGGCTCAAACTCACAAACGGGAGGAATCATGACCTCAGTGGAAGTTGGACGCTTAACCAATGGAGCCAGCCACCCAGGCGCCCCTGTTTTGAGTTTTAATCAAACATATCCCTGAACTCTTCTAATCCATTAGCATATGGGCCACACACATCCATATATATAACATCAAACAGGTTACTGAGTTATTCTCAGATCTTAAAATTATCAGCAATACCACAGGACATAAGAAATGTATTTTCTAAGTATTCCTAGGCAATTATTAGTATAGGAGAACAAATTACTGTTAAATGATTCTTTCTGATATAAATAAGGATTTACATCCTTTTGAAATATTAATAAACATTACTGATAGAGTAATTAGTCATTCCATTTAGTACAGCAAGTTTCATATTCAAAACACCTTGGAAACACTCATATTCTATTTCTCATAGTTGATTTGGAATAATTCTTCTCTTCAATAAATAATGAAGCTATTATTTACATTATTATGACTTCATTTTTTTTTTTTTACTAATTTCATATTACTTGGTAATGAAGTTTAGAAATACCCATGAAGACTTCTTTCTTTTTCAATCTTTACAGCTGCTGTTGCTTTTTTAAAATATATATGAAATGTTAACTGGATTGTGTACCAAGGACTGATGTTACAAGCACCAATTCTATGAGTAATTATGTCAAACGCTTGTTGAGATGTGAAAAAATTGTTTAGATACCATCTAAGTTCTTCATTACCTAGTGGACCCAGTCTAAATTCCTCAGTCTGGAAGTCAAATCTATCAACTACTTGATATAACATATTTTCCACTAGTGAAACTTTTTCCTTGGGGCATGTTCATGTACTATTTTTTATTTCCCACAGACTCCACTCTAGAACTGTCTTAATTTGACCTTTGCTGAAATCTGACTCATTTTCCCAAATTCAACTTTCCTCATATCAAATTCCAATCCTGTAAGACAGGGCTTGAGTCTAATATCTAGCCTTGATTTCTCCATCATATAACTGAAAAAAATTTTTGACTAGAATTAATTTTTCTCTTACATGCAGTACTTTATAACTTTATCTTTTTTTTTTCTTATTATAGAAAAAGTCTATGCCATTTCATGGAAAAAATAAAGCAGAAACACATACATACAGCATAAAACAATCCCATAATAGCCCCAACTAGGGAAAAAAATGCCTCACATACTTTCTCTCACAAACTCTGTTTTGCACATATCATACAAACTTTTATATATTTTTGCACAAAAGGATACGACACTGTGGATACCTATTTGTGAACTATTTTTTAACAAAGTATGAGCAATTGCTATGTCGACAAGTCTGTTTTTTAACTGGAATAGCATTTAATTATTTTATGTTTTCATCTAAATTGTGTACATAGTAATAAACACGCATAAGTCCACCAACCAACGTAAAAACAGGATTGGAGCATAATCAGAATACTGACATTAGCTGTGTATTTTTTTTAATGTTTATTTATTTATTTTTGAGAGGGAGAGAGAAAGAGAGCACAAGCAGGGAAGGGGCAGAGAGAGGGGTGGGGGGGAGAGAGAGAGAATTCCAAGCAGGCTCTGTGCTCTCAGCATGGGGCTTGAACTCACGGACCATGAGATTATGATCTGAGCTGAAGTCAGATGCTTAACTGACTGAGGCACCCAGATGCCCCAGCTGTATATTTTAAAGCAAAAATTTTGCTGATTTAGTATAAAATGATAGCTCCCTTAAGTCTCAATTTGCATTTTCTTGATTGCTAATGAGATAGAGATATCCTGTCCTAATGTAACACAAAATTTGTTTTACCCATTATGAAGCAGGACTATATCTTTTCTCTTTACTTAAGTTTTGTCTATTACTTTTTTATTTATAGGGATCCTTTATACATCTGAATATCATTCCTTTTATTTGTAAATAACTATTCTCAATTCCTGTGTGTGCTTTTTTCTTTTTTGACTTTGTTTTTGACATCTTTTAATAAAAAGGACTAAATTTCCATGTAGTCAAATCAACCTATCAATCTATTTTATGATTAGTCCTTATTCCTCTTTTTATTTAAAAAAAAAAAGTTTCCTGCCCTGAAGTCGTAAAACTGTTCTTCTGTATTTCTTCCAAATATTTTACAGATTATTTTTACTGTATTACTGAATCTACATAGAATTATTCTAGTGTGATTTAGATATGCAAATTAAATGTTAATCTGTACCGTTGATTTTCTCAGTAATTACTAAAGAGTGCACATTTTTCCAGTAACTTGCAATTCACTATATTACTAGTTTCCTCATTTTTATTTCAGTAAGTTTTGCAAAGTTATATTTTTCTAGAAATTTGCCAATTTTATATGTGGTTATAATAGATTGGCTTTAAAGTATTTGTGGTTTTATTGCTAGGTCTTTTAAAATTTTGCTGTAAATATAGTTATACCAACTTTTTCATTCCAAATAGTTTATTTGTACCTATCAATATTTCTTCAAAGTTGTCTATTATATTAATATTTCTTAAAGAATTATTTTTTTCTGCTTAAGTTTTCTAGTCTGGTTTTGCTTTCTAGTTCTACAATTTTTCCTCTTCTCTTTATTGTCAGCATTTTCCTCCTGTATTTGGGTAATTTTCAGACTTCTTGAGAGTTTTATCCTTTTCTCTTTTTTTGATATAAGTATTTTAGAATTCTACATTTTCCTACAAAGGGTTTACTTTGGCTACATCCAAAAATTTAAAATATAGCATTCACCTTCACACTCCCTGATTATTTTTCTGGAAACTTCCACTGCTAAGGAAAGAACTTCACATATCACCTATTCCAGTTTCCTCATGTGCTATATTAAAAAATATGTACACACTACATAAAAATCAAGTTAAATTAGAGAAAAGCCACATTTGTAATGTATATGCTATGGTTTCTCCAAAAGAATATAGAAATGACTAAGATTTGCCATTTATTCTGGAATTCTTTCTTGACAAGTATACTGTCAGGGATTCTCATTTTATTTATTTAAAAAAAAAAACAGTTTCTCTAACAGAAATTTTCATGTTTAAGACGGGTTCTCAGTACTATCTGAAAGGTTTAGGCTTTGGGATTTTTCCTCAGAAAAGACAAGAAAACCTTGGATATACTATTGAGGACGTTTAAAATTATTTTGCCTTCTATAGAATGATGGAACATATTCAAGTGCTAGGAAAATGAGTAAGACATTTCTAAATTACTGGTAGGGGTAGTTGTTTAGTTTCCTGTAGTTACCAGAAAGATGATAGCTTAAAATAACAGAAATTTATTCTCTCACATGTTTGGAGACTAGAAGTCTGAATCTGGCAGTACTATACTCTCTCTGGGAGTTTTAGGGGAAAATGTGCTTGCTGCCTCCTTCAATTTCTGGTGCCTTTGTGAACATTCTCAACTTCTGGTGCCTTTGTGAACATTCCGAGGCTCGTGACTGTATCCTTCTTGCCTCTATTCTCATCTGCCATTACCTTGTGTTCTGTGTGTCTTTATGAAATCTCCCTCTGTCTTATATGGGCACTCAGGAGTGTATTTAGGGCCCATCCGTATAATCCAGGGTGGTACAGACTGAATTGTGCCCCCCTAAAACTCCCATGTTGAAGCTTTAACTCTATTTGGAGAAGGCACCCTTAAGGAAGTTATTAAGTAATTAAGGTCATAAGGTTACAGCCTTGATCTGGTAGGATTATAAGAAGAGATACCAGAGAGCTTGCGCGCTCTCTCTCTCTCTCTCTCTCTCTCTCTCTCTCTCTCTGCCATGTGAGAACAACTTAGAAGGCATCAGTGTCCAAGTAAAGAAGAAAACCTTCACCAACAGCAAACCCTGCTAGGTCTTGATCTGGGAATTTTCAGACTCAGAAACTGTGAGAAAATAAATGTTCTGTTATTTAAGCCACCCAGTCTGTGGTATTTTGTTATGGCAGCCTGATTGAACAAGACTGAATAATTTCCTCTTCTCAAAGACCTTAATTTCATCACATCCTTTGCCATATAAAATAACATTTACTCTTTTATCATAGGACATATCATATACATTTTTGTGGGCCCACTATTGTACACCATATACCCTACTAAGTACACAATCTGTTATTTTTTTTTCCTAAGGAAAGTTTATTTTCAACCTGTAATTCAAAAATTCACAACATTAAAGATTATGATTAGAAAATAAATATAATTTCAGTGATATGCCACTATCCAGATTTCTCCTTTTACCCATTCCCCTTTGGATTTTTTCATTTTTTTATTGAGATATAATTGATGTATAACATTATATTAGTTTCATGTATACAACATAATGATTTGATATTTGTATATATTGCAAAAGGATCATCACAATAATTTCTAGTTGAAGTCCCTCACTGTACATCATTATAAAATTATTTTTTCTTAGGATGAGAACTTTGAAGATCTACTCTCTTAGCAACTTACAAATTATGCATTATAGTATTATTAACAATAGCCACCATGCTGTACATTAACCTCATAACTTACTTATTTTATAACTGAAAATGTATACCTTTTAACCCCCTTCACCCATTTCTCCCACCACCCAGTCGCTACCTCAGGCAATCACGAATAGGTTCTCTATATTTTTGAGCTTGTTTCTTGGTTTTTGCTTTTTTTGTTTTTAATGAGATCATAGTATTTGTCATTTTCTGTGTGACGTATTTTACTTAATATTCCCAAGGTCCAACCATGTTGTTACAAGTAACAAAATTTCATTTTATTTATGGCTGAATAATATTGTGGGTGTCTGTGTGTGTGTGTATTTCTTTATCCATTCGTCCATAGATGGACCCATAGATTGTTTCTATGCCTTGGCTATTGTAAATAATGCTGCAATGAACATGGGGGTACATATATCTTTTCAAATTAGTGTTTTTGTTTTCTTCAGAAAATACCCAAAAGTAGAATTGCTGGTTCATATAATAGTTCTATTTTTAAGTTTTTTGAGAAAAATCCATACTGTTTCTCCTAATGACTACACCAACTTACATTCCTACCAACAGTGCAAGGGAATCCCCTTTTCTCCACATCCTCACCAACAGTTGCTATTTCTTACCATTTTCATAATAGCCATTCTAAGAGGTATGAGGTGACAGCTCATTGTGCTTTTAATTTGCATTTCCCTGATGATTAGTGATGTTGAACATCTTTTCAAGTACTGTTGGCCATCTGTATGTCTTCTTTGGAAAAAAAATGTCTATTCAGATATTTTCATTTTTTAATTGTATGGTTTTTCATTTTGTTATTTATTTTTATTTGTTTATTTATTTACTATTGACTTGTATGAGCTCTTTATGTATTTTGGATATTTATCCCTTATCAGATGTATGATTTCAAAAATATATATTTTTCCCATTCAGTGTATTGCCTTTTCATTTTGGTAATGGTTCCCTTTGCTGTGAAGAAGCTTTTTAGTTTGATGTAATCTCACTTATTTAATTTTGCTAGTGTTGCCTTTGCTTTTCATGTCCGATCATCTCCAAGACCTATGTCAAGGAGCTTACCACCTACAATTTCTTCTAGGAATTTTATGGTCTCATGTCTTAACATTCAAGATTTTAATCCATTTTGAGTTAATTTTTGTGCATGGTATAAGATAACAGTCCAGTTTCATTCTTTTGCATGTGGCTGTCTAATTTTCCCACCACCATTTATTGAAGAGATTGTCTTTTCTTCATTGTATATTCTTGGTATTTGTATCATAAATTAATTGAACATATATGTGAGGTATTTTTCTGAACTCTCTGTTCTATTCCATTGATCCATATGGATCCATATGATCCATATGGATCAATAAAACAGAGGTTTTTTATACCAATACCATACGTTTGGGATTACTGTAGTTCTTTATATAGTTTGAAATTGGGAAGCCTGATGCCTTCACCTTTGTTCTTTCTCAAGATTGCTTTGGCTATATGGGGTCTTTTGTGATTCCACATGAATTTTAGGATTATTTGACCTATTTCTGTGAGAAATTTCATTAGAATTTTGTTAAGGATTGCACTGAATCTTTAGATTTCTTTGGGTAGTAGCATGGGCATTTTAACAATATTAATTCTTCCAGTTCATGAGCATGGAATATTTCTCCATGTATTTGTGCTTTCTGCAATTATTTAATTAATGTCTTACAGTTTTCAGTACACAGGTCTTTCATCTCCTTGTTTAAGTTTATTCCTAGGAGTTTTATACTTTTTAATGCTATTGTAACAGATTATTTTCTTAATTTCTCTTTCTGATAATTTATTATTAGTATATAGAAACACAATAGATTTTTGTGTATTGCTTTTATATACTACACCTTTAATGGATTCATTTATTAGTTCTAACAGGTTGTTGGAGTAGTCTTTAGGGTTTTCTATATATAATATGTCATGTGTGAAAAGCAGCAAGTTTACTTCTTTTTTTCCATTTGGACACCTTTATTTATTCTTTCTTGCCTACTTGCTCTGGCTAGAATTTCCAATACTATGGTGAATAAAAATGACAAGCATGGATAGTCTTGTCTTGTTCCTAATCTTAGAGGAAAAGCTTTCAGGTTTTCACCATTGACTGTACTAGCTGTGGGCCTGTCATATATGACCTTCATTGTGTTTAAGTATGTTTCCTCTATACCCATTTTGTTGAGAGTAAATGGATGTTGAATTGTAACAAATGCTTTTTCTGAATCTATTGAGAAGATTCTATGATTTTATCTTTCATGTTGTTAATGTGATGAACCACACTGACGATTTGCAGATATTGAAGCATCCTTCATCAATAGAATAAATCTCACTTGATGATGGTATAGGATCTTTTTAATGTAGTTTTGAATTTGATTTGTAATATTTTGTTGAGAATTTTTGCATCTACGTTTATCAGGGGTATTGTCCTGCAACTTTCTTTTTTTTGCAGCGTATTTGTCTGACTTTGGTATTAGGGTGATATTGGCCTCATGAAATGAGTTTGCAAGCATTCACTTTTCTGTTTTTAGCAAGAGTTTGAGTAGGATCTGTATTAATTATTCATTAAGTTTTTGCTAGAAATCACCACTGAAGTCATCTGGTCCTAGACTGTGGTAAATCCAGGCAATGGAATATGAATCCACACCAAAAATAAATGAGCTATTAAGCCATGAAAAGACATGGAGGAAACATAAATGCATATTACTAAATGAAAGAAGCCAATCTGAAATAGATACATAGTGTATTATTTCAACTATAGGACATTCTGGAAAAGGCAAAACTATGGAAAATATTAAAAGAACAGTGGTTTCCAGGGTTGAGGAAGGTAGGGATGAATAGGCAGAACACAGAGAATCTTTAGATCCATGAAAATACTCTGATAATGTAATGAGGGATAGATGTTATTATACATTAGTCCAAACCAAAGAGTGAACCCTAATGAAAACTATGGACACTAGATGATTATGATGTGCTGCAGGTTTATCTTTCATAACATTTGTATCACTCTGGCATGTGATGTTGATAATGGGGAAGGCTCCGCATGTGTGTGACAGGGACTATATGAAAATATCTCTGTACCTCTCAATTTTGTTGTGAACCTAAAATTGCTCTAAAAATACAAAGTAAAAAAAAAATGACAACAACCAAAAGGAAAAACATACTTCACTTTAGGTGTTCTTGACTTAATTTAGCAAGGCAACGGAGTACAGAGACCCTTCAATATTATATAAGTTTTCCAAGTCCTCAATTTATTTGCGTGCTAGTCCAGAATCTGAGTCCTCATTTTTTAACTCCAAAAACACATTATCTTCCCCGAAAGTCAGTTCCCATTCTGTATTAATTCATGAGACTCAACAGGGCTTCTTTCCACCAGGAGCATCTCACTGACATCAAAAGCCTCTTTTAAGGAATGCATGTTATTATGTTTAAATGTAAGCAGTTCATCAATTAAATACTACATTTTTGTATTTAAAGCATTTTAACTTTTTACACTTTGTTACACTGTTGAAGCAATGTATCATTTCCTCCAGTTATTAAAAGTAATTAATATACACAATATACAAGTCTTTCCCTGTAGCAAAATTGAGATAACTTTAGTATTGATAAAGAAGTGGCCAAACCAGACACCCCAATTTTTTTATGTATTTTTAATTTTTAAAATATTTTTTTTTTATTTTTAAGAGAGAGAAAGAGAGTGCATGCAAGCAGGGGAGGGGTAGAGAGAGAGGGAGGCAGAGGGCCCAAAGCTGGCTCTGCACTGACAGCAGAGGTCTCCATGCAGGGCTTGAACTCATGAGCTCTAAGATCATGACCTGAGCTGAAGTTGGATGCTTAACCAACTGAGCCACCCAGGCACCCCATTATAGCCTGATTTATTAATATGTGGAAACAAGGGTGTCCCTGGCAAACGTATGGAAGAGAAAAGTTTCACTGTCATTCCTTTCCCTCAACTTTTTGTGACTTTGATAATTAATGAAGACCTTTCTATCATCTATCCAAACTAGCAAAAGCCCACAAAAACAGATAGATGATTGATAGATAGATAAAACCTTTTATTTTGGATATATTCCTTGTCTCAGCCTTACCACCAAAATCTGGGAGCATTTTCACAAATGTACAGTACTTCCATGAGAAAATATTAAACATTATAATTTATTAATGCACTACATATTTATATTTTTAAGAGAATATTGAATATCTACCCTAAAATGTAATCTCCATCATTGATGGGCCTGGTATTATTCTTCTGAGCTTCTCTAGCTGGGTTAGCTTTCCATCCTGTTAGTTTTCCATGCAAAACCTCTGCCTAAACCCTTATGTTATGCTGTCAATTTTATTTTATTGATTTGACTCCTGTTTCATCCAGGCCTCTGTGATTACATGCAACCAGCACTGACCCTTACCAAATTAAATAAAGGGGCTTTATTGGTAGAACCTCAGGAGCTCCTAATACCAAGGAAATGACAGAGGTAACATATCTGGGGATGGGCAGAAACAAAGGCTGCTTCAGAAGACTGGGAGTATGAACCATAAAATGGGTCTTATTGTAGAAACAACTTGGGCAAAACACCCTATTGGAAAGAATGTACATAACCATTTATAGCCTCCTCTTAATGTAATCAGTATTAAATTCTAAGAATGGAGATTTCATGACCTAATTTGGGTCATGTGCCAACATCTTGATAGATCAGGGAACTTGATATATAAAATAATTCCTTGGAAACACCATCCCATGAAAGGTAACCCCCCAGAATGAAATCAGGAGCTATTAGCAAGGTAGAAGACATGATGAATAGTTAATGAGGAGCTAATGGTAGCTCTTTGAGATCAAGAACTATGGTTTTAATGTTTGATCTCAGTTCCAAATACACCACTGTCACAGAATGGATGCACAATAAATGTTCACTCATGCTGCAAGAAGTAATTAAGATTGTCACATTTTGGAAAGATTTCTCTAAGCATAAATATCTCTATTCCTCTTGACTTAGTACCGATCTTTAATTCTTATTTTCTTTTTTGTCCTAAGAAATGTATCTTAAATTAATAATGAAAAGAACAACTGAACTTAATGAGTGCAAAATGTGTACTAGCTTCAAAGGATGCAATAATGAATAAAGCATGATATCTTCCCTTCATGGGTTCCCAACCTCGAAGAGAGACAGACGTTTAAACCAATGGCTGATATGATATGAGCTGTCTTGAAGACTGGTACCAAGAAGATTGATATTATCACAATATTATAATCTAAAATCCAGAACCACCAATATCCTTAACTGTAATATACATTTTTACAAGTTCATTATAGGAAACATTATTTAGACATGTAAAAGAGAGTTATATCCTTATATTTATGTTTAGGAGATAAAGCATATATATAATCTGTGTAAAAACAAATATGTCATGGGCACTATAATCGTGACTACATAAAATACTCGTGTGGATATGAACAAAGACTGGAAGGCAACATTGAGAAGTAAAAGTAGTTATTGCTAAGATGATGGGTGAGTTTTATACTTCAATTTCCTTTAATGCTGTTATACAGTAAATAAATTTTCAAAGGTATGTTGGGACTGTTCATTCAATGATTTGATTGTTCAACAGAAACAAAATATGCTAAAATTTCTCCTTGCCTGTTAGTGGGATTTACTCTATCTTTTTGCAGTTGTGGTTTTTGCTGCGAAAGCCAGAGGAGACTCTCCTTCACTATTCGTATTTATTTATTCCCCCTGTACTTTTTAACCTATTTCTTCAAATTGTCTGTAATCTTTTTGTAGTTACAAAAAGGCCAGTAGGTTTTAGCTAGATTAAATGGCTCTTTTGATTCTTGTTAACATTTTTAACATTGTTACTGAATAGCACCTATCTATTTAAGGGTCACAAGTGCTTTAAACCCTCCTTGCTACAAACCTACTTTTTCACCACGTTTCTCTATTTCTGTAGAATTTTTAAATTCTGTAGGTTCTAATCATTGCTGTCGACAAAGAGCAATCTCTTTTCGATAGCCAGAGCACTTCCGTTTGGCATCTGTTACCATCTACTTGATCGATATCTATCGTTTCTTTCTTGATTTCCACACCCTATGTTCTCTTCCATTTTTGCCTTTATGCTGCTGCTGCACCATGCTCACAGAGCTCTGGCCATTTTATATGCTTGCTTTAAAATATCAAATGAACTTTCATTTGGCTACTAAACTGAAATACATACTTGGCTGCTCAATTTTGGAATTTCCTTGCTACTTGTGGCATTTTTCTTGTGCTCACTCTACTGCTACCCTATAAAGCAACAGAGCAACAGCTGAGTCTTCTTCCTACACATCTTTGCTTGTACCGTTCCCTTCACCTGGAATGTTCTCCTTCATTCTTCCCTTAATCACTCAGGGCTTGAGCCCTCTTTTATTAATCTTTGTGTAAATTCTGTGAAGACAGAAACAATACCTTTTCATCTTTCTATCCACCAAAAACATCTAACACAGAGTACTGGCTTATTCAAAGACATTTTGTTTACCTGTTTAAATTTCTTATCTTAAGTAAGGTATAGAGGGGAGATCAGAAGATAGGGGTCTTAAATAAGGAAGAAGAGGAGAGAAAGGTGGACTAAGAGAGGGGAAATACTTGTTGTCTTCTGGATCTCCTACAATGAAATTCAATTTGTTTAAGTATAAAGAAATAAGAATTTCATTTACTTACTTTATTTATCTGTTGTTTGTTTGTTTGCTTGTTTTTTCCATTACATGTAAAGCCCAGCATTTGGGTAACTTAATATAGGGACTATTTTAGTCAACTAAGATGCTTTATTTTCTGTTGTTTCTCTAATGTACTACCAGTTTTGATTTTTTGTGTTTGATATTCTACTAGTTTTATTAAATATTTTTGTATTTTAAAATACAAAACACAAATTCTAGTTTTATTAAATATTTTTGTATTTTAAAATACAAAACATAAATTCTACTAGTTTTATTAAATATTTTTGTATTATTAAAGTATTACTTCTGTAAGAAAGTTCCCCTGCTAAGGAATGAAACTGCCTATGGAAAACCATGGCAGTGTTGTGCAGAGAGTAGCAAAGAGAAAATCTGAGTGGGTTCTTGGGCACTTTGATCAGACCATATCTTTGTCTTTATCTTCCTGGGTCCCCAAAGCTTGGAACCCTCTTTTCTGTTTCCTCTGTGATCCACTGAGATCACAGTTTCAGATCTAAGCAAGTTAGCATTCACTGAGTTTAGTTTTTGTCTGTCCTACAATAGTACCCTCATAGATTGATGAGCCTAACAGCATATTCAAATCAGCTTTGCCCAAGAAATGCACTTTCAGTGGAAAAACTTAGACCAACCTATAGGGATATTTACATATATTAATTATGAATACACTTCCCTGGACAGAGCCTGAAAAACTGGCTTTAAAAAATTTTAGCATTCCTAAAGAGATGAATTTTAAAATAGTATTTAAGGTTTCCAGAGATATGAAGCAGTGCTTAATTAATTAGTAAAGCATTGATGTAAATGCAATGCTCTATACAGTGAGCTGTTATGGAGCATTTTCTTTCTTATTGAGAATATGATGTGTGTACTTATACTTCTCAGATATACTTGGAGTTAAAATACAAGAAAAGAGAGGATTCCTGCTTTTTGTGGAACTATTAACCTTAAAATAAAAACTTAATATTCAAGAAATAAATATTTCCAGTGGGAAAATCATACCATTGGACATCACTAATACAAAATTGAACGTATTTTATTTGCTTACAATGTTTAAGGTCTGAGATATATACAGATTTCCATTTTATTCTTTTTCCTTGAGTGTGGTGTTTCCATTTTATCATATTTTATAATAGTCACATGGATCTATTTGTTGAACCTACTTCTCTCTCTCCTTTTCTCTAGCCTCAACAAACCTTTACTGGAAGCAATGAGAGCTCTCAAATTGAGACAACAAAGGAAGAAAATCTGAACACTACTGAGTGCAATCCTCTAAGTGTAAGAATAAGTTAAAGTGGTTTTCACGTATTCAACATGAAATAGACATTTTAACAGTTCTAGTTCATGCCACCATGAAGCTTTCTATTTCTATGTAATATCTACTGTCTAAATGTTGTACTTTTTTATTATTTTTTATTTTTTTTTACATTTTATTTATTTTTGATATAGAGAGAGCACAAGTGGGGGAGGGGCAGAGAGACACAGAGACACAAAATCCAAAGCAGGCTCCAGGCTCTGAGCTGTCAGCACAGAGCCCAATGCGAGGCTCGAACTCACAAACTGCAAGATCATGACCTGAGCCAAAGTCGGACGCTTAACTGACTGAGCCACCCAGGCACCCCTAAACATTGTACTTTAAAATGTGAAAAAGCAGATGTCCTTTGGATGTCACTGAAGTGTAGGTATTCTGTTAGGAAATGTAATAGACTCTCAGGAGTACTATGTAAGTAAGGGGAAGTCAGGGGGTGACCACAGGCTCCGGAACATGCCCATTCCCATGACCACATGACAAAAAGCTGTTAAAATCTTTAAAACAAACAAAAAAACCCAAGGATGTGATTCAATAGTATTCTGCCTGTAAAACAAATGAACCCAGCATTACAAAGACATTACATTGAAGGAATAGAGATTCCTTTTTTTAAAGCTTATTTATTTACTCTCTCTCTCTCTCTCTCTCTCTCTCTATATATATATATATAGAGAGAGAGAGAGAGAGAGAGAGCATGAGTGGGGGAGAAGAGCAGATGGAAAGAGAAAGAAAGAGAGAGAGAGAGAGAAAGCATGAGTGGGGGAGAGGAGCAGAGAGAGAGAGAGAGAGAGAGAGAGAGAGAGAGAGAGAATCCCAATCAGGCTCCATGCTCAGCATGGAGCACGATGTGGGGCTCAATCTCATTTACTCTGAGATCATGACACAAGCCGAAATCAAGGGTCAGATGCTTAACCAACTGAGCCACCCAGGGGCCCCAAGAAGATAGATTCTTAACCTTCAGATGATAATAAGAAATATGTTGTTTTGTGCTATGGGTGTTTTTTTTTTTACTCATAATAATGTAATGAAATTTTAATTCTGGGACTTTGGCACACTTACAGACCTGGATTTGAGAAACAGCAAATGACAGTTGTGTTGAGTAGATTCAAAGTTAGGCTTTAATCTAGGTGACAGAATGAAAAGTATTGCTGAAACTATTCATGATTGAAAAGAGATCCGGCTACTGAAAGGAAATAAAGCAGAAGAGACACATAAGTTGACCAAGTCTATCTCTTTTTCTTCTATTGGCCGCTAATGTGAATTTAGAAAGATGAGTTTCTCAACAATTTTGCCTTCAACTCTCATATTTAAACATGTACCAATTTAGAACATAATAAAGCCAATGAGAAGTAAAAATGAAAATCTTCCAAAGGAAGAAGAAGGTAGGGAGGCTTTGGGCTGGAAGGAACCTTTTGATGAAGACAGGTCTCTAACAGTGTGAGCAAACGTGCAGAAACAAGAATGCATTGGAATAAAATGACTAGAGAATGGAGTGCAGACAGTGGTGGGATCTATGCCTAAAAGGATAATTTGGGACTTAAATGTGAGAGATCCTGGATTCCCATGCTCTAAGGAGTTTGGTTTGAATTAAGGTTGTAGTTCAGGTTTTTAGAGATCTGTGTCCAATTAAGTTATGAGACCATAGGATTAATTTCAAGGAGTGTGTTTTTATTTCTTGATGTATTTTCTTAAAACTACCAAAAAAATAATTTTGCCACATAGTATATAGCAAATCATTAGACTGTACACTTAAAACTGGGTTATATCTTGGGATGCCTGAGCGGCTCAGTCGGTTGAGTGTTCGACTTCAGCTTAGGTCATGATCTCGTGGTTCATGGGTTCAAGCCCCACGTCGGGCTCTGTGCTGACAACTCAGAGCCTGGAGCCTGCTCCTGCTTGTGCTTTGTCTCTCTCTGTCTGTAGAAAATAAATAAAAATAAATGTTAAAAATTAAAAAAAAATACTGGGTTACATCTTAATGATATATATGAATTTTTTAAAAAAGAAGGAAAAGAATCTTGGAAGCAGCACACTTATGAGTAATGCTCAGGCTTGATCCTTCAAGGTACTGCTTTGAGCTCTTATATTAGGAGGAATAAGGCAGGCTTTATTCCTGCCTCTGTGCTGACATATGTGTGCCTTGAGCAAACCATTCTTGTAACGAGGTGGCCAAAGTATCTAGAAGGACAAAGAACAGGGCTTCGTTAAGCGTACCAAACAAACAAGCAAAATGTTCCCACTGGAGACAAAGCTGAAAAGTTCTGCGTATTGTGCCAAGGCTCCCCAAAACAACATTCCGGTCTACTTTTCTTATCAAGAGTGAGACCTACCCAAAATTATAAATTGGTTTTTGTTGTTTTTTGTTTGTTTGTTTCACTTTCCTAGTTTTATTGTCCTTTTTTTTTTGTCACTGGCAATTCCTTTCCCTTCAAAAGTCTCATAAGCAGCTACTACCTGTTTGCAGGTCCCAATCTGAGCCCCTTCAAAAATCTGCGTCCACCTGCACCAAGATGAATGGTCTGTCTCTAACCTGGCCTCAGTCTAGATTTTAGTCTTGGAGCTTCTACTTCCAAGAAGTTACACTTTGTAGTGTAGAGAGTGCTCAATATTCACAGGCTGTAGACTCACTTACCTTTAAAGGCTGTGTGAGTAATGTAGATGAGTGAAATACACCAGATGTAAGCAGTAGGAATTAGTGGCACTGCTGTGAACATCAATTTTCAAATTTTACACCTACAGTTCTTAGCTGCCCTCACAATAGTATCACCTCAAGAGTTCTTATAAAATACTGATGCCTGGAATTGACATCCGGAAAATTAATTCAACATCTTGGTATCTGGGGTATAGACATTAGTTATATTTATTTTTTTCAATTACTCCAGTGACTCTAATGTGCAACCCAGTTTTAGTATCAATGTATTTCACATGTAAGTGATCATAAACATCATGTGGAGAGCTTTTAAAAATTAAGATTCTGACAAATTCTTCAGGAAATTTTAAATGAATAGGACTAAAGGTAACCTGTATTCGTTTTGTTTCATTTTGCTTTGTTTTGTTTTGTTTTGTTTTGTTTTTTGTTTTGTTTACATGGATCTGGCAACCCTCTTCCCAATCCAGGTGATTCTGAGGCAGATGGGCTATGAGCTATAATGTGCAAAACCTTGGTTTAGATAACACATAATCCCTTTAGTATGTTGTTTAATAATGGATTTTCCGCTTCTCCTGCTCTGTTATATTTACCTTCTAAAAAGGGCAATGCTTACGTAAGGCTCTCTAATTTAAATGATGAAAGACTGTGGTGTGACTTTTGGGAGTGGGTAGGAGAGATCCATCCGCAAACCCTTCATTTATCAGTAACCATGTACTGATGTAGGACTGTGGAACTGAGCAGGAAACTGATGTGTGATTTCATCTGTTGCTAAGGTCTCCATGAGAAATTTAGTGGACCGTCATCACCCAAGCAACAGTAACCAGAGTATGATTAATCTTACGCATGGAGAGCTCTATAGTTCCTTTCCAGGGATTCCCCAATGCTAAGAGACTTCTTCAACGTTACAGAAAGAAAGTACGGGGACCTTTGGGTCTATGAAAAGTATTGTTACTCAGCTTGTCTAAAAACACCAAGAATATTCTTATTTGTGTTGAACATCATGAAATGTGTTTGCTTCCATTTTAATACTGCAATATGAAAATAACTTCAACTTGACTCTAACAAAGCTGGAGACTCAGCCCTAATGTGGGCTGCTTTAATTTAATGTCCAAATGAGGTATCCAAACATAATTTCATAGAGTAAAAGCAAAATAAATGTATCCATTTCTGGGAAAGGCGTTAAGTGTATTTTCTGTTGTAAGATAGTTATATTAGGCAGAATTATGGCCTCCTTATTGTCTTTATTTGACAATTAAGTATGGTATAAAAGTTATGCATATGGGTCGCAAATTAACAAGGGGTAAATTTGTGATGGTTAATTTTATGTGTCAACATGCCTAGAGAGCTGGTAAAACATTATTTCTGGGGATGTCTGACAGGATGTTCCCAGAAGAGATTAGCATTGAGTCAGTAGATGAAGTAAAGAGGATTGGGCAGGAATTCTCTAATCCCTTGAGGGCCCACATAGAACAAAATGATGAAAGAAGTGTGAATTATTTCTTTCTTGAGTTGGCACATGCATCTTGTGCTGCTCGCCCCCAACATCAAAGCTCTTGGATCTAGGCCCTTGCAACTCTGGGACTTAGACCAGCAGCATCCCTCTGACTTCCCCACTGGAAGTTACATCCTCAGCTCCCCGTGTACTTGAGAGTTGGATTGATATACCACCAGTTTTCCTGATTCTCCAGCCTGCAGAGGCATTATCACGGTGTATCTCAGCCTTCATAATTGCATGAGCCAAACCCCATAATAAAGCCCCTTATATACGGATGTGTATATCCTATTTCTTCCTCTGGAGAATACTAATACAGTTACTTTCTCATACTTATATCCTGCATATTTTGGATATATTTTGAAATAATTGGCATCTGCATCTTATGGGAGTTGTCTTTAATCAAAGATTAGTCAGTGTAACTTAAGATTTATAAAATAAAATAAAGTGGATGGTAGTTTTTAAGGTAAAATTTCATTTTAGTGGCCTTATTTGGCAAAATTAATGGTTGGCAGTTTTATCCCCATATCTTTTTTTTTAATTTGTTTTCTACTCTATGAAATTCAAAAATCTAGAAACTACCAAATAAGGACATTTTAAAAATAATGAAAGTATGATAAAATAGGGACCTCAATGAAGCCAGTAACAGAAATAGTTGAGAAAAAGAAGTCAACAGAGTATCAAAATGAGAAATCCATACGACTTTGTGATTAAGTGAAGATGCAGAAATAAAGATAAATGTCTAATACGGACCCCAATTTTGATGCTAATTAATGAAGACAATTATATTGTTGTTCTCAGATAAAGTACAGGGGGAAAAGTTTAAGTTAATTTTTGTCCATTTACTTGTAAACAGATAAGGCTCATGTTCTCTTAAAAACTAAAATGAATAAGGTGCCTGGATAGTTCAGTCAGTTAAGTGTCCGACTTCAGCTCAGGTCATGATCTCGCAGTCTGTGAGTTCGAGCCCCGCATCGGGCTCTGTGCTGACAGCTCAGAACCTGGAGGCTGTTTCGGATTCTGTGTCTCCCTCTCTCTCTGACCCTCCCCCATTCATGCTCTGTCTCTCTCTGTCTCAAAAATAAATAAAGATTAAATTTTTTTTTAAAAAACTAAAATGAGTAAGCATGTACATTACAGCTAATTTATTTATTACACATTATGATAGTTTTTAAGAAACAACTTTATTGAGGTATAATTTGCATACCATACAGTCACACATTTTTAAGTGTGTATTTCAATTATTCATGAAACTTATTGAGTTGTACAGCCATTAACACAGTCCAGTATTGGAACATTTCCATCTCTCTACTAAGATCCCCATGACTTTTGTACAGTTAATCTGTTCTCAACCTCAGCCCAGATAGACACTAACCTAGTTCTTATCTGTATAGGTTTGTCTTTTTGTAAATCATATATAAGTTCATCATATAATATGTAGTATTTTGCATGCACTTCCTTCACATAGTGTAATGATTCTGAGGCTCATACATGTTGTAATACCTATCAGTAGTTTGTTTCTTTTTATTGCTGAATAAGATCCATTGTACTACTATACTGCATTTTCTTTATCCATTCACCAGTTGATACCTTTTGGATTTTTCTACTTTTTGGCCATTATGAATAGTGATGCTACGAATATTCGCATAAACAACGTTGTGTGGACATATGTTTTAATTTCTTTTAAGTAGATACCTAGAAATGGAATGGAATATAGTTTTTTCTTGAATTTTTAAGAAACAAATGAATTTCCAAAGTGTGTGCACTGTAAATGCAAAATGTTTGCATTTACAACCTAATCAGTAATGTATAGAGTTCCATTTACTCCACATCTTTGTCACTATTTGTTATTCTCTGAATTTTTGCTTAGAAGGCAAATTCTAGTGAGTGTGAAGTCAAATTTCATTATAGATTTAATTGTTAATTCCTTAATGGTTAATAATATTGAGCACATTTTCATATACTTATTAGCAACTCATATATTTCCTTTGGTGAAATATCTACTCAAAATTTTTCCCCATATTTTGGTTGTGCTGTTTCTCTTCTTAATGTTGAGTGATAAGATTCCTTATGTATTCTGGATATAAATCTTTTGCCAGATATATGACTTAAAAATATTTCTCTCAGTATGTTTTGTATCTCTTCATTTTCTTTTATTTATTTATTTTAACAGAGAGAGAGAGACTGAAAGAGAGAGAGAGAGAATGAATGCATGCAAGCAGGGGAGGAGCAGAGAGAGAGAGAGAGAGGGAGAGAGAGAATCCTAAGCAGGTTCCATGTTATCAGAATAAAGTCTGAAGCACGACTTGGTCTCAGAGGCTTGACCTGAGCCAAAATCAAGAGTGAGACGCTTAAGCAACTGAGCTACCCAGGCACCTCTTAACTTTTCATTTTCTTAATGGTATCTTTTAGAAAGTAATTAATAGACTTTTTTTTAGTGCGGTTTTAGATTTACAGAATAATTGAGCAATAGTACATAGAGTTCCATATAGCAACCAGCTGTATTTTTGTAATTGACTTGCTGTTTAATTCCATTACAGTCTGATGGCATAGTTTGCATTTGTTCAGGTGTGTTTTATGGCCCACAATAGAGTCTACATTGGTAACTATTCCATGTGACCTTGAGAAGAATGTGTATTTCTCCTGTTTGATGAAAAAGTCTATAATTGTCAGTTAGGTCCAGTTGATTTATGATGTTGTTCAGATCAACTATATTCTTACAGGTTATCTGTCTGCATGATCTATCAATTAGTGATAGAGAGGGTTGAGGTCTCCATCTATAATAATGGATAGGCCTATTTCTATCAAAATTATTTATTTTTACTACTGACTTCTATGAGTTCCTTATATATATTGGATATTAACCACTTATTAGGTAACTGGTTTGAAAATATTTCTTCCCACTCCATAGGCTGCCTCTTCATTTGTTTGTTATTTTGCTGTGCAGAAGCTTTTAAGTTTGATGTTGTCCCACCTGTTAATTTTTGCTTTTGTTGCTTGTGCTTTTGATGTCATATCCATGAAATTGTTGCCGACACAAATGTCAGAGTTTTTCCCTGTTTTCTTCTAGGAGTTTTCTAGTCAGGGCTTACATTTAAATCTTTAATCTATTTCAAGTTAATTTTTGTGAGTGGTGTGAAATAAGGGCCCAGTTTTATTATCATAATATAGTTTGAAATCAGCAAGTGTGATATCATCACCCTCATTCTTGTTTCTCAAGATAGCTTTGGCTATTTGAGATCTTCTGTGGGTTCATTTGAATTTTAGGATGTTTTTTCCTTTTTCTGTAAAAACAGACATTGGAATCGTAATGGAAATTACAGTGAATCTATAGATAGCTGTACATAGCATGGAAATTTTAGCAATATTTATTCTTCCAATCCAAGAAAACAGAGAATCTGTCCATTGATTGGTGCCTTCTTCAATTTCTTTCATTAGTGTCTTATCATTTTAGTGTATAGCTCGGTCACATCCTTGGTTAAATTTCTTCCTAATCATTTTTCGTTTTAGATGCTGTTATACAACAGATTGTTTTCATTATTTCCTTTTTTTCCATGTTGGTTTTCAAGTTTTTATTTAAATTCCGGTTAGTTAACACACAGTGTAATATTAATTTCAGGCATAGAATTTAGTGATTCATCACTTACATACACACCCAGTGCTCATCACAACAGATACCCTCCTTACTACCTATCACCCATTTTACCCATCCCACTACCCACCTCCTCTCCAATAACCCTCAGTTTGTTCTCTGTATTAAGAGTTTGCTTTCTGGTATGCCTCTTTTTTCCCCTCCATATCCATCTGCTTTGTTTCTTAAATTCCACATATAAGTTAAATCATATTGCATTTGTCTTTCTCTGACTTACTTAGTTCACTTAGCATAATACTCTCCAGTTCCATCCATGTTGTTGCAAATAGCAAGATTACATTCTTTTTCATCACTCAGTAGTATTCCTTTGCATTGTATGTATATATACATACCACATCTTCTTTATCTAGTCATCTGTCAATGGACATTTGGGCTCCTTCCATAATTTTCCTATTGTTGATAATGCTGCTGTGAACATCGGGGTGCATGTGTCTTTTCAAATCACTATTTTTGTATCCTTTGGGTAAATACCTAATAGTACAGTTGGTAGATCATAGGGCAGTTCTATTTTTAATTTTTTGAGGAACCTTCATATTGTTTTCCAGAGTGGCTGCACCAGTTTGCATTCCCACCAACCGTGTAAGAGGATTTCCCTTTCTCTGCATCCTTGCCAACATCTGTTGTTTCCTGTGTTAATTTTAGCCATTTTGACAGGTGTGAAGTAATAGCTAACTGTAGTTTAGATTTGTATTTCCCTGATGATGAGTGATGTTGAGCCTTTTTTCATGTGTGTTAGCCATCTGGATGCCTTCTTGGAAAAATGTCTATTCATGTCTTCTGCCCATTTCTTAACTGGATTATTTGTTTTTTAGATGTTGACTTTGATAAGTTCTTTTTTTATTTTTTTTTAAGTGTATTTATTTTGAGATGGGGGAGAGGGGTAGAGAGAGATGGAGAGAGAGAGAGAGAGAGAGCTCTAAGCGGAGAGCAGGAGCTCTAAGCTCCTAAGCAGTCTCCACACTGTCAGTACAGAGCCCCATGCGGGCCTTGAACTCAGGAACCATGACATCATCACCTGAGCCGAAGTCAGACACTGAACCAACTGAGCCACCCAGGTGCCCTAAGTTTGATAAGCTCCTAATAGATTTTGGATACTAATCCTTTATCAGATATGTCATCTGCAAATGTCTTCTCCCATTTTAAAAGTTGTCTTTTACCTTTGTTGATTGTTTCCTATGTTGTGTAGAAGCTTTTTATCTTGATGAAGTCCCAATAATTGATTTTTGTTTTGTTTCCCTTGCCTCTAGAGACATGTCTACTAGGAAGTTGCTACAGGGGTGCCTGGGTGCCTCAGTTGGTTAAGCTTCTGACTCTTGGTTTCAGCCTGGGTCATGATCTCATGATCTCATACTTCATGAGTTCGAGCCCCACATCAAGCTTCACACTGACAGGAGCCTGCTTGGGATTCTCTCTCTCTCTCTCTCTCTCTCTCTCTCTCTGCCCCTCCCAGCTCACTCTCTCTGTCTCTCTCCCAGAAATAAATAAATCAACTTAAAAAATTTTTTTAAAAAAGAAGAAATTTCTTCAGCTGATGTCAAAAAGATTATTGCCTGTGTTCTAGGATTTTGATGGTGTCCTGTCTCACATTTAGGTATTTCATTCATTTTGAATTTATTTTTGCATATAGTGTAAGAAAGTGGCCCACTTTCATTCTTTTTCATGTTGCTGTCCAATTTTCCCAACACCATTTGTTGAAGAGACTTTTTTTTATTGGATATACTTTCTTGCTTTGTCGACGATTAGTTGACCTTATAGTTGTGGGTCCATTTCTGGATTTTCTGTTCTGTTCAGCTGATCTATGTGTCTCTTTTTGTGCCAGTACCATACTGTCTTAATCAGTACACCTTTGTAATATAACTTGAAGTCCGGAATTGTGATAGGTTCCCTACTGCTCAAGGTAGGGCTCAGTCCCACTATCCTGGGATCATGACCTGAAGCTGAAATCAAGAGTTAGATGCTCAAATGACTGAGCCACCCAAACACCTCTTGAATAGTGTATTTTAAAACACAGAAGCTTTTAATTTCAGTAAAGTCCAGCTTATCTCTTTCTTTTCTTCATCATGATTATGATTTATCTAAAAAATATTTACCAAAGCCAAGAATATAAAGATTTTTCTACAATTTCTTATTAAAATTTTTTTAGTTTTATCTTTCATTTAAATCCATGATCCATTTTGAGTTAATTTTTCTGCGTGATGTGAAATAAGAATCTATTTTTGTTATTTGCATGTTGATACCTAGTTAAGCCAGTCTTCACAACAATGTATTGTAATGAATATACTTTCCCTATTAAATTGCTTTGGCACGTTTGTCAAAAATAATTGACTACAAATCTGAATTTATTTCTTAACTTTCAGTTGTTTCATTAATCTATATGTATGTCCTTAAGCCTGTACCATACTGATTTGATTACTGTAGCTTTATGGTAAGTTTGGAATTGCGAAGTTAAAGTCCCCTTACTTTATTGTTTATTTTCAAGATTGCTTTGACTATTTTCAATACCTTCCATTTCCTAGTTAATATTAGGTTCAGCTTTTCAGTTGTAATAAAAAAGCCTGTTGGGATTTTGACAGAATTTGCATTGAGCCTATAGATAAATTTGGGGACAATTGTAATTTTACAATATTGATTCTTTCAGCCTATCGACATTAGTTATCTCTCCATCTACTTACATCTTTTAAAATTTCCTTCAGGAATATTTTGCAGATTTTCAGTGTACAAATCTTGCACTTCTTTTGTTTTCTTTATTCCTAATTTTTAAATTCCTTTTGATGTTATTATGAATGGGGTTGTTTTCTTAATTTCATCCAGATTCTTAATTGCTAGCATTTAGAAATGGAATTAATTTTTGTATATTTATCTTGTAACAAATTAAAGAGTTTCAAGTGACTGTGAGCTCTGACTCAAACTGTGATGACATTTGCAAAGCAGCCACATGAAGTTATAATGTTGATTTCAAGTAATTATGATGCCATACCCAGAATAAGGGAGATAAACCTCTTATCTGATTTTGCTTATCAGTGTAGACTGATACAACATGTTCTATTCTAGAAAGACACTGCTAAGTTCAACAGTGACAAATGGAGTGTGTCTACTATAAAGCTTAAGGGACAGACCTCCAGAGGAAATTCAGTATGTAATGTTGATTGGTTTCATTTCTGTTTCAAACAGTTACCTGATGTGTAACCATGACTATTTAACTCCTTGAGGCTCATTTTCCTCCTTTGACAAAGAGAGATAAATGTTGCCTGTCTTATATAACTTGTTAAAGGTTCCAGTGAGACAGCCAAACTTAACACCTGGTTTATCAAGGACACATAGCAGGTTCTCAGTAATTATCACTTTCCGTTCCTTTATTCAAAGCTATACCGTTCACGTAAAACCTCAATAAATATTTTTGAGTTGTATGTTTTAATTAATTTCTCTAAATAGAAAAGAGATGACGAAAGCAACCGCAAAAACTATAATGTGAAATAAGGAGTGGTCTTATTTACTCCAGAGCAGAACTAGATGTTGCTGGTAAAAACAGCTATAAGAAGGAGAATATTTCAGTCAAATGTAAAAGTGAACTCTTAATAAAAAGTATACGAATACAGAATTAGCTACAGGAAGACATAGTATATTATATGATTGAGTAAAGAAAAACAACTATTCTGGGATATATTTGGGAATTGAAGCACGAATGTGGAGGAAAAGAATGTGAGTATCTCTTTGAATTCTAGGATTCTTTGATCATCAGCAATCTCACTGAGAGCTGATGGGAGTGCATGCAATCTCTTAGTAAATAAATAGCAAAAGAGATGCATTTTGACTGCTGTTGGTACACCTGAGACTAAGCAATAGAGTAGAGAAAGACTTAAAATTACATAAAACCTAGATTTGAACACCAACTTTGCTATTTCCTCACATGTCACTTTGGCAAGTGGTTTTATAATTCAGATCCCTTATTTATATAATGTGGATCAGTGATTTTCAGACTTTTGCATGTCTGAATCACCGGGTCAACTGGTAAAACTGCTTGTAAAGCCCTACTCCCATAGACTATTAATCAGTAGATACGGGGCACAGCCCAGGAATGTGTAATGTCTTAATAAACCTACCTAGATTTTCTTCTTTCAATATTTCCTGATAAACATTTTGAGAAACTTGGATGTTGATTTTTTGCAGGTTTGTCATGATAATTATACATGATATCAAATTAAATGCACAGTATTCAGTAATTTCACAATGTCCTTATTCATTCTAAAAAAGCTCTTCTGCAATTTTAATATTCAAGGTCTCCATATTTCCATGGTCAAGGTCCCAAACTAGGAATTACAGGTGATGCATTTTCTTTTTTTTTTAATTTTTAAATTTATTTAAATTTAATTTTTTTCTTTAGAGATAGAGCATGAGCAGGGGAGAGGGGCAGAGGGAGAGAAAGAGAATCTTAAGCAGGTTCCAAGCCCAGTGCAGAGCCCAACACGGGGATTGATCCCATGACCCTGGAATCATGACCTGAGCCAAAATCAAGAGTTGGATGCTCAACCAGGGCACCCCAAGACCATGCATCTTCTTATATATCTCTGTGGTTTCTTTCCATTTCCTGCCCTATGCAAACCAGAAAAGGTCACCTAGGAAAATGGCCTCTGGATTCCTTGGCCTTTTTTTTTTTTTTTAAGTAGCCTTAGAAAACTTGAACTAGACCACTAATGCCTTAGCAGAATATTAGTCTATCAGTTTGGTGAGGTTTAAATTATTTTCAAACAGGCTTTGTTTAAATGATAATATTGGAGACACTTGGAGAAAGCAAAGGATGTACCTGTTCCATCCCATTCACCTGAAGTTTGCAAATGCATCTCATATTGTTAAAGCATATCAAGAACGAAAGACATTGAACATTCACTTTTAATTTTCACTTAGGAATTAAGACTTAATGCTAATGTAAATGTGTTTCACAATATTTCTGACTCCTATACATAGCAAACATTTAATTTTTCTTAATATGCTGAGGAAATGAAAAGCACAATGGCTTCTCTTTAGCACTGAAAGCACCAGCTCTATTTCTTTCTATTACACCTGCCTGCAAGTCCCTAAACGAAGGGAGTTTATTTAACAGCAAAGTATTGTCTAGGGAAATGAGAGGGGAAAATATGCAGAAAGTCAATCCTAGAGCTGTGAATGGAAAGATGATGCCAACTTTTTCATGCTAACACAATTCTGACATTTAAGAAATCCTAGTTTACCATTATAACCAATATCCATTGTGCAGTATTTGATGGTCCTGATGAGTTGTTGGCAGATGCTTGGCTAACAAAATTTTCTAAGCAAGTCATGCCCTGCTGTAACTGGGCTTGGAGACTACACACCATTGTCATTCTGGGCATCTGAAGAGGTTGGCTTTATACAAGGACTTCTTTATATTGCTACTGCGGTTCCTTCAAGAAAGAATAGACACACCTCGAGATAATGCAGAATGGCAAATAATTTTATCTTCAGAAAATTTTTCTGCTTTGCACATTAAATATAAATCTGCATGTTTTCCCTACTTTAGCATCAATTTAAAGTATGCAAAATGTGGACTTAAGTATGAGTTCTTATCAGAAATTGTATAGAAACCATAATAACAATGGTTAATTTATTAATCTGATAAATAAAAATACCCAATAAACATGCTAATTTATTATAAGGATATTGACCAGACAGTGATGTACACATAAAGCTTAATCTGGTCAATACTTTCTTGACTCCTCTTATCTTCCCTGAAGGCACAGAATGGCTTTCTCTTCTTGGTTGCCATAATGCTTGGTTTATACACCTATTTTATCCTGTGTCACAGTCCATCTGCATCCTGATTATTTGTACAAAGTTCTCATTTTGCATTACATAATAAGCAGTTTGAGGACAGTAACTATAAAAATATTGGTATTTCCTTCAGGACTAAGCAAAATGCTCATCCTAGCAGATGCATATTATTTCTCCAAAACTTCTAAAGTTATGAAATTAGGGCTTTGGTTTCAAAAAGTTTAATTTTTTCATATGGAGTACTAAATACAGTGCTAACATATCATCCTGTAATAAATATAACAAATTATTTCATACAGAAAGGTGGCATCACAGAAAAATTTAGCCAAAATGCATTCATATTTTTAAGTACCTTGGTATTTAATTCCATTTTTTTCTCCTTTATAATATTTCAAAAAGCATTCTTTTTAGCCTCCAGCCTGTCCCAGAAGAATCAACTGGACTTCTGTACCTGCCAGAGATATTTTTTGTTAGTAGAATTTCAGGTTGCCCAGTGATACATTTGCATTAATTATTTTGAGTTCTTTTAATGTTTTAGAGAAAGATCACAAGAGATATAGCTAATCTCTCTTATGAAGTAGAACCAAGTGTTTAATACCAATAACAAAGTTATAGTGATCAGCGGGATCAGAGATGCAAGCTCAAAGATTTTAAATTAATTTATGATAAATCATTTCATCTGCTATAATTCTTAAATATTATTCCTTATTTCTGAGAGAAAGAATAGAGTATAATTTAAAATAAGCAAAATGCAAAAGAAGCCATTTTCCTTCTATAGGCTTTCCAATGATTATTAATTCAGTCATAGACTTCCTTGTGATTTTTATTAAATTAACATTTGTTAAGAAGAGCCCTGGGGTTTCAGATGGTGGTGAGCCAAGATTTGAGAAAGATCACAAGGCAAGGGAAAGTGAAATAGAGAACTTCATTAGTCACAGGTTTTGGAGGAGGTACAAGGCATTGGTCACTGGGGCAATGGGGAGGTCAAGGCAGGATACCAGCAGAGAGGGAGTAGCAGAAACTGAGGTACATGTTTTTTTTTTGTTTTTGTTTTTTAGGATTGGTAGGTAGAGTGCTTTGGGGGTCCTGAGTTAGACTTGATTGGTCAACACAAACCAAAAAGAGCAAGACTCTTGGTAAATTCTGAGGAAGGAGGAGGAGAAGCACAAAATGGAAAGGAGCTAGGAGAGACATATGCTTATCTCCAGGGCACTGGGGAGGTTATATCAGGAATTTACACTTCTTGTGACTTTGCTGGCTGTTACCTAGGATAGCACTCCTGGTCAGGGCTAGTGTCAGTTCCAAGTCCCAGCAGACCCCTCTCCACACAAAATGGACTCTAAGGCAGCAATATTATGGATATTTAGCTAAATTCTTAAAAGCACCCTTTTAAAAAGGTCATCCTAAATATGACTTTATTTTCATAATTTCTAAATGGGATATTTGCATTGAAGCCAAAAATGTGCCTGTATCATAATGAAAACATTTTGAGGCAACTAAATCCCTAAGTTAAATTAATTAGATTGTGATGATTCTGTATTGAGGAGAAACGCACACACACATACACACACACACACACACACACACACACACACACACACACGAAAGATGAAAGCATCCTCCAAGGTTAAGCCTGTTTAGGAAGACTGAGTGGCTGGTTAATAAGATTTTTTTCTTGCCCTGTTAAATCATAAATAGAAAAGGATGAGACAGGAAGAACCACAGACTAGTGGGGAGAGGTTCGGAACGGCAACAAATCCTTTGGCAATATCAAGATTGTCTAATGACCTGGGTGTGTTGATACCAACGTGGTAAAATAAAGTGACTGAATATCCGTGTTCCTATTCTCATAGGATCCAAATATTTATTGGCAAAAGAGACACATTTTGATCGAAGGAAGAGGAAGCTGAGGATGAGAAAGAAAGCATAGAAACAAAACTAATTGAGCACCTAATATGTGCAAGATACTCCATTAGGAACCATTATATATTTTTAATTTAATCTAACTCTTCCCAGGGCACCTGGGTGGCTCAGTCGGTTAAGTGTCTGACTCTTGGTTTGGGCTCAGTTCATGATCTCACGAGCCATGGGTTCGTGAGCCATTAGGCTCTGCGCTGGCAGTGTGCAGAGCGGAGCTTGCTTGGAATTTTCTCTCTCCCTATGTCTCTGCCCCTCCCCTGCTCATAATCTCTCTCTCTCTCTCTCATTATAAATAAATACATTTTTAAAATATGTAATCTAACTCTTCCAACAACCCTCTCAGGTAGGTATTACTTTCCCAACCTTACAGATAAGGCATCGACCTCAAGAAGATGAAGTAACTTTTCCGAATCCATACAACTTATAAAGGCTAAAGGAATGCAAACCTAGGATGGGCTAACTTGTCATTCCATTCACCTAAGCTGAGTTACCTGCCTTATCTTATTTTGCAATGATGCCAATCTTGAGTGTTTGCATTATTATCCACAGTTTACAAATGAAGAAATATTAAGGTTAAATTGGTATATTTCAAATGCCATTCCACTGGCAAGTGTTAGCCTGTGATGAAGTTTTCAACACTACGAAGATGTAGAAAATTGACATTGAATAGAGTCAAGTAACAAAATATTAGTGCGTTTTCTATGAATCAATCTCTCTCCATCTCTCTACCTCTCCATCTCTCTCTTTCTGTCTGCCTCTCAAGAATAATTTCTTTTGATTCTGGATCCTTTATATATTTAGTATTAAAATAGCCTTGCTTCTCAGAAACATTGTTGAAATACAGGTGTATGTTTGTTTGTTGCTTTATTTGTTCTAATGTCAAACTTTGAAGCTGACAATGCCAATGTTTATTATTGGCGTTTAACTTTATTCTTTTGTAAAATACCAAAGTCCAGGGAACTCCATGTTCATTAACTTGCCCCCATTATCGTAGATGTGGGATATGGAGTTGGGACTCAAAATTCATTTACACATGGCTCCAAAGTCTGGTATCTCCACATTAAAATGAAAGTCCTAATCATTATTAGGATATCCCAGAATTACAGTCTTCCCACCATGTTGTGATTGTGTGTTCTGTGATTATTTCCCACGTATGGTGATAAATAATTAGCTGGGATTGTCTCAGCTGCATAGTTTTGTTATCACTTAGCCTGCTTGTTGGCCATGATACAACATGTGGTCAGATAGCTAGCTGTCCATTGCTCAAAAGCACAGAAACAAACTGGTTACTCTCGTGGTGTCAGTGTATGTGTGTATGTGAGAGATAAGTGTAATCACTTTAATAAAGATGTATTCATGGCTTATCCCATTTCATAATTTACAGACCCAGCTGTGCTCCTCCCTAGGTCTCCTGGATAATAGGTGAGCTGCATATTGAAGCAGCTGAATTTGTGCATCATTTGCTCATCAGTCTTCATATTTTATCACTTGAGTTTCTGGATATAGGTATCTTGCTAATCAGATTAAATTTTACCTAAGATGGAATGTTTTGAAGGCCTGTGCTAGCCTTTGATTGCTCAGTTTTATGCAGTTCTCAAGATTAGTATTTAAACCTTTTTGGTCTCTTAAGGCAGCGAACAGTTACTTTGTATAATTAATCAATTATTCACCAAAGCTAGTTATATCTCTATCCATTCTTCCACAAGTAAAATTACATTTCTTAATCACATGCATGAGGGAAAATGATGTCTGAGCTTTTCCCTTTAGTTCAAGAGAATTTGAGATTCAAATTGATAGGGAAGGAAAAGCTTAAGGTTCTAGACACTTTTCCATCTTAAAATCATGTTTTTTAATGAACATATATATTCTCCCATAGGCAAACTGTACATAGATAAATGGTTCTTCTATAGATGGTCATAGCTCATTGCAAAGTGACAGATCAGCCATGTCCCCCAAGAAAGAAGAAAAAGAAGAAAGGAAAAAAAAAAGAAATGAGAGGGAGAGGGGAAAAAAGAGGGAGAAAAAGACAGGGAGGGAGGGAAATAAGGGAGGGAGGTCAGGAGTCAGGGAGAAAGTGGAAGAACAGATAAAGAGAGGAATAGTTTCAGAGATAGAAAGGTAGACAGACGGACAGATAGACATGGGTTATATGTGATTTTGAAATCAACAAAAATGCTAAAGCACAACAAAATTGTCTGTTTTGGCCTCTCAAACTTTACTGTTGTGCTTTGACATTTGTCAATATAAAAAGTTTGGTGCATTTATTTCTGTTTTACATGCACTATCTTTGTGATTTTAACTGTATAATTTTGAATTATATATTTTAAGCTTAAGTAATTTTCATATTAATAAATAGCCCACAAATGTCTTAACAACTATAAAATATTTCACCTAATTATTTTATCATTATTTAACCAACTTCTTTATATTCAATGATTATTTTGCTTTCTTTTTCGCTACTATACAAATCCCAAAGTAATACTTCTGAGTGAAAAGTTTTCTTTTTAAATGTGGATTATTTTCTTCAGAGAAAGACTATCCCAAATGAAATATACTGGATAATGAACATATTTGAAACTACTGTATCTATCTTATTAAATTATTTTCCAAAATATCTGCACCAGCATTGTAAAAGAGAGGAGAGAGAGAGGGCGAGAAAGAGAGAGAGAAATCCCTTTCATCATGCTGGAGCCAACAGTAAATGTATAATTTTTGTTTCCTTGTTTAAAAGAAAAAAAAATCTTATTATTATAGTGATGATAATAATTTTGGGGGGTAATTAGGTTGTATCATTTTTCTTCAATGTCATTGTATTAATGCAAATGCATCTGAAAAAGCTAATGTAGAACTACTTTTCCTTCCAAACTGCATGCACCACATATATCGTTATATGAACAATTATTTGTTGAAAACATAGTATCAGGGAGTCTGCTGTGATATAACAGGTATGATTTACTGCATATCTCATATATTTCAAGTGCTTTGTTCCAGGTGGTTTACAAATTCATTTCTATCTTCATTATCATCATTGCTACTACGATATATTGAGTTCTTATTAGTAAGAGGCACTGAGCTAAGTGCTTTAACTCATTCTCTTATGTAGTCTTTACACACATTTATAAAATAATAATGTTCTACATTTTATAAATATGGAAATTTGGATTAAGAAAATAATGCATAACTTATTGAAGACCACAAAGCTAGTAAGCAGTTGATCTAAGGATTTGAACATTGGTTAAGCCAGACTTCGTAGACCATGGGCTTAACCGCTACCTTATTCTGTTTAGTCATAAAATCTCTTGCATGAAATAGAACTTTTCATTTCTTTCCAAGATTTACAGTTCCACTCCTCGTTGTACCAGAAATAATTAAAAGAATTAAAAGTCAATAATTATTCTAGGTAGTGTTGGGCAAGGAGGAAAAAAAAAAAAATCAGCATGACAAAAAGCTCTGTCTATGTATGTGTATTTAACAATAGTAATAAGAAGAAAATCTGTGAGTCTGAGTAGGTGACAGCAGAGACTCATTCTTTTAACGCCCAGTCATTTACCTTCAGAGGCTTTGCTGTGGTTCATCAAGGTGAGTCTGAAGGCCATGCTCCTATATCACATCTTATTTGTTTAAGAAAACTGTCTCCAGCCCCTGCATCTCATCCATGTTCTTGGTCTACTATACTTTATAGGCAATGGGAAATCACAAATTTGTGCACGGGATGATATTTTTCTAAGTTGTTTTGATTTGATTCATTTTTGTGCACCGAGTTAGCATGATAGGATATATGTTAGGAAGACATTTCTGGAGACTGACCAACCGATGGATGGCAGAAAGCAAGGTTGGAGAGAGTTGGATCATTCAGTTTAATAATTTAGGAATGGAATAAAGAGATAAACCCCATGATCTCTTAAAGAAAGAGGAGGATTAGTGTCTAACATACTGAATTACTTTAATAAACAGTGGTTTACAGACTTAGCCATGGAAAGACTGTTAGCAGCTCTCATCTGCAAGTTTCAATTTTGCAAGCTAAGATAAAGCAATGACCCGTACTGAATCCATATGGAGAAATTAAAGTACATTAGTTATTGTTGTCCTTGTTTCTTTTCTTAGATTCTGGTCAATGAATATGAAAGGAAAAGTCTCAAGATTTACTATCTCTTGAGTTGGGTTGTGATGACAAGCTCAGCATACTTTGATGATATGTAGTGTCTAAGTTTCAGGCATGAATGAACATGAATCACTTGAAAAGGGAATGTTTGTTGTTGTTGTTCTTTCAGCTGCATAATTTAATTTAGTAATGGACTTATGAAATAAGTTCTGAAACTCCAGCTCCACATATTAGATTTTTTAAACCTAATTTCTGAAAAATTTAGCCAAGTTTCAACTTCCTGTCAGCCTGCTGAGAGATGGGAAAGGCAGCTGCCCTCACAAATCTTGGTGGTCTCCAGAATAGTGCAAGTGAGAGAGAAGTGCTCATAAAAAAATGGCATGGATTCCAAAACTTTCACTGAAGGAGGAGGGTTCTACTAGGAATGATGTTTTTAAGTATTTATTATGTGGATAGATCACTTCAAAGTCCTACTAATGAATCTCTTTAGATATCAGCACAGAGAAAGTATTAACTTGTAAACTTCTTTTAAAAAGTAGGCATATTCTTACAGGATATTTACAGTATAACTGCCTCTTAATAATTGCAAAATTGAGTCTAAACATCACTATTTGGCCTGCAAGTTCTTCCATGAACCGTCCCTATTCTAGTCATCTCTTGGTACTTACTATCTCAGCTGACCTTGACGCTGTGACCTTTGATGCTTTCTCCCACCCAACACCTACTTTAACTTCCCCTTCATCCCACTGACTCTGCCATAAACAACTCTATCCATTCCTCAAGGATGACTTCCTTGTTCACTTCCTTCATGAAGAAATCCCTAGTCATCCTAACTAACCAAGAGTCATCTTTTCTTTTCTTTTCTGGATAATACATCTCATTGATTCATCAGGCCCCCATGTGTACCTACTACCTACTAAGTTATTTTTGTTGAATGTTTCAGAACTATGGGGAACTATTTTGTTGTTAAAAATTGTGTCATTAGCCACAACTGTAAAATGTAATATGACCATTCATATATAAGATGTTGTAAAGTTAAATAATAAAGTGAAAAAAAGGTGGTATAGAATCTTGGAAAGATCCCAAATTTACGGGAAAGTGGACATGGGTTTTACTTGCAATAATACTTTTATGGCCTTGAGAACCTTTATCTAACTGTTGATCTCCTCATGTGTAAATATGAGGGGTTGAGATGAAGGGGACAAAAGAGATTAGATGTTAAAACATTAAGGGAACAGGGCTATCAAACAGAGAATTTTAAGACAGTCAAAGCGCCAGCAATATTAATAGCAACAAAGAGATCAGGAGGAAGAATTGGGAAAGAGATTGTTATTACATTTTAAAAAGGCATCTATATATTGTGTTCACATAATTATTTTTAAATTATCACCCCCAAAGAGAGTTTTTATTTGTAATTTAACTACTGCCTGCCTTCAAAAAATATGGAACCAATACATTACCTACAATTAAATTATCAAAACAAAGGTAAAGAGACACACTAATAAGATACTTTAGGCTCCCATGATATGACATATAGGTCCCCTGTCATAATATCTGTATTAGTTTTCAATTATAAATGATCAGTTATCATAGAGTAAATGGCCTCAAGAAACACAAGTTAATTATCCCTCATTTTCCATGGATCAGAGGAGTCTGGCAAGTTTTAAGTAGATCCTGCTTATGGTCTCAGAAGAGTAAAATTAAGGAGTCGGCCAGTAGCATCCTCAAGCCTGTTCTACTGGATAAATCTTCAAATATATCAACGTAATTTTGCAGAACCTTGAAACTTCTAGGTTCTCATCTTTTTTCCTCCCAACAAAAGAACATGGTGTTAATTTCATTATTTTTTATCTATAGTGTCAAAAAAAAAAGTATTGGTACTAAATGTTTTTGCATCCCTCCAAATCCAAACGTATATCTCCATTTCCTTTTCTGTCCCCCTTTCCTCTTCTTCTTCATCATGGGACTTACATGACTTGATTTGGCCCCATACTTCATATTTGTAATGTCAGTGGCAACTCGTCATAATTGTTGGTTTATAATCATTAATGATGCTAATACTAATATGAAAAATAGTAGAAGAGGGGAGAATGTTTATTTGTCAATATTTATACTGAGCATTTCTGTGCTTTCTCATTTTATCCTCAAAATAATTCTGTGAAGAAGTGACTCCGTTGAACTGAGACCCAAAGATAAGTAATTTATCAAATCACTTTATCAGGATCACCAATGAATAAACATCAGGGCTAAAATTCAAACCAAATTCTACTTTACTCCAAAGCAGTATAACCATCAGGAAAAATTGCCTTTATAATACAATATTGTAAATGTTTCCTTTTTTTTTCTTTTTTTTTTTTTTCTTTTTTTATTTTGTTGTCTTCCTAACTACAATTGTTTGGAACTTTTGGCAATCTGGGTGATGTTGGCAACAAATGTAAGAGAGCTCCATGAAGAAACTTCCCTTTTGTGTTTTCACCAAGTGAATGCCTGCTTTATCATAGGTTGTACAGTTGATAAGATGCTTATTAAGGCATGATATAACCTGCAAGTTATAATTATGCTGTCTCTCTGAGAAACACTAAGAATTTTATGAACTTCATTTCATGAAACTTCTACAATGCCTGTGAGGCACAGACCAAAATAATTTTAAAGGTAGTGTTCATTGTAAGATCAAAGTATCAAAAAAGGTTCAAGCTATCTTTAAGCCACATAACATTTTCTTTAATGTTGAAATTTAATAAGTTTTCATTGTTCAGATGATCAAAGGCTTGTCTGAAATAGTCAGCCATGCTTGCATTAATGAAAGAGTAGACTCTACTGAACATCCTATAGTATGAAGCTTCCTCATGACAATGACCTCAAGTGAAGGGCCACACAAGACAGGGTTTTAAGGTCAAATAGATTTGGGGAACGGTTATATTATATATCCTTCTAAGAGATTTGTAATGCCTTTGTACATTATGAAGAAGTAGGCTTCAAATTTAACTGTGCATTGGAATTGTTGGAGTGCTGACTGAAAATGCAAACCCCATTGCCATAAGACCCAGTTATCACCCAGGAGTGTCATGTTTTGACCATCACCTTATGTAATGATGTGGACAGTTCGTGCAAGACCAGAACTTTAAGAAGTTGCATATTAAAGGCTTTGAGAAGAACTACTTTAAATACAACTGGTTAATTTTCAAAGAAACTTTTCCCCTGAACATGCATGACCCACAAACACCATTGTTCCTAAAATATACTTTGGGGTACCTTATACTTTGCAGGAAACTTTCTGCATTCATCATGTTTTTTGAGCTTGACTTTATACAATTATTTGTTAATTTTTCAAAGGCTGAATGCAAGCATGATCACAACACAAGCTGGTTGTATTATCACAACAAAATAGAAAAATTATAATATTCTAGGGAAATGTTAGATTCCAGGTCCTATTCAAACCCATAGAACATAAAAAGAAATGCATTTCTTAGTGTGCAAGATTCCTCTGTGCATCTGCTTAAAATTCTTTGGAATAATGTGGTCAAGGTTTTGACTACTGATTTCTCCTATTATTATTTTTATCTTACCTTTCGACTCTAATAGGCTTATATAGAAGAAGGGGCAATGTGTAACCATTTTGGAGCTTCAATCAAATATGTCTAAATCTGATCATATGAAAAATCAGGCATTTATTAAAATTCTGAAGTACTAAAATATTTTCATAGCCAATGTTTGTGTTATTCAATTATTATTTACTCAGAGATTTCATATTGACCACTTGTTATCTGCTGGCATGAAGCTGAGATCTAGAGCTGATAAATGTAGTCTCTGTCTTCAAGGAAATGAAGAGCCAGACATGCTTATACATTTAAAAACAATCTTAAGTGATATAATTTTTATATACATTGTGCCTTTAAAGCAGGAAAGTATGACTGAGTCTACCTCGTGGTGGAAATGACATTCTAGGAAGGGAATGAGTAGCTGGTTGTCAAGATGTCACAGTGGAGACTTTTATGAAGGTGGGATGACATACGTATGGACATGGAATGGTAAAAAAACATGGTGTGTATTCAAATAAAAGCAATATAGTGCAAGAATAGCAAGCATAGAAAAATAACATTACTCTAAAATCCAAATTGGAGTAAGTCTCCTTTGGAACCTCTTTATTTATCATCTACTTGTAGAATTTATAGGATGTTAGTATGATGCCCTCTTAGATCTCCTCCCCCTATTAGATCCCAAGGAAACAAACTGAGTTGTTTATGTTCAGAGCTACCCATGGCCAGGGACTATTAAACTCCTAGGCTCTGTTGTACACATAGAAAGGATTACAGGCAATCACCCCGCCCCCCAAAAGAAACATATACTTACAATAAATGATTTTTGTAGTTACTTTTAAAAAGTGTTTACTCCCTCTCTCTGACCCTCCCCCATTCATGCTCTGTCTCTCTCTGTCTCAAAAATAAATAAACGTTAAACAAATTTTTTTTTTTAAAAAGGGGGCACCTGGGTGGCTCAGTCGGTTAAGTGGCCGACTTCGGCTCAGGTCATGATCTCGCGGTCCGTGAGTTCGAGCCCCGCGTTGGGCTCTGTGCTGAGGGCTGAGCCTGGAGCCTGTTTCAGATTCTGTGTCTCCCTCTCTCTGACCCTCCCCGTTCATGCTCTGTCTCTCTCTGTCTCAAAAATAAATAAACGTTAAAAAATTTTTTAAAAAGTGTTTAAAATAAAGAGAAAGAAAAAAGGGAGGAAGGAAGAATGAGAGATAGTATGGAAAGAGAAGAGAAGCAGACAAGGAAGGAGAGAAGAAAGGGATGGAGAGAATGATAGAGCATGGGAGAGAGAGAAGGAAGAGAAGTTCAATATTTTAACCTTAGTTAAAACGGAAATGAAGCCCAATTGGAATACACTGCCAGCAACTCTTCTTCAAAACTGTTGAGGCTAACAAGTAAGATGAGAATTCCTGGTTAGTAAAATCTAAGATCTTATCTTCCAAAATATAATCTTTTTTAAGGTAGTGAGGATTTTTTTTCTACACAGATTGATGATTATATTGTTTAAATTGCTTCCTAGCTTGCAATATTGATGTTCCTGCAGGCATATGGACGACTGACATATTTAATATCTTAGGGTCTAGACACTTCACAGATATAGTAGTTTATAATTCTTTACTTCCGTTTAAGTGCTTTTACAAAGAATTTTCCATTGGAATGGAATTTTGTTGTAGTAGCTGACTGTCCTAAGCACCACTGAGATTCCTGAACCAACTGTGAATGATTGATCTCTCCTTGGGATCCCACTCAGGTTGCGATGAATTTATTTTGTCCCTAGCTCGCCCTTCCAACCTGCATCAAAGGGAAAGAAGTTTTACAGAGGGAAGAATTCAAGGGAATTTTTCTATCCCTTTCTTCATTTAACTTAACTTCACTGATCTATTTTCATTTGCAGCTTTTACAAGAGGGCAGGACCTGTTCAATGAAGCACAAAGACAATCCCCCAACCAATGCTACAGTAGAGCCAGTGACTACCCCACAGGTATTTTATTTGTTTGCTTGTTTTGATTATGTCAGAAAGAACTTGAATCCTTTGACCCCCATGGTTTTCTCTGTGTCTATAGCTGAAACAGGGGTGTTGTATTGACTAATACAAGATACCTCCTTCACCTAGTGTCTTTGGACACTGTGCCTGCAACTAAGATTTTGGCGTGATCATCTCAGAACCTCAGAAGAACAAGGGTGAAAGAGGTACACCCCACCACATACACACAACCAAGAAACATACCAAAAATATACAGAGAACAAAAAACATGCATCTGTTCCTTATGGAACAAAAAAAGATAAGAGGATTTGGGGAAGCAGATGAGGGAGAAAGAAGTACATATCCCCAACAAAAACAAACAACAAACACAGTTCAGGAACTTAATTATGAACTTCTTTCTGTACTGTTCTTTATATGACCAAAAATATTATATCATAATAATTTGTAGGGTTCATTTCACTTAATACAACATTTCCTAACTTATGGGTTAATCAGAGTTGAATGGTTTGGCCAAAGTTTTCTCAAAATAGTTTTTGAAATACCTTGCAACTTGTTGACAGTATTTTTTGTACTTCCATGAATTATAAATATGGACATATTTACACTTATTTCATTTGGGTCTAGCATTCACTTGTCTGTAGGATATTTGTTGAGATAAAAAATTTATATTACTATTCTGTTAAGATTTTAATTTTCCCTTAAATGTATATTTATCGCAACTATCCTAAATGTCTTTTCTGTATTGTTTGACAGAAATTGCAAATCCTTCCTTGTACTGAATGTGAGGTGAAGAAAAACCCGGAAAAACAATTGACCAACTTTGAAGGGAGGGCAACTAGAGAAGAAAAAATACTGTAAATATCAAGAAACTGTGTTAAAAACATCCATTTATGATTGTCTTCATACTCTTTTTCAACCACAAGCTTGATGGAAATACTAAGTTTTTAAAGCATGCAACTTTTTCACAATTTTATGTAACTTTATATAGTCTAAAAATTTTCCAAAAGATTCCAGGCCAATGATGATCCTTGAGCAATAACCTAATTAAAATGGATATCCACAGTCTTAAATAGTCATTGTCATCAGTAAATTGCCCAGTATGGACTGCTCAGTTTTGATCTCAAATGCAGTATGACATTTAATTCTTCTGGTTCATTGGCTATCTAGTAGTTTTATCATCTAGTTTTGAAATTAATTGGAGGATGATAAAATGTTGTGGATCCTTGGCATTCTTAGAATCCAAATTGCAACCATATCATAAAAATTTGTCCACATTGGCCAATGGGAGTCACTTTCTTTAAGGTTGGAATCGGTGTCAACCTATTGTTTATATGAGGGTGTTATTGCTATACTTCTTGTTATTTTGAACCATGTCTAAGTAATGTCAAGACAATACTTTCAGATTTTTAGTCAGCTAATAAAATTTACAAAATGTGTTTGGTATGATGTAGACAAAACATCTGGATGAATATCTAAATTTCTGACATAATTGATGAGATTTTTTTTTTTTTTTTTTGGCATTCTATAGACACATCCCTATGGTTGTCTGCTGGAATTACTCCACGTTAGGAATTGAGTTCTTTGAAAGGCTTGGCAAGATTTTTTTTCAATGAAATTGGGTAGTGGAATGTGGGATGCCAAGAGGGTTGAAAAACATAAATATGCAAGCAGATAATATACATTTTAAAATGGGGATTTGATGAAAGTAAAACAGCCATATAGAACCAATAAACCCAGATTTATATATTTTGAAAACAAAAGTATTACTAAGACAAGTCAATGGTTGTGATCACCTTTGAAGTTGGGTCTCTGCATAGGAATACCACTAATTAAAGAAATGCACTCCTGAATAATCTGAATGTAGCTCAGAAGCAGCAGGAATTGATACCTAAATCCTATTTGATTGATACAATTGAAATAGCATCAAACTTAAAGACTCAAGTTAATGGGTTAAATGATACAGTAAAGTTGTCTGCACTGAATATATTCACTTCTCCTGGATAGATCCCATTTTGCAAATACACAAAGTATATAAAACCACTGGTTTTATAGAAAGGATCTGCCAAACCACAATTAATATATTTGGAGCACTGTGTCCTGGCATGCTATCTTAGAAGATATTGTTAATTTAAGAAAGAGAAGGGAGGGAGGGAGGAAGGAAAGAAAGAAAGAAAGAAAGAAAGAAAGAAAGAAAGAAAGAAAGAAAGAAAGAGAAAGAAAGAGAAAAAGAGAAAAAGAAGAAAGAAAGGGAGGAAAGGAGGAAGAGAGAGAGAGAAGATCGGAGGGAATTTGTAATCAATAGATGGACTTAAATTCTGGTATATAATGGCACACCTTTGATCATAATGACATATTCCAGGAAATTAGGTAATTTGGAAAAATGGCAAACTATCATAAATAGTATAAGTATTACTGTGATATGATCATGTAGCAGTTATACTTGTGGAGTAATTCAATGTCATTCATCAGTATTATTTTTTTAGATTATGGGCTACCCAAGAAGAAAAGAGACTGTACTTTGTAGATGGTCCATTAGAGGTTTCAGATGAAGAGACCAGGATAGAAGACAAAAATCAAGGTCTAAAGTTCCTACTGACTCCTCAGCTCTAAAACTCACTTAATTCTGTGAGATGGAATATTATTAATTTCCAAGTTCTGTTGCTTATAATTTCCCCATTGTGCCTAAAATCCCTAACCATCCCCAAAGGTTTATAGAAGGAAAGAAGATAATTTAGTTTTCATTTAGGTTCACTTCCCCACCCCCACCCTGTGCTCCAATTTCTCTCCTGGACTCTATAGACCCTGTGGAAAATTAATCACCATTTTACCTTAGCACACGTTTTGAGGCATCTTTGGAACTAATGAAAAGAGAAGCAAGCTGATATGTTCTGGGATTTTTAGAACATGCTAAAAGATGAGAATTTGGCTTAATATGAATCAACTTTGAACAGCCTCATTTGTAAAATTTTCCTATGCTCTAGATCTCTACTCTAGTGTGTGACAATAATCAATCTGTTTCTCTCAATTACTGGCATGATCAAGTGGGCTTTACATGAGCATAATGTATACATATTTTTCTTTAAGAATAGATAGCATTATGCATCCTGCAGAGTTTACTGGGGTATATTCATTGCATTACTTGTTTCAAAACAAAAAAAATTGCAGCAGAAGTGCTTTATAAATATTTAGAAATATTCTGGGAGTTCCTTTTAATAGTCAAGCATGGAATTTCTTTTTTCTTAGTATGTGTGATTTTAACGAACACATTTTATTTCTCTCAATTCTTTAATTGCTTTAAAATAGCATCAGAAAGGCTTAAAATGCTTTACTTACATGTGTGGCTTTGTCCATAAAAGATGCCATTACTTATTATTTCTTTTAGTTAGCAGCTACACAAATTGATGTTGTTCTTGAGGAGTTAATATTCCTAGCCTAACTACCCTCATGGGGAAGAACATATTAAACTAAATGCTGAATTCAGATACTATAACTGTGCCTATAATGGTAAACAGTGAAAGATAACTTAACCTTTGCAGAGTATAAATGGACTCCTACTGAGAAATTAACATCCTTTCCAATGGAATAATTTGTTTCAATATAGGTACTAACAAAACTAACAAAAACATATTTCTCTAGCTATATTAAAATACTAGTCAATGCTATATATGCAAAGTTAGGAATTTGTTTTGGACTTTGTGTCTCCTTTTATATGCATTAACTATGTAAATTGGGTGAGTGCCTAAAATGTGTAAGACCTAACTGAATGCTGATTATGTCTATCCAATGCCAACATGCTCAGAAACAAAGTGAATAATTCAGAAACTCATCTAGATGTGGTTTTCTGTGTGATCTTAAATCTCTGACTACTGAATATACTAGATGGCTAACCTTTTTTATTCCCTTTATTCTTTAAGCGGATATTTAGCATTATAGTGTTATTTCAGACACAATTCTATTTCATAAAATATACTGGATTACAAGTCTAAGACAGTTATAAGAAAAGCACACCTTTACTGTTTTAGATTACAGTGTGGATAGCTGGATTAAAACAATTATTTGTGAACTTTGCTATAATGGAATCTTATTTTTATAGCTCAGGTACTATAATTAGCACTAATTGCAAGCAGAGGCTGAAATTATTATTGACACCGTAGAAAAAAGTGAGCTGGCCAGACCTGGAGAGTTATGAAAACATATACTTGTTTGCTTAGGGGACATTTTTGTAGTCATATGTACAGTCTTAAATTTCCCCAAACTATTTGTTGGATTATGTTACATAATATTAATGGTCAATGATGAAGAATAAAAGTTACTGAAAGATGGCCTATTTTTGCTCAATAAAGATTTGTTACCAAGACTGCAATGTATATCCTCCTACATAAGCTAATCGAAAAAGCAAATATGAACATTAAAAATAGTACTTGCTTCTGTGTATCAAGAGCTAAGGACCTTCGTAAAATGTCACCCTGAGAGTATCTTCAAACTCTTTGCCAATGCCCCAGAAATCCTTCATTTCATTTAGAGGTGTTTTGTTTTGTTTTGTTTTGTTTTGTTTTGTTTTGTTTTGTTTTGTTTCGTTTAATAGAGTTTCCTGATGACAAAGATTTGTGTCCTTTTGTTTGCAAATGAGTTTCAAGCACTTAGAACTGGCTTCCTCATAGAAGGTGCTCAAATATTTGTTGAATGAATTAATTCAGAACCTGAAGCAGCAAGGGAAGAAAAAGGAAGCAGAAGGAAGCATATTCTCCTGTGATAATAGGGAATCATAAGATGTAGTCTTTTAGGAAGAGAAAATAAATACAATGTTTTAGTTTTGTTTTTTTGTTTTGTTTTGTTTTCAGACTATTTGTCCTTGCTTTTTTCTCTGAAAGATATATCTATGGGCCCGTGGCTGTGACTTCTAGCAAAGTAGATGTGGCATTTCTGGATGAATTTTGGAATGCTGCTCGATGTGATAGACACAATTCACCTGGCATAGGTGCGTCTTTAATTGGAATCTACCTTTGACATTCGCCTGGATGGAGGCAGGGCCACTTAATTTCTTTTAGTATTAGTTTCTAACCTCTTGGGCCTTAAATTGTTGGACTTAAATCAGAGATTTTCTTCTGCATTCTGCTGCATTCATACTCCTAGTCCTAAAGCAGACACAGCTCCAGGACTGTGAGGATGGGGGCTCTGGCCTCCATAAACCCTCACTTTCAACTAGAGTACCTATTCTTTTATATAATGTATTTGTTGGGCTTCCACATTCTCAATATACTTTTAATGAAGAAAGGGAGCCCAAGACTAATGTGATTTGAAAAACCCAGAATAAAATAATCTCTGTGATCCCTTCTCCCCATTTGTTCCTTCAGTCAGCCAGCCATTCAGTTACTCAAAAAATATTTGTTGAGATTCTAAAATGTTCCTATTCCTTTTTTTTTTTTTGGTTAAAAAAAGCAATGGCAAGAGAAAGTAATAATTATGAATTCTAATATTGCACATAGTAGGTGCCAGCCACTGTTTTTTAGATCTTTTGAAAAAAAATGATTAAATATTCTAGGCTTCTTTGAGACCAATATTACAGTTATCTTTATTTCACAGAGGAAATTGAAGTAGAAAAATGTTAATTGCATTGCCCAAGATGTCACGGGAAGAAGGAGAGGTTGCATATAGACCTGGCAGTGAGTTGCTGGAATCCCATGTGCTTCACCCCATTACCACATTGCGTCTCCTCAAAGGCCAGAGTCCTGCCTTCTTGGAACTTACGGTTTAGAAGAAGAGACATCACTAATGAAGGAAACACACAGATAAATGCATGACTGTCTAGGACAGGAACATTGTTCCTTTTTCCCCTTCAAGTTTTTTCATCTGGTTTAAGAATTAACTTGACACGAGACAGATGAACAGGAATAAAAAAAAAAAAAAAACACCAAAATTTTATTACGTGTGCATAATGAAATTGAATCCTAGAGAAATCGCCAAAGCAGGCAGTTTTTATACTTTCTTAGACAAAGAGGCAATAAATCTGTGAGAAATTGACAGGACAAGGAAAACTTAATTTTGAAAGCTGCAGTTAATAAGGAATTTTAAACAGAATTAGGACTGGGGTAGTAAATTAGTAGAAAATAACAAGGGATGTTTATACAGCCTTTATGGGTCTGAATTTCTTATCTCTGGTGATGAGGATTTTCTTTACCTCCTGGTACAAGGAGGGTAACTTTCACATGAGAGATTTATATCTCATTTTCTGGAGACAGAGTGGGGGAGGGTCATAGGGTGCATTTTGCATTGCTATTTCTTAAGAACTTTCATTTAAAATCATCAGTATGCCAAAGTGGCACATTTTGGGGTAGCCAGCACTCGGCCTCTAAAATTGCTATGAAAACAAAACAAAACAAGACAGGGTCCTCTTGACTGCATGCCACAAGACAGGGAGAAGCATGTGAACGTATCTTGTATGTGTGAAGTCTCCCCCGAGAGAATTCTATTAAACTGAGATTAATGAATATATAATATTTTGCGTGGATGTCCAAAGCTTCAAACGTAATTTTTTTTGTTGTTCCTAGATACTAGCTAACAATATTTTAAAGAGGATATTTGAGGTGAAATAACTAGAGAGTTGTGAATTAGTGCTTTTCAAAAAACAAAAGCATCCTATGGGAAAATTGCCAATGCTTTCTATTCCCTGAAGTCTAGGACATAGGAGTCTTTTAGGTATAGATGACAAAGCAATGTGGATTTCTTCCATGAAAAACTTCCAAACAGGTTTCTTCTGTTTTCTGTCACAAAAATAGAAATTTTATTTCTCAGCCTTATACTTGAGGTAGTGCCTCCCTGCACGCCCCCTCAGAAGAGCCATACATTTGCTAGCACAATGATTGGCCCACGGTGTCTGTATGGTACTTCTCTAGTGCTGTGATGCCATTTGCATCAGAAGTAATTGTGGTGTGCATGTTTCCCCCTTTCCCCACTCCTAAATTCCTTAATTCCTTTGAGAACACCATTTCACTTCATGTCGTAGGGATACTGACATCCTGGGAAGGTCATAAATGCAATATATTTGTTCCTAGAAAATCAGACTCTATTTGGGGCTCCAGGAAGAAGCAGTTAACCTGTGCACTTGACTAACTGACGAATGAACATACATTCACAGGCAATATTTCTACCGAGGGTGAGAAGAAAAAAGAGTAATCTGTAGTGGGTCATGCCCTTTTTCTGACTCTGGCTTATATTTACCACTTTTTCATGATAAAGTGCCCATTGAAATTAAGTCAAGAGATGGATATTCAGCAGAAAGTCCCAGCTGGAATTTAGAAGATGCAGCAGAATTGAGCAGAAGATGAACACTCCTAATAAGTTCCTGTTAAATTAGCATCGTGTTCAAAATGATAAGTTGGTGCTTTTTACCCTGCAAATTTCTGTTTTACTTCTTTATACTTCTTCAGTCTTGATCCCAAAGTTTAAAGATTTGGGGGCTGGAAATCCCCAAAGCTGCTCCTCAAGTCTTTCCTTGGAATAATGTGTCAAGTATGTAAATCTTAATGTCTGCTTGGCAGAAAGTTCACAACTTTTTAAATGGTCATGTTTCCAACATGAGTAAAATGAGATGCTGACAATTTGCTTAGCCACTGGTAATGACTTCAGGTGATTCTGACTCCATGAAAAAAGAACAACACAATATGGATAAAAGGAACAGGTAATGAAGAGCGCATTTTAAATCTATTCTTTAAGTCCCTGACATAGATCCTTCTTAAGTAGATGTGGCATAAATAAAATTGAATATATTTACTGCATATGTTTCTGGTCATTTATTACACAGCAAATAAGTAAATAGTTTAATGCATATTAGAACAATTAATGTTTGCAAATTTGAAAAAGTTATGAGATAAAGAATAAACATCTTCTGAATCAGTGGAAATGAGGACCAGCTAGATGTGTTGAAAAAAGTAAATTAGACCATTATTAAGTTGACGTAATGACTCTTACCAGCCTTGGCAAAGAATGTACACGGGGCGCCTGGGTGGCTCAGTTGGTTAAATGTCGAACTTTGGCTCAGGTCATGATCTCGAGGTTCCTGAGTTCGAGTCCCAAACTGGGCTATGCTGACAGCTCAGAGCCTGGAGCCTGCTTCAGATTCTGTGTCCCTCTCTCTCTCTGCCCCATCCCTGCTTGTTCTCTGTCTCTTTCAAAAATGAATAAAACATTTAAGAAAATGCACCTTCTCATTTTATCCTCCTGGTTGTATATTAAGCAGCCTGTTTATGTGTTTTATGTGTTTATGCATTTCCACCTTGATATAATTAAAGAGATAAGAAGGTAGGGGAAATATGAACCCTAAAAAAACTCTCGTCTTTATTCCCATAATGGAGACACAGACTAGTTGTTTGAATGAAGGCATGGAACAAATCTTCCTTCCCTACAGTGCTAATCCTACTGTCTGCCATTTCCTCTTTCATTTTACTTTATTTGGTGGGAGGTGTCAGGGTATGCATTTAAAGGTCGCTTTGTTTTTGTTTCTGTTTTTGTTTTTTTGTATTGGAATTCACAAATTCAGAGATTTCTAGGGTACATTTGTTTTATCTATGGACATACCATCTAGTAACTTAATCCTAACAATTATTCATGTATCTTCTCATATAGTGTATGTGTGCTGTATGTTTTTATGCATGCTCCTGTTTGCAATATACATTGCAAGCATCATTGTAGTGATAGCCATACACATCTATGCTTACTGGAATTTTTTAACATCATTATTGGTAGTTGCATAAATTTAGTATATGAATACCTTCATATGTTTACTTCTCTATCCACATATGTATGTGTCTGTATTCATGTGTTCATGGATATAAATTCAGCAAAATATGCATATACCATTCAGATGCCTTTTTTTCTGCCCTAATTTCATTCCTATTTACATCTTTCATGTCGTTTTAACACAGGAATTGTCTTTTTTCTTCTTTCCAAGTTTTTATTTAAATTCCAGTTAGATGACATACATCTTGTTTCAGATTAACACAAGAATTTTAAAAGCTTAATAGATAACTGTGTATGTGTAGTTAAGTAACCATCCAACACAGTTGCAATGAATACAATATGCTAATTTAGGCTGTACAAATGGACACAACAAATTAGCGTCTCAAATCAGCCATTAGATACAGTCATCCCCATCCCTCTTATACACAGGTGTGGCTCATATACTTCTTCACATCTATTGCTTTGTGTAAGGTTTGACCTAGACTAGGGAATTATATTTGCTAGATGTTCTAAAAGGGGGAATTCTTTTTAGCATGGTTTTGTATGCATGGAGACTCAAAGGAATTTTAACACCTATCCTTATGGTAACCAAAGTATGTTTTATTTGGAGAAAGTGAGGTGAGTAATTACACTATCCACTTTGACTATACTAGAGCAAAGGTACACAGTTAGAGAAATAAGAATGAAGTCAAGGAAAGTTCATTTCTCTCAAATGATAATGAGAGAATGTCCTCAATGACAGGGAATTGTAGGAATTTCCAGGAATTGTTGTAGAAATCACAACATATTTGAAAATATAAGAAAATTATATTTTCTGTTTATAAGAAAATACTTTGCTGAAGTTTTTTTGTTTTTCCTTTTAAAATAAAGTTACACAGTTACTTTGTTCTCTAAGTGTTTAATTTGAAATTTGGGTTAAGTACAGTTAAGTGCATGGCTATATTTTGCAGAATGAAATACTAATTAGTCCGTGCTGCAGCTTCCAGGGGGTAATTGGCTTTTACTTAAGTTCTGGTATGCTTTGTATAATTTTCTTTTCTTGGACAAATCTGAAGACAGATTTGTCTGATTGACTTATACTGCACAATTCTAGGAACTCCCACTTCACCAGCTGACCTGGTAGGTAATTATTATTCTTTGACACATCAGAGAATGTAATGTTTTCTATTATTCCCTTAGATAGTCACAAACAATTCAAACTCACTGGTTTTCTCTAAAGGTTGACCTATGTGTTCTGTTTAGGCCAACGGTTAGGCAGACATGATGGTGGTGGTAGATTTATAAAAGAAATCTTCTGAAACCTTCCTGAGATTGGGTCTCAATTTTGTGTCTTGGAACACACTACTTCCAGGTCAACTATTCTAAAAGTTACTTTGCTGCATACATGTGGGGAATAAGGTTAGGAATTCTCTGAGCTTGCACCAGTGGGTTAACAAGGTTCAGGGTGGAAAGCTGTCACAGGGCGAAAGCACCCGGCATAGGACAAAGCATAGAGAGGAAAGCCGCTTCCACAGGACAAAAGTATCTGAGAACAAGTAGAGGTGGAAAGCTGCCGCAGCAGGGCGAAAGTGCCTAGGATTCATCGTTAAGTAAAGCAAAGCATAGACCCAAACGCCGCTACAGGGTGAAAGTGCCCAGAGACACTTGCTAATTAGCAAGAAAAATGCCTTGTTAACCCTCAGGTAGCAGGCTCTGTCTTAGCCCCTGCACAAGTTAAGATAAACAGACACAGTGCCTGGTGCTTGCTGTAAACAGCCGTCTGCTCGGAGCCGGGACTTTGATTTGTATTGACCCTAACTCCTAACATGCACACCTTCGAAACCCCTTTCCTTCACACACATGAGTTAATGATCACTGTTTTATTGTCTCTTTCTGCACGTCCATCAGGTATGTAAGCCTTCTGATTCTAATAAATAGAGCAAGGACCCTTACTCAGAGCTCTTGTCTCCTCCTGGACATTAGCCTTTCTTGTATTCAGTTCTGTGCCCACTCTCTTGCTGGACAAGAGAGAACTCCAGACTCAAAGTCTGTGACACATACATATATCTAAACCTTTAGGTGTACACACATTACTACACTAGAACTGGTATGACATCATTATAAGAGAAGACTTTGGAGTCAAACTTTGCATTAAATTCTTCATGCAGCTTAATTATGTGACCTCAAAAAAGTAGCTAACCTCTGTGTGTTTCAGAGTCTTCACTGGTAAATTGGGAATTATGAGATGGCATAACTTGTGATGATAATAGCTGTTTCCAAAGAGTAATAATAATAGCTATTTTCATTAAATATTAAATGAGAACATAAATAGGGCAAATAATAAGCATTTTACAAATATGACTTATTCCTATTTTAAAGGTATCTACACATACCTAAATTCATTCAGAGATGCCAAAAAGGAAAATTATTATGCATATGGAGCTGGATACATGTATGGTACATCTCTCTCTCTCTCACTGTGTGTGTGTGTGTGTGTGTGTGTGTGTGTGTGCGTGTGTCTTGTTTCCAAAAAAACTCTCCTAATTGTGCCTGTCTGAAGAAAAAGACTGGATTTGTCCAGATAGTGCAAGGTGAATGAGTCAAGATATGATCTTCCTTTTAAAATTTGTGGGTAATGTGGCATCAGTCGCCTCTCCATTTATTCACATAATATCACCACACAACTTTTCTTTTCAAGCCATCTAATTTCTGTCTCCTATTGAGAGTCTAAAATACTAATTAAGGGACTCTGCTTATTTGCTTCCTAAAAATTTTATAGGCATATAATTATTTTCTTTACCCATCTGGTGTGAGTTATTTCTTAGATTTTTTTTTATTATTTCTCTTAATAGGTAATGAATAACATCTGAAGGAAAATGAGAGGAAATTTACCCTAACTCACAACCATAATAATTTTAGTAAGATGTATATATCATTGCCTATAATCCAGGGAAACATGAAGAAGTTCTTTTTAAAAATTAAATGAGTGGGTATATGAATAGAATATTTACATGTTCCAATGATACTTTTCTGTAGAAGAAGAAAAATATATGCATTCCAGATTGTCTTTTGCTTTCCAAGTTTTAAACTTGCAGAAACCCAGTACTAGTTTTGCTGGGGCCTTAAAAAAACCAATAAAACATTAATCAAAACCAAGCCTCATTTCAGATTTTATGGTAGAAATGATTCTACGCACATTCATTACTTTTTTGAAATTAGATTTTTATTCTCATTTGGGAAATAGAAGCATCCACTTTCCTTTTCAATCTTTCTTCATTCCCACTTCAAAGCTTCAAAGCCTAGTGGACTTCTTTATACCCTCCCTTTTTCCAATTCTCTCTTTTATTAAAGGAAAGTATGTGAACAGACTTCTTCCTGATGTACCCTGAAATTTCTTTTGAGGGAGTAAATGAGATAAGGTCTCTGTGGACCTAAAAGCCCCTTGAAAAGTTTAGAATTCTTACAACCACTCATTAAATACAAAGTTTTTATACTTCTAAACTACTCAGACAGTTTTCTAAATTGTCATTCCATATCACCCTTGACCCCATGATCTACTCACCGCATAGTGTCCTTACTGATTCTTTAAAAAGAAATGGGACGCTTGGGTGGCTCAGTCGGTGAAGCGTCCAACTCTCAGTTTCAGCTCAGGTCATGATCATGGTTTCATGAGTTGGAGGCCCGCATCGGGCTCTGCACTGACCGTGCGGAGCCTGCTTGCGATTCTCTCTCTCCCTCTCTCTCTCTGCCCCTTCCCCACTCACACTGTCTCTGTCTCTCAAAATAAATAAAATTCTAAACATATTTTTAAAAGGTTACCTCATGACATTCCTCTCCTTAAAACTATCCAGTTGTTTTCAGGATCACTGAGAATTCTGTTTTAAAAAACTTGACACTCATCATGGCTTATGAGGCTCTGCATCTTCATTTCCCATCACCCTCTCCATGGCTCACTTGGCATTTCTACCAGCTTCTTTGCTGTGCAATAAACTTGCCATGTATTTAGTAACTGCCAATTTCTCCGACTGGGATGTTGTTTTTCTAAATATTTATTCAGCGTACTCGATTCTATTACTCTACTCAATTATTTCTGTATAAGAAGGATTATCCTTGATTTTCCTACCAAAAATAAGGACCACTGATGTCACTACCCTGCTGCCATTGCTGTCTATCCCCTAGTCTGTCCCCTCTGCATAAATTGCACCACTGTATGACATTGTATTACATACGTACTTGGATATATGTTTTGTCAGTGCCTACTTCTAAAATGCCATCTCCAGGAAAGTAGGGCTTCGTCTGTTTTCTCCATTGCCTTATCCCCAGAATCTGACACAAGTAGGTGTTCAATGGACTCTTTCTCAAAGAGCTTTAAAGCTTTCTCGTGAGGGGCAGTGAGCTGAGACTCACTCTAAAGATTGAAAGAAAAAGAAAATCCTTAGTCCGGTCCATAGGTTGTGACTTGAAGGATATTCAGCTTTATTGGCCTTGCATAAGTCACTCCAGATAGTAGAAGAGTGGTTTAGGTGTTTATATTTTATGGAGCTATAAGTTCTGGCGCTTACCCTCCTCCACCCAAATTTCCCTAAAATCCCTGATGGAAGTAAGCACTAAAAAATGAAAACACATAAAAAGCTTGACTCTAAACTTAATATAGAAAGAGAATGGATGTAGCATTTCCAACATAGAAAAAAAGGATTTGAAGCAAGGATAGGTGAGTTGTAGCAAAATTTTGTTGTTATAGGAGATCATCTTATCATCTTATCAGATCATCTTATCATCTTCAATAAGATTATTTAATCTTAGCAGATTAAAATGCTTTAGGTGACTTGCTCAAGGCACATGAAACCAGAACCCAGAAAGTCAGTATTTCCATACCCACCTAGCACCTGATGGACCCCTGCACCCAACCTGAACATTAGCATTGCACAAGCCCGGTCCTGGTCCATACCCTAGATTTACTGAAACAGATTTTCTTGTGCTGGAGCTGAGGACTCTGAATTTTTATTTGTACTCAAGACGAACCTTTGTGAACTGAAGTTTAAAGCACTGAAGTATGTGTGACATGCCACCTATATAATTTCTATTCCTTAAATTCCAGAGTTGGCTCACTTTCCTGTTTTGACATTGGCCTGGCTATACAAATCTGCCCTCTTCTAAGGTGTTTTTTTTTTTTTTTTTTCCTTTCACTACACTTACAGATTCTTTATGATAGAAAATATGCCCCACCGCCTTTCAAATACTGCAGCTTTTCAGCCAGGGGTGAAGCAAAGTTGCTAGTCTCCCCATTTCTGGTCTCCTTCTGATACAGATACAAGCATGCCAGATGATGTCACCCAGTTGGCAAGGCAATGGCTTTGTTCCACCTTCCTGCCTGGATGTATTAAAATATTGAACATGGTCACTGACAGCTGATAATGCTAATAATTATTTCAATTGCAATTATCTAACTGACTGCCATGGAGGAGGACTGTAATGGGGTTTCCGTAGCAACAGTCCCTTTGGAAGCAACCGATTTCATTATTTTTATGGAATTGAAAACTGTTTCGAACTGTGATTTTATTTCCCCCTTCAGGATAAGGAGTTTTTGTAGTTGGCAATAGATGTTAGCTATTGCAGGGAACTACAGATTTTAGAGGAGGAACAAAAGCTGAAGACCTAACCAGGAAAAGAGGATTAGAGAGGGAAATAACTTGTAGGAGCTAGAAGTTTGCCTTCACCATTGTCAGTAAAGTAACAAATTAGTCATTACTGATGACTGTGAGAGGAATTATAATGTGAGAATTTCCAGCAAGTTTGCTGGTGGGTAGGTCATTAAGGAACCTGAACTTAGACCATTTCTTGAATATATTATAATGCTGGCCTCAGGCCCTTCCACACCTTCAAAGAAGATTAAGAAGTGCAGCTTGCCTTGAATTCAGTGAAGTTATTTTGTATCCCTCAAGAGGCAGCAGAAATTCCAAAACTTTTATTTTTTCTTGAGTGACCTTTGAATCAAGTTACTAACCTAAATCTTTAATAAAGAGCTGGGATCGAAGGGAATACAATGCAAATCAAACATGTCACTCTTGTGGCACCTGGGTGGTTCAGTCCGTTAAGCATCCGACTTCAGCTCAGGGCATGATCTCATGGCTCGTGAGTTCAAGACCCATGTCGGGCTCTGTGCTGACAGCTCGGAGCCTGGAGCCTGCTTCAGATTCTGTGTCTCCCTCTATCTTTCCTCCTTCTCCACTTGTGCTCTGTGTCTCTCAAAAATAAATAGAATGTTGGGGTGCCTGGGGGGCTCAGTTGGTTAAGTGTCCAACTTCGGCTCAGGTCATGATCACACAGCTCGTGAGTTCGAGTCCCACGTCGGGCTCTGTGCTGCCAGCTCTGAACCTGGAACCTGGGGCCTGCTATGGATTCTGTGCCTCCCTAGCTCCCTAGCTGCGCCTCCCCCACTCATATTCTCTCTCTCTCTCTCTCTCTCTTGCTCCAAAAATACATAAATATGAAATATATACATGCCACTCTTATTCTCAAGTGTCCATCACTTAAAGTGCAAACTTCTCACCAAGAACCACAAAGCCCTACAAGATCTGGCCTCTGGTTATTTCAAACTTGACCATATCCCTTGCCACCTGCTCACTGCTTCTCTCACTGCTCTCTGGCAAAATGGCTGACAAAATGCTTACACTTACTAGGAAAACCTAGCCAGTTCTCCTAATCGTAATAGCAAACACTCACATGGTTCTTATAATGTTCCAGTAGTTCTAACCAATCATATGTATGTTCACCACAACCAGTGAGGTAAGTTGTATCAACTTGCCATTTTATGCCTGAAGACACTGAAGTACAGAGAATTTAACTAACTCATCCAAGATCACGTACCTAAGAAGTTAGCAAAGTTGGGTTTGAACCCAGGCAGTCTGATTTCAGAGTTGCTCTTCTACAAACCAGACCACAACTCTCCCTTGCTTCATGTACTCCAATGTCTGGCTATCACACTTCAAATAAAATCCAGTGTAGGGGTTCTTTGAGTTCCAGTTCCTGTCCTATCCCTTTAAGCCTGTCCTCCCCCGTAAAACCAGCTACATAATACGCGGGGCCCAAGGCAGAGTGAAAATATGGAAGAACTGTTAAAAAATTATGAATGGTTTCATGACAGTGACAGGAGAGCTAGAAGTAAAGGAGGGTGACACAGGGGCAGAAAGAACTTTTGAGAAAGCAGTGGCATAAAGCCGTTTCAAATTCCACTTAAAAATAATTAATCTTGGCATCTAATAACCTCAGTGAACTCTCTTGAATTTAAAGTCAAAGAAATCCAGATCTTAACACTTCATAAACTGTGGAAAGCCGAAGATAAAGAGATAAAAGTGACTCGGCACATTCAAAGAATTTTCAATAGCATTAACAACGTATTTTTCATCAAAACCAGTGCACTCAGAAGGCTATGGATTACATATTCAATGCACTGAAAGGAAAGTCTGTCAACCAAGAATTTCATATCCAGCCCAAAATGGCTATATGGGGATTAATTAAAAGATTAGCATATAAATAACACTGGGAAACTTGTTGCTAGCAAACCTGCCCTACAAGGAAAAAAAAAAAAAAGCTACAAGAAGACATTTAAACTGAAATGGAAAGGCAGTAGACAGTAACTCAAATCCACATAAAGAAATAAAATGCACATAAAATGTAAAAGATAATATAAATACATTTTTCTGATAATTCTTTATTTTCTCCTGTCTTACTTAAAATACAATTGCATGGAATAATAATTAGAAGTCTGTGTTGATGGGAAATCAGTGAATAAAGGTATAATTTGTATGACAACAGTAGCTCAAAGGAAGAGGGAGGCAATGGAAGAATATAGGAGCAGTTTGTTATATTATTGACATAAAATTTTTATTAGTCTCATCTAGATTATTATAAAATAAAATGTTAACTGCAGCATCCAGATAAACCACTAAGAAAAATAAGTAAAAAAAAAAAAGGAAAAGAAATGAGAACTGAATTAAAATGGTACACTAGAAAAAATCTAACATGAAAAAATTAACTCAGAGAGAGAGAAACAAAAGAACCTGAGACATATGGAAAACAATTAGCAAAATTACACATAAATCCTACTTTATAAGTAATGACCCTAAATATAAATGGAGTAAACACTCCAAAAGGCAAGGGACGTCTGGGTGGCTCAGTTGGTTCAGCCACAGACTTCAGCTCAGGTAATTATCTCACAGTTTGTGAGTTCCAGCCCCGCGAAGGGCTCTATTCTGACAGCTTGGAGCCTGGAGCCTGCTTCGGATTCCGTGTCTCCTTTTCTCTCTGCATCTCCCCTGCTCATGCTCTGTCTCTCAAAAATAAATAAATGTTAAAAAAAAACCCTCCAAAATGCAAAATTAGCAGATTGTATAAAATAAACCTTGACCTGGGGTACTTGGGTGGCTCAGTTGGTTAAGTGTCTGGCTTCGGGAGCATCATGATCTTGAGGTTTGTGGGTTTGAGCCCTGCAGCGGGCTCTCTGCTGACAGCTCAGAGCCTGGTGCCTGCTTTTTGGATCCTGTGTCTCCCTCTCGCTCTGCCCTTCACCTGTTTGCTCTCTCTCTCTCTCAAATAAACATTAAAAAATTGTTTTTAAATAAAAAATAAATAAACCGTGACCCAACTATATGTATTGGAGATGAACTTTAGATTAAAGGACAGTTTCTATAATCATCAAGACAGCATGGTATTAGCACAAAAACAGACACATAGACCAGTGGAATAGAATAGAGACTCCAGAACAAGACCCACAAAAGTATGGCCAACTCATCTTTGACAAAGCAGGAAAGAGTATCCACTGGAAAAAAGACAGTCTGTTTAACAAATGGTGCTGGGAGAACTGGACAGCAACATGCAGAAGGTTGAAACTAGACCACTTTCTCACACCATTCACAAAAATAAACTCAAAATGGATGAAGGACCTGAATGTGAGACAGGAAACCATCAAAACCCTAGAGGAGAAAGCAGGAAAAAACCTCTCTGACCTCAGCCACAGCAATTTCTTACTTGACACATCCCCACAGGCAAAGAAATTAAAAGCAAAAATGAACTATTGGGACCTCATGAAGATAAAAAGCTTCTACACTGCAAAGGAAACAATCAACACAGCTAAAAGGCAACCAATGGAATGGGAAAAGATATTTGCAAATGACATATCGGACAAAGGGCTAGTATCCAAAATCTATAAAGAACTCACCAAACTCCACACCCGAAAAACAAATAATCCAGTGAAGAAATGGGCAGAAAACATGAATAGACACTTCTCTAAAGAAGACATCCAGATGGCCAACAGGCACGTGAAAAGATGCTCAACGTCTCTCCTCATCAGGGAAATGCAAATCAAAACCACACTGAGATATCACCTCATGCCAGAGTGGCTAAAATGAACAAATCAGGAGACTATAGATGCTGGAGAGGATGTGGAGAAACAGGAACCCTCTTGCACTGTTGGTGGGAATGCAAACTGGTGCAGCCGCTCTGGAAAACAGTGTGGAGGTTCCTCAAAAAATTAAAAATAGATCTACCCTATGACCCAGCAATAGCACTGCTAGGAATTTACCCAAGGGATACAGGAGTACTGATGCATAGGGGCACTTGTACCCCAATGTTTATAGCAGCACTCTCAACAATAGCCAAATTATGGAAAGAGCCTAAATGTCCACCAACTGATGAATGGATAAAGAAGTTGTGGTTTATATACACAATGGAATAATACTTGGCCATGAGAAAGAATGAAATATGGCCATTTGTAGCAACGTGGATGGAACTGGAGAGTGTTATGTTAAGTGAAATAAGTCATACAGAGAAAGACAGATACCATATGTTTTCGCTCTCATGTGGATCCTGAGAAACTTAAGACCATGGGGGAGGGGAAGGGGAAAAAAAAAAGAGAGGGAGGGAGCCAAACCATAAGAGACTCTTAAAAACTGAGAATAAACTGAGGGCTGGTGTGGGGTGGGAGGGAGAGGAAAGTGGGTAATGGGCATTGAGGAGGGCACCTTTTGGGATGAGCACTGGGTGTTGTATGGAGACCAATTTGACAATAAAGTTCATATTAAAAAAATAAATTAAAAAAATTAAAAAATTAAAAATAATTAAACTGTGACCCAACTATATGTGTTGGAGATGAATTTTAGTTTAAAAGACAGTTTGCAAGTAATATGATGGAAAATATAATATCATGAAAAACACAAACATGAGAAATATGAAGTTGCTATACTAATATCAGACAAAATAGACTGTAAAAGAAAAAAAAGGAGGCGCCTGGGTGGTTTAGTCGGTTAAGCGTCTGACTTCAGCTCAGGTCATGACCTCGTGGTTCGTGAGTTTGAGGTCCACATCTGACTCGGTGCTGACACCTCAGAGCCTGAACCCTGCTTCAGATTCTGTGTCCCCCTCTTTCTCTGCCTCACCCACCCCTGCTTGTCCTCTGTCTCTCTCTGTCATTCAAAAATGAATAAATGTTAAAAAATTATTTAAAAAAATAAAATAATAAGGACTTTTTATTGTTATTTTTTTAGTGTTTATTCTTGACAGAGAGACAGAGACAGAGCATGAGCTGGGGAAGGGCAGAGTGAGAGAGGGACACAGTATCTGAAGCAGGCTCCAGGTTCTGAGCTGTCAGCACTGAGCCCAACGTGGGGCTCGAACTCACAAACTGCTGATCATGACCTGAGCCGAAGTCAGACACTTAACCAACTGAGTCACCCAGGTGCCCCACAAAAAATAAGGACATTTTAGAATGATAAGATGGTTAAGCCATCAGAAAAAATACAATAATTATAAACATACATGCATCTAACATCAAAGCTCCAAGATGCATAGAGCAAAAAAGGACATACATGAAGGGAGGCATAGTTAGTTGAAAATCACTGGACATGTCAAAACCACCATGAGATACCATCTCATGCCCATTAGGATGGCTATTATAAAAAAAAAAACTGAAAAGTTTTGACAATGATGCTGAGAAATTGGAATCACTTTGACTGTTGGCAGGAATGTTAAATGATGTAGGTGCCATGGAAAACAGTTTGGTGGGCCCTCAAAAAGCTAAAGGTAGAATTCAAATGATACAGAAATTCCACCTCTGCATATACCCAAGATATATGAAAATAGGATCTCAAAGGGATATTTGTACATTCATGTTCATAGCAGCATTATTAACAGTAGCTAAAAGGTAGAAGCAATTCAGGTGTTCATTGACAATATACAATATTGACAATAAAACAATATGACAATATACAATAAAATGTTATATTCAGCCCCTAAAAAGAGAGAAACTCTGACATAATCCAACATGGTGTGAACCTTGAAAACATTATGTTAAGCATAGTAAGCCACACATACAAGGACAAATAATGTGTAATTCCATTATTCCTAGCAATACTTTGTATAAGCTTTGAACAGAGCTTACCAGGTTTTAGGCGGAAGAAAGAATGGGGAATTATTGTTTAATGGTCAGAGTTTCAGTTTTGCAAAATGAAAAAGAGTTCCATAGATTGATGGTAGTGATGGTTGCATAATATAAATATATCACTGAGCTGTTCATTTAAAAATGGTAAAGATGGTATATTTTATGTATATTATACCACGATAAAAAATTTAAAGGAAAATGCAATAGAAGATTTATGTCATTAAAAATAATAGCCATTGGAGACCTCAGTACCACATTTTCAAAAATTAATAGTATAACTGGAAAGAACATCAACAAGACGATAGAAGATTTGAACAGCACTATAAAACAAATCGATTTAACAGGTATCTATATAGCACTTGACTACCAGCAAAATATACATTTCTCTCAAGTGCACATGGATCATTCTCCAAGATAGACTGCATGCTAAGCCATAAAATAAGAATAAATAAATTTAAGATGGGTAGGATTACACAAAGTTCATTAACCATCATAGAATAATATAATAAAGAAATAGCAAAGGAGGCATCTGGGTGGCTCAGTCAGTTGAGGGCCCAACTTCGGCTCAGGTCATGATCTTGTGTCCATGGGTTCAAGCACCACATTGGGCCCTATGCTGACAGCTCAAAGCCTGGAGCTTGCTTTGGAATCTGGGTCTCCCTCTCTGCCCACTTCCTGTTAATGCTCTGTCTCTGTCTCTCAAAAAATAAAATAAAATAATGTAAAAAATTAAAAAAAAAAGAAATAGCAAAAAAACTTAGTGAGTTCATAAATATGTAAACAATTAAACAACACACTCTTAAATAACCTGTAGGTCAAGGGAAAAAAAATAAGGAAAATTAGAAAATATGTTAAGATGAATTAAGATGAAAAAACAACATAGGAAAACGAATGGGATCCAGCTAAAAGGATACACAGAGATAAATGAAATAGTCATAGAAAGGCAAACACCATAGAATTGATTTCACTCGTGTAGAATTTAAGAAACAAAATAGATGAGCATAGGGAAAAAATAGAGAGAGAGACAAATCAAGAAACAGACTCTTAGCTCTGGAGAACAAACTGATGGTTACAAGAGGGGAAGAGGATGGGGGGATGGGTTAAATAGGTGATTAGGATTAAGGAGCGCACTTGTGATGAGCACTGGGTGTTGTATGAAAGTGTTGAATCACTATATTGTATGTTAGCTAATGGGAATTTAAATAAACACTAAAAAAGTATGTACATGTAAATGCCTATATTAAAAAAGAAAAAAATTTCAATTAAAAATGTATCTCCTATTGGTTCTCCTTCTCTGAAGAACTCTGAGAAACTCTGAGAGGTGCAGATTTGGTATGAGAAGTGGTTCTACAGGAATGAAATATTAATGATGAGTTTTCTGAACTTGTTCTGGAGTATCTGGAATTAGTTCTCTAGTCTAATTATATTCAAGGCATAAATGGCTCTATTTTTAATGGTAAAGAAAGTACTGGTAGTTCATTTCATGATGGGTCAATAGAAATACACAAAGTACCACCACTGGATACTCTTACTCAAAAACTCATAAAACTCATATTCTGATTGGCTATGTATTCAATATCTTAGAACACCTTTGTCAATTTAATGGGTATAATGAGATTTCTGGTTGCTCTTAATTGCACTGGAGAAAGTGGGAAGATAAAATAATGGGTTCAGGGATTCAAATTCCCAGCTTAAATTCCTTACAAATAACCTGAAAGTGTCTATAACTTCCCCGAAAGAAATCCTTATCTCCTATAGCCACAGAGCTGACAGTTCTAAAAACCCAACCCAGAGTCTCATCTTGCAAGCAGCTGCATTATAACACAAATTGAATCCCCAACCTCACAGGATGTCTGAAATTAAAGTGAGGACAATCACTGGGGAAGAATGGAATCCTGATAGTTCCAGAGTCAAGCCAGTTTATAGACATTTAATCCCTTGAATTAAGGGAGGTCAGGTCCTCTTCAGGAAGGACCCTGCCAAATTTTACACTGTTAATCTTTCTCCACACCCTGCCCAAAGAGACCTATGGCCTTTTATTAAGTGACTGTGTGTTGGGGGAAAAAAAAGAGATAATCAGATTTTTAAAAGATTACTAGACACAGGCTCTGAAGTGTAGCTAAATCCAGGAGATCCAAAATGTCACTCAAGTTTATCTCAATATGGGTCCAGTGTGTGTTCAGAAATCCCTCATGTGGTTATTTTTTTAGTGCCAGAATGCATAATTAGAATAGACAGACTTAGCAATTGAATAATTTCCACCAAGGTTCCAACCTGCAGTGTAAGTGCTATTGCATTAGGAAAGGCCATGTGTAAGCCATTAGAAATGCCTCTACCTAAGTAAGTAGTAAATAGTAAACTAAAAGCAATACTACATACCTGCAAGGACTATTGAGATTAATGTCACTATCAATGACTTGAAGGGTGCATTCCCATTACATCCTCATTCAAATCTGCCAATTTGTCCAGTTTAGAAAGCAGATGTACCATGGAGATTGACAGTGGGTTATTGTAAACTTTACTAGGTATAAACTCTAATTTCATCTGCCCTTCCACATGTGGTTTCGCAGCTTGAGTAAATTAATATTTTTCCTTGTACCTGATATGCAGCTATAGAGTTGTCAAGTTCTTTTTTCTCAACACTTGCTGGTAAAGACCATCAAAACCAGTTTCCTTTTAGTTGGCAAGGCTGGCCATACAGCTTCACTGTTTTACCACAGAGGTATATCAGCTTTTCGGCCCTGTATCATAACTGATTCCACAGGAAACTTAATTGCTGGACATCCAGAAGACGTCATACTGGCCCATGTAGGTTGACATTATGTAGTGATTAAGAAGTACCAACTCTCTAGACATGGTGGTAAAACATTTACCTGTTAGAGACTGAGAAATAAATTCAATAAAAATTCATGGGCCTTCTACCCTCATGGAATTTCTAGGAGTCCAGTGGTGTATACAGGGCATCCCTTCCAAGGTGAAAAAGAAGTTATTGCATCTAGCTGCATTTAAAAATAAAAACGAAGCACAACAACTAGTGAGGCCCTTTAGCTTATAGAGGCAATATAGTTTGTCATCTGGGTGTGCTAACTCTGGCCCATGTACAAGGACCCCCAAAAAATGCTAGTTTTGAATGAAGATCAGATCAAAGGAAGGTTTGCTACAGCAGGTTCACTGTTCGGTCACTTGAGCCATATGATCTAGCTGACATAATGGAGCATGAAGTGTCGATGGCACTTTTTTTGGGGGAGGGGGCGGTCTATAGATTATTAGGGGTGGAGAGAGAGCAGTCTTTCCACTTTGAATGTCCCCCCCCCCCCCCCCCGCCCCCAGAGCCTTAGAAGACTCAAGTAAGGCGACTGTAGGCGGTGGGTCCCCCTGGGAACCACACTGTCTCCACCTGACATTTTTGCCCCTGGCCTCTGCCCCTCAGCCCAGAGGCTGCCCCGGAGCCTGTGAGAGCCTGCTTGCTGGAAGTCACAGTAGGAACCTTTGTCCCCAGGCTGAGCAGAAGGCTGGCCCGGGGCCGGGGTTCCTCCCAGTTCTCTGCGCACAGCCCCTGAGGGGCAGGCTGGAGTGGGTGTGGACAGTGAGGGCCCACAGAGCTTGGGGTCGCTCCCACAGCCACAGCCAGCCTAGCAAGCACACGGGGCTGAGAAGGAGCCTTGCAGGAGAGCAGACCCCATCCCAGGGAAGGTGACGCCCGAGTCAGGAGAGGGTGCGCAGAAAAAGGCAGCAACCAGGCAGGCACCCAAATCTCTTTTATTGGGAGGGGGGCCACTGGGGGCGGGCCCGGAGCCCTCTCACTGCACCGCTTGTTCATTGGCGCTGCTTCCTGAGTCCTGTGGCTTCATTACATCGCGCAGCTCGGGTGGACTGGAGAAGGGCTCGATGTGCAGGGTCTCGAAAGCTTCATCTGCCCAGAAGGCCAACCCCACAGTGGCTGGGGCCTGCGGCCGTGCCATCTGACTGGTGAAGCCGCACTCTCCCAGTGTCTGGCCATCATCCAGAAGTTGGTCGTTCTTGTACAGCGGCTGCTCGTCGGGCGGCCACTTGAAGATGCCCTCGACGATGCGCTTCAGCTCGAACAAGGTGCTCGACTCCTTGGCGTACGCGAAGATGGTGGTCTTGTGGGGCCTGATCATGAAGAACACGTCCTGCCAGGTCCTGGCTTGGGCTGCGATGCTGAGAACTCTGAGAACTCCCTCTGCAGGCCTCCCGACTAAACGAGGTTTCCTTTTACTTTTGGAAACTTTGGCAGAGCTCTATAGGTGAATCATGGAATTTTCTGGGACATTCCTGTAGGGCAGTCTTGAAGAGAAATTCATCCAGTGATCAGAACTTTGGCCAATGTATCTGGTGATTCATTTTACATAGGGGAAAAAAAAAAGGTTTGAGTGTATACTGATTCACGAGTGGTAGCCAATCGTTGGACTGGACGTTCAAGTGCTTGGAAGGAACATGAGCAGAAACTTGGTGAAAAGGAGATTTGTGGAAGAGGCACATTTGCAGACCTCAAATGTGACTAGGCTATTAGGAAACTATATTTCAAAATAATTAATGCATAGCAAGAAAGATTACATTATAAGAAATTATTATATAGCATATAGAAAACAAGTTTAATGGTGAAATCAAATTTATAGCACAATTAAATATTACTTCAATATCTGCCTTGAAAAACTATATGTATCTGAGTCAGTTTCCCACACCTTTTTTCTTCTTTAGTAGGTTTGAATTTTTCAGATGAGAGAGTTTCATTTATTATACAAAAAGTAATTAAATGAAACACCTAAGTAAGTAACTATTTTGCACACAGCAATACTACTCGAATAAAATTTCATTTGCCCACAACCAAACAGATTTTTTCTACAGTTCTCTAACTGTAATACCTCTAGAATGACTGCATCCCTGGCTTGAGTGATAACTTCTGCATCAAAAGTCACATATCGGTTCATGCAGAGATGTGAGATCTATCACACAGAAAGAAAAGTGAAATTATATTACAATGCAGGAACTCTGGAAGACCTCAGCTGTCTCTGTTAGCAAACTTCACTGGTAAGAAAAATAAGCAGTGACAATAAAAAATGTCTATTTTTTAGTGTATGATTGTGGGACAGAGAGAGAGAGAAAATAGAAAGTAATAACAAATCATTGTTTTAAACCTAACCATTAATTACCCACTTCCATATTACAATACTATCAAAGAACACTCCCAAATCCTAGGGAATCTTCTGTACCTTTGCAGAGATTTTTCCACGCTTGGTTGTGTTTTGATATCAGTATGTGGTGTATGTGATATCAGCCTTCCATTAATTAATCATTCACGTAATACGTTTCTTGCAACTTTCTTGTGCCTTGTTCTGATCACATCTAGGTTGGGAGGAGAAAGAAGAGGTAACATAGGTTAATATAGGGAACAATGAAGGAGGAGGTATCTCACAGAAGCTGGCATCTTAAAATGTAGTAACTATCAGGCCCTCATCAAGGCAGGAAGGGAATATCCAAAACAGAGTGTGGGGATCAATATCCCAAGGTCTCTCCTCCTACATCCACTATTATTCTTCCAGATTCTCCCGTTAGTCAACCTGGAAGGCAGAGGGCAAGAAAGCACAGATGATGCAGCCCACAGAATTCAGTTTTCTGGATCACAGAAGAGGTGAATATGGACGGCAACAGAGAATACCAACACGGCCAACTCTTTGTTCCACTTAGCATCTATTCTTGTCTGTGCTAAGAACTTACACCTTGAATTTACACCTTGAACCCAGCCACAATATTCATGGAAGGATGACATCAATTCAGATATACTTCCAACTGGAATTTAAATTGTAAAGCAACCCACTACCAGAACTCTTCAAGTAAGACAGCAAATAAAAGTATTAAAACCAAATCTACAATTATAGTTGGGAGATTTTAAAACTCGTTTTACAGTAAAAGACAAAAATCGTGGGGAGAAAATAAGCAAGGTTAACAAAAAGGACCTATTTCTAAAAGCTGCTTCTAGAATCTAAGGCTCTACCTTAAGAAACTTAAAGGGCAAAAGAAATGCAAATCAGAAGACAAAGGCAATTGAAGACAGTAAGCAAGATAGCAGACATCAATGAATGTGAAAGCAGAAAGAAACAAAACAGAAAATAACCAAAAAGAGAAAGTCAGTTTATTGTGAAGATAAAATAAAAATGATAAACATCTAGGAAAACTAACAAATATAAAGGAGAGGAGACACAAATTATTTATGAGTACTGAAAGAAGGGATATCCCTACAGACTCTTAGGACATATATAGGATAATATAGAAAACTATAAAGAACTCTACATACACAAATTTGACAACTTATACAAATGTACCTAAGCCTCAAAAACTATAAAATATCAAAATTCACTGAAGAAGAAATATATAGCATTAATATTCATATAACTCTTAAAAATGAATTCATATTTAATCCTTCAGATTAAAAACAAGACCCACTGGTTTCACTGGAAAACTTTATCACACATTTAAAGACAAATAACACTAATTCTAAACAACTTCTTCAAGAAAATTGAAGAATGAAAAATAAAAACTTCCAGTTTCATTTTATGAGTTCAGAATAACATATCAAAACTAGATAAAGACAGCACAAAAAAGAAAACTACAAACCACTATCCCTTGTTACTATAGCTACAAAAACTTCAACAATATATAAACAGCAACAACAACAACAACAACATACCTAGCCATATATGAAGAGAAAAATATACTATGATCAACTGAAATTTACCCTAGAAATGCAATGGTAATTGAACGTGTGAAAATTTGGTCAATGAAAACTTGTGTAATAATAGTGTGAAAAAGAAGGAAAAAATACACAATCCTTTTGATACTGAAAACGCATTTCATAAAACACAATATTTATTTATGATAAAAATTCTCAGCAGCTAAGAATACAAAGAAACCATTGCTTTGTAGAGAAAGTGATATGCCCCGATTTGAGAGACCCCCCGAAAACAAACCACCAGAGTCCAGAGCCAAAGCCAAGCGGCAAGGGTCGTTTATTGCAGGTTCGAACCCGGTCCTCCGCGCACTCGTTGCCGGTGACGCAAGAGGCCCCGAGCAAGGATCTTACAGCTTGTTTTATAGACAGGCACAAAAAAGTTAGGGATTTTTTTGAGGTTACAGAGTTGTTATAGGTTGACATTTAAATTTGAACGCTCAGCAGAACTTGATTGGTTCCTGCCTTTATTTCAAACCATTCAGCAGAACTTGATTGGTTCCCGCCTTTATGTCAGACTACAACCGGGCACGCCCTGGCTGCTTTCGGGTACGGCGGGGGAGGGGAAAGATCTTTTCTTTGCAGTTGTGAGTACACCTGGTAATTTTTCTCTTAGCCTCTCAAAAGGTCGTCAAAAAAACCTGCAGCTAACATCATATTTCATAATTAAAGAGTGACTGCCTTACCCATAAAATTGGGAGGAAGGCAAAAGTGTCCATTGCAGTCCCATTTAACATCATACTGGAAGTCTAAATCGAGGCAATAACACAAGAAAAAGAAATGCAAGTTAAATTGATTGGAAATGAACTTATTTTCTATTTACAGATATTATGGCTGTATACCTAGACAATTTCAACCAATCAAAAAACAAAAACAAAAAACTCCTAAAATTAATGTGTGTTAAGGAAGAATATAGATACAATGTTAACACACACACAAAAATTCAACTGTATTTCTTCATACTGGTAATGTAAATGGAAACCAAAATTTTAAAATAACAGTTAAGATATCTGAAAAAAGCAATATTGGGTAAAATCAAAGAAAATACATAAATAAGGTCTGTATGCTGAAAAATATGAATACCAGTGAAAGAAATTAAACAGCACATAAGAAAATGGAGAGACATATTGTGCTCAGTTGGAAGTCTAAACATGATAAAGATGTGAATTCTCTTAAAATTGACTTATAGATCAAAAATCTTGTCTAACCACATTGCCATGTGTAGATGAAGAAGTGTCTGTTGACCAACAGCAGCCAGAAATCCGATTCCCTTCAAAATGTATAGGGATATAAACTTCACCTGTCCTCCTGGAAACTTCAGGCCAGAGCTCACCACTGCTTACAAAAATACTGTGACATAATAAAAGTTTCTTTCTTTGACAAGTGTAAATTTACATCTCCTAATAGTCTCTGATTCAATTCAAATTTTTTGAATTCCAAATAAAGTTGTAAAGTAAAGTTGTGTTTCACTGTCTTTTTAGCTCTCTATACATCCAGTTGATATGATCTAACCTGCCTTCTGTATTTTCTTTACAATACCCATTTTCTTTATTATATTTATTGCCAAGAGTAGTCTATTTCTAAAAATGTTCAGAGTATATATGATTATGAAGCACTGTACTAACAGTTTATAAGAATAAAATATTTTACAACTTCACCCAAGTAGTCCATGTTACATTATATAACCCTCTAAAAGGAAGAGAAGTTTTATAGAGATCATATAATATGTATATATAAATTTATTATAGCTATTTATACTATAATAACTATATATACTATATATATAAATAAGATTGAATTGTGCTAGTGCATAGGAATCATTTAACATGATTTATTACTCATATTACTCATACTGTTACTTATAACTCATACACAGAAGAGTTGCTGTAAAATATATATACACACATATTATATGTACTATATATACTGTACACACTATATACTATATGTACTATATATACTATGTGTACTATATGTACAGATATACTATATGTACTATACAAAGACAGAGAGAGAAAGAGATAATAGCAAGCATTATTTGTACAATTCACATTACAATTATGATGCATTACTGATAGAATTTTACTTTTGTATCTTATACTGCAATATTCCTATGTTTCATCAGAAAATTGAAATACAAAAAATAACTCACTTGTCCAATGCTATGATACCTGGAAATAATAGAACTGTAATGTAAACATCTTATTCCAATTTTCATGTCAGTTTTAATGGAACTCATAATTTCTCAATTATAGAAACATTGTTGGCTTTTATCTCACTAAGTTACATACATAATACAACTTTATATCTAAATGAAAATTTATTTAAATACAAAGTTTGATTCTACTTGTAAAGTGATTTGAAGATATAATGAGGAACCTTGGGGTTAACAAATTTTGTTTTGTTGTGAATGAGGGTCATGTCAGAATGAGAGACTTTAATCATGATAATTCCCCAAAGACAAACCTGAAATTGGTTTATACTAACGTGGGATGTGTTATAAATGTCATTCTAGATGTGAGTCAATGGAGAGACAGGTAATGATTCAAAACTATAATTTAAAATCTATTTTAAAACTAATTGAAACAAACTATAGTTACCCCTTTGGGGAAATTTTTTGTACAACTCATTCTTTTGAAAATTGCATTTGAGAAAGTGGTATATGTGGGACATTACATTATCCATTTTTAAAATGGAAGTTGTAAAAATGAGTATTACTTAGGATAAAAAGACATTAAGAGAAATTTATTCTGCAAAGTAATTTCAACCTGCATTTCTATGCTATTTAAGAGCAACTTGCTGGTTGAGTCACTGTCTATGCTAGATTAAAGAACTTAAGGCAAACAAGGTACATTCACATAGAATCATGACAATGATTTACATCTATAAAGTGAGCTTGAATTTATTTATTTATTGCATTGATTGTAGGCAGTTAAGCTGTCTTATCGCACATATATTTCCTAATTCACTGACAGAATCACCCAGAGAAATAAGTGTAGATAAATTACCAGTCAGTGATAAATGAAAGTGTATCCTGGGACAATTCTGACACTTACCCAAATGCTTTGAATTTCCAATGGAACAAGGCTTATATGCAGCTACCTCTCTGATGACTCATGTCTAGGAGCTAAGGATTAGCCAAACAACAGTATGTCATGGAAACCCTGGGAGTGAATCCATGAGGAGGACACTACTCTGTTCATACAAGCAAAGTAGACAGAGTTTATTCTATGCCCTGTCAGTTAGGGGGAAAAAAAAAAGAGGAGACCCTAACTCAGGAGCTGATTTCCTAAAGTTATGATATGATACACCAGTGATAATTATGGGAAATCATATTAAATGATCTCTATGCTCTAGGTGCTGTGCAATTCTAACACCCCATGAAAGGGATTCTTAAAAGACCAGCTGAACTATTTGATTCCCTTTAACCGACTAGACACAATGATAAACATTTTCTCTTCATGTGACTAAGGATTCCCTTATAAATCACTCTCTTGTAACCAACCATCTGTGTACTCCTTCCTATAAAATTATAAGGCAAAACCACCTCACCAAGATATTCTAATCTTTGGATATGTAGCCTCACCCTATGGCAATAGCCTTAATGAAATTAGCTCCCATACTTATTTGGTTTTTGTCTTTGACATACCTAATGGCCCTCTACATTTGATATGAATCGCAATTTTATCTACAGTTCTACAAAGTATCTCATTTGATTCTTATAGATACTCTTTTTAAAGTCACAGAAACTATGGCTCAAAAAGTTGTATAACTATGAAAAGTATTTCTTATTCCCCACAATTGTACACATATATTTTTGTTTCTGATATGTGCCTGAGAGGGCTCCCTAACCTTATGTATAAGTGATTCATTTCTATAAAGGAAGACTGTTAACTCCAAAGCTAACTATGCATAAAGAAGGAAGAGACCTCTTCATCTTGGAGTGATTCCAGAGTTGTAACAAGAACCGTAGGTTTCAGAACCGTGAAGGATTCTTTAGTCATTTTGTTGCTTACCAAAAACTATCAGTATTACTTATAAGATAATGTTTAGGAATGATTATAGCTTAGATAGCCTATAATTCTGGCTAATTGGCTTGAGTAAACTTAAATTTTATGCTTAGCAATATAAGTAATGGGAATTTAATAGTGTTAGCTTTGTTCTGCATAAAGAAATAAGTATAAAATGAGGAAGATGGAAGTGAAGCTTAGCCCATGCAATGGGACACCCTCCGTGCCATGCAGGTCAGACAGGGCCACACCCCGTGTGCTTCTCTTGGAAGTGACCACTTTGTAATTGTTGTTAACTAGGTAAAATGAACATCAATCAAATACAACTTAATTTCTTGTTGGAGAGTAAAGACATTTCACAACATGTTCTCTTCAGTAGTTTGGGCATCTTGTAAAATCCTAATTGAAAATCTTCCTCAGGACGCATAGAATGCAGGCTATGGAATCAGGTGAGTTCCTTAAATATAAAGTGTTAGGTAAGTGCCTGGGAGCTCAGTTGGTTAAGCCCCCAACTCTTGATTTCGGCTCAGATCATGATATCACAGTTTGTGAGATCAAGCCCCACATCAGGCTCTCTGCAGTGACAGCAAGGAGCCTGCTTGAGACTCTCTCTCTCCTTCTCTCTCTGGGCCCCTACCTCTCTCCCTCAAAAAAAAAGAAAAAAGATATATCTTTTAAGACAGATATTAATTCAATTTTTAAAATATATATTTCCCTGATATTAAATATAGGGTTCACCAAAGATCAGTAGTCTAAATCTCATTTTATGAAGATATCATATGTGCCAATGGTCTAATGTAGTCAGAAGGTTGCAGAATGATTTATCCTTATCATTTTCATTACTTTCTTTTTTCCATTTTTTAATTAAAATTTTTTTATTCCAACTTTATTTTATTCACTTTTAATCACTCATTTTAAATACCAACATGTGATATAGCTAAAATATATTAATTATTCAACATGCCAGAGCATAACAAACATATTTTCACACAATAACTCATTCACCTGTCCTTCTTTTCATTCATGCAACAAATACTTAATGTTTTCTACAGGGGGCTCCTGGGTGACTCAGTCTGTTGAGTGTCTGATTTGGGCTCAGGTCATGATCTTATGGTTCATGGGCTCAAGCCCCAGGTCAGGCTTTGTGCTGACAACACTGGACCTGCTTTGGATTCTCTGTCTCCCTCTCTCTGTCTCTCTCTTTCTCTCTGTCTCTATGTCAAAAAGAAATAAATATTCAGAAAATTTTTAAAAAGATTAAGTCTTTCTACGTGTAAGATAATGTTCTAAGCACAATCTAGAAACAAAAATAATAGACGCAACACTCTGACCTCAAAGACCTCATGAAGCTTACAATCTTTGGTGAAAGTAAGGGAGCAGGGATGGACAGACAATAGACAAATACACAAGTAGCAACACATATAGTACCCCAAATTGTGGAGACATAGAGAAAATACAACAGGAAATCAGAATAGAAATTATGGACGTGGGTAGACTGTAGGTGAATGCAATAATACAGGGCTATACAGGCCATTTATTAAGATTTTGTCTTACTCTGAGTGAAATGGAAAATCATTGGATGTTTTATAGCAAAGAATTTTGAACAAAGAATTTTAAGTAAAAAAATTACAAAGAACTACATTTAAAAATAATTACTTGGTTAGTCTTGAGAATACAGAGAAGCAAGGGCTAAAGTAAAAAGTCTATTAAGGAAGCCATTAGAATAATCTAGATGAAGATTATATTGAATCATTGAGGGAAGTAGTAAGACCTTCAACAAGTTTTGGTCTCCATTTAAATGTATATTTCCAATTTCCACAAAGAATCAATGTTCGAAATGAAACTATCAGATAAGAAAATTTGTTATTTTTTTTAAATTTTGTGAATGGTTTTAAATAATCAAAAACACTTTTCCAATGAAATGTTATCTTTCAAAGTAGTAGATATTGGAAATTAGATTGTATATTTCTCTAAAATAGTTATGGATCCTTTTGGCATTTGATTTTATATTCAATAAATAACAGTGGTATGTTAAAAGAAGAAAAAGAATCATAAAAGCCAACTAGTTCAATACTACTGCCTTTGATATCAGGACACTTGGTTACAGGTGACAAACTTCAACTCAAAATAATTTATGCAACCAGGGAAAAGTATTAATTCATGTGATTGAGAATTTCCAGTGGTCAAAAAGATATACCTGGCCTCCAGTACTTTTATATGAAGAATTTAGTGAAATTCTCATTTATTCTTTCTCTGTACATGTCATTCCACATTTTCCCCTGTAGAACTTCCTCAAAAAGGCTTAGTCTTTAGCTATCACTCTTTTGTCTTCTCTCATGACCCTAGCCCTAAGCAATTGCTTACCTACATTATGTGTCTATAGTATTGCTGATTCATTTAAGTGGACTCATACAATCCATAGTCTTTGAGGGCTGGCTTTCTTTCACTTATCATAAAATTTTCAAAGTTCATACATGTTATAAAATATTTCAGTACTTCTTTCTTTTTAGGAGCACATAATATCTATTGCATGGCTATATTGTATTTTGTTCATCCATTCATCAGTTAATGGGCAATTCATTTGTTCCCATCTTTTGACTCTTATGTGTAATGTTGCTATCAATATCATGTGCATGTTTTTGTGCAGTCATATGTTTTTATTTCTCTTAAATATTTACCTAAAAGTAGAATTGCTATGTTGCATGATCCTCAGTGTTTATTTGAGGAAGTGCCAGACTATTCTCCAAAGTTTCTGGCATTATTTTGTTTCCACCAACAATGTATAAGTGTTCCAACATTTCCACATCCTTGCCAACAGTGGCCAATATGTGGCTCTTCCATTATAGCCACCCTAGCGGTGTGAAGCGATATCTCCCTGTGGTTTTGATTTGCATATACACAATGACTAATGATGTTGAGCATCTTTTTGTGTGTTTGTTAGTAATCTTTATATCTTCATTCAAGAAATGTCTATTCAGATCCTTTGGCCATTTCCAAAGATTGGATTATTTGTAGTATTGTTATTGAGTTTGAAGAGTTCTTTGAATATTCTAGATATAAGTCCCTTGTCAGTTCTGTAATATTTTCACCCATTCTCTGGGTTACTTTTTTTTTTCTAATATTGTCCTTTGAAGCATACATGTATCTAATTTATATTTTATATTTATATAGCCATTAAACATTTCTTATGAGGATTATTTGCATGATGTTTTTCTAACTCTTCTTTGAATCTATATTTAAGTGTTTCTTTACTAGAAAACATACACTTTAATTTTGCTTTTTTATCCAGGTTGTATATAAGGTATATTTAGACCATTTACAGTTAATATAAATGTTGATATAGATTTGTTTAACTCTTAGTCTTATTTGTTGTTTTCTAATTGTTTCAGTTATTCCTTGTTCCATTTTCCCTATTTTATGCCTTATTTTAAAATAATTATATTAAAATTTTAACTCCCATTTTATCTCCACTGTTATATTTTTTGTGCTATACTTTACACTGCTGCTCTAGAATTTGAAACATATATTTTTATCATATCAGTTTATTTTTTTAAATATCATAGTGTTTAATGTATACTGGAGAAAACTAACAATAGTGTAATTAATCCCATTTGTCCCTTCCAACCTTAGAACTACATTTATCAAACATTAAAATTATATATATATAAGCCCCCAAATTAATATTTATATTAATTTTCTTTGAATAGGATTTTGAAGACTTTTAAAGAAATATGAAGAAATTGTATATTTATATTTTATATGTATTTTACCATATCTAGTACTGTTTGTTTCTTCACATACCACAAAGTTGTCAGCTGGCTTATTTTCTTCAGTCTAAGGTGCTTCGTTTAATATGTCTCAAAGTGCAAGTTTTCTCAAGACATTCTTGAGGTAGTTTTTGGTCTGCAATGGGTCTTTATTTCCCCTTCATTTATAAACGCTGCTTTCATTGGATAAAGAATTCAACACTGACAGATTGTTTTTAGAAAGTTAAAGATATATCATTTTCTTCATCTCTGCATTGTTTCTGATAAGTAAGCAGCAATTCTTAAAATTTCTTTCTTTGCAAATAATTTGTCTCTTTTCCTGGCTGATCATATGATTTTCTTTTTATGACTGTATTTCACCCATTTGAATATGAACTGCCTTGATATTTTTATTTTTGCTTATCCTGCTTCACTTTTATTGAGCATGTTTGGATTTATGGATTTATAGTTTTCATGAATGTTGAAATGAACTATATTTCTTCAGATATCTTTGTGGCCTACCTTCACTTATTTCCTTCTGTGATTCCAGGTACACATGTATGAGAATGCTTGATATTATGTCACAAATGTATCTTTTTTTATTCTCATTTTTCTAACGTCAGGTTCACTAATCTTTTGGTCTGTGGGATCCTAAGTATTGGTAAACTCATCCAGTGATTTTTAAAAGTATTTTTTAGCAGTTCTATTTCCTGCATTTTTATGTCTTCCATTTCTCTCTTGGTATGTTCATTTATCTCTTTGCATTCCTGACCATCCTTATACTAGCTTGGTTAAAGTATGTGGGACGACTGCACCCTACAATTAAGATGTGACAATTCTGGAGTTTGAACCACCACTCCAGCTGGTCAGAATTTGAACATCTCCCAGTGCTCGGTGAATGCTAAGAATTGGTCATCTGGTAGAATCCCAGTAGTTATTTAACTGGCCGTGTGTGATCTTAGTCTGCAAATGCATAGCTGTTATTTAGCTGTAAAGGGAACATAGTTCTCCTTTACTCTTCTGATTTCTTGACTGGAACCCTTATAAAAAAGGACAGATAAACAAGAGGAAAACAAACACAAGCTTATTAGTAGTACATGAATACATAGGCGATACCTATGGAAAAATGACGAAAACTTGGGAAGCAAGAGTAAACTTTGTTATGCACACTTAAGTCTGTATCTTCTCCGTCGATAAGGCCCTACAGTATCTCTGGTAATTAGCCTTTACTCTTCCTGGTAGAAAGGGAAAGAAGGATAGTTGGTAAATTTGTACCCTGCTTTTAGGCAAATATGGGGAGCACAGGGAACTTTTCTTGTATCTGCCTCTTATCCAATGCCTTCAGCTTAAAACAGTCCTCAAGCCAAGCTGGTGTATTGTGAGGTGGAATATTCTGCCACCTTTAGAGCCAAAACTTAAGTGGACATCCATGAAAATTTCTGGAACTTTCTGTCTACAGCTTTCTCTTCCCTGATATTTTTCTCTATAAATCCTAGCTCCCTCCAACTCTGATATCTGTCCTATTATTTCAGAAAGACCTTCATGCTCTAGTTAGCTCTCATCTACCTCCTCTTAAGCCATAGAGTGCCTCCATACAGAAAGATATGACAATAATAGAAGTCGTCTCATGTGTTTGTTCAAAGATTTCAGTCAATACTGTCTATGGTCCCATATCTAAAAATGGAAATTTCATATATTTTGTCTAATTATTTCACTGTTCATGATGGCAGCCCATGTCCTATATTTGTTACTTTTTCACAATTAGCTTTTTAATTTGTTTTAATCTTTTTAATGTTTATTTATTTTTGAGAGCGACAGAGACAGAATGCGAGTGGGTTAGGGGCAGAGAGAGAGAGAGGGAGATACAGAATCTGAAGCAGGCTCCAGGCTCCAAGCTGTCAGCACAGAGCCCAACGTGGGGCTCGAACTCACAAGCTGTGAGATCATGAATGACCTGAGCCGAAGCTGGACGCTTAACCAACAGAGCCCCCAGGCACCCCAAGCTTTTTATTTTTTTAAATGTGCATTGGGCATGGTTGATTTATACCATACAGATCTTGCAATCTTTTTTCTTCCTCAGAAAAGGGTCAGTTTTATTATAGTATGCAGTTCATTTGCTGGTCGATCACCTTGAATTGTAGAATATAAAGGAACATTTCTGAAAGGCTAGAATGTTACCCAAGTCCTTCTACATGCAAAGGATTCAATTTCAAAATATTGTTTGATTCATTGGATCTTATCAGGGCCTGGTTTTATTGTCTAATTCCTTGAAAACATTGCTTTATCCATTTTTTAAAATTTTAATGCTAGTATGATTAACATACATTGTTATATTAGTTTCAGGTGTACTATCTAGTGATTCAACAATTCTATACATTACTCAGTGCTCATCATGATAAGTGTACTCTTAATCCCTATCACCTATTTCAACCATCCCCCCCCCCCACCTCCCCTCTGATAACCATCGGTTTGTTCTCTATAGTTAAGTTTTTTGGTTTGTCTCTTTTTTTCTTTGTTTTGTTTCTTAATTTCCACATATGAGTGAAATCATATGGTATTTAAATGTCTTTCCTTGACTGACTTATTTCACTTAGCATTGCACCCTCGAGATCCATCCATGTTATTGCAAATGGCAAGATTTCATTATTTTTTATAACTAAGTAACATTCTATTATACATGTATGTGTATATATACACACATCACTTCTTCTGTATCCAGTCATTGATCCTTGGACACTTGGACTGCTTCTACAATTTGGCTATTGTAAATAATGCTGCAATAAACATACAGGTGCATATATCTTTTCAAGTAGTTTTTTTCATATTTTTTAGATAAATGTTCAATAGTGCAATTCCTGGATCATATGGTGATTCTATTTTTAAGGAACCTCCATACTGTTTTTCACAGTGACTGCACCACTTTGCATTCCCACCAACAGTGCATGAGGGTTCCTTTTTCTACATCCTCACCAACATTTGTTGGGAAGGGAGGGAAATGGCACCTGCCAGCTCTTTTGTTCTTGGAGAAGTCCCCCAGCACATGTTCTGAGACTAGTAAATAATCTTCCTCCAGCCCCTCCAGCACATGTTCTGAGATTAGTAAATAAATCTCCTTCCATATATCCCAGGTGTTTTTTAAACTGCTGCTTCTATGCTGTAGGTTATTTGGGGTTCTTTGTTGTGCTTTCTTTTTAAGGGTAGGGACTCTACCCTCCTAATTCTCCCAGAACTGAGCCAGCTAATTTTTAAAGTTCTGGGTGTTAGGCTCCACTAATTGTTAGGTCCCTCTGGTTTTCACAGTCAAATGTTACGGGGATTTGTCTTCTCCATGTAGGTCCCCCATGCCTGGAGTACCCGGCATGGGCCTCTGCTCTTCTCCCTTCTCCAAGCCTGCTAAATCCCTCCCTCCCAGGACAGTGCTGTGAGTCCATTTGGCTCCCTACCATACCTCCACCCTTCATACCCTTCTTCATGTGGTCTCTTCTCTATTTTTAGTTGTGAAGTCTGTTTTTTCAGTCTTTGAGTCACTTTCTGCATTATTTACATGATGTAGGCATTATCCAGTTATATCCATGGGAAGAGGTGAGTTTAGGATTCTCCACCTCTGCTCACTTCCCCAGAAATCCCTCATTATCTACTTAACACATTTTTGTGGGCACTTAAAGTGGGCCAGCAATTCCAAAATCAGCTATTCCATTATAGATGGAATAGAAATCAAGCCATAGAATTTGGTGATGCCTTGTTATGCATCATTATTTTAGGAAGAGTTTACTAATCCAGTGGCCTTCTTTACACTACCACAGTATAATGTACTTTGCATACCATATCCTCAATAAACCTATGTAGCAATGGCCTTTTGTTATTTTATGATCCCCTAGTAGACTGTACACTCTAAGAGAGAAGGGGTCCTGTTTAAATTGTTTTCTGTTATAACTTTGGCAGTTAGCACTATTCTGGGCAAAAAAATAGATGCATAAAAATCTAGTTTGGTGTTGATTGACAGATTAAAAGATTTCAGAAAATTGAGGCAGAAAATTGTAACTGGAATTTTACAAATGATTCTCCCCGAATAGCACAGAATATCTTAAATATAAGAGTATTAAGAAGGTCAATGCTGAGAGTTAACCCTACTGTTCAACTTTATGAGTAAAAAGGTTTTACCTCTCTCAGCCTTAGGCTCTATCTCATTTCCATAAATCAAAATAGCATAGTTAACATTTGCCACCTTTAATTTCAAACTTCACTTTTACACCAGTTATTTAAAATATGTAAAATGAGTTCTGACCCATGCTATACAGTTTAAATAGTCACTGACTAAAGTGTGGATGAGGGCACCCTGAAAATGTTTGATAAGCATTATTATAAGGCATCATTATAACTAGAAATATTTTTATTTTGTGTGATATGACAGTCCAAAGATTCTGATGCCCAGCTGAGAAAATTAGTTAACCTGTCAAAGCCTTTTTTAAATGTATACAACCAAACAACTGGATGGGATGACATATAAGGTTGTTTTGGGCTCTGAAATGCTATGACTATTAAGACAACCTAATTTATTACAGTAACAAGTAGTTTGCCCTATGGCAAAAAAAAAAAACCCTCTTGTTTATTAGGAAAGATTTTAAGGTAGTACTTTTTGCACTTGGCCTAAACACTTTTTCCTTGGTAAGATCTTATCCAAGCCTTCCTTCAGAGCAGAAAGCATTTTCTAATTCAATGTTTTTTAAAAATTTTTTTAAAAAGTAATTGTATTACTCCTAAGAGATCAGTGTGGGTGCCAACTAATTCATCTTAAATAAAAATTGCATTATGTCAATTGTTGTTAAAGAATGTGAAAATCTTGTGAAAAATCTATTTGCCCCATGGCCCTATCATCCACACACATCACGCACCATTAATAATTACATGTCACCAGCACAATATTTATATTTGGCAAATCTAACACTTAGTGGGGATTACTATTGCTAGCAAAATAGCATATTTTTCTTAACAAAAAGCTGTGGGGGTGCCTGGTTGGCTCAATGGGTAGAGCATGTGACTCTTGATCTTGGAGTTGTGATTCAAGACCTATGTTGGGTGTAGAGATTACTTAAAAATAAAATTATAAAAAAATTGTTGTGAAAATTACTCTTTATTTTTCTTTTTTTAAATGACTCTTTACATAATCTAAAATATCCTATACATATCTGTGTACATGTTAATGGTAGGTCCCTTGTAATAAGCAATGTATCAGTGGCTTATTTGGCTTTTTTGATATTCAGTGTACTCTTCTATTTCTTCCATGAGAGTAAATAACATTATCCATGGAAACTATCTCAAAATGGGAAAGAAGTATTTGGTGTAGATCTAGACAGCTATTGTTAAGATAAGATCTTGAGGTTACCTAGGTTAGAAGGAGAGAGAAAATAAAATAAGCAATTCTACTACAGAGATATATGTTTTAATGATTTTTAAAGACACACATGAAAATAATAATTTAATAGACAAATATTGCATTATGTAACAAGTTCTAACCCCTTTAAAAGATATATTTAGTCAGTGGGGTTTTTTTGTCCAAAATTGTGCACCTTACTACTTTGATCTTTATTTCTTTTCCTATAAATATCTACATACACTCATGTCTATTAAGTTAATGTTTGAATCCATAACCTAATAGTATGTATTATAATGCTGTTTCATACTATCTTTTGTCTCTAAGAACTAAGCAAACCCCCAAAATATTATTTCATTTTAAAACTACTCAAGCTTATAAGAAAAATTGCAAACATCATACACTTCTGTCTGTCCTTCATCCTATTTCTCAAATATTAACATCTCACATAAACATAGAATAAAGGCCAACAACCCAGAGTCTCACATCTTGAGTGCAGTGTAGTTTTTCTGTCTCTTTCGTTTCCTTTCATCCTGGAAAATGTGACCATCTTCTTTTGTCTAAATGACTATTTTGAAAAGTAGTGGTCCATTATGTCCTAGAACACCATTCAATTTGGGTTTGTCTGTTGTTTATTCATGTTTAAAAATACGGTTTTTGTGGGGCACCTAGGTGGCTCAGTTGGTTAAGTGTCCTATTTTGGCTCAGTCATGATCTCGTGATTCAAGAGTTCAAGCCCCACATTAGGCTCTCTGCTATCAGAGTGGAGTCCCCGCTTTGGAGTCTTTATCTCCCTCTCTCTGTCCCTTACCTGCTCTTCCTCTCTCTCTCTCTCTCTCTCTCTCTCTCAAATATAGAAATATTAAAAATTTAAAAAATAAAGCTATTTAAAGTTTTTTTTTTTAATACCACATGACTGATACTGTGTGCCTTATGTTTGCATCCTATCAGGAGATACATAATGTCAACATGTGTAACTACAGATGTTGTTGCCTTCCATCAGTTGGTTGAGGTGGCGGCTCCAGGGTTTTGAATTGCAAATTTAGCTAATTTCCATTTGTGGTTTAAAATTACTCCACTGGATGACACTTTAAGAATATGTGATTATCCTGTTCCTTGTGATAATAGGAGGATAAATTAATGTGGTGTACCTTAAATGGTGAATATTTTTATCATTCCTTCTACCTTTATTAATTAGAAGCCTATGAAAATGAACTGCTCTTTCTCATTTAATATTATTCACTTAATTATTTATATCAGTCTGAAATTGAAGATATTTATTTTTTCTATAGATCGTAATCCGTTATTATCATTGTTATTAACATTCTTTTATTGTGATAAGACCACTTAACATGAAATGTACCCACTTACATTGTTAAGTTTACAATCCAGTATTGTTAAAAGTAGGCACAACATGGGATGCCTGGCTGGCTCACTTGGTAGAGCATGAGACTCTGGATCTCAGGGTTGTGAGTTCAAGCCCCATGTTGGGCATGCAACTTACTGAAGATAAAAAAAAAATAAGCATTGTACATAGGTTTCTAGAATATATTCATCTTATATAACATCTTGGTTTTACCTGACAAACCACAAATCAGGCCAGCTCCCTTCCTGGGGGCATTTCTAAACAGAATATATACACTAGAATAATGTTTCCAGATTGCAAGTGTGAAGAACCAGAGTAATTTAAAAAAATCTAACAAGTATCATATTTGTCTACATTTACTCCCTACTCATGGGCATCACCTTAATTCAACCACTATGATTTTTAAAGTTGTCTTCCATTTAACTATTATGCTATCCTATTGCTCTCAGAATTAGATAATCAGAGTGACAGTTAACTTCCTGTTACTCTCCCTGTATTAAACATACCTTTTAGCAAAAATGTCTTAAATTGGGGTATTTCTTAACTAATTTATTTTTTTCTGAGACATGTGAAACCAAACATCTTTTGTATCAGCTTGAATAATAGTGAATACAAATGCTTGAAGAGAAATCTAATTATACTTCTATGGAAGTACAGGAAGGGAAAAAATCAAATTACAGATGTGAACTGACAAGTAATTAAAATAAACAAATAAACACATTAATAAGCTGAGATACCCTATGTTTAAAAAAAAACTCAGGGGGTGAAAATTAACTAAATTACTCTCTCAACTGCTAGTGTTTGACATTAAAGTGAGTACTATCTGACTGGGCATCTTTGTTTGTGGCTACTTGTACATCAACTCTGTTTCTGAGTTAAATTTATTATTATACCTTTATTTTCAAGTGTAGGATTCTAGGACTCCTATAATTGCTTTACTGACCATATTCTTGGGTCCCCAACCTGAGGCTGTTTGCCTAAACACAGAACTGACAATTTGCATGCTCTGACAGGCAAAAAACCAAACCAAGCTTTTAAAACACAAGACAAAACAAACAGAAAAACAATAGTTGTCCCTTGGAGGAAACAGATTGATAACTGATATGTACCCCAAAACCAAATTTAATCAGAGTTGCCATCCAAAGAGCTGAGTTTTACAATGTTTTTCTCCCGCTAATCTGAATTCAAAAGGAAGAGACAAATGGAATTTTTACTTTTGCCTCTCAAGTGGGCGCCACAGAGATCCAGAAGAGTTGACCTTGGTCAGAATTCCTAACCTTCACTGGTTCCTGCTAGCTTTCCCAAATTTTCATCTGTCTGCCTCAGAGTGAATGGGGTGTCCAGCCAACCCCTCATGGTTTCACCAGAAACTGTAGGAGAGGAAAAAAATATCTTTTTACTCTTTCAAATTGTTGACTGGGAGTCCATAATAAAAGAGAAAAACCATATACACTTATTTAATATAAGTTACACAGGAGCCTTCAAAGAAAATGAAGACCTAAGGACACAGTTAAATTTCAGTGTTTTTGTGCTAGGTTTGATGAAGAGTGGATCATCATGGAACGGTATGTAGGACAATGATGAGCTAGGTGTAACTGGGGCAAGGCTTGTTCATTTCGATTCCTCCCTGTATCCCTTCATCTTCATAGAAAGATGCTCCTGTCTTTAAGGTATAGGGAGATCACCTCTCATATAATGATTTTTTTTTATGACTTGCTTCAGGAGAATATCAGAAAAACCTTCCTAGCTTTAATGACCTGCCACATGGAAAGGTCAGAAAGCCACTTTTGCACATGGCAGTTCTCAAATTCCTTTAGCTTGAAATTTCTATATGTCAAGGAGCCATGTTTTAGAGTAGTATGTTCTGAACTCTATCACAGGGAACACCTCTCAACAGAAAATAAGATGATCCTTACATTCAAGATTCATTGATGACCTAGGGTTACAATTGTGTTTAATGAGCTTGTTCTTGCTTTTCTTTCCTTGCTTTGTTGGTTTCTTACTTATTAGAATAGTTACTATACTAATTATGGCCATTTTAGTTTGCTATCTTAATTATACTTCTGAGTATAATGAACTGGAAAAATACTAATGTCTTCCCATTTTTCATGCCAGAAATTTGAGGTCCAAAGACAAAGCTGAAATAAATGTCCAACTGCTGCATAAACTGAGTATAGGTCAAGGAACCCAAAACAAAACCAAAGTGACTCTTAGAATTAACTCTGCAGATAAATCTTTATTTGTATAGTGAAGGTAGATATGGTCTCCCCACAAACAGGATTGGAAAGTGTGTGTGTGTGTGTGTGTGTGTGTGTGTTCTTGGTGAGGGGGTCTTGTCAAAAGATATAACATATATGCATATATGAGGTCCAGAGAAATGTTTGCTTTCTTCTTTAAAGAAGAAGGGGATATGGGCTTCTGGATGACTCAGTGGGTTAAGTGTCCAACTTGCTGTTGGTTCAGGTCATGATCTCATGGTTTATGGGTTGAAGCTCCACATTGGGCTCAGTGTGGGGAGTGAATCCTGCTTTGGATTATCTCCATCTCCCTCTTGCTCTCTCTCTCTCTCTCTCTCTCTGCCCCATCCCCATTTGTGCTATCTCTCTCAAGATAAATAAACTTAAAAAAAAAAGAAAAAGACGGGAATCTATTCTGAAGATTTTTGTTTGGCTTGAAATCTCTGTGGGTTCCCTTGACTAAGAATAATGTGGCTGAGTGAAGTCTTAAGCTGTTCCTAGGAGGCTCTGGGAGAACTGGTTGAAAGATCCTTTGAACCCTCAAACTCTTGATATAAATCCAAACACCACACAAAATCTGTCTTTCTGAGACATTATTCCTCTGTCTTCCATAAAATTGCTGGTGATTATATTGGTCTAAAGAGCTTGCTTCAGGAAAATAACTATATAAAACTCTGGAATTCCATGGCACCTAACAATTATTTGTTAAAAACTTAGTAGGAACCTCAGAAGATATATGGAAAAGTTAGAGACATTTTGCAAGTGAATTTACAATTACATAATCAACAAAAACCATAATAATATAGTCCTTAGCACTTGAGATTCCATTTTTATATTTTCTCATCTTTTTTTTCCTGAAACATGAGAACACCATTTATTTTCTCATCTTTTTCAGTAATTTACAGAAGGTGTTCTAAATTCATCACTGTTTTCATGCAAGTTGAAAATAAGTGTGAATGAGCCATTCAGTGCACACATGTCACAGGTTCTTGATTCTTAAAATGACAATTAAAACCAGGCACTAGAGGGTTTTTTTTTCTTTCAAAAATATCTAAATAAACCTTCGAGAATGATGTTATACTTGTATTTCTTTAGTGAGTTTTTAAATTTACAAGTTACAAACAAGCATGAAGGCAGTGTGATACAGACAAAATGATATTGAATGGGGATTCAGAAATGGATTGAGGAACTATCTCTACGACTTACTTATTTTGGATTACTTGACCTTTCTGGGTGTCATTCCTCTTAAAATGATAACACTACATTTTGCACAGGATTATTGTAACAATCAATGATAGTGCATATGAAAGCATATGAGAAAACTTTTTAGTGCTATAGCAAGGTAAGGAAAAAGTCTTCATTTTATTTCCAGTGTATTCTTTAGGAAAGCAGTAACATATTTTCTAAGGTTTTTATGCACAATAGGTGAGAAAGAATTAGCAGACCTGCAATTGACTATCTTCGTTTATGGGAAATGCTCAAGAAAGAAAAATAAACCAGCCAATTCTTCTTGTAAATGCTAATAGCAGACCTCTTGACAAAGACATAAATGGTATGTATGTACCATCAGAAGGGTCCACATCTATGAAATGTCTGGTTCAATTAAAATTGCTTATGGCTGGGGCACCTGGGTGTCTCAGTCAAACACCCCACTTCGGCTCAGGTCATACATGATCTCATGGTTTGTGAGTTCGAGCCCCGCCTACAGCTCTGTGCTGACAACTCAGAGCCTGGAGCCTGCTTCGGATTCTGTGTCTCCTTCTCTCTCTGCCCCTCCCTCACTCGTGTTCTGTCTCTCTCTGTCTCTCAAAAATAAATAAATGTTAAGAAAAATAAAATAAGTGAATAAATAAAATTGTTTATGGCTAAATAAAAACAAACAAAAACTAAGCCCTGTAATCTGGGACATGCATGCCATTAAAATATCAGAATAAAAATGGGTATATTTCATGACCAAAATGTTTTTCTTCTAGTGTGAGATAGACACACACACACACACACACACACACAAACACACACACACACATACTCACACACAAACTTACAGAGTAAGATCTTTTAAATCTTGTGAGTCTGATTCATATGGCAATTTAGTTACTTCTGCTCTCACAAGATTTTTAAAAAGTTGTTTTTAAAATCATTATCATCAGCTCATTTGCTCAAGCTAGAATCCTGGGAATCATCATTGATATTTTTTTTCACATTTTCACTATAATATTTAGTCAATAGTCATATGCTAGCAATTATACTTGTAATTTTGTCTTGAATGCATTTATTTCCTCTGCTATCATGGAAAGCTAAGGTACCATCGTCTCATTTACAGTTGATGGGATGACCTCCTAACTTGTTTATCTCCACTGCTTTCTCCAATCCACTTTATTTTTTTTTAAGTTTGCTTATTTACTTTAGAGAAAGGGAGCATGCACACATGTAAGCAGGAGAGGAGCAGAGAAAGAGAGAGAGGGAGAGGGAGAGAGAGAAAGAATCCCAAACAGGCTACACACCATCAACACAGAGCCTGACAAGGGGCTCGACCTGAGTCAAGAGTCGGATGCTTAATCGACTGAACCACCCAGGCACCCCTCCAATCCACCTTCAACACCACAGACAAAAATTAAGCCCTGGAATCCTCTGCTCAAATCCTATCCATGGCTTCCCATGGCTTTCCTTCTAAGGGCCAAAATCTTTACCACTTCTCCTGATACAGCCACTAGCACTATATTCTCGGGAGCTCAGTCGCATCAATCCTAACATCACTCTTCCATCCCCTCAAGCTTCCTCTCACCCTTGCACCTCTGTCTGGAACATTTTCCCCAGCAATTCATATCTTATGTTAAATTTCACTCTCTACTGCAAGATTCCCCAGAATCCAGTAATTTTATTGTATAATCTTATAGCTTTCTCTTTATCAGAGACCTTACTAAAGCCGCATGTAATTAGCTGGTGACTTGTGAAACATTTAATTTCGTCAGTTCTCTTAGTAGTGCCAGCTCTGCGGGGCTAGGATGTTATCCTCCTGTTAGTTGCTACACCTCCAGGGCATAACAAAGACATTAACACAGGGACATCCTCAGAAAGGTTTACTGAGTGAATGTAACAGCTCAATTCCAGGTGATGAAAGAACAATTATTAGTTTCTATGTTTTTCTAGATATTTAGGACAGAATTATTCCTGGCTCGTTCCTCATTGTTATTTTGATTAAAAAAGTGCTATAGTACAATTCTACCTTCATGGTTAAGGAGTGAATATAGCAGTCTTTCAAGGTGCATATACAGCTTCCAATAAACAGGCAAATCCCCCAGGGAATTTAGTAAAGGAATTTGTTGAGAATGAAGACTATGAAGTATTTTATTTTCTTGAAAAAGAAATATGAAACATTCAGAGAACTATGGTGGATGACTCTCTTAGGAATTAAATGAGCACAACATTGTGGATGGGTGTGTAGCAGGATTCTTGCAGAAGTCGACTCTGAGGCTTTTCTTTTCAACTTTATTCATGCTGGCACCACTCATCTGGGTTCCTACCCAAAGAACTGAGCCCCGAACGTCACATGGCGTAATTTTTTATATATTTTCTACTTCTTTTGTCTCCCATGTAAGGTAACACACAAATGTGCAGACTGATTAAGTGGTCTCATGTTGCAAGGTCATGAGGGATGTTGTCACCTTTGCGCATAGCCAGGTTATCATGAGTTTGTTTTCTGTTTTTTCTCTCCTTAGGGAGGGGACCCTACCACAGATGTAGACTCAACACATACTTTCAAATGTTCGTGAGCCTGAACTTGTCATGTAGAACAAATCTATTTGTTAAACAAATCTAAATAATACCCCTATTACGACTCTATCTGGATCTTCAATCCAGAACTCTATTTTGAATTCTTACTTGCTACTCTGCATAGTTTTATAATCTGTGCGTTTGTGCTAATATTATAATCTGTGGGTTTGTGCTAATATAATCTGTAGGTTTGTGCTAATATTGTGACTTTTTTATCCAAAGACAAAGGAAAGATATCTGAAGAAAATGACAAGAAAAGCAGTCAGTTTCTAGCAAAAGAAGTAAACATCTGCTTGTTCTCAAAAATGCTCTGGTTTTTAACAAGCTCCAAAGTGTGGAAAACCCTTGTAAACAAGACAAAAGAGATTTTTCACCAGTTTTAGCTTCCATTCCACCACCAGGAAGGATTGATGGGTTCCTGAGTTTGGTCTATCACTTATGCAAAGGTCTTAGTAGATTGGTACCCATCATTAGTTTGCTTTATTAAGTCATCCAGGAAATGTTTGGTTTTATGGACTCATATAATCTTTCTTATTAATTATATATGGCCTTTTTCTCTTTTATGGGTATATCATTAAGTATGTAATATTTAAGAGCTTTTATGTGTCACAGAAAACTAATTATGATAGGATTGCAATTATATTACTTTCATTCATGTGCAAATAAGCAATAAGTAACATATTAGGTGAATAGACATATGTGCATTAGTGTCCAGGTATTATTAGATAGTGATTTCATCTTAAATATTTAATCACTGAAACGTCTACACACTTTGGTTTTGAAAATCACTTGTTAATTACAACAATATACCTTACTTTCCTAAGTAAAACACATCAATAGGAGGTCTTTCTTGACTGCTTGATGTAGGCTCATCACGAACTTCCATATATGCTATATCAAATGGTGGTGTTCACAATGTCAAATGAAGAGGTCCCAAATGTGTCACTGTGACATAAGGATTGTTCTGATCTGAAGATAGCTGAGAATCTACAAATGCAGGGAGAGGCTTTCTCTGAGATCCCCTTATCCACCTAAAAACAGATCTTCCCCCAAGAAAACCTCGATTATCATAAATCTCCAGAAGAATTTCATCCACCCAGGGAGACTGACTCATCATAGGAGAAGAGAGAAGTGGGTGCCACACTCAGACAGACATGGACACACACTATCATATATTCCATTTGTTCTTCTAAGGACTCACTTATCTTTGCTAAAATTCATTTATTCTCCCTTTTCCCCCATTTCTTTGCCTTTTTAAAATGTCCTATCAGTTCTCAAATCTCACCATTTCTTTGGTTATTCAACTCTTTTTGTGATGTCCCTGTGCATGCAAAATTAAAAATTTATAAATTTGGGGCACCTGGATGGCTCAGTCTGTCAGCTCAGTTCATGATCTCAGGGTTCGTGAGTTTGAGTCCCACATCAGACTTGCTGCTCATCACAGAGTCGGCTTCAGATCCTCTGTCCTCCTCTCTGTCTCTGCCCCTCCCACTCATGCTTGCTCTCTCTCAAAAATGAATAAACATTAAAAAAATAATGTAAAATTTTATAAATTTTTATGCTTTTACCCCTGTTATTTTGTCTGTAGTCAGTTTAGTTCACAGGCCCCAGGTACTGAACCTAAGAGGTCAAGGAAAATTTTTCCTCTCCTACACCAGCATTACTGGCCATCTCTACATGGCCCAGACTGCTTTACTAGTTTCATTTAAGGTCCTTGTTGATTTCTTAGATGTTTTTTTTTTTGTTTCCTTCCTCCTTTCTTTTTTTTCCTCCTTCCCTTCCTTCCTTCTTTCCTTGCATCCTTCTATTCTTCAGTTCTCTTTCTCTGTCTCATCCTCTGTCCCTGTGTCCCTGTGTCTGTTTCTTTCCCATTAAGTTCTATTTGGTCTGCCATAGTAAGTTTTACTTCTCGCCATTAATAGTATAATTGCCTCTATTCTAATCTTCCATGGGAGGAGAAACTAAATGGCCATATGTTTTATAATTATTTCCAGAAGTAGACTAAACAGGTTTCACCCGAACACTCTTAAACTCTTCTGTAAGTAATGTACATAGATTTAATATTCTTTTGTAATATTTATTTTTGAGGGAGAGAGAGAGAGAGAGAGAGAGAGAGAGAATGAGCAGGGAAAGGGCAGAGAGAGGGAGACACAGAATCCAAAGGAAACTCCAAGCTCTGAGCTGTCAGCACAGAACCTGACATGGGGCTCGAACCCACAAACTGTGAGATCATGACATGGAGCTGAAGTCAGATGCTTAACCATCTGAGCCACACAGAGACCTGTGTGCATGACTTTTAGCATATAGCCCTCATAATGTCGATCTTACTTCCTCAAAAGAGATTTTCCTTTCCATCTAAATTTGATCTGTTGTAGATAATTTATGTAGCTACAAATATTTTCTAGGTAAATAAGGCATTGTGTATGAAATACACATGTGCATTTTGAAGAAACTATTGTCATTTTATGTACACAATACATGTACATCTATGCACATACATATTCATATATATTGTATATGTATATGTGTGTGTAGCAAATTGCACATTTAAACAAATTAGCCCATCAGTTTCTTCTGGTGCTTCTATTTTAATCTAATCACCTGTATATTCTTAGTATAATTTTCTAATATTGATTCATAGTTTATGACAGGTTTTTTTTGTATCAGTTGAATTACAATCAATTTGACTATCAAGGAAACAAATATCCTATCAACTTTACCCTAAAAATAAATTATTTTATTGATAGCATGTTGCTCAGCTTATATAAAGTGTTTTTCAATTAGAAAAGACTTTTGTAGGGGCACCTGGGTAGCTCAGTCGGTTAAGCCTGCCTCTCGATTTCGGCTCATGTCGTGATCTCATGGTTCGTGAGTTCGAGCCCCACGTCAGGCTCTGTGCTGGCAATGCAAAACCTGCCTGGGATTCTTTCTGTCTCTGCCAATCTCTTTGCCCCTCCCTTGCTCGAGAACTCTCTCTCTCTCAAAATAAATAAATAAACATTTTTTAAAAATTGAAAAGAAGAAAAGACTTGTATATACTAGGTTCTAGACATTGTTCTAGTTAGTAGTTGCAGGGAGATTGAAGGGAGATTAATTGATAAGGCTTCTGAACTACAGGTGTTATTTGGGTGTTAGGAGTGAGGAAAGCTGCATAGAGACAATAACTTTTAAGTATCTGTATCTGTGGTAGATCAAGTAGGAATACTGCATTGTTGACCACTCATTCCAACAAAAACAAGCCGCAATGGAAACAATAGTACCAAAGACTCAGGTAAGAAACATACATATTTTTGGAATTGTAAGTAGCTCAGTAAAACTCAAAATTCTCCCTCTCTTTCTCTCTCTCTCTCATAAATAAATGTGTGCAATAAGATTGTCATTGTTTTATCTGCCTATTTAGTTATTTTTCTTGGAATAACTCTGTTATTATTGTTACTGCTATGTACCTGTATAAAGACTGTTAGTCACATAGAGGACATTTGTGAGTAAAAATGACCTTCATTATGTGGCACCATGGAGCAAATGAGTATCCATGGAGATTATGTAGCTAATTCCCCACTCTAAATATTTTCATAATGTGAAGACATTTGGTTTTTGTTTGTTCCCTTTTTATGTGTTTAATGCATTTATTTGTTAGCCCTCTTCTTTGTTAGTTATTTTAAAGAGGTTATTATCTGATGTATACTCTTAGTACTTAAGAAAAAAAAAATCACATACATCCCAGAGATTGCTATTCAAACCTTCCCTCTATCATTAACTATCTGTGAGAGGTCAGGCAATTCCTTCAAACTCCCTGGGCCTCACTGTCCTCATTTGTATAAATTGAGGGTTTGAGTCAAATGACTCCCATGACTGCCTGAATCAAAGTGATCATTACCTCGGTTTCTTTGCAGCCCAAACTGATATTCAGTTAAAAAGTTTCTCTGCTACCAGTCCCTGTACTTTTAAAACAGTGGAATTTAGAAAGATTTGTGACTGCTTTGTATATCTCCCTCTTGATGTCTGTATTAGCCTGAGTATTAATAAAAATGTGAACACATGTTGAGATAGCTTTCTAATTAGATTTGTTTATACAGTGATTTCAATTATAACATTCTTGAAAAATAGAAAAGGAAAATGATCATTTATTTAAATCATTGAATTTACCATACATTTTACCCATATTTTAATTAAGCAAGCTAGGTGGTTTTGTTCTCAGTTTGCAAATGAGAAAAATGATTTTAAAGAGTTGTTAGGTTTATATTATGCTCTTTTTATCACATAAATTTGTTTTTAAGAATTGTTGGATGGGGCTCCTGGATAGCTCAGTCAGTTAAGTATCTGACTTCGACTCAGGTCATGATCTCAGCGTTCTTGGGTTTGAGACCCACATCAGTCAGTTCAGAGCCTGTTTGGGATTCTTTCTCTCCCTCTCTCTTTCTGCCCCTCCCCCACTTGCTCTCTCTCTCTCTCTCTCAAAATAAATAAATAAAAAAACTTAAAAGAAAAGAATTGTTAGATGCCTAAGATACGAAGTATTTCAATACATATATGACTTCAACCCAGATCTGTAGGGAGACCAAGTCTATACTGTATCATAGTCTTTCTGTATTATGAATCAGGATCAATTATATATCCTTTGAACTCTTGACTGTATCTGATTCAGGGGATGCCTTCTATCCTATCCATCTCCCTCTTTTGCCCCTAAGTTCTCTATTTTCCATCTTTTATTACACTTTTTTATCTTCCAGAACACTTTCACTAACTTTGTGATATCCGGTAGAAAAGCAAAAGCTTTGCTGGCCTTGTATCACACCAGTCACTAAAATGTAGTGAAATGTGAAACAGCAGAGTGCTTAAGTGCACAGACTATGGAATGGACATGTTTGTGTTTGAACACAGTTTCTAAGGCTTTATTAGGTTTTCAATCTGTGCAAGTTATGTAGAGTCCTGTGCTTTAATTTCCTTGCTGGTAGAGTGTGGGTATTAAGAATAGTGTTTAGGGATGCCTGGTGGCTCAGTCGGTTAGGCATCTTACTCTTGATTGCTACTTAGGTCATGATCTCATGCTCATGAGATCCCACCATGGCTCCATGCTGAAGATGGAGACTGCTTTGGATTCTTTCTCTCCCCCCTAAGCCTCTCCCTCTCTTGTGCATTCTCTCTCTGTCCCTAAAATAAATTAAAAAAAAAAGAATAGTGTTTACTTGAAGGATTGATAGTTGGATGAAGTGGACTAATTTCATGAGAAGAAAGTATTAAATATGGAAAATTAAGTAATAATCCTACACATTCTCCTTACATTGGAAGCCTATACTAATGGAGCCTTTAAGCTATTCCATTTATTTTCAGCTTCCTGTACTCATATTAATAACAATTCATGCATTTGGGGGGCTTATGTAACTTCCAAATTCTTTTTCCTGTTTTTTTTTTAACCTCATAACTCTATACCATAGCATTAGTTCAGATTCTGATCTCAGCATCTTTGACCCCAAATTATAATCAAACCTATACTTGCATTGCTTCACTTTCTAGCATTGGTCTAAGTTCTTGATGCCTGAACTGTACCCAATATCTTAGTAGCCCAGTTGTGATTGCTTTGAAGGAAAAGCCTGAGCCATTTCCCTTATTCCAAACAACTTTATCGTATTGACCACAATTCTGAAAAATGAGGCCTGTGAATTTACATTTGGCTGAGAGGTAGAAGGAAGGAAAGGTGCAGGACACAGATTATTTCTCAGTAAAGATGGACTGACCCTTTGTTCAGAATGTGGAGGATGGAGGTACAATCTGCTGGGTTGATGGAAGTTCATCCACAAGATGGTGCACACTGCTTATCTTTGTTTATAGATTTTCTACCTTGAATAAAAATGTTAGATATTATATTTTCACAGAAAGGATAGAATAATAGCTTTTGTTTGACAGATTATATGTCATGTGCTATAATCTGTCATACTTTGTATTTCAAACTCTATTATGTTTTGGACCTTTATTGTGTGTGTGTGTGTGTGTGTGTGTGTGTGTGTGTGTGTGTTGTGTGTATGTATTATTTCAACAATATAAGAATTGACCCATATTACATAATCATTACTAAATAATGTAGACCTAGAAAATTCTGGAGGCTGGGAGGGGGGTAGATAGATTCTACAAGAAAGGAGGACTGTTGTTTTTTTGTGAGTACTTTACCAAAAGTGGAAGAATAAGGATGTATTGACTATTTCAAAACAATAAGGATGTAGTGACTATTCTGAAACACCAGCAAAGAAACATGCGTGCATTTGTGTATTCTTCATCATTTTTTTAATATTTATTTATTTCTGAGACAGATAGACCATGAGTGGGGGAGGGACAGAGAGAGAGGGAGACACAGAATCCCAAGCAGGCTTCAGGCTCTGAGCTGTCAGCACAGAGCCCCAGGCGGGGCTCGCACTCATGAACCCTGAGATCATGACTTGAGCCGAAGTCGGTCGCTCAACCGACTGAGCCACCCAGGCGCCCCTCTTCATCTTTTTAATTATATAGTTATTTATAAATGCAATGTGTGTGCCTTTTGGTTCTTTTGTAATTCTCTCAAGCTTTGTGAACTTGTGCTTCACGGTTATCATTCAGATGTGACTGATAACTTAGATTAGACTAGCAATAGCTACAGCTAAAAATGGGAAAGAAATACAGGTGCCATAGGAACCAATTACAAAAAGGATATAATACAACAGAAACAGCAGCCACAAAAATGGAGCCAGATGCTCATGCATTTAGAGTTTGCTTGAACGTTATTTTATGCATACCACTTCATTAGGTGGAGTGTTGCTGCACATGTCCAGCATTATATCTTTGTAGATCAGACGTCACCTAGATAGGGAGGTCAAGTCACATGATAATTTAATGGACTATAAAAAGCTTTACATGTTTTCTGAGACCATACAAACCAGAAACTGCTTTTTCATAGAATAGATATAGAGAGAGAATAGAATAGCATTGTTCCCAAATCCTAGAGACTTGTGCTATGATCACTCCCATAGGGCCCCTCCAAAGCCTTCATGTAGCATCCCTATTCAATATATAGACTTCAAAAATACTCATTATCTTCAAAGTTCATATGGCCCATGTAGCAGAATTGCTTGCCCAGCAGCCAAGATCCATTAATAAGACTTTGTGCGTTGAGTCCCACTTTTGGGTTCCTTAGCAAATGAATTGAAATAGCATGCCCAAAAGGGGCACATGGTCCTCTAAAATTCAAAGGGGCTCGCTAAGGATTATGTTATCCTGCACTTAGAAGAGATATATCTATAATATAATAAATATATCCGTATATAAGTATATATGTATATATAACTGTATATATATTATATATATCATATATATAAACTTTATCAATGTGAAAGGCCATTGAATTTCTCCACATTTATTTCCTACCCTTAAGTACACATATATCTTACGAAGGTTTTTTTTTAATTTATTTATTTTTGAGAGAAACAGAGAGAGAGAGGAGTGGGGGAGGGGCAGAGAGAGAGGGAGAGAATCTACAGTGGCTCCACACTGTCAACACAGAGCCTGATGTGGGGCTCGAACTCACAAACCGTGAGATCATGACCTGAGCTGAAACCAATAGACACTTAATCAACTGAGCCACCCAGGCGCCTCTTATCAAGGTATTTAAGCTTGTTATTACTCCTGCTCATCAATGCAATCGCCATGACATTACCAATATAAAGGATACACATGATGTATGAAATAGAGAAGAGATCAATGCCCCTGTGGCTAGATTATGAAATAATTGATACAGCTCTGAGGTAAGAGAATGAAGCTGTGTTATTGGATCTGCTAGCTGTATGCAAACTGTTTCTTGTGTCCTTACTAATAGGCACAGAAGAAAAAAACACATTCACCAGATCAATACTTGAATATGAGGTGCCAGGATGTGTTGATTTGCTCCAGCAAAGAAATTGCAACTGGAGCAGCAGTTGAAATTGAAGTCACCACCCGATTAGGTTTACAATGACCTACTCTCTTTCTCCAAGATCCATTTGTTGCTGGCACAGAAAAATAAGCAAGGGAAATTGAAACGTGAGCAGAATCACCAACCTTGCATAATTCAAGTTTACAATGGCGAAACTAATCAATCCCTCTAGAAAAGCAAATCTAGGGGCTTCTACATTTCCTTTTCTTTCATAGTAGCTTATTCCACAGGTCAGGTAAGGAAAGTAGGGTTTCTGCTATTTTCTGGATATATCTGTTTCAACTATGCATATCAGAATTAAGAAAATAAGTATAGCCTGGGGTTGGGGGTCTCACTGCATCCACTATGACTTGGGCCTGAGGTGGTTCTGTTTACAAGATTCCAACAACACCTTGTGCTGACTGGTGGACCTCAGCAGCACTTTTGATTTCAGGAATTAGTGTTAGTTCACAGTGTCCAATTATCTCTGAATTCTGGTTAATTGTCCTTTCCTAAAGCATAACCACCATGATGTCTGATGAAGATTCATTGGGGAAAGACTAACAAAAGATTTATAGAATACGTTTCTTGGTAGGGCAGTACTCTTTCCTCAACAATTGCTCAACCTTCCTTTCTTTCTAAGTGTTATGATTTGTAAACTGATTCAAACCTAGAAAATGGTACAGGAGCCAGAAGTCTCTACCCTGATCATTTTTTTAAAATTTTTTAAGAATGTTTTATTTTGAGACAGAGACATAAACAGTGAGAGAGAGAGAGAGAGAGAGAGAGAGAGAGAGAGAGACACTAAGCATACACACATGCTAGCAGGGGAGGGGCAGAGAGAGGAAGAGAGAGAATCCTAAGCAGGTTCCGCACTGTCTGCACAGAGCCAGACTTGGGCTCAATTCCACGAACCATGAAATCATGACCTGGACCAAAATCAAGAATCAGATGCTTAACTGACTGTGCCAAGCCACCAAGGTGCCTCTCTACCCTGATCTTTTAAGTAGGACTTCTGTTCATTGAACTTTGGACTTTCAAGTAAAAATTTAATATGCTGCTCATCTATTTCAGTTCCAGGGATACCATGATATGTTAGCCAGAATTAAAGATCTCTTTAGGTTTCTGCCACCCAGTAACCATTACACAACCTGTCTCCGGCAGTTAAGTGTAGGTCACTTTCCTCCTACAACTCCAGTACTTATCAGCTCCATTAAATTCTGGTAATTCATTTGATAACAACCATTTCCACTATCACTACTGGCCTGTAGAAACTACCCATTGCAGAACTCATCAAGAATATTGGTGTTCCACTTACAATGTATGCTTTTACACCTTGATTAAGAGCTTATCCTCCTCCAAGAGACAAAGTTAGGGGTTGAGTAAGCAGATGCCATATGATATACCTGCCCTGGTATTCCAATCTCTAAGTGCTTTGGAATTCTCTTCTCTAGAGCAGGAGTATTTAATAAAATCTCCTGCCATGATGGGAATAGTCTATATATGTGTTATTGCATATGGCAGCCACTAGCTCTATTTGGCTGTTTAACTCTTGCAATATGGTTAGAACAACTATGAAATGGAACTTTAATTTTACTACTTCTAATTAACCTTAATTTGTTTATTTTCTTTTATTTCTTTTAAAATTTTATTCACATTAAATAATTGTGCTTCCCAATAGGAAACTAAAATAGCAATAAATCCCATTAGTATGTATGATTTATGTGTGTTTATTTTGAAAACAATGTTATAGAATTTATTTTTTGTTAAGACCCTGTAATTTGCTCTTTGTGATAGAGGTATACAAAGTGCTGGTCTAAGTTCAATCTGTTTTGATGCCTTAATTTTTTGGCTGCCACAGTATTTATTCATTTTTTATTACTTTATCCAATTTTTGATATTTATTCACTTCTATTTTATTTTCTAAAATTGCAATCACCTGTAATATTGTAGTGTAATATTATTTTAATAAGCAAATGTATATAACGCTATCACATTGGAAAGCACAACTTCATAGTACAGAAAGGAAATACTGGCATCTCAACTTTTTTGGGCGTAAGTTATATCTGAGTCCATGTTTCAGGCAGCCAACCAAGCAGACTCCCAGCTGCTTGAGCAAATACACTGATGTCAGACTCTCTGATTACTGCACTCCTCTCAATAATATCTGTTTAACCCAAAATTAGGTTCATCCTGACTTAACAACCTTAAAATCCATTATGCCTTTTAATCTTGTCAAATCAAGGAACCAATTCCAGATTTCTAGCATTTAGGTTCTATTTTCCAGGGAGCACTTCTGGTGGTAACCACTGTTTTAGTCAAGCTCCAGTCAGAGAAGCAGAGTTACAGTATCACTGTATTATGTAGTAAGAGATTTACTTTTAGCAATTAGACCTTAAAGTTACTTGAAAAACTCTGGACAGGAGAGCTGGAGGTTCAGAAAAAGAGTAATTAACCTGACTGGCTTAAGCACTCGCTTAGATGGATGCATTGGAGCTTACCAGGAAATGTGAGGAGCCAAGCACATTCAGTCACTGAAATACAATCATGAAGGGTAGGTAGCCTTTGGATTTGTCTATGGGAAGCTGTTGACTGGTTAGTTATCACCTCTGAGGGTCTGCAGGCAAGTGTCTGGTGGTGGAATGAGAGTCCCTATTTGTCAGCCAGGCAAACAATTGAAAATATGAGGAGGACATGGGCAGAAGAGAGAAAAGATGGGGCGAGTTACCTGGGTGGCCCAGTTGGTTAAGCGGCCTACTTTAGATCAGGTCGTTACCTCGAGGTTCACGAATTCAATCCCACTGTTGTTAGTGCAAAGCCTGCTTCGGATCCTCTGTTCCCCTGTCTCTCTGCCCCTTCCCCTTTCATGCTCTCTCTCTCAAAAATAAATAAACATTAAAAAAATTTAAGAAGAGAGAAAGGATGAACTAAGACTTCCTGGGTCCTCTCCAACTGCCTATCACCATATCTGATGGTGAAAACCTCAGATTAATGATGACTGCTTCATTTACATCTTTCAAAAATCATTGGAGCTTCTCTCCTGGTCAACTCTAACCTGAGAACATACTCGTGGTTCAGAAAAATGCAATTTCCATCTTGGTTGACATTAGTTAAAACCAACGCACTTCCCAATTTGAATATATACTTCATGGATTAACAATAATATATCCAAAACAATATCCATCTCAGAGTTTTAATGAATAATTGATCATAATTGACGAGACCTGAGGAGGGAAAGTTAGTGTATGATGTTAAAAACTACCAACTATATTTTTCTTTAATAACACTGATATGCCATAATTCTGTGCTCCCTACTGTGAAATAGTCTCTGCATTGACGTCACTGCAATGCTTAATGCTATTCTGATCATATTCACTAGTCTGCAAAAGCTTTATAAATTCCTGATTTATAGAAATCACATTCTATAAGTGTATTTTCACTTTATAAAGTCTCCTCTGATAATAACTGATGAGACGCAAATATATGCACCTAATTAGAGCCAATGACATTCTTTCTTCTGGGAGACTGGAGTTAGGGTGAAGAGAGACTGTGTCCTTCTAAAGTGAATTGCAAACTCAGGTAAGTAAAATATCATGATCTACCCAGACAAGCAAAGTGAATCATTCTGTCCTGGAGTGAGAAAAACAGATGTAAAACTCATTTGCTGTGTGATGTGGAATATGAAGAAAAAGAAATATTCCTCAACACTTTTTAGTCACTAATTTTATTTTCTTTCTGAGGTTCATTTCTTTCCTAGCTTTAATGTAAAACAACTGTCCCACCACACTGCCATGAACTCACTTGCTATGCTTAGGCTAACTTGGGATAGTTTCTATTAAAACTAACTAATATGGTCTCCATATTTAAATTCCTCCATGGAACATTATAACATCAGCAATAATCAGGAAATCATTTATCAATTCATTTTTACTCACAGTAGAGTACTGTCTAATATAGTTCAGCAATGCCCATTTCTCAAAATTGCCAGTGTATTACAGCTTCATGAACATAGTTCAGAAATGCTATCATATGTACAAAGAAAAGCAGGATTAAATATTCCATATCAGTGAATCAGTGAAATGCAGTGGTTAAAAGAGCAAAAGCTAGAGCTAGACGGCCTCGAGTCAAATCGTGGTTCTTCCTCTTATGAGCTGTGACTTTGGACAACTTATCTTCATTTCTCATTTCTCTTATATGTCAAATGAAGATTTTATAAGAGTGTCTACCTGATAGGGTTGTTGTGATCATTATTTGAGGTAATACATATAATATATAAAGCATATGGTAAACACTTAATATGTATTAAATAATGTTATTAATAGCTATCATGTAATCCTATATCTTCAATATGAACACATTTTCCCTCATTTTGAGAGAATAATTTTATAATAAAACTGTATCTACATGGTGTTTCAGGATCATTATTTTATAGAGACAGGATGGCATTTCTCAAGTTGAACAAAAGCTACTTTTTTACATTCTTTGTGCTGACTTCCAGTAACTTACAACAAAGATAAGATTACAAATCTCCTCCTGGATCTTGAGTCCCAATTATGTTGAAACAAAAGCCTTTGAAAATAGGAGGATAAAAATGGCAATTTCCCAATTTGTTCATTGGACAAACCATGTTCCTTAGCTGTCTTATCACATATTAAAATGATGTTTGAGTCTTTTGTTTTGACAAGAAAAGAGTAGTGGAAATACAGAAGGATGGGCAGCAGCTCTGAAAGAAAGGAAGAAATAGAGAGAGAAAGAAAGAAAGAAAGAAAGAAAGAAAGAAAGAAAGAAAGAGAAAGAAAAGGAAAATTTTATTTTGAAGAATATGTCCGAGTAAGTGTCAAAAGAAGACTATCTAAAATTAGGAAACTAGCGTATAACTTTCAGGAAGTTGCATCTAAGGCACCTAAGAGCAAGGAAGAGGAACAACAGAAACCGTCTTCGCCCGGGCAGCTCCTACTGCAGAAAGGCCATCAGGACATGAGCTCACGCGGCCCTGGCCCGTATCCCGGACATGCCCTCTGTGCAAATAGCCACCAAGAGGCTGATCAGTTGTCCTCACCCTGCAAGACGACGACGGCACTTCCCGATCACAACACACAATTGGACGCCAATAGGATAATCATCCCTAACAACATAGCTATTTATATTGTTTGTAAAGTAATATCTGTATTATATCTCAGGTCATTTGATAATCATTGCTTTCAATCTTCTCTAGTCTAGAAATCAGTGATGCTTCCAAAATCAGTGATATGCAATATTTTTGTCCATTCTTACCATAGATTGCTCATAAACTAGTATACAAGTATGAGGGTGTCTGTAAATAGTTCTAAGTTAAGACTGAATCACTCAATGGAAGGCTTTGTTTGTTTGCTGTATTTGTATCTCTTCATGTGTATCTATAAAACTTAAACTTTCATTGTGGCTTTCTTAATACCTCCATCTACACACTTAATCCTCTTCTCTCTAAATACGGTAAAATGCATCAGATGACAGGAAAACAAGAAGATAAGGCAGCTGAGAGCTATGTATTTTTAACAATTCCCACTTCCAGAAACCCTCTGAACAGTAATGTGATTTTCATCTCCTTAGACAATTTTGTAGGACTCCTCCCTATAGATAGGAGATATCAGATACTAGCACCAGTTTCCACAGCTCAAAGGGGCTTTATAGACTACATTAGAAATAACACAACTACTCAGCCAGAGAAAATAATGAAATCTTGTCATTTGCAATGACGTGGATGGATCTAGAGAGTATAATACTAAGCAAAATAAGTCAGTCAGAGAAAGACAAATACCATATGATTTCACTCAGATGTGGAATTTTAGGAAACTAAACAGGTGAACATAGGTGGGGGGAAAAGAGAGGAAAATCAAGAAACATGCTCCTAACTATAAAGAACAAACTGATGATTACCGGAGTATGGGTTAAATGGGTGATGGGTGTTAAGGAGGACTGTTGTGATGAGCACTGATGTTGTATATCAGTGTTGAATAACTAAATTCTACACCTGAAATTAATATGACACTGTATGTTAATGAATTAAAAAATAGTTTTTTAAAGAAAGAAGTAACACAACAGAGCATGATGTGTGCGTCTGAATTGCCACAAATCCTGGAACCCAGGATCTTACTTCCCATTCTGCACCTGTTGCCACTGCCTTACATTTATGACTTCTCAATAACTAACCGAATTTGTTCACTTGTGATGATACACTCACAATGATAAAAATTAAGGAAAAAATTAGTTGAATCTATGTTGCTGATAAATCAGCATTTACACTGATGAGCTCACCACTGCTTAATTCTGATTCCAAATTTGGGTAAATAAATGCTCTCTACCCACACAGTAGATTGCTAATTTGAGCCTCTGATTTGGTTGAAATCTGTGCAAGATTCTGTGGCTTGACATCAGTTTGCCCTCCATTTGTCATTGCTTCTGAGGAGGCTCAAACCAGAGCCTAACTCATTCCATCGACAAACTAGGAGAATCGAGCTCAGGAAAATCCTCTCAGATCTGCACTTGGGTTAGTTCACTAGCATCATAAATTAGTCACATGAGGGATTGTCAGTAGTTACCCTGCTTACATATGCTTTGACCCAACACTTCTTCCCTACTGTCTTTATTATCACTGTAAATGCCCAATATTCCCTGGGAACAATAGTTTGGCAAAATTTGCCAGGATAAAAACTTTGTGGAGTAGGTGAGTGCTGAATTTGGGGAGGATATTAAGATTTGCTAATTAAGTATTAAGAGTAGTGTGTGTGGCCCTATCCTAGATAATAGATAGTATAGATATTATAGAGAAAGTTATAACTTTTTCATGTTTAACGTTATCTCCCTATTATAGGTGAAAAATAAATATCTTTATATTAATTTGCATTTGATTCAACTTAATATTAGGTCAAGGCAATCACAAGCAATGGGTAGAGATATAAAATAGCAGTACGTCTAACAACATGTTATTTTATTTCACCATCATAAAAAAAAGTTACAGATAACCAGGTCTGTTATGATGAATTTACCACCACTCTTCTCCCTTGTACATCCTGTATATGCAGCTACCATCTTTTGGTTCAAGAGGGCTGCACAAGCTCCAGCCATTGCTTCCATGTTATAGCAGACAGGAGTGAAAAGTCACAAAGGACACACCCGTTCTTATTAGTGTGGTTAGGTGGTCATAACCAAATATCACAGGCTGAGTGGCTTAATAAAAACTATTTTTCTCACAGTTGTGGAGGCTAGAAGTGTAATATCAAGGCGATGACAGGTTGGTTTCATTCTGAGGTCTCTCTGCCTTGTAGATGACCCTCTTATTTCTTTGTCTTCGGATAGTTTTTCCTCCATGTGTACCTCCTCTACTTATAAGAACAGAAGCCATATTGAAATAGGACCAACCGTAAAAACTTTGTTTTATCTTTATTAACTCTTTAAAGACCTTTTCTTCAAGTATGGTTACATTTTGAGATATGAGGGATAAACACTTCAACATATGAATTTTGGGCGCATGTGATTCAGCCTTAATTCCTTCCCTTTAATGATATTTCTCTATAGTTGCACATACTAGTGATATTTGCATTTTATTGACTAGAACATACTCAAATGACTATATATGTGAGACTATGTGACTAAATTAAGCATCCAGATTTCTATTAGTGAGAAAGGAAATGTAAGCAGTTGTTACACAATGCATAGGCATCTCAATCACATATATTATTTAAAAAAAATCACAGCTGAAACAGAACTAAAGACATGATCACTACTTACATACTTTACATGACTAAGAGAATTATTTGGTTACACACAAAAAAGGAGAAAGAGGAGATGAAGGGAAGGAGGAAGAAGAAGGAGACAACTAGTCAGGAAAAAACAAGGGAATGCTCAAAGAAAAAAATGAAGATCCTTGCATCAGAGAAGTATAGCAGAGCAAGATCAGAAGTCTAGACAGATGGACATAATTAATGAGAGCATCTTCAAGGTGTGACAAGTGGAATGGGTCGGATCCCCCAGTTTTCAATCCGATTTCAACCTTGAAAGTTCAAATTCCTAGGTTCAAGACTCTGACTGTGTGGACTGTGACACATCTGAGTGAAGGGCTGGTTGGGGATATTGAGAGAAAGCAATACAACTGAATGCAATGGTGGGTTGGGGAGGGGAAGGTGGATGGGTAGAACAAAATCAATGTGCCCATGATGCTCTTACCAGAGAGACATGAAATAGGTGCTGAACAGGACAAGAAACAAATAAACAAAACCCTACTACTCAAAGCTAGAGATTCCAAAATATACGGCTCCTAAAAACAAGAAGATAATCTAAATATTAAATCCCAGTGCATAGAAGGTCATAAGCATTAAAAATGAGAAATGCCAGTAAAAGGAGCTTAAGCCCTGTGATTGTGAATAATAAATAGGAATTAAATGCAACAAAATTATAATTATATTAAAAGTACTTAGAATTAAATTACTTTTATAAAAATACAAACACATAAGGCATTAATTAAATATCCAAAATTAAAACATTGTTAGAAAATAATGTATATGAGTGTAGTCTTGAGGCAAAGAGGGTAGTCCAAAAAGAGACCTAAGCCTCATACAAGAGAAATAAATGATAGCATAAAAATTGCAAAAGCTTATGTAGTCAACAAACCATGTACTCTCATCTCATTAGAGTCTTCTGTGACAGCTTGTATTTTTTAAGAGGAGAATAAAAGCTAGCAGAAAAAAACACATGAAATCAGAATCAGCCTATGTCTGATCCTATAGAAAATTCTAAAGTTCGTATTTCTGAAGCCCTTCAGTATAGATCTCCAACTTCTATTTGATACCAGTGCCAAATCAAGTAACATATAGCTGTCTTTAAGGGCCTGCTAAGAGGAGGATTTGCTGTTAGCATAAGGGATTAGAGAGAGTTCCAAGCAAGCTATTCTGCCCCGTGTGTGTGTCTCCCTTTTAATAAGTGACTTTGTTAGCTGGTCTTAAACAGTAGAAGTAGGGATTAGGCACGTTGTACAATGTATGCTATATTCAGGAAAGTGAAGTCATTACAAAGTAATGCCAAATCTGAAACATTTCCAGAGAGCATTCTTTTTTTATAAAGTGGAGACTCTTTAAAACAAAATTGATATTTAAGTGTGTCATTGCTATCTTTGATCCCAGCGCAAATAACCTAAAAACGTGAATTGTGCTACTCCTGACTAATTCCGGTGGCATATGGTTTGCCTGGTTTCCATGTTCTGCTTTTTGAATTTTTTGTTAAAAATTTCAAATTAAAATTCCTGCTATAATCATATATACCAATATATACATATACATATGTATGTAAATATGCATATGTATGCACAGAGAGTGATATGTATATACAAATATATAGACACATTATATACCTGTATACATATGCATATAAACACACACACACGTGTTATTACATGTAGGTGATATGCAAATACATATGCATCTCTGCATATGTATTTTTATTTATATATAAACATATATGTACATATATACATTATATATAACATAAATACATAACTACATATTACAAATTACAAATTTCGATATATATATAATTTATGAGGGAAAGAATGTCTTATTTATTTTTCAAAATATCTACCTTTTTCCCACTTGTTTCTGTGAGAAATATTTTCCCAGCCGTAAATGCTTAAATCTTTTTTGATTTGGAATCTGTTTTTGAGAGACCATTTTGTACTTCTGATTCACAGGCCTTCTCCAAAATTGATCTTCTACAGTGGTTTTGTGACAGGCTTCTTCTGAAGCAGGCAAAGAAATAGATGAGATAACGCAACCTTATTTATTTACGAGGATTGTGTTTTCATTGATTGACATCTGAACCCAGAGGAAATATTGTTTCATTTTCCACCAACAGGGTGAATCAAGATTAACTGTCACCTACATTCTCCCAAGTCAAGAATTCTTTTTATCATTCCAAAAACAATAGAATGGTTTCCATTAGCCTGAGCACGAAGCCTGAAGCTTAGTTCCTTACTCCAATTTATCATGATTTGTATATAATTGAGAGGAAACCAATCAATGTACTCTATATTTTTGCTGTTAATTAGTAGACATTCTGGAAACTTCTGTCAGAATTAGAATGTCTCTTAGACTTTTTAAAAATTTTTTCCCTTTAGCTTTTTGGAAATGATGTTACAACTTATTTTCTTTGAAGGTAACTGGAATTCTTTGCTTGGATACTAGCACTCATAGTTGAACATTGTACTACAAAGCTAAAAACTTTTTCCCCACTATTATTTGAATCGTTATAATGGGAGAAAGAAGAATAATTGGTTGTTGTGTCTATTCTGTGACAGATTTTGAAAACTATTTTGAAGTGTTTACTCTTTTATTCTTTAACATTCTTTATATGAAGGTAAAATAACCAAAATCAATCATGTAGAGAAAAAACAACCCTCATTTCCTTGAGGGAATGAAAGATTTAATTATGGTCAAGCTAAATAGTGTTCCAAATTTTTCATATTTAAGGGGAAGATACTCAGACAGTCTCATTTATAAGAGTTATACAACTCAGCTGCTTTCTAGCCAAGTGGTCAGAGTTTTAATTGGTCTTTATCATAACTTGGCCGTGAAAGAAAAAAAAATCCTAACTGAAGACTTTGGATGTCAAAAATGTTCGAGCATTTCAGCTGCCACATGCAATTTGCTGAAATCCATATAACAATTCAGCATGTCTCTAATGCAAGTATCTCAGGAAAAGTTTTTACTTCCAACAATATTAAGGAAGACAACAGAGGACTAACAGAATGAAAGAATACCACGAAAAGGCTGCAAGCAAAAGGCCTGTATTAACCTTTTGTGTGTGTGTCATAAATATCATTACGAGAGGCAGAAATTAGGCAGCACGTTTGTGCGTTTGGGATTTCCTTGTCTTTAGAGAAGGCAATTCATTTTCCCTCACTGATGCCTCAAAAGATTTTTCTTTTTTGTCAGGGTGAAGAAGATAATTCCTAACCAAGCAGCAGCTTTACTTATAGCATACTTAGCAATAAAGTCTAATAAATTCTCAGGCCTCAAATAAAATTTAAATCACCTATTTTGAGGTACCAATTAAATGTGTTTAATTGTTCTACATGCTTGCTACTCAAAGTGTGAGCAATATACTAGAAGCATCCGCATCGCCTAGACAGTTCTTAGGAATGTAAGATCACACTTCCGCCTTCACAGACTTTTTCACAATCTTCATTTAACAAGACCCCCCAGTGATGCATGTGCATATAAGTCTAAGAAACCCTGCTTGACGATATTTCTTCCAAATGCTTATCCAGATCCAACATCTTCATTTACTGGGTAATCAGTACCTCAGGTACCCTCTTTCACTATTGGATAACTCCAATGATTATGGAGATCTTCCTTACATTGAAGCAAAACTCTGCTTCTCTGTAATATACAGCCAGTTGGTCCAAATTCTTAAAGGGCCAATCACAATAAGGTTTATTTCTCTTTCAGGATAGTCTGTTAGATACTTAAATTTATTTCTTGTTCATTTCCTTACTCTTTTCCAATTCCTTTAGTCAGTGCTCACATTACAAAGTAGTTATTTCCCCAGCCATGTTGGATGCTCTATATGAATGCATCTTGATGAGTTGGGAATCAACATATTATCTCTCAATTTAAAAAGCAATACTCCTGTGATCATTGCAGAGTTGAGCAAATGTTGTCTCCTGCATTCTGCACATTCTATTAATGAAAATTACATAATATATCCACATACACTATATAGGTCACAATAAATACTATATACTATATTCTTAGACCACTTCAGAAAATATACTGTAAACATTTTATATTGTTTTTTGAGTAATTGTGCATGTCATATCTTTTTTTTTAAACACTAAGCAAACTCCATTAGATTATGTTGTTGGGAACTTCATGTTTTTAATTTTTTTTAATGTTTATTTATTTATTTATTTTAGTTTTTACATTTATTTTTGAGAAACAGAGTGAGACCAAGCTTGAACAGGGGAGGGGCAGAGAGAGTAGGAGACACAGAATCTGAAGCAGGCTCCAGGTTCTGAGCTGTCAGCACAGAGCCCTACATGGGGCTCAAACTCACAAACTGCGAGATCATGACCTGAGCCGAAGTTGGACACTTAACCGACTGAGCCACCCAGGCACCCCAGGAACTTCTTGGAAAGGACACAGCTCTTACCTTTCAGTCTTACTACCTGCCATAATCTCTAGTACATGTTAGCTTTAAAATATTGATTTCCTTTTTTTTTTTTTTGTCTAACTTTGATGTATAGAGGTAAAATCACATGCATAGTGAACACTGGCATGAATGGAGATTCTGAGTTGTGGACCAGCTTTATCTCACTGGTTATTTGACTTTGAATGAGCTTAAGCCTGTCTGGACTTTGTATTTCTCTGTTGTGAGAGAAGGTAATAGAATCCACTAACTTTCAATAATTTTTTTAAAATATGGATTGTTTTTCTTCTTCAAAGGAAACCTTATGTGGGCCTTACTTGGAACAGAAATCTCATAAAAAGCTAAATTATTCAAGTTAAAGAGGGGGATTGAAGATCCTCCTGGAAAATGGGAAGGAATGTACTCTAAGCTAATATGTATTTCAGTATCTCAAGTAAATATTATTTATGGAAAGCAAAAGCTCTAATATATGTTATAGACTCAGGAATAAGCTTTACTTTTCTACGAAGAAGGACTTACATTAGTTTGGATACCTCTTGTATTTTGAATATCCTCTTATATTCTCTTATTTTGGATCTTTCAATAGTTCACTTATTTCTGTCTCTATTTTTTTTTTAAGTTTATTTATTCATTTTAAGAGAGAGGGGGGAGAGAATCCTGAGCAGATTCTATGCTGCCAGTGCAGAGCCCAAGGCAGGGCTCAGTCCCACGAACCATGAGACCATGACCTGGGCCAAAATTAAGATCCAGACGCACGCCAATAATTCACTAATGTCTTAATGTTTAGAAAGTTGAAATGTGAAACAGAACTCTTTCATAAACATTTTTTTTATTTTAGTAGAAATAAACATGAAATTTACTCTCAAATTTTTAAATATGCAGTACAGTACTGTAAAATATATACACATTGTTGTACAGCAAACCTCTAGAATATTTTTTCCCACATGTCTGTAACTCTATACCCATGAAGCAAAAACTCTGCATTTCCACCTTTCATTTCCTAGCACCTGGCATCCATCATTCTAATTTTGTGCTTTTATGTTCAACCACTTTTATGTACCGCATATAAGTAGAATCATGGAGTATTTTTCCTTCTGCTGCTGTCTTATTTCATTTATCATAATGTCCTCAAAGCTTATTCATGTGTAGCATGACAGGATTTCCTTTTTTTTTTTAAGCTGACTACTATTCCACTGCGTGTCTCTACTGTACTTCTTTATCCATATTCTCCAATGGACATTTAAGTTGTTTGCAGTTCTTGGCTGTTGTGAATAATGCTGCAAAACATATAAGAATGCAAATCATTTCTAGATTTTGTTTTCAATTATTTTGGATAAATACTCAGAAGTAGGATTGCTGGATAATATGATAGTTCTATTTTTTTTTAATTTTTTTGAAGGGGAAGCTCTATACTGTTTTCCATAGAAACCACACCACTTTGCATTCCCACTAATAGTGCACAAAGTTCCAATGTCTATACATTCTTACTAACATTTAAAAAATTTTTCTTTGTATGTCTGTGTTTGATAATGGCCAGTGTGATAATTCATTGTGTGGGGTCATATTTCATTGTGTATCACTAATCACTGATGATTAGTGATATGAGCATGTTTTTATATACTTGTTGACCATTTGTATATCTTCTTTAGAAAAATGTCTACTCAATTTCTTTGTCCATTTAAAAAATTGTGTTGTTTCTTAATATTGAGTTGCATGAGTTCTTCATATATTTTGAATACTAACCCAGTATCATATAAATGGCTTGCAAAATTTTTCCTATTCCATAGGTTCCCCCTTTACTCTGTTGATTATTTCCTTTGATGTGTAGAAATACTTCAGCTTGACGCACTCCCGCTTGCCTATTTCTGTTTTGGTTGAATGCGCTTTTGGTACCATACCCAAGAAGTTATTGCCATGATCAGTGTCATGAAGATTTCTCTCCATGCTTTCTGCTAAGAATTTATAATTTAGGTCTTACATTTAAGTTCTGAAGCCATTTTGAGTTGCTTTCTTTTTTGTACGGTGATAAATAAGGTTCTCATTTCATTCTTTTGCCCGTGAATATCCAGTTTTCCCAGCACCAGTTTTGAAGAGACTATTTTTTCCCCATTTTGTGTTCTTGGCACTCTTGTGAAGATTATATGACTTTTTATGTGCAGGGATTTATTTCTGGGCCTTCTACTCTGTTCTATTGGTCCATGATGTTAGTTTTTATGCTAGTACAATATTCATTTGATAACTGTGGCTTTGTAATATATCTTGAAGTCAGGAAGTGTGAGGCCTCTGGTTTTTCTCTTTTTTCAAAATGTGGTTTTGACTATTTGAGGTCCTTTGTAGCTCCATATGAATGCTAAGATTGTTTTTCTATTTCTTCAAAATGCTATTGGGATTTGGCTAGGGATTGCACTGAATCTGTAGATTGCTTTGGGTGGGGTGAATATTTTAACAATATTAAATCTTCCAATCCATGAACAAGAAATGTCTTTCCATTTGTTTGTGTTTTCCTTAATTCTTGAAACAATGCTTTGTAGTTTTCAGCGTACAGGTCTTTTGCCTCCTTTAAGTTTATTCTCAAGTATTTTACCCTTTTTGTTGCTTTTATAAATGGGATCATTTTCTTAATTTCCTCCCAGAGGGTTCTGATCTGATCTGTATCTGATCATGGTTCTCTGATTATCCATTTTTTCCTATTACCTGCTCATCCTAGTGTCATTGGACAAAATCCTCCTGGGGTGTATTACATATAAAGCATCTTTACAATTCATGACTGCAATCAATGTCAATACAGCTCACTCTCATCCATTATACTACAAAGTCAGAGGAGAAAAGAAGCTGATGTTACTTGTTTTGGGTTGCAGTCACTTATTTCTTAAGGATGTCAGAAAAATCAAATGTATTGGGATATTTCAATCCTGGAAACTAGTAGAAACATTTTCAAATGAATGTTATTTTCTTGTGATTTAAATTTGGTTAACACATAACTTTAATAGTGTTTTGAGTTTTCCAGAGTGTGTCTTGTTTTGCAAAGTTTCTTATTGATGCCTCCCTTGGAGATGCAAAGACAGCAATTTGCATCCCCCAAACAAAAAGACCATTTAGTGTAACTAGACCCATGAATATTAGAAGAAAATGTAACTTATCCCTTAAAAAAAGAATGTAAAGAATATCTAATTCATCTTCATTCTATTTCCCAATCAACAAGGCCAGTGAAGTAGGAAAATGGTTTCAAAAATAAGTTCATGTCATGTAACTGTTATGCCCAGAATTCGTGATCCCCAAAGACCACCAGGGAGCAGAGTCCGATGCAAAAGCACAGAGCCTTTATTCCAGCTAGCTCGAGCTCAATCCCCTACCTGCACCGACGCAGCGGTGAGATACCAGGGAGAGAGAGCGAGTTTCAAAAGCACAAAGGTTTTTTTGGGGTCTAGGGGCAGTTGGTGAGGTAATGGCTGTGGCCTCAGCCGATTGGCTGGGGAAGGGTGGGAGTCCTGTTACACAGGTCGCTGGGCGTGTTTTGATCAGGAAGTTTGAGCGGGTGAGCGGGAGGTTACTCAAGGGGAGGAGGTGCGGTCTGAGGTTTCTGCGATTTTCCCGGAAAAGGGGTCATGTCGGGGACATAGTCACTCAAGGTGGAGGACACAGAACAAGATGGAGTCGGCTGGCGTAGGCCCGCCCTTTCATAACCTATTTATAATTTTAGAAATCCTGAAAATAATTTTTATGAAATCCAAAGGTAGCCTTTAAGACTTCTGATATACTTTGATACACCTTATTGATACACCTCATGATTTTTTTTTTCTTTCTGGCCATTGATTGAAATCTGATTTCTTCAGGAAATTGTTATGTAGTTGAGACCTAAGAACAGTTGAAAAACAGTTCAGGATAAAAGTATGCTTTTTCACAGCTGGGGTTTTATTTTTTTATGTTTATTTTTGAGAGGGAGAGAGAGATAGAGAGAGAATAGGAGGGTCAGAGAGAAAGAATCTGAAGTGGGCTCCCCACTGTCAGCATGCAGCTCAATATGGGGCCTGATCTCACAAACCAGATCATGACCTTGGCTGAAGTCAGACACTCAACTGACTGAGCCACCCAGGCTCCCCACAGCTGGATTTTATTATGGATTTATATGTATTGCAAATTCAAATAATACCATGTTTCATTTCATCATCTGTTTTTGAAAGAACCAGTCTGACTCTGGGTCTCTGTAGAATTTATCATATTTCCTCCTTATGAGAAGTAATGCAATACATTTGAACTGCAGAGGATTTTGCATAATACTTAGTACATTTCTGCCCCTTATGAGCACACACCAGGCACCCAAAATGAAAATATTCAGACTTGAAAAACTGACTGGCTCTTTAATTTTTGTGGCTGGGATGAAAACAATGTGGTGTGTGTATGTGTGTATGTGTGTGCATGCGCGCTTCATTTTCATAATGGTTCATGAAGCATGGATATATGTCTATGTCTCCTACTTCTGCTACCTGGGAAGAAACAGTCATTTTATAAGATGATATCAGACTGCTATTTTTAAAATTAAGTCAACATTTCTGCAGTGGTTCTTGCCTTTAGCAAAAAAAAGATCATTAAATTTTTGTGAAAAATTAATGGCTAATGTATGCTTTTACGTATGTATGTATTTTTTGCTTTACTTTCTCTCTGTACTTAATTCTCAACCAAATGTCATTAAAGGAATATGATTTCTGATATTTCTCTTTTTACAAAGGTAGAAAATTCTCTACGTTCTCTTAATGATAATTATTTAGGTATTATATATTGTTGAGTTTCTAAAGGAAATTCTTCATAACACATCTTCCAACTATCCTGAAAGGGAGCCGCCCCAGGTGCATGGTGTCTCTTGTGATGGTGAGACACTTTAGATCCAGCGTCAGCACGTGAATTGCTCTAAGTTCTTCAATGCCTGAGATGGAAACACAAGCAAGGTTAATTTATTTGCTTATGCCTGACCTCCCTCATCACAAGATAATTTTTTCTTAAAATGTCCTGATATATAAAATATAAACACAAGACAAAAATATAAGCAATCTATTTAGCTATCCACCTCTTCGGTAAAGCTTGAAAGAACTTGCCATTAAAGAATGGGCATTGCTGGAGGATTATCTAAAATTGGCAACACTAATATTTTCTCTCCCTTTCTTTTTTTCTATCGCAAAGCAGGCATTTGGTACAAATGAGACAGTATAGGGAAAACAAGAGACTTAATTTCTTTAAAGCTGCAGATCTCAGGCAAGGGTTAAAAGTTTCCATATATTTAGAGACAAATACCTTCTTTTGGGACAGAGAACAAAGCAGAGATAACAGCCAACAGGGAGTCATGGTTGTCTGGCAAAATTAGAAGTAACAATTTATTTATTTTTTTTTAAATTTTTTTTTCAACATTTATTTATTTTTGGGACAGAGAGAGACAGAGCATGAACGGGGGAGGGGCAGAGAGAGAGGGAGACACAGTATCGGAAACAGGCTCCAGGCTCCGAGCCATCAGCCCAGAGCCTGACGTGGGGCTCGAACTCACGGACCGCGAGATCGTGACCTGGCTGAAGTCGGATGCTTAACCGACTGCACCACCCAGGCGCCCCTAGAAGTAACAATTTAAAGCCTGTTTGCACAAGTATTTCTATTTTCCAGGAACCCTAAAAGAATATCAACCATGAAGAAAGGTATCCTGTGATTGTCTTGTGCCCACTGGAAAGTAAAGACCACAAAATCATGACCAGGGGACTGAAGGATGCTTCCTCACTCCCAGCCTCTCACCCTTTGGAAAAGTGCTTTTTTAAGCCTGGCATGCTACCCCATCAGAGAAGGACATTCCTCTTTCTTGTCAGCTCCCCGTTGACACGCTATCTCTAATAAACTCTGCCTGCTTCCTTTCTCTCAAATCAGTGGTCTTTTCTATGACACTGAGACTTAAGAACCTGGTCTTGGGAGTCTGGTAACTCAAAAGCATTTAATTTTTTAGGGAAGTTTTCCTAAAGAATCATGGATGTTCTTTATATGTTTTTTAGACCTAGACCACTTTCCCCCTGAGAACCAGTACTACCCTTGAGATGCTATAAAAAATTTATTTTCAAATTCTGAAGGGCTGTGGGACAAATTTTGGGTTACAATGAATTTATCACAATGATGTCACTGGAAGTGAACAACTCTTCTCTACACTTCGGCTTTTCTTTGTATTTTAATCATTAGGGGCCACATTTAGTTATTGCCTTGTATCATCTTGGCCCAAGCTTCAATATAGCTGTGCACATAGTAGCTGCTTAGAAAGTATTTCGTTTGACTGTATCGGAACTGCTTTCTAGAGAAATTCTTAGTAGCCTTCCTTGGATGAAATATTTGTTAACATCTAAGTCTCATTGACATTGTGTACATCTCCTGTGTCAGTATGGCTTGGATATATGCTGTCTTTCTTCTTAGACTGACAATAAGAATAGGAAAATTCAAGTTTTGTAATAAGACCCAGACCTGAATATTTGTCTTACCATATATCAGCAGTAGATCTTTCAAAAGTCACTGTCCTGAGCTTCCTTCACCTCATCATCAACATGGAGATGGTACTCCTCATCTTGGAGATTTACTATAAAGATTAAATAATATAGTGATAACAACATGTATGAGCTCCTTATAGTACACATTAGAACCTCACAACATCTCAGTGTAGTGAATATTGTTTTTGTCCCCAATTTATAATAAGGAAATTGAGAGAATATTTAAATTATCCACGGTCACACAGCAGTTATTGACAGACTTGCACTTTGAATCAGGCAGATTGGTTCTGGATCCTGTGCTTTTACTCCCTATGCTAAGAAAAATGCCTGGCATAGAGCTTGTGGCCATTAAATATTTGATGCTCTCTTTTCCACTGACTCCATCCACTCACATACCAGACAATACATTAATTTTAGGATGCATATTTAAGTTCTTTTCATTGCATTTTAATAATCCATGGTCCTTTCTTGCTAGTTGGATGCTGAAGAGGTTCAGCATTCTGGCTAAGGTATAAATTCTCTCCTTCAGTATCTTCCATCAAATTCTTATCTTCTACAGGAGACTCCCTGGGTAATTTTAGATGTTTTCCTCCTTATTTGAGTATTTTAAGAATTTATACTTTTAATTTAGGTCTTTTTGGTTTCAAAGAATTTTTTTTTCTCTTGGCTTCTATGATAATATATTCTTCCAGTTTTATTCCTATCTCTCTGACTGTATTTTCTATCTTTCTTGCTGATTCTTCCTCTTCTGTTCTGCCTCCCTAAATGTTCGCATTCTCCCTCCTGGATTGGACCCTAACTTCTCTACACATTTATTAACATTATAATGGGAAAGCCTAGATTTATCCTGATTAAAAAAAACACATGAAAATTAGAATTGGGACTGCAGATATTGAAGGACATGGTGTAGATTTATAGATTCACTACTAGCTCTCTCCTTTATGTGGTACACGCCTTCTCATTCATTGTACCTTTCATTCTCAATGTTGTCTACATATTCACCTTTCTATGGTGACTAGATGCCTCCACCTATTCTATTTTCTTGTTTCTGTACTTTTGTATTGCTTCCACTGCAAAACAATCTATTCTGTTACCTCGTCAAATTTCTAAGACAGTAAATACTTTTTGGTGACACATGACATTCTCTATGATCTGGCAGCTGCTTCCATCTCTAACCTCATTGGGAGCTATGTAATGCTATGCTCACTGTAGCCTGTCACATCACCTTACTTTCCGTTAATCAAATGCCCCAGACTTGTGCCCCTCTTATCACCTTTGTAACTGCTGTTTCTTGTGTCTGGAATAGCCTTCTGCTTTTATTTTTCATGACCAACACTTTTATCCAAAAATATACCTTTGGAACACTTGATCTGGTAAATCGATCTAAAGTCATTTCATATTCCTTTGTTTTGTTTACTGCACTTACTTATCTACATACTTAATTTTCTTTTCAATATATATTTCCTTCTACTACCACTAGAATTCAAAGTTCATGGAAAGAAAGACTGGGTTTGTTCTTTCATGATTGTATTCCTAGCACTTCCTGCAATGTCTAACAAAGTTATTTCATTTCTATATGAATTTAGAGCTATTTCAATAAGATGTTAAATTGAACACATCTCTAAATTGCCACAGACAATCATTTTAGTAAGACTAAAAGTATTATTTGGTCTTAGAATCCTTCCATTTAATGGGGCCTCCCGGGTAGCTTTGTTGGTTGAGCATCTGACTTAGCTCAGGTCATGATCTTGCGGTTCATGAGTTTGAGCCCTGAGTCGGGCTCTGTGCTGACAAATCAGGACCTGGAGCCTGCTTTGGATTCTGTTTTCTTCTTTCTGCCTCTCCCTGCTTGTGCTCTCTCTTTCTCAAAAATAAACAAACGTTAAAAAAAAATCCTTCCATTTAAAAGAAACTGTTGTGATCTGGGCAGATAGGGAAATATCCTGCCCATAGTTTCCTTTAAGAGGATCATCTGTCAGCATTTCCAAGATTGACTTCCACTGAAGATAGCCATCTTGCCCAAGGTCATGCCCTTCACAAGGCAGCCCACATTCATCGATCAAGTTGTGGTATTAAGCATGCCATGGTGATAGAACAATTTCCCCCATATATAGAGACTAGGTGGTAGCACTTAGTCACAGATGCCAGATGATTTCAAATATTACAATGGCCAACATAGAGTGGTAGCCAAGGGGGGCTCAACCCAGAGATTATGATAAAGGTTAAATGGACACAGAATTCTGAAGCAAAAATTGATAGACATCAAGTTTCCTCCTCCAAGTGTACCTGCAGAAGAAATCAAGGATTAATGACAGGCAGCCTAATAGTGGTCAGCTCAATAAAAATGATATCAGTGTAATTTCTTTTCCAGTATTCAGACCTGAGATGGTTTTTATACCCATAATCTGATGACAGAAGTGATGTCTCTTTGTGTAGGAGGTAGGAACCGGCAACACCACAGCAAGTGTATGCAATGCTTCTCCCAGTTCTTCCCCAAAGGGACCTAGGCCATTTTTCAGTCCATTGCACAATGGGGAAAGGGAAATACTTAGGTATTTTCAGGATCTTTGAACACAGGGTATGAATTGAATTTGAAACCAAGAGACCAGTGTGTCATGATGGCCTCTCCATTAAAGTGGGATGACATGGGAGTCAGGTCACAAATGGCATCCTAGGAAAGCTGTGGCTTGCAATGAGCTTACTAGGTTTGTAAGTCTAATCGGTCATTGATTGATTCTAGGATCCAGTCGATCCTAGAATGTGTCATTGGGTTTGACATATTTGGTAGATAATGAAACCAAAACATTGGATTCTCTTTCTGTGGGATCACAATTATCCTAAAAGGGAAGACCGAGTAGAAGTCTCAGAAATTAACACTTTCACCCCCATCCCACATACACTACAACCAAGATAGGAAATCACATGCAAAATTGCATCTCTGGGAACATGACAGAGATTTGTACTGCTGTTCAAGATCCGAAAGATCCAGGGGTGGTGGCCCCATCATGTCTTCTCTTAATTCACCAGTCAGGCTCCTACAGAAACCAGAGTAATACTGGACGATAAATGTAGAATATTCCAAGTTCAATCAAATAGTAGCTCCACTTGCAACATCCTTACAAGATATAGTATCTCTGCTAGGACATACTAACATGAGTTCAAGTTTATGGTATATAGTCATTGATATGGAAAATTAATTTTTTTCTATCCAAATCAATAATGAGAAACAGAATGTTTTCTCATGAAATGGACAGCAATATACATTTACTTTTCCTCTTGGCTATCATGATTCTCTTACCCTCTCTCACAAGATACTTTGAAAGTTGAGAGTAGTTTGGATATTCAGCAACATATCACATTAATTCATTACATTGTTAATACTATGTTCATCTGGCCAGATAAGCAGAATATTACTACCGAGCTGAAGGCCTTAATGAGACTCAAGTACTCATGAAGTTAGGAAATAAACCCTACTAATATTTTTTTAAAGCCCGAAGGTCAGATGCTTGTCAAGACATCCATACAAATGAGACATTTAAGTATCATTTGTAGTATTGTATTTTGCAACTTCTACCAAAAAGAAGGAAACCAGTGTCTCAAGAGTTTTTTTCAGGTTGTGTGGGAAACATATTCTACATGCTGGAATATGATTCTGGCCCTTATGCTGTGTGAAATATAAGGTTACCAGCTTTGAGTGTGGCTAAGAATATGAAAATAATCTGTGGTATGTCCAGCATGTGGCGTGAGCAACCCTACTAGCAATGTACTAGTAATCGTAGTACTTGTACTGATAATACAAGCTGGAAGGTGTCATATGGATTAGAATTAATGTGCAAAGGATAATGTACCTTGTGGAAAATAGCTCCTGACATGCTATAACACACTTATAGAGACATAACTCTAGATCTTGGCCATGTGTCCAGAACTATCCATCGTAAGCTACATCATCTTAGACTTACCATATCATAAGTTTTTGTAGCTGGGCAACAATCCACTGTATGATAGAAGTGATACATCTATGACTGAGCATGAATGAGACCAGAGGATTCCAACAAATGACATGAGCAGGTTAGCCCAGAACCCCATGGGGCTCACTGCTTCTTTATCAATGTGTTTCATAAATCTATGCCTATAATTTATGTGAGATCCACCTGGAGGGGAAAAAAGCCTGAGCTCATTTTACGGATAAGTCAACTCTCTATACATGAGTGAAAATATATGTACACAATGAGTGGCCTTGAAAGACTGTAGTAAAGAAAATTCAGCCCAAAAGTCAGTACATCTATCTACCTTATGTGGAAAGAGAACCGACCCAAGTTTAGAGTCCATGCCCACTCATAAGATTGGCAAATAGCTTGCCTGGCTGGTCAGGGGGCTAAGCAAAAAGACTCGTAAGTCATGGACCAGAAAGTATAGAGAATTGGCATGTGGACAGATATATGGATATAAGCATAAAGTGTAAAGATATTTGTGTCATATGGTAATTCCCATCAGAGACAATCTACCATTAATGAGGTATAAAATATCCTAGTAGACACAGTTGTCTGACTGAGAGACATCAACCATACTATCAGTGGCCAATCCATTAACAGCACAATAGCAAAATGGACCATTTCGACAAAATGGTAGAGATTACGGTTATACATTAGCCTAACAGCATAGAGTGTTACTACCAAGTCTAATTTAGTTATTCATATTGTCAAATACCTAACCAGCCAGCCCACAGAGGTCAGTGTTGAAACTCTGATATGGAACTTTTCTTTGATGTGACTAATTAGTCTCTTGGTATCAAGTTGATCACATAGATCCTCTACCAGTTATGAATGATCAAAAGTTTTGTTTTTGTTTTCTTCCAGGAGTAGATATAATTGCTCATGGGCTTTTAGGCAGCACTAATATTTGAGGGTTTATTGAGTATTTGATCCACTAGCCTGAGATCCCATACAATACTACATCAGGCCAGGCGGGCATTTTGAAGCAAAGGAGATATGTGAGAATGCCCAGGATCATGGAATCCGTTGGTCATATCACAGCACATGTTGCATCACCCAAAATCAGTTGACCAGATAAAACATTGCAATAGTCTATTATAGTCTTAGCTGAACCACTTAGCTCAGAGGCAGTACTTTATAAGTATGGGTTGACACTGCACAGGTTGCACATATATATTAAATCAAAGACTTTTATATGTCACTATTTCTGCAATAGGGAGAATATATAGATCCTGGAACCAATAGGTTTAAGAAGTAGTGCCCCACGTTCCATAATTCTCGATGAGCCATTTGGGAACACTGTACCTCCCAGCCCTGCAACATTAGTTTCTGTAATGCTACAAGTTCCATTCCTTAATGGGAGAAGAATTTTTCTACATGATATAACAAGTATTAACTTGAATTACAAGCTGTGGCTGTTACCTTGACATTTTGTATCAAAGGAGTAACAGGCCAGAAGAGGAATTATTTTTTAGCAAGAAGAATTGATCACAATACTCAGGAGGAGGCAGGGCTGCAATTTTACAATAAGGCAAGAAGGAATACATGTGAGACTCAGCTCTCTTTTGGTTCCTGTATGTCCAATTTGACCATAAATGAACAGATGCAATCACCCCAGGCTAGGAAAGACATGGTGAATAGGGCTTTAGTTCTCTCAGGGATAAGAAACTGGAGGTAATAGTTGACTTTGCAAAGAATAGGATAGGGAATAAAAGATGGAGGGAGAAGACAAATGTCGATTAAAGCACCAAGAACGAGTCTAGTGAGAGGTATAGTAGTACTTACAGAATTTTTCTATTTTCCCTCAGGAAGAGAGGCCCTCCAGAACACTGGAGAGTCGGCTATTCAAATGTACAGAGAGAAGTGGATCTCAATGGCACAAAGAGTATACTGACCTTAATCCCTCTTCAAGAAAGTATTTGTCCAGCGGTGGGGATGGTAAGAAGCAGACAATCTAAGTGTCAGTTCCTCAGGAACATTCTCATCAGTAGAGAGTCACTTCATTTGACATCATGTACTTTTCAGGGCAACTTATCTGTAGTGATTGAGAGACAGAAGCATAAAATCCCAGCAATTTTAGACTGATTCAGGGTAAGCCTAACAGGCAATATTCACTCCAGAGAGCCTTTCTTGGTTGACTGAGTCTGTATCACAGTTCAACTTCTTCTGTTTGATCCTGTTTCCATACTCTTTGTAGGATAAGCATGTACTAAACATCTTATACCTAATCTCCATCTAATTATTAGACTCTGGAGCACACAACATAGAACATATTGCTATGTCTTTTAAATAAACTGGATGTCTAGTCTTCTGCTAAAATAATAGAAACATACATATCCCCCATAGAGCAGCGATTATTAAACTTGGGACCATGGCTGCGTGGAGGGTCAGGAAATGTATGGGTTTATGTGGTGATATGTGTATATACTGCTACCTCTTTTTCAGGGAGAGAATGCATGCATATTCACAAGAGAGAATCCATACTTTCCGTCTAATTGCCAAAGTGGTATACAACTAAGAAGTTTGACTCACTGCCATGTATGATGAAAGCAGTTATTACTTTTCTTTTTATAATCTTGGTCATCTAACTGCATCAGAATTGACAAGACAGTAATTTAAACATTGAACAGTTGCTCTATGTGTGTTCATATTAATTAATAATATACTTATGAATACCACATGCAAATGTGAAGTTGAGGATGAAATGGTCACGGCGGGGAGGCAAAAGCAGAAAGGAAAGATGAGTAAGCCTTCTTCAGGAATGTCCACTATAGATGCTTCATGCATGAATATTATTTACATTATTTTTATACAATGGAATACTTATTTTTTTAATGAATGAAGAAAATTCTGTACAATATTTTGTAGTGTGGCCATGATGCATTTTGGAAGCATTTTCTGGCTTTAAATTAACACTGAATTTGCTTTCATATGTATGAGAATACCAGAGGCTAATTTCTTTGTAATTTTATTAACAAGTTACAGAAAAGTATGCAAATTTTATTCATTATATAATTAAAGCTATCCCAAAATATCTCAGAATCTGACAGTCACCTTAATGCCCTGTGGCTTCCTGGACTCAGTAATTATTCAGCTTTGACTGCTCCAGTTGTGATGGACTTTGAAACAGCATTCCAACAAAAGGTCACGTGCACACATATGCATCAAATGTTTTGTATTACCACTTTTAAGAGTTAAATAAGCTTATTCAGAATCTTCATTTAAAAATAATTACAACCAAAAAAATAATAATTACAACTTTAAAACTATTGTGTGTGTATATACATATCTTTATATATAAGGATTATAATTTATGTAAGGCTTAGAGTTTCTTTGTCCAGTCCACTGTTTTTCCTAAAGAAAGTAGTAGTCATTCTACATGAACATTAATTTTTTAACAGCATATAAAGAATTTTAATTTAGAATGTGTTTCAGTGATGCAACACTGTGATAACATGCATTAAAAGAAGCAAACAAACCAAAATATTAATGATTAAAGAAATGTGTCTTCTAATTATTCTAATCATTTTCTATTCTTTCACTTGTCTGTAATATTAACCCTATAAATAAGAAGGAAGTCAAGAGCATTGACATAATACTTAGATATAACCCAAACATAATTGACCATGATTGAGGGAAATTCAGACCTCTAAAAATAGGGAAAATTCTCTAGAGAGAGATGTCCTGGCAGGTGTTTATCTTCTGCCTTTATCATCACAAAGAGTCAAGTGAAAACAATTCCGAAAAGTCAAACCTAGTGGTAATAAAATAATCCATCAATAGGAAGTTATTCTCGCTAAAGAAACAGTGAGCTTGAAGGGCTGATAGAAGACTCCCATAGTGTGGTGTGGACTGCCTCACACGATGTGTCACATACAGGCTTGCCTGGGGAATCACTGGTTGTAGCAGGGAACAGGACGACTTGTAAGGCAAGTAAAAGCAATGCATGTCTTTCTGTACTGAGACGCCCTCATTTAATCTCTGTAGCATTTTCAGCTGGAGATAGCAGGAAGGAGGCAGCGCTAGAAGGTAATGATTCCCAAGTGTAAGCGTCATTTAACAATGGGGAGCCTGAAGCTCTTTGAGCAGATTGGCTGACCCAATGTGGTATTTTATGTTCCAACCAGGCAAGGCAAAGGCAAAGCCAGGACAACAGTCCAGCTCCCTGGCTTCTCAGTCTTGATCTCTCTCCAAGATCAACAACCAAAATGCACTCCTTACGTTTTTGGTTTAAAAAATCTATTTCATGCTGTGAAAAGTTTACTTCTACACTATCTCCTGTGCAATATTAGATTATTAGATGCTTTCACATTTTCATTTAATTATTATGACTTCCTAATGAGATAAGTGTTGTCCCCATTTGACAGATAAGAAACAAACAACCAAAAATGAGATCCACCAAGGTCAGGAAGGTAATAAATGAAGGAGTAGATAAAATGACTCAGAATTCTCTGTTCTTGAATATAAAAATCTGCCACTTTGCTTTCATTTAGATTTCACAAATTTAGGGATACTATTTAAAATTGTTTTATATCCCTGGTGTAGTCAACATTTTCAATATTATAAAATCTTCTCTTTATCTTTAGTAATGAAGGTCTATTTTATCTTACATTAATATAGTACATATAATATATAAACATTTGCATGCTATATAATTTTTATTCTTTCTCAGCCTTTCTTTATCCTTGTATTTTAACTGAAAGCATCTCTTTTAACCTATACAGTGTTCGACCCAGCAATTGCACTAGGTATTTATCCAAAGGATACAAAAATATGGATTCAAAGGGATACATGCACCCCGATGTTTATAGCAGCACTATCAACAATAGCCAAATTATGGAAAGAGCCCAAATGTCCATCCACTGATCGACAGATAAACAAGATGTGGTATGCATATACGATGGTATATTATTCAGCCATCAAAAAGAATGAAATCTTGTCATTTGCAACAACGTGGATAGAGACAGTGTATTGTGCTCAGTGAAATAAGTTAGAGAAGGACAAATACCATATGATTTCACTCATATGTGGAATTTAAAAAACAAAGGAAAAAAAGAGAGGGAGGCAAACTATAAAAGATTCTTAAGTACAGATAACTGAGGGTTGATGGAGGGGAGGTGGGTGGGAGCATGGGCTAGATAGGTGATGGACATTAAGGAGGGCACATGTGATGAGCACTGGGTGTTATATATAAATAATGAATCACTGACTTCTACTCCTGAAACCAATATTACACTATCTGTTAGCTTACGAGAATTTAAATAAAAACTTGAGGGGTGCCTGGGTGGGTTAGTTGGTTAAGTGTTGGACTTTGGCTCAGGTCATGATCTCATGACTTCTGAATTCAAGCCCCACATTGGGCTCTGTGCTGACAATTCAGAGCCTAGAGCCTGCTTTAGATACTGTGTCTGTTTCTCCTCCTTCTCCACTCACGCTCTGCCTCTCCTTCTCTCGTAAAAATAAATAAAACAATAAAAAAATAAAAAATAAATAAAAACTTGAAGCAAAAAAGCAAAACAAAACAAAACCTTTTCAGGGAGTCAGTCAGTGAAGCGGCCGACTTCGGCTCAGGTCATGATTTCGCTGTTTGTGGGTTCAAGCCCCACATCCGGCTCTGTGCTGACAGCTCATAGCCTGGAGCCTGCTTCAGATTCTGTGTCTCCCTCTCTCTCTGCCCCTTCCCTGCTCCTGCTCTCTCTCTCTCTCAAAAATAAATAAACATTAAAATTTTTTTTTCAAAACAAAACCTTTCACTCTCTGGTACAGTAATAATAATAATAACAATCGGTATGGTGTTTTTTAATGCACCTAACAGTCTTCACTTTTCATAAGAGAATTTAGATGATTTAAATTTAATCACTGATATGTTTGGGTTTAAATCTACCATCTAACTATATGTTTTCTATTTGTCCTACCTTTCTCCCTTCACTTGCATTCTTTCTGGTTAATCACTTTACAACATTTTGTTTTCTCTATATTTATTCATATATTATACACTCATTTATAACTTTGGCTCAGGGCTGCCTACAGTTTCAAATGTCTATCGTTATCTTACGAAACTCTAATGTTAAGTGATACCTGCCCCCTCTTCCTGAATAAGGAAAAGAACTTTATTTATCCAATTCCTAAAATACATGCTATTTTGGATGTAATTTTATAACATCCATTTTATTTATTTATTTATTTGTTTATTTATTTACTATTTAGGAGGAAAAACTAAATCAAAATTTTTTATTTATAACTAAACCACTAGGAAAATAATCACAGTCTTGAAACACCAAATGCAGGCTATATTATCATTTCAACAGTTGGTAATAATATGTAAATGTAATAATAATAAATATATTATCATTTATCAAAGTTGGTAAAAAGACAACATGGTCCTTATCAAAATGATAAGGTGCTAGAATTGGGGCAGGAACACTGCTTGCTGCAAAGGTCCCAGGCAAATGTGGTATTTGGTAGAGTGGGGGTTGCCCCTCTTGTGTTTTAAGTGAATCACAGCTCATCCCTGAGTTGCTTACTTTTTCTCTTTTGACCTTCCTGTCGCCAAGGGATTGTCTCAATAGTGCTCTTTGATTTCAGGGAGCTAAATAAGCAAAACTGAGTTTAGGCTTTCCTTTCATTCTGTTCTATGAACACCAGGTTTTTCCAAATCCAGTGCTTAATAACCCCGTTAACTAAGAAAGTAACAGCTCCTCCTTCAATGTTCATTCCTGGATACCAGTATACAGTGCAAGCAAACCCCCCTTTCCCTTCGATGGAGAGTGTCGCTGCGAGACTGTCCTGTCGCAGATAGCCTCAGGGTCCATCATGGCAGCCAGTGAGAGGGAAGGTCTGCTTCCCATTCCCAGTGGGGATTTTGCAGGGTTTCGTAGCTAAAAGATGTGATGTGTATTTCAAGAAATGAATATCCACGTCTTGATGATAGCCAGAAACAGACTTCCACAAGGAACTGTTGAAAGTCCTAAACTCCCTGTCTCAACTCTACATCTTAAATCAACTTCATGCCCTTGTATATAAAACAAAACAAAGCAAAACAAAGGCCCAGAAACCCCCTTTCTAAAAATTTTCTAAATTAGTGACCTTGTAGATTCTGTTTTGCACCTCATGGAAAATGATTTGGTTGGCAACACACAGAAACACCTCTGCTCACACTCCACCAGATCATAGGCAGGTTAGAGAAACCTACCAGCTTGTTGGTACCCGTGCACTAAGAAGAATCTGGTACCTTGGGGGGCTCCGGCTTGATACAAGGGAGATCCTCAGAGATAGGACAGATACGTGAAATTTAGGCTATCAAAAACTCTTCTGCACTCCGACCCAAATTTCAGCACCAGTTTTTTTCCATTTCACATTTTAGGGTTGAAACATAAAGGAACCAGTGTCCAGAGGCAAGCGACACACGCCTCAAACTGCTGCCATCCTTAATTTCTTCATAAATTTCACTTAAAAGACCAAAACTCCCATTTCTCTTTTTAAATCGATTCCTGCCATCGGCCCGATGGCCAATTGCAAAGACTTCTATCTCCCAATGGACAGGAGAGACTCCTCATCTTCTTGGTCACGGTCAGGATGACCTGCATGTGGTCATCCATGCACCTGGTCACACAACTCTCCAGCTGCTGTTTCACCCGAAGGTCTTTACTTCCCGCATCTATTGAAGCTTTGGCTTTGTCATTTCAGTACACGGTACACCTGGCCAGGAAGCCCTGGAACTTCTCCAACTCACTGATCACCAGTGCCTGGGCTGAAGCCAGAGACGCGTGGCAGCGCTCCATGCACTGTTGCGCCTGATGCATGGACGCCCGGCTGCTCCCACAACAGTTGGCACTGCGCCGGAACATGAGGTCTGCATCTTCCGGGTGGCTTTCTCTCCAGACTCTTCACCACGGAGTCCGCTGCCTCCTGCACCTGGAGCTGCTGCAGCTACGCCATGGCGACCTCGCGCTGAACCCCCTCCGTGCTGGCTCCCACTTGGACTCTGACCCAATCCATATTACTTAAACACTACTAGATACTACTAGTAACATTGTATATAGTCAACAGCCATTTAGATTAACCAACCCATATACTTAGGATCTCTTCCTTGTTTGTTGTTGTTTTCTGTATCTCTGAATTTACACCTGACATCATGTTCCTTCACTGGAGGAATATTCTTTAGTATCTAACTTGGTGCAGGTTTGCTAATTTCAGGATTTTCTGTATATTTTGTTTTCTAAACATCTATTTTGTTTTTGAATGACATTTTCACTAAGTATGAAATTCTATGTAGGTAGATCTTTTCTTTAAGCATTATAAAAATACTATCAGACCCTTTGATTATGTTATAAAATTGTCTACGATTCTACCTGTTGCTCCTTTGAAAACAGCCTCCATTTATTTTCTGATTGCTTTTAAGAATAGTTTTGTCTTGTATTTACTGAAGTATCACTGTGATTTTTAATGGATTATGTGCTGGATTTATTTATTTTTTGTAATTTGCATTATTTTATTTACAATTTTTTAATATTTCTATTTATAATCTTATTCTGTGGATTCTTATTTTACATCAAATTCAGGAATTTGTCAGCACATATGTCTTGCTGTATTTATTTCCTATCCCCATGATCACTTCCCTCTTCACTAGGACTCAAATCACTTATGTTAGACCCACTCACTATATATAACACTCTGTCTTTTAATGCTTTCTAATCACTACTCATCTAATAAAGACCCAGGGGCCTGTTATTGGGGAAAAAAAATCTGCTAGAAATTTTATGCTAAATAAAAGTCCATGAATACTGTATATTTTTAGTCTCTATAATAACTGCTTTAATTACCAATTTGGTATATAATATTTCAAGTTCCCATTTATGTGATTATGTGTAATTCTCAAAATATACGTGGGATTTCTGTCTATATAAGTGTGTTTAGGGAATACTGAATAATTTCTTGGTTCAGCAAGTATCTCTAAGTGGTTTTTCTTTAATACTTGTAAAATAGTTTCTTAATAAAATCACAAGTTGATACAGCATCTTTTATACTACTTTTAGGATTCATTTTAATTCCAAAACTTATTTTTCTATGGATATGAAACTAATGCCAATAGCTAAAATGATCTATTGCTATCTCATACCACACAATGAATTATCTAGAATGTTTTATATATGATATATATTCAAATGAATATTGGTAATTGAAAGCCATTCTTTAAAAGTATAAAGAATTTATAGGTTATTTTCTTGAATAAAGAGAAATTAGTTGCTGTGGCATGAGTTTAAAATCTATACCTCTGAGGGAAATTTAATGTGTTTTTTTACATTTATTTATTTGAGAGACAGAGAGAGATACAGAGCATGAGTTGGGGAGGGGCAGAGATAGAAAGGGTCACAGAATCTGAAGCAGGGTCCAGGCTCTGAGCTGTCAGCACAGAGCCCAAGGACACGGGGCTCAAATTCACAAACCGTGAGATCATGACCTGAGCTGAAGGCAGATACTTAACCAACTGAGCCACCCAGGCACCCCTGAGGGAAATTTAATTAAAACATTCCCTGGTTCTACTGCTCCTAAGCCCTTTACCCTCCACTGGCCCTTAATATGCACTTTGCCATATAGCCCATTTTCACCAGCCAGCATCTAATATCTGTAGTACAGATGTTGAGTGCTTATGTAAAGATTGGGTTACGCCTTGCGCAGGGAGGATAGAAGCAGGGTTTAAGCCTTTCATCATGAGTGGATTGGATAATAACTAAGTTTCCTTGTGTTCATGAGATTCTGTAATTCAATCTGTAAAATCTGCTGAGTCAGGATGTTAAGGTCCATGGGGAATTTGGAATCTTTTTTCAGTAATAGACTCCCAGCTTCTTTATAAGTACCACTAGTTCACTAATTTGTGTTTATTGATTGCCTCTGCATGTCCTGGGCTCTTACCCAGATGGTTGGGGATAATTCATGATTAATTAAGATTAAAACGAGCAAATATGGAAAGGGTTTACTTATAAAATCAAATAAAACTCTACGTAAATTGTGTTTGAAGTTTGTTTCCAGAGATTTAAAGGTCTACAAATGCCAGTGTTGAACTTTTTATTAAATACTATTTTTAAGATGTGGATTTCTTCGTAGGTCAATAAAACTCTTAGTCTTCAAGAGTTTCTTTCTCAGCTTTTAGTTTTCTTCATTTTCTATAGAACATCATAGAACCAAAGGATTTTAAGAGCAGTTTGATTAAACGATTAAATTCTCTGATGAAAAAGAAATATCTAGAGAGGCAGAATGAGATGTATAACAAACTCAAAATTAGGTCATGGGATTTTGGATTTTGCCTTCTATAGTCTTTAAAGCCTGGACTCTAACAATCAAATCTTTCCAAAGACGGACAGATTTAAACTTTTTAAAAATAGCGATTTGGACCATTATTAAATCTCTCAAGCGTAGTTTTTGGGCAGAGGCTATGTGTTCATTTTTCAGAGATGTGACACAAGTTTTAAGTGTTTAATGAAGTAGATAGGGTTTGGGTTCAATTTAAATGATCTGTATAGTCCCAACCAAGGGTAAAAAGTTTTAACTCAGTAATTACCTAAAATCTCATGTACTTCTCATAATGCTAATTCTGAATTGATAAACATGAAGATCACTTTTTTAAGACATGGGGATTTGAGCCCCTTGTATTAAGTTTCTACCTTTATAATATTTGCCATTCGTTTACTAGTTAGCATTTTTAATTACCTTTTGTGTGTATCAGAATCCTACCTAGATCTATGATAATTACTGGTGATTACCTAAGCTTAGAGAAAAGCAAATATGGAGAATGTGATCTCTGGAAAGATATAGTTGTATCACTAACTATATTTGGAAAAATTCCTGTAGATGGGGAAGTTTGCAAATAACAGCGTTTAAGCCTTTGACATATTTGTTCGGGTGTGCGTAATTCAAGGACTGAAAAATAAATTCTGTAGAGGTAGGAGTTTTTCTCTGTTTTACTTAGATTTTTTTTTACATTTAAATTTTATTAGTGCATTCAATATTTTTCACTGAATGCCTCCTCTCTGCCGTAAAATAAATTTAAAACTGTCTATGTTCTTATAGGTGATGTACTAATCAGTTTCACTGATCAAAATGGGAAGGGATGTTAAGTTTTCTAACCATTCTCCGGGCACCTGGGTGGCTCAGTTGGTTAAGCATCTGACTCTTGGTTTCGGTTCGGGTCATGATCTCACAGTTTGTGAGATAAAGCCCTGCGTTGGGCTCTGCACTGGTAGTGTGGAGCTTACTTGGGATTCTCTCTCTCTGCCTTGCTCTCTGCTCCTCTCCTGCTCTCGCTCGCTCAAAATAATTAAACTTAACTCTTTAACCATTTTCATTTATTTTGAGATAAATAAAGGTCTCTGTAGGCATTGATACAGTGTATAGTGCAATTCATGCACCCAGAATTCTTGGAAGGTTCTGACGATGTTGGGTGTGCTTTATTGACTTATTTTGTCCGTTCTTTCTCTTCAAAAATTCCCTTCATTCTCTGCATTTACTTTGTTAATATTCCCTCCTTTGATTTGTTCTTGAAATATTTTTTTAAATGTGGCTTTTAGTCACCTGTCAGGTGTCAACAAAAATGTTACTTTTTCTTGTAATTAACTCCTCACCTTCTGTGTCATGCATACATTTTATTTATTTATTTATTTATTTATTTATTTATTTATTTATTTATTTTGGTGATCAGAGAAAGAACATGTTTGGAGAAATTAATAAGTCAAATAGACTTTCTATGAGGCCAGGAAGAAACTAAAATCTTTGTCTTCTTATAAATAAAGTTGATGTAAAATTGGAGAATCCAATTAGGCAAATTTTGTTTCAAAATATCAAGTTTAACTTCTGCCAGATCATAAGACACACCTGGCCAACTCTTTTGTCTTAAAAATAAACAGACAAAAAAAAATAGACAAAATACTTATAATCTGAAGGGTTAACTGAGATAAGAATACCCCCAATGCTAATACCCCTAAAGCCTCACAAAGGTTACAGATTATTTATAAATTTTACAAAAAGTGTTAATGATGCTTTATAAGTGAAAAGACAGAAAAGGGAAAAAAGAAAAAATATTTATAGGTAAAAAGCTATAATTATCAAAATATTGGTTTCATTTTCATTGTTCTAAATAGTGTGAAGTATCCAAATATACATATGAATTAAATACAGTTCCTACTCTCAAGAAGAATATAATATGATAGATTAAAGTGAGTAAATGACTATAGCTGATATCATGGCACTAATCATTTAATACTCAGTTTGTGACAGATAATTACATTCTCACATAAGAATCAGAATAACTCTGTAAAGTAAGTGCTATTGTGCTCTATACATGCACACAGTACATATACATATATACATGTACTGAATATACACAGTACTCACTTCCCCCCTCCTTATGAATGAATGTTCTATGCTAATGTCAACATGCTCCCTAATTTTCCAGCCTCTCTTGAAGTGAAATCTGACTGAAAATCTGCTAGTGGGAGTTAGTTGGAGTCTTGAAATTTTTGTTTTCTGATAAGGGGGCAGAGCCTTAGCTGGTGCCTCGAATGCTGATGTGAAATATGGAGCTGCAGCAGCCATTTTATGACTAAGAAAGAACAAACCTGAGGAAAAGCTCCCTTTCACTACAGATTACAGAGAAGAAGCAGTGGAAGAGGTTGTATTCCTCCTGGCAATACGGAATAGTTGAACCAACAATTGTAAGGATTTCTGGTGAAAAAAATACACCAATATTTGTTTCAGTAGCTGTTTAGTTAAGTTTTGTTACTTGTACCTAAACACATTTCTAACAAATAAAATTGTATCTCATTGGTAGTATGTAGTTTACAGAGGCTATGTGACCCTAAGTGAAGAGCTTGAGAACTGAGTTGCCTCCAGAATTCAGGTTCCTTCATTGTACGTATTAAGTTAGAAGAAAATAAAGGAAAAAAGTATTATGTCAAGTAGAGCAGATCAAGGAATGATCTTCAGAGACAATATGGTATGTGGACCATCTTCTAGTAGAATGACAATGCTCATTTTTAGAATGTTTTTGGTATATGAAGGTATTTAGTTAGGGCACAATCTTCATCATCCAGCAAGATTTAGAAAAAAAGTCATTAATATTTGAAAAAACACATTAGAAATAATAAAAAATGTGCATAGTATATCTCTCTTAATTTGCCAAAAGTAAGCTATATTTCTTACTGACTATCTAAACATTTTTTAAAACTTGGATACAAATTTTACTCTTTTTTATGAAGGCAACTAGACATTTATGTGAGCAGCACTTCTAATTCACTTTTGGGGTGCTTCAGTCATGTACATTATTATGCAGAAAATACATATGGATCCTTCAGAGAGCAAGCCCTGGTTGAAGCTTTACCTTGGTGAATTGCTGATTGTGTTCTATGATGACCATTTTTTTTAGCCTGTTCATATTATTTGACATTTAAAAACAGATGGGCAAATATTGGTGATGCAAGTAGAACACAATGTTCAAACCATAAAGAAATAGGGGTGTCCGGATGGCTCAGTCAGTTGAGCATCTGACTCTTGATTTTAGTTCAGGTCATGATCCCAGGGTCATGGGATTGAGTCCCAAGACTGGCTCTGTGCTGAGCGTTGAGCCTGCTTGGGATTCTCTCTCTTTCCTTCTCTTCCCTCCCCCCTCCCAAATTAAAAAACAAAACAAACAAACAAACAAAAATCCAAAATACCCACACATATAAAATGGACAATGTGGCCCCAGAGGCCATTCTTACCTTGAATCTGTATAGTTCTGTGATATTTCTTTGAGCTTAAATGAGCTCTGCTGATGCAGCTACTGAAAAACTTTGATATAATTTGTCAGAGGTTTATGAAGATAACCACCTACTTTTTACTTTTGTCCTCTTTCATTAAGGCTGTTTTTTTTCTTTTCTTTTTTGCGTTTCTATGTGGTAGTCTGTGATCTTTAGAATATCTTCCCTTTTGTAATATTCAAAGGTGTTATTTTAGTTTATTACCCTTCTCCCTATATCTTCTTGTGACTGTTATTTCTTTTTTTTTAATTTTTTAACGTTTTTATTTATTTTTGAGACAGAGAGAGACAGAGCATGAACAGGGGAGGGTCAGCGAGAGGGAGACACAGCATCTGAAACAGGCTCCAGGCTCTGAGCTGTCAGCACAGAGCCCGACGCGGGGCTCGAACTCACGGACCGCGAGATCATGACCTGAGCCGAAGTCGGCCACTTAACCGACTGAGCCACCCAGGCGCCCCTGACTGTTATTTCATATACTAAAGAATTTGAGACTTCCAAAGAAATATATTCAATAAAATAGGTGAAAACAAATTTAAAGTATAAAATTAGGAACTGGAGAATCATGAATGACAGGAAGGGAATAAAATGTAGTTATATAAGCCTGAATTTCAAAGAAGTTCTTAAAATGAGCTACAAAAACAGTTTCTATAGATTATACCATTATACCATCCCACCCACTCCTCTCTTCCCCCCTCCCAAAACAAACATGGGCTGCACAGTTACAGAAATCCCCATTTATTCATCGTTTCAACCAGTGTTTAGACACTGACATATTACAGTTAATTTGCCAATTATAATTAGGAGGCTATTTCAGTTTAATGATTTAGGGTCATGGGTGATATCCTTCTTGGAAATATTTAAGCTGATTAAAATTTATTATTAAGTTGTTTATATATTATTTTAATGTTTATTTATTTTTGAGAGGCAGAGAGAGAGCGTGAGTAGGGAGGGACAGAGAAAGAGAGAGGGAGACACAGAATCTTGAAACAGGCTCCAGGCTCTGAGCTGTCAGCACAGAGCCGGACACGGGGTTCGAACCCAAGAACTGCAAGATCATGACCTGAGCTGAAGTCAAATGCTTAACCAACTGAGCCACTCAGGCTCCCCAGGTTGTATATGTTTTATACAACATCTATCCTCTATCTACCTTATATGATAGTCTGCAAAGGGTTCAAAATCTGCCTGATTATGAAGAAAACCGCCTCTATTTTCATCTGGGCTAGATACTTCTTTTTTCACATAATGCCAAGAGTGTATTTTTGAATTACTCACAATTCTTGTTCTTCACAATCTACACAGAGATAATTTTTTCTCATGTAAGTAAAAACTTTTAATGATCAAAACAAGTAAAGTATATACATTTCAAATATATATTTATGTGTATATACACATATATATGCACATATATTTAAATGATTTTAATAATTAATTAGCACATCCATTATAGTTTCTTTTTATTTATTTATGTATTTATTTTTCTTTTGGTGAAAATACTTAATCTCAAGTTGTAAGTACTCAAGTACACAACACTATGTATGACTATGGTCACCTCTGTTACACATGAGAGCATCAGAACTTGTCTGTCTTATAACTGAAAGCTTGTACCCTTTTCCCAATCTCTTCCTATTTCTCCACTCTCCTGTCTCTGTCAACCATAATCCTACTCTCTATTTTGATTAGTTGGATCTTTTTTTTTTTTTTTTTTTTTAGATTCCATACATAAGTGATGCCATGCAGTATTCGTCTGTTTCTGGTCTGGCTTATTACAGAGATCTATTGTTATTTTCTTCATTAAAATTGTGAAAACAGCAATGTAATTCCTCCATTCTTTCTTTTTTTAAAATTTGTTTTATTGTGGGTCCTTTGCACTTCACCACACATTTTATAATCAGCTGGTAAAGTTCCAAATCAAACCCTGTTGAGATTTTAACTGAGTTTGTCTTGGGCGATGATGTGTGAATGTATAGTTTTAATCAGGTTTGGAAACATTTTCAACAAATATTTCATAAAATGTTTTCTTCCATCCTCCTTTGATTCTTCCCTATTTTGGAGACTCCAATTTCATGCTTATTAGGCTCCTCAGCAATATCCTATTGGACACCTGGGTGGCTCATTTGGTTAAGTGCCAGACGTAGGCTCATTTCACGATCTCATCATTCATGAGTTTGAGCCCCACATCGAGCTTTCTGTTGTCAGTGTGGAGCCCACTTCAGACCCTCTGTCCCCCTCTCTCTCTGCTACTCCCCACTCATGTTTTTTTTCTCTGTCTCTCTCTCAAAAATAAGTACACATAAAAAAATCCTACAGTACAGGAATATTTTGTTTATGGCTATAAAAAGCATACCTCTTTTTAAAATTTGGAGTATTTTCTATTGCTGTTTCTTCGTATGCATTACAAATATTCTATTCTTCTGTGTCTAATCTATTGTCATGACATTCCATGTATATTTTGTAAAACTCAGGTATTCCATTTTTTGTCTGCAGAAATTTAATGAAAACTGTTTTTTAATACTTCTCCTGTTTCTCTGTTTATCACACTCTTGCTGTCTTCTACCTTCTTAAACATATTGATTATAATTATATGAACTGTTTTGACATTATTTCTATTAATTCTACTATCTGTTAAGTCTCTGATTCTATTGATTTTTTCCCCATTATGGCTTATATTTTCCTGATTTTTTGCATGTCATAATTTTTTTCATTGTATGTCAAACAAATTGTTTTGATTATATGTCAAATATAAACCTTATCCTCTTTGATACTATATAACTTTTTTATACCATTAAATATTCTTAAATCTTTCTCTTGGGTATATTTAAATTAAATATACATGTTACAATTAACACCAACACCACTAGTATTTATCAAAGGTGCAATAAAGAGGGAAATATTTATTGGTTAGGAGACTTTATTATACGAAAGCATTCAAAAACTATAGAGACTCACAAACATAACAGAAGAAGGTTTAGAAAATGTATCAGAGAGAGTTGCAAATAAGAAATTGCCAATGGCCAGGATGGTCTCTGGGGGACTTAAGAGAGGAATATATAATAATCGATCTTATGTTCTTTACAGTTGTCTGTTGTGCTACATATGACTTAATAATTACAAAATCCACCCTTATTATAGAAGTACCTAAAACCCTCAATAAAATTAACAGTTTACACATTCTTTGATGTAATGACATTTAGGGTCATTAAAAGAAAATATACATTTTGGGTTATGTCCAGTTAGAGACAATAGTATATCCACAGGTGTCAAGATAGAATGATTTCTAATATTCAAATAACAGGAAATTTAACATAGATTTAACCATTTTGTGAGGTGTCCATTTCCCATAATGTGGGAGTCATTCTCAAGGGCTTTATAGCAAAGGAAATGGTAATCCACAATGGCTTGAGAACTTGCGGTCGTGAAACCTAGAGATGTTAATATCACAATTTTAAAGATTAGGAGAATATCTATGAAAAAACTTGGCAGAAACTATGATAAAGTGCACATACAATTTCATAGTATAGTCTTTGGGAATCAGAAAATATGGCTTTAATTTTTGCTTCTGATACCAACTCTCTGAATGATTTAGATAAATTGTTTAATCTCCAGATCTGCAAAGCAGTATGTCTAACTTCCCATCCTACTCTAAAATATGAGAACTATAAAAACCACAAAATCATTACCAACCATGGTGTAGGAGAGCCCTGAAAAATAAATAATCATTAGCTCTTCTTTTTTCATTGAATTATAACTTTGTGTACAGGCCTGATCTAGGTTTTCCTGGAGCCAGCGGTAGAAGAGCAGTAACATCCTTAAAATGATTCAGATTAAACAAAAGTTGTTATGTATTAAGCACCTACTAAGTACTGTTACATGATAAGTTTTTGCTCAATTAATTGCTAATACGATACCATACAGTAGTCTTTGTGAACACATCTGACATATGAGAAAAAATGAGCTCTGTGAAAGCTTATACTCAAACAGGATAGTTGTTTAGTGTATGTCATAGGAAATGTCATACACATAAGCTTCATAGTTTCATCCAGGAATTGCAAGGAAAACAAACAAAACAAAATAAAGGAAAACTAGTATGGCCCAAACAGTCATTTGATACTCTCTTAACTCTGTTAAGCAGAAGAACTTCTGTTCCCAGGAGCTGTTTTTCACATATCGCATGGCAACATTTGCATTCCCTAGGAACAGCTTGAAATGAGGCGACAGCAACTCTTAAGAGAATTGCCTGCATGTTTTGCTAAATTCTTAAATGTAATGCTACTTGGGTTTTCAGATGTCCTGGGAATATTTCCAACTGTTTCTCCATATTTCTACTTGGTTCAATCAATACCCTATTAGGCACGATGGTTTTCTAGAACTCAGCCATGAAATTTTATGACTAGGTTTTCCATCCTCTTGCATCATTAAAAGACAAAGAGTCTCTTTGCACAATTTGCTAGAAAACTTCAGACAAAAAGTTCCTTTGATTATAGTGAATTAAGGCCATAGTCGTAGTTATTGTCTGATATTAACTTTAATGAAAAGCAATCTTCACCATGACTATAGATCATCAGGGATCTCTTATAGGTTTAGATGAACTTGTTCAAAGAGAGGTTCTTGGCAGTATTATATAAATTTTAGTATGGTCAATTTGCCTGAATGACATCTAGGAGGCCACATGAAATATTATTAAAAGCAGCTTAGCGTGAGATTTATGGAAAATTGTTCTTGGTTTTATGAAAAAATAATCCATTGTATTTTATGTGGTTCAGAGAGGTAGGGAGATAGCTAATGTTTTGATTTCAAAATAATATCTCTACCATACTAAGAGTTATACATTGTCTAAGAAAGAGTAATGTCATATGCAATATTTCCTTATTGAGAATTTAAACTGAATCTTCCCAATAAGGGGCTTGAAGAAATTTACAAATGGACAGATCCAGTAGGACCTATAAAATAAAAAATAAATAAAATGCACCGAGATTATGAAAGAGTTGTTATCTCTGAAAACTAGGCCCATATGGCTACTGTATTTGAGCATTGACTTTACCTCAGAGTCTTTTCCAAGTCTAAGTTAAATAAGGAATACACACATAGATACACACAGAAAGAATACACACACAGACACACATATTTATACAAGAATTTTACTATGTATTATAAATTTCATGTTATGCATACATAAGTTACTTGTGAGATATATATATATATGTATATATATGTATATATATTTAACTTTTCTCATCACAATTATAATATTGGAATGTATTTCTTGTTTACTATGTTAATATTTGTTGAGCCTAGATTATCACCTGCTCATTTTAATTCTCACAATAAATCTGTGAACTTTATGCGCTTCTTTTCCCTATTTTATACGCAAGGAAAATATAGCCTTAAAGAGGTTAAAGTGTCCAAAGTCCCACAACTTGTTGTATGTCAGAAATAGGTTACAAATTCAAATGTGTCTGATTCAATAACCTGAATATTATTTTTTCCATAAGGCTAAGAACCTCAGGTCCCTGTTGGTTAATCATAATATGGATCTATGTTGGGTTTCTGAATTACATGATGGGCTATATTTATAATTTTATTGCTATTCTGTCTTTTTGGGAAAGAGGGGTTTAGAAAGCTAATGGTGTAAATTTTAAATATTTCAAATATTTAAGTCTTGCCTTGATTATATAAATTTGCAATGATGCATTTAATACCAATGCCTACACATAAACGTTAAATAAAATGAATAGATCACTGTGAGCCTCAGTTTCGAAGTATCTAAAGCAAGGACCATAATAACTAATTACACATGTGTTGGGAATGTTTAAATGTAAATTTACTAATACAATCACTCACATACTCGTGTTCAATACTATTCCTCTTTGTAATTTCTCCCACTGTTACGTGAGTAAAGATATTCCTGTGTGAACACATACCAGAACTGACTAATTTTCCTTTACCTTATTGGTAGTGTTGATTCTCTCCATAATTAATTTATAATAAATGAATATTGTGTTGGATCGTGTTATATCAACTTTTGCAGGTTGCAGGTTAGAGAAAACTACCTTAACTACTTGAACTAGTTAAATACAAAGATAAATCTATTAGAAGGATATTGAGGTGTCTTTCAGAACCCAAGGAGAGTTGAATTTACTTAGTAATCACATTTCAAAGTAGAAAATAGGTAGAGGTGCCTGGGTGTCTCAATTGCTTAAGTGTCCGACTTCAGCTCAGGCTATAATCTCACGGTTTGTGAGTTTGAGTTTTGAGCCCTGCATTGGGCTCGCTTTCAGTGCGAGAGCCCCCTTCAAATCCTCTGTCTCCCTTTCTCTCTGCCCCTCCGCTGCTCATCTGCAGTCTCTCTCTCTCTCTCTCTCTCTCTCAAAAATAAATAAACATTTAAAAGAATAAAAATCTAGATGAGGGACATAATTACCTCTCCCACTCCCTCCCCAAATTCCAAAACATGCACACATTGTGTACAGCCTTAATATAGTAAACTAAAACCTTTTATAAATAACCCATTAATTTTTCTTGGTCCCAACTTTGTATTTGCTTTGAGAAAACATGTATGTCTACACACGTGATAATTATGCATATATAATTATATTTTATGATTTTTATGTAACATTACAAAAGTCTCCCCCCTCCATGGTTCCTCTTTGTCCTTATAGTACATACATATTAAGTGACTACGTAAATATCAGTGATATTAATATACTGTTTCAATATGACTTTGCATTTCAGTTATATCAGCCTTGATTCACCAATGAGCATTTTTTAAATGTTTATTTTGAGAGAGAGATAAAGAGCTAGCAGGGGAGGGGCAGAGAGAGAGGGAGATGCAGAATCACAAATCAGCTCCACACTGTTAGCGCCAAGCCCCATGAGGGGATCCAACTCAAGAACTGAGATCATGACCTGAGCCAAAATCAAGAGTAGGAGGCTTAACTGACTGAGCCAACCAAACACCCCAAAAAGCATTTTTCATGACATAATATATTATGTTTGTTGAGTTATAGCCTCAGAATAAATTCCTGGGGTCAGATCACAAGGTCTTTACACACGTATGTTTGTGTAAGTACTTAATATCTTATCTTGCTACTTTTAAGAAGTTTATATCAATTTGAGTACTAATGATTCTATATCTGTGCTTCTGTATTACTGAAACTTTGTTAGCAATGCATATTTTAATTGATTTTTCTAATAATAGTAACTCAGGGTAACTTCAATAAACATTTCTTTTATGATTTCCAAGGATAAGCATTTTCCCATATGTATGTTTACTCTTGCTTTTCTTCATGTGTCAATTGTCATTTCCTATTCATTTAACTTTGAAAAGTACACCCCCGAAATGTATACGTTCAAATTTAGGTGTTTTCTTCTTTGGTAGTTATGAATTGCTGGGAAGGCTAAAAGAGAAAAAAATGTATCATTCGCATTTCCATTTGCAACATTGTTACATCCATTAGGATGAATGACACATTGTGTCAGAGTGAGTGAAATTTGATAGATGACTGGGAAGGTTGGAGAACAAAACTCCTTAGACCATGTTTATAGCTTCAATGCTGCCAGATGCTCTTTTCCTAAAGCTGCCTTATTGACTGAATTTGAAATAGCTAACAGGCAAAACAAAATTAAAGAGAAAAAGCATGATAAATGAGCATTTGGAAGGCAAAGTCAAGGATATAAACAGGTAACCTTTCCCTTGAAACCATGTTTTAAAAGACAGACTATAATTCTTCTGAACTATATAATGTAAATAACATGAAAGTTGGCTTTAAAGTATAATTGATTACACTGTTTACAGGAAAACATAAATCAAGAGACATGCAAAACAAGGGTGGGACATATCAAAAGAAACAGAATATGGAATTATGGCAAAAGAATGATGAAGAGAGATCCTGAGTTGTTAAGAAAATTACGAGCCATTCATTTTTATTTCCATTGTTTTCTAGATAGTGATGGTTAAAGCTATTAACACCAGGATGGGAATATGACAAATAGCATGCCTGGGCTAGGAGTTCTCCGGAGTAGACAATTCTACAGTATAATTTTTATTTGGCCATAATTAAACACCCTGTTTCTTTTGTTTATAATAGAAGGCGGTGAGTAAATGCTGAAGAAAGGTTCTGAAAGAGTGCAGAATTCCCTCAGAACTGTCTCCCCAATTTTGGCTGATAAAACACTCCTTGTGTTTGATTTCTGCACTGAGGCTGATTCACAAAACTCAGGACCTCAGGGCCATCTGCACTGGTGCTGTTTTGCCATCTATCCAACATGGGTAAGCAACGATGTCTCTTGTCATCAGCCCTTCAAAACAGAACCTTCAATACATTTTTGTATGGCTGGGAAAAATAGTTCTAGTATGAGTCAGTGGGTGTCCTGGAAATTCTTCCTGTGATAACTTTTTGAAGCAGAACAGAGACTGTTATTTTGGGAATTCAGTTGTCCTTCCAGATGATCTAGACATGTAGCGGGCCCCAGTCAGGCAGAACCACATTCACGCTCCAAATCTGCCACTATCTCAGGTGGTGTGGATCCTGACATATGACTTAATCTTTTTGGGTCTCATTTTTTCCCACATGTAATATTTAGATAAAATGGTGTGTGACATCACTGGGAGGATTACAAAGAATTCTATTTTAGGCAATCTTCCGATAAAAAAGCAAAACACAACAAACAAAAAACACTGCCCCTGGGAGGAGAGTGGCCCTACAAATGATGCGTCTTCTTTCCTTGTATTTATATTTTAGCTGATGGTACTTCAGCTGATCTACATTTAGTGTCCAAGGAATCTCATTTGGTCTCACCATTTATCTGTGTTTTCTGGAAAATTGCATAAATATTCAATTGACTTTGACTATGCAAATGCACCTACATTTGGAAGGCCGGTTAATGATTTCAACAGTTTGGAAAGATTTGGAAACAATTAATCGTAGAAATAGGCCTGTTTGTTGGAGGTCAAACACGGCTAAACATAATGCAGAGACTAGCAGTTTTGATAGATGATAGATAGATAGATAGATAGATAGATAGATATAATATCTATATAAAGTATATAGAGATAGACATTTTATATGTATAAGTGTGTATATTCTCACATAAACATACTCAGAAAGTGAATGTACCACATACATATATAATAGTACGATCTGACTTTCTCTTTGTAATACTGATTTATGAAAAATTTCCAATTTTGTTTTTTAGAAATTCCTTAAACACAACTTTTTTAATGGCTATAGAATATATAATTTTTGAATGCATCATATTTTTAATAATTCCTTTATTAAAAGACATTTTGATTTCCTCTGGATTTCGTGATTAACATTGGGAGGATGATATTTGCAATAATCTTTAGTAAGTTGCATGTCTTTCTCTAGGATAGATTTATAGAATTATTATCTTTAAATTTGTTAAATTAACAGGATAGCATTACCAACTCACCTTATAGTACACTATATATTTTTTAAACTTTTTTTAATGTTTATTTATTTTTGAGAGAGAGAGACAGAGTGTGAGCCGGGGAGGGGCAGAGAGAAAGGGAGACACAGAATCTGAAGCAGGCTCCAGGCTCTGAGTTGTTAGCACAGAGCCTGATGTGGGGCTTGAACTCACGAACCATGAGATCATGACCTGAGCCGAAGTCGGACGCTCAACCTACTGAGCCACCCAGGCGCCCCAGTATACTATATTTTAAATGCAGCCGCCATAGAAATATCCATAAAAGGTAAATATCATTTTTTAAACTTTTCAGCTTAAATCCTTCAATGGGTTTCCATTACTCTCAGAATAAAACATACCATTGTTTTTCTCATTGAGATGTGCAATTTACATATAACATTGCACTAGTTTTAGGTGTGCAGCATAATATTTGATGTATAAATTGCAAAATGATTACCAAAATAAGTTTAGTTAACATCCACCACTGCATAGTTACAAACTTTTTTTCTTGTGATGAGAGCTTTTACGATCTCTCTTAACAACTTTCAAATATACAGTACAGTATCGTTTATGACAGTCACTATACCTTACACAAAATGCAGAATCTTAAACGTAATCCAGGGTTCTGTATGATTTGGCTTCTGCTCACCTCCCTAACCTTATCCCAAACCACACTCCCACCTGCTCACCTTCTTTCAGCCATGCTTGTCTTCATTTGGTTTCTCAACAAATCAGGGCATTTCTCACCTCAAGTCCAGGGGGCCCGCTCTTGCCTGGATATTGCATTCTTGATCACTTCCTTCATATCTCAATTTAAATATCACTTCTATGGGAGATTTTCCTAGATCACCTTCTCTAAAAGTCACTTTCTCCATCTGCTTCCCATTGCATCAGTGAGTTTATGTATTTATTTATTTTATCACTCTAATCCTAGTAGAAGGAAAGCCCCCTGAGGGGAGGAACAGGGATCTAGGCACAATGTGAAATATATTGTAAGTGCTCACTATTTGACAAATAGCCATTGCTTGCAAAGGATGGTTACAAATTAGCTGTCAAATATGCTGCAACTATTTCCTCATCATTTTCTTTTATTTATATATTTTTGTGAGATAATATTTTACATATTTATACAGTCAAATATTATATTCATTTATTATTTTTATTTTAATCTTTGTGCTTGCAAAATCTTGGGCTGAGATGAGTTCCTAATGATATCTTCTTCCACATGTTTATGATTTCAATTTTTACATAAAACTGCTTTCGTCTTTCTAAAATTTATTTTGGTATATAGTGCATGGTAATGACTTATCTTCTATAAGTATCAATATTTGGAATACTCTTATCACCATCGATACATGATCCGTACATTCTCCATTGGTCAGAAATGTGTGGTAGACAGAGTAACGTTCCCTCCCAAAGTGTCCGTGTCTTTACCTTTAAAACCTATGAATAGCCTATTGCCTGGCACAAGGGGCTTTCCTCGTGTGATTAAGTTAAGGGTTTTGACATGAGGAAATCTTGAATTATCTAGGTGGGCTCAATATGATCACAAGGGTCCTTATAAGTCGGAGGCAGAAGGGTCAGGGCCCAGAAGCATATGTGATAACAGAAGTCAGAGAGAGATTGGAAGATGGTAGGCTGCCCCTGACTTTGAAACAGAGGATGGGGCCACAAGCAGAGAAATGTAGATGACTTTTTTTTTTTTTTAGAGAGAAAGAAAGAAAGAAAGGCAGAGAGAGAGAAATCGAGGAGGGGATGGGCAGAGAGAGAGAGAGAGAGAGAGAGAGAGAGAGAGAATTTTAAGGAGGCTCCATGCCCAGAATGGAGCCTCAACAGGGGTCATGAGTCCACGACTTGAGCCAAAATCAAGTGTCAGACACTTAACCGACTGAGCCACCCAGGCACCCCAATGTAGGCAACTTTTAAAACCAGAAAAGGCAAGGAAACAGATTCTACCCTGGAGCAAGCAATGCAGCCACACTGACACCTTTATTTTAGCCCTGTTAGACTCAGTTCAGACTTCTGATCACACGATAGTTTTCACCGTGTGTTGTTTTATGTCACTAAGTTTGTTATATTTTGTTACATCCTTAAAAATCTAATACAAAATGCTTATTTGAATATCTTCTGTTCTAATATGTAGTATAAGTGTAATACCTGTATCAATCTGTCTTCCAAAGACTTGCCTATCATCTATCTATCTATCATGTATCTTTCACCTATCTTTCATCTATCATCTATGTATCTATCAATCTATATATCTATCTCTATTATCTATCTTATCTCTCTATATATCACGTATATATCATCTGTCATCTATCTTCTTTCCTTGGAACAAATACATGTACAAGGTCTTTTCCAAACTTGAATTTTTTTTGTAATTTCTTAAACACTTTATTTTAGTTACTGTAAATATAAAAGAGTGAGATACATGTAAAAGCATATATAGATTATACACACATATACATATACATGAATATAAATAAGAATTTTGCTAACAAAAGTCCAACTTTATTTGGGACGACCTTGTGCTATTCATCTTTGCTAATAGGTGTAACCACGTGATCACATTATGGACTATAGGATGGAAAGAGTTCTCATGATCACTACAGTTTTCTTGAAAAACTGGGACAGATTCTGGCAGCAGTATTCCTCTTCTTCATGCCCTTATCAGGAATAGAGATGGGATTTCTCAAGTGAAGAGTCAGTCAGTTTGTGCTTGAAACAGAGACACTAGAAAATCTGCTTGACTTATTATAGTTTGAGTTCAGCTGAAGCCAATTCTAACTGGTGAAATTTAAATTGCTCCCCTACCCTAATGATTCTCTTAACTTTCAATCTTTTTTTAAAAGTAATTTTTAAAATTTTTTTATTAAAAAATAATTTTTCTGTGTCAACTTTCAAAACAAATAATTTTTTTTGCTTGCAAAAACATTCCACTGGCATTTTGTTTGGAATTATAGTAAACCAAACAATAAATAAATGTGAGAGAGTGAACATGTTAATGGTGTTCAGTCTCACTACCTAACATGGCACATGGTATACTTTTTCATTTACTCATATATTTTGTTTTTCTCTCTCAGGAAAGTAATTTTATTCCTTCTCGCGAGATTTCTCAGATTTTGGCTTACCAACTCTCTAATGACTTTGATTTTTATTGAACCAAATGGAAAAGATGGAATCAGTAGGATCATTTAAGAAATGTTGTGCACCAAGGAAACCAAAATGAATAATCAGCAATTTATTCATATTAGTGAGGGAAATCGTTGTCATCAGAAATAAAACTAACATTAAAAATAGGTATGTTTTCTATGTATACATAGTAACCAAATAATGATGTGAAAGACCAATGCATACCCTATGCACAATAATCACACAACTATAAAAACTCAACATATTCAGAAAAAAAAAAGAAAGAAAGAAAAAGTAGATTACCTACAAAAATATAGCCAATTGTCTCCCTGGGTTAAGTTCAAATATAATATTTGTCTTTCTCTGTCTGATTTGTTTCATTTAACATCATGCCCTCAGAGTTCATCCATGTTGTTGCAAAAGGCAGGGTTTCCTTCTTATTGAAGTCTGATTAATATTTGTGTGTGTGTGTGTATGTGTGTGTGTGTGTGTGTGTGTGTGTGTGTTTAGGGTTATACATTCAAAACCAGAAATGTCTCTTTCCTGGGAAGAGCAAGCTTCTCTGGTATGGACTGATTGGAAAACGTCTTTGGAGAGCTTACTCATGTTTAAGAATTCCTGCTGACATTTCTTTGCCATATATTACCAGTCTGTGAAGCCTCCTGATGATTCTGATTCGAGATCAGCCATTGAACAGGACAACGAAGCTATGTGGAAGTGTCAGTCAGCAGGGAACATGTCTATTACCTGACTCATTTCTTTGATAGTACGGTGCCAATTTTTGAACAATGAGATGGATAACTCATGTTTTGCGAGGGACTGTAATGAAAAGAGGCTTGGATGAAAATAGAGTAAAATTTAATTTAATGATTAATATAAAATACTAATATTATCTATCATTTCCAACTAATTACTAGGGCTGCTAAAGGTTTGCACAATAGTCAGGAAGTGAATATTTGAGTCTGGAATATCCTATTGTACTTTGATATAAGAATAATGTAGTCCTTTGGGTGTTGAGTTTGATAAGTTCTTCATAGATTTTGGATACTAACCCTTTATAAGATATGTCAACTGCAAATATCTTCTCCCATTCCACTGGTTGCCTTTTATTTTTGCTGATTGTTTTCTTTGCTGTGCAGAAGCTTTTTATCTTACTGAGATCCCAGTCATTCATTTTTGCTTTTATTTCCCTCGCCTCTGGAGACATGTTGAGTAAGAAGTTGCTGTGGCCAAGGTCAAAGAAGTTGCTGCCTGTTTTCTCCTGTAGGATTTTGATGGTTTCCTGTCTCACATACAGGTCTTCCATCCATTTTGAATTTATTTTTGTGTATGATGTAGAAAGTGGTCCAGTTACATTCTTCTGCATGTTGCTGTCCAGTTTTCCCAGCACCATTTGCTAGAGACTTTTTCCCAATGGATACTCTTTCCTGCTTTGTTGACGATATATTGGCCATAGATTTGTGGGCCCATTTCTGGGTTCTTTATTCAGTTCCATTGACCTGTGTATCTATTTTTGTGCCAGTACCATACTGTTTTGAAGATTACAGCTTTGTAACGCAGCTTGAAATCCAGAATTGTGATGCCTTTAGCTTTGATTTCCTTTTTCTACATTACTTTGGGTATTTAGAATATTTTCTGGCTCTATACAAATTTTAGAATTGTTTGTTATAGCTCTGTGAAGAATGCTGGTGTTATTTTGATAGGGGTTGCATTGAATGCATAGATTGTCTTAAGTAGTATAGACATTTTCACAATATTTGTTCTTCTAATCCATAAGCATGGAATGATTTTCCATATTTTTGTGTCTTCTTCAATTTCTTTCATAAGCTTTCTATATATAGTTTTCAGAATAGAGATTTTACCTCTTTGTTTAGGTTTGTTCTTAGGTATTTTATGGGTTTTGGTGCAATTGTAAATGGGATTGAGTCCTTGATTTCTCTTTCTGCTGCTTCATTATTGGTGCATAGAAATCTAACTGATTTCTGTATATTGATTTTATATCTTGGGGCTTTGTAGAATTCATGTAACAGCTCTAGTATTTTTTGGTGGAATCTCGCAGGTTTTCAATGTGGAGAATCACATCATCTGCAAAGAATAAAAGTTTGACTTCTTCTTTGACAATTTGTATGTCTTTTATTCCTTTTTGTTGTCTGATTGCTGAGGCTAGGACTTCCAGTATTATTCTGAACAATAGTGATGAGAGTAGACATCCCTGTCATTTTCCTGATCTTAGGGGGAAAGCTCTCAGTTTTTCCCCATTGAGGATGATATTAGCTGTGGGCTTTTCATATATGGCTTCTATGATGTTGAGGATATTGGCCTGTGATTCTTTTTAGAATTCCTTGATTTTGGAATCAAGGTAATGCTGTCTTCCTAGAATGAGTTTGGAAGCTTTCCTTCCATTTCTATTTTTTTGGAACAGTTTGAGAAGAATACTTATTAACTCTTCTTTAAGTCTGGTAGAATTCCCCTGGGAAGGCATCTGGCCCAGGACTCTTATTTGTTGGAAGGTTTTATAATTGATTCAATTTCTTTGCTAGTTATGCATCTGTTCAAATTTTCTATTTCTTCTTGTTTGAGTTTTGGTAGTGTGTGAGTGTCTGGGAATTTGTCAATTTCTTCCAGATTGTTCAGTTTGTTGGCTTGTAATTTTGCATAGTATTCTCTTATAATTGTTTCCATTTACGTGTTGTTGGTTGTGATCTCTCCTCCTTTATTCATGATTTTATCTATTTGGGTCCTCTCTCCTTTCTTTTGGAGAAGTCTGGCTAGGGGTTTATCAGTTTTACTTATTCTTTTAAAAAACCAGCTCTTAGTTTCATTGATTGGTTCTACTGTTTTTGTTTGTTTGTTTGTTTTGTATTCTATATAATTTATTTCTGCTCTAATCTTTATTATGTCCCTTCTTCTGCTAGCTTTTGGCTTTATTTGCTGCTCCTTTTCCAGTTCTTTTAGATGTAAGGTTAGGTTGTGTATTTGGGACCTTTCTTGCTTCTCAAGATAGGCCTGAATTGCAATATACTTTTCTCTTAGGACTGCCTTTGCTGCATCCCAAAGGTCTTGGGCTATCGTGTATTCATTTTCATTTGCTACCATGTATTTTTAAATTTCTTCTTTAATTTCCTGGTTAACCCATTCATTATTTAGTAGGATGACCTTCAACCTCCAAGTATTTGGGGACTTTCTAAATTCTTTTCTGTGGTTGATTTCAAGTTTCATAGTGTTGTGATATGAAAATATGTATGGTATGATCTTGATCTTTTTGTATCTGTTGAGGGCTGATTTGTGACCCAGCGTGTGATCTATTCTGGAAAATGTTCCATGTGCACTTGAGAAGAATGTGTAGATTCAATCCAGTGAAGAAATGTGCAGAAGACATGAATAGACATTTTTCCAAAGACATCCAGATGGCTAACAGACACATGAAAAGATGCTCAACGTTACTCATCATCAGGGAAATACAAATGAAAACCACAATGAGATACAACCTCACACCTGTCAGAATGGCTAAAATTAACAGCTCAGGAAACAACAGATGTTGGCAAGGATATGGAGAAACGGGAACCCTTTGCAATGTTGTTGGGAATGCAAACTGGGGCAGCCACTCTAGAAAATGGTATGGAAGTTTCTCAAAAAATTAAAGATAGAACTGCCCTATGACCCAGCAATTGCACTACTAAGCATTTATCCAAAGCATCCAAAAATGCTGATTTAATGGGGTACATGCACCCCAATGTTTATAGCAGTGCTATCAACAATAGCCAAATTATGGGAAGAGCCCAAATGTCCTCAACTGATGAATATATAAAGAAGATGTGGTACATATATACAAGGGAGTACTACTCAGTGATGAAAAAGAATAAAATCTTGTTATTTGCAACAACATGGATAAAACTAGAGTGTATTTTGCTAAGCAAAATAAGTCAGAGAAAGACAAATATCATATGATTTCCCTCATATGTGGAATTTGGAAAATGTAACAGATGAACACATGGGAAGGGAAGGAAAAATAAGATAAAAACAGAGAGGGTGAAAAATCATAAGATACTTTTAAACATAGAGAACAAACTGAGGGTTGCTGGATTGCAGGTGGGTGAGGGATGGGCTCAATGGGCGATAGGCATTAAGGAGGTCACTTCTTGGGATGAGCACTGAGTATCTTATGTAAGAGATGAATTACTGGGCTCTACTCCTGAAACCAAGATGACACTGTATCTTAACAAACTTGAATTTAAAATATGAAAAATAAAATAAAATAATAAAATAAAATAATGTGGTCCTGTTATTTTACTTTTTTAAGCTTTAAATGTGTTCAAGATATGAACATGCAGTCTCCCAAATGTTTTGAGCAGATCTTAGCCTCTCAATAACCAATGCTGTGGCTGGACCAGCCTTGCGATTCTTAATATGATTGCAAGGCACCCTTCAAAAATAATCACCAAGAAACTTTGACAAACAAAAAGTTTAATACCTACAAGTCCTATAAATTACATGGTATACCTGGGGCCACACAGTGAGGTTGCAGGTAGAAAGAGAGAGGAAGAGAACATTGACCTGTGTTCTGCTTTTATATTGGGGTCTAGAGTAGGGGTATAGGGTTTTGGGGCTCACTTTTTATTAGTGAATTTAAAATATAAAATTGGGAATTTAAAGCACAGGAAGAGGACAAAAAAAAGTGGTCCAAATGGTCAATTTTCAAAATCAACCAAGATCTTTAAAGCCAAGGATCCTGCTGTGGGAGGAGGGAGTAGAAAGTTGCCTGACCTAGTCCTGGCTGGCAATGTGTTTATTCAAAATAGCCATCTTTGAAGTAAATATTTCTTTGAAGTGGATGCCTCTTTGAAGTAGATGCTTCTGCAATCAAAGTTTAAGTCAGGAACTTGCATTACAAAGAGAGAGAACAGCCAACCTTGAAGGCTTACACTATACCAAATTAAAGTGACTTCATAAAGTGACTTCCCCATAAAAGTGGGAACTCAAACAGCATCATAAAGAACCATACCGCAAAAGCTTGGACTTCACACAATATGCATTTTATTTTAGCAGTGGCTCACAGCATGCTCTGTGTAATTACTCTGTGATATAACTTACTACCTATATTGACTGCCTTTCATACTTCTCTATATCAAGAAACAGGCTGTCTGAATAAAATGCATGTCTTTGCATCAGTTTGTAAAGCAGTTGGCATCAGTGTGTTGAAACAATGACAATGTTTCAATCAAGCTCAAATAGAGTATATTCTTTAGACAGCTTTTATTGACATTTTCAATTTTTTTTCAGGGTGAGGATTGTAAGCCTTAAAATAATAACACATTGTAAAATTCAAATAAAAATTTTGTGATTTTTTTTTATTCAGAGTGATCTCTTGTATTTTTAGAGTACCTTATAGCTTTCTAACACATATGCATTATCTTATTTTGATTCTAATTCTAACAAAAACTTTATACGGAAGGAAGAACTGACCTTCTGATACCATTTTTAAATGTAAAAAAACCCCTGATAATTAGAAAATTTACATAACTTGTCCAAGATCATGCACTAAGAACCAAACCTGGAGCTAATAGCCAGATCCTGAAATGGTGTCCTGGAAAGTACTTTAATCCTAAGAGAGCATCTCCTACAAATAAATAAGAGTGAGACAATTCGATAGAAAAGGACAAAGATCTTCATCAGATATCACAAAACATAATACTGAAGTGGTCAATAAACATAAGAAGAGGTTCATAACATCATTACTTGATCATCAGAAAAACGCAAAATACAATCGCAAAGAAATACCATTACTTATCCACTAGAGTATTCAAAAATAAAAAAAATGATAAGGATATACAGCAGGTAGAAAATCATATATTGCTGGCCTTATCTGCAAAAATAAATATACTATTTTATGGCCCCTAAATTCCATTTCAAAATGTAAGGTCAAAGTAAACTCATAGCAGTATATATATATATATATATATATATATATATATATATCTCATATATATTATATCTCATAGTATATATTATAATTATCTTTCTTTAGTATATCTTATAATATCATATCTTATATGTAGATATTATATATCTGTCTATAGGGAGTAGCTATATTTTTAATGTATATTTGGGAAGAAGTGTTTAGGATCTTGGGGGTGTCCATATTAATATGTCCATCCATATTAATGTGGATGATAGTTATATGGGTGTCTACGAATACAAAAGTATGATGAGAAATACACTTAATATTTGTACACTTTATTGCATATATGTTACTACCTCAGTAGTTCTAAACTATGAATTGACAGCAGGTAATGATCAATGAGATATTTTAGGACAAATTTTAACACTAATGCTAGAGAGCCTTCTTGCTCAACTATAGACCCTAAAAGTCAAAACTAGAAAGAGACAAGAATGCTTAACTCACACTTTAACTGAAACTCATTGTTCTTATTTCTTGTTGCACTTTCTTCAGACCTTGATGAAGGTGTTTTGCAATGACTGGAACATTCCAGCTGCTGCCAGGCCCGAAAAACCCTGATAGCAATGGAATGCCTAGACGATCACATTCTCTTCTGTGCCCATAATCGTATGCTGAACACATACCCACCCTTGCCCATGATCACATGCTCCCTGCCTGTTCTCTTGCACATGCCCCCCTGAACCTCTTCCTATAAAACCCTAGGAGTCCATCTGGCCAGCAGAGAGATCAGTTGTTAAGGCTTGAGGCTGTCAGCTTCCTTGGCTGCCAGTACCCAAAACAAATCTCTCCCTTTCTCTTTTCCAAACGCTCGTCTCTTGAATTATTGGCTTCTCTTGTGATGAGTTTGAGTTTGTTCTCCAACAGTATTGGCAAACCCTCATTGCCGGGAGGTATACTTTCGATTTATCCTCCCCTTTGGGATTCCTGGGATGGAGCAGTTGACCATGGCAGCAGGGCAGGGCTCACCCGTTCCCTTCCTGAGTTAGCGGCTGTGACAGATGGGTAACACCAGCACAATAATTTAAAAAAAAAACAACAAAAGAAAAAAACTACAAAAAAATCAGCAAGATTTTCTCTTAACAAAATGGAGCATTGTAATTTATTTATATCATTAAAGAGAAATAAGGAATTGTATCCAGTAAAATCATGAGAAATTATCAACACAATTAAAAGGAATATCCATAAAGTATTATTTAGATATTAATAATGAATACATAAAAATAAAATCAACAGTAATGTAAGAAAGTAGTCTTCCAGAAATTTAATGATGAAGAAAATAGTTGGATTTTTTTTTTAATTTAAGAAATTAATCCAATAAGAAATTAATCCAAATTAATACAGTAGCTTCTGACTACTGTATGTATTCTGGAAAATAGTTAGATTTTTTTTTAATATAAGAAATCGTTCCAAAAGCACTAACTTCTGACTACTATGTGTATTCTGGACAGGTTAAAAAAATGGAGAGGAACAAGTTACAAGAGAATTAAAAGAGATAATATATAAGAAAATATCCAATTTAGTAAATTAAAAAAATTTTTGCTATTTTATTCCCAGTACCTGAAAGGAAGATTGACAAATAATTAGCACTTAAAAATGTTTAATGAATAAAGGGCTTTTCCAGGTCTTATTTACACCTTTAAATAGAAAGCTCCCAGCAATTTCCCAACTCAAAGAATGGTAAAAAGACATTTTTTTAAATGTTTATCTATTTATTTTAGAGGGGGGGAGGGAAAGAGAGAGACAGAGACAGAGAATCTGAAGTAGGCTCGTGCTGTTAGCACAGAGCTAGATGCAGGTCTCCACCAAGGGCTCAAACTCACGCACCAAACTCACACACTGTGAGATGATGACCTGAGCCAAAGTCAGATGCTTAACTGACTGCTGTGCCCCCAAAAGACTTTTTAAAGCAAATCATTACAAACATTCTGAACACTTAAAATAAACAGCCTAAGGTGCTAGAAGGGTCCAGAGAAATAGCTTAAAAATCAAAGAACACAGGTGTTTGACCTACTCAATTACTGTGGTGGCAAATATTTCATACAACTTTCACTTCCACCACCACAGCCCAGTCCTCCATTGCATGGTATCTAGTAATGGCTGCCATGTATAAATAGTGAACCATTCGTATTACATTGTCACGGCCCACTGTGGCAGAGTTGTCCGAATACGATAAATTACAGAGCTAGTAAGGGAGTGAACAGGAGATTAGGTTCATTGTGAGAAGTGATATCTCACACTGTCCTAAATATTGGAAATTTACTCTGTGGATTTGGAATGGGTGCCTTAAATAAACGAAAGTGACAAATTATTATGAGAAATAAATAACATTGACAGCATCTCTAAACAGAAGACTATTCCTCGAACGTACATGGATGTGATGATTTACAGCAGTCTCATGATGGGGCAGTATCATTAGGATTTCATGCACCACCACCAACTCCTTAAAGAATAGTGTCTGATAACCCATCTGGTTATCTTCTCCCTCATTAGCACGTTGACCATTTTAGAACACAGAATTAAAATTGAATAATGAGACCTCCAGTTTGGGCCCAACATGTAACAAGCTTAGATATTGTTGTTCCATTCTAGCAACAAGTGAAACACCTAACAAACAGAAAAACCAACAACTCTTCTTAAATCTGTAAAATAAGTGAGGTCACAGGGCAAAACAAGTATACCATGTGTTTTCCAAGACATTTCCAAGGCAAGGGTAAAGATAATTCTCTTATGTGAATTTCAACCTATGGAGATATTTGAGTCATGAGAAATTTGGAAGTACAGACAGATGCCATAGTTAATATTAAATGAAGAGGACAATTGTATCATTTTTGAGAAAGAAAAAAGCATATCCACTGACATTTGCAAATTGTCCTGTAGCTCACTGGTAGGCCATGACAATCTTCCATTAGACATAAACAATCTCGGAGAATACCAACTTCCAATGAGGTTGCTCTGAAAATGTGATAAAATGTGGCAAAGCAAAGTCATTTTATAATTTTAAGCACAAATAAAAACAAGGCATCTGTGCTACTTGCTGCTTACCTAATACTGCACATCCCTCTCTCTTGGCTAAAATGAGTAGCTATTACATCTTTATTAATGACAGCTTTATTATCCCTCTTATCTGTCATCCCTATAAATAAGATTTATTGAGATATTTTATCCTACAACTTCCATCACTTTCTGAGAGCATCCAATCTAAAGCAAACTCCACTTCCTTAGACCTCCCTCAAATCTCCCAGCTGAATACCATACAATAGATTCTTTCTAATGGTCTCTTTTAGGGGCACCCAGTGGTTTCCCCAAGGTATGTGTTCACCTTCACTGCAACTTGTTCAACTATAGGTGTGTTCCTGGTGGTCTAGCCTGGACGATATTGACATTTCCATGAAGAGACATAGATTATATAACTTTCAATAAAATCCTTTGTGCCTCTAAGTAAATCTGTGAGGTCTGGAAATGTTTGCTGTATTTCCTTTCTTACTATTTTCCTTTTATTTCAAAAAAATGGGAAAATATTATCATTTAAAATGGCTAAATAGTGCCATAGTGCCAAACATGTCAAATGATTGGCAAAATTAATTTGTGAAATGAGACTTCTTTACTGGTGACTCATATCGGCGGATTAGATCTATATAGCTGACAGATAAACCTGTTCTGAATGAAAAATTTAAGTAACACTGTTCATCTATTATATGCTTAGAAATTGACTTAGTGATTACTCTGAGAATCTTCATAAAGTATGTGACATTGATAAATAAAGTTAGTGAACAGTGATGCAAAAGTGAACTGATTATGCAAAGGCCAAAAAGGTAACAGGAGATAAAGGTGCAATTTATGTAGAATGATCCAGAATCAAATTAATTAAATCTGTCTCTTGTTATATTTCTACATGGATAAATAAACATTTTCTGAACAGCTAATATTAAGTCATCAATTATTCTATTCTTTATGAACTCCATTAACAGTTAAATAATATATTTTTTTCAATTGAAAATGGTTGCTTTCAGTGGTCAAATATTTGACTCTTTAAACAGTGCATTCCTTAATGCTATGCACATTGGCATTTTAGGGGTGAGATAACAGAAAAATGAAATTTTTAATCTTTACTCCCATATTTTCCAGGGTCTTTTTAAATTGTTTCACTGTTTTTTGCAGTTTGTACTATTGTTTTCTAAAGCAACTATAGGTTATTGTAAAAGAGCTGATAACTGGAAAAGATCAAGGTAGCAATTTAAAAAATATATCCATTAAAAACAGAAAGAAATTTCCCTTTAGAAGAATGTGAAGCTCAGAACACTGTATAATGAAGTTCTCTAAGGAACGGCCCTCTGTAACTTGCAACTATTGACTTGGAACACTTACTAAACAATGGACTACATAAAGCAATGCGTGCAGTTAATTCTCCCAAAGTTTTGAGGACGTATAGTAATATCCCTCTTCCACAAGTGGAAAATGAGAAGGCTAAACTTAACTTTATCAAGCTGAAGAAGCAAATGAATATTGGTACAGATTTCAACTTTGGTTTACATAGAATAATTAATGAGTCTTTTGAAAATCAGAAAATCTCATTAAGTGGAATTAGAATGTCTTTTGCTCCTCCCACTTACCCCTCACCCCCACACCACTGTTCTTACTTTATAATTACATGAAATCTAAAATTTTCAAATTGAAATTCAAGGATCTATACATTCTGATCCTTCCAGTGGACCTTCCAGTGGACCATCCACTGTCCTCTGCCTTAGCCATGCAAAGTCTTCAGCTCTATCTGAGGTTATAAGTTCACTCCATGTGGCATGTGAATATTCATTTTGGCCTCTAAACCCCAAATTCAAGTTGAAGTTCCTTCTTCCTGAGGACACCTTCTTAGATCACTCTAACCGAGAATGAGAACATTTTCTCTGGAATTATCTGGTATTTATTTTCTACAAACGTACCGCTTCATTATAATTCCATTATTGTATTTTGATAAAAATTTGAATATGTATATCTATATGATACAACTAATTAAGAGGGAAAAAAGAAACAGATCTTTTTCTTGCTCTAGGGGGGGTGGTCATTTCTATTGAATAACTTATTTTAAAAATCTAGCCAGTGAAAGATAAATTCAGATTATTTAGGTATTAAATAAGCTCTTTCTGGCTATTCCAGCCACTTTGGGGTAAATACCAGCTAAATCAAATTCCACACTCTTTTGCAGGGCCTCTTTCTTTGTTTTCTCAACGATTTTCTCTCTTCTTACTCCTTCTCAGGATAGTAGAGAAGCATAGAGAGGATATAAATCTTCACGGAGATGGAGGGAAAGATCTCTGGTCCAGAAGTTGGTCATTGCAAACTTGATGGCTTTCACTGTAACGTGTTTGGTTGCAAGATCTTGAGATATAATTCCAAGTGTTTGTTAATGCCACCTCTCTCTTGGGGCACTGTGTAGTTTTCACTGGACTAAGTTTACCATTCCTCTATTTTATACATAGTTATGAGACTCTTAGGCTCTTTGACTTCATCCAGCACCAGATCTCTATTAAATGTCTCCTCATCACTTCTACCTACCCCCCCAACCTTCAGTGCAGTTACCTCAGGAGGAGTACTCCTTATGCCATGAATAGGCTATAGGAATTTTGGTGCTACCTTATGACCATTTTTCTAGATTTTTTTTCTTTAAAAATGTTCCTTCTATGAATGGTAAGTAATGCATGAAAGTGGAGCATCGAGTTGCTTCTGTTTCTTTCTATATATGTAGGAATTACTTTGGAGTCTCAATAACCTCATCTTCATCTTTAACCAAGGCCAAAGTAATCAGAATCCTGGGCCCACCCTCAGACACCTTCTCACTCAAATGTCTTCCCTTGTTCCCATGGTAACTTCCTGTTTCCTCTCAGTAAGGAAAACTTCCCTTGTATCAATTCTGTTTTCCCTACATTAGGGCTTATGGTAAATTTCTACAAATTAAATAACTCTTTATATGCAAAATAGAGCTTTTGCAAATTAGGAATCATTTGTCTCAATAATAATGAGATTTCAAGGCAAATGTACACTAAACGCTGGAAGTATATTTTCTAATTTGAAACTTAAACATTGATTATTTCTATTTACCATATTCCTTTGGTCTCTAGCTAAGTAGGGGAAATGTTTTATACAATTACGGAGAAGAGAAGCACATTAATATATTTCCAAATATATAATCTCAATTAAAGATTTTATAGTGTGTGTAACTTTTCCCCGTGGTGCTTCCTTCTTCCTATCTTCATTTTCCAAATGGCTGTCGTGAATCTTTTATGTCTTGGAAATTGTGTTGGACATCGGATTTAAAATGTCTTATAGTCAGGTCTACTAGGTACAGAACTACTTTTATATATATCTGACATGCGCCCAGAACCTAGAGCCGGGGTATTTACGTGTATCTACACAGTAATTATGCTTTGCCTAACCTATTCTAATGTCCCTGCCACTAACTTTTCTGAATTTATTTAATCCCTAAACTGTAATCTATTCTCCACAGAGAAGCCAAAGCAATTATTAATATATAAAGAACAAAACATGTCAGTCCATAGTTTCGAAGCCTTTGGTGGCTTCTCATTACCTTTAGAATTAAAACTAAGATTCTTACTATTGTCTATAAGGTTTTTCATGAACTAGTTCCTACCTATTATGCTATAATATTTTTAAGTGGGTAAATACATAACATTCTTTTTTCCTGACCTAAGATTTGGAATAATTAAGAGACAGACAAGAGCCAAGAATAAGGCAATAAAATATCCTCTTATTAGTAGTAATATTAAGATTGGTTTATATATATGGCACATATAAACTCTCCAGTGATCTTGGAAATATTCATCTCAAAATTAGATGGCAGACCTATCCATGGGAGATTGGATCTTTGAAATTTATAACAAGGAGAAGTACGGTAATATGTGCACTTCTTGAGGACCAGTTGGCTTCCAAAGTAGGAAGGGGCTGGTTCACGTAAGCTTATTTCCCACTCTCAAACCTCACAATTAGATAATTTAGTCCACTTGCATATCATAAAAACAAAGAGAGGCTTGGGGCCCCTGGGTGAGTCAGTTGGTTAAGTGTCTGACTTTGGCTCAGGTCATGATCTCGTGGTTCATGAGTTCAGGCCCTGCGTCGGGCTCTGTGCTGACAGCTCAGAGCCTGGAGCCTGCTTCAGATTCTGTGTCTCCCTCTCTCTCCGCCCCTCCCCTGCTTGTGCTCTATCTCTCTCTCTCAAAAATAAATACACATTAAAAATATATTTAAAAAAAGAAAGGCCAGAAGTGTTATCTAATAGATGTTCTCTTTCAAGAAGAAAAGTATCCACTCAATACTTTATAGAAATGTCTACACCACTTTACTTTCATTCTCTAGCTATGCTGACTTTTAAATTTCTTGCTTGTTTCTACAGCAGGAGTTGCATACGTTTCCTCTACTTGGACCTGTTCAGCTTTCATTGAGCTCTGACTCACCTTCATCTCTAGGTGGATCTCCCTCTAATTAGTCTAATAACACATTGCATTTTTCATGAGATTTTTATGATTTGAATTCATATATACACATATATATATATACACACATATATATACACATATATATGTTTAAGATTTTAATTTTTTATATTTTTATTTAACTTATTTTTTTTATTAAAAAATTTTTTTAACGTTTATTTATTTTTGAGACAGAGCATGAACGGGGGAGGGGCAGAGAGAGAGCGAGACACAGAATCGGAAGCAGGCTCCAGGCTCTGAGCCATCAGCCCAGAGCCTGACGCAGGGCTCGAACTCACAGACCATTAGATTGTGACCTGAGCTGTAGTCGGATGCTTAGCCGACTGAGCCACCCAGGTGCCCCTTAACTTATTTTTTAAATTTATATCCAAGTTAGTTATATATTTTTATATTTTTTGATTAATACAGATATCTTTCCATATACACTTTAGGTTCTATGAGGTCTTATATTGTAATCTTGCTAACCTAGTTATTCCTTGATGTGTTATCATAGTGCTTGGCATACTGCAGATGTACAATAAGTATTTGCTGAGTAGATGAATAACTGTATGAATAATTTCAGAATTAGTTTGAAGTCTACTGAAGTGCTGTCATTGTTCTTAGATTAATACCAAATAACATATTTCTAGATATGAGTCCCTAAAAGCCAAAGTCCATCAGAAGCACAAATATTATAAATTTGAGTAATATTTTTCTAGGCTCTGGAAGTCTGGGGTAATATGATTAGAGTTCACAATGATTGCAACACAGTTGCATCAAGGCTCTGTTTCTACTAGTTGGATAACTCCTACCCCAACCCATCTCCCAGTACCAGCCCAGTCAAATGGAACGTAGGCACGCTTATAGAAAAAGACGTTCCTGAAATTTTTCTCCAAACAGAAATCTTTCTCCATATCTCAACATGTAATTTTTCTCTCTTGACTGTACCCATCCCTCTATCAACTTTAGTGGGAATAGGTGTTTTGGGGTCCACTTGGAGAATGTACCAATAAATGTGTAAGTTTATCATCGTTTGGTTTCTATCCAGTAGTTAAGGGGCTAAAATGCCAGTTCTTTAATCATAGTAAATGCATAATTACAGCCAATCTATCCAAGAAATTTTGGAGTATATTGACATCCAGAGGTGTTTTAGGTGGTTAGATATACAATATACAGTTATTTCTTAGAAACTGTTGGACAGAAATACTTTTCTCTCCACTTCTCAGACCATCTCTTCTAAATTATCTCAAAACATTTCCGATTTTTAATTCACTTAACTTTTGATTACTAAACAGTGATCTAACTAAATATTTTCTTTATTTTCATAGAAACCTAACTTTGACCTCCAATTTGCAACTGTCTTCATTCTTTATCAAATTTAGAAGGATGACGGTAGCTGAAGAAAGAAGTGGAAAATGTACTTGCCTTGATGTAGTTACAACTGTATGTTTTCATGTGGGTAAACATATGAGCCATGGCCTAAGACACTGTCTAGTACATAGTAGATTTTGAAATAAATATTGGATAAATGACTGCAAGACCACTGAGTTGGAAGGCAGGTCATCAGGATCAAGATTAGGAGGGTATTCCTTCGCTGCATTGGGGTGCTCCTTACACTTGAAATCAAAAGACTTGGCTCTAGTTGGTGCTCCAGCCTAGATTCCCTTTGTCTCTCTCATTACGTTCACTTTCATTTGTTTGTTTATTTATGTATTAGCTTCTTCCATATAAGCAAATATCATATGGTGATCTCATTCTTTTTTTTTCTCATGAAAATAAACCTAAATACCAAGGGAAAGCATTCTTTCTTAAGTATAGCCATTGAACTCTAATACATTAGCTACAGGAGCAATGAACAAGTAAAAGAGAATGTTTACCCCTTAAGACTGACATCAATATTGAGTCTTCCATGTGTCCTTTGTATTACCTTCGAGACAGGATGGATGGAGAGAAATCGTTGAGCTCCCCAGAAAAATTCAAAGATGTGGTCAACAAGGACTTTAAAGACTCAGGGTATGCCAAACTCACTATAATGACCAACAACACTGTATCTTGCTGACCACTCTTGACAACTTCCCATCTTTTGTTTTTCTTCAGTTTCACTCTCTTCTTGGTGTTGTTTGCACACAGGAGGCATTAGCCCCCTTCCAGGGTTTTTGCTCTGCCTGTGAAGCCTTCCCTTGAATACTTATACAAAGCCTCCCCCAAGGCTTTCCTCTTAGTCTTTACTTGGCCAGTACATTCAGGGATAAGCCGAGGATTGGTTTGAAAGTTTAACTCTAAATACCTCTGCTTCAATATTTACTCCTATTTATCATGGGGAATAGAATGAGAACAGAATGAATTTAAAAAGATAATGGATCCTTGAGCTGATGTTGATCATATCATTAGAAAAATCTTCAGGAGAATTCAAAGACTCCGAAGGAAACTTTTTTTCCCTTTCTCTCTTTGTGTAAAAATAAAGAAAAACAAATTAGGCTATCAGGCAAATGCATGAACTCCATTTAAGGGGCTGAAGTTTTCATCATTTTGTCAGGCCAGCTGCGTCTTCATACCCAAGGTAGATTCACACCCAGTAATGATAGAAATGCTGCCATAGAAACTCAAGGAAAAACTCTGATGAATGAATGATAGAGAGGGCTTGTTCACAAATAGTAATGCAATTAATGTTAAGAAATGAACTAAGAAAAAGCTTGTGAAAGATCAGAGGTGACAAAGAATAGAGATGACAGTAATCCTCCAGTAATTTGTTTCCATTAATAAACAACATGGAGAAAGTTCCTCAGATAGAACTCTCAGAGGATAAGCAAAACCTACTAACTCCTAACCCAAGTTTGTTAGTTGTGAATGAATCAATTCTCTCGATATATATGGGGGAGAAGGGTGGAGAGGGAATTCAGGCCAAATGTTGGGAATTAACAACAATAAAGACTTTATTTGGAGAAAAATAATTCAAGATTGTGGCAAATCTGGCATAAATGTCTTTTCTCAAGAAAAATAAGAGATCAGGTATTCTCAAACACAAATAGCTTGCATAAATCACAGGATCGTTAAGCCTGATTTTAATCGAGTGAGAACAATTGGCAACTTTATGCCTTGGGTTATGATACGTTGTAAGCATATCATACATTCTCACTTTCAAGTACGGAAATTGGTACCCAGTACATATAATGTGAACTGCATCCTTTTCTCTCTGAAGAATGTAGAGTTATTCACAGAAGGATTGTTAATATCATTGACAGGCCCAGATGTCTCTGCTTGTAGCACAAAAGAGAAAATTTGGGAGAGAAACAGTCACCCTTACCTACCCCAGCTAACAAATCTTATTTTGCAGAGCTGTTCTTAAACCTTGATATTATCTGCTACAACTGTGTATGTGAAGGATGACTCTGTCCTTTTGGCTTTCATGTTCCAAAATCTTATTCTGTCTGTGCAGTTAAAACATCTGTGCCCTTTGTTTTTAATCAACAATGAAGAATTCATTTGGGTTCACTGCAATGCCTGGTGATTCATCTGGTTTTCCATTCAAAGATTGGGAGATGGATATACTTTGTACCCCCCCAATGGTACTAGATGATTCTGACCTTAATTGAATAAATCTTCAGTGGTGGATAAGGGTTATTATGATTCAAAGCCCATTATTTAAGCTGCAACCCTCATCTGCAACTATCACAGAAAATTTTCCAAATAATCACATACTTTCCTTGTGAGAAGCCGCAAAGCCCCTTTGAAGACTTTCATCTATACAATAAATTCTAGATTAGATTGTGAACCAGTTATTTTATCAATCTTGTGCTCACAATTGAAACAGCCTTAGGAAGAATAGTAAAAGAGATGCACAGAGAACAAACAACAAGGAAGAAGAAAAACTGAGATTAGTGGATGTGAATGGCAGGATTTTATAGATGGTTGATTTTGTAAGGTTCTTTGAAAGATATAAAAGAAGCTGATGAAAACAAATTCAGGCAATGACTATGTACTCATACTCTGAAGAGAAGACCAAGACCTGTTTAAAAGAGGCTGAGTAAATTCATTTATTCATTCATTCATCCAACAAATGTCTACTGTGCAATTGAGTCATATACCTAAAAGATAATAAATCTTACTACTATAATTCCTAACCTCATGAAACTTAGTTTAGTTGTAAAACATGGATATTAATAATTCTGCAAATAATAATGTAAATGCAATTGTAACAGAATGATGCAGACCAAAGCATTTCCAGAATGTTATGTTGCTTTCTGAGATAAAGTCATCCTGGATGGAGCTGACATAATAATATATGTTTAGGATGCCAATTGGAATAGCTACCCTGTATCTTTCTGGTACAACTGTGCTGACAGACTAATTTGCTATTGTCAGGGAAGAAGACCTTCCTCTGTCCTATGGTCCTTGTAGCTGGACAGAATCAAAATGACACGAGACAGATTAACAGGAGAAAATCAAATCTAACAGGTGTATGGGTGGGGAATCCACACAGACATGGGATTCCAAAGGTAATGAGGAAACATGAAGCTTATATGAGCTAAGGAGAGGGGTAGGAGCCTGAGGACACAAAGGAGAGGAAGACCATTAGCAAGAAGGAGATGTTTGGAAAAACAAGGTTGCCTTATTATGCAGATACGTTCCTTAGGTAAAGGGGAGTCTCTGTTAATAAGTCTCTTCCTGGTGCAGACTCTCCTTTCCAATGTAAATTTAGGCAGAGAGTTTTTCCTGCATCTGCTTGAGTTTTGATTACTTTTAACTGAAAACAATCTTTACCCCAAAGTGGCCCATCTTGGGGCAACCTACCTTGGGCCCCTACACTATGAATTTTTATCTTGAATGTTTACATTTCCTCTTATCTCTTTGGAACTTCAGAAGGGAACAGTTGAGAGCTATCTCAAAAAAAAAAAAAAAGAAAAAAAGCATTATATTCAAGAAATAGAACTAAATTGTATACTTAGTTCATAGTCTTCACCATGGCTAGTATAGTCCTGGTCATTTTATGATATTCTCGAAATTTTAGCATTAATGAAGTCTTCCACAGACTTATACTGATGTAGTAAGCTGGAGGATCCAATGTTTAAATGTATTCAATTACAATTATTCTGAGAATCAGGGATTTATCACAAAATTAAGTCATATTATGCATGGAAAGAGAAGGATTAGATAAATTGGTAAAGCATAAAATAGTAACTATTCTGATTTAAAGGTGATATTCAACCAGGGATAGAATTAAAGCAATGAGGAAGTTACTAGGTCATTTTGGAATCCCACACGTAAGGAAGCATACATTTTTAAATGAAAATGTGTTACTCATGAAACAGAGCCCTATCTATAGAGGCCCTTATTTGGAAATCCTCATAGGCAAGTCATAGGATGTCTGGAATATTCAACTAGTATAACATTTTTAGTAATACTCAAATTTGTCTAAAGGATCCTGTAACTTCTAGAGCAGGAGATCTGAGCCAAGACTGAAATGCTCTTTTCTTCATTGCCAGACAGCTGTAGACAGGTGACCTGCTTTGCATTTATAAACAACTATTTGCGACTACAGTACTCTTTAGTGAGTGGTTTTCTCTTAGGAAATTATGATACAAAAAAAATTATTATGTTATGTTTTAATAAAATTGACTAAAAGCAATAATATATAGCAAAAAGATAAAGGATGGCCTAAATATTAGAAATCATTCCTTTTTATCCTTATGTGTAAGATAGAGACAAAATCTGCCCTGCTTGAGTTTCATGTTGCTTCACTTTTGTAATGCCTCCTCTTACTCTAAAAATGTTAACAGTCTTTACTGGGTGCTTCCTATGTGACAGGTCATTTCTTTTTTTAAAATTTTTAAATTTTTTTAACTTGTTCTATTTTTTTAATTTACACCCAAATTAGTTAGCATATAGTGCAACAATGATTTCAGGAGTAGATTCCTTAGTGCCCCTTACCCATTTAGCCCATCCCCCCTCCCACAACCCCTCCAGTGACCCTCAGTTTGTTCTCCATATTTATGAGTCTCATCTGTTTTGTTCCCCTCCCTGTTTTTTATATTATTTTTGTTTCCCTTCCCTTATATTCATCTGTTTTGTCTCTTAAAGTCTTCATATGAGTGAAGTCATGATTTTTGTCTTTCTCTGACTAATTTCACTTAGCATAATACCCTCCAGTTCCATCCATGTAGTTGCAAATGGCAAGATTTCATTCTTTTTGATTGCTGAGTAATACTCCATTATGTATATACACCACATCTTCTTTATCCATTCATCCATTGATGGACATTTGGGCTCTTTCCATACTTTGGCTATTGTCGATGGTGCTGCTGTAAACATGGGAGTGCATGTGTCCCTTCCAAACAGCACACCTGTTTCCCGTGGATAAACGCTTATAGTGCAATTGCTGGGTTTAGGGTAGTTCTATTTTTAGTTTTTTTGCGGAACCTCCATACTGTTTTCCAGAGTGGCTGCACCAGCTTGCATTCCCACCAGCAATGCAAAAGAGATCCTCTTTCTCCACATCCTTGCCAACATCTGTTGTTGCCTGAGTTGTTAATGTGAGCCATTCTGACAGGTGTAAGGTGGTATCTCATGGTGGTTTTGATTTGTATTTCCCTGATGATGAGTGATGTTGAGCATTTTTTCATGTGTTGGTTGGCCATTTGGTCGTCTTCTTTGGAGAATTGTCTATTCATGTCTTTTGCCCATTCCTTCACTGGATTATTTGTTTTTTGGGTGTTGAGTTTGATAAGTTCTTTATAGATTTTGGATACTAACCCTTTATCTGATATGTCCCTTGCAAATATCTTCTCCCATTCTGTCAGTTGCCTTTTAATTTTGCTGATTGTTTCCTTCGCTGTGCAAAAGCTTTTTATTTTGATGAGGTCCAGTAGTTCATTTTTGCTTTTGTTTCCCTTGCCTCTGGAGATGTGTTGAGTAAGAAGTTGCTGCGGCCAAGATCAAAGAGGTTTTTGCTTGCTTTCTTCTCGAGGATTTTGATGGCTTCCTGTCTTACATTGAGGTCTTTCATCCATTTTGAGTTTATTTTTGTGTATGGTATAAGAAAGTCGTCCAGGTTCATTGTTCTGCATGTCGCTATCCAGTTTTCCCAGCACCACTTGCTGAAAAGACTGTCTTTATTCCATCGGATATTCTTTCCTGCTTTGTCAAAGATTAGTTGGCCATACATTTGTGGGTCCATTTCTGGGTTCTCTATTCTGTTCCATTGATCTGAGTGTCTGTTCTTGTGCCAATACCATACTGTCTTGATCACAGCTTTGAGAATAGCTTCAAGTCTGGGATTGTGATGCCTCCTGCTTTGGTTTTCTTTTTCAAGATTGCTTTGGCTATTCGGGGTCTTTTCTGGTTCCATACAAATTTTAGGATTATTTGTTCTAGCTATGTGAAGAATGCTGGTGTTATTTTGATAGGGATTTCATTGAATATGAAGATTGCTTTGTGTAGTATCGACATTTTAACAATATTTGTTCTTCCTATCCAGGAGCATGGGATCTTTTTCAAATTTTTTGTGTCTTCTTCAATTCATAAGCTTTCTATAGTTTTCATCATATATATTTTTCACCTCTTTGGTTAGATTTATTCCTAGGTATTTTATGGTTTTTTGTGCAACTGTAAATGGAATCAATTCCTTGATTTCTCTTTCTGTTGCTTCATTGTTGGTGTATAGGAATGCGACCGATTTATGTGCATTAATTTTATATCCTGCAACTTTGCTGAATTCACGAATCAATTCTAGAAATTTTTTGGTGGAATCTTTAGGGTTTTCCATATAAAGTATCATGTCACCTGCGAAGAGTGAAAGTTTGACCTCCTCCTGGATGATTTGGATGCCTTTTATTTCTTGGTGTTGTCTGATTGCAAAGGCTAAGACTTCCAATACTATGTTGAATAACAGAGGTGAGAGTGGACACCCCTGTCTTGTTCCTGACCTTAAGGGGAAAGCTCTCAGTTTTTCCCCATTGAGGATATTAGCGTTGGGTCTTTCGTGTATGTCCTTTATGATCTCGAGGTATGCTCCTTCTATCCCTACTTTCTTGAGGGTTTTTATCAAGAAAGGATGCTGTATTTTGTCAAATGCTTTCTCTGCATCTATTGAGAGGATCATATGGTTCTTGTCCTTTCTTTTATTGATGTGATGAATCCCGTTAATTGTTTTGTGGATATTGAACCAGCCCTGCATCTCAGGTATAAATCCCACTTGGTCGTGGTGAATAATTTTTTTAATGTATTGTGTGTCAGTTCATTTTTAAGTGCTTTCCACATACTGACCCATTAAATACTTACAACAGTTCCTAGGGAGCATATGCTACTACTGTCTCCATTTTATAGATGAGTGACTGCATGCCAGGGAGGTATTTGAGGAAGGCTGTACAACTAGTATGACGCTAATGCAAGTTTATGCACTTGTACCTTCTGGTTCAGGAGTCTCTTAGCTATCCTACGTGTCTTCATATATCCATGAATTTGCCACGGTTTCCTCCCTGCTGGAGAGATTTCCCCTGCAACTTCTCCTAAGTAGAACCTAATTTAAAAACAATTGAATTTCAAGTTTCCATTCAAATATAATCTTCTCAAAGATTCATGTTTTTCTGACTGCTAGCTGGATAAGAAGCACTTGTGGGTACTGCTAAAGAACTCCATTTAACAGAACTCATCACACTATGTTTAACCTCTTTGTTTTCCCTATTAACTTGAGATCCTTAAGAGCAGACATATGTGTCCCTAATAAATGTTTATCAAATCTATCTATGAGCCTACAAGAATCATGTGACATAGTCTGGTAAATCTTCTTAGAAAACAGTAAGTGGCATGTCAATATCATAGGTTATTATTCCTCATAATCACAATAAATGGATCCTGTGGCATTAAGGTATCTCAGAAAGGGTTTTTCCCCTATATACATAATATAGAGAAATAAAAGTAAAGAAAAAATGGTTCAAGAAATGGCAAGCACTGATTTATGTCCACTGTCATAAGAAACCACAGTCAAGTCTTCTAGATATAAAAGCATATGAGCCTAGTACTCCTAGATTTTATATCTGGAAGGCTTGACAGTGGTTTCTTATCATGGCTTGCCTAAGAATAATAGAAAGAGTCATGGAGAATCATGATTTAACTCTTTTTTATTCTATTGACCTCAAGAATGCAATAGGTGACACTCAATTTTGATGTATTTATATTAATAAGAATACATGACATAAAATACTGGTAGCATAGAAAATAGGCATCAAATGAAAAAATTTTCATGGCAAAGAGTATCATGAAATATATGGCAGAAATTAAAGAACAGCTATAGTACAATGTAGGTTAATAATACATTTCTAAAAAAAAATAACTGATGGCCAATTCAGTACTTGAATCTGTGCTATTATTTCAATCAACATATTTCTATGGGGGTTCTAAGTATATTGATATCACAAATGCTAAAACATCTAAAACTGGCCTTTCACGGGCCCCTGTGTAGTTCAGTCAATTAAGCATCTGACTCAATTTTGACTCAGCTCATGGTTTCATGGTTCAAGGCCACCTTGGGCTCTGTGCTGACAGTGCAGAGCCTGCTTGGAATTCTCTTTCTCCCTTTCTTTCTGCCATTGCCCTGCTTGTTCTTGCTCTCTCTCTCTCTCTCTCTCTCTCAAAATAAATAAATAAACATTTTTAAAAATCTTAAAAAAATAGCTTCTCAGTTTTAAAAGTCATATGCTATATTTAGCTTTAATAATAAAAATAAAGGCTACTGTTTATTGCACCAAAACTTGTAATATTATCTCATATAATCTCCAACATCCCCTAACCATTTCATTTTAGCAAGTGAGACCACTAGGATTCAAGCTCAGATTTATAAATTCAAAAGAGCCTTGGAATTTTACATTATATCTACCTTCTTTCTTAACTATAATCAATTATTTCATTTTTCACTGCTTACAAATTGCATATAAAACATGGTTAATTTTATAGGGTTTCTTAATCAATTATACTTATTTGGATACACTAATGCAATCACTATAGTGGTTACCTGAGACAAGGTTAATCATCTCAGCAGGTGATAAAATCTGTAGTTATTTTAGTCTTGATTCTCGTTGGTAATCTTGCATCATTAAAAAGTCCAATAGTGATAGAACATTAACTATTCACCATGAGATATGAAATCTTGGTTTTTTTTTTTTTATCAATTGCTTTAATACATATTAGGCAAAAATGAAAGTACAGAGCTGAAATAGACTGTGGAGGATAGCATGTATCTTTGCAACAACATAAACATCCACTTCTAACAGGTGATTTACAATTTTAAAAAAATTACCACTTGCCCTAAAAATTGCTTGGTGCACATGGTGAAAATCATCCCGGTTACTGAGTGGAATGAATTGGTTAATAGGCCTACAGCTATGAACGGTATGGTTTAATTAAAGGGCCATGTATTCATGTGTGGCATTGAGAAAGCTGAAAAATGTAAAATGAAACTTTTATTATTTATTTGCTGTCACATGTATCAACTCAGATATCGAAGGAATACAATTTTTCTCATTTTTACAGGGGAGAAAATAGGTTCAGAGGATTTAATGCCCTGAAGAAAGTAACAGAGAATGAATACGAGCCTTAAAATTTCTAATGCCTGTCAAGCCAAGAAGAGACAATAAATTATCCATGATAGCGACATTGCATGTCTCAAATTGCCAGGCACCATTCTAACTGCTGGAGATACAGAAGTGAACAAGACAAATTTCTTGAATTCACAGAGCTTATATTTTAGTGAGGAAGGTAGGAAATAAAGCACGACAACACATAAATAACGATTGTACTTCTAAAAGTGATGGCTACAAAATACGTAAAGCAGCAAAACAGAATGGAGTGTGATGAGGAAAGTGCTTGCGGTTTAGATAGTTAGGTCCTAAGTTTCACGGGTGAAATGTGAGCGCTACTTGAACGATGCCAAGGAGCAAATTTATTCAATGGGTTGCAGCAGGTCTTTTAGGTCAAGACTCTGTGTGGGAAATGAGCTTACGATGTTTTAGAAATTGCAAGAAGACCAGTGTGGCTGGGCCAGAATGAGCAAGGAGGAGAGTTAAAGCATAGAAAGTCAGAGAAAGAGGCAGCTGTGTGATCACACCTGGCTTTGCAGGGACTTCAGATAGTGTGAGCACGGGGTTGACATGATATGATCTTAGTATTAAAAGCATTGCTTCCGATATAGTGTGAAGGATAGACCTAGGTCACCATCAATAGCAACAGGCGGATGAGAAGTGATTGGATTTAGAATACTTTTAAGGCAGAAGCAACAAGTCCAACAAGTGCCGCTGATGAAATGGAAAGAGGGAGAGAAAGAAAGAAAGGAATCCAGGTTTCTAGACTGATCACCTCAGTGACTGATATTGCCATAACATAAGATATGAAAAGTGGAACAATTTTTTTTCTTTATTTTGTTTGAGCCAGGAGGTTCTAATTTATAAATTTTGCTTCATATAGTTCATAGGTTTTATGTACTTTTACATATTCACATGTAATCAATTGTGGTATGCTAGCATACAGATGTTAAGAACCAAAGTCTTCACTTGTTTAAATTTGTTAAGGAAATAAGAAATATTGCACATCCCGGGATTGTAGACAGAGGGAAGCCATGGCAACAAGGCAATAACTCACAAAAAAGCACCCACTGAACCTACTGGTTTTCTAATAAAGTGCTTGTAGTAGGCACATAGCATTCTGTCTTCTGTTTGGTAGTCAGGGCCAATCGCTCAGACTAGTAGAAGGACCGCTTTTTCTGCAACTTGGGTGAGTAGGATATACACAGAACATCACGTGACCATGGCTATGGAAGTATCCCTGTTTTGAGTGCTAGATCTGCCAAGTTCAGCCAGCTCAAGCTTTAACAATCAGAAGCAAATCCCTTAGGCGAGTTATTAGGTGAATGGTGGCAGTGACCACTCTCATTTGCACTTCTTGACTTCTGGACATGTGTATTGTTGCTACCAGAAAGACCATGCCATATATTGTCTGTGTGTTTAAAGCATATGCCTCATCCCACCAGACAGGGCTCCTCTCTTGCATAGTGTTTTCTCCCAGTTGGTACTATAGTGAAGATTTTTAGAAACCTATTTCACAGCTCCATCAAGCCAGCTCCTTCTGAGTGGTAAGGCACGAATAAAGACTGTTAAGGCAGCTCCACATGCTTGAATCAACTCATTAATTCTCAGTCAAGTACATCTATGTTGATAAACTCACCTTATCAAATTGGTTTGGTTTAGCTTTCCTTTTGCTAGATTGAGTTTTGTCCTCTTCATTCCAGCACCCTTAGAGTTCACTCTCACATGTGTCCCAAACATCCTTAATATTTAAATTACCAAAGTCTTGTCATTCTTCCCTCATTAGTCTAGGCCCTGTCAGATAAGGCCTTCTATTTATGACCTTAGCTAGGCTGGATCCAGCTCTCTTTAAGGGATGAAAAGAATAATAGAATAATTAGGCATGAATAGAAGTGTGTCTTTTCTGGAAAAGAAGGTTCACGGGGGTTTGGCATCAGAGTTCCCAATTTTGTCTTCATTTACCCTAATGCCCCATCTCATGTCTCAGGCTCCAGCTCCTTCCCCACCATTGCTGCACTTTTAATAAGAGAACTTGCATTTGTGAGCACTTAATTGTTTTTTGCAATCCTAAACAGCTTTACATTCAGGCCTTTGGTACTGCTAGGTTGTGTCTGCTCTGTACCTACATGAAATAAGGAATTTTTAAAAAACTGCTATAAACACTTTCTGATTTTCTTCTTGTGCCTTAAGTTGGGCATTAAACATTTTACTTTGTACTTTCCTTTGTATATATATGTATTACTACTTTTTCTGGAAGCCACAGGCTATACCACATTTCTCTTCAATTACCCTTGTCATAACAGCGGCCAGATGCCACGGTCATCTCATTTTCCAACAACTTGTCCTCTATTTCCACCATTTCTCATCCATTCCTAGATAAAAATGTGAGTAATCATGATGCCAACACAAGCCATGGGTTATCAATAACTTAATCCATCTATCAAGAAAGATACACATGAGTTCATCAAATATATGACCAACCGCATTCAAGATTCCTGTTTTTAGGATCTGTTTTCCCAGGTCAATTCCTGGTACCAATTACTACCAGGTAATTGATTGATTAGGATCCCAGACAAAAAGTAGATGCACTCTCAAAAACAGTAGAGTATAATGAAGACACTATTTACAAGCGCAAACAGGGTTACACAATCTAAGAAGGATGTGGAAGCTCTTTGGAGCTAACAGCAGTGGGAAGAGGCCACCAACACTACATCTGAATGGGCAAAGGTGGAGGTGAACGGAGTTACTGTGAGGAAGCTCTGGTTGGAGATAAGGACCAGCCTTCAGGAGCTGTGACCCTCAAGAAAGGAACTCACTTCCTACCAACCCAGAGCCCAGAAAGGACAGAATCAGGACCTAAATCTCTCTCTCGTCTCCAACCTTCTAATCTCTTGTTGTTGCCTCCCCCCGGCAAAAACCCAAACACAGGGCAAGTGCAAGACATCCAAGGGATATGTTCCATAAAACTGCACTGCATCAAATCAGAAAAAGGTGAAGAAGAATGGAAAAAGGATCTAAAATGGCATAGAGCCTATGTGCAGCACTCTCATTTATCTCTCCCATGCACATAATTGTACACTCGGCAGTATCGATCAAAAAGATGTGGCATCTATGAATTTAATGCCCTGAAGCTTCAGATGTATTGAATGAAACCCATTACTCCTCATTTGTTCTCAGTCTCTGAAACTTAAAGTTTAGGTGTCTCAGCCTAGATATTGCTTAATTGATCTGCAATATCGCATATATTCCTCATGAGCTCTTTTGCATAGTGATAAGCAAGCTTTGGAATCATTTGAAAGTAACTATGTTTTGTTCTTTCTTTCTTGAAAAGCAAATTGGCCAGTTGGGAACTAAAATTACATCAAATTACTGAAATGCCATGGCTATGATAACTACTGCACAGGCAACAAATTAGAAATGTCAGAGATAACACCCTGCACGGTCTCTTATTATATCAGACGCCTTGGTTTCTTGAGGACATAAAGGCATCATGATGAAAAAAAAAAGAGTTTGAAAGATAAAAAACCTAACTAAACACATTTTAAAATATAGACCTTGATAACTTGGTGAGAAAATATTCATAATTCTCCAAAGACAATATTTATAAACAGCCTATAATTAGTAATATTAGTATCAGTCAATCTATAATTATGGATTTATCATCGACTACATGTCTAGCACTGTTCTAATACATATTTTAACACACAAAAACTACTATCTACCTCACTTAAAGAGGAAATTTAATTGACTGTGAAAATAAGGAGGAAAAGTGTTCACTTCTGAACCAGTCAGATTTTCCGTTTGTAAACAACACTTTCTATGCTGACTAGTTTAAGTATAAAAGGACTTTATTAGAGGATGTCAAATAGCTCACCATAGTTCTGAGAGGTCAAGGTCCAGGCTGTGACATGTGCACTCATGGAAATCCCTCAAACTAAACAGGGAAATGTTGCAGCAAAGACCCTCTTTAGCCAGTCAGGGTGCATCATCTGACACGGGGCTCGGGCATGTGTTTCCATGCTCTGCCCAAAACTGAATGTCTTCACCATCAACCCCACCGGATAAATGAATTAATGAAACCCACTTTACACTGTTTTTCCAAGTACACAAGGTGCTTCTTTTTTTTTATTTTTTATGTTTTTCTTTTTTTTTTTTTTTAATTTGAACTTTATTGTCATTCCATAAAAGGAAATAATTTCCTGCCTGGTTTGCTACCTTTCAGATCTATGTGAATGATCTATTCTTAATTTAGTTAGACCCCATGTATTACTCTCCTTATGTCAAACACTGTATAAATTCTCATGCAATCTTCATGACTCTTCCATACTTTATTGTCACCATTTTACAAAAACAGTATTGACATGAAGTCACCTGCCACAGTCATTCAAGTTAGTCCATTATTAGGCAGAAGATATGAACAGACATTTCTCCAAAGATGACATTCAGATGGCCAACAGACAGGTGAAAAGATACTCAATATCACTCATCATCAGGGAAATGCAAATCAAAAGTACAATGAGATATTACCTCATACAAGTCAGAATGGCTAAAATAAAAAACATAAGAAACATCAAGTGTAGGTGAAGATGTGGTGAGATAGGAACCCTTGTGCCTTGTTGATGGGAATGCAAACTGGTGCAGCCATTGTGGAAGACAGTATGGAGTTTCTTCAAAAAGTTAGAAATAGAACTACCCTATGATCCAGTAATCACACTACTGAGTATTTAGTTAAAAATACAAAAGCACTAACTCAAAAGGATACATGCACTCCTATGTGTATAGCAGCATTACTTACAATTGCCAAATTAGGGACACTGCCCACATGTCCATTGATATATGAATGGTATATATATATATATATATATATATATAGCCATTCCATTGTATATATGGAATGGCATTCACCAATAAAATTCTCTTTGAGACTGCCTGTTCCCACCAAAGTCTTCCCTCTAGTCTATGTAAAATTTTGCCTTATAAAAATTATGATGCTGTATATGATTTAAACTGCTGCTGTTTCTTAAATTCCTTGGGTTTGGATATGAGTTTTCTTGAAAAATTCTTTATTTCAGCTGAAGAGTACAAACTCTGCTTCCTGAAACAAGTATAATTTAGGCAGATCAAGAGATACATTTCCTACAATACATATGCTTCACAAGATTTGTGCTCTGCGTTAACCTTGAGGTTACAGATTATTTATTTATATTCTCTAAGGATTAGATGAAATTTTGTAGTTGAGATGAACTATCATGACAACAAGAAAAAAGATCATTCATGGTTTCACTTAAATACAACCTTTGCCTCACCTGGCTGGTCTCCAACAATGTTCTTTATGTCTATAGTAATTCAAATGTAAAGATGCCCTGCATTTTCTCTTTAACTTGTTGAAAAGATAAATAATTAATTGGCTTGAGTCATTAAGATATTTATTCCTCTCAAGATTCATTTCAATTACAACTATGAGCTAGACTGTATTACAATTAAAATTTTTTTTAATTTGTTTTACAAATATTTTATTTTTAACAGAATGAGAGTGCAAGACTGGGAAGGGGCAGAAAGGGAAGGTGACAAAAGATCCAAAGTGGGCTCTGCACTGACAGCAGTGAGCCCAATGCAGGGCTCGAACATACAAACCATGGGATCATGACCTGAGCCGAAGTCAGACATTCAACCGATTGAACCACCCAGACTTTCCTACAAATTTTATGAGTTTCAGATTTATAATTTTTTATTGATATCCAAACTTTTGGGGAGAAAAAAGAATATGGAATTTGTTAATACATTCAACTCAATTCAGCAAACAATTCTTAATGAAATTTCTAAAAGCAAGGAGATACAAATATTGTCATTAGTTTTCCCAAATACACCATGTGCTGGTGCTCTGGGATTCTCACCTTGCCACCTCTAACCACATCATTGTCACTTTACCAGCTTCTGCCTTGAGGCTCTGAGTTGCCCTAAGCCTTAACACATATCCTTCCAGTAATGCCTCGAGTGCATCCAAGATGAGTCAAGTTTCTTCAAAGATTCAAAATAAGGATAGCTACTTTTAGCAGAGGATTTGTTAAAATTATTTATTGTGTTATCTAGGAGAGGTTTGGGTTTTTTGTGTAGTCTGGATCTTGTGTACTTAGGAGTCTGTTTTTAAGAAAAAAATGCAAAATGATAGAAATGAAGTTTTTCTTTTCTTTCATATCCATGGCATAGTCTCTGCTTGTTTCAACCCTTCTATCAATTGCTTGAAAGATAATTTTCAAGCAATTTGACCACTGGGCACACCACTGAACCACTTTTCTTCATAAAATGTTTTATATTAAAGTCTTGGAAGTGATTTATGTCATGAATATTCAATGACAATTCTTACAGTATCCAATGACTAAAAATAATCACTCATTGATTGTTGAACGTCTACCCAGTGCCTATGCCACGCGTGGTTCCAATCAATGCTTATGACAATGACTGACATACATGATATTTTCCCCATTTTACACATTAGAAAAAGAAGAGTTATTTAATTTGCTCCAAATTATAGAGCTAATAACGTAAGTAGGGATTTGGATTTGCATAAGGTAACCTAGCTACTAGTACAATAAAAACAGCACTCAGAAATGAGTATTTATTGAACATCTCCCAAGACGGCACTTTAGACTTAATGGGTGTTAAAGAGAAAACTGATTTTGGATTGGAATGCACTTTAGTCTGCTAAAATATCGGTGAAATATCAGAGCACCAGCAGGGTAATCTCTCCATTGAAGTTACTCACTGAATCACATTCTGAAATTATGTTCAGATATTAGAAATTGAAAAGAGTACCCTAAATTCAACAAGTTATCATTGCTTTCAACAGTTTCTTTTTAGCCTGTAGCCTAGATCATGAGAACAGATTCCTAAAAGCTTTTCTGTTTTCAGATTTGAACTTCTATATTAAATATTTCAAACTTCATCCTGATGTGTAAAATAGAAAACAAATTACATTCTACCCTGCTCAAAATCATCCAATGGCTTCTTGTTATACTCAATGATATGACTTCTTGACTCTCACCTCACTCTGTACCACTCTTTTTCTCTTTCATTGTGAAACAGACACACTACCTTTTCTGAAATTCAGAATAAGCAAATTCCAGTCTTCTCTCTGGTCTATTTTACTTGACTGGAATTCTGCTCCCTGGGAGAATCACATAGCTTATTCCATTATTGTATTTATGTCTCTTCCAGACACATATTTTTCTGCCATAAACCAGCAGTATGGGCAGATAGAATTCAGGAACTCCCTGTCTAATTCTTTTTCTTCTTTTGAGATTGCCCTTTCTTTCTGGCAACTCTGATTGCTGTGACTCAGTACTCTCCTAAAAAGCCAGGAAGACTACTCTTTTCCTCCAGCTTCCGGGTCCTCAGGCTAAAAGTCACAAAAATGGAAACTTAATCCAGATAACGCTTCTTAGTGTATGTGCTTGCCACAAGAATCCGCATGCCTTTCATTATTCTCCATTCCTTTCTGGTATGTGCTTTAAGTATTCTTTCTACATTTTCTACCTGTTATCTGTGGAGATATTGATCTAGTAGGATCTTAGCCATACTAGGTGTGAAAGAGGACCTATCTAACTTAAAGATAAATTTTCCACTTTGACTAATATTCTACAAGTATAATGACTAAAGAACCCATCCTTTCATCATCTGCATCTTCTTCCATCATTTAAAAACTGACTTTATAAATTTTGTTTATTTTAAATGTTGCCTGAGGTGATGGGAAGCATCTAAATTGAAATTTCCAGTATGAGGTTGAAGGTACAGAACTAACAATCAAGGAGATGGGCAAAACTGGGCCTGAAAAGAAAGTGATGGTATAAACTGGGGCATAGATTTCGTAGAGAATGTGGAGAGAGAAAAAGATCAATGGAAGTGTAAAATCTAGTGATTAAAATAGTGGTTATGTCTGCTACTCTATAGTACTGTCATTTGGGCAGCTTACTTAATCTCTTTAAATTTTAATTCCTGTGTGTGAAATGAAGTTTATAGAACTTAGTGGTATTTTATATGTAAATTTTTACCTTTTTATTCAGAGTTAGCTTTTATTTATATAATGCTTATTTATTCTACAAAGTATTGTTAAGCTATTCTATGACCTATTCTATGTCATTCCCAGTGACACTATTTTATTTTATTTTATTTTTAATGTTTATTTATTTTTGAAGGAAGAGAGAGACAGAGTGTGAGTGGGGAAGGGGCAGAGAGAGAGAGGGAGACACAGAATCCGAAGCAGGTTCCAGGTTCTGAGTTGTCAGCACAGAGCCTGACATGGGGCTCGAACCCACAAACCTCAAGATCATGATCTGAGCTGAAGTCAGACGCTTAATCTGCTGAGCCACCCAGGTGCTCCTCAGTGATACTACTTTATTTATTTATTTATTAAAAAAATTGTTTTAATGTTTATTTTTGAGAAGAGAAAGACAGAGCATGAGCGGAGGAGGGGTAGAGAGAGAGGGAAAGACAGGATCCAAAGAAGGCTCCAGGCTCTGAGCTGTTAGCACAGAGCCTGATATGGGGATCAAACTCACAAGGAGTGAGATCATGACCTGAGCTGAAGTCAGGTGCTTAATTCACCAAGCCACCCAGGTGCCCCGATACTATTTTAAATAGATGAAAAGAAATGTCTACCCACATGAAACTCAAATGGTGGAAGACACTGTCACAGTAGAGTGAAACACATGCCTTACTGAGAGCCGCAGTATGAGCCATGAAAGCAGAGAGTGGAGTCATCTAACCTAGATTTGGGAAATCTAGGTAGGCTTTTCAGAGGAAGTGTCACTCAAACTAAGATTGAAGGGTCAGTTAGGTGGGTGAAAAGGGAGGTCAGAAAAGGATGAGTGTTACAAGATTTGTAAGAACCTGTAGTATATGATTTTACAGAGCCACTACACATAAATCTTTTGGTCATTTCCATTAAATATTGACCCTGAGAAATGTAATAATTATTTGCCAGAGCAAATGCTATCTAATACATTCCCATAATTATACCACATGAAAATAGAATACTGGGAAGAGAGCTTTTTCCTTCTTCTCTTTTTTTAAATTTAAATATAACACATTCAGAGGCTAACATAATTTTATACATATTTTTGGTATATATATATATATATATATATATATATACACACACACACACACACACACACACATACATTTCAATAAAAGGTAAATAGCTTTGAAAAAAATGAAAGCTTCCTGAACGTTTTTGTTGATTTTGTTTGTAATTATTTTCCAATAAGTATTTTCCAAATAGTATTCTAATGAAGTGATTGTTAACAGGAAAATAACAAAACATTCTGATCTTCATCTGTTAAAACTTATCAACATGGGTTATAGCTACAGTCTTTACATGCTAAAGGCAATAAATGAGCAAGAAAATTTTAAAAGTTTCACAAGTTCTAAGATATATTGCAATGTTTTCCCTAGTCAATAAAAGAAGTAGAGAGGAAAGAACAAAAATTTAGGAGTCAGATCACCTGAGTTCTGGTCCTAACATTTGGCAACTCAATTAGTCATGATATCTTTGATTCCTCTTCAGATAAAATTCAGATGTGATTTTGCCCAGGGCTTTCCTCAACAAAATTCTCAGGAGCCCTAGCTTTGCCATATTCTTCTGCCTTCATGTATCTGCTGTATTTTGAGAAAATTTCTGGGAACTTCCAAACATCTTTACCGCTTACATCTCATTGACAGGAACTTGGCACTTGTCCATACCTCTCAGCAAGGAAGGTTGGGCAGTGCAGTCTATGCAAGTGTGTCGTGTTTCCAAACAATAATCCATGTTTCTATTATTCCGAAAGTAAATATTGATTATTCAGTTACATCTAGTGTTTTTCTCCACAGAATAATCAATAATAATATTAATAAGAATAGAACAGAAAAATATTTAAAATAGATGTAATTTGTATTTATTTTTTAAGTTTATTCATTTTTTTAGGTAATCTCTACACCCAGTGTGGGGCTCGAACTCATGATCCCGAGATGAAGAGTCACGCTCCTCCAACGTGAGCCAGCCAGGCACCCTCATAATTTATACTTATAAACTATTCCAAGTGTTCGGTTCCATTTTTTTGCGTGAGAAATCAGTTTTATTACTTCAATGACTAAGTAGCCCTCTCTTGCCTTATCCCCCCTACTCTTAAAATTTCTTTCCAGGCAGTAATAGTCTCAGGTAGGGCAGTTGAGCTAGTGTTTGTGAAGTTTCTGCATACATTGGCATTGAAAAAAACATTTTACTATTTTCAGTCCATTTACTAAAAGCATGTGATACTTTGCACTATTCAATATTCATTCATTTTCCCCTCCCATGATGGGCAGAATTTACTTGTTCACTTCATTGATGTTGACTTTAGTTTGTGATTTGTTTTGGCCATGATAGCATTAGAGGAACCATCAGAAAGAGAGACCCAAAATGGACTTAGCTTTGGTATTCTAATCTGCCATGAAAGTGAGACAGAGCAGGGACTGTACTCAGGCCCCCTAACCTAATGTCCAGCATTCCTTGATAACTGAGACCTCATGCCTCTTGAGTACCATATCTTGTGGAATGCGGAGGCAGGAAGTTTACCAAAGGAGGGATTCGACTACAGAGGCAAGCGAAGACTGAACCAAACCAGTCTGTGCCAAGGTGGACCCTTGGCTGGGCTTTCACTGACTTTTTCCCCATGATGATATTAAAAATCATGCCCAAGGTAGAGATTTAACATGCTAGTTACACATGAAATGTATAAAGAAGTATGGCTTTTAATTGCCCAGGTGCTAATAAATCCCTGCTTCTACATACTTGAACATCACCCTTTATCCTGCATAAACCTCATAAAGCCTTGCCTGAAACTCCCACTTTGATGCCAGACAGACCGATGCCCCAAGAGGGAGGACCTCAGGCTCTCACCAAGAAGGTTCTTGGCTTTGAGTAAGAAATAATTCAAGAGTGAGCTGTTTAGAGAAAGGAGCAAAAATTTATTAAGTATATAGATGTAAGAAAGGAACTTCTACACAGACAAATTTTAGTATCTCCTCCCAAGTGAGGAGGAGGACCCCACTTTACCTTTAAAGAAGGATTTTATACGTTTTTGGAAAATTAGCTAACTGTATAAGGAGGGGCTTACTCTTTAACTTTGGGTTTGTCACGTATAATAGGTGGTTTTTCCTTTGTCTTAGGGTTATGGCATTACCCATAGGGGCCAATGTAAAGAATATCCAGGCTATGTGTCTCTCCCCTGCAAAGTTTTATTTAAATTCTAGTTAACATGTATAGTAAAATTGGTTTCAGGTGTAGAATTTAGCGATTCACCACTTCCATATAACACCCAGTGCTCATCACAGCAAGTGGCCTCCTTAATAGTCATTTCCCATTTAGCCCATCCCTTGCCTACTTCCTTCCATCAATCTTCAGTTTATTCTCTGTAGTTAAAAGTCTCCTGGGGCACCTGGGTGTCTCAGTCAGTTAAGCGTCTGACTCGGTTTCAGCTCAGGTCATGGTCTCACATTTCATGAATTCAAGCCCCACATAGGGCTCTGTTCTGACACTGCAGAGCCTGCTTGGGATTCTCTCTCTCTCCCTCTCTTTCTGCCCCTCCCTCTCTTGCTCTCTCTGTCCCTCTAGAAATGAATAAATAAACTTAAGAGTCTTATGTTCCCTCTCTCTGGTTTTTTCTCCTCTCCCTATGTTCATGTGTTTTGTTTCTTAAATTACACATGTGAGTGAAATCATAGGTTGTTTTTCTTTCTCTGACTTATTGCTTTCAGCATAATACTCTCTAGCGATATCCACATCATTGCAAATGGCAAGATCTCATTCTTTTTATGGTTGAGTAATATTCCATTGTATGTATATACTACATCTTTATCCATTCATCAGTGGATGGATATTTGGGTTCTTTCCATTGTTTGGCTATTGTTGATAGTGCTGCCATAAACATTGAGGTGCATGTACCCCTTTGAATCAGTATTTTTGTATCCTTTGGGGAAATACCTACTAGAGCAATTGCTGGGTTGTAGGGTAGTTCTATTTTTAACTTTTTGAGGAAATTTCATACTGTTTTCCAGCATCAGCCTATGTGCCTTTTACTGCCAGAGGGTCTTGTGGTCTTCCATATGTCAGATCTTGTGACTCTTCTTATGACTCACTGACTTTTAGATTAAGGATTAGCCTAAAACCAAAATCGCTTTACTTTTGTCAACCTATCTCCCTAATCTTTTTCTCCTTCTTCCTTAGTTTGGCCTCTTGTCAGTGTCTATTGTTGGAAAGCCCAAGGACCCAGTTTAGTAACAAGAAGAACATGGCTTAGCTGCTTTCTGCCATGTTCCCAGCATGAAAAATAATTTAAAAGACCTAAACTCAACCTACAGCCTAAAACAGAACCACAGTCTCCATCACATTTCACTAGCTTGGAGATCCATGAGCAAGAGATAAATACATATTGTGGTCATGAGATTTCTGGGTTTGTTTGTTGTGTAGAAAAGCTGACAGATACACACTGTTACCTCTATCTCATTCAACTTAATAGATTTTCATTTTGATTCATACTGCCATTTAAGAGTTAGCAAGCAATTCTATCTTTGGGACTTATTTCATCAAAATTCTATCTGGAAGAGACATTTCTGTTTGTGCTTTATCTTCTAGATTAGTCAATATCTAGTGAGATTGTAACTGGCAAGGCTGTAATGGACATTGAATTCCTGAAGGCCTTTTAATCAAAATGAGACCACAGGCAAGTTCAATAAGATTACTTTTGTCATTCAATGTGCTAAAGATCTAAGTAAGATCCCCAAATAACTCCTCAAGGAGACTTCTGGTTTGGATGAAGTTGTCCCAGATTGCTGGTCAGCTGATACTTTGCAGGGTAACTTTGCTATTGAGGAGATGATCTGTCTATCCAAAAGACATCAATCAGTATTTCAGCATACCCATATACAGAATGCCAAAACAAATTACTATAACTCTGTTTAGTTTGTTATTAATCAATTCCTTTCCTTCAATATTTAATTGATCTATGACTGTAGCTTAATTAATTCTGAAGAGCTAGAAGTACAAAATAACTAATAGCATCTTCTTTTATTGGATTGCTGCTGTTTTCTTTATGCAACTAAATTATTATAGTATTGTTAACCATTGGTATGCCCTGAAATTATTTCCCAATGTAATCATAATTCTAGAACATGACTGCTTGTAAGCCTTCCAGATTAATTTCTATGTATATATAAAACACAAATGATTAATTGCTTACCAATAAATTGTATTTACCTGCACTTTAAGGAAACTGAAAGATTCAGTTGGAGCTACATAAAACTGAGAACACAAAATTTGAGCAGGGTTCAGAGCCAAATTGTTTACAGAAATAGACAATTCATTTATTATTTTTTTCTTCCTATAAGGGCAAATATTAGTTTCAAGATACAAATAGACAGTTTCTTTTCAAGACATTCTAAAATCTTATTTTGCCCCGTAGAGCATTTTTCTAGTGCTAAAAACTTAATGTCGTCTCTTAGGTCATTTATTTCATTTACTTCAGGAAAGCAACTGAATTAGACAAACACTGAAGAAAATCTGGAAGGTATTTTCACATATTTAATCTTTATTCTCTATTACTTTATCTAAAAATATCTTACAAAATATAAGTTAATAAATATCAAGTTGGAAACTCTTGCTGACCTCATCTCATATCCTTTGGCACTAATGACCTCATTTTATCCATTGTTGAGATCCAGCTAAGTCCCAGTATCATGATAGATTGAGGAGTAGCTCTCTGCTCTCAAGGTCTTTGATAGACCTTGACAGATTGAGGAATAACCCTCTACTCTCAAGGTCTTTGAAGTCCAGCAGAGGAAGTCCCAGAAAAACTAACAATTCCAAAATACTGGGGAAACTTTTATAAAGACAAAGGATGATACAGTGATTTTGAAAGAAGAATAATCATCTTTGCCTAAAAAAGTCTAATAGAACTTCTCTGAGGCTCAGAGACATGAACTGACCATGATTTTGTAAGCAAAGAAGGAGAAAGTATCACTGTGCAGACAGAAGTATGTTCAGTGTTGTGAATTTTTAGAAGAGTTTTTAGAAGATGAGAGCATTTAGGTGGATCACAGTGCAGTGCATAAAACTAAGAATCTGCCTGGACATAAAGAATGCAAGTTGATGTGTGCTCTATGTCAGCTAAAGGTCTTGGATAACCAACTTTGCATCTGAAAATTGCTAAGTAAAGAAATGAGGGGTGCCTAGGTGGCTCAGTCGGTTAAACGTCCAGCTTAGGCTCAGGTCATGATCTTGTTCCTGAGCTGAGCCCTGCGTTGGGCTCTGTGTTGACAGCTCAGAGTCTGGAGCCTGCTTCTGATGGGTTCTGTGTCTCCGTCTCTCTCTGCCCCTCCCTCATGCTCCATCTCTCTCTGTCTCTCTGTCTCTCTCTCTAAAAAATAAATAAACATTAAAAAATTAAAAATAATAGTAAGGTGGCTAAAAGCCAAAAGTCATCTTTATTTGTAATGTTCTAATTTTTAAAAAGGAAAGACAATGCCTTTGAATACTGCTCATAATATTTTTCAAATCCTGATTAAAATGAACAATGTTAGAAACAAATACATCAAAACATTTAAGACAGTTGATTCTGAAATTAGGAATGTGGGTAATTTGTAGAGTCTTCTTTGAACCCTGTAAGCATGTGTTTTCAATTCTTGAATATTAAAGACAAAAACCAAAACAGAAGTCATCATGAGATTAGACATTTGGATGATGAATTAATGCCAGTAGAAAGAGAAATATAAAAGCAATACTCTGAGTGAGAAGTGATGAGATTCCGAATGAAGACAGTAGACCTTGAGGATACCTAGTCTAACAGCTCACTTCTGTATTATTCAAGCAAGAAGAGGAGGGAGAGGAAGAGGAAAAGAAGGAGGAGGGGCAAAAGCAGGAGGAGAAGCAGTGGCCTTTTATAAATGATTCTCTTCCATCACAGTGAGTCCCATTTTTTTTCTTATGAAAGTAGAAACACGTTTGCCTTGAGATTTGTAGTTTTTTTTGTTACTGTTATAATAAGAAAAATATTACAAACCCCAAATGGATCAAATATGATAATCACAATTATTTTTCTGGATTCTTGCAATGAAGCTCTTAAACTGGCAAAGAAAAGTTGATGTTTAGAAGGGTTAAAGCTAAGTACGAAGAGGAATCAACCCACTCTTTTAAGACACATGATAAAGATAAAGATGTTGCTGGCCTTATTTAAGCTTGAAAGGAAAGAGGAAAGGATTCTAAAGATATGTTTGTGTCTCATATTTATTCAACCTTAAGCATTACAATTTATATCTCTATCATCTGAGATGAACTTGGTGAAAATTCACGGGGTGTAAATCCTTTGGTATGTGACTTAATTTCAAATATTTGAAAAGAGGTATGACTCAGTCTTTCAATTTTCAGTCTCTTCTCAACTTGTCCATTTTGTGGGAGCTGAGAAAATTTGGTAGACCAAAACATTCACCTAGTTTTTTTATCCAGATCAAAATGAAGAGAAAGCAAAGTCCCGAATATGAGAGTGGGGAGGGTTTAGAGGGGCAGGAAAAATAGGTGAAGAAGACTAAGAGGTACAGATTTCTAGTTATAAGATATATGAGTCAGGGGGATGTAATAATATAGCACAGGGAAGAGAATCAACAATATTACAATAACCTTGTATTGTGACAGATGGTAGGTAACTAGACTTATGGGGATCATTCTGTAATGTATAAAAGCATCAAATCACTCTGGTATACACCTGAAACGAATAAGATTTGCATGTCAATTATGCTTCAATTTTTAAAAAAGGGAAGCAGATGGAGTAAGTTCAAATCATAGTTTTTAATAACAATAGTAAAAATACCAGAGGATTATTATTAAGCATCGAGTCCAAACATCTAAGGATAAAAAAGATGAGGACTCAGGAGCTAAGGAGGCTTAAAAGTGAGAGCTCAAAACAGGGTGAGGTGATTGGATTCATCATAAAGGTATATTTTAAATAAAACACAAAAGGGGGAGGTCTGTTTTTGTTGTTGTTGTTGTTCTTGTTCTTGTTTTTGTTTTTCAGTGGGTGAGAAGTATATGGGAAACTAATGCCATCCTGATTTTTTAAACTAGGAAACTGAGGCTCAGAGTGGCATCCTTCGCTTCACATATCCATCCTTTGAGGAATCATGGCTTTTGTCCAAAGTAAATTTTGCTGACTTCCATGTTCAGAACTTAAGACAATACATATAAACCCTGAGAAATGTTAAAACCTTTTGAAATGTGGGTTTTAGGGTGATTCGATTTTATCTTTTTTTTTTTTGAGAAAGCCTGCTGGTGTAGTATATAAGTAGAAAAAGTAGCTATATCTCATCTCCTATCTAAATAAATCTCAATTTTCTCTTATACCATGTGTCTTGACTCCTCAAAAACCTCACTGCCCTTTGTTACTCACTATCCAGTTTGCCAATGACTTAGATTCAAGAGTTTTGAACCTTCAAAAGCTGCCAGAGACCATCCATCTTATATATTTGCAGCCTATGATTATTAGATGGTGATAGGTATAGAGACTCACTCATGTTTTTCTTAGGAATTTCATATACTTGGATGAATTCCATGGCAAAATATTGTAAAGATTACTTACAAGTTCAAAATTCCAGATGAATTGAAGATGAAATAGAACGAGCAAAACTAACTTACAATGGTGAAAGGCATATTTACGTTTCAAAGTTGAGTAATCTGATTCTAAAACCAAGAACATAAAATTTTTTTTACATTTATTTATTTTTGAGAAACAGAGTGAAACAAAGCATGAGCGGGGGAGGGGCAGAGAGAGAAGGAGAGACAGTATCTGAAGCAGGCTCCAGGCTCTGAGCAAGTGGTCAGCACAGAGCTTGATGTGGGGCTCGAACCCACGAACTGCAAAATCATGAACTGAGGCAAGTTGGGGCTCAACTGACTGAGCCTCCCAGGTGCCCCTAGAACCAAGAACATTAAATGGTTCTATGGAATACTGTCTTAGGAATAATTTATTTCCACAGAAAAAATGACATGCAAAATTTATTGAATTTCTTCTAAAAAGTAGAAAGATGATGGGATTGAAAAGAATAAGAATTTTGCATGTCTTCCATATGCCAGAAATTACTTGTGACTTTTAAAGTCATTAAGTGATTTTAAAATTTTAATTTTATTTAATCTCTATAATGACCGTGGTAGAAAATTATCAGTCACATTTTATAGATGAAGAATTGAGGCTCCTAGTGTCACTGCTTAGAGTCACGCAGGTAGAAAATAGAAGTCATGCAAATAGGCAGTGGTAAAAATCATATGTAAACCAAAGTGGGCATGGCTTTGTAACTAAAATCTTTCTAATCCTAGAAATGCTATTCATCAATGAAAATCTTGCCAGGTAACTGTCATATCACTAACATCAATCTGTACACTATGAGTGATGAAAATACGAATAAGCCTCAATCCATTAGTCAATGGGTTTACAATCTAATCAGAAAGCACAATCCAGTTATAATTATACTGAATATAAAATACAAATTTAGCCGAACCCTCACATGATTGAGAGATCTCATCAACGTGAGCTGAAATCATTGATTAGGGCTTTATGGTAATCATTTAGAACACAGTTATCTTATATTATTTGTAATATACCTTAGTTTCTACACCTGCAAAACAGAGATAGTGATACTTCACAAGGTTGTTGTCAGGATTACATAGGAAAATATATGGGAAAGCAAACAGGGAACTGTTATTCTAAAATTCAAAAGTCACCAGAGGGCATTTTCGCACTTATGAGAATGTGGAATTCTAGCCACATTTAGAGTAAATAGTTATCACAAACTGTCAAAAGTTTTATGAAAACACTAAAGAAACATACACTTAAATTTTAAAATTCTTCTTTGAGTTTTTGTGATTCATCAATTATTGAGATGTTTGCTTTTTATAGATCACTGATGTTCAAGGGAAAACGTAGCTCTTATATAAGATTCTGAAAGAAGACATCATCCAAACTCTACCTCAAAGATACTCAGAAGTCCAACAAAAAGAGCAGGGTAGGCAGAAGAATGAAACTGGACCACTTTCTTACAGCATATACAAAAATATATTCAAAATAGATTAAAGACATAAATGTGAGACCTCAAACCATAAAAATCCTAGATGAGAACACAGACAGCAACTTCTTTAACATTGGCCATAGCAACTTCTTTCTAGATATGTCTCTTGATGCAAGGGAAACAAAAGCAAAAGTAAACTATTGGGACTGCATGAAAACAAGGAACTTCAGTCCAGTGAAGGAAACAATCAACAAAACTAAAAGACAACCTACAGAAGGAAAAAGATATTTGCAAGTGACATATCTGATAAAGGGTCAGTATCCAAAATATCTAAAGAAATTTAAAAACTCAACACCTAAAAAACCAAATAATTCAATTAAAAAATGGGCAGAAGACATGAACAGACATTTCTCCAAAGAAGACATACAGATGGCCAATAGCAGCATGAAAAGATGCCCACTATCACATATCATCAGGGAAATGCAAATCAAAACTACAATGAGATATCCCCTCACACTTGGCAAAATGGCTAGAGTCAACAACACAAGAAACAACAGGTGTTGGCAAGGATGTGGAGAAAGGGGAACTCTCTTGCACTGTTGGTGGGGATGCAAACTGGTAAGGCCACTGTGGAAAACAGTATGGAGGTCAGGTCTCTCAAAAAGTTAAAAGTAGAACTACCTTGCAATCCAGCAATTGCAAAGAATTGCAAAGAATACAAAAACACTAATTCACAGGGATACATGCACCCCTATGCTTATAGCAGCATTGTTTACAATAGCCAAGATAAGGAGGCAGTCCAAATGTCCGTCGATTGACGAATGGATAAAGAAGATGTGGTCTATGTATATATGTGTATATATCAGTATGTTAATAGACGCATCAATATCTTTATACACACACATATTCCTTTAATTTTTAAATAAAGCCTTTGAGATATGTGTCCCTATTTTCTAGATGAGTAAAGTTAGGCACAGAGAGGTTGAAATGTTAAATTACCTGGCCAATGTGGAACCAGAATGTAAACTTGACAGTGTGGCTACAGCCAATGTCCCAGCATTACACACTAGTGTAACACAATTCACAAAGTACAGGTGCAGTAGAATGTCTCATAATCCCTGCGACAGTAAACCTTTCTTTCTATACAAAATAATGACTGGGACTGAAAATAAACAATGTCTGTGATTTCTGTGGTCGCTTTGATACAGAACAAATAAAAACTATATATAGAGTAAGACAGCCTAAGTTTAACATCTAGGCTTGCCACTTATTGATTTTGTGACATTAGGGTGATTTGCGGAACAACAACAGCTAACATTTACTGAGAATTTACCATTCGCAGAATTCCACATCAGAAGCCTTATGCCTGCCATATTATACAATCCTTATGAGAAAAATCTGAGGTTATAGTAGTGGTATCTTCATTTTGCCATTGGGAAAACTGAGAGGCAAAAAGTGTAAGAACTTCCCACAATCACCCTAGGGAGTGACAAGGTCAAGATTGTTCCAGACACTCAGCTTTTAGCTACTGTGACACACTTTCTCCCTTTGGGTGTGAACTTCATTTCTCTCTTCTGTTAAAAGAGGGTAAGAGCCTCTACATATGTGATTATTATAATGATCAGTGGATGGATTTGGGGCATTGTGTTCTATAGTGAGGCATGAAAAGTCCTGGAGGTTAAAAGCTCTATGGAGGGATCCATATTGTAGCCTCTCACCAGTTCTGCTTCAGTGTTCATTTCTTGAATTGGAAACAGTAACGAAGTGTCCACTGTCAACAGTGCAGAGAAAGAACCTGATATGGTAGGAATGCTCTGTATAGAACATCGCTATGGGACTTCCATGGCTTCTGTCCAGACTTACTAGAAACCAAGTTGAGGACTAGCTACGCTGTTGAGAAATTAACCAACTGAAAAACACACATTATTCTGTCTTCTATATTTATCTCTATATTTAAAAGGCTGCACTTTAGTCTTAAATAAATAATTCAGTTAAGAACCAACTAGGCACCAGGGAATTTATTTAGTACATGCTCAATAACACACAATACTGACACATTGCTGAAACATCCTAAGGCATCAACAGCCTAGTCTTTAGAAAAGAATGACATTTTATTACACCAAAATGCAATAATACGTGTATGTATTAACATACATGCATATAATAACAACATATAAAAGCATATTAATAAATAAGATGATTTATGTTCAAGTTATATGAAAATATGAGAAACAATCAACAGTTTTTGCATTTATTCATGGGGCACCTGGGTGGCTCAGTCAGTTGAGTGTCTGACTCTTGATTTCAGTTCAGCTCATGATCTTACTGTTTGTGGGTTTGAGCCCTGCACTTGGCTTCATGCTGACAGTGTGGAGCCTGCTTGAGATTCTCTCTCCCTCTCTCTCTGCCCCTCCCATGAGCACTCTGTGTCCTTCAAAATTAAAACAAAATGAAACTAAACTAAAACTAAAAAAAAAAAGTTTATATTTATTCATAAACTCCTTGCAAACCCTATGGGAACTACAAGAAAATCAGTAAAGTTTATGGAGTAAGAGCATGCATTTTATAATTCCAGAAAGTGGAGATATGAATCATAGCCCTGACATTTATTAACTCTGTGACCTTATGTGAATTACTTAATCTTCTAAACTTTATACTTTCCACTTGCAAATTGGTTTAGTAAAGATCTATTTTGTAGAGTTGTGAGAATAAATTGTAACAACATCTATCAGTCATTTATTGTGCATTGGTGGGTGCACAATAAATAGTACATTATGTTAATGGCAGCCCTTAGGTATGTAGATTCTTGTAAGGTCATAAGTGTTCAAAAAAGTAAAACAATAACAGAGCTACATTAACGGATTTGACCTAAATTTGAATTAATAAAAGGATAGCTGAAGAATACATTGTAAAAGAGTAAGTCCTTTTTGTAAATGCACTTAGTATCTGATATTGTTTCATCCCAAGTATCTGCTAGAATGTATCCAATATCACTGTTGTGACCCTGTGAGAGTGAATAGATAAGAATACCTTGTTTGAAGAAATGTATATAATAACTTACAGATACGTCTACATTTTTAAATTTAAAAATAGTTACTAGAAAGTATTTTAGTTTGGGCCCAAATTTTCAATTAGAAAAATGTACGTAAATAAAATATTACTCAATAATTTCTTTAACCCAGCTAAACGTTGTATTTTTTTTAGAAGACAGGAGACTAATCAGATAAGAATATTCATAGTGATTTTGATAACCTTTAAATTTTATAATGTTGCCACACACAAGTATCAGATGAAATCAAACTGTATTATTACTATTTTACATATATTTTTAAGAATGCTATTTACTAGCTACAAATATTAGTTTTACTACAAGGCCATCTGTTATAGAGGCTAAGAACATGAGCTCTAGCCACTCTAAGGCTATGAGAAAGGTTAAGTACATGGGCTCTATAATGGGGATGATAATTGTACCCATCTCTTGGATTTACTGTTCTGGTGTATACTAAACATTCAAAATGATAGCTGCCAGAAACCTCAAATCATCGTTGACACTTTTCTTTTTTTCCATACTCCACAGTGATTCCATTAGCACATCTATCTTGCCAACTACAGTTTCAAAATACATCACATCGCTGAACCCATCTCACCACAACCACTGCTAACATTATGTCTAAGTCCACCATTATCTCTCATGTCCATTACTGCATTAGCATGTTAATTAGTCTCCCTGCTGCTGCTCTTAGCAGTAAAGCCTATTTCCACACAGTCATATTAATGGTAATTTAATTCATAAAACAGATTATGTGACTTCCCTACTCATACTAATTCCCCTCCCAACAGACTTATATGAACAATCCAAAGTTTTCATGTACAACGATCCTATATGGTTTTCGCCTTGCTCAGTCCCTTCCAGGCTCACTGACCCTCACACTTGTCCAGCACATTCCCTCTTCATAGAACTTGCCTGGAGACTCCTTCCCTCAAATCCTCATTCCTTCACTTCTTCAAGTCTTTATTGAGGAAATACTTTCCAAGAGCACTTTGCCTCCACTTTACATGCTTTCTTTTTACCCAGTTTTGTTTTTCTTTAAAGGGCTTATTGCTACTGGTGTTTCACTATGTATTCTTCTGCTGTCTTCCTCACCAGCATATACATTCCGTAAAGCTAGAATGTTTATTTTGTTTAAATTTTTTTTTTAACATTTATTCACTTTTGAAAGAGAGAGACAGAGCATGAGTTGGGGGTGGGGTGCGGTAGAGCAAGCGGGAGACACAGAATCTGAAGCAGGTTCCAGGCTGTGCTGTCAGCACAGAGCCTTACACGGGGCTCGAACCCAGGAACCATGACATCATGACCAGAGCTGAAGTCAGACGCTTAATGGACTGAGCCACCCAGGCATCCCTAGAATGTTTACTTTAACAGCTAATGTCTTACCTGTGCCTGGTGAAGTGCCTGGCAAATAAGGGACCATAAACATGTGTTGAGTGAATGGGTGGTGGTAAGCTAGATAATATGCTAGGTATTTTGAATATATTATCCACTCTTCAAAACATTCCTGAAAGGAGATTACATTCTTCCTGTTTTCACACCTCAAAAAAACTTAGTCAAGAAGGTCAGATTAATTCCCCCGAGGCACACAACACTTCACTGTGTGTCAGGATATACTTTCAAATCTTAAGGATTTCAGAGTGTTCACTATTTCCATCGTGCTATACTTTTCATTTGATATTTATGAATCAGAAGTCTGGCAAATGGTGCTTGTTTTTCTGCAGCAAGCCATTATCATGAACCTGTAAGTCAATGTAAGTTCTCCATTAAGCACCAATTTTGTAAGGACCTCATCTTCAGGCCATGAAAATCAAACCAAGGTACGGTTTGGTTTTGATAAGACCCTTCTGCTATCTTATTTATTCTACCCAAGTATTTAATATGAATATCCATTTAAACATTGTTTCTAGTGTTTAGGTTTTTTTTTTTTTTTTTTTTTTTTTTTTTTTGAGAGAGAGAGAGACAGAGACAGAGCACGAGCAGGGGAGGGGCAGATAAAGAGACACACAGGATCACACACAGGATCTGAAGCAGCTCCAGACTCAAAGCTGTCAGAGCAGAGTCCAATGCAAGGCTCTAACTCACAAACTGAGACATAATGTCCTGAACGAAAGTCGGACGTTTAACCAACTGAACCACCCAAGCACCCCTATTCATTTTTTAAAAAGTGTGCAAATTTTGAATATTATATTTCAAATGTAGGATTTCATATTTCTCCATAACCTTAGGGACCTTGGGTCTGACTCAGGTTTAGAGCTCAGGTTTAGAGCTCTTCTTAGAATGGAATTGAGAGTTGGCTGTAATACACTTTCTTGGAACATGGACATTTTGCCCCACTTAGTGCAAAGCCACTGTTTTCTTCTGCTTTAGTCCTTTAGTCCTTGTAATTATATTTCACAAAGTCTTTCAATTGTTCTCGAATGAAATTATGACATAGTCTTATGATTTTTCTTATCAATAGCTGATTGCTTGACACCAAAACTCATTTTTAGAAACACCCAAACCCTCATTCCTCCTACATTGAGTGGACACCTTTTATTTAGGAAAACATTTTGGTAATTTGAGAAATGCAGATGTCTTCCCTGATATCTGCCCTGAGAGATCAGTTGTAAAGCTAATGTAAATGTTTCACAGGATCGGTGACTCCAAATAAATATTTTTTCTGCTATATTCTGTTACATGTTGAAACTAGTGATAAGCTGGCTAGCTGAAATGTTTCCATTGGAACTATAATTTTCAGCTCCTTTGTGTGTATGATTTCTTTTCATAAATTAATTTCTGAAATCTGCTTTGAGAAGATCAGGAAGCAGAATCACAATATTATGGGAACATGCATCACCTACATGCTCTGTGTGTTTTAATAAGGAAGGATGTCTGTATTCTAAGTAAGTAAACATTAAATTTGGAAAAGATATGTGAAGATGGAGAATCAATTTGATTGATTATGGAATCTTGAGCAATTGCACTTTAATATGTGAATATTACTTGTGCGAAAAACGGTACAGAGCAAGTTCTGAAAAATTTACTAGAAGGGATAAAATTACTAATCTTTAGATTTGGAACCAAAAACCATTCTGGTTAAAGAAGGAGTAGAATTACTATAATTAAAGTGAATACTGATCCACAAAATATCTTTTCAGACTTGTCTCTGATTATATTTCACACAGTCTTTCATAAATATACCAAATTTCACTGACCTCTGGATTCAGGCTGGACACAGCTTTGAACTTCTCCTTTAGTAATTGATTGTGGGAAATCAGTCATAACAGCCAATTTCTACAAATTATTTGATAGGATAAAATTAGAATTTTAGATGATTTAAGATCCCTTCAAACTCAAAACTGAATTATTTGGAGCTAACCAGGATCAAGAATCTGGAATTTAGTATCAGAGAATTTTTTTTAATGTTCATTTATTTATCTATGTTGAGAGAGAGAGAGAGAGAGAGAGAGAGAGAGAGAGAGAGAGAGAATCCTAAGCAGGCTCCATGATGTCAATGCAGAGCCTAATGTGGGACTCAATCTCATGAACCATTAGATCATGACCTGAGCCAAAATCAACAGTTGGACGCTTAACCAATTGATGCACCCAGGCACCCCTGTATCAGAGTATTTTAAAGAACTGAAAGAACTGAATATATTTGATTAAAACTGTCCGAAATTAGTATTATGTAGGGAGCTGTTGAAACTGTAGCCTCAGTCCCAGAATTCCTGGTGTAGTAAGTGTGAGATGGTGCTAGGGAAAGTGCAACTTTTCGTGTTCCCTAGACAAACCTGTTGATCGACTGAATTTGGAAACCATGATTCTAAGCTCCATTTGCTAGTTCTGAAAATACAGAAGTTCAGAAGACTGACCTATTGTCTCAATCTTTTAAGACAGTTTTGTGTGAGTCGTTAGCAGGTAAAAATGCACTCGTGTGAAAGAGAAGATTTGCTTGCTTAAATATTTATGTGTTTCCATGAATTTTCTAGAAGGTGAAACTCTAATGCTGATGTTGGCAGGGTGGAGGGGGGCGGGTAAGGAGTTACCACATTCTGTATGTAAAAGTAATCAGAGGTTGAATGAAGATTTCAGTGAGAGCCAAAACAAAACATAAGGTGACAATATGTAAAGAGAGAATATGAAGTACTTTAAAACATGTCGACCAGCATTGTGTTTACTAAGTTTTGAGGCATGTGTTTTAAAAATTTAATGTTTTATAGGTAGTAAATAGTATTTTCAACAGGTTGTGTGCTATGTAGTTTCTTTAAAAAAAATTTAATGTTTATTTATTTTTGAGAGAGAGAGAAACAGAGCACATGTAGGGGAGGAGCAGAGAGAGGAGACACAAAATCTGAAGCAGGCCCCAAGCTCTGAGCTGTCAGCACAGAGCCCAACGTGGTGCTCGAACTCATGAACTGTGACATCATGACCTGACCCGAAGTCTGATGCTTAACTGAGTCACCCACACATCCCTGGGGAATGTAGTTTTAATGTATATTTTCATTAATTAGATTTAGTAACCATAGAAAATTCATCTGGTCCAGGTGACTTGATGAGGTGGAAAATGAGATGAACCAGTTTAGATCATTTAGTTTGAGTTTAAACAAAATAGCATCTCTCAGAAAATAAACAGCTGGAAAACATAGTTTCAGGATTAGAAGAACATAGATTGCCCAGAGAATTTGCTTCACAAGCTTGAATGTAGATTTTTAAGACTTTGAAACTCATTGGGATTTACCCACATTTAACTTGTAGATTGCTCCTTTCTTCCTACATAAATTCATAAATGCAATGAGATGAGACAGGGAGTGAGCTCCCCAAATCCACAGGCAAAAATACAAATTAAAAAATGGACAATGTGGGATGCTTACCTGCACATTAGACAGGGTTTAGGCTGCAAGTTCCAGAATACTGCTCATATGTCCCATTAAATACATTTGCATTCAGAAGCAATCACAAAATAAAATGTACCAAACAAAAGTTTAGCAGTAGTAAATAAATACAGTTCCCAGGAAGCAGGAATTCTCAAATCCTCATGAAATCAGAACTTAAATTTCCCCAGTGGTTGAGATCATACAGAATATAGCAAATTCCTCTTGTTTATCCCGTTACATTTTTTCCAACAAATTTCCAAATATTTTAACATAGTTTAAGGTTTAAATAAAGTCCAAATGGATAATAGATTTCATAATGTTCAAACTATGGTTGAATCAACTTACTTTGTTAATAAACTTAAAAAGGGAAGCGATTTGTAAATTTTAACTTTCTCCAAAATACTGGGGCATTTAACCTTCTTTTCATAAAGGCGGGATGTGAGGTTCAGAAAAGTCAAACGAGAAGCTGCTGGTGACACAGCCAGTTGTTTACAAATCTGAGACTGAAATTTAACTCACCTGTCTAGAGATCAATTTTTACAGATTAACTGTGAGTCTGTCCCGAGACTGTTGCTTAAGAGAAAGGTGAGTTAACATAGGAAAAGCATTTGTGGGTTAGGTGCAAGGATCCACCTAGTAATAAAAACGAAGGCTCATATTTCAGGTGGCCATATACCCCAGTTTGTCAATATTAGTTCTGATTGATGTTTAGTGTCCCCACGTCCTATGTGGTTTTGCATTTTTGTTCTGAGTTTTTTTTTTTCATTTCTTAACAAACTCTTATCATTAATAGTTGCCTTACAATGGAATGGGCTTGGAAGAACTTCATTGAGCACCTGCGACTTTTGCCAAGCTCTCATCTAATGGTGTGAGACCATGTGCAGTGAACAGAATTCTCACTATCAACACAAAGTTAAAACTGGAAGAAAATCATCAACAACACGCCTTTTCTTTACCAAACATTTCTAGATCAAAATAACATAAAGCATCAGTTTCAAGGAAGTTGTCCTCTGATAAGACAAAGTACATTCTGATAGAAAAACAAAAACAAAAACAAAACTAGGTATACATAACTCCATTCCAAGTTTGGGGCTGAGTTTGTGGGGTGCTGTGTTTTATGAGCCTGTACTTGGAAGCTACTTGGTGGATAAGTGAGAAAGCCTGTAGGAGGCATCAGTCAGTGAGCCAGTGTCAAGAGGAAAATGTAGGAGACGATGGCATCCATTTGTAAAATATGTGTGGCACAAAAAGCTTAGTGAGCCTGCCATAGAGCAGGTAGAGTAGTCTACAACCTTGCCACTCAGCATGCTGTTCTCAGACTACAGTCCCCTTCCACTTTTCCAGAAATGCAGAATTCACATTAGATATGGCCAGCTTTTTGTATGTTAATCTTACCTCAATAAAGTGGTTAAAAAAGAAATGGAAAGCAGAATTGCAGGTCTCATACCAGACGTGATGCATTGTACGTTCATTAAAATCTGAAAAGTGCTATTGTAAACATTTTTGCTGGAGAATTTGTGACTTACTGCATGGAAAATGGACAATTACATTTAAAAAAAATTTTATGCTTCTTAATTTGCAATTAACCCACTTGACAGCAATTAGCAGAAAATTGTTCACATTTAACAAAAAATCAATAAATGATGTCTCCATTTCTCAAGAAAGTTGATAATAATAAAAGTGTAACTATCACAAACTATCCATGTAGGTTGAACATCTACTGTAGGGGTCATAATGGCATCGCTAACCACACGCAACTGTAGGCAAAAATCTGTTGAAGAGTCATGGATATTTATTTCAAAAGTTATTAGAGGAGAACCTGGGTGGCTCAGTCAGTTAAGCAACTGACTCTTGATTTCAGCTCAGGTCATGATCTCGAGGGTCATGGGACCAAGCCCTGTGTGGGGCTCCACACAGAGAGAGGAGCCTGCTTGGGATACTCTCTCCCCTTCTCCCTCTGCACCTCCCCCGTGCTCATGCTCTCTCTCTCTCTCTCTCTCAAAAACAGTTATTAGTTATTTTCAGAAAACCATGCCCAAAGATGATAATTTAAAAAGAAAACTCAATAAGGTACTGTAACATATCACTTCATAAAGCAGCATTTTCATTTAAGCTTTTCATTTGTTAAAAGTTATTTTACTCATGTTATTCCGAATATGTGCTACCTATGTGTGTATGGTCTGTAAGCATACATATATGAAAATATAGTCAGAGTTGTTGATATGATGGTTTCATTAGCACAGGAATTTTGTAAACTGTTAAATGATGCTTGTTTTGTATCAGTATCATCAATATTTCAAACAAAAATGTAAGATTTATTAATTCCAATAAGTTAATTTTTTATTCACATCTATTTATTTATTTATGTTTTTACTGTTTACTTAAGGTCCATGCCTAGCGTGGAGCCCAATGCAAGGCTTGAACTCATGACCCTGAGATCAAGACCTGGGCTGAGATCAAGAGTCAGATGCTTAACTTACTCACCTGCCCCAGTGTCCCACTAATTTAATTTTTAAAAATCCAATACATAATATACTGCTTTGAAAAGTTCATTTTGTAAAAGATGGAGCGCTCAATGTTATTGTGAATTCTCTCTCATATATGTTTAAAAGTTCAAAGTTAAAAAAAAATTGCAGTGATAAAAATAAGTGAATTTCAATACCACAGAGGGTCAGTTAAAGGTAACGCTCTAAGAAACGAACAGGAGAGAAATACCCTTGAATTTAGTTATGGAGGACAGGCAATCTAAAATTTTGTTCAAACCAACAGAGATCATCTGCTTTATAGATAGAAGCAATCTCATATGTCATACATGTGGCGTGTAAGTGTGAATTCTTCATTTTTTGTAACTGAACCATAAATTTCAGGGCCAAATTTGATGTTACAAAAGTCACCATGGCAGTTTGCAATTTTTCTTTTGCAGCCCAACATCAGTATGATTTTAGAAACTTTTTAATCTTTAAAAACTACTATTCATGTCAATCTAAGTGTCTGGCTATACTTTTGAGATTACTTTTTAAGTAAAATCTTTTTAATTTAGTTGTACTTTCTTCAAAATCAGCTGAAAATCTCTAACCAAATAGAAATGATGGAACATCAAAAACTTTATATGTGAAGCTTTAATAATTTTCAGTCCCTGAAAAATGTTTTGTAAACAAAAATTGATTAAATCATAATTCCTTCAAAATTAAAGAAAGAACTGAACAAATTAAATGGTGGTAAATACAGAGTACAAGATCTAAGTTTGAAATTCCACAATGCATGTTGAAATGTTTTAACTTGGAAAATAGGATTTTGAGGAGACTAAGTTCTAATTGGTTAATTTGCTTTCTGGACTGATATTGAATGGAGAATGAATGCCTGCAATTTTGTAGCACCTGAATTTTATAAAACATTTAGAGTATCCTAAATATAATGGAAATACAGATTATTTGTTGAAGAATATATTCTGAAGGGGATACAAAATGGTAGAACTTGTAAAAATATTGGGGCTATTTACACACTTTAGTCTAAAATATTTCAGGGGCGCCTGGGTGGCTCAGTCGGTAAAAGTGTCTGACTTTGGCTCAGGTCGTTATCTCACGGTTTGTGGGTTCAAGCCCCGCTTCATTCTCTGTACTACAACTAAGAGCCTGGAGCCTGCTTCAGATTCTGTCTCCCTCTCTCTCTGTCCCTCCCCTGCTCAGGCTCTGTCTCTCTCTCTCTCTCTCTCTCTCTCTCTCAAAAATAAAATAAACATGAAAAAAAATTTTAAATAAAATGTTTCATTAAAAATGTCTCATTAGCAGAATTTGCTGTGAGTTACCACTTCCATTAGTACTCTTGCAAAGAGCATATTCTAGGTAAAATATTCATCCAAAGAATGAATAATGTTCTATATAGTAATGATGGATTAGTTTGCCGCAGACTAACTTTTCCCAAAGACCAATTGCAAAGCTGGAACAATACACAAAAACTATTTTGAGGTTTGGTTTTTAGTTTTTTGTTTATGTTTTTGTTTTTTGTTTTTTCTTTTTTGTTTGTTTTTTTTGTTTTGTTTTTTTTGGCATTTGAGAACTTTCAAGACAGCTTTGTTTAAGAAGAAGCTGGAGCATAGAAGAAAAGAGAAGTTCTTTGAGGTAAAACCATTATTTTGTGTTGGTTTTGTTAACTTGCAGCCATTTGTTACTTTGTAAATTCTGTGGAGATGAGAACCTATGAAATTAATCAGAAAAGGATAATTGAAATATTGGAACCTGACCATGAGCTGCTCCTTTCATGAGCCTGGTGGAAATAAAATTTAGAATTCAGAGCAACCAAGGAAACAGTATCAGACAAAGACACTGACTGAATGGAAGAAAAGCACACAGAGGTAAGCCAGATATTTTGTGCCACTTTTCCCAAAGGACACTATCTCTCTCTATAGCTATATCTCTATGTATCTATATCTATATGTCTATCTATATCGTCTATATCTATATATATAATATAGAAAGAGAATTAAATATATATATACACACACCCACAGAGAAAATTTTAAATCAATCAATTAATTAATTAATTTATTTATTTTGAGAGAGAGCGAGCACTGGAGGGGCAGAGAGAGACAGAATCCCAAGCAAGCTCCACACCACCAGCACAGAGCCCGATGTCGGGCTCAAACCCATGAACCACGAGATCATGACCTCAGCCAAAACCAAGAGTCACCCAGGAACCCCTCAAAAGACACTTTCAGTAAAGGTCTATGAGGCAGATCTGAAAGTTGCAACCCACAAAGCCAAAGCAAGAAGTCATCTCTCTGAACTTGAGTTGTTAACAATTAGAGCCTATGCATTATGAAGAAGGAAGGTTCATGGTTAATAATCCGTATTTCCAGTTAAGAACCTGGGATGACTATATTCTGGAAATAAATGAGAACCAGATATAGACCACAAAGACTGTAGCATGTTTTAATAAAGATATATTTTAGTATGAATTAAGGTAATATGTCCCTAGTCTAACTCTCTGTCAAAAAGCACAAATAAATCCATTTAGAGGGGCCGATAAGGATAACTTCATCTTCAAATGTCTTTTTAGATCAATAAGAATTATGAGACAACTTTCCAGGAAACAAGAAAAAAAATCAAAAGTCAAAAAATAAAACAAACAAACAAAACAGATAACAGAAACAAAAGCAAAAGTGATCCAAATAATGGAATTATCAAACTTATTTCCAAATAACTGTTATTCATATATTCAAGAAAACAAATGAAAACATTAAAATTTTGACCAGAAAACTGAAATCTAGAATAAAATAATAAAAAATTGTGGAACTTCAAAACAAATGAAACAGATTAAGTCTCCAATGAATAACTATAGATTAAACAACAGAAATAAAGATAAGCCTCCTTATAAAGACCTGCTTCTGAAACTTCTTTTAATTTTTTTTAATGTTTATTTATTTTTGAGAGAGAGAGAGAGAGTAGAGGCAGAGAGAGAGAGGGAGACACAGAATCCGAAGCAGGTGAGCTATCAGCACAGAGCCCTACCTGGGGCTTGAAACCACAAACTATGAGATCATAACCTGAGCCGAAGTCTGCTGTTCAAACTAACTGAGCCTCCCAGGTGCCCCTGCTGCTGGAACTTCTTAATATTATTTTATAACAAAATGTGATATATTTATATAGTGGGACATATTTGACCATAAAAATGAATGTAGGACTGATACATGCTACCACATGAAGGCATTTTGAAAACAGTATGCCAAGTCAAAGGCCAGTCACAAAAATCACATATCATATGATTATGTTTATGCATAATGTAGGGGATAGGCAACTCTATAGCAACAGAAAGTAGACTAGAATTGTTTAGGGCTGGAAGGGATGGGTGGATAGGGGACTGAAACATTCTTTCTCTTCTAGAAGAGTTGAATACACTCAGACCCTGAGATATATAAGTTACACCATTAAAATAAAAACTTAGGTTGTGAAGGAGCAATGTTATGTCAGTTGTAAAACTGGAACTTGATAAGGCTGAATGTGATTTTAAGGCAAATTAGACTTAACCTTTTTTAGTGAACTCTGGTTATTATGGTCAATTGGGGCCTCAATGATCTAATTCTTGCCTTACTGGTAAAGTTGCTTTTCGATTGATTTTTATTTTATTTTTTAATCAGTTTTATTGGGATGTAATTTATATAAAATAAAATTTACTCATTTGAAAAGTACAGCTTGGGGCGCCTGGGTGGCTCCGACCGTTAAGCGTCTCACTCTTGATCTTGAGTCAGGTAATGATCTCACAGTCCCTGGGATCCAGTCGCACGTCAGGCTCTGTGTGGACATGGTGGAGCCTTTGGGATTCTCTCGCGCGCTCTCCGTCGCCACTGTTCTCACTCTGTCTTTCAAAATAAGTAAATAAACTTAAAAAAAATGTACAGCTTGATGAATTTGATTAAATATAAACACCCAACAAACTCTAAAACAATGTGAATATAGAACATTCCACCTTAAGATGTTACCGCGTGCCTAATCGAAATCATTTATAACCCACTTTTATTTCCAGGCAACCTACTTTCAGGTTTGTCTATTTTAAGTTATCACATAATAATTCATAATGAATGTACTTGAATTATACCTGGCCTTTTTTCTTTTTTATTTATTTATTTATTTATTTATTTATTTATTTATTTATTTATTTTTCAATATATGAAGTTTATTGTCAAATTGGTTTCCATACAACACCCAGTGCTCATCCCAAAAGGTGCTCTCCTCAATATCCATCACCCACCACCCCCCTCCCATCCCCCCATCAACCCTCAGTTTGTTCTCAGTTTTTAAGAGTCTCTTATGCTTTGGCTCTCTTCCACTTTAACCTCTTTTTTGCCTGGCCTTTTTTCAATCAGCACAATGTTTAGGACATTCATTGTTTTTTATTATAGAATAATACTATACAACATGTGGACCTGACCCAACTTATTTTTCCATGCATCTGTTAATGGACATTTGAGTAATTTTCAGGTTTTCTAAGATTTTATCTATTATGAAGATGGCTATTATAAATATTTTTATGTGGACACATATATTAATTTGTTTTGTATTAATATGTAAAATGAAATAAGAGAATTATATGGAACATGTGTATTTAACTTTCAAGGAAGGTATCAAATTGTTCTTTAGAGTGTACAGTTTTATACTCCCTCCAGCAATATATGAGATTTGAGTGTTTACAGGCATTATGACATTAGTGTGCATTTTCCTGGTGACTACCAATGATGAGCATTTTTTCATACACTTATTGGACATTTATACATATTCTTTGCAGAGTATCTCTTCAAATATTTTGTTCAATATTTGTTTTTCTTTGTCCTTTTATTGAGCTGGTTTTGTTCTTTATATACTGTGGATATAAGGCCCTACAGGCACACTTGCATATACAATTCCTCCAAATTTATGGCTTGCCATTTTGTTTATTAATAATGTCTATTGAGGAAGAGAAGGTATTTTTGAAATTATATTTTCATTGATTTATTTTTTCCTTCTGTGGTTATTGCTTCTTGCATCATAGCTAAAAAATGTTGACCTATTTTTGGAAAAAAAATATTTCCTCAATGAATTATCAGGATTTTTGTTTAAAATCAATTATCGTGAACAATAAAAATGTCCAAGATTATTCTGGATTTGTTTTGATACATCGGTGTATGTTTCTATCATTATTGCAATATCATACTGTTATGATTACTGTTTTTTTAATAATAGTTCTTAAAATCAGATAGTATAGTCCTCCAGTATCATTCTTTTTGTTCAAAATTGTTCTGACTATTCTAGTGCCTTTGCATTTCCACTTGAATGTTAAAATCAGTTTGCCAATTTGTCACCCTTCCCCTGACCCCCTCAGATAATTCTTGGTCTGTTGCCTGGGTTGCGGAATCAGTCTATATAGTTCATTTAGGAATGAATTGATATTATGAAACATTTTGTGTTTCAAATTCAGGAACATAATACATTTCTCCATTTATTTAGGAATTTGACATTGTAAACAACATTTTTATTTTAATTTGTTGATTGATTTGCCAGCATTTAAAATTGCAACTGATGTTTATTTAGTTAGTTTTTATGCATTTTACCAAATGCAGATAAAGTTCTGGTTATGTAGAGGAACAGATATTCGTTTATCACAGGAAGACTATAGATAGAAATTTCACAGAGTGGTTACCCAATGGCAATACTAAAAGTTTTCAATATCAGTTAGATCCATTCATTTTTCCCCTGAAATTTCCTGTTGGGGGTTTCCTGTGTATTATTGTAGCATTTTATCAATAGTGGTCCACATGTAACTATGAACAAGGGAATATATTTTATAAAAACAATGTCAGTACCCAAAATACTTGAAAAATGTTTCAATCACCATCTCTTCCTTTAGAGTCACAATGCACTATTTCATATTGTAGATTGTGAGTAGTGTTGCTTTAAAGAAGCAACTTGATGAATTATTCTCTCAAAGTAGCAAATTTTATACTTCCTTATGAATACAAATAAATGTTGACCATTCAAAACATAGCTTTATATTCTTCAGTAGAAGCCAGGACCGGGAATGTGAATTCTTTACTAACGCTGAGGAAAATTTAATACACAAAGGCAAGTTGAATTATCGATGAGGATTTCATATAACTCTTTGAAATGAAAGAGTTCCCTTAGCACAGTGGCATTTATCTCTAACACTGCAGTTAATGAAACTGAACAAGTTGTGTATAGAAAAATCTTTGTTAACAATGGAGAAGGAAACATTTTTTTCAATGAGCAGGCATTGATTGAACATTTTGTACAACAGGCTATGTGTGAAAATAAAAAAGAAAAATATTAGCAAGACCAGATCTTTTCACTTAGAAGTATAAGATCCAATAAACTTCATCACAGCATGGGTCATTTTTTTCCCCACACCTGTGTCCTGTGTACCCACCACACTATTAACTGTCTGTAACCTGGCTGATGGAAATGTAACAACTATTGAACATCCATCATGTTCCAGAAATCAAAAAATCTTATTTGATTCTCACAAAACACAATAAAACATACTTTATTTGTGTTTTACTGTTGGATACTAAACAAGAGGTTAAGTAACTTGTCCAAATTTAAGCATAAGGTAAAAAAGGCAGGACCAGGAATCTAACTCCAAAGCCCAATGGATTAGTCAGCTCAGGCTGCCGTAACAAAATACTAAAGACTGTGTGGCTTAAACAGCAGAGATTTATTTTCTCACAGTTCTGAAGGCTAGAAGTCCCAGATCAAGAAGGAAGAGAATTGGTTTCTGGTAAAGGCTCTGTTCCTGGCTTGCAGATGAATGTTTCTTGCTGTGTGTTCATGTGGTGTACGTGTGAAAAACAAAAACAGATCTCTCCTTATTTTCTTATGAGGACACTGGTCATATTGGATTAGAACCCCACCCTTATAGCCTCATGTGACCTTAACTGCCTCCTAAAAGCCTATCTCCAGTGTAATCACATTGAGGGTTAGGACTTCAACATTGGAATTTGGAGAGCATACAATTCAGTCTTTAGCACCAACCTTACTGTTTCTTAGGTTTTATCATTTTCTCACTCGAAAAAACATCAAGGATCAAAAGCCTAAATTTACATTACCTACCACGCTGAGGCTGAAGTGGTGTGTTTCCATTTTCCCTCTTAATCAATTAATTTCATATCTTACTCTCCTTCGGTCACTTTCAAAGGAAAGACCTACATTTCAGAAGATTCTTCAAAAATATATATGTAATATATAAATATAATACAATATTTAATATAATTATTAAATAATATAATTAAATATATAAAACATGTTTAAATATATATAATAATTAAAAATATAATACAATAAATATTATATATATACATATATGTATATATGTATATATATGTATATATATATATATAAGTTTTGTAGCTGACATTTGACCCCATTCTGAAATAGGCATTCTTCTAGGCTGATAAGACAACTGATACAATGTAATTGAAGTAGATTAAAGTCTCCATGGGGTGCCTGGGTGGCTCAGTCAGGTAAACATCAGACTCTTGACTTCAGTTCAGGTGCTGATCTCAAGGTTCATGAGTTCAAACCCTGTGTCTGGCTCTGCACTGAGAGCATGGAGCCTGTTGGGATTCTCTCTCTCCTTCTCTCTCCCTTTCCCTGACTTGCACATGGCACACGCTCTCTCTCTTTCTCTCTCAAAATAAATAAACATCTAAAACAATAATGTCCTCTCAACATTTTCTTCTACAATTTCTGGTGTGTGATTATGTTTCAGGGAAATATGCTGTTATTTACTTTATTTATAATTTATCATGTTTATGAAGACACAACTCAAATTTTTAGAATTGACTTCCTTCCACATGGTAGTCTGTGTGATCTAAATTGCTCATGTTGTGTACATTTTTCAAACTTCACACTTGCTTCCAGTTACACTTAAAATGTAATCTCATTCCTTACTTTGGCCTATAAGATTCTAAATGATATGGCCCCTCCATATCTATCAACTCATCTCCTAACACTTTCTCCTCTGAATTCAACACCATTGACCTTCTTTCCCCCTCTAATGCATATTAAACTTAGCCCTGCCTTAGACTCTGGCACTCATTACCTCCTCGGCATAGAATCTCCTGCCCAAAAACCTTGCATGGAGTTTCAACATTCAGGAATTATTCAGTGGATAGCTTGGTTCCATATAGTACCACAAAGCAAACCTCATCTTGTGCATTTTGTTCCATTACCATATCTTGCCGCTTATTTCAGTTTGTAAAAAATCTCAAGCACAACAATGAAAACTACAAAGCTATATCATCAGGTTTTGTATAGTCGCAAATTAAGGTAATATGGTGGCTGAATTTAATTTACTAAACCATGAACCCAACAAGTGTTGATCAAAGACCAAAGTTAACAGCTCCATTTATGTCATCTGCTTTAAATCTTTATTTCTTTGTATGTACATAAAGAAACATATATATAAAACATTTCATATTTTGCTTGTTTATTTTTTGCTGGGATTAGCTTAAATATCACCATAAAATTTATCTTAGGCCATTTCCGATTTGGGGTTAAGAAATTAGTAAGTGAATATGATGACATAACTGGAAATTAGGTTTGGCAAGTTATTATTATTATTGCTGTTGTTGTTGTTGTTGTTACTATTATTACTATTCACTGCAAAAATGCAGTTTTATGTTATGACTCTAATATCTTATGTTTGTGAACGACCAATTTGAGCTTTGGGATTATATTAACTGACTCGTGGTTATTACTGGGTTGTCATGCGGTGTAACGTAAGAGTGTAATAGAGATGATGACTAGAAAATGCTGCCCATTCTTTTCACACAATCATTAATATAATAGTTTGGGTGCCGACATCTTGAAGGGCAGTGATTACTACATTAGATGGTGAATATAAATGATCTCACCGAGGAAATCATCAAAATAATCAAAACAGCATTCCCTGAGCTGTGTGTCTATTAGTAGTCTATGTATTTTAAAACGTGAAAGCTATTGGGTGTCATTTTATTGTGTATATTCTAAAAAGAGATAATGAAGACCAATATTTGATGACCACATTTTTGTTTTCAGTATGGTTTGGAGCTAGGGCATGCTTTGTATGGGACACTAGATGACTATTTTGCTGAATCAACTATAACAAAACTTTTTCATGAGGAAAATAACATGATGAAAACTACTTTTAGGAGAGTTGGAATTTCACTGGTTTTTAACCATGGTAGACAAAAATCTACTTCCAAGATGATTGTGTGTGACTTAGTGCTCCTAAGTAAAGACACAAGTATTATATGCAAATTATAGGTCCGATGTGGCCAATAGTCATGATACTGTTACTTGGATATGTTTACATTCTGAATATTTATTTAGTCATACACTAATGATTTGTGTTTCAATTAAAATAATAAAAATAGTGGAATGCCTGGGTGGCTCAGTTGGTTGGGCATCGGAGTCTTCGTTTCAACTCAGGTCATGATCTTAGGGTTCATGAGTTCAAAGCTACTAGCACAGAGCCTGCTTTAGATTCTCACTCTCTATCTGCCCCTTCCCCCACCCCTCTCAAAAATAAATAAATAAACATTAAAAAATAAAAAATAAAAAATAAAATAATAAAAATAGTAATGGCTAATATGCATAAGCCTGTAATGATCTAGATGCTCTTTTAAGCACAATATCAGTGTAAAACCTCTGATGGGTAGGAACTATATTATCTTCCTTTTATGGATGAAAGCTGAGGCAAAGAAATATTCATTTGATCAAGGTTACTCAGCTCGTAAGTTATCAGCATGGTATTGAAAACCAAGAGTCAATTCTGTTAGCTGAAACATTATATTCTTTTGTTTGTCTAATATATGTTTATGGTTTAGCCTATTATGGTACATTACACCTTATCTGGTATAGTAGTGAATAAAATATACGAGGCCGCTGCCTTTGTGTGGCTTACAAAGAAACCGAAAAGGAAGTATAATACAAAAGGAAGTAGAGGTAGACCTTGCTAGGCACCAATATCCAGGTCTTCCTACTTCCTGGCACCTGGATGATAACACTGTCTGGTATTTTGAAGTTAGGGCTAATACGTAACTGGTTCTGGCCAAGAAATAGGAGCAAAAGGGACATGTTTCACATGTTTTCTTAGGCAAGGAATAATTTAAGGGATTCTAAAGGCTCCTGCTTTTCCTGCCAACATAACCTAAGGGATTTTTGGTTAGAGACTGGCAGACATATGATATCCGATTCTGCATCACCCTGGATCTCTGAGTGGTTCTGGAACATCACTTTACTCCAACCCCCTCAAGCTACAATGAATAGATGGTCAGAGTGAGAAACAAACTTTGGTTGTACAGATACTTGGATTTGATGATTATTTATCGTCACATTCTGTAGTCAATCCTGACAAAACAATAGGCATCAAACAAGTGATGACTATTATTAATGTGGTTAGTGGTTAGCATTTGTTCCCCCGAAGAAGTGACCTGTAAATGACATCCGAATTATAAACAAGAGTTAGCTTGGCAAATGGGATAGTAAGTACAAACCACTACTCCAAGCAAAGAAAAATAAATCATGGGTAAATCATAGACACAAGAGTAGAGTAAAATAAAAATAAGGTCAGGACTTTAAAATACCACTCTACTAGTAATGTGCCAAATAAACTGGAGAAAGCAAAAATGCATGCAATATTTAAATTAAGAGATTATAGCTGTAGTCAGGTAAGCAGTGACAGAGACAGTGTAGATGTGCCAGCAGCGAACACAGGAAAAAGCGGACAAATTTAATAAACATTTGGGATTTGGTTACCAGTGGAATGGGGAGGATGTTATTGAGGGAGAGTGTTCAAAGGTAAAGCTCAGCTTCCTACTTTGACCAACTATTTTTTTTTCTTTCAGTAAAACTGACTAAAAAAATGAACATTGTAGAAAAAGAGACTTCACAAGATGAGATAGGAAAGTGCATTCAGATGTTGAGTCTGTTAAATTCAAGATGCCTCATGATATCCAAATGGAGATGTCAAGTATTTATGCTTTGTTTTGTTTTGTTTTTAAGAGGGAAGAGACTTGAATATGCTTCAACTGAAATGAAACTAATGATGGAATTTTTTGATGAAAAAAAAAGACCTAATAAATGGACAGAGAGAAACTATGATTGCTGATATAGTGGGAATAAAAAATGTACAGCTCAAACTCTGTTACATCTCCAAACTTCTCTGGCAGGTGATGAGACATCTCCACAATTAGATTACTCTATAATCATCAGGGAGGTTTTGACATTAAGTATCTTCTTTGAATATTACTCATTAAAGTAACCATCTTTTCTGTCCAAAACACGTATCAGAATTCTTCTACTGGTCTTGAACCAAAATAAAATTATTTTCTAATCATCTTTGAATCCAGCTCATCTCTATGATTTCAAGTATTTCAGCATACCAAGGTATCTTTTCTAAACTTCCATCACAATATTTTTATGCAGTTACGCATAAATTCTTTGAGTTGATATCCAAGGTACATATGCTTATTTAACATAAAAATGATTCAACAAGAAAACAAAACAAAGCAACCTAATTGCTCTGCCATATGTTGCTGTGGAAATGTAGGCTAGAGTAACTGGTATTTATAAACAAACAAACAAAAAATTTGGTGCTAGAAGATGAGCTGCTCTTGGTCTGGGACGACTATTTTTCTGATATGGGGTAAGATATTTTTTAATATTTCTGAATTCTTTTATCTTTTCCCATTAGATATAGATGAAGGCAACATCTGATACGGGTTTCAGGCAGAGTGAGAATCAACTAAATAACGCATGCAAAATTATAAAAATTACACATATAAACTGTAAAGTGCTTTATAAATGTCAGCTATTAGTGTTTTTAATTGGTCTACCAAAATGCATTTCCTGAAGCTAAAGGATGTTGAGAGGTAAAAGGGAGGAGAGGGTCCAAAATGAAGACAGCTTCTGGCTTCAAAAATATGCGACGTTGGTAAAAGACAAGGAGGTATAGGTCTCTAACCGACCCTGAGATGTGGGCTGTGCGAGGTGGAGGAGGGCCTGGGAAAGGACCAGTAATTGTCACTCTTAAGTCAAAACCTGGTCATACATTTGTTCCCAGTTACGCCCTAATTGTTCTTAGTCTTTGACAAACTGCAGGTAGAAATGAGTGGAGTTCTAACTTAACATTTAATATATTCCAGATTCAAAGTCACACAGTGGTCTAATACAATGCGCTTTTCCTTCATCATTATTCTCCTTATGGTGATTTTCCTTTTAATCAGTTGAAACTCATCAGGAGAAAGGAAAGGAGCAAACCTACACTTACTGGGAATTAAATGTACCAGCAAATGTGCTAAGTGTTGGAGATCAAACATTACTTAATAAAGATTCCTGTCCTCCTGTAATTTGATCTGTTCAAGAAAACAAAGATATATACAAATGAACAAAGGATATTTTGAAATAAAAAATCAATAAACAACAAAATATAGACGAAGCATGGAAAAGAGATAAATTCGCACAGAGTGAAGATTGCCTCTATTCAGTGTGTGATGAGGACTTCATAAAGGAAGGGGTACCGAAATTGAGTTCTAAAGGACAAAACAGGAATTCACTAAACAATGCAACATGGACCATATCATAATTTTCCTCCTCCTGCTTGTCCTCCTTTTCTATACTTCCTGTTGATACTGTGTCTGACATCATTGTGCTTATTTAGTATTTATTGAGCCATTAGCCTATAACTGTCAGTGCTTGGATGTTTTGCAGGAATTTTCTTATTGGCTCCTTACCCTAACCCTGTGACTGCTCATACTTTGCTAATAAGCAAAATGAGGTTCATAAAACCGAACACATTGCAATCAGACAATTAGAAAGAAAAGATAAAACTTCAGGCTAAAGGAATAGTAAAAAAAAAAATTGGGCTTTGTTGGTGCAGTGTATCTTTATGGTTCAAGGTAATCAGTGTTTATTATCTGTGCTTCTGTGATTCTTCAATGTTTCTTTAAGCATATTTGGCAAACCTTTGTTGAGGTCACTTATTCCTTTTTTTAATATATTTTTTTAATGTTTATTTATTTTTGAGACAGAAGGAGACAGAGCATGAACGGGGGAGGATCAGAGAGAGAGGGAGACACAGAATCCAAAGCAGGCTCCAGGCTCTGAGCTGTCAGCACAGACCCCGACACAGGGCTGGAACTCACAAACCAGGAGATCATGACTTGAGCCAAAGTCAGATGTTTAACCGACTGAGCAACCCAGGCGCCCCGAAATTTTTATATTTTTGAATAATTTATTATCTTTCTCAAGAATAAGTGCTTGTCTCTGTCTCTCTCTGTCTCAAAATTAAATAAATATTAAAAATTTTCTTTAAAAAATCAAAATTTCGAATGCAAAAACTTGACAGCCTGCAGAATATAATTTTATATCCTTTGCAGAAGGTAATTTTATATCCTTTGTTTCATTTACCTTTAAAAGTGTAGTCTGGGAAGAGTAATATACTGTTAACATAATATAAGATTCAGAAACAAACATAAATGTCAGTTTTGCTAATATGACTGAAGGACATACATTACATTCTGAAAGTAATTAGAACATTTTTATTTTAAGTTTTTACAAAATTTTAAATATAGGAATTTTGTTCATGTAAGTGCAGAAAGCAGGGAAGATACCATGAATTTTAGAGTTGGTTTTAAAATTTTTAAGGTCTGTTTTGGTGCACCTGGGTGTCTCAGTGGGTTACGTGTTTGACTTCAGCTCAGGTCATGATCTCGTGGGTTCGTGAGTTCGAACACTGCGTCGGGCTCTGTGCTGACAGCTCAGAGCCTGGAGCCTGCTTCAGATTCTGTCTCCCTCTGTCTCTGCCCTTCTCCACTCCCACTCTCTCTGTGTCTCTCTCAAAAATAAAATAAAACATTAAGAGCATTTTAAAAATAAATAAAAATTTTAAGGTCTGTTTCAACTCAAAGCTTGGATCCAGGTCGCTAATGTCATGTGTGCATTCTGTTACTTATATAAAGGAGGTAAAAATTCAACTTTAGGATAGAGTTTTACAATGCAAAATAACTGTGTCTCAGATTAGCTTCCGGAAAGTAATAACAGTGAATGTATATTTGTCTCAACAACTACATACTGTGGAAAAGTTCAGCACACTCGTATAATATGAACAGCATGTGAAAAATTTTTTTGATCCATAGTGAAAAGTTCACGGAGAAAAATAAACCAACATTTTATTTTGCACAAATGTGAGAGGATGGAATCTCATCAAGGATGATGTGAAAACAACTTCATGCATAAACATCTTTATATAATCAATTGAAAACACAAAAATAGAAAAAAATATTTTGGATGAAATTGAAAAGCAGGTGCAATCAAAACCATAATCTCAAAAAGGAGTTTCCCAGCAAAGCAAAAATGATCCCTTGTAAGAAAAAAGGCTCAGAAGCAGAGCCAAGTGCACAGAAGAGATTCTTTGATGACCAAATTACTGCTAGTCTGTAATGAACATATATCCCAAAACATAAAACACGATAAATTAAATCCATAATTTTACCAAATTATGGATAGGAAATATACATGACAGAAAGTAATATCAAAGTACCATAATTGATATTTTTAAATAAAGTAACAGGATGATTGAAACGGAAAGTACATAATTATATAATGGAAGAATTTCAAAATAAAATGGAGAACTTCCCAAACACAAATGAATTGCTGAATTCAGAAATTGAAAGTCTTCCCTGCCTTTCAGAGAAAAAATACTGTAGACTAATAAAAAGCATTTACCATTTTTGGCATCATCTAGTCCTTATTTTCCTTCCACCGCAATGTACTTGAATCATAAATTGTTCGAACATTTCAAAAATGTAACCCTATGTTTACTTCTCTAATTATCTTTTCATTATTTAAAAATTTTTTTCTGTTATTTTTATTGAGTCCAAAAAATAGGTATTATTTAGTCAGTGTTTAAAAGTGGATGCAGAATTTCTTTAGCTTAATAGATGATCAGCATATACAACTGTTCTATGAATGCTTTAATTAAATGCATGAATTCTGTAATGTTAGATTTGTTATTTCTGTATCATGAGATCAAGTTTACTAATAAGTTGTTCCCCAAAATATCCTATAATCTTCCTTATTTTTTTTCTGTTCTTAGTCTATCAACTAGTAAATCAGGAACATTAAAATTATTTTTGAGATGGATTTTTGAATTATTCTGCTTAATTCTGTTCTTATTTGTTTTCTATATTTGGAGGCCATAATAAGAGATCCATATATGTTTAGAACTTTATATCTTCCTGGTGAAATAAAATCCATTATATATATGGTCTCTTTAACTCTAATGAAGCTATAGCGTTTATTTCATTTGACGAGGACAATAATACTAACTGCAAAAATAATAATAGCCAACAGATTTTGAATATCTACCAAGTGACAAACATTTTTTAGTTGCTTTATCTGTATCATCTTACTTAATCCTCACAATAAAATAATGAATAGACACTATTATTATCAAAATCCTCCAAAGTAGATGATGAAGGTAAGTAACTTTACCATTTTGACAAAATTCACAAGAGCAGACATCCTAAATCAATGCGGTTTGGCTCCAAACTCCATGCTCTCAAACACACATCAGCTTCCTAATGATTAGTGTTGCTAGAAATACTTCTTTCCATTCTTTAATTCACAAACTTACTTTGTGAACATTTTAAGTATCCCTTGCAAATATACAGCTGGATTTATTTTTATCCACTGTAAACTTTCTATCTTTTAGTTGGGACTTTATTCATTTCAAATGTATTGTCCTATTTCTACTTATTTCTACCATCTAACTTTATTTTACATTTGTTCTGCTTTTCCAATACATCTTCTGTCCTCCTTTCTTTCATTCTTTTTTAAAAATTGAGGTAGGGGTGCCTAGGTGGCTCAGTCAGTTAAGCATCTGACTTAGGCTCAGGTCATGATCTCGTGGGTTCGTGGGTTCTCGTGGTTCGTGCATTGGGCTCTGTGCTGACAGCTCAGGGCCTGGAGTCCGCTTCAGATTCTGTGTTTCTCTCTTTCTCTGTCCCTCCCCAACTCATGCTCTGTCTCTCTATGTCTTTCAAAAAATGAATAAAAGTTTTAAAAAAATTGAGGTATACCATATGTAAAGTGCATCAATATTAAATGCACATCCTGCTGAGTTTTGATGCGTCTACACAATTGTATAATTACCAGCTAAGTCAAGACACAGTGTGATGGTTAATTTTAAGTTCCAACTTGACAGGTCCACATGGTCACCAAATATTTGGTTAAACATTATACTGAGCGTGTCTGTGAAGGTGTTTCTGGGTGAGATTAACACTTGAATTCATAGACTGAGTAAAACAGATTGCCCTTCCCAGTGTAGGTGACCCTCATTGAATCTGTTAAAGCCCCAAACAGAGCAAAAAGGCTGAGAAAGGGAGAACTTTCTCCCTCCTTTTCTCTGCCTCTCTCAGAGCTAAGACATTGGTCTTCTACTGCCTTTGGACACAGAATGGAGATTATACCATTGACTTTTCCACTTCTTGGACTTTGGCCTCAGACTGGAAGATATATATCATCACCTCTCTTGGGTCTTTATTTTTATTTATTTATTTATTTATTTATTTATTTATTTATTTATATTAATTCATTATTATTTTTTTTTTTTTTGAGAGAGCACAACCAGGGGAGAGACAGAGGGAAAGGGAGAGAGAAAACCCTGAGCAGGCTTCCTGCCCAGCACGAAACCCAACACAGGGCTCCATCTCAGGACCATGAGTGAGATCATGACCTGAGCCAGAATTAAAAGTCCAGTGTTCAACTGACTTAGTCACTCAGGCTCTCTTTCTGGGTCGTTAGCATGCTGATTGAGGAATCTTAGAATTTCTCAGCCTCCATAATCATGTAAGCCAATTCCTTATAATAAATCTCTCTTTCTGTGTGTGTGTATTTCCACATGTGTATGCTCATGTGTCCTATCAGTAATATTTCTCCGAAAACTCTAATGCGTGTTGTCTTTTAAAGTTTTTATTTTGTATTTTCTTTTTAGTTCTTCGAAAGTCGTGGAATTCTATTTTTATTTTATTAGTGATATTCCTCAATTTTTAATGTCAGTACATAACTTAGTATCTAAAATTTGCCTGTATCTATAACAATCTTAAAACATTTTAACTTCAACTGTCCCCTGACATCTTAATTAGTTACCTTTCAACATCTTAATTCTATTCCAGGGATGATTTTATTACTTATATTTGTCATCATCATCATCCTGATCCACATCATCATTGTCATCTTAATTTTTGTTTCTTTTCAGTGTAACACAATTTGCTAAGATTCAAACCCATGTCTGTCTGATACCAGAAAGGGAACTATTTTATTTTATTTTATTTTATTTTATTTTATTTTATTTTATGTATTTATTTTGAGAGAGACAGTGTGTGTGAGCAGGGGGAGGGGCAGAGAGAAAGAGAGAAAGAATCCCAAGCAGGCTCCATGCTGAAAGCATAGGCTTGACTCGGGGTTCCAGTGTCATGAACCATGAAATGACGACCTGAGCCGAAATCAAGATTTGAGTGTTTACCTGACTGACCCAGCCAGGTGCCCCTAGAATAATTTTCTTAACATCTAACTTGGTCTATATTCCCAAGTAAACACTCTTATGCACTGTTTTAATCACATTATAAAAAGCATCGTTCAGCGCGCCTGAGTGGCACAGTCGGTTAAGTGTCAGACTTTGGCTCAGGTCATGACCTCATGGTTAGTGAGTTCGAGCCCCTCAGTGGGCTCTGTGCTGACAGCCCAGAGCCTGAAACCTGCTTTCAATTATGTGCCTCCCTCTTCTCTGCCCCTTTCTTGCTCATGCTCTCTCTTTGTCTCTCTCTCTCAAAATAAATAAATAAATAAATAAATAAACACTAAAACAAATTTTTTTAAAGTGTCATTCAGGGGCGCCTGGGTGCCTCAGTCGGTTAAACACTGACTTTGGTTCAGGTCACCATCTCACGGTTCCTGAGTTTGAGCCCCGTGTTGGGCTCTGAGTGACAGCTCAGAGCCCGGAGGCTGCTTTGGATTCTGTGTCTCAGTCTCTCTCTGCCCCACCCTCTCTCACACTCTGCCTCTCTCTGTGTCTCAAAAATAAACAAAAACATTAAAGAAAAAATATCAATCAAATTAATCCCTCTGTTTTGGTGGCAAACAGAATCTTACTTTATTTTAAGACAGAAAATTGTCCCCAAGGAGGAGACACGGGCATGCATAAGGATCATCAGCATGCATACCCTTCTACAGATGAAAATAATGTTATTATATTTTTGCTATAAAGTTCTTTCCCTTCACAGATTGTGAAGAGAAATGTGTAGAAAGATAGATTAATCAAAATATTCTCAATCAAAACCATGTGACTAAAGGTTAGTAAATGACTTACTCTCTTTTAAGGAATAGTTGTACTATTTTTTTTTTGGCATTAATAAGCGTTGTATGTAAGGAAATTTACCTAAGAGTTGAATAGTTTAATAAACATATAAAAAAGGAATATTTTGTGCAAACACATGTAAAGTTTAGCTTTAAAAGGGTAAATATCTATGAAATAAATCATTCCTAAGGTATTGATCTTTGGGTTTTCTTTGTTACCATTAATAGTTTAACTATTTTTTTAAAGCCTCTTAATTATCACTTTGTAAAAAGTAAAGAATGGCTGCAATATCAGTGGGGGAACTTCTGTAGCTATGGCTTTATTTATATTGTTTATAAATATTTGTCTTAATTATAAATTCTAAAGGAAGTGTTAAAATGTCTAGATTCATATACCTCTACTCAGCACCCTGAACTAAAAAAAAAAAAAAATCTTCCAAGTATTTTCATGATTTTCTTATCTTTATAAATAATTGTAAAAATAAATAAGAATAAATATTTACTTTGCAGTTACTTTGGGTCAGCCATAGTTCTAACTCATTTAACTTTTACAACGATCTGATTTGGATGCTGCCTATAGAGATAAGAACTGAAATAGTTAACAAACTGAGGCATAGTTAATAGCATTAATAAAGTTTTAAATGTACAATGGAAACAAGTTTGTTTTGTTAAAGAACAAAATTCACCTGAGTATGTTTTAAAGATCTTATTGGCTTTATTCAACGTTTCCTGAATTGGGTGGCATCCCATCGAGCAGATAGAAAGGAGCGCCAAGGAACTTTATAAAACGAAAGCCTTTTATCACCATAAGGGGATGGGAACAAGGAAGGTATACTAGGCAAGAGCGTAGGTTGGTTATTGCAAGGTCACCTCCCTTTAGGTGATGACAGCGGTCTATCAGGCAGACGAACTAACTAGTGCTGATCAGGCAATTCTTAAATGACTGGTTTCAGATTCCACTTCTGAGAGAGCCTAAACTCTCACTGTCTCAGTTTGGTGACATGCGGCTTGGCATAAGTGACTCCTTTTGAGCCTGTTGTCTTGTTTTTAATAACTCCTTCCTTCTGATCAGACTTTCAGCCTGAGAGATGTGGTCAAAGTTAAGGCATTTTCACTGCTGCCAGCCAGTGCTATGGAGTTCTTGCAGTTTTGTTCTGAAGCTCTGTGCATAGTCACAGGTCGTGACATTGGGATCACATTCTTTGCATTGGTCCTTCCCTTGTTTCTTTTCTGATGTCCTGTTCTTACTGTTTTAATCATTTCCAGAAGGTTGTTATAAACATTAAATTAGTTACTTGATAAAAATTTGCCTGATACACTGCAAAGTACTAGTCACACATGGTTCGTTGTTAATAATAATAATTCTAAAAGTATTAATGAAACTAGCTACATCAGTAGCTTCTCAACAGTTAACACAAAAAATATCTAATTTTATAAACAGACTTTTTGTACTGCTTTATTTTAATCACAGAAGAGCTTCAATTTTCCTGCCAATGGTTGGTTGTTTTGATATTTTACGATGTAGCTATTATAGTCTTGACAAGGTCGCAAGCTCACTTGGAAGTTCAGATGTGAAATGTCTGTGACAAGAAAATAGCTTTACACTGCCCCTCAGGATGGATGACTTTGAGCCAAAAGTTGTCTTTGGGGTCCAAACAAAAGACTTCTTCAACTGAACTGACCAGTCCAGGAGTTTCTTATGCTCAAATAGCTGCTGTTTATAAAAGTGTCTCTAACCTACCCAACCTTGCCCATTAGTGACATTCAGACTTCTACACATTTGATAAGAATAGCACCAAGTCACCAGGGAATAAATGCTCTTTAAGTGCAGCCATTGTGTCTGTACTTCTCAACCACTGAACTCCCAGGTGTATGCACGTTCTATTTTAACCGGTCGCATCCAGGGTGCCACTTTACTCTAAATGGCTTGCTAGTTAGTCAGAGAAAGCCGCTACGTGGTTCTGCTCACCAAAACCCACTGCAATCGCAATCAGGTACTATTATCCAGTTTGTCTTGAGATAGGCAGGTGGGCCAGTGGTCAATTTTAAGTGCTGTATAAAGGTCAAGTTTATTTCTTTTTCAAGATGTACCTTTTCCTAAAGAGTCTGCAGTGGTTCTTGGGAATAAATAATTTTTTTTTAGCTTGAATTAGTAATTATTATACCTCCTTATCCTACAGGTTAGTCATTTCTGATTATCTATAAGGATAGGTGACATAGCTAACATACTGACTCTGGTGATAAGACTGATTTGTTTTAGGGAAAGTAGATTTAATATTTATATCACTGCAAGTCACTGAGACAGGATGATACTATTTGTTATTCAATATGATCTATCAGTTACTAATAAGTCCTTAACTTGGTTAAGATTGATCAAGTTTTACTAATAATTGTAATGTGAATGATATTAACTTATGTTCCTAATTTGATGGTAAAGTTTTGAATATGCACTAATCAGTATGTTTAAGTGAATTTATAAAATAGTATCTAAGTCAAGAACTAGTGACTTTTTTCAGACTGAAAATAATGAATTATTTCATGTTGTTTGATATTTTTTCAAGTTCACTGTGTTAGTTTGGGTCTTCTGCGAAGTGGACACCAAGGTAGAATTTAGAAGTACAGGAGATTTCCAGGGCGCTTGGGTGGCTCAGTAGGTTAAATGTCCAAATTCAGCTCAGGTCATGATCTTGGTTTGTGGGTTCAAGTCCCGCATCCAGCTCTGCACTGACAGCTCAGAGCTTGGAGCCTGCTTCAGATTCTGTGTCTACCTCTCTCTTTCTGCCCCTCCCCCACTTGTGTGCTCTTTCTCTCTCTCTCAAAAATAAATAAATAAACATTAAAAAAAAGGAAGTACAAGAGATTTATTGGAGGTACTACCTGTGAGAGGTAGAGGAGGAAGCAGGAGGAGACAGAGAAAGATCTCAGAAACCAATGCAGACCCAAAAACTGGGAAAGAAATTAGGAAGGAAGACCAGTTAGAATAATCCTCACAGCATAGTGCAGCTCACAGAAAGTTTCAGCCATTGCAATGGGGAACTCTATTGTAAATGTTGCCCATTGATGAGCATCACTTTGGGCAAAAAGGCCAGAATCTACCCTTCTTCCATGCACACTTGTGGTAGATGGAATAATGACCTCCAAATCTACTTACATCCTAATTCTCCAAAGTCGTCATTAACATTGTAAAGAGAAATTAAACTTGGAAATGGAATTAGGCTCCTTCCTAACCAGTTAAGTTTATTATTTTTTTAAGTTTATCTATTTCCTTTGAGAGAGACAGAGAGGGAGAGAGAGAACATGAGTGGGGGCGGGTCAGAGAGAGGGAGAGAGAGAATCCCAAACAGGCTCCGTGCTGACAGCATAGGCTTTATCCCAAGAACCATGAGATCATGAGGAGCTGAAATCAAGAGTCAGATGCTTAACCAACTGAGCCACCCAGATGCCCCTCTTTCCTAATCAGTTAATTTCAAAATAGGGAGAATATCCTGGATTATTCAAGTGTTCATAATGTAATCACCTTGTCTTGAGAGGTAGAGTCTATAGGGGGGAAAAAAGAAGAAAAAAAACTATAATTGTTGAGTATTCAAATATTGCCAACAGATTGGAACATAGAAATCCTATAGGCTCTTGTTCAGAATTAATTATGGGAATTTTAAACAGTAGGTTTATATATATTGTCTCGTTTCTAATTTCTCCCTCATTTTTCCTTTGTCTTCCTGTAAGACATTTCATAAACACAAGTGAAATGGAACTTACGTACTATTTTGTTTACATGGGAAATTTTCTTCTCAATTCAGATTAATGCCTCCAAGTGTGATGTAATAAAGGCTCTGACTCCATTTTTTGATGTTCGAAGTCCCCATCTTCCCCCTTTCCTCTAATCCCACATATAGGGAAGCCAAAAAAGAAAGCTCAAACACTCCCTTCTTGGCACCAGTATGGAATTCAAACCATACAAGTTTCACAATGTAAGCCAAAGGGAAATTTACCCAGGCTTACCCCAATAACAAAAAATACCAAAGCCACAAGTCCCTCCTGCTGTCTAGTCTATTTAGAACCAATGTGAATGGCTTGTCTTATAAACCTGTTTGTATCCTCTTGATGTGTATGGGATCTTACCCTCATTATCAGAACCACTTCTGGGTGGGGAACTGAGCCCATCATCTGCAGGGTGGCCATACCATATGCAAATATACCAAAATTAATATCTAAATGTTCAAAGTCTTAAGACAGTCTCCACTATCAACCATACATTCTCCACTTATCCTAAGACCACCTGAAACACAGAGGAAAAAGAGAAACCTAGAAACAATAATGTTAGTTTTATCAGCATTTATTTTGGGTTTTGATTATAAAACTGATAATGCTACTACCTTCCCTGTGATGGTAAATTCCTAAGTTACAGATATTTGGCCAAAGTCATAAGAATTGCCACTGGGAGGTCTCTCAAGTTCATTGTGCTTCATAAACAAACACAAAAGCTGAGTTCATCTTTTAATCTGCCCTTCAATGAGTTCATACTCTACTTAAAATAACTTTGAATAAGGTTTAGAATAAGAAAAGCACTGGGAAGAATAAAAAAAATGAATAGGTAGGTTCCTGTTTCCCGGGAAGAAGAAATCACATAAGGCAATAATGGTCCTAGAGTGGGTAGAGTGGTTCAGGTGCAAAGTGGACCCCTAGAGTGGGTAGAGTGGTTCAAAGTGACTTGGGTTTGAATACAGCTCCATTGTTTGCCAGTAGAGGAAATTTGGGTAATTTTCTTAACCATTCTATGCTTCAGTTTTCTTTATTTACAAAATAAGGGTCATAATTTTACCTGTCCCCCAGGGCTGAATTGCTGCTGTGCTGGAACTAACTTGTACACATTCATCAGAGCATTTTGTTAAATATTCGCGAAATTTTCAAGCTGGTCATTAAACCCCTGGTAGTTGAAATCGATCACGCTGGGAGCATTTTCACCCTGGAAAATGATAAATACTACAAACCACCATGAGAGAAGCTGTTTACCAGCACAACAATGGTTGTAGTGATGGTTATGTATATTGTGAAGCATTTGTACTTGTCTGTACAGTAATTGTTCAATATTATAATGCTCAACGCTATGTGTTTAGTTATTTTCTAGAAAGAAATTGAATAATAACTGAAGCATATAAAGTTAGCAAAAGACATGCACAGGATATATAGACCCGGGACAGAATTAACAGCACATGGGGATAGTGAAAAGAAGAAACTTAGTGATTGTGGAGTATAATAAACACAATATCAATCTTCATTGAGACATTATCAGTGAGACTGTAGTGTTTGGAATCCTTTGATGGCCTACTGTGTCTGTTTTGGTGATTTGTACTTTTTTGAGAATTTGTGTTTCCATTTAGTTAAGCTTGTTGAGTATATTGACTTTAAGTTGTAAATATTATTCCCTTATAATTTTTTTTATTATCTGTACCACTTGCAGTGGTAACACCCGTTGGTATTGGTAATTTGTGTTATTTTCCACATTTTTTTCTTCAACATAGAAGGTATTTATCAATATATTTTTTTCACTCTATCAGCTTTTGGGCTTTGTTAACTTTCTCCATTGTTTGCTTTCTATTTTATTGATTTCTTATGTGTATTATTTTCTTCTATCTACTTACATTTGGTTTATTATGCTGTTCTTAAAATTTTGAATGCAGAATTACATTCACTAGTGATTTCTAATTTAATCCTAGTTAGATGAGAAGATATACTCTGTATGATTTCAAAGATTTTACATTTAACGAGACTAGTTTATGGACTAGCATATGGTTTATAGGTTTATAGGTAAACATTCCATATACACTTGAAAATAATGTGTACTCTACGGTTGTTGGGTGAATATAAAGTTTCATGATTATCATGCAGTCCAAGGTGTTTGTCTTTACGGATATTTTGCCTACTGCTTCTTTATTGTTATTTTAATAGCTGTGGAGAGACAGATGTAAAATATCTATTATTGGGAAACTGTCTTTCCATATGAAATCTAATATTTTTTGCCTTATGTATTTTAAGGCTTTTTTATTAGACACCAATACTTTTATGGTTTTTATGCCTCCCAGATGAATTGGTCTTCTTCTCATTATTAAATGGCTATCTTTTTCTCTCAGTTGAATTTACCTGATATTAGCATTCCAATCTAGCCTTAAATTATTGATATTTGCTTGGTATAACCTATTCATCCATATATTTTTAAATAACCTATATTATTACAATTGTAGTACATATCTTTTAGATAGCATTGAAGTTAATGTTGCTTTTAAAACATTTATATTAGTAATCTCTGCCATTAGCTGAAGTATTTTGTCCAATAACATTTACTGTAATTATTTGTGATGGCTAATTTAATGTGTCAACTTGGCTGGGCTATGGTGCCCAGTTAGTTAGTTCATCAAACACTAATCTATGTGTTGTGGTGAATGTATTTTTAATTGTGTTTAACATCCATAATCAGTTGATTTTAAGTAAATGAGTTAGTATGAACAATATGGGTGGCTCATCCAATCAGTTGAAGGTCTTAAGAACAAAAACTAAGGTTTCTAATAGAAGAAGAAACCCTGCCTAAAATTGCAGCATTAATTCCTACCTTGGTAGGAATGAGTCTGACCTACGGATTTTGGACTTGCCAGACCCCACAACCTCATGAAGCAATTCTTAAAAAAACAAACAAGCAAAGAAACAAAACGCACTTTATCTATGGCTAGATCAGTACCAGTGTGGAGGTATGGAGATAAATACAGATATAGCTATAGGTAGATATATGTAAAATATATTTGGTTCTGTTTCTCTGGAAAACACGGACTGATACTTTATTCATGATACTAATTCCTTTTAAATTGTCCTTCAGTTCTATGTTCTCTATGTTGTTTTGGATTATTTAAATAATTTCTAGAATTTGATTATATTAATCTATTTGATATTTGGCTACAACTTTTTGCAAAATTGTTTACTAGTTGCTCTGGGGATTAAAATTTATATCAAAATTAATATTCACACCCTATTTAGAATTAATAATCTATCACTTCATATAAGCTATAGAAACTTTGCCTGCAAATAGGCCCATTTGCCCTCATATCATGTTATACAGTAGTTTTCATGTGGAGTATATCTACTGCATTATATCCCTCACAAGTTGGCAGTATAATTTGAAATTCATAAGTATTTTAAAGATATTAAGATAAAAAGTAATATTTTATATTTACCCAAATACATATATCATTTACAATATTCTTAATTCCTCAGTGAAAATCTATAGCTCCAACTCTTACCATTTTTCTTAAGCCTTAAAAATACCCATAATCATTACTTGGAGTGCAAACTTGCTGTCAGTGAGTTTTCTTAGTGCTCTTTTATCTGAAAAGTTCTTTACTTTATCTTTGTTCTTAGATGATATTTTCACTTGGTAAAGAATTCTCAACTTAGTGTTGTTTCAGGCATTTCAAAGTTCTTTCCACAGTCTTCTGGCTCCTCTAATGAGAAGTGAACGTTCATTTGAATTGTTACATTTCTATGCAGTTTGTCATTTTTCGTGGTGGTCTCAAGATTTTCTTTCTGTCTTTAATTTTCAACAGTTTGACTATGATGTATGAAGGCATTGTTTCCTTCATATTTATCCTTCTTATTGTTTGTTGGTCTTATAGAATCTAAGTAATCTCCATATTGGGGAAACTTTGTGCAATAATGCTGTGAAACATTTTACTTTTTTCTATGATCTCATGTCTCTCCTTCTGGCATTCCACTTATAGATATGTGAGAACTTTTCATACTGTCTCATAGGTCCCTGAGGTTCTATTCATTATCTTCAATGGTTTTATCTTGATTTACCTTTCCTGCAGAGAAAATGGCTATCATTTTCAATTGGAGAAGCAGTGTGTGACATAGAAGGCACAGAAACACAAATGAAGATTGTGTGTACAGTGCACAAAAAAATAAACAATCCCCTATGCCTGTGCATAGGCTGTGAACATATAGTCTACAATATTTTTGTGATAGTGGCCCCAGTAGACTAAGACAAGCCACTTATGCTGAAAATGGCACCATAAAAGGAAACAGAAGGTTGGGCAACTTATAGTTTTCTTTTTAATCTTTCCTTACTCATCAGGAAACAGAAGGTAGATCGTGTTAACCATAATATGTGCAAATCAAAATTAAATTTTTAACTTGGGATAGTCAGCTTTTCCAGTGTTATAATATGAATGAAATACATATGCATGTATACACTGCAAAATAAAAATTGTACAATTTCCTATTTCACCAAAAATGAACCTTAATGTAAGCTATGGATGTAATAGTGATAATGATGTATCAGTGTAGATTCATTGATTATAACAAAGGGACTACTGTCGTGTGGGAGGTTATAAAGGAGGAGGATGTACGTAGAGGAAGCATGAGTACATGAAAAATGAGAAATCTCTATACCTCTACTCAATTTTATGGTGAGCCTAAAACTTGTCTAAAGTGTAATGTATTTTAAACAAAAACAAAACAAAACAAAACAAAAAGAAACACAATTTTTTTCTAAAATGAAAGTTGCTGCTGTAATATTTCTGTAATAGTGTCATTGCCAAATAATATTGAATGTCTATCTCTATATCTTTCTGTTCTTCCTTGGGAATTAAGTTTAATATTGACAAATACAATGAAATAAAACCAATGTGTAGAGGATATTTTTGTGGATGATATCAAGAAGTTATTTCTTCCCTGTTTTTTAAAAGCTCTAAAACTCCATTTATTCATTCTATGCTATAAAAATCAGAGGTGACAAATCTTTGATTACATAGTTCCGTTTGTGATTTCCACATTCCCATGGCAGACATCTCTTTTTAATCATGGCAATTGATTTCTCCAAGATTTCAGATTTCTTTTCAGCACAGCAATGCAGACAGACAGACCCAATTATGTTTGATCAATAAGTTGAAACCTGGTTGACATCTCTGCAAAAAGTGGTGAATCCTTTTAACATGATTTTAATTCCTTTATCCTCCTGCTTAAGGAATGGAATTTAGGTTAGTTTTGCTGGTATGTCATTCCAGGAGGAAGGGGAAAACACCCAATGGTTTTAAAACAAAACAAAATCCCATAAAAGTCTATTTGGGTTAAACACAGATAAGGTCTTTGCTGATGAATACACAAGTTTTCTCTCTACTAAGTCAGTCACAATGCATCCTAATACACTGAGCTCCCAGGTATTTAGTCTTGACCATAAGACTAAGACTTTGCAGGGGGACCTGGGTGGCTCAGTCAGTTTAGCATCCGACTTCAGCTCATGATCTTACAGTCCCTGGGTTCGAGCCCCACAGTGGGTTCTGTGCTGACAACTCAGAGCCTGAGCCTGCTTCAGATTCTGTGTCTCCCTCTCTCTGCACCTCCCCTGCTCACACTCTGTCTTTCTATATCTCTCCAAAATAAATAAATATTAAAAAAAAAAAGACTAAGACTTTGGAGTTTGCATTTTGCTTAGCAGAAAAGGGGTACTTTTATATAACTTGATGGAGTTAATTAAATCTGACTCAAAGATAAAAGTTGGCAGAATTTTGAAATATTTTTCATATTTCAATCATTTTTTTCAGATGATTAATGAATTATAACTATTAAAAATAGTGTCCTATAACTAACAAAGTTATAATACTCAATGGTCACAGAACTTGAAAAATAAAATATGTTAGCATTTTCATCCATCCATCATCATCAGCATCTAACATTCATTTACTATTTACTACGTTCCAGGCATTTTGCTGCGTGCTCTACATATACATTTCATTTGATCCACATGATAAACCTATGGGCTAGTTATTATTAATCTCCTTTACAGATGAAACTGTTTGCCCACCATCATAGAATATAAATGAAGTTACTAGAGCTTGAATTCAGGCAATCTACCTCCAAAACCTCAGGGACCTCTTAATATCAAATTCTATACACAGAAAGAGAATATATAGCCTCTATTTCAAGAAATGAATCTAACATTTCTCAAGCTCTTTAAAGTGTTCACAGTACATTCATGTTCTCTTTATATTTTATCTTCATAACAATCCTAAGAGATAGTTATGATGACAATCCTAACTTTTCAGGAGAAGAAGGTGAGATTCAGGGAGAATAAGTGATATACACACAATCCCAAACTAGTAAGTGGCAAAGTTTTTACTTGAAAACATAATGTTTCACTATAAAGCTCACCTCTAACATTGTTTTGAATTTAACTATAAGCCTATGAAAGTTCAAGACTCAAAATCATTGCTTAGGATAGAAACATAGGTAGTAAACTATTGATTAAAGATATTTATACTTTAAATCTCATGCAAAGAACTCAAGCCATTGAATAGTATTTATGTGGGAAGAAGGCACCTATGTGCACTATTGTCACAAGGTTTGAGCTGGCATCTTAAAGCAGTTTAAAGATGTAAGGCAAATGGAGGCATTTTGGGCAGAAAAACTTTTCTCTGGAAAAAGAAAACCATCAATCACACTACTGAATACCAGTTAGCAGAACAAACTTTGCGTAGATTTCATGGTAAGGCTTAATATCAACCAAATATCTCCCCTACTGACCTTTTATGGTATCTCAATTCTACTGCCAGAAAATTTCCCCTTGAATTAGGATATTCTGTTTTCAAGACAGGCATACCAGAGTACTAACACCATGCAGCCTACTTCTCCTATGTGTATGAGGAGGAGAGTGAACATGGCATCATTGAGCATGCTAGACTTTTGGAAGTGAAACGCAAGAAGTGGTTTCTAGAATAAGCATTTAAAAAAGATGTTATGGGGTGCCTGGGTGGCTCAGTAGGATAAGTGTCTGACTCTTGATTTCAGCTCAGGTCAATCATTTCAGAGTCCTGATTGAGCCCTGAGATGGGCATAATGCTGGGTATGGAGCCTGCTTGAGATTCTCTCCTTCTGTCTCTATCTTACTCTCTCTCCCTCTGCCCCTCCCCCCACGCAAGGTCACTTGCTCTCTCTCTAAAATAAATAAATAAATAAATAAATAAATAAATAAATAAATAAAAATATGAAAAAGGATATTAGGCCTCAAATACAAGTTTCTCCCAACTACAGATGTTATCCAGGGCAAATTTTAAAGGTGGAAATAAGATAACCGTATATAAATGTACTTTAGCAAAAGATAAGACTGCTGATGTTTCCTTCAGAGCTACTCCTGCAAGGCAGGAAACATGCCTGATTCAAACACAGTGAATGAAAAGGATAAGAGGATGAGAGAGACCCTTGTCATAATCATGGAATCATGCGTCTAGTGATAGATACATGCATTTATCTTTGTACATCTCTTTATTTGACCTAACATGTTTTATCTTCTCTAAAAGGTAAGTTTCTCAAGTATATTTTGGGGCTGATCGTTATTGCCGTCTCATAGAGTTGTGTAGATTACCTGAATGGACGTGGGGCTTGGTATATAGTAAACATTTCATAACTGTTACTTGCTAAACCTAAAGTTCTATACCATTATCTTAGTGTTTCAGGGACAATGAAACAATTAGATCCTCTGTAGTAATTAGGCTCCTACTTCATGTTCTGTATCACATTAGCTGTTAACTCTCTAGTAAACCCAGATTCTTCCAGTTGAAAAATCTAGAGAAAGAAATCAAGTGTCCAATATTGATATGAAAAATTCTCGTTTATCTGAGTAAAAATGGTAAGATGAAAACCTAGAACTAACAGGACAACAATGCTTACTAAGGAACAAATGTACATTTATTTTACCATTTCTCCAACATTTATGGAGACAGATCTTCTAGCTTATAGACAAGATTGTCATAGATCCCTGATTTTCTAGGTATTCTCAAATTCAAGGAGCTCACTTTTTCTCTATGATGGAAACTGAGTAATTCTATACATAAAATGTATGTCTTTCTATGTACTCATAAAATGTTTTGTTTAACAGATTTCCCAAATTAAATTGTAAGTGTGATCTGTTGGTCCCAGCATCACAGAGAATAATTTGGCTTTATCTAGCAGATTGAAGACATATATCTTCTCTGTCAACATCCATCACTATTCTGGTTAAAGTGCTCAGAAATGTTTTAATGAATACTTTGCCACTTTGTGATGGTTTAAGCTTAGTGTAATGGATTCAAAGTCATTTGTTCTGGTGTGGACATGTGATTTAATTTGGGCCAACTAGAGTTAGATTTAGTAGTTCCACTCAAAATATTGATATAGAGGAGCACCTCGGTGGCTCAGTCGGTTAAACGTCTGACTTCAGCTCAGGTCATGATCTCACCATTCATGGACTTGAGCCTCTGTGTTGGGTTCTGTGCTGACAGGTCAGAGCCTGGAGCCTGCTTTGGATTCTGTGTCTTCCTGTCTCTCGAACCCCTCCCCCGCTCACGCTCTGTTTCTCTCTGTCTCAGAAATAAATAAACATTATAAAAATTCAAAATAGTGATATGGAAAAGTTCTCGTTTATCTGAGTAAAAATGGTATGATGAAAACCTAGAACTAACAGGGACAAAAATGGCTATTCTGTAGGCATATCCTTCTTGAGAATAAAGCCAACATAAAAGAGAGAAAGGAAGCATACTCAAGAGAAGGAGATCACATTCTGATTATGGAATTTAGGCCCTTTAAGCTAATTGCAAACAAATTAGTCTATGATGTCATAGAGGATTTACAATCCTCTTAAATAGTTGCTCATCAATTACTTATTAGACCTTTACTATGCCAGCCATTCCTATGGGTGTTATAATTACGGAGGGAATTGAATATCATTACATGACCTGATTTATATTTTGAAGAAATCATTTATATTGTACTTGGGAGAATAGGCTGTGAATGGAAGAAGGGCCGTCTTCGTGGGCATGAGAGGCATGCAACTGCATAAAGCTTCACTTTCAGATGTCTCCACATTTAGTTTAATATTCTACTTTTGTTGTCTTGAAATTTTTGATAATTTTATTTTTGACTTTGTTGTGTAAGTTAAATCTGATGAGACAATAGACCATGCACAAGAGCAGAGGAGGTATGCACAATGTGCATGTCTATTGTCCTTGCCACCTCGTTAACATACAGCAGGTGTGATGCCCCAAAAGTGGAGAGACCACAAAAGAAAGGGAAAAAGCTTTATATTTTAGAACATTTTTAAAAACACAAATTTCTTTTTTTCTTTTTGAACAAAAGGACTCACATTTTAATTTTGCTTTCGGATTTGCAAATTATGAAGCTTGTATAGGGTGTCAGTTTAGAAGGCAGAAATCACTATAACAGTGACATTATTAATCTCATATTCAGCCTAAGAAGCAAAGTGAACAAATAAAGAGGGCTTCAAAGGAGAATAACCTCAGGGACAGAAACAAAGCCAGTGTAGCTGGGTTGACAAATCCATTGATAGTGAGATATACCATAGATTCAAGACCCAGCCAGTATCCAGGTCATATAAATTCTTGTGAGAAGAGTGTGTATTTGAATTTTTAAAAATTATGATGTGAGCTATGGGAAAGCTTTAAGCAGTGAGGCAGGGGCAATAGAATTAGATCTAAAGATTTTAAGTGGTTTTCTCTTTTTGCATGAAGATCTTAAAGAAAGAAGAGAGTGGAAATAGTCAACCTGATGGTGTAACCATTTTAAGTCCCCTCTTTAATGCTCTATAGAATTTTTATTATTATGTAATTAACATGATTAAAACTTAATAAAACCCTATATTAGTAAATGTTAATAATTAGTCATTTTAATTATTTTGTATACTTACTACTGATGTTAATGGATTTATATAAATTTATTCTTTTTTTATGTCTTCGGAACTCTACTAAGCTTTTTACATGAACATGTATTTTGTTTCATATCTTTTTTAATCTATTTAACTGAACTTACCTCATCTATGATATTTTTTAAGTGGATGAACATAGTTCCCGGTAAATACGTGTTAAGTGAATAAATGAGTATCAGGGCAGATATGATGAATTGAAAGGAACTACAATATATAGAAGTTTATGGAATATACAACACATCAAAAAGTTTAAATGATTTAGAGATTAGCGAAACAGCCAGGAAGAAATGTGGATTAGGCTGCCAGAAATATAAGGCTGGACCTAGAGAGTGGATAAAGTTCCAGACATGGATCTCTGACTCATTCAAAAAGAAGCAAAACGGAGCGAATAAATCTGTGCCAGAAAAGTCAAGAAATCCAAAGAGAGGAGAACTTTGGTTAAATTTTAATAAGCTCATTTAGACTGTATTCAGGTTCAGTGTTTATTTAGTAAAGTTCATAAAGTATCTTCTATAAGTGTGTTCCAAATGTTAACAATATCATTCTGAGTCACTTGCATATGAGATATAAAAGAAGATGATGACAAAGTCCGTATCTCTAATTATAGATGAGAAAATGGAGGCTCAGAGCGGTGGCTAATTTGCCCAAGGTTATGAGAGACAGAAGCAGAATTTCACTCCACATTGTGCAGATTCCAAAAAAGCCAGATGGCTTGGTGCTCTAATCATTGTCCACAGTGGGATCACTTCTGTGAGATGTTTCTTCCTCCCATAACTGAAGGACACACCATGTTTCATGGTGGCCACGCATGCATGGAGAGCTCTGATACGTGTTTCAGGAAAGAAACCTGTTTCATTTTGCCTGATGGGGTCCTCCCCCATTTTGCCTGGTCACGGACTCCCTTTCTTTCTGCAGAACATCTGTTGTACTTCCAACAGTCACAGTGTATAGCCTCCACTGGCATTTTTAGGAAATGGGATTTTCTACTCTGGCACAGATATTTCACAAGGGGGTCACTGTGACCAGCCTTCTTGAGTAATAAGCATTCATTTTTATAGAGAAAGAGAAAAATGAGGTCACATTTGATACTGAGTCATTCTTATTTGAGAACTGACTTTTCTGAATAGGCCAAAACATACTTAGCCACGTCCTATATTGTGCCTGGCATAAAATAAAATAATTTCAGGGGCATGTCTCACCATGCCCTACATCCCACCAACAAAACACCAACTTTTCTTCTTATGAGAGGAGTTAATTTGGTAACGATGGCAATTTTCACACCCTCAGTGAGTTTCCTCAGATACAAATACCTGTCCCTGATATTGGAGCAGTTGGTTACTTTTTATATTTTCTCTTTCCAAAGTTCCTAAAATATCACACTAGTGTCTATATTTTTATTAAGTATTCTATGCATTACATAGATACATTTTTTTTTCATTCAGTTCACTATGCCCAGAGCTATTTCAATGTACAAGAAGTGGAGCCCCGAAGGCTTCTTGGGTTGAGAGGGTGTCATCTGCTCAGTTTTCCAATGGAGGATTCTGACCTACTATTATCATTTTGGAGATGAAGAACCACAAAAGCAGAGAACTGAGGGACTTGTCTGGAATTATGGAAACAAACTAATTCTTCCTGTCTGCCTGCATCCTGATAACAAAACCCAGGTACATTTCTAAATTAATCCTTCTTTAATGTATTTAATCATCAGCAAAACAGAGATGGGTACATTTGTTAACTTCATTTTACAGATGGGAAAACTGAGAGGAATATTAAGTTGCCTAAAATCATGTAGCTGTTAAGTGGGTGACCAGTATTATAATTCAGAGAATCTGGCTCCCAAACCCATGCTTTTAACCACTGTGCTCTAAGACCATTATTTCATCTATCACCTTCTTGTCTTTTTGTATTGAAACTAAAAAAAACTAGTATACAAATCTGTTTGGCTTAAAATAACTAAGAGTGCCCATGGTCATTTCTGGCGGTATTAAAATGGTATGCATATCTGTTTGCCTCCAAGAAGTCTAAATGTGTAAACAGAATAGAAAATTTTCCAAACAGAAATACTGTGGTGGTTTCCTCATGCTGACATGTGAGAGCTGATAGTCTCAAAATATCACTTTGAGAGCCTCTGCAAAATCCCCAGCCATCAGATAAATAGTATACTTGTTATATTGATTTATTTTGTGAACCTTGTATTTCTAGAAGGGTAACAGGTATTTCTAAAAGGTTTATTAGTTTGTAGAAAAAAAGGCATATTAGGTCAAAGACCTAATCAAAATTTTTATTTAAACAAATTTCTCTTTCTCTGCTAGTCTCCTTCTCACCCCTCTTAGCACACAGTAGAGAACGGTTATACGTTTAATAACTGAGTCAATCAAAACTTGATTTGCATCCAGTATTTCTCACTTTGTAGTCAAAGACAACTTGTTCATTTTTCTCTGTCTCAACCTTGCCACTAATGAAACTCAAGTTTCATACTTTCTTTGCCAGATATTTTGAAGATTGAATAGAACAATCTATGTAAAATCTTTAATGGCCAGAAAATGTATACATAGGATTAGATTAGGGTAAATGTTAATATATGCTCGTTCCTTCCTCAAGTCATTTTGGATCACTGGGATTTGACCACAGTTTGATCACAATACATGTTTTTATTTTATCGCTAGTATTCATACATATGTTCATAAATTAGGTCACACTTAGGTATGTCTTTTTCTCTTGCTTGATGAATCAGTAAGATCTTATGCAAATATTTTATTTTTCCAAAATCACTTTTCAAAATAAGGCTGTCCACAATCATGATAAATAAGTCTTCTTAAAATTATTTATATTCAAATTAGTTAACAAGCAGTGTAGTCTTGGGTTCAGGAGTAGAACCCATTGACTGATCTCTTACATATGACACACAGCGCTCATCCCAAAAAGTACTCTCCTTAATGCCTGTCACCCATTTAACCCATCACCCCCCCCCAGCCACCGTCCATCAACCCTTAGTTTGTTCTGTGTATTTAAGAGTCGCTTATGGTTTGCCTCCCTCTCTGTTTTTATCTTGTTTTCCCTTCCCTTCCCCTATGTTCATCTGTTGAGCTTCTCAAATTCCACATGAGTGAATAAATCTTAACTAAATTCCTATTTTAGAAGGGAGTTTTCTAAACCATGCCAACAATTATGAATACTTTTCCCTTTCAAAATAGCATGAGTCATTGAAGGTTATCTAAAAATGTGAAAGTAAGTGCTTCTGGGGGTGACGTTTATTCTGGGGAGTAAAGAAGACTATAAAGGTTTTTTTAAAATGCATTTATTACCTTTGTAAATAAAGAAGTTAAGACAGGGAAAAATTATATACTAAAGGCATGAATGGAAGTTTAGATCTCAGTTCCTATTTATGAGCTACACTAAAAATAAGTGATTTAGCACATTGACTGTAGATGATTTATCTTTATTTTATTTTGAAAATCTACTAAGTTTAATTTTTTTCTGAGAGACAGAGTGGGAGAGGGCAGAGGGAGAGAGAGAATTCCAAGCAGGCTCCGTGCTCAGCACAGAGCCCCATGTGGGGCTTGATCCCACATGGGGGATCATGATCTGAGCCAAAATCAAGAGTCAGACGCTCACCCACTGAGCCACCCAGGCATCCCTAAAATCTACTAAGTTTAAATGAAAGTGTTTACAGATGTCAGATATTAATAGGGTAATTGCAATTCTGAAATAAATAAAATTTATCTTGTGTGTTTAGGGAGGCAAAAGCTGTCTTGTTTTATATGGATATGGACTGAACATAAGCATCATAAACATAAATTTCCAAGTGTAAATATGCTGAAGACTTGCCTCTTCCTCCATAGCAACAGCATTTTGTGACTTGTGTGTTTTGTGTGTTGGTATGCACTTGCACATTCACAAAGCAAATACAGTCAGTCCAATTAAACCAGTTTTTTGAAGTCTTAATTCTCGCAGGATTTTAAAAATCTCAAAGAAGAAATTGCTACCGAAAAGGTAAAGCTCATCCATTTTGCCTATATACATTTTAGAGATTCATAAAAAGAAAAAAAAACTGTTTAATGGAAAACTAAAAAATATTTCACAACATATTTACTTAGAGTATGCATATGTATGTTTGTATGTATATATTTAGAACATTCACAAGTAGATGTTAAACTAAATGGTTGTGACATAGAATCATGGATTATTATGGCTTAAAAAATTTTAAGAGATGACCCACTCAACTATTGGCCTCTTTCTAAAATATTCACACTTTCTGTTGTCCTAGCCCTCCCCAAAACTATACATATATAATTTTGAATTTGTAGCCACTAAACACCATTTTAAATTCATTCATTCATTAGTCCTTTTACTTACTCGATATCTATTAAGCACCTACTATCTATCAAACATTTTTCTGGGTTCTACTGAACAACACAGATAATAATCTCTGCATTTATGAAGCTCATATTCTATATGGAGTAAAAATCCATAAACAATAATGGCAAAATTTGTAAATTATATTGTGTGTTAAAAAGTAATAGATTGGGGCGCCTGGGTGGCTCAGTCGGTTAAACATCCGACTTCAGTTCAGGTCACGATCTCGCGGTCCGCGAGTTCGAGCCCCGCGTCGGCTCTGGGCTGATGGCTCAGAGCCTGGAGCCTGCTTCCGATTCTGTGTCTCCCTCTCTCTCTGCCCCTCCCCCGTTCATGCTGTGTCTCTCTCTGTCTCAAAAATAAAATAAACGTTAAAAAAAATTAAAAAAAAATAAAAAGTAATAGATTTATAAGATAAATAATAGGTAAAACAGAGAAAGGAAGATTCAAGGTACTGATGTCAGTTTATTTAATGTAAAATTATTCATATATATATATATATATATATATATATAAAGACTATGTGATTCTATATGATAATGCATTGCTTTATAAGTAGAAGAAATATTTTTAAATGAGAAAGATCACCCTCTATCGATTACCTGGAAATAATCTTAATTGGTTTTCATGGAGAGTTTGACTTTACAAGCCAAAAATTCTAATTAGTATGGAACCACAGGCTGGTGACCTTCCATTCATGCTTGTTAGGAATTCTGTCATGGCACTGAGAGAACAAGTAGAAATTGTAGACCTCAATTTTAAAGTCTCCATATAATTTCATGAAATCTCCCGAAATTGATTCTGAGACTTGGTGCAGAGTTCTCTAACATTTGTTGGGAATACCAAGCAAGTAGGCTCTTATTTGCTTCCCTCATTCACTGCCTAGAACACTCCAACCATAGGTCTCTTCCATATCTGGAGTTCTATTATCAAAGTGTCACCCAAATATCTCACTTTCTAAGATTGCATTCTGCCACTCTATTTCAAGCAATCTCTTCTCTCTGTCTGGACACTTTGTGTCATGTTACATCATTTACTTTGTTTTAGCACTGAAGCTAATTTTTTTTTTTTTTTTTGCTTTGTTTCTTTATACTGCTCCCCTCCCTCCTTGAGTCCAGATTCAACTCCCCAGGAGCCCATTTGCTGTCTGTCCCATTTACAGCTATTATCCAAGGTGTTGCCCAAGACCAGGCAGAGTAAATGTTCAATAAATATTTGTTGAATGAATGATGAACCTCTTCAATTGTTCATGGTTAAAATTTTATGATGACTTTACTTTTCCCATTAAATTAGCATTTACACATCAGTTGAATGTGAAGTTCAAGATCAAGTGGAATTATGGAAATTCACTGCTGGTACAAGTGAAAAATGGTGTAGCTTAGTGGTCATGAATGGATACAGGAATCCAAGTGCTGGCTTTGCCACTCTTTCTCTCTACCTCCATTTCTTTAATTGTAAAATAGAGATAATTTTAATGTTCACCTTAAATTTTATAGGATAGCTATAATTCTCATCTTTGTGATTGCACCTGTGAATATTACAGAAGGAACACAAGAACAAGTATGATGTAATTGCTCACATTTTCAGCCACACTAGCCTTGTCTTCTACAGTATAGCTGTTTTCAGAGACTCGTTAAACTTGGTTCTTTTTAGGAAAAAAAGAAGAAAAAATAGTGCATACAGATGAGGCATATTAAAGCTGCTGAGTATATGGCTAGTGACATCAGTATTCACTGGAAATTATCTAGTGTTCTGCAACACACTTTGATCTGATGTTCCTTAGTTCTGCGCTGTGTCCCAAGAGATATCAAATGTCAAAATCAAGGTTTACTGCAGTACATACTTTCAATGTGTTTTCCCTTCTGCAATCCATATTTATTAAGAAAAATGTTTTTGCTGCCTGGGTAAATATTGTGAGTTAAATTTTATCTATACATGTTATGTGATAGTAGCTTAATAATTCTCTTGGCCCAGTCATTCAGCAGAATTTATATTTAAGTAGGGCCACTTACTGAAAATAAATATTCTCATTATACCTGAATAAACATTCTTTTTATCACTGTGGGAAATTCCTTGGGACTCCAATGTGTCCATTAAGTCCTTTTATAAAACAGAGATCAGACTCAAAGCTATTATGAAAATATGAATATTTAAAATAAAATACATCAGAAAAAATTGGTAATATTCTTCCAGACCTGAGAAATTCCAATGACTCTTGGATAAAATGACCTTGAGAGTTGAGTTGTTTTGCAAATGTCACATTCTATGAAGAGAGAGAATTATTTACATAGGATACTCTGTATTAAAATTTTTAGTCCAGGGGCATCTGGGTGGCTCAGTTGAGCATCTGACTTCGGCTCAGGTCATGATCTCGTGGTCAAGCCTCACATTGGGCTCTGTGCTGACAGCTCAGAGCCTGGAGGCTGCTTCAGATTCTGTGTCTCCTTCTCTCTCTCTGCCCCTCCCCCCCCCCACTCTCTCTCTCTCTCTCTCTGTCTCTCAAAAATGAGTAAAAGTTAAAAAAAAAATAAAATAGGGGCACCTGGGTGGCTCAGTCGGTTAAGCATCCGACCTCAGCTCAGGTCATGATCTCACAGTTTGTGAGTTTGAGCTCCGCGTCAGGCTTTGTGCTGACAACTCAGAGCCTGGGGCCTGCTTCGGATTCTGTGTCTGCCTCTCTCTCTGCCCCTCCCCCACTCTCACTCTGTCTCTCAAAAATAAGCAAACATTTTAAAAAATTAAATAAATAAATAAATAAATAAATAAATAAATAAATTTATTCTATCTGTTGTAGGTTAAATTGAATCCCCTCCTCCCACCCCAAATTCATAGGAAGTCCTAACCTTCAGAATGTGACCTGATTTGGAAATTGCTTTGCTGCAGGTGTACTTAGTTGAGATGAAGCCATTAGTGTGGGCCCTAAGCCAATGTGACCAGTGACTTTATGAAAAGGGGAATTTTCACAAATACCACACATGTGCATACACACATGCGCACGCGCGCGCACACACACACACACACACACACACACACAGGGAGAAAGCCATGTGAAGATAAGAGCAGAGAATTGGGTGCTATTTCTCCAAGCCAAGAAACCCTAGGGATGGCTAGACATCAACAGCCACAGGGTAGGATATAAGTATGAAAAAGCTTAATCCGGCACAGCCTTCAGAAGAAATCACCTGCTGCCACCTTGATTTTGGACTACTATCCTCCAGAATTGTGAGACAGGAAATTTCTGTTTAAACCACTCCATTTGTGGTCCTTTGTTATAGCAACACTAGCAAACTAATACACTAGCATAATAAAATATGTGCGAATATGAGATTTGGCAACTATTCTGGCTTTAGACAGAAGAGTAGTCTACATGGCATAGGTCCTAGAAAAAAACTTTTGTATGAAGGAGTCCTTTATGACTCCTTCTTAATGTACTTGTGAATGATTTATGCAGTCACAAAACAATGTTTTCCTTATATCACTGTCCTCATATCACTGATTAATGCTGGACCATAAAGGATTGGGCTGGAATTATAATTCTAATCTTCCCATCAATCTAGTTAACATTTACTGTGTAACAACTACACCCAAGTTACTGTTCATAGGTGCTTTTTCCACTTGTATTCATACATATTTCCATCCTTTAAAAAACTGCTGTTTAGTTATCAAAACAGATATAGACCAGTGGCTTTAGTTCAATGTAATAAGTGCCAAATAGCAGCAATTAATGGCTAGTATCTATAGAACATTACTACATTCCAGACCCTCTTCTAACACTTTATATAGGTTATTCCAATTAATGCTCCCAAGACTAATTGGCATAGGTACCCTTTTAAAAAAAAAACCTCATTGTACAAATGAAGAATTTCAGACCCATTCCCTTAACCAAAATCCTAAAATCAAGGGTTGATATTATTTTATGATAAGAGAGATGAGCAAGAATTATGCATTTAAAAGAAAGGCAATGCAGAAAGGCTTCAGAGAAAAACAAACAAAAATATGTGGCATTTTAAGTGGAACTCAAGATGTATGGGAGTTTCCAGGCACATAATGAGAGGAAGAAGAATGCAAGTCTTTGAGCAAAGAGAAGGTACAAGAGTACATGGTGGCTTTTGTGTGTGCCGTGCTTCCCTAGCATATGACAAGGAATAACTAGATGGATAACATTCCAAACCCTTAATCCCCAACCCCTCCCCTCCAGTCTTGTGAATAATTTAACAATTAGTTATGCTGGTATTTCAGACCTAACTGGCTGAACCCCCAGTCTAAATGTCTCATCCTGTCTTCTGCTACTCTGACCCTTTGCATGTTGAATCGGTTGCACCAGCCCCGTGCCCATCCCACCTCTATTACTTACACTATCTCTCAGCATACAACATACCTAGCTGCCATACAGCAATCTTCTTTTCTTGGATGCACCCAGGTGATTCTGGGTCAGTTGAAGCATTGACCGTAATTTGAGGAAACAAATTATGAGTTGGTGTGTCTGATGTACATTAACTAGAATGGCGGCATGCTTATCTAGTTAAATACTGCTGTCCTAGATAAAGATTTTTAAATTTTTAAAAATTTTTTGTTTATCTCTTTTTCATCTAATTTTAGAGGAAAAAAGACTGCTTGGTTTTTCTTACAATATCTGCCTACTTTGTATATACCTTGCTTCAAAGGGTGACAAGAACGTTACAATAATAAGATAGCAATAATAAATCTACACACTAATTGTGAAAGTGAAATTGAGTTATTGCTTACAACAAATGTTCGCTCCAACTTTTGTAGACTGAAACTGACTTTGTTCTGAAAGTGCAATTTAACGTGACTCCATGAGATATCTCACTTTAAAAAAAAAAAGCAAGCTTTGTTCCACAGAAAGCTACCACAAATGTCCGTGGTACATGATAATGTAAACTAACACTGATTCCCAAATCAGAACTCTACAGAGATCGGTTTTGTTTGTATGCTCCCTTGTTTTGCATCCTTGAGATTTTTAAAGTACAAAACTTGGATCTCATTTTAGAAAGTCTGAGTAAATAGGTCTTAGCAGAGAAATCCATAATTTTAAAAACCTCTTCAGGTAAGTCTATGATCAGTCAGGTTTGGGAAACACCAGCTATCGAATATGTGTTTCTTAAATCAATAACTTCAGACCACAACAGAGGATTCCTATGGGAAACTGCATACTAAACACACAGATTCCTCAACTCTTTTTTGACACTATTGCACTGGAACCTCATTGCTAGGGTAGCAATCCTAGGACTATACTTTTAAACAAATGTTTCTGTTTATTCTAATGTATGCCAGGCTTGAGAATGATAGCTTGAGAATGATAGCATTGCTCCTAATACAATTCTAACTGGTTAAGTGAGGAAGTTATTACACGAATAGTTTCCCAGGCATGCATTTTTCCTATTGCAGTACATATTTTTCAAATAGAACCCTATCTATAAAACAGATATAAGGGAAGCTACTCTAGTTGAAATTGGGCCAAAACTCCCTATGTCAGTCTCAGAGGTTCTTTTACACATGTGAGGGGTCTAAGGAAAAAACAATTTGAAAAGTAATGAACTAGATGATCTTGATGATTCTTCCACGTCTTATATTGCATATTTGCACAGTTTTGGAGAGAGAATGGAGCTAGTTTTATCTTCCTTTTGTAGGTCAGAATTAACAATTCCATAGAAACATAGACTAATCTGTAAGTTGAATTTCCCTTGAAAGAGAAAACTGTGTCCTAGAAGTTTTCTATTGTTTAAACAATAAAGACAACAGTAAAGATTTTTAAAAAGCTGAGTTAGTGCCGTGCAAAAATAAGCCCCAAAATATTCTCATGTTGTCCCTTCTTCATGGGAAATATTGTGTGTCCTCGAATAGTTTTGACATTTCTGTTTAAAAATACAAAATGAGGAGCCTTGTTACCTTGTGCAATGTATCATGTTTCCGTGTTCATAAAACCAGATTTATCCTAAACCCTTGTGCCAGAAGAGACACTAACAGTCTTTTTCATGAGCACAGGTAACAAACACTATGGTTTTTTTTCAGATTATGATTCAAATTAATGCTGGAGGATAAACTATCCACAACATTAATTAAGAAGTTACATTAGAAGGACTTCATGTTGACCAAGTTCATAAGTTATTGGATGCCTCGAAATCTATATTTTTTCTTAGTGTTGTTATCGCCTGTGTATCCCCCAACATTTATCATAAAATTTTTCAAATTTATGGAAACTTTGAAAGAACTATGTAATACCATATACAGTCCATAATAAATACTTTGCTGTATTTGCATTAACACGGGTATATTCTTTGAGCCATTTCTCTATCCTGTCATCTATACGTCCTTTTTGTGGATGCAGTTCATCCATCCATCATAGTTTCGACGTGTTTAACCCCTAATTATAAACTCGGTGCACGTCACTGCTAGAGACTTCAGCCTGAATATCATTAACCAGAGTTCAATATTTTCATTTATTTGTTTTAGTGGAAGTATCATTAATAAAATGCACAGATCACAAATTTGCCATTTGTTGAGTTTTGACAAATGAATATACTTATGTTACATCAAGATATTGAACATCACCATCCCCCACCAAGAGGCATTTGTGTCCCTTCCCAATCAATTTCTGTTTCTCCCAACCCCAGCCAGATGCAGTGACAGTTATAATGATTTTCATCACAGATTAACTTCGTGTATTCTAAAGTTTTCTTTCACTCTGCATAATGTTTTTAAGATACATCAATATTTTTGCATGTACCCATGACTTGTTCTATTTTTATATTCTGGAATATTCCATTTTATGAATATATTGCAGCTGTTTTCTTTTTCATTCTCTTGTTGATGAACTTTTTAGCTGTGTAAAATTGTCAGTTATCATGAATAAAGCTCTTGTGAACAATTTTATGGATTTCTTTTTGTGAATACATGTATTTTTTTCAAATATGAGTCACTGAGGAGTTTTATATTTAGCTTTATAAGAAAGTACCAGATTTTTTTCAAAGTTGCTGATAGTGTACACATTCAACCACCTTCAGTGTGAGAAAGTTCTGTTACCCCATATCCATATAAATATTTGATGCTGTTAATCTTTTCAATTTAAGCCCTTCTCTTCTTGGTGCTAATTTTAATTTGAAAGTCATTGATGAGTAATAATGTTGAGTGCATTTTAATATGCTTACTAGTCATTGTATAACTTATTTTTTAAAGTACTCAAACATTTTGACCATATTTCTATCAGGTAGTTGCAATTATTAGGTTATAGAAATTATACATTCTAGACACCAGTTCCTTGCCAGACACACATACATGCACACACATGTACACACACATACACATCTCACAAGATAACAAGTAGGTATTACCCCATTTGAGGGAACCAAGGCTCAGAGAGATGAAGTGTTTTACCTAAAGTCACACAGCTGATGAACGGAAAATCCAGGTTCATTGTATTGCACCTTACTGACATTGTAAAGACAGTTTGTAAGTGTCTCTAAGGATGCAGAAGACGTAGGCTAGGCGCAGACCTAATACAGTGCACAGGACCCTTCTCACTATTATGCTCTGGCAGGATGTTGGCATAGATACGTTTTTACTCTCGAAAATCAGAGTCTTGGCAATTGACATGTGGCATGTGAAAAATGTAGACACCAAACTTAGGTTTATGAGGGGATGATCAATTTCAGAAATAGTTAAAAGAGACTGAACTTTGGATCAGAAAATTTTGTGTTTAAATACCAGTTCAACAACTCACTAGCTAAACAATCCTGAGCAAGCTGTTTGCCCTCCCTGAACGTCAGTCTCCACATGTATAGCATGGAGGAGCAGCCTTTTCATCATGGCGTTGTCTTGTAAATTGCAAGAAATAATGTACGTAAATCCCTTAGTACAGGGTCAGTTATAGTCCGAATAATGACTTGTGCACTGGTTTCTGATGATTTTTACAGCTTCATACCTTGGTACATGTTTTACTTCTGGACTTAGGATATATTTTTGGTTTTTCATCCATGTTTTAATATTCATTTTAAGGAAAGCTTTTCTGGGGCTCTCAATCAGTTGAGCGTCTGACTCCCGGGTTACAACCCCATAGCAGGCTCTGTGCTGATAGTGTGGAGCCTCCTTGGGATTCTCTCTCTCTCCCTTTCTGCCCCTCCCCTGCTCATGTTGTCTATGTTTCTCCCAAAATAGATAAGTAAACTTAAAAAAAAAAGAAAAGCTTTTCTTTCTCACTTCAATTTTCTGTCTGATTGCAAAAGACAAAAACCCAAACAGGCAACATATTAGAGTTAGGAGACTAAGATTCTTTCAAGATTTTATGTTACTTTATTCATTCATCAAACATCTCATGAGAAACTCCTATAAATCTAGGAGCCAATTTCATTGTATTAATAGGACTTAATGGCCATTATTTGTTATTTTTTATGTTTATTGGTATATTTGATGTACCTAGCCCAGGTTTAATAGAAAGTTAATTCTTTTTTTTTCCCTTTAAAGAGAGAGAGAGAGAGAGAGAGAGAGAGAGAGAGAGAAAGAGAGCATTAGCCACAGAGAAGGGCAGAGGGAGAGAGAGAAAGAATCTTGAACAGGCTCCATTCTCAGCACAGAGCCTGACATGGGACTCAATCTCATGACCATGGGATCATGGCCTGTGAAATCAAGAGTCGTACACTCAACCAACTGAGCCACCCAGGTGCCCCAGAAGATAATTCATTTTTTAAAATCCTTAACTTTTATTGGAAATTGAAAAAAAAAGCCCATCTCAGTAATCAAAAAACAAATGCTTGTTATTAAAGAGTTATCTTGTTACAAAATCCTTAACTTGGAATTATTCTCAAACATTGGGAGCTAGGTAATAGAAATGAAAGTTTCATCAGAATTCCAACTACTAAATAATACCAATAATAATTCTCCAAGAAAACATTTATTGAAATTAGTTGACATCCATAATTAAATTCAGCTTTCTTTCAATGTTGGTCCTGTGAAAAACAGTAGATAGGAGTGTCTATATAAAAAAGTATACATTCATGAAGACTGTAGGCTACAGTGAATATAACATGTTCAATGTCCCTAATTTTCTTGTAGTGATTAGTGATGTATAATATATTTTTAATAATGGTTTCCAGACTACAATGGAATAACAGTATAATAGCTTCTGTAATATACAGTGGTATATATTCAGTATATCGTTAGGATAGTCTTATAACAGTATAATAGAATAATTGTATAAGTTACATACATATTACAATTTTCTATTTACATAACATCTATATGTATTACTGCTATTCAATAAACTTTACCTGTTAGTCTTAAAAATAACAACAACCACAACAACAACAACAAAACCCACCAAATCAATACCAGGAAGATCTTACCTGAAATATTGTGTTTGTGGCTTAATATTTTTAGATATAAGTTGTCCAAAATATAATTAAACCTTCCTAGGGCCAACTTTCTAGAGGCATCTTCCTAAGCCTGAACTTTCAGAGGTCAAACATTGCCACTATTTATTACATTAAGGTAGAAGAGCAAAGCAAATAGGATACTTTTAGTCAGAAATACCTTGTTTCAAATTTCAAGTTGGTGTGTGATTTCAGTGTGTAACCTTGGATGAATTATTATTTGATCTTTATCTCAATTTCTGTACTAAAAAACTAAAAATCAAATATCCTTTACAGAGTTGGGGGTTATTTTGTGGGTGGGGGGTGAGTGTAGTTCAATTAAATATTTTCTTTACATAGGACAATGAAGGATACAGAATAGGCACTCTTTAAATGTCGGATCACTTTTATTCCTTTTTTAAATTTTAAGATGTTTTCCCTAGATTCTGGATCTTTCCTCCATTATCCAATGAATACTCTTTGCCCTATTAAAACTGCATTGGTTTACTAGGCTCTTCATCATTCACAGATTGAAATAGAAAATAGAAAATAGTGTCTATTCTAATTTTTCATTTTAGCATAACATCCAAAGTTAAACATCAAGTACTTGCAGAGAAGTAATAAAGTGACGTAAAACACACACACTCACACAGTCCAGTGGAGACAATTGGGGTTAGTAGGAGCTTCTGCTCCCGAGATATTCTCCAAATAGAAATGCTAGAAGTAACATGTGTAAAGATACACACAGGCATTATGTTGAGTAGCAGAAAGAAAGTGAGAAATTGCCACATTTAACTGGCGTCTACCTGAACTACTGCCGAGTTGAAAATAGATGTCTGCTCTTCTTTTTAAAGCAATAAGATAACATTATGGAGAATGACAGTGATTGTACTCACAAAATGTTTTCTATCCTCTCACCTGATAGCAGTATTTTTAGAGTAGTTGACGAAAATATGAAAAAAAAGGGATTGTGTGTAAAATAACCTGCTGTAGTAAAGATAGAATAAAGGACTTTGAGAAATCAGAGAAATAATCTTTTAAAGTTACAGTTTTACCACATTCATTCTCAAATATGAGGATTTCTTAACATAAACTTTCTATAAGTATAATGTCTAGATGTACAGGTAATCACATGATTTAAATTATTAATGATAACATTTCTGACATGAGGTTTGAGGTAACATCAAGCATTTTGTTTTTTGGTATATTACCTCTGCACTTTCTTATAAATACTGTAAAAGAACAATTTTTGAAGCTGTTAATAATATATGAATATCACAGATAAATTAGACTTGTTCTTTGCACATTGTTCGTTTCTGGTTTGTTTCTGTGCCCGTGTCCATCTTAACTTTTATGGATATGAAAGTCAAAATTTTTTAAACTTAAACTTAAACTTTAAGAAACTTAAGCAGTAACACGGTCCCTAGAAAAATTCACATTTGAAGTCTGAATAAACTTTTCATTGTCATAATATGTGTCATTTGACCAGAAATCTGATCTACTGGGTTCCTTGTTGTTGTTGTTGTTGTTTGTGTTTTTAGAGAGAGCATGTGCAAGTACGGGAGAGTGGCAGTGAGAGAGAGAGAGAGAGAGAGAGAGAGAGAGAGAGAGAGAGAGAATCTTAAGCAGTCTCCATGCTCAGGGCAGAGTTTGATATGGGGCTCGATCCCATAACTCTGGCATCATGACCTGAACTGAAATCAAGAGCCAGATCCTCAACCAACTGAGCCACCCAGGCGCTCCTGATCTATTTTACTCAAAGGTATACTCTCTGTGCCTAGAAGAGTGTTTTTGTATAGTAGTTGCTCAGTTAATAATGTGTAAATACATTAATAAATGCTTTAAAAGTAATAAATCTTCTTGTATCTGAAATAGTGTTCTGGGAAAGGAGAGAGAGAGAAAGGGAGACAATTAAGAACTGATATGTTATCATGAACAACTTTGGAAGAACTTTTTTTCCCAAATGGAAGGACTTGACAAAGTTAAACTCACAAATCCTCCTGGATAACTCATAGAGAGATTTCCTGAGTTCCAGAGTAAACATCTGGTTCTATGACTGCACTGGGTCATGAATATCATCCAAGAGATGAGAGGCAGAAAACATCTTTGAAAAAATGTCTTTCATGTCCCAGGCAGATTCTGATAAAGGTGAGCCGACAATGACAGGCTGACTTCTCCCTTCCTTGTGGTTTACAGAGTATAATAGTTATAATTGTCTTAAAGTTTTGGTTGAATTTATTCCATTTATCATTGACCACTTCTGAAATGTAAAAAAATGTTGTCTTTGGCTTTTTCTTCCTTATAAGTTAGCATATATGGTATATAAGAGAAAATTAATTTGCCCTGAATAAATTTATTTTCTTCACCTGTTCTCTGAGAAAGGGCTTTAAGGTTCAGGATGATTGATTCACTTCATAGCTCTGGTTTGGGGTCACTGTCATTTGTCACGTTAAAAGCTACTAAGACAAAAAGAAGCTTTTGCCCAAATAATAGAACATCAGACTTACTCGTGATATCCTACCCAACTATATAGCAGGCACCTAAGGATGCCTTTTCACGGTTGTGTCTGGTGGTGTTGCTGGTGTAGACAGCAGGTGGCTTTGTCATTGCTTTCAGTAGTCTTTCTTCAGTTAGCGCAGGTCATGACGGCAGGCACTCATGTCTGGTGTTTTATCATCAGAGCCTGTCACAGTGCCTGATATATAGTAAGTAGGTGTTTATTGTTGAATGATGTACAAAGTTGATAGCATTAAGAGGTGTCAGGATAGATGTCAGTGATAAGAAATGGAATAGACTCTCCTTGTCATCAGAGACCCTCTGTCTCATGGAGGAAATAGATGTGTGTGTGTGTGTGTGATTATTATACCTATTGGTAAAAACAACCACGATTGCCAAACAGCCCAATGCCATGCTGGCATTAATTCAGACTCATGTGGGTGGACAAGATCAAGTAAAGTTTCCGGGAGATAGCACCTGAGTAAAATGTTGAAATAAATCTAGGACTTAGCCAATTACGGAGAAATAGTATTCTAGGAAGAGACAATATGCACCAGTGTGAGAAGGAATGCCTGATTCGTATATACCTGAGTTCAATATAGCATGAGGACGCTTTTCTCTCTTTTTCTTTTCTTTTCAATTCCTCACTATTTCTCTTCTTCTCCCTTTACTCCAACAGCAGTACCAACACCAGCCCAAATATATATTCCCTCCGAAGAAACAGAAACTCAGTTACTATAAGAATAATCACAGCATTCCCCCCAATGGCATAAAAGTCAGATTCTCACTACAGAACGTGTAAAAGTAGAGATCCTGCATAGAGCGTCTAGCACATTAACGTCTATGTCTTGTTAATGCTGTTTGATTTTTAATTACAGGGCTTGTATCTGGAAAATCCTATTTTTGCCAAGGCTGTATGGTGCTAAACTTTTCAGAGGGCATTGGTTGAAAGTGTAAGCAAGATTTTCTATGCAAGATCCAGGGCACATGGATTATGAGGCAAAATTTGGAGAAAAAGAATTCCCTATGATTATAGTGAATCTCAATTCTATTTTCCTCTTTGTTGGTGCTTAAAACCTTGGAGTCATTTTTTGATGCCTTTTTCCCCTCTCATATCCCACTTCCAATTGTCACATTCATTTTGGCCTTAACATATAAATATATTCAGAATCCTGAACTATTGAGCATTTTTCCACCTTCAGCCTATAGCCAAACCCTCTTTACCTTTTACCGAGATTATTATAATAGCCTTCTGATGAACCCATCCTCCTAATTCTCTCCACTCGCTCAACATACACTTGACCAAAGATGCTAAAACTTCTGTTAAGGTATAATTGAGATTGTGTCACTCCTCTGCTCAAAACCCTGTAATGGTTTCTCTTCTCTCTCTGAATAAGAACAAGGACGCCTGGGTGGCTCAGTCGGTTAAGTGTCCGACTTCAGCTCAGGGCATGATCTTGCAGTCTGTGAGTTCGAGCACTGCGTCGGGCTCCGTGCTGACAGCTCAGAGCCTGGAGCGTGTTTCAGATTCTGTGTCTCCCTCTGTCTCTGGCCCTCCCCCGTTCATGCTCTGTCTCAAAAATAAACGTTAAAAAAATTAAAAAAAAAAAAAAGAAATAAGAACAAAGTCCTTAGAGTGATTTAAAAGACGACCTACATGATCTGCCTCCCACTCACCTTTCAGTCTTTATCCTTTCTATTTTTCCTTCCTTACTGCTCTGTCCCTGCCAACCTGGCTTCTTATGATTTCTATAACTTGTTAGGCCTGTCTCTGTCTCAGGGCCTTTGCACATGAGGTCCCTTTCAAATGGAATGCTTCTCATCTGTTAGGTCCCTATTCAAATATCATGATCCCTTAAATGATCAAATCTTTTATCCAGCTAATCTATTTGTAGAATGTTTTCTTTTTTTAATTTTTTAATGTTTATTTATTATTTTTGAGAGAGATAGAGACAGAATGCGAGTGGGTTATGGTCAGAGAGGGAGACACAGAATCAGAAGCAGGCTCCAGGCTCTGAGCTGCCAGCACAGAACCTGACGCGGGGCTTGAACTCACGATCTGTGAGATCATGACCTGAGCCGAAGTCGGATGCTCAACCTACGGAGCCACCCAGGCGCCCCTAGAATGTTTTCTTTAAACAAAAAACAATGTTCACAAAAATATTGTATGAAAAAATAATAAATGTAAAACAATATATATATATATATATATATATATATATATATACACACACACACATTTGTGTATGTGCACTTTTAGAAATACTCTGTAGAATTTTTAAAAATGCATTGCTAGTCATTGGTTAGAAATTAGGGGGGCACCTGTGTGGTTCAGTCAATTAAGCCTCTGACTTCAATTTAGGTCATAATCTCACAGTTTGTGTTCGAGGTCTGCATCGGACTCTGTGCTGACAGCTCAGAGCCTGGGGCCTGCTTTGGATTCTGTGTCTCCCTCTCTCTCTGCCCTTCCCCCCGCCCCCAGCAGTCTCTTCCTTTCTCAAAAATACATAAACATAAAAAAAAAAAGAAATTGGGAATATTGAACATGTTATATTTTCTAAGTAGACTATAAGTCTCTGTGAAAATATACATTTATATAGACACTCCTAGCCACTGTATTTTACAGGACCAATACTGAAGAAAAATAATCTAATTATTGATGTCAACTAACTTCAGTAAATGTTTTTCTGTTTAATTATTACTGGTTTTATTGGTAATTGCAATTCTGATGAAATTATCATTTCTATTATCTAGCTCCCAACGCTTGAGAATAATTCCAAATTAAGGATGTTGTAACAAGATAATTCTTTAATAACAAACATTTGTTTTTTAAGTAGTGGAATGGGCTTTTCTTCAATTTCCAATGAAAGTTAAAGATTTTAAAAAATGAATTAACTTTCTATTAAATGTGGGCCAGGTATGTCAAATGCAGGTACAAACACAAAAAAGAACAAATAATGGTCATTAAGTCCCATTTAATACAACAAAATTAAGCTTCCAGATTTATGAGCTAATACTGGCTCTGTAGTTGAAAGCCGGACACAGTAAGATGTTATGCTAGTGATTATGAGTATCCAATTATAACCACTTTGTTTATTCATTAGGCCCATGTCCGTTATTATTACTTAAATTTGTAAGCAGATTACTAGTAAGAATTGCAGTCAACATGATTACAGAGATTCATGTGGAACCATAATAGTCTTTAAGGAAACACCAGGAAAACCTCATTCTGACCTTGAAAGTTTTGCTACCCATCTCTCTAAAGTCTACTCTCTGAGAGACTGTATTTGTCAGGATAAAAACAAGAAAACAAAAACATCTGCAAATATTTATGGTGGGAGGAAATTTAATGTAGAAAAAAAAGTTATGGAAGAGATGAGAGGCCAAAAAGGGAAGGGGAGAAAATCCAGAAATAATTAACAGTAGGAAGTCCCTCTCACTCCTAGACTGGAGAAACTGAGGGAGGAGGTAAGGTTATTGGAGCCAGGGTTTGGTCTCATATCTGAGCCTGGATCCATGACAGGGTTTTTCATTGTGTTTTGAACGGTATAAGTTAGGAGCAAGGGATCAAGAGGGACCAGCAGTGAAGCAGATGGTGAAAGAAAGCTGCCTTTTGATGGGGAAAAGAGGATAAATTGCAGAATGGTCGTGAATATTGTTGAGTTGAAAATAAGGGCGAACAGGAAGTACACCTGATAAGAGTAGTCATTTGTTCAGTCAACACACATTCATTGAGCACTAACATCATGTGCTGAGAAAGGAAAATAATAGGACATCAGTTTCTGTGGACCAACAGTACTTAGAGCCTTATAGAAGAGACTACAATTGCAATGGCAATTCAATGTATACGATAAACTAATGGAGGTATACTTGGTGGACTGTTGGAGCTCAGAAAAGTAAGAACCAAGCTAGAATGAGAGTCAAGAAAGGAAGTAAGACTTAATCTTTATTTAAAATGTTAATGTGGGGAGAGGGGGCTTGTTGGCTCAGTTGGTTGAGTGTCTGACTCTTGATCTTGGCTCAGGTCATGATCTCATGATTCTTGAATTTGAGTCCTGCATCAGGCTCTGTGCTGATGGTGCACAGCCTGCTTGGGATTCTATCTCTTCTTCTCTCTGCCCCTCCCCAGCCTGTGCTTTCTATTTCAAAATAAATAAATAAAAACATTAAAAAATATGAATTGGCTTTCACTGGTTGAAATGAATGCTGACAAGTGTGTGCTGCCATAGAAGTATAAGAAGTATATTTTGATGGTGGAATCATAGGCGTTCAAGAAATCTGAAATGGCTAAGACAAAAAGCATTTTTGTAGTATTGGGTAATGCTAGAGAGGTCAGTAGAGCCCCGTGGGCTGAACTGCATCAATATTTTGCCTCAGTCAAGCCCTGCAATGACCAGCTATCTTTCTCATTTAGACTCACTCCATGGATTTATAGAGCATGCCATTGTGGGCAATGAAAATGACGCTTAAAATTTGAAAACTATTCAACATTACACATCCTCAAAGAACTCACGCCAATGATTATCTTTTTACAGTCTCTACTGGTGAGTTATTTTATTTTATTTTATTTTACTTTACTTTATTTTAGACAGAGAGAGTGTATGAGCAGGGGAGGGAGGCAGAGGGAGAGAGAGAGTGTGGGAGAATTTTAAGCAGGCTCCACACTCAGCATGATCCCACACAGAGCAGGATCCCACAGCTCTGGATTATGACTGAGCTGAAACCAAGAGTCGGACGCTCAACCCACTGAGCCACCCAGGCACTCCCATTATTCTGGAATCTGGGTAAAATTTTACTGAGTTAGATTCAAGATCTTTTGTATTCTTTAACATTCCCAATATCCACAGTTGTGATCTACATCCCTTCCTTTGTTCTGAGCAAACTCTCTTACTACTTTGGCCAATAAAATGCTGATAAAGAAAGCCCTGTGAAATTAGGGACCAGAACTTAAGAAACTGTCAGATTCCATTTCCTGCTCCGTGAGCACTGTCTGGGAGAGCAATAAGAAGTCCACTTACTTTGAGAATAGCAAGTGTAGGCGCTCTGGCTGAGAGACCCAGATGAGCTCATCCTTCCAGCTATCCAAACAATGACACCAAATACATGAATAAAGCCAACTGGCTGCTCCAGACAATCAAGATTTCTAGCTGACTAAAAATGTTAATCAAAACCATGTGATGGGGAAGAATCACCTAGCAGACCCAGCCTGAATTTCTTTTATGTCTTTTGATTAAGGCTTTTTTTGGGGGGGGGAGCATTTTACAATAAAATTGAGATGAAGTACAAAGATTGCCCATATATCTCCAGCCTCCACATATGCATATTTTCCTTTGCGATCAACATCACTCCCCAGATGGTGCATTTTTTACCAAGAATGAACATATATGGGCACATCATTATTACCCAAAGTCCATAATTTTATCTTAGTGCTCAGTTTTTCCTATCTTGACACTGGTTATTGTTGTGGTTTCAGCTCAGGAGTCTCTGCTCTGGTAAACTGTGTCACTCTGTCCGTCTTTACCTGTTCATCTCTTCAGTCCTAGTAGCAACTTGCCCTGTGTATTCTTCTCTCTATGGGTCCAAGAAGATTTGTTGATTTTTCAGTCTGTTCATCTTCTTACTTATTAGGGTGGAACAGTGACTTGCAAGCTCCCAACGTAAGAAAGTGGAAACTTAAAATCCCCCTGCCTGCTGCCTGACTTTCTGACCCTGACAGTAATCCGCCAGGTATAATAAAATGTGCTGTTTTAAGGCACTATGTTTTGGGGTTATTTGCTATACAGCAGGACTCAACCAGAAGCGTTGGCTAAACAAAAATCTTTAGGATCCAACCAGATGTGCAAATCTATACATTGAGCCATTGATTTTTCAAAACAAAATTACTCTCTTTCTTTCAAAATTCCAAACTTGTTTTTTGTTGTTTTATTTGGTTTTTCTGTGAAATGAAGTTCATAGTCAAGCTGATATTGGTCACTTTATCTTGTTAGTTATTGTCTGGCAGTTACAGATGTGATATATGGGAAAGAAGCACTAAGGATGCCAGTTCCAGGTAATCATGGGTCAAATATTCAGACAGTGACTGTTAGGAGACCACAGGGACTGGTGAGAAGAGACAGATGGGAGATCCAAATAACTCAGAAGGAGAGATGCAGTAATGTGAGACATAGGGAAAGGCAAGGAAAATGAATTTTGGAGGAAGAAATAAGCTCAAGGCCTTTACATTTTTTCAACAGCTTTGTGAGCCAGTGCCAATATAAATCCTTTTAGGGTCAAAAAAATTTGCAGGGGATACCTGGCCATAGACATATAAGGAACATAAATTATTTATGTCTTGATAAAGGGCAAAAAACAGGGGGGAAGGAGGGCTGTTCGTTAAATTCCTGGGCATGTACAAGTCTAGAGACTGGTAACACAATGTCACATGAGACTTTTGCTTTCCAGAACAAGAAAAAAAAAAATCATCCTAAAGTGACCTTTTAAATGAAACTTGATGAATAGAGCTAGTTGGACGTGTTCTTTACAACAAATTTCAGACAATTTAGAATGATCCAAATGTCAAGGTTTTTGGGTTTTTTTTTTGTTTTTTTCTTTTTTTACTTTGTTCATGATGTTCTCTGTGGAAGGTTATACTTATCTTTTGACATGAAGCAAGGTTTCTGCATAGAAAGAATGATCTGCTAAACCATGTGATGTTGTGATTTCATTTTTTAAATTTTGTTCAGAGATAAATTTTTGGAAATAATACATTATGCTTCTTAAGTTTCTGTGCCTTTGTGATTTCTATCTGAGCTACTGTATAAAAGATCTTCTGCATCACGAATTATTACACCAGTAAAAGTCTCTCACAAGGGTCTCCAGACTTTTCCATTCCATTCCATTCCATTCCATTCCATTCCATTCCATTCCATTCCATTCCTTTCCTTTCCATTCTCTATCACCTAATGACCAAGTTCCTGTTTTCATATATAAATAATTGCATTTTTCTCCTTTCAAGATATATTACAATAAAACTAACCACGTACTTAGACTTAATACATAGCAAGGAATATATTTTATCTGTAGTTATATTAAAATAAAATGCATAAACTTTCTAAAAGGCAGTTTCCATGTAGCATGTAAGTGAATATAGTTCTGCCATTGATTAAAGAAATAGGGTCTTAATTTTTTAAATAAAAATAAATCCTTTTTTAAATGGAATCTTATCAAACTGAAAAGTAGAACTTAATGTTGGGACAGAGGATGCAATATGTATCCCAGCTGCCTGGTTAAGATGAGACTCCTCCCTTTCATATAAGTTAAAAAAAAAAGAATGTGTTTGTTTTCCATCTATTAGTTACACCTGAAATTAGAATGTTATTTGTACTCAGAAACTGGCTTTGTTCCCTTTTCATCCACTGATAGCACAGGTTTAGCCAAAGAACCAAAAGACATATAACTTTTATTTGCAGATAAACTTCAAATTCAGAACTGAAATTTTAAATGGACTCTACAATGTTGAATAAAATATCATTATTGTTTATACTCTTATTGTCATGATGTTTATAAGGGATTTTTATGAGTGGATATCAAAAAAATGAAAACAAGAAGTCCTTGTATTTTCTCACTTTAAATTTTTTAACATTTATTTATTTTTAAGAAACAGAGAGAGACAGAGCATGAGTGTAGGAGGGGCAGAGAGAGAGGGAGACACAGAATCTGAAGCAGGCTCCAGGCTCCAAGCTGTCAGCACAGAGCCCGATGCGGGGCTTGAACCCACAAACCATGAGGTCATGTCCTGAGCCGAAGTCAGATGCTTAACCAACTGAGCTACCCAGGCTCCCCTATTTTCTCACTTTAAAGTGAGTTGTTTTCTTAATAAGCCATTTCAGTTATCTATTTTTGTAGAAGAAACTGACCCAAATACAATGACTTAAAGCAACAGTGATTTATTATGTCTCATGTGTTGACTAAGCTGATCTGGTAGTTCTGTTCCATGTCACGTCAACTGGGGTCATCATGTGACAGCACCAGAGAAGGTCTAATCATATGTCTGTCAGTGCTTATTTTTGGCATGGGCACTTGAATTCTATACATGGAAGAATAGCTCTTCTCTACTCTGTTCTCTTCTATATTTTCTGAAGTCTAAGAGCATTAAAGCAGAGAGTTTTATGTCTTTGAAGGGCTAAACACAGAAATAATACAAACTGACTACATTCTATTTGCCAAAGCAGATGACAAGGTCAGTTCATCTTACAGGGGAAGAACATCTCTTATGCCTACAGGCTGAGGAAAGATTATTAATACGTATTTAAAGTGCAATCTGCCACAGTTCACCCTCTGGTAAAGGAATCCATGTCTTCTCCACTTACAAAATACATTTACTCACTTCCCTGGAAGCCTCACCCTGTTAAGGGATCAGGTTCAAAGTCCAGGACCTTATGATTTGCTTTACTTCCAAACGTGGATGAAGGTTCTTCTGTTCTTAATATGCAGACCTATGAACTACAGTGACAAGTTATTTACCTCAAATAGACCTAATATACAAAGTTAAGATTGGGACAAGTTAGCCACCATAGGCAATCCCCTTCACAAGGCTGTGAGTGGAACATAGGGCACATAGTTACGTCTAAGGCAATTCTGATATCCAGCCAGCCATATGTCACCAAAACTGCTGACTTGAGGCAGGAAGTGGTCCCTGTCAGAACCTATTTGGGAGCTGCTTTCTTCTGCATTGTTTTCCATAGTTTCTGTTTCTCTCCTTTGTATTTGGGGCCATGTCCTTTGAGTCATGTGTGTCCATGAGAAATGGCCTGTATTTTCAGCTGAGAGTCTTTCTTGGCCTGTTACCTACCTATGGAAAGTTGAGGTCCCAAAAATGGAACTCTTTGCTCTTTTTACTTCAAACTGGGACAACTCCCTTAAAAACATTGTGGGATTCCTATGTAACAAATTACAATTTGTTCATTAGAAAAAAGTCTTTGAGCCACCCAGAAATCTGAGACACTCACATTTGTACTCTGGGCTCTAAGATTCATAGAAATTATTTTGCCTAGCTGAGAATGTCTAACAGGCAATTACTCAAGTTCTTCAGACACACAAAAGAAAAGTCTGACAGCCTGTGGCCATATTTCACTGTCATTGCCCTGGATTTGGTCTTTGCCTATCATGCATTTCTTTGGTTGATTGGACTGAGGTCCTAGCATATATATTTTTTCTCTAATTTCTGCTTGCAAATTTAACAGTTCTTTTATGCTTCTAAAAGATGCTAATTGGCACATTTAATGTTTGTCTATAAATCTCCTTAGCGAGATCCCCAATTTCAGTGGGTACATTTCTATCTTTTATGTTGCCATAGTTAATAGCCTTGCTAATTGATATGCCAGTAATAATCAGGACAATGAAAGCATCTTGTTAGTGTTACTGAGAAGTCTAAATGAGATATTTTATGTTAATTGTCTATGCCAGTGCCTGACACATGGCAAGACCTTAAATATGTGTAGCTATTTTTTTAACTGTTTTAATTACCAAAGCTTACAATCTGTATCCTGGCGTTCAAGGCTAGATCAATCAATATATTAAAAAAAATTGCTATCTAGCAACTTGTTCTGTAGTTTTTACAAGAATCTCCTATTAGAGTCAAAGTAGTGTCTCACTATACACCAAATTTATCTCTGACTTTCACATACATTTCTTCCTATATATGTTTGCTCAATTTTTATAAAATTTATTTTTTAATATTTCTTTTATTTTTAGTTGAGAGACAGAGAGAGAGAGAGAGGGCAAGCAAGGAAGAGGCAGAGTGAGAGGGAGAGAGAGAATCTCAAGCAGGCTATGCACTGTCAGCGTGGAGCCTGATGCAGGGCTTGAACTCACGATCTATGAGATCATGACCTGAGATGAAATCAAGAGTCCAACGGTTAACAGACTGAGCCACACCAGTGCCTCTATAAAACTTATTTGCTTCTCTGGTAATCTGGGGACAACTCTCTCCATCCTCTCTTTGAAGAATTCTCAAACCCTCCCAGAGTACACTAGTTTCTATTTCATTTCTTTTCTGTGTCATATAATACCTGTTTGTGGCGGTAGTCAAGAGACTTTACATTTCAAGTCAATAATATTCTCTTTTGTAAAAGAAATGCTAATGACTATGGTATACCACAAGGAATACCCCATGAATGCTCTGTGGATTCATATTTAGTATCTAAAAGTGAATGGTAAATCCCTAAGTATTAAAGCACAAGTCTGAACCTCAGGTGCCTGATGCCAGTACTTTAATTCAACCACTAGGTTCTGCCACTTTCAGCCTATCAGTTCTGAAGACTTTTAGCAGATCCATATCAGAGATGAAAAACCTGCCATCATCCACACTCATACTATCTTCTCGTTCCTCCACTGTAGAAGAGAAAGTTTTCCAACTGTTGTATAAGTCTAATTCCTACACACATGCTTGAGAGCACATCCCCATGTCATTCTCCCTTATTTTCAGAAACCCTCAAGCTATTGTCATTAATGAAGGTCTTAAGTGATTTCCAGCATAATTCTCATGATGAATGAAGAAAAAAACTAAAGATTTATATGCCTGTAATTGAAAAGGGTTTAAACTATACTGTTTAGATAACACCATGAAATGCTCTATTTAAGCTTGAACATTAAACTGTGATTTCACCTTATATGCTAGACGTGATTAATTCACACTGCAAAGACTGTTACAACCACAAATAAGCACGTGGGTTTTAAAATATTTACAGTCAATTATGTTTGGCACTTTTTGAGTTATTTATGATAATATTTCCTTGATACTTATTCTCCGGATTAAGAGTGTTGCACAAACTTTGATTTATTTTGTTTCATGAATTGGAAAAGAATGGCATTACTTCATGGAAGCAAGAAACATCAGCTCTGTGTTAGAACCTGGGATGGGTGAGGGAATAGAGATTATCACAGGGTTGATCAGAATTCATTATTAGACCCGATGTAGTCACAAAGCTCATAAATAATTGATTTCTTATGTAACTTGTGCCCACTAGGAGAAAAGGCATGAAACAATGATGAACAAAGCAAAAGCATATCAGAACATGGCAGACCATGCTTCCTCCTCTCTCAAAGGCAGGATAGCCCTTACTAGACACGTAAATGTTCACTTTTTAATGACCAATGGTAAAGATAGTTTTGTACTCTGCCTTACCACTGAAATTATGCATTTTTTTAGGAAAGTTTTTTGTCACGTACGTTTGGAATGATGAAGCTATTTACAAAAACAAGGAAGAGGAAAAAAAATAATGTGAGACAAAGGCAGATATACAAAGGCTGATCAGAAGGTATTCAGATCTGAAAAAAAATAATTGTATATTCTTTGCATTTATCAAACCTGATCTAAAAATAACATATGGACAAGTGTGTATGTGTTGATATATATTCTGTTCAGTATTATTTCTAATGAAATATGTGAAATATGTGAGACCATCGAAAGTATTCATCAATAGAAAAAGGGTTACATAAATTAGAGTGCATTCATATTGTGGACTACTGTTCAGTCATTAAAAATTGTTAAAGGGGCACTTGGGTGGCTCAGTTGGTTAAGCATCCGACTTCGGCTCAGGTCATGATCTCACAGTTGATGGGTTCAAGAGCCCACATTGGGCTCTTGCTGACAGCTCAGACAGAGGCTGGAGCTGTTTCAGATCCTGTCTCCCTCTCTCTCTGACCCTCCCCCACTTGCATTTTCTCTCTCTCACAAATAAATAAACATTTAATAAATAAACAAATAAAATAGTTAGATGTGACAGATTATATTAGTGTTTGAAATATCCTCTGTTAAAATTCTATTCTAAAATACATATCTGTCTTGATGACCAACTTGGCCATGAGTTTTGCTTCACCAATGAAATGTGAGTAGAAGTAATACATATAGCATCCAAGATGGAGATTTAAGAGCCAGTATATCCTTCCTACATGTTATTTGTAGAGAAACTATTCCAAATTGGGCTGTTCCATCATTCTGAGTCCTACAGAGAAGAATTCATGAAGCTGGAGGAGTAGTTGTCCCTGGTAGATGTGTAGCAAAGAAACCAGTGTGATGGGGATAAGTCAACCGGATTCTGACATTATAGAATCATTCATGATTAGCATAGCAAGGTTTATCCTCAACTTAACTGATAATGTAGATTTGTGTGTGATAGACAAATGGTTGGGTAGTGGTGGAAAATCAAAAGATATACATGCTAGTTAGGTCTTTGGAGTATTAGGGTTTTTCTTCCATTATCCAGTTCAGCCTATTTCAAGCTGGGTCATGCTGTGACCTGACTTTAGTTATAGACCTAGTAAAGCGGAGGGGAAGAGGGGCAGGTCTTAAAAGCAGCTGTTTTCTTGTGGAGGGGAGGCATCTACATTTTCTTCAATCATGAGGGAGATCATTGCTGCCACTTAACAGGGAGGGGTCAGCCATATGTTTAAGTTGAAGGGATTCAGAGCATTCAGGAGAATAAAAAAAATCTCATGGGGCGCCTGGGTGGCTCAGTTGGTTAAGCGTCCGACTTCCGCTCAAGTCATGACCTCAGGGTTTGTGAGTTTGAGCCCCGCGTCGGGCTGTGTGCTGACAGCTCAGAGCCTGAAGCCTGCTTCGGATTCTGTGTCTCCCTCTCTCTGCCCCTCCTCCACTTGTGCTCTGTCTCTCTCTGTCTCTCAAAAATTAATAAGTGTAAAAAAATTAAAAAAAAAATATCTTCACAGGCACCCACTCAGATGTTTTCATCATGTGAGTCAGGGTTTTCTCAGCCTGGGCTTTTGCCTTGTCAATACAGACCTGTCTTAGTTCAGCATTTAGCTGTCTTTGATATTAAGTCTCTCTAGTGGGTTCTGTGCTTGGTCTTTTATGTCTCCCATCTTCCTGCAGTGGATGATGAGAGCTCACCAAAAAGTCCCCCTGGATTTCATACCTTTATTTTAACTGGCTGTTACTCATCCTGGAATGTTCGTTATCTTTTTCTGTATATAAATGGCACTTTGTAATAGCCATAGATCTCACCATTCTTTATAGCTACAAATGTTTCACACACCTTGAATACCTGATACATTGCACCTGCTAGTCCAGTGCCTCATGGGATATTAGTACATTCAGCACCAGTGATATATTTTAAACAACTGGACTACCACCTGTGTCCAGGGATAGAATGTTTCTTTTCACAGTGGTAAAAATATTTTAAATAAGATTGTCCTGATGGCTGTACAATTCTGTGAATATACTAAAAACATTGAATTATATGGCATGGGAATTACATCTCAATAAAGCTGCTCAAAAAACTTAGAAAAACAGGTTTTGTAAAAAGGATGGTGATATAAAGGTGCCTGGGTGACTGGGTTGGTTAAGTGTCCGACTCTCGATTTCAGTGAAGGTCATGATTTCACAGTTCATGGGTTCGAGCTCTGCATTGGATTCTACACTGACATCACAGAGCCTGCTTGGGATTATCTCTCTCCTTCTCTCTCTACCCCTTCCTTGGTCTCTCTCTCTCTCTTAAAATAAATAAATATTAAAAAAATAATTGTGATATAAATTTAATAATATCCTATTCACCATTAATTGTTGATGTTAACTCCCAAATATTTTCTGATATTGTTTCCCAGGGAATATGCAATTTTTGGGAAGGTCCAATATGCTTTATTTTAAATATCATTTTATTTTAGTAGCTTCTATTATAAGTTAGTGTATTGTACCATGTATATCCATTTTCTAGTAAATAATGAGGACCTTTGTGTCAAGTATTGTACCGTATGCCTTTATACATGGTTCATACAAATATCCAACGAATGCTTGACAGAGGAATGAGTGTATGGTAATGCAACTATAAATAAAGAGCATAACTTCAAAGGTGATATTTGAAGTGCTTTTTGAGACCATTGTAGATATGCAGAAAGGTAGCCTTGAGCTTGGAGTACTTCAAGTATCATCATGTAAGAGAATCATCTATAATGCTTCTGTAATGTAGACACACAATGATGCCTAGAAAATGAAAATATCCATTCACATGTGGAAAGTTCATATATAGGTAACTGACTTTCAAAAGAGAACATTTGTACAGGGCAACGTGTTTCCTATAAGCAGCCATGGTTCCTCTCACAACATGCTTGGTCATTTGGCATGCAATTACTGTGATATGATTCTGTTTTTAAAGAGCTAGAAAGGGGTGCCTGGGTGGCTAGTTCAGTTAAGTGTCCAACTTTGGCTCAGGTCATGATCTCATGGTTCCTGAGTTTGAGCCCCGCAACAGGCGGTGTGCTGTCAGCACAGAGCTGCTTTGGATCCTCTGTCCTCCTCTCTCTGTCACATGCTTTCTCAAAATAAATATTTAAAAAATAAATAAAAATAAAGAGCTAGATAAAGGAAGACAAACTGGTGGCATACTTATTTAGGATTTAAAGTTATGAACAAAAGCTTGTGGACAGGACTAAGCAAGCATGTGTGCAAGATGATGGCTGTAGCAGATAAGTGCTGTGCTAGTTAAGGTGCATTTTGACTGTTGTCAAACTGCTTTCATCCTTTCCCATCTAAATCCCTGAGCTAATTTTGTTTAATGGAAAACGCTAAGCAGTTAATCTTAAACTGTCTGTTAGCCCTCCTCAGACTCAAGAATGATTTGAACGAACATCAAACTGAAAACATCTAACCAGTGGTAAAGACAACACAACTCAATTTGTTCTATTCTCCACGTTAAGTAGATCCAAATTGCTCTGCAATAGATGACATACAGCAGTCCTAGGAAAGGGAATGATATTAATCATTCCAAGCTGTATTCTAAGCAAGAACCAGGGTTTCAATCAATACCAACTTGACCTGCCCACAGAACCAGCTTGTAAACAGGTTTGTCTCTCTAAAGAGTGTACAAAACCGACTTTATCAACCCCACGTATTCCTCGGGCTAACATTAAACAGTGGGAGATTCTTACTACTATAATTTTTTTTCCATTTCAATGTCTTAAATCCACATATGTCTAAGTATAATTAATTTAGTATTCACTCTGTAGCACGCTAAACTTTAAGAAATTATTGGGCTTGTACTTTATTTTCAGGTAGCTTAAATAAAATTTCATCCTTATCTTTGAGAATATTATCTCACTGAACTGTTCCAGCCAAGCAGATTCTCCATTAAGAAATGACTACTCTTTTTTTTTTTTCTAGACTTAAATTCTGTACGGCACTGAGGAGTATGATGGCACAGATGAAATAAGTGCATACCTTGAGAACTATTTATAAATGGGTCAATGTGTAGCTTACATATTCTACTACTGCACAGTTTCAGGTTTGGTTGTATGTGTTAAGCCAAAATTTTCTTATGTACATTCTGTTTGAAGAACACTGTCTGTGGCATTGAGAAAAACATAGTTTTGATTTAATGTAACACATAACCTTTTTCAAGACTTCGTTCTTTTTAAAAAGACTTCAGATTACAAAGCTAAAGGAAAAAAGCACAACACCAAGCTGAAAGCAACAATAACAATATGGAATTGAGAAGAATGCAGTGATAAGGGACTATTCAGTAAGAAGTTTCTAGCGGTGCCTGGATGGCTCAGTGGGTATGTGTCTGACTTTGGCTCAAGTCATGATCTTGACCTCTGCGAGTTTGAGCCATGTGTCTGTTGGGCTCTGTGCTGACAGCTCAGAGTCTGGGGCTTGCTTTGGTTTCTGTCTTCCTCTCCCCTCCCTCTGCCCCTCCCCTGCTCACCCTCTGTCTCTCTTTCTATTTCAAAAATACATTAACATTTTTTTTAAGTTTCTAGAAGGGGGAAATTTGCATCTGGGGTTTGAAGGTCATGTTCAACTTGGAAAGTACAAGGTGGGGTGGTAAATAGATATTCTAAGCCAGTCTTTATGAGTAAGGAAAGGCAAACAGAAATGTGTAAACTATAGAGATCTATACTGATAATAATGAATAAGGGCAGCTATTTATTGAATACTTTTTTTTTCCAAAATGCTTCCTAAGTGCTTTACAGCTCTGTTATCTCAATACCCTTATTGACTCTAAGGGACAGGTACTATCATCATTCTCATACCCATGACTAGGGCCTCTAGGCCAGAGAGGTCAGTCCAAACAGCCAGTGATTTATGGAGCCATGGTTTCAGACCAGCTGAATTTAACTGAGAGCTCATTCTATATTCCACAGTGTACTTTATATCCTTACTCTAATCAAATAGATTTTAGGTAATAGATATCATTTCTGAAAACCCCTTAAAATAATTATTTAATCTTACCCCAAACATTTATAAAACTAATAAATATACTTTTTAAAATGATTCTTAGAATACTTACTTTAGCACCTTTGTATGAAAAAAAATAATGATTGAGGGCCTGAATTCTGTTTTGTTCCAGACATTATCCTACACAGAAAAAGAAAAAAAAATGAGCATATACTTGCTGGATTTAATTCACTTATTAATCAAAGAGAATGCTATGCTTCTAATGTGAAAATAACATAGGGGGAACAGTGTTTTTGGAAAAAATGCCTGAGGAACTGATACTTGATATAACAAACAATTAGATGTCATTATGGTCTTCTTCAATAGGGACATAATATGATGAAAGTAAAACTATATATGTAAACCATAATAAATGTTTATATACATATATACTTAGTTTTTAATTAAATTACATATAGGTACATAGTTGGGGATAGGAATAGACTTTGAATTGTAGATCCATATAATTAAAAAAAACACTGATCTTTTCTAGCCATGCCAAAGGAAACAAACTTGAGGAGGTAGAAAGCAGGTGGAGAGTAACTCTTGATCCCAATAACTTGAATTGAGACTATCTTTGATTAGATAAAGGAAGAAAATTTCATTATTTGCTGGACAGAATCGTTTCAAAAGATTTAGAAAAATATCTAAACATATAAAGAGGAATGGACGAGTGATATACAAGTGCATATCATAAATCAAAAGATATTTATTTATTTATTTATGTATTTATTTATTTAAAAAATAATATTTATTTATTTATTTTTTTTTTGAAAGAGAGAGAGAGAGAGAGACAGGGTGTAAGCAGGGGAGGGGCAGAGAGAGAGGGAAGCACAGAATCTGAAGCAGGCTCCAGGCTCTGAGCTGTCAGCAGAGAGCCCAATGAGGGGCTTGAACTCTGAATTGCAAGACCATGACCTGAGCCAAAGTTGGCCGCCCAACTGACTGAGCTACCCAGGCACCCCAAAGGATACTTGGAAATTAATGGTGGATTCCTTGAAACCACAAAAGTCCTAGAAGAGAGCACAGGCAGTAATTTCTTTGATATCATACATAGAAACATTTTTCTAGATATGTCTCCTGAAGCAAGGAAAACAAAAACCAAAAATAAACTATTGGTACTACATTAAAATAATACCTAATGCAAAGCAAAAGAAACAATCAGCAAAACTAAAAGCTAACCTACTGGGATATCATATTTATAAATCTAACTAACAAATCTAACTAATCTGTTAAAGGGTTAGTATCCAAAATATATAAAGAACTTACACAACACAACACATACATAAAAATAACAAATAACCAATTTAAAAATGGGCAAAAGACATGAACAGACATTACTCCAAAGAAGACATACAGATGGCCAATAGACATGTAAAAAGATGCTCGACATCACTAATCATCAGCGAAATGCAAGTCAAAACCACAATGAGATATCACCTCACATTTCTCAGGATGGCTAAAATCAAAAACACAAAAAACAATTGTTGATGAGGATGTGGAAAAAAAAGAAATTTCACACACTGTTGATGGTAATGAGAACTGCTGCAGCCACTGTGAAAAAACAATGTGGAGGTTCGTCAAAGAATTAAAAATAGAATTACCATGCAATCCAGTAATGTACTATTGGGTGTTTACCAAAGAAACACTAATTTGAAGAAATATATGCACCCCTATGTCTATTGCAGAATTAATTACAATAACCAAGACATGGAAGCAATCCATGTGTCCATCAATAGATGAATGGATGAAAAGGATGTGGTATGTGTGTATCTGTTACTATGCTATTAAAAAAAAGAATGAAATGTTGCCATTTGCCACTACTTTGGATGGATCTTGAGGGTATAATACTAAGTGAAGTAAGTCAGTAAAAGAAAGAAAAATATATGAATTCAGTCATGTGGAAGTTAAGAAACAAAACAAAGAAAAAGAGACAAAACCGACCGAACAACAACAACAACAACAAAAAAACAAAAAAAACCCAGACTCCTTTAACATAGAGAACAAACTGATGGTTACCAGAGGGGAGGTGGGTGTGGGGGTGAGGTGAAACAGGTGATAAGGATTAAGAATACACTGATTATCATGATGTGCACTCAGTAATATATAGAACGGGTTAATCACTATATTATACACCTGACACCAATAAAGCACTCACCGTATGTTAACTATACTGGAATTAGAATAAAAAGTAAAAAATAATTTCAAAAATAAGTTAATAGTGGATTCCATAAGTTTAGACTCAGTTGTATAACACATAGCAATAGCAAAATAAAATAAAAAAGGCCCATAAAGAAAATGAAAGCGAAATACGTTGGCTCAAAAAGAATATAAACATTTTCTTGGGACAACAGCAGGAGAGATTCAGAGCAGAAGTTTGCTGCTTTCTGAACTTGACAAAATGTGGAGGCAGCTGAGAGTTCCTCTTCCAATAACTGTAAGAACAAAATATGCCCAAGCAAGAGAACACTAAAGACAAGCTCATAGGTTGGAAGGAGGACCAGCTTGGGATTTCTCTACTTGTAAAAGGAGCGCCTCACAATCTGCAAAGAAGAAGAAAAAGAAAGGGAAGGGAAGGAAAGGAAAGGAAAGGGGAAGAAAGAGAAAGAAAGAAAGAAAGAAGAAAGAAAGAGAGAAAGAAAGAAAGGAGAAAAAAGAGAAGAAAAGAAAAAAAGAAAAGAAAAGGAAAGGAAAGGAAACGAAAGGAAAGGAAAGGAAAGAAAGAAGAGAAAAGAGGCACCTGGCTGGCTCAGTTGGTTAAGCATCTGACTTCGGCTCAGGTCGTGATCCCATGGTTTGTGAGTTTGAGCTCGGTGTCAGGCTCTGTGCTGACAGCTCAGAGCCTAGAGCTGTTTCGGATTCTGTGTCTCCCTCTATCTCTGTGTTCCTCCTCTGATCATACTCTGTATCTCTCTGTCACTCAAAACTGAATAAACGTTAAAAAATTTTTTTAAAGAAGAGAAAGGAAAAAAAAATGTGTCTCGGAATGCTCAATTTTTGTATAAATACACAGCGTGTAACTTGTGGCTGAGATGAGTTACTAGCTTCTTGATGGTTAGACCTCTGATATTGTTTACAATATATCCCTGTTTTTATTCATTTGTTTTTTTATATTCCACATATAAGTGAAATTGTATGATATTTGTCTTTTCCTGTCTGACTTATTTCACTTAGCATAACTTCCTCTAGGTCCATCCATGTGGCAAATGGCAAACCCCTTTTTTTTACGGTTGAATAACATTCAATCGTATCATGACAGCAAATATTTTGCAAGTTTCAATTAAAGCAAACATTATAAACCAAGTATGAATTTATTCTCTTTAATAAATTAACTGATACTTTTACTATATTGAGTTTACTAACAATGGTTTGACCTAACACTATTATTTAAACAAGTTACCTGAATGTGGCTTGAGAAGCTAACACATTTTCCCCATGAATGTGGAAATATGTAGCATACGTCTCTATTCTAGGCCTAGGGAAAAGGGAATGATAATTTTCCTGATAACATTCAAAAAAACAATTTGCTTTTCCTGTAGGTTGAGAGGAGAGATTATCTGTTTTCAACCACAGCAGTCAGTCACCGTGCTTCCTAATTGGGTAGGCGGGGAAGAGAATACCCCTGGCAGTAATTCTGATGGAATTACTAACCCTTTCTAATGATTTCACAATGTATTTTTTTTTTCAGTTTCTTTTCTAGGAACCAAGATGCTTTTTAAAGCATAATTACTTACATTGCCTCTCCAGGGGGCTGTAGCCTTCTTAGAATAAAAATTCATTAATGATCAAATCAATGGATATATGTTTTGTTCCCTGAGATTCAGCTCGTTTGTCCATGAGTTATACTGTAGACCTAAAGTATTTGACTTTTTACGTTTTTTCTCCTTAAGATAGAGAAATTTGAAAAGACCGCATAGTTGACAGAGAAGATTCTGTGCTTTATCAATAGCTAGAGAAAACTTAAAGCTCAGCTTTGCAATTTATCATTTTGGTGGCAAGAGGGAAAGAGGATTAACTGTCTGAGCCTCAGATTTATCCTCTACAAAATGAAGACTATAATATTTGCCTTGCAAAGTAGATACGAATATTAACTAAAGCCATGTATTAAAACACTGTGCAGTGTCTGTGTACCAGTTATCCATTGCTATAATAATGTGCATTCTATATCTACTGAGCTCCAATGGCTTCTAACAATTAACATTTATATTTTCCCATAAGTCTCTGCATCTGCTGACAGGTTTTTCATTGGTGCCACACTCAACTGACCTCAGCTGGATTTCTTCATGGGTATGTGGTCACTTGGTAGGTCAAGGAAGGGATACCTGGGTTTCAGATGCCCTTAACTGAGGTGAACTGACTCTCCCCCATGTGGTCTCATTGTTCAATATCCCATCCTGCTTGCTACAGGTCTGCAAAGTGATGACGGTACTGGAGAGAGGGGTCTGGGGTTCAAGAATAAAAGTAGAAATGTATGTCTTTTGAGTCCTTAGGCTTGGAACTAGCACACAGCTCTTCCTGCTTCTTTCTACCAGCCAAATGAAGTTATAGGGGCCTCTCAGATCTAAGGTATGGAGAAATAGATTCCTCCTCTTAGGAGGGTGGTGGAGTCTATCAAAAGGAGCACAGATACAGATGGGGAAAATTCTGTGCACATTTGCAATCAATCTACTAAAATTTGGTCCAAAGGAAGCAAAACATAAACAGGATCATTCTATTCTCCATCTGTAAACACTGTGCATAAGTTAACTTCCAGATGCCCCTTAAAGTGCCATATCAGACATAAAAATGAATTAAGAATCCAGAATACTTATCTTTCTAAAGTGTAAGCATGATAATGTGATTTCCAGTAAATATTTTCAAAGATTAGCTTTCATCTGGTGCATAGACCATACATAGCTCATGGCTAGGCTACCTCTTCAGTCTTATCGCTCATGCCTCTCACCAGCCCCTTGTATGTAGCCACAGGACTTCTACACATACTTTGCTCTGTTCATTTCTCCTTGTCTGGCTGGTATCTTCACTCTCATGAACTTTCAGCTCAGGCATCCGCTGGTTTGATGTTCAGTTACCTCCTGTGCTTATGTCTTTCACAGCTTGGGATTTCTCTGTCAGCCTCCTCTACTGGATCACAATTTTTCACCTTTATTTCTGTTACCCCAGTGCCTGGAACATACAAGGGCTTAATACATGTTTGATGAAGGAAAGCTTGTCTTTCACAAAATAATCCTGTGTAGTGAATGGCTTGCCATATATGTACTCTCAATGTCTAACCGAGGAGGGCAGGGCACTGTACTAAAGGCAGAGATATAATGACAGAAGGAGCAGATTCTATTGCCAAGAGGATTGCTATTTTAGGGGAGGAAAAAAATAGATCTAGAGAGAATACTATGAAGTAGAGTAAAACCTTAGTTTATGAGAGTAATTCATTCCAGAAACATGCTTGTAATCCAAAGCACTCGCATAGCAAAGCAAATTTCAAGAACCATTTGCCCAGTTGTGATCATGTGACGTTCAGCATCATGTACTACTTGTATTGCAAGACATCACTCATTTATCAAGTTAAAATTTATTGGAAATTTTAACTCTCAGAACAAGTTACTCACAATCCAAGGTTTTGCTATACTAGTTTTCCACAAGGGTGTCAAGTTTGGAAGTGTGCAAATAAAGGGCAGCCCCATTTAAAATGGAGTCAGAGGCCACAAGGGGGAGCCCGCAGCAATACCACTCCATCTCAATTACAGATCCCCGCAGGAAGGATCATCAATTACAGACCTCAACAGGAAGAGATGCACCTTGTAAGTCCATACTGCTTTCCTACTTCAACAGGAGGAAGGACAGTTTCCTTCCTTGCCCAGCAATTCAATGAGAAATGGTTACCACCATGAACCCTCACTTTCCTCCAATGGGCTTTCATTTGAAACAACCCTTCTCCTTTTTCTCTATAAAGTAACATTCCTTTCCTTTGCTTATTGGACTTGCCTATGGTTTTTGCTATAGCTTGTTTGTCCCCAACTGCAATTCATTTACTGATAAACCCACTTTGTTGTTGAAATAACTGGCCGTTTTATTTTTAAGGTTTAAGGTTTATGTTTTAAGGTTTTGAAAACTCAAAGTCAGGCAATACTTAATTTCAAATACCTGCAATATGCCTAGTATTTAGTTATGTTTTAGAGACTATATTCTTATCATCTCAAGGAATGCTCGAGAGCCCAGTTGGTGAGGTAGATTTGTAAACTGATCATTTCACCACTATATGCTAAGTGTAAGAGCAAAGAAAGAGTCTGTGTAAAATAAAGGAAAGGCACAGGATCAGGATTGGAGAGTTAGAGGAGTATTCCTAGGGAAGGAATTCCTCCACTAACGCTTAAAAAGTGAATAGTTTTATCAAAAGGCGATGAAGAATTTTATAGGCAAGATAAGAACCCCATTTCAGGTGAAACTGTATGTTGTTTTGGGCAAATATTTTATAACTGACTACAATTACTTTAAGTCCTCAGAAGTGAAAATGGATTACTCACCTATAAATCTATCTAGAATCTGTTATTTTTAACATTGGTGGTAACACCCACAAAAGGTGTTGTGGGAATTGTAGGGGAGAGTACACTATTGCAGTTTTCACAATGATTAGGAAGAAATGGTGGCATGGGTCATCCTACAATGCCCAGGACTGTATTAAACAAAGAAGTATTGTTCCACACCCAACATGGCTTTCAAATCCTTACCACATGATCATGAGGATGAAACACACAAACACATTCACCTATTACCTGAGTCTAGACTATAGACTGTTTCTATAGATCAGCATAAAGTGTTTCTTGAGGATTTTATCTATTTTGGAAGTTGTTTAATTTACAATAAATAAATGTGTTCAACTACAAAACAAATAAAGGAAAATAATACCTGTGTCACTCAGAGCTTTACCAAGGACTGTTCAAATCCCACACAATCATGTCAGTAAGAGCACTGCTAATTATGTGATTTGAGTTGTAACAACTCACCTGTGACGGTCTTCGCTGGAAATTGTTGCATTAATGACTACTTTACATATAGGTGCAAACCTCCAGTCGCTTAATTAGGTTTTCAAAGTAGTCACACTTACTCATTTACATATTGAAATAGGTCTTAATTTGTTATAACTTCCCACTCATATTTCTTTTATATTAAAATGAGGGCATTATTTTGATTGTTTAAATTATGATGTGGGTAAGTTATATTACCCATGAATAGCTTCTTCAACAAGTGAGTGTTGATTTTTGTGAAAAAGGGACACAGCTTTGATAAGATTAAAAGCCATCCATAGTTGAAGATAAAGATATGATTCATCTGTGTTTGCAAAGTGCAGAGATTCTGTTCTTGATGTGCATACACTAGCAAAGTGTAATTGGCCCTGAAATTACAAACAAACTGTATCAGGAGGGAAAAAGAGATATACTAGTGAATGGTTTGAGAGTTAAAATCCTCTCTTCAGTTACCTGTGCTATCCATGGATCTAATGTGATTGGGATTAAGAAAATCACAGTGGGAGACTTGATAAGGCACTCCCTCCCTCCCTTCACCACAGATAATTTTCAGGTACATTTGGATCAGCTGGTAATTTGGCTTCTGATAACGATGCCTAGTTACAAATATCTTTGAAAAGAATAAAAGTCTCTAACTTGATTTTTCTTAAAGTGTGGTCCTGAGACCAGCAGCTTTGATATCACATGGGAACTTGTTAGAAATGCAAGATACCTGGACCCATCACAGAATTACTGATTCTGGGGGCTTTTCAAAGAAATCTGTGTTTTTAACAGTCTTCCAGGCCACTCTGGTGTTGTGCTCTAAGGTTTGAGAAACTTTGTGCTAGCTTTTAAATTCTGAGTATGAAATTTAGCATGATGGAAATATGTTGCTTCACCCTGTTACCTAGAACTCCTGTCTTCCAGAGGGCAACACAGTCATTGCCAATTTCTAGGTAGCTACATGGAGAGACATGTGGAGGTTCCTGAGTCTCCTGTATACCAGTCCAGGTGTATTGGCCAAAACAGTAATTTTTTTTTTTTTTTTTACTAAAACACTCACTGTGCTGCCTAGTTACCTTGGAATATGACAATGTACAGGAGAGATCTAAATGAACTTACCTTCGCTAAAACTAAAATACATTTTTTTCCCAATTTGAATTATTTAAAAAAAATTTATTTAAGTATAGTTGACACTCAATGTTATTTAGTTTCAGGTATAAAACATGATGATTTTACCTTCTCCAAACCTTATGCTATGCTCACCACAAGTGTGTATACGATTTGTGACTATACAATGCTATTAAAATATCATTGACTATATTCCCTATGCTGTTTTCCTTTTTATTCCCATAACTTATTAATTACCTAACTGGAAACTTGTACCTCCTACTCCCATTGACCCATTTGGCCCATTGCTTCACTCCTACCCCTTGGGCAACCATCAGTTTGTTCTCTGTATTGATTGGTCTGATTCTGCGTTTTATTTGTTTGCTCATTGGTTTTGTTTTTTAGATTCCACATGGGAGTGAAATCATATAGAATTTTTCTTTCTCAGCCTGATTTATTTCACTTAGCTTAATACCCTGTAGGTCTATCCATGTCATCACAAATGACAAGATCTCACCTTTTTTTATGGTTGTGTAATATTCCTGTGTATGTGTTTGTGTGTGTGTGTGTTTATGTACATCTTCCTTATCCATTCACCTATAAATGGAAACTTAGGTTGTGTCCATATCTTGACTATAGTAAGTGCTGCAATAAACCAGGGGGTATGTATATATCTTTTTGAATTAGTGCTGTCATTTCTTTGGGTAAATACTCAGTAGTGGAATTATTGGTTCAGTTGGTATTTCTGCTATTAAGTTTTTGAGCAACCTCCTTACTGGTTTCCACAGTGGCTGTAAAAATATATATTTCCAACAATATTGCAGGAATGTTCTTTTTTCCCCCACATCCTCAGCTACACTTGTTATTTTCTTGTCTTTCTGATAATAGCCATATTGACAGGTATAAGGTGAGATCCCACTGTGGTTTGGATTTGCATTTCCCTGATGATTAGTGATGTTGAGCATATTTACATGTGTCTGTTGGCCATCCAAATATCTTCTTTGGAAAATATTTATTTAGCTTCTCTGTCCAGTTTTTAACTGGATTATTTGGGTTTTTTTTTTGATATTGTATAAGTTCTTTATATATTTTGGATGGGTGAGTGGTCTATGGCACCCGATTCAAGCTCCTGCTTTAATTTGGATTATTGCATTTTAATTAAAGGAAGTTGATTGGACCACATAGTATACAAGATGCCCTCTAGAAATAAAAATGGTATTAGTACTAAAAGCACTGCTAATTATGAATTTTAAAATTAGACAACCACACATAAATATGATCATATGGAAATAGAGCATCCTGAAATCATATTAGGACATAGCTGTGTTAACAAGAACATGCACTTCTCAAAATATGTCTGAAATTTAATAATAACAGAACAAACAAGTTAAACACACAATAAAGAGGCAAACGATGTGGCATCTATAAGAGCCAACCAATTAAATGATTTCATTTTGAACAATGTGATTCTGTATGAATGTTATACACATGATTAGATAGCAATCATTTTTCCATAAGGTATTTATGGATGTTACACACAGGCATAGACTCATGATTTTGCTTGTTAAAATGACCAAATGGAATCATTGTTTGTAAACTAGGCAGGTGCTCAGTGGTGAATAGCAAACAGTATGTAACTTAACCCTGATTTATGAATAAGGATTTGTAATGAGTAGATGTTGAGCCCCAAGAGCACATCAGAATTGGGTCATGGGGAACTTCATACATAAATGAAGTATGAGATTCTGGGGACACTGTTCATTGGCATCAACTGAGAAGATGATTCATTTAGACAGTAATATAACTTTAATTGTTTTATCTAAAATAAGTCATTGCAAAAATGCTTACTCCTGAATATATAATTTTAAATATTCTATAATGACAAAATTGTACATATAGGAAAATACCTTTTACAATTGTTTATATACATTATACACATCTGGGGCCACTCAGAGGAGCAAAAATATCATCATTCGAATCTAACAAATTAATTCACTTTCATAATAGAGATCTAAATATCAAAAAGAAGGTACAAATATATTCAGCATATGGACACATGTAAAACATTTTTGTTAATACTTATTCCTAAAATATTATATTTTGAGAAAAAATATTCTAATATTTCTGCTAAATGGTAATATTTGGAATGTATTTGGATTAAAGAAACAACTGAGCACATTCCATACTGAGTAGCCAGTGGTGTGAATACGTCTAACTATATTTGGCATTTCATTTCATTATTTTATTGATGTTTAATCTTATTTATTTCATACTTTTAGAAACTCTCATTGTTGACTGGACCTAGAAGGAGAAGCTCTCAGAAATGACAGCCTTTGTCTCTTGGCAATCTGTTCCTGCCTTTTTTTTTTTTTTTTTTGGCCTCCTTCATTCTCTTGACAAAAGTTTAGCATATTCTGTAGCTTCTTCCTTATTTTTCTTAGTAGGCTGTTTTGTTTGTTTGTTTTTTTTTTCAGAGCAATGCAATAACATTTTTGTCGGAGGACACGTGAAATAATAAGACGTTGAAACTTGGTTCTAGGTTCTTATCTTCTTTTGTTGGTGGCTTTCTCACAACAGACTGGTGGACATCAGGTTTAGAGAGATCGAAAAGTTTGCAGATTTGCCTAGCTCTTTTAGGCCCCAGACGAGGCACAGTAGTATCAGTGAATCCAGAAATACCCTTCTCCTCTTTTTTTTTTTTTACCAATGACCAAGTTGATAAGGCTGAGATTGCCATCCACAATGCAACCCTGGATAGATTTTCCATTTTATTTCTCCAGTCCTCCTTGCTCTGTACCAGGAATGCCTCTTACTAAGCAACAGGTGGACATGGCCATGAGTCGAGACACACTTCATGGGGAAGCCTTGTTCATCACTGCCACCAGAGATATGGGCCACATAAACTATTCCATTCTTCACTCAGAACATCAGCAGCAATTTCTGTGGCTGTATGCTTCTCATAAAAGCTATAATGTTTGGGGAGCCTGGGTGGCTTTGTTGGTTGAGCATCTGACTTTGGCTCAAGTCATGATCTCTCGGTTTACAAGTTCGAGCCCCGCATCAGGATCTCTGCTGACAGCTCAGAGCCTGGAACCTGCTTCAGATTCTGTGTCTCCCTATCTCTCTGCCTCTCTCTCTCTCCTGCTCACGCTCTGTCTCTTTTTATCAAGAATAAATAAAAACATTAAATCTTTTTTAAAAAAGGTATAAAGTTTTCATTCATCATCCACTTCAATGAGTTTCTGGCAGCCAGTAGCTGGGAAAGAGATGTTCAGCTTCAACCTTAAGCAGACTATCACCCACCAGTTACCACAAAAAAGAGCTGTATTTGGCACTTTATTTGATTATTTTTAAAACGTTTATTTATTTTGAGAAAGAGTGAGCAGGAGAGGGGCAGAGAAAAAAGGAGAGAGAGAATCCTAAGCAGGGTCTGCTCTGTCAGCTCAGAGCCTCATGTGGATCTTGAACCCATGAACCTTGAGATCATGACCTGAGCCCAAATCAAGAGTTGGACGCTTAACCAATGGAACCACCCAGGCACACCTTGGCATTTTAGATTTAAGGTCCTCAGACTGAGGTTACCACCCTTCCATTGTGTATTAAATTCATTCAACAAACACTTGTTGAATGTCTAATTTGTCCTTTTCACTAAGGATATCCTTAAGAACTTAAAAAATAATAGAATAGGGTGCCTGGGTAGCCTGAAGCACCCAACTTAAGCTCAAGTCATGATCTCAGGGTTCGTGAGTTCAAGCCCTGGATTGGGCTCTGCTGACAGCTCAGCACAGGGTGCCTCAGCATGGAGTCTGCTTGAGATTCTTTCTCTCCCCCTCTCTCTCTCTCTCTGCCTTTCCTCAGCTTGTGCACAAGCTCCCTTTTCTCTCTCAAACCAAAATCAAATAAATAAATAAATAAATAAATAAATAAATAAATAAATTTAAGTTTGAAGTCTGTATTAAAATCGATAGATTTATAGATTATTTTGTAACTATATTGATATACTAAACTCTACTAAAATGACATAAACCTGTAAATAACAGAAAGTAGCACAAACGATAAATTGATGAAGAAAATTACCGATAATCACATAAGCTAATCAATCAGAGGTTTCCATTTGCACATTTTGCCTGATAGTCTTTAAATACATTTTTGTGGTGAGGTGCCTGGGTGGCTCAGTCAGTTAAGCAGTCAACTTTGGCTCAGATCATGATATCACCGTTCGTGAGTTCAAGCCCTGTGTAGGGCTCTGTGCTGACAGCGTGGAGCCTGGAGCCTGCTTTGGGTTCTGTGTCTCCCTCTCTCTCTGCCCCTCCCCAGCTCGTGCTCTGTCTCTGTCTCTTAAAAAAATGAAAACATTAAAAAAAATAAAAAAAAAAACATTCTTATGAATCTTTATCTATCTCAATTTGAATTATAATTACTGATAGAGTTTTATTTTCCATCCATTGCAACATAATAGGATGAAATTTAACAAACTAGTATATGCATTCCCTTATTTCTGAAATTACATGTAGCCAAACACAGGTACATATACACTTTACATGGTTGTTTTAAAAAATGAAATCAAAACTCATATGTTTGTCTACTACCTGAATTTCTTATATGATAATGTAAAACAGGACAACAATTATAGATCCAATTCATTGTTTTTAATATGTATGTAATTTTCATTTGGTATATATTATATATGTAATTAAAACTACATGTGTACACATTTATTTTGTGTATATGTTATTTATATGTGTGTGTATTAAACTACGTGGTTTTAATTGCTTATCTAGGTATGTATTGCACCTTACCTGAACGTGTAAGATCTGTGAGTGCCAACAGCCCCCATATATATATATATATATATATATATATATATATATATATATTTCTATACCTGTGTTCAGACATAATGGATCATTCCAGTGGACTATCCAATTTGCTCTTTTGCTCATTTGCTAATCACTGAATGGCACCAATTGTTTTTATCCAGTTAAGGCTGAAAAATAGAAACTCAATTTACTTCTGTCCGGATGCCACCAACTTCATTTTTTTGGTAAGAGGCTTTTCTGGACTTTTTTTCTGAGGAAATTAATAGATTGATTACTGAGAATAAATTGTTGTGAGTATGTTTCTGATGTGCAAATATCCTCTATTGTCAAACACTTTTGTGATAGGACAGCTTCTTGCATTCAACCAGGTGACCAATATCCCTCAGTAAAGAAATGCCACAAAGAATTAAATATGGCCCTTTGTAGCAACGTGGATGGAACTGGAGAGTGTGATGCTAAGTGAAATAAGCCATACAGAGAAAGACAGATACCATATGGTTTCACTCTTATGTGGATCCTGAGAAACTTAACAGAAACCCATGGGGGAGGGGAAGGAAAAAAAAAAAAAAGAGGTTAGAATGGGAGAGAGCCAAAGCATAAGAGACTCTTAAAAACTGAGAACAACCTGAGGGTTAATGGGGGGTGGGAGGGAGGGGAGGGTGGGTGATGGGTATTGAGGAGGTGCACCTTCTGGGATGAGCACTGGGTGTTGTATGGAAACCAATTTGACAATAAATTTCATATATTAAAAAAAAAGAAAGAAATGCCACTGAGGGAGGGAGCAAAATTGAGTTACTGGTGAAAAGAGACAGGAAAAAAATAATTTAAAAATTATTTTGTAACTTTAAATATTAGTCTTATAAAATAATGTATTTACAATTTATGTCATATGTATATGTGTGCATATGTATGGATGTGTGTGGCATTGTCTTCTGAATATTTTATAATTTCTTATCATTTTTGAAAAAATGTAACTGATGCTTGTTTTCATTCAGATCGTCTGGGTCCCGTTTTAGCTCTTGTGATCGATATATGCTCTTCAATGTTATTTGATAGGTTCAATGAAAGTATATGAGTATTTGAATTTAAACATTATTTTACTACTCTTATGCAAGACATTCGATTAAGCCTTGTATTTGAAATTCACTTTCTTTCTTCATTATTAATGAACTGCTATCCACTTTTCAAAAATGTTGTATTTCTCAAGGAATTTTCAGACTATTTTATCAGAGCCTAAAACTATTACTCTTTCCTTTTCAAGAAATATGTTGCACCTTTTTAATTCAGAACGTTGTACTTTTCAATCTTTGTGTTTTGTGGAACTGTATTCCAGGCCAATATTTCCTCTAGCCACATAGCTGCCCTTGTAGGTCAGTTGAGAGCAATTTAATCATTTCACCCGAGGTAAAGCATTTGTTTTGTTTATTTAACACTGTAGAAGCAAAAGCTTCCTCAGCCCATTCAAGAGGGGACTCAGCTTATCAAAAAGCACGATCTTTATAAAGCTTTTCTAAAATGAGATTAGCACTGATTATTTTGTCCAAGTAGAAGTTTTACATAAGCTTATTTATTAAAGAAGAGAAATGGATATTGAGAATAAGCACTAAATGCAGTTATTAACTTAGCTGCTGCCAATTGCTATCTGGAAAAAAGATCTAAAAGGTTATATTTTTTCTTATCAACAGCTAATAATACATTTTTCTGGGAATAATAGATAAAAGCTCTAACTTTGATTATATATGTAGGAGTTTTTGCTACAATAATCTTGTTATTTTACTTAAGCTTCTCTTAAGTAAACTTAAATGTTGATTTGCTGATCATATGTGTATTAAAATTTGTCAAATTCTCAAAATAAACTGGAAAAATGTGGAATTGGAAAACTGCATAGATTATGGGGATAGTGTGAGGGGGCTGAAATGGTTGAAGAGTAGTGTAAGAACTATTTCAAAGGGAAATTAAACTTTGAAGTGAATTTAGAAGAAGGAATCAGCCGAGTGTAAGAATGGGGGAGCATAGAGGTCATTGCATGAACAAATGCACAAATCCAACAAGAGCTTAGATAAGATAAATAACACAAGGTATCAGTTGTGTTCTGTCTGGAGTTCAAAAGGTATTGGGAGCCTTGTATGACAGGCTTAAACTTTACTACTCATGAGTAGTAGTAGCCTTCTAAGTTTAATTGCAATTTGATATGGATAGAGCACCTTAAATGAGATTTATATGCTCGTAACTGCATCCAGACAAAGTTCTGATTCAGGTCAATGATGTTGAAAGCAACAAAAGCAAATTATTTCCCCTGAAATCTTTGTAGTGAAATTCTAAGTCCTTTGTAACCTGGAAAACCTCTCAAAATGACCTGCCGGATGCTACTGGTGACAAGTATATTTCTCAGAGTAGACTCCCATTTGCCGGTTTCAAAGATTTAGCAACATAGTCAGATGTCAAAATACATCCCTTCTACATCTTTCTCCCTGTTATTTTCATAATCAGAAATCCCCAGAACAAGAAGCAGATGATCTTACTTGTCTAATTCTGGAAATCAGAAGCAGGAGGTATAAGAGATATTCCAATAGTGATTGCACATGTATTTACGATGACACAAAGTCAAAATAAAAAATCATTCTAAATATTCTTCTGCTACCCCACAGTCACTGCTCTCTTCCAGATAGTATCATCTCCTCTGAATCACTGTAGGGCCTACCACACAGGTCCCCCGGCCTCAGTCTTCTCTTCCACCATGTACTTGAAGAACATGGGTGGCATCTCCCATATGGAGCTTGAATAGTTATCTGTCCAAAATGCAGATGTGCTCATTTCCTCCCTTCTCAAATGCCTCAGATCTCCCCAGATTTTGGAAGATTAAGCCCAGCCTTTTTATCATGGCGTACAAAGCCCTCCATGAGCCACCCCCTCAGCTACCTTTCCAAACTTACCAGCAGCGAGTATTAGGCCATAAAAGTTTCATGTAACATTTATTTCTCCTTTTCTTATCTTTGAACCTTAAATCTGTATTTTCATATGAGAAGTGGGTTTAAAAGATCCTAGACTACACTACAAATTACAGTCTAATTTTTATACAGAGGGAGGGGCTCCAAAAATGCTTCTAGATAGCAGACTTTAGGGTGCAAATCAACTCTGCTTGTCATAAAGACTTGGAGGCAGATGCTTATTACACAGGGAAACGTTTCAAAAGAGGAGTAAGAGAAATCACTAGGGAACAGATGACTTTACCTTAACTGTGCTGAATAGAGAGAAAAAAAAGTCAATGGATTTTAGACTCTCAACCCCCCATTCACAAGAACACCCCTCCTGCCTTAATGAACTGTGACAGGAGAATCCAGAAGTATATCTTCAGCATTATTGCTTCCTGGAAAATGGATAACGAGTTTCCTATAAAACTGTAAGGAGAATAAAACATAAAGATACCTAACCTTTTTTTTATTGATAAATGTAAGTCTGTTATAAAACATACTATTTCTTCTTTCATTAACATGTAGGTTTTTGTTAACAACTGTAATTACACACGCTTTAAATATGCTGGCTTATATTGATTTTTGTATATCTTTGCACAAGGTGAGATTTACACTGTATGATAAGCCTGATTTATATATATATAAATATATATATGTATTATATATATAATATATGTATTATATATATATGTATTACATATATAAATATATGTATTACATATATAAATATATGTTATATATATATATATATATATATATATATATATGTTTTCCTGAGATGAGTTATGGTAACTTACTATTGAATGAAAACTACACACCATAGGATTTCTCTGAAGCCAGTAGTTCTCAATGTTGGCTATACACCCAGATCCATGTGGTGCTATCAAAATATTTGATGTTCAGACTGAGTTGTTGGATATTCTACAACAGAAAGGTTGGGTTGGACCTGGGATATCTGTATATTTTCCTCAGATTTCACAGGCAATGGCTTATTGGTGTGACCATGTTTCTCTGAATATTCATGATTTAAGTAAATAGAGACGAAAAGATGAACATCAAAAAGTTGTTTGAAATCATTTACATCTTTAAAAATTTAATAACTAATAAGTTTCATCTCTTCTCTTGTTTGAGATAAACTTTATGAAATTCTTTCTTATTACTGAAATATCTATTATGGCTTAATGCCAAACTTACAGTCAGGTTTAGTAAGTAATATTGGCTTGCTATGTGATGCTGAGTTAGGTAGATGAATGGATGGATAAAGGATGGATAATGGATGTATTGGTAAGCACATAGATATACCCTATATGGATGCACAGATAAAGCATTGGAGGTATGTAGTGAATGGAAGACAAAGGATTAATGGAGGGGGGATGGCAAGTAGATGGGTTGGTAATTGGAAACACTAGTGAAGCAATGGATGAATAAATGAGCGAATAAAGGATAATTAAAGGATGAGGAACAATAAAATTTCTAGAGTCTCCTTGCAATGTTTAACATACTAAACTTCCAGGTTAAACCCCAAAAAAATTTGTTTTTCATGTTTAGTAAAACAAATTCAATTTGAAGGAGTCTATTTGTTAATTTTCTGGTTGTGAATTCCATATCACGATACAGAAACAAATTAAGTGCTGTGAGGATGGCAGTAGATAAAACTGATGTGAGTAACTGTGAAGATTAGCTGGATGAATATTTTGCCCTAGATGAGAGCTCAAATTTGATGTATGCAAACTCTTTGTTAGAAAAGAGCGATGCCAGATGAAGTAGGTCAGCGGAAAAGACAAACAACCTTTTCAGAAGTCCGTGGGGAAGCAATAAGGCTAAGAAATGGGGTTATAATGATAAAGAATTTTTACTGAAGCCAAAATCACTGATCTAAACTCACGAAGATTATTCTAAGGGCAAACAGAACGGTTTATTGTGTGTCAATCTTCTAGTCATGTAGGAGCAAACAGAATGTGATCACGCTTTGCAGAGAGTGGTGTAAACTCTCGTTATGAAGGATGTGTATTTTAAGTTCATATGCAATAACTAGCTGAAAGGCCTTTATCAAAAATAAAGACTATATTCAGACCCTATAAAGCAAAGATGTTTACTCTAAAATTCATTATTAAGCATTTAAAATGTAAATTTAAAGTAAACAAGTAAATGAAAGACTATTTTTTCTGCTGAATCTCACATTGTATGTCTAATTTTATTGGTTTTTTTTTCTAATTTTTAAGTGGCTTATTTTATTTATTTTTGAAGAAACACAGTTTATTGAAACATACCTTAGTAAAGTATGATTTATATACAAAATACAAAAGTGCGTAGATTTGAGAGGACAGCTTTATGCTTGGCAAATATCTAAATCCATATAAGCACTAATGCAACCAGATTATGGAACATTTCGATCACCTCAGAGACATTCTTCTGATTCTAAAACTATAGATTATCTTGCCTGTTCTAGAATATTCATATGAATAAATTTATTCAGAACAAATTACTTTGGATTTAACTTGTTTCATTCAGCATAATATTTCTGAGATCCATTCATTTTGTTGTGGGTTTAAGTAGGTCATTGTTACAATTATGAAGTATTATTCCACTGCATAAGAAGGTCACAGTATAGGTTTCCATTCACTTTCTCGCATTTTTCATCATTTAATTTAATTTAACTTAATTTAAAATTTAATTTTTACTTTATTTCATCACGATAAGTATACTCTTTAATCCTCATCCCCTATTTCACCCATTTTCCCACCCACCTCCCTTCTGGTAACCATCAGTATGTTCTCTGTAGTTAAGAGTCTGTTTCTTGGTTTGCCTCTTTTTTTCCCTTTGCTCACTCTTTTTGTTTCTTAAATTCCACATATGAATGAAATCATATGGTATTTATCTTTCTCTAAGTGGCTTATTTCACTTAGCATTATACTTTCCAGCTCCATCCATGTTGCTGTAAATGGCAAGATTTCATTCTTTTCTAGGGATGAATAATAGTCATATATATATTATATATGCATATATAATATATATAATGGATATATATGTATATATACTATATATAATGGATATATATATCCATATATATATCCATATATATATCCATTTATAATATATATCCATTCATCTATCGATGGATACTTGTGCTGCTTCCATAGTTTGGTTATTGTAAATAATGCTGCTATCAACATAGGAGTACATATATCCCTTCAAATTAGTGGGTTTCTTTGGGTAAATGTTTTTAAGAGTTCAAACAATTTTGAAAAATGTTTTGCATTGGTAAAATATTTTATGCTTATCATAAACTTATAGGATCTAACTTGATCTGACTCCTCACTATTAGCACTACCCATCAGACTGGTAGAACAGCATTGTCATTCCTTCTCTGTGGGAGAGAAGTGATAAACACATTGAGAACTATTATCATTTTCAGACCTATGTGCTTGGAGATGGAACCAGGACTAGACCCAGGCCTTTGCACTCTTCCTCAAAATCAGTTTTTAGAATAATAGTGTAATTTCTTCATCTTGATATTTCCTTATGCACTTAGTAAATGGGCTCTATTAAATAAATTTTTAACTCCATTTAATTAATAAATATTTATTTTAATGAATTAATTTTTGGAATATGTATATCAGGATTCAGGAGTCGTAAGCCAGATTCCACAACTTCTCCCTCCCAGCTTACACACTGAAGAAATTTGTTCTTGGTCATATGTGCACATATCCTTTTTTGAATAAATAATTCTTGATTGCTACTGGTTCCATGAATCTTCTTTTAATCTTAACATTTATGTTGAGGTATACTTGAAAATACAAGTATAACATACGCATCATTAACAAATATATTTTGGAAGTTATCTGTTAAATGATTAAAAGGTAACCCCAAAACTAAAAGGATAAATGGAGAAATCCACAAACACAGTAACAAATTTTTAACACACAAATCTTGGTAACTGGTGATGTAACAAGTTCATAGAATAAATAGAATAAAAATCAAGAGAGATCCAAAAAATTTCAACAATATTACAGAAAATGACTCCAAGAATTGAGGAGAGCTTTACATCTGGGAAACAAGATACCTAGATGTCAAATAAATTGGTAGCAGTCTGATTACAAAAAAAAAAGAGAGAGACCATATATCTTTAATACTAATATTAATATTAATATTATTATTATATTTATTGCTTATTGAACACTGACTCAATTCCAATGAAGTGTTTTGATAGCAATTTTTAGTATAGGATCTAAAACCTTACAGTTACCTGCCATAGCATATTACAGTGTAACTATCATACTCATTTAATTGAATATATATGGAGGTCCTTCTATATTCTAAATGTTTATGACACATCAGACAACAAAGAAGACATGATTCCTCACTTGATCTAGCTTATATTAGAGAGAGTGGAGACAGGCATTGATTAGTAAACAAATAAATAAATCTCAATAAACATAATTATATAGTAAATCAAAGAGTTAAATGTTACATTTAAAAAGGAAGAGGAATGATATTTAGGCAGTTTGGAGAGGGAACAAAGGAAGGGAAGGTTGCAGCATCCACAAGGTACCGATGAGGCCTCTTTGACAAAATAATACTATGGGCTAAAAGAGATGAAGTAGAGGGAAATGAAATTGAGGTTTAGATCATTAAGACTTGGGTTATGATTATGTTTTGTAATTTACTAGCCATAAAACTTCCTTAGACTCTACGAGTCTCATGGAGAAGGTGAAAATTGGAATATTCACTTATAATTTTTTTAATTAAAGTTTTAAATTGAAAGCTGTTTTAAAGGTAACAATATTTTTAATTGCTTGAAATATGACTTGCATAAAATAAACATTATGCATGTTTTTCTTAAAAAGCATATTGAATACACAATAGAGAATCCGTATGTAAGACATTGAACACAGTCTTATATAGAATTACATAAGACACTGAATACTAACATAAAATTCACAAGGTTTTCTAATCCCTCTCTACCAGGTGCCCCCATATTTTGGAGGCTCCAGATAAATTATAGGGTTTGTGTTCTACTTTGATCACTAGATTCCACATATGTTGCAGATTCAAGGGAAAATAAATAACAAATAATTAACATTGAGCAACAACACAGAAGAATGTATTAAAATCCCTAGAGTTAGTAAAAATGAATTCATATGAAAACAGTTTTGGAATGATGGGGAATTTGAAAGGCTAATATTTGGTAATTTAATTGCCTGCTAACTTTGTCTGAGACAATTCTTTTAGTTAAAGCAAACACTGTTTAAGTATTTAGGGGATGAGGTGCCTGGGTCGGTCAGTCAGTTAAGCATCTGACTCTTGATTTCAGCTCAGGTAATGATCTCTCCACCCAGGTCATGATCTCACTGTCATGAGTTTGAGTGCCTCATCAGGCTCTGCATTGACAGTACGGAGCCTGCTTGGGATTCTCTCTCTCTCTCTCTCTCTCTCTCTGTCCCTCCCCGGTGCTCTGTCTCTCTCTCTCTCAAAATAAAAAAAATAAATAAATGTAAAAAAAATAAAATTTAAGATATTGATTTAAAAAAATTAAAAAAAAAGGATTTGGCACATAAACATCAATGCAGCTATTAGGTTTGTTAGTGACATACTCAAAAATTGTCTCTGTTCAGGCTTCAAGTGGCAGGATTTGCTCAAATAGAAAGGACCATTACCTTCAATCATACTCAACTAGATTAAAGTGCCTATAGAATATATTCACAATTGACTTAGTAATTTTAACATCTATACAATTTTGTTATATATTTTATCTCTGGCTTCTCAGCACGATTCTTCATAGTATTAATAAACCACCCATCCCTGTGCTTTGTAGAAGGAAGTACAGCCATTTTCTGTCAGGTTAATTTCATGGTGAACCATAATAGTTCTAGAGAAGCATTCTTCATTCTGTTATGGGGTGAATTCAAGCTTTCCCAAGTTGCTAAACTAGGCTGACTACCCCTACTTATATGGACTGGGCTTTTGAAATGCAAATTGAGAAACAATAATTCTAGATTCTTCGGAAGAGAATGTAGAACTTTCTTTTAGTAGAATATGTAGTCGAGTATCAAGCATCAGCATCAGTCATCTATTTATTCATTAGTCATCTCTAATTATTACAGTTTAAATGGCTATTAAAACAGAAGCAGTGTTTATTGTGATGGAGAATAGTATCTAGTGAGAGTGATGAACAATAAAGACTAACACAGGTAGAGAGACAAATGAAAATTTGTGAAGACTGTTATTGAACTATATGTGCCAGTATAAACTTGAGAATGCTTCAAATATTGAAATGCTTCTGTAACACTTGGTAAATAGTCACTACCTAGGTTATCCTGACCCATTCCTCTGAATTGTCTTGAACTTACTATTATTCAGAAACTTAGTGGTTAATAACCCTTCCAACAGAGCATTCCAGGACTCAAGCATAAAAGTAGCACAGTTCTGTTGTTTGATGTCTGCTGCTATGTAATTTGCTGTATATATTATAATAATATACCTAGTAAAAATACTTGAAAGAAAAATATGACATACTAAAAAAAAACCCACAGTAATATGACAAAATTATAGTGGAGTGATCAGAGATGCACATCTTTGAGAAAATGGATTTAGAGCTAAAAGCCAAAGAATGAGTAAGAGTTAGGCAGTAAATATTTCTAATTGAGAAGCTAGTAAACATTTTTAAGTGTATAGTCTTTGGGGCAGAAGGAACATGGCCGTGCAAAGGTCCTGAGATGTGACGAAGCTTGGCATAGTCAGTCAAAAAAAGAAAACCAAAGTTTTTATTATAGATGGATATTACCTGGGGCAAGGCACAGCACAATGTGGCTGTGATCTTGACATTCCAGACTTAGCTTGGCTGCTCTGAAAATACAATATAAAATTCAATTATGAACATTTTCATAATTGATTGATGCCCAAAATGCTTGGTGTTGAATTTTTAATGTTTACTCAGCCATAAAAAAAAATAAAATAAAGAATGAAATCTTGCCATTTGCAACACCAGGGATGGAACTAGAGAGTATTATGCAAAGGGAAATAAGTCAGTCACAGAAATACAAATACCATATGATTTCACTCATATGTGGAATTTAAGGAACAAAATAAACATGCAAAGAAAAAAAGAGAGAGGGGGACACCAAAAAATGGACTCTTAACTGTAGAAAAGATTGCTACCAGAGAAGAGCTGGGGGGAGGTGGGTGAAATAAGTGATAGGGATTAAAAAGTGCACTTGCTGTGATGAGCACCGGGTGTTATGTGTAAGTGTTGAATCACTATATTGTACACTTGAAACTACTATTACACTGTATGTTAACTAACTGCACTTTAAATAAAAACTTAAAAAATACATTGTTACATTCTTAGTCCTAAAATTTAGTAGGGAAGACAATCACCACTTTGAAGCAGATTGAGTAGCTAAGAAGAGAACCACTGAAAAAATCAAAGTATCTTTTCTGACAATAAATTCTAATAGTAAAGGTGAAGTTCCAGATACATGAAATATAGCTTCAAAACGCATTTTGGTACACTGCTATAGGCAAGATAGAGGTTTATGTGAATATGAGACTATTTGAAAAACCTGCTTATTATAACCCTCATAGAGTCTGAGATTTTATCTTATTTTGTATTTTTCTTGTCTCTTCTCTAGCTAAATAAAGAATAATACTAAATAAAGGGGTGAAGAAAGGAAGAAAATAAAGAAGGGAGAAAAAGACACAAAACATTTCTTTTCTTGAATACCCTGAAAATTACAAATGCCATTAATTTAATAGGTTGTTATTAAAGATTTGTGAAAAATTGAATGAAAGAGGAGAATGTATATTATGAAGAAATTATATCTAAAACTTTTTGCTGTACTTTCCTCATGGGATTAGATACTCCAGAAAAGCTTCCATTCTTTGTGATTATACATATAACAGGACCATCATTTTTCATACACTCTGTGTGTGTGTATGTATGTGTGTGTGTGTGTGTGTGTGTGTGTGTATGTACATACTGTTTTAAAGAGAATAGACTTTAGGTAAGAAGGAATGATATGAAATAAGATTTAACAAATCTTTCTGCATTGTCATTTCTTTAAAATAGCTAAAAGTCAACTGAGGATTCATCAAAACTCCATTAATAAATAGAATTGCATATCATTATGCCATGGAAAATCTGTAAATATGTATTAAAGTTTACAATGTTAACAATTAGCTCATTTATTAGAAACAATAATTTTAACTTTAGAAATAACAGTAACTTTAGAAACAAAGTTATTACTTATTAATAAAGTCAATAAATAATAATAACTTTAAAAAGTTGAAATAAGGGGCGCCTGGGTGGCTCAGTCGGTTGAGTATCCGACTTCAGCTCAGGTCATGATCTCACAAGTCCGTGAGTTCGAGCCCTGCTCTGTGCTGACAGCTCAGAGCCTGGAGCCTGCTTCGGATTCTGTGTCTCCCCCTCTCTCTCTGTCCCTCCCCTGCTCATGCTCTGTCTCTCTCTGTCTCAGAAAAAAAAAAACAACATTAAAAAAAAGTTGAAATAAATAGCCATTGGTTAGGTAAATTTAAATCTGAGAATATTTTATTTCTGTACATGAGCTAGGAATGTTTACTACTTTGTAATGAACCCAAACACGCATAGACTCTTATAACTAGAAAAGACACTAACAGTAAACATAGTCCAAAGTACTTGCCTTCCAGATGAATTAACTGAAGTCACTAATTGAGTGTTTTAGATCCTGTAACAACTTAGTTCTGACCTGAGAAAACTAATCACTACTGGAATGGCTTTTGAAGAAATCCAATGTTGATCTACAGCATTACACTTATTTCTTTTCCTAATGCTTGATCATCTGAGAATCTTGTAAAAACCACAAATCCTCTCCAGAGAAAAATGTATCCGTATTTATACACACATAATATAATTATTCACCTTGTCTATCCATAGATATTTATTATTCAAATGAACGAGAAAGGGGGGCATAAGAGGTGTCTTCAATGTCTCAAATTAATCATCCACAAGGTATTTCAAATTAACCAACTGTACGACGGATGCCACAGAAAATTGGAGAACCTTCAAGGAAATATTAGAATGACAGATTTAAGCAACAATAGGTCCCTGTTGTATATATGAAGCAATCTCCTCCAAAATCCATTATCAAAGCTAGAGGTAGAGCAGTTCCCTCCATTCTCCCAAAATACATACCAAAAATAAATAAATAAATACATACATACATACATAAAAAACCAACACGTTCTCTTGAAAGAAAAAAAAAGGAAATTGATACAAAACATGAGAAAATAGTCATTATTTTAGATTTTTATAAGTCTAAACTGTTACATATATACATACCCCACTTCAATAATAATGTTCCCACTTACAGAAATTTGTATTACACATAATTCTTACATTTTAGGAAAATTCAATTTGTCTGCTCCTTCTCCCAAAGGAGACTTATATAACTTTAATCTATTAAAATGAAATTCATTTTTAGTAGCACATTAACCAGATGTTATGCCAAGCTATTTCTGTGTAATTTAGAAACTAAATCAGCTTCTTACACATATGTTAGTGATTCAAGGCCAACTCTCTCAATGTTAATCACAAGATATTATCATTGACAGGACCAGATGTTTCAGCAAAACCTGAGGTTAAAGTTAATCTTAATTTTAACGTGGTGTGTGTGTGTGTGTGTGTGTGTGTGTGTGTTCAGGGATTGTTGACTTTCAACCTCCTTAAAAAGATGGTAAAGTGACAAGCAGACATGATCTATAGATGTATGCCATAAATATCAAATATTTACCATAGGGTGTAGATCAGTGCTACTGAACAGAATGCATATGCTTAGTAAATACTTACAAGGAGCTGAATGGTATATAATAACAATTCACTCTTATTGTCATTCTTCCAACCACTAGTAAGTACTCCCATTTCATTAACTCATAAGTCTCATTAGATGAATAATCTTAAACACATTAAGATAGTCTGTCTGGTCTTCAATATTTTAAAAAGCTTATTATTCCCATTAAATTTCTTGAGCACATGCCCCTAGATATGTTCATATTTTATTAATTACATATTATATACATATACCCCTGTTGTGCTCAGAAACCAATTCTGGAGTCAGACTGTTTAGATTTGAATCATGCCTCTGTCATTTTCTAGATTTGTGACCTTAGGTAAGTTATTTTACCAGTAGGTACTACTGTCAACTTCATCCTAAGAGATGGGTAGTAATGCTAACTATTTTATTAAGTAAAACATGCATAAACACACTGAAATCCTTATTGTGAGGATTGAACTGTTAAATATATGTTAAGTGCGTACAATAAATGTGGGCATATATTAAACTCAATAAGTGAGAGATATTATTCATATATTATTATGGTTAATATGGTATATGATTACATTATAAACAAATTCCCAAAAACAGAAAAGAAATTACACACACACTACTCATGCACACATGATCTAGATGTTATTAAATTATTTGTTTTACTTATTTTTATAAATATATTATTTATATACAAGTATAAATCATTAAATATATTCTTATATGTAATGTGTGCATGAGTGTGTGTGTATATATATATGTATCTATATCTATATCTATATCTATATCTATATCTATATCTATATATCTATATATATACACATACAAAGAGAGAGAGAGAGAAGTAGGAGGAGGAAGAGGAGGAAAAGCAATTTCTTTCCACAACCCATCTTATGCACTTCTAGGGTGACTACAACCCAGTTTGGAGATCACTACTCAGAGCTCTTTTGTTGTTGTTGCTGTTGTTAACATTTATTTATTTTTGAGAGATAGAGAGAGACAGAGCATGAGTGGGTAAGGGGCAGAAAGGGAGGCACAGAATCCGAAGCAGGCTCCAGGCTCTGAACTGTCAGCACATAGCCTGACCCGGGGCTCGAACTCACAAACCGCAAGATCATGACCTAAGCTGAAGTTGGACGCTTAACCGACTGAGCCACCCAGGCACCCCCACTACTCACAGTTCTAATCATTATGTTGAAACACATTTGTGCTCTGTTATTGTTTCCAAAGTGACTGACAAGTTCATTTTTTTTTAAATAATAGTTAAAATAACAACTTCATGTATATAGAAGTCTCTCCTAGAATTTTCTGATCTTGGTTCACTTTTGCCAGATGCAAACCTGTTGCACATCCTGTTGTCTTTGCTTTGCTCTCAAGATCTCTTTCTCGTGCTGCGGTGACTAAAGTTCTTGAAGGTTGTGTCATCAAAGTTCCCCAAATTTTGGAAAAATTCTGTACTTTTTCATTAGGACGTTGGAGAGATGGTGTGTTTGTAAAAAAACAAATATTCCCTGGATCTGTTTTTAACTACGTGTTTGAAAAATCTGATCCACTTGACCTTCTGGATCTTGCCTGTTAGTACTACAGATCCAGCTGTCTCTCCAAGCAGGAGGCAGTGCCATAAGGAGTCTGCGGGTCTGAATATCTTGATTCTTAGTTTCTGTTGCGTCAGACTTCCCTACCAGGCTTTGTCGTCAGATAAATTAGAATTTGGGCAACATTCACAGATCCGTGCTTGCCCCTACATCCCCTTAGTTTAATTCAATAATTCAAGACTGATTTTTAGACATTTAAAATTGTCTATTTATACAAAATATTGACTGTGTGTCAGACACTGCTAGCTGTTAAGAATGTACCTCTGAGGGAACTGTGCTAGCCTCACATATCACAGAGTGCAGAACCAACTCTCCCTGGCTTTCATTGTTCATCGTCTAGTGTAAGAACACGTGACATGGAGGGTGCACAACGGCAAAAAAGAAAGTTCTGACTTTTCATGCCACTTTGCGTGTGTTGGGAGGTAAAACAAAATATTTCAGTGTTATCTTTGGTTTAAGAAAAGCCATGAATTTGGACTATATTATCTCGGTTTCTGGAATAGTTCATTTTCTTGAGTGGAATTATGGTCTTGATTTGTGAGAATTCTCTTTTACAGCCTACTGCTTGGAATAGTTTTGCTCCTTCTATGTCTCTGGTATCTTTTCTATTCCTTGATGATGAGGATTGTAGAACAGGCTATGTTTTACTTTATATTTGGCTTAGAAGAAGGTTGGAATTAAATTTACACCTCAACTATGCAAATTCCTTGAATATTATGACCTTACTACCAGAGCAATTTTCTCCCACCTTCCACTTGGACCCCTATAGCCACACCCCATCACACCCTATAATTTATGTTTTTTTCTGGATCTATTGTGCTTCTGTTTACATTTCAGATTTTATTTGTGTTTGAAGTTGGGTTGTATGATATTATAACTTATAAACATCAGAAAAATTCATACTGGAATTATGTAATTTTTTAGTTAACGTCATGTAAAATAAAACAAATCTAACAAAGGCTCTTGGCCTTCATACGTCTTCTGTTAGTTTAACACTCTGGAATCATGTTCTTTTATTATGTTTTATGACTTTAATGCAACAATAATGCAAGCAGATGATTCTTTTAGGAATAGGATCAAATCTATCACAACATGGGACATTAATCACCATGCCAGTAATTATCCTGACTTACTCTTTCTGTAATAATTCAACCCCCAAGATCCCTTAGCTAGTTTATATGAGGTTCACGGAGGCCCTCAGCAATTTAAATAGTGGAAATCCTGTGAGCTTATGGGTCTGTAGCTCTGGACACATTTGCAATGCCTGTTAGAATCTATTATCCCTGCCAGATCACAAACTTGCAAGATTGCTTCTTTTGACTCTTTTTATGATATATCGATAGCAAGCAAAAGAAATCTAGAAACCAAATTCATTTTTACTTATATATGATAAGTATATATACATAGTATACTGATACATATGTGTGTGTGTGTGTATATATATATATATATATATGTATCAGCTAATATTCAAAGTGCTTTATGAATACTGATTTATTATTTTATTATTTAATTTTTAAAAATAATTTATTGTCAAGTAGCTCACATACAGTGTAGTCCTGGCTTCAGGAGTAGATTCCTGTGATTCATCACTTACATACAACACCCAGTGCTCATCCCAACAAGTTCCTCCTCAGTGCCCATCACCCATTTTCCCTGACCCCTCAAACTCCCACCCCTATCAAACCACAGTTTGTTCTCTGTATTTAAGAGTCTCTTGTGGTTTGCCTCGCTCTCTGTTTGAAACTATTTTTTTTCTTTTCTTCCCCCATGGTCTTCTATTAAGTTTCTCAAGTTCCACGTATGAGTAAAAACATATGATAGCTGTCTCTCTCTGACTTACTTCACTTAGCATAATACCCTTCAATTTCATCCATGTTGTTGAAAATGGCAAGATTTCATTTTCAAATGGTAAGATTTCATTGCTTACTAGTTTAATTCTTTAAAAATTGTATGAGGAGGTTTCTGACATTATCCTCATTTTACAGAAGTGAGACTTGAGGCATAGAGAGGTTAGTAAGTTGCCCAAGTTACATAACCAGAAAGTGATAAGAGTCAGTATTTAAACTCCAGCTCTCTTATTCCAAGTTTCACCTCCTGCCAGCTCAGCTCGGCTATCTCTCTAGAAATAAGTAATTAGCATATTCAAAGAGAGAAAACGGGGAGAGTTGATTCTGTATAAGTAGTTTTGTACATTAATTGTGAAAAACTTCTAGAAGGCTGGATCTCAGCTTTACAATGGAACATGTGACACTCAACGAGAGTTCCCAGCTACTCCATAACCAATTTCCCCATTATTAACATATGAACTATGGTATAGAACTAATGAACCAATATCAATACATTATTATTAGCTAAAATTCACACTTGATTCACTTTTCTTATTCTTCACCTTATATCCTTTTTCTTTTCAAGATCCCATCTAAGATACCCCATTACATTTAGTCATTAAGCCATCTTAGTCTTACTTTGTCTGTGAGTTTCTCAGATTATCCTTGTTTTGAGAACATGGACATATTTGAGGAGTATTGGTTAAGTATTTTCCAAAATGCCCATTAAATGGCTTTTTCTGATGTTTTTCTCATGATTAGACTCATGTTATATGTTTAGGGGTGGAAAACCACAGAGATAAAATGTCATTTTCACCTCTTACTATCAAAAGTGCATACTATCAACATGACTTGCCACTGTTGATGTTGAACGTAATCACGATGCTGTTTGTGAGACTTTTATACTGAGATCACTATAAAGTGACTTTATTCCCATTTCTGTCTGTACTTTGGGAAAGGAGTTACTCTTGAAGGAAGACACTTAAGAGGTAAAGAGTTAGATTCCACCTCCTTGAAGGCAGAGTATCTTACAGATAATTTGGAATTCTCCTGAACAAGGGTTGTGTTTATCCTCTCTCATTAATTTATGTCTTCAGTCACTTATTTATATCACTACGGTCTTATGGATATTTATTTTACACATTGGGTTATAATGCAAAATTCTTTTTATTTCTTTTGTTGTCCAAATTGTCTGAACTTGGGCAATTAGGAACTCTTCCCATTTCAGTTGGTTTTGGATACTTTTTACATACCTCTAATACTGTGGTGTGTGTGTGTGTGTGTGTGTGTGTGTGTGTGTGTGTTAAGCACTTTCTGACTTTCTGGCACTTTGAGATTCTCTTGTATATTTCTAATGCCTGTCCTAGAACAAGCCTTTTCTCTAAGGAGCTCTAGTACTTTTATTGGGGGGTGGCTTTAGAAACCAACATTTAGCCACTAGGTTTAGGCATTGCTCTTGAAGGGTGATTGTTTTAGTCCCACTCATAAATATTTCTGTGTATAGCTATTAAGTAAATTTATTAAGTGAAATAGGAGTTCCTTCTGATGATTCCAACTCTAACCCATTACTATCTGGATCATTCTAAATTCCTTTTTCTTGTTTATCTGAAAATTCTCACTCCACCAAGAAGAAACCTGGTTCCTATAATCTTCATCTATTTGTTTAATTGTTCAATTCTAGGGTCATGATTCTTAAATCTTGCCCCTTCGAGAAACAACTCTGCCATCTAGAGAAGAGCACTCTGTACAGTTCCTTTTGCCTCTAGTCCTATTAGACACTCCATTTATTTCCACGATGACGATGCCTTGGTCAGCTCCTTTATATTCCAACTCCTTTCAGTGGTATTGTTTCACACATTTGTAATGCAGCTAGACTGGTCCCTTTTGTATCCTGCATTCCATGCCATGATCCTCCAATGTCTTAGGTAGTTTGTTTCTAATTTGTAAGTTTTACTTCTTGTGCTTAAAGTTCTTTGAGTTCATACAAAAGGAGAGTGTCATGTATTCCCCCATTGCAGTATCATGCAGAATAGTGTCACCTCCTTAAAAATTGCGTGTGTTTCACCTGTTCAACTTCTCTCTTCCTCTGACCTCTTTAGGTTCAGAAGGAGCCACTGATCTGTTTACCAACACCATTGTTTGGTCTTTTTAAAAACTTAATATGATTGGAATCATACACAATGTAGCCCTTTCAGACTAGTTTCTTTCACATACCAACATACATTTAATATTTATTCTTACATTTTTATTGTTTTCTGGCTATGAAAATAAAAATGTATCAATTTTCACATGGATCATGCTTTTGCTATTGTATGTAAAAACTCATCATCAATCCAAGGCTGCGGAGAGTTTCTCTTATTTTTTCCTCCAGAAGTTTTATGAGCTTTTATCTTTTATTTGGATTTATGATCTATTTTGAGTAATATTTGTGAAAAGTGTAAAATCTGTTTCTAGGTTGAATTTTCTGCCTATGAATGCCCACTTTTTCTAGCATCATGTGTTGAACAGATCATTCAGTTCCATTGAATTGTGTTGTTCCTTTTTCAAAGATCAGCTCACTACTTTTATGTGGACCTATTTCTGAGTTCTCTGTTCTATTACATTGATCTATATATACACCTATACTTTCACCAGTACCTCTGCTGTCTGGTTTATAGTAGATTTATAATACAATTTGAAACTGAGTAGGAGGGGTCTTCCCACTTTGTTCTTTAGGCATGCCTTTTTATGATGATGCAGAAGTGATATAGAAAATCCAAGCATAAGCTCTTTAAAAGTGTTTGCTTACATTATGTATGCTGACATCTCACTTGCCAATGTAAATTAAGTGGCCAATTTCAGGAACAATAGGATGGGAAGTATATTTCACCTCTTGATGGGGGAAAAACCACCTTAATCATATGCAAAGGGGTGGTTTCAGAGAAGGATGAAAAATTGCTTTCATTAATTATATCTGCTACATTCTAGTTTCTTTTGCAGCTTTGTTTTCTTCATAGAACCACTGTCTACAATTACCTTTTTATATTTACATGTGACTTTTTATATTTCCATTTAGAACATAAACTTCGTGAAGGGATGGGATTTTCTTTTTAATCATTATACCTGTAGTACATGGAAAAGCAATTAGTATATATTAAGAACTCAGTGAACATTTGATGAATAACATATAACAGCAACCACGAGATGTATTTCTAATGTTGACATCAGGTATTTAAACCGTAACTAAAGGCTGGCTCTGTTCCTACACTTTGACAGCAAAAGTAGAATTTCAAAACAGTTTGGATTGTAGACTAGGACAGAAAGATAAAATAATTATAAATTAAGAAGACAAATTAAATGGCTTCTCTTCTCACCTGTCTCTCCTGGACTCCTCCTTAGCCCATCACACTGTAGACACAACTGCCTCATGGAAATTGTTTTGTTGCCTTCTCATCTGGGATGGCTCACTGTCTTGATGATCTGCTTACACGTTTGTCTGCCTATTCATTTGGCTCTGCACCCTAGTCTCTCTTCCACAACTTGTGACTTTCTCAGTATTCTTTGCTTTCATTTTCCCTGCACAATCATTCACATGGCTTCAGCTATGCTTTTCATTAGACATTTCTTAGTTTTCCATCTAATAACTCATCTTTATTTTTGAACCCCAGGCACTCATTTCTAAGTGAGAGCTTGTTACCTGCACCTGAATATAAAACATATTCCCTAAGTTTCCAGCTCAAGCTTATTGACACAATTCCACAATTCTTTATAGTGGTCAGTATTTTCCTAGCCCACCTCCCTCACGTACATGTGCCCCTGATTTACACCAACACATCAGTGAGACAGTATAGGAGAAGCAAGAAGGACCTAATTCCTGTGAAGCTGCTGGTCTGAGGCAAAGGTTAAAAGTTTTCGTACATTTTGAGACAGATATCTCCTTCTGGGGAAGAGAACAATGAGAGATAACAGCTGATGGGGAGGGATGGTTCTCTGGGCAAAATCAAAAGTAACCATTTAAAGCCTGTTGGTGCAAGTATTTCTATTTTCCAGGAGCTCTGGAAGAATGTTGACCATGGAGAAAGGCATCCTGTGATCGTCTCGTGTCCACTAAACAGCAACAACATAATGGCCGTGGGACTGACAGACTTCCCCACTCCCAGCCTCTCACCCTTTGGAAAAGTGCCTTTATAAGCCTGGCATGCTACCCCTGTGGGGGGCAACGTTTATCTTTCTTGCCAGCTCCCTTGCATGCAAGCTCTCTCTAATAAACTCGGCCTTTTTTTCTTTATCTCCAGTTCAGTATTCATTTCTGTGACATTGAGACTCAAGAACCTGATCTTGGGGGTCCAGTAACAGTAAGGATAGTTTTCTGACCCCCATTGCTCATGATTATTACGTGGTCATTGGCTGATTTGTACCCAGATCATTGGGGAACTTTGTATGTTCATGTGAAGTTAAAGGGATAAATTCTGCCATATTAATTTCCATTTGGTCAGCAATTACCTGATCAAGTCTAAATATGGCTCCTTATAGTCTGGCCCCAATCCACCCTTGTAGCCCATAATTTCTTCCTTTCAGTCTCACTTACCCTCTTTCCTACTCACATCTGAATACAAGTTAATGACTTTTATGCTTAGAGACCTAAATTCATTTTGTTCTCTTAGTTTGGAATATCCAAAGCACAGTAAATTACTTTCTAGAAGACGCCTACTTACAGAGCAAGTTCATTACAAATCTGTTTTCATAGAGAATGCTTCTTCTCAATCACCAAATTAAATTGTCCAGGAAACATTACTATGCTATCCTGATAGCCTAAGGGAGATTCTCCATGACTTTAACTAAATGCAGTCTGCATTTCTTTTAGTATTTATGAAGCAAACTATATGGGTTTAAAATTGAATTTCTAAGGGCACCTGAGTGACTCAGTAAGTTAAGCGACTGACTCTTGGTTTCAGCTAAGGTCATGATCTCACAGTTTGTGAGTTCAAGCTCCGTGTCAGGCTCTGTGCTAACAATGTAGAGCATGCTTGGTATTTTCTGTCTCCCTCTCTCTCACCCCTCCCCTGCTCTCTCTCTTTCTCTCTCTCAAAATAAATAAACATTTTTTAAAAATTAAAAAATAAACTTGAATTTCTATTGCATAAGCATTCCTTATTATTTTTTTCACTTATTTCCTGAATCTCTTGAAAATGTTGTCTAACTAACCACTTTCATATTCAGAGTAGCACAGAAAATATGTTTTCTATTTTTTAAAGCCCATTAAATACTACTACTACTACTACTAATAATAGGTAAATATTAATTAAAGTAATTTGCTGGAAACTTATAATGCAGAAAGTACTATTACAAAACCAACCCAGTACTGAAGCTTTAATTCTAGTGCAGAGTATCTGTTTCCAAGTTCTGCAAATGATGAACTCATCCTCAAATATACCTTCCTTGTCTATATTAGGAAATGGAATTATTATGTTTTATTTAGAAAAAGAAGGAAATAGTTGTTTTATGCTCCTTTTTTCAAGGGACTGAATTGAATTTTATATTAAATTATATACATTTTTTGGACTTCAAAATTATGGCACAGAAATATAATAATATGCCCCAAATTCGTACAGCAAGTATTAGCTAACAATTGCTATACTTATTACATAACAATTTCCCCTTTCCTTCAAGTATAAAATAGTGTCAGTTTGTCCGAATGTGTGAACCCTTTCAGTATCTAGCACATTGTTCACTAAGAGCCTTCAATAAGTGTTTGTTGACATGTAAATATACTTTTCAAAAATGCATAAATTTATAAAGGTTTTCCTTCACGTAATCATGCAGGATCAAGGGGAAATTTGTCATTTAATAATTTTTCATTATAATCATTATTGTTAATTTAATTACTTTATTTATGGACAGTATATTATAATTCCAAATGACCAATATCCCCCTACCTTATCCACTTTTTCCTATGCCAATACATGTTAGATAGAACCCTGAGACAGTCACATTAAATGTGATTTTATTTCACCCTCAGCACAAAAAAAATTTTGAGATTTTTTTCATAAATTCCATTAGTAATTAAATTCAGAGTCAATGTGAACAATTTTACTTGAACTATCTCTTTGTGCCTAATTATAACCAGTTTTCCTGATGTGTAGTATCACACATCTCAAATCTTGGAGCTCTAACTATTGAAAAGCAAATTAAAATCTAACTTTTTTTTAGAATATTAATTATAATACTTTATACTCTGTTAGTATCTTTCATCTAAGGACTTCAAAAAACCATACAAGTGTTAATTAAAACTTTGTGGGATTTTATTTCCTTTTAAATATATGTGGAAAGGAGTCATAATATAATTATATATTATTAGACATTAGAGTCACCCAAATGACTTTAAAGAAAACCCTACTGTTTTGCTATTTTCTCCTTTTGTGAGTTTTGAGTATATATGAAAGACCCATGATTAACCAAATGTAGTACCTTTTAAAAAGCCTTAACACATTAGAATTTAATATTTCAAAATTGATCAAAAGGAAGAGCTTTATCTTCATGGACTAGAAAAAAAGAATAATAACTTTGGTCACAGTTAATGCAACTTTTTTTTTCAGTCACTGCTATGTAGGAACTTTCTTTTTTCCACCTTCATTTTACCTTCACTGTGGGTACCCTTTTAAAGATATTTCAATCTATCTTGAGTTTAATATTCCCCTCAGATGTGCTTAAATAATATTTGTTGCAAGAAGCTTTATGTTTTATTTCCTAAATCATTAATTACTTACTACTCAATGTGGGCAATATCACACATTCTCATTTCCAGTCTTTGCCTAACATGAACAGTTGCATCACACTCCATGCCTCTTCCCAATAAGATGGCACAGGGGGGAATTTACAAAGATGAAAGAGGCACTATTTTTGCCCTGAAAAAGCTCACAGTTTTATTTTAGCCAGAAATTCTGAGACTGAGATGAGTCAGTCACATCATAATTCCAATAACTGCATTTATGTCTGTGTTCCTCATCACATGAGGAGTTAGCATGGTCTGCCTACAGTTAGGTTGGCTTCTTGGAAATTCCATTTCATTTATTGGCCTTTGCAACTAAAAAAGGAAAATTTCCTTAGGGAGCAATTTCATGGTGCTCATCCTATGTTTTCCTTGCTCTAGTTAGTAGTCTAGGCAAATATTTATAGATAGCGCTCATTGTCAGAAGGCTGACAAGCCTTGAAGTTTGGCATAATCAGAAAGACCATGAAGGAATGCTTCAAAGTCCATGATGGACTTCCTCTGCTGATACTGTCTAATGAATAACTATAACTGATACTGTATTTTCTCACTCCTGAATTCCTGGGTGAAAAATATATATTGAACCCAATTTAAGTGAACAATTAGGTGAATTTTGACAAATACAACCACAATCATAATTATATGGAACATTTCTATCACCCCAGGAAATTTTCACATATTTATTTAAAGGCAATCCCATCCACTTCTCCTCAACACCTGGCAACAACTGATCTGCTTGCTGTCACTATGGGTATAAACCTATTGTGTTTGGTGTATGGCTTCTTTAGCATAGCATGCTTGTGAAATATATCTGTAATGTTGCTTGTATGTGTACCAGTTCTGCTTTGTTGAGTGTAATATTCCATTGCATACATATTCCACAATTTCTTTATCCATAAACCTGGTGATGGGTGTGGGGAATAAGCTTAGATATCCCCTGGGCTGACACCAATGGGTTAACAAGGCATAAAGAATTACAAAGCCATAGGATGCTCACACCCGAGTTTGGGTAAACAAGACAAGGCAACCAAGAATAGGGAGGTGCATAGGCACCCCAGAATACAGAGGGGCTGCAGAGCCCCCAGAATAGAGAGGGATGAAAGGTGCTCAATACATAGGTATATGAAATAAACAAGATTAGATATTTAGGGTGGAAGCACCCCCAATTTAGTACTATAGCAGAAAGCTGCTTTCACAGGAAGAAAGGACCAAATTAGGTAAACAGGTAAATTGGGCTATAGACTGCTGCACTGCAGGTGTAGCAGCCCAGAACAGAGATGATCAACAAAAGAAAGGTACCTTGTTAACTCTGAGGTTATTTGTCCTTTCTTATCCCCTAGGTTAGCTAAGATAAACAGAGGTGGTTCCTCTGTTATGGCTCTCTCTTATGGAGTTTTGAGATCATTAAATGAAGGTTTGCATGCACCATGCTTATAAATCTACCTGGAGTAAAATAAGTATTTAATATATATCATTAATATGTTTAAATTGAGAGCCCAGAGGAGTCAAAACTAATGACCAGCATCACCACCTTCACCATCACAACGCAGATCATCATTGTGGATACTTCTACTGCTGAGAGATTGGCGTTGGCCTCACTTAGTTATTTCCTTTAATGAGATTACTCCCCTTAAAGAATTTTAGACGTGATTTCTCACATTTTTTTTATTTTACAGAAAAATATGTACTAAAGTATATTAAAAAGCAGGTAAAATTATTGCAAAATAATTTGTGTGATTGCATGCTATGCATTCTATTTAAGGACATGGAAAGGAGCCATGACATCATTTTTCCTGGAAATTTGGATTTGACAAGTACCTACTATGGATTCAAGTTTGATCAATTTAGAAAGCATCTTATATAAATGAAACTTCCAGAATACTTAACATGGATTCTCAGGCAGGTTTTAACTTTGGGTTTTGGGCTTTTTCAGAAGAGAATACAAATGAAGGCCTGGGAACTCTACTAAGGAATTATTTAAATGTATAGCTTTGACTTGGGTCCTAGAAAACATTCAAAGTGGAGGGAATGAGTCTCTGAAATGTTTCTAAATTACTGGAAGGAATAGCCAGTCTCCCAGGCCTACATCTCTCCAGGAATGCAGAACCCTATTTGTTCAGATAAGCGACTTCAAATAACAGTTGTTACAATGTGGTGTCGAATAGATGCCAAGCATTTAATGCCCATTTTCTCCATTTGTAACAAAAAACTCGAAGCTAAAGGTTTTCTTGTCCCCATTTGGCAGAGAAGGAAACCGAGACTGAAAAGTTACACAGTTGGGATGGTGTCCCATTGCTTCTAACTGCCAAGCCAGAGTCAGAATACAATTTTTCTTGACCCCAAAACTCATTGTATTTCCCTGAGTTCAGTGGTATCTTATTCTGGCATTAATGTATCAGAGTCAATAAAATTTCTTTCCAGAAATAGCCATCCCATTTTCAGAAGAGACTCATTTTGAAGATTATGTTCATTTTTGTGTAATTAGAAGTCACCCTGTAATCAGCAAATAATATTTGTCAAAATTTAAGGAAATTTAATTTTTTTATCTTTATGTTTCATTCTGTAGAGAAAGTCTGAGAATGGAGAAGCTGTATATAAATCTTTCTCCTTGTTTGAATACTTACATAGCTTTCCGCCTCCTGCTTTATTGACAAATAAAATTCTAAGCACTTAAAGTATACAATGTGGTCATTTAATATATGGATACATTATAAAAGGGTTTCACCATCTAGTTAATTAATACATTAATCACTTTCTTTCTACTCTCTTGGCAAGTTTCACTTATATAATATAGTGTTACCACCTAGTGTAGCCACCATGTCTTAAATATGGCTTTTTATTTCTTGTCAAGTGGATGCGATAACTTTCCTGCTCTTACACAAGTTAACAAGTCAGGCTTGTCAGTTGCTAAATGGGTAGTGTTAATTGAAGAGTGAAGTGACCCTGCCATTCTTGCCCATTCTCTGTAAACCAGCGTCATTATTTCAACCTTTTTAGTCTTCTGTGTGGTTAACAAGGACCTTCAACTCAGCATGACAAATAAATAAATTGTAAAATGAAAATGGCAAAGGCACCTTATATTCTGGACACATTTCTTCTTTCTGACTCCCCATTAAAAGCTAGGATAATTCCCTTAAATACACAATATTTGCAGGAGATAATACAATTAACAAACATAGGTATGCAAATTAAAACAATAATATTTATCTTAGAAATATATTAAATGAGGTAATATAGCCATCTGTCTTGGATAGGCTGCTGTTACTCTCTGAGCTGGGTTACTGCTGTTACTCTCTACAGCTGAACAAATTCTCTCATTTGGATTCATTGGTTTGATTAATTATGTACACAGACCTCGTTGGTTACAAGCAAAAACACTGATTCTGGACAAGTTCAACTAAACAAAGGAGTTTTGGAACACCTGGGTGGCTCTGTTGGTTGATGGTCTAATTTTGGCTCAGGTCATAATCCCTTGGCTTGTGAGTTCAAGCCCCACATGGGGCTCACTGCTGTCACCACATAGCCTGCTTTGGATCCTTTGTCTCCCTCTCTCTCTGCCCCACCCCCTCTCTATGTCTGAAAAATAAATAAACATTTAAAAAAAAAGGAAAGGAGTTTATTGACAGAACATCAGGATATTGCAGTAAGAGAGAATGGGAGAGACAAGCTTGGGAAAGGACTAGAACAAAGCCTGTTCCAGAAGATTGGGAAGGAAGAATAGAAGAAGAAAAAAAAAAGTTTTGTAACTGGAAAATCTGGAATGGAAGTACTCAATCACTTGTAGATGTTTCCTACATTCACTTCCCTTCCATTCGGTACATGTTCTTTATTTTCCTCTTCTCCCTACTCTAATGAGTGATGAAAAGGAAACAAAAACAAAAACAAAAACAACATAATACAAGCACTTTTTAGGGGCACAGTACATGCAAGGTTCAGGAGATACAATGGGGAATAAGGCAAAATGTCCTCTGAGTGGGTAGTTAGCAGTCTAGCAGAGAGGTTTAGGGAAACACCTGAGATGAACTGACAGGATGTAGAGAAGAGGCTTGTAGTATGCAGATTGATGTTAAGCACAATATTAATTCTAATGATTGAAAACCTCAAAAGAGTAACACTTCAACCACTGAAGAATAAATCTACATTTGTATCACAAATTTAATCAATGGAATATTGTTTGGACATTTAAAATATAAATCTATAGGGGCACCTGGGTGACTCAGTCTGTTAAGCGTCTGACTTCGGCTCAGGTCATGATGTCACAGGTTCGAGCCCCGCATTGGGCTGTGTGCTGACAGCTCAGAGCCTGGAGCCTGCTTCAGATTCTGTGTCTCTCTCTTTGCCCCTCTCCTGCTTGTGCTCTATATCTCTGTCTCTCTCAAAAATAAATAAATGTTAAAAATTTCTTTTAATTTTAAATATAAATGTATAAACCACAAAGCAATATGAAAAACACTTATAATTTATATGTGTAAAAATAGAATACAAAATACTATAGGCATCATAATTATACCTGTATAAAATATGCACACATAAGGATATGGACAACCCAGAAAAATAAAAATAGCTAATGCTAAAATAGTTGATGAGCTTTATTTTTAATTTTGTTTAGTGTAGTTATAATATAATTATACAATAAATATTATTAAGAGAAATAAGTTGGACTATTTACTCCATTTCGTGATTATTCAACAAAAATAAAACATGCTACAAATGCTCTGATGCAAATTAATGTAATTTAATTCCATTCTTTAACCTAGCCTATTTGCAGCTAGAGTTTTGTTGTGAATGTCAGGAGAGACAAATTGTTTAAATGTTAGTGTTTACATATGCTTCTTTGTTTCTTACCAGCTTTATACCCTAAATGTACCTACAGTTTTTCAGCCATAGGAAAAACCTATTGAATGTCAAATAAATTTTAGTTGGAATAAATGCTTCCTCTGACTCTTGCATTCTGCATTTTACTGTTCTCAATCTTTTCTGAAAGTTGTGAGTGTTTTAAAATCTTTTTTTTTTAATTTAAACTAAATACATACCCTTTCCTTTTGACTCTATTTAAGTTGACTTTTCCAAATTATGCAGGTTCTTTTTTTTTAATGTTTATTTATTTTTCAGAGAGAAAGAGCGCAGCAGGGGAGGGACAGAGAGAGGGGGACAGAGAATCCAAAGCCACGAATCAAAGCCACGAACTGTGAGATGCTGACCTGAGCTGAAGTCGGACACTCAACAACTGAGCCACCTAGGCTCCCCCAAGTTATACAGGTTCTAATCTTTCTTTCTCCAAATAAGAGAAGTGTACTATTATCACATCTCCACTGTTGACACCTTAATTCAGCCCTTCCAGATCTACTGATCTGAAGTAGCTCTTTAACTGGATTCATCCACCAAAATCTTTGCCATTTCCAATTTTCCATTTTTGCACTGACTGCTGCCACATCATTCTGTCAGGAACCTAATGATGACGTACACCTCCATTAAAAACATGTAGTTGGCTCCACATGAATTACTTAAGTACATACTCACTAGCTAAACATTTGAACCCCCTTTCTTCCTTTCAAGCATTATCTTCCTGGTATATACCCATTTTATCCCATAACCAGCCAAATTGGCCAATATACTGTTTCTTGATCGCAATTCTGACTCGCCCACCTCTATGTCTTTGTTCATGTTATTTCATTTACCTGGCATGCCCTCCCTCATTGTTGCCAAATTTGTCAAACTTTGTTCTATCCTTCAGAGCCAAACATACAGGGTGCCTGGGTTGCTCAGTAGGTTAAGCGGCCAATTCTTGATTTCGGCTCAGGACATGATCACCCAGTTCATGGGTTTGAGCCTTGCATTGGCTCTGCACTCATAGCATGGAGCCTGCTTCAGATCCTTTGTCTCCCTCTCTCTGCCTGTCCCCACTCGCTCACTCTCTCTCCAAAAACAAACAAAACATTAAAAGTTTAAAAAAAAAAAGCCCAACATAAATTTTCTTATTATCCCAAATAGATTTGCTTTTAAACCTTTCAGTCAAAACAAAATTTGTTTCCATTTCTTGGCTATTGCAAATAATGCTACAATGAACATAGGGGTGCACATCTCTGGATTAGCCTTTTTGCTTACTGGATAAACATCCATAGTGGAATTACTGGATCATATCATAATTCTATTTTTAACTTTTTGAGGAACCTCTATAGTGCTTTCCACAGTGGTTGTACCAATTTACATTTCCACCAACAGGGCACAGGGTTCCCTTCCCTCCACATCCTCACAACATTTGTTATGTCTTGTTTTTCTGACATTAGCCACTCTGATAGGTGTTAGGTGATATCCCAGTGTGGTTCTGATTTGCATTTTCCTGATGATTAGTGATGTTGAGCATCTTTCTGTGTGTCTGTTGGCCATCTGTATGTTTTCTTTGGAAAAATGTCTCTTCAGATCCTCTGCCCCTTTTTAAATCATTGGCTTTCTGGTGTTGAGTAGTATAAGTTCTTTACCATTTGCAATATCTTCTCCTAGTCAGTAGGTTGCCCTTTTGCTTTGTTGATGGTTTCCTTTGCTGTGTGCTTTTCTGCAACAACATGGATAAACCTAGACAGAGAAAGACAAACACCATACAATTTCACTTATATGTGGAAAAAATTTTTAAAAATGAACACACACACACACACACACACACAATTAAATACAGAGAACAAACTGGTGGTTGCCAGAGGGGAGGTGGGGGAGGATGAGTGAAATAGGTGAAAGGAATTATAAGGTATAAACTTTCAACTATAATATAAATAAGTCATTGAGATGAAAAGTACAGCATAGGGAATATAGTCAATAATACTGTAATAATACTGTAGGGTGACAGATGGTGACTACACTTTGTGTGGTGAGCACTGCATAATGTATGAAATTGTTGAATTAACATATTGTGCACCTGACACTAACATAACTTTGTATGTCAACTATATTTCAATAACAAAAATTGAAAAATAAAAACACTACTCTGTGTTCCTTTTTGCAATATTTAATCTGCTTTGTATTGAAGTCATTTATGTAACAATGAGATTTTATAATCTCTGTGAGAACAAGGGCTACCCATTTCTGATCTTGGATCCACCCTTAACATCTAACTCAGAGTGATGGCTTATTTACTAGTTTAGAGGCCACTCCAAAGCTTGATTTCCAGCTTAATCAGCTTAGTTAGTTTTCCTAGCTTAGGGGAATATTCAGAGTGGATAACAGAAAGCACAAATGTGCAGAAGGAGGACAAAAACAGAAAGATTGAAAAAAACAAGGAAAGAGCAATATACCCATAAGCATGCCACATACAACAAAGTGAAACCTGTATAAATATAAATCAAGAAGGATACCTTGTTCAGTTGTTTGTTTGCTTGTTTGTTACTTAAGACCAAACAGGTGAGGTTAGCATATTTAGGTACTATTTTCGTGAAATGGGTGCCTTATTTTATTTTGGATTCATATGATGCCCTGCTGCTGACATATTCTTCCTCCAATCCTGGGATCACTAACCATTTGTTTTCCTTTTTCCACCTGTCAGAGTTCCCTCTTAATCTTACACTATATTCAAAGATTACAAGTCATATGGGGCTCCTGGGTGGCTCAGTTGGTTACGTGTACGACTTCGACTTCAACTTGTGGGTTCCAGTCCCGCATCGGGCCCTGTGCTGACAGCTCAGAGCCTGGAGCCTGCCTCAGATTCTGTGTCTCCCTTTCTGCCCCTTCTCTTCTTGTGCTCTCTCTCTCTCTCTCTCTCACTCTCAAAAATAAATAAATAAACACTTAAGAAAAGATTACAGCTGTGCTTTATGGACATGGAACTTCATCATCTTATCAAGTGAGAAGTCTCATAAATAGAATTTTAATTACCTTTAAAGGTTCTCTGTTTGTTTGTTTTGGGTTGAAAGAAATTTGATAATGTGGAGTATACAAATCATTATGTTCCCTTCAACACTTATCAACATACTTGTCATAGAAAATGTTTAATATTATTTATCAAATAGAAGTGCATGTATTTGAAGCTATAGGAGAGGTATATCTCAGAAACATAATAATTTAAGTACAAACTTGAGAAAAGAAGGAGTGAAGACTGTCTAGGGTCCGCAGGTCAGGTAATGGAGAAAGAGAATGAAACTTCCAAACTCATTCCTAGTCTAACATCTTAGTGGTTTCATCCACTGGCCTCAGATTATTGCTTTCATGCAAAGTCGTACTTTTCTTTTGTAACTTCTTTGTTTCTCCTGATTTAATTCCAATATCTGAAGGTTTCTGAATAAACACGACTAAAGTGCACTTTGTAATAAATGAAACAATCGGTGGTAGTATCACAGAAAAATTGTCTCAAAAAGCACGCATTTCTAAGCAACTTAGATTTGAGTTGCGATTTTTTCTCCTTTGTAAATTCTAGAAAACAAACACTTAATTTCAGCTTCTAGTCTCATCTCCCTCTTAATTAAGTGGGTATGGAGTGTTGATTTGCTCTGTCATAGGTAATTTTAGTTGCTATAGTTTCTGTTTATCAATTATGCATTTTCTTTTGATTTTTGGAGTGCTTTTTAAGGGTTTTACAGAAAATGAGTTAGAATCAATTTAATGTGCCTCTCTTGCCATATAGAACCAAAGTAAGACAGACAAGGAGGATAGGCACAAACTCAACCAAGACTTGTCAACAAATCACTGCAAAACCTTAACCCCTCTATTGGTTTCACTTATGTCTGTTTCAAGACATAAGCTGTTAAAGAGCTTCTTGGTACAAGCCCTTCCGTTTTTGTTTGTTTTGTTTATTTTTTAAGTTTATTTATTTATTTTGAGAGGGAGAGAGAGACATGGGGAGGAGCAGAGAGAGAGGGAGGGAGAGAGACTCCCAGGCAGGCTCCGCACTGTCAGCACAGAGCCTGATGACAGGCTGGAACCCACAAACTGTGAGACCATAACCTGAGCCAAAGTCAAGATTTGGGCGCTTAACTGACTGAGCCACCCAGGTGCCCCAGTACTTGCCCTTCTTAATACAAATTAGATTCAACAAACATTTTCAAATGAGATATTTGCATTGAAACCAAACAGGTGCATATTAAAGTTTGAAATATAATTTAAAAATTCTAAAGGATAGATAAGATGGTCTAGACTGATTAACTGATAGCTATGTTTTAACCAATGTAATGCCATAAAAAACTGCTTACTATTGGATATATCTTGTGTTTTCAGTGTTAGCATATGAAAGGTAGTAGTTGGGTTTGCTCTTTAGTTTGTTTTAAAGTCAAATTTTGCACTTAGTAACCTAATTATTGTTATTCGTTATTGTTATTGGTAATTAATTTTACTGTTCCATACAATACCAAAGTTTTGAAATCTATTTGTTTTTAACTTCTATTTTCACAGCTGGTACTAGGTGGGGTTCAAACTCAAATCCAGATCAAAGAGTGTCTCTCCCCACTGCAATGGCTATCCGCTGACTATTTGGGAATACACCACTATAACACCCCTCCCATCGTGGACTGTGTGTTGTTTCTCAGCAAAGAGGTAAGTAATTAGGGGGATTTACTTATTTATGTAAGTACTTATCTTTATTTACTTATGTAAGAGTTTGGTGTTACCTTGCAGACTTTTGTTGCTAGACTGTCACATTTTGGCAGATGGCAGATTGTTGTCTAAAAGCACAGAAATAAACAGATCATTCTGATATCTTTTGGTGGAGATTTGTATGTAGGAGAGAGGTTGTATAATCATTTTAATAAAGATGCATTCGTGGTTCATCCCATTTCATAATGTACAGACCTAGCTGTGCTCCTCCCTAGGTCTCCTGTATAATTAAATGGGCAAGCTGCATGTTGAAGCAGCTGAATTTGTGCATGATTTCCTGATCAAACTGCATATTTTATTACGTGAATTTCCAAAGGCAGGTACTTTTTCTAATCAAGCTGAATTTTTAACTAATCAAGATAATTGTTTCCATGACCTGTTCCTAGACTTTCACTGTACTCTTTTGTTCAATTCTTAAGCTTACTACTTTCATGTTTTTTGTTTCCTTTAATATAAATAGTACTTCTTCCATAAATTTAATCAATGACCTACTATATCTAGATACATGTGGATTCATTATTTCAAAATTATAGTATATTGCTTAGTTTAATGTTGATAAAGGGGAGATATCAACTTTTTATGTATTCAAGAAAGATAATCTTTGGTTCAAATTGATGCAGAATGGAGAGCCTATGTTCTCAAACTCTATACTGGTTTAAATATACATATGAAGAAGTATACAGGCCACCTGTTTGCAAATACACTGCTTTTAGAAATGGCTGTACTTCTTAAAGTGACAGAATAATTCTGTTCTTACGAAACTATTTTTTTTTTTACTTATAGCTAGATTGGTAGATTGATATGCACTAGTTTAAAAATAATCGTAAAAATGTAAAATAAGAGAAAGTGGAAAGGAAAGAGGAAGTGGGGATTCAGAAAAGAGAAAGAGAAAGAGAGATTGAACTAATATTAAATGTTTGGCACATTAAATGCCTACCTTAAATATATCATTTACAATAATCCTATGAGCTATACATTATTAACCTTTTTCTGACGATGACACTAAAACTGAGTACTTAAGTAGTTTTTCCAAGGTCATACATCATCAAGCAACAGATCTAAAACTTAGCTGAAGCCTGTCTAATGTCAAATCTCATATTTTTACCTTAACTGATGCTGTATTTTCCCAGAGTCTGGTTGCTGCTGACTAGAAATAGCACGAAGTTTCAAGTCAGATCCACCCAGGTTGAATTTTCATTCTAATACGTATTAGAAGTTTGATTTACTGCTAGTGGATTAAATTTTATTGTCCTTTTCTCCTCCTTTGCTAAGTATGAAAAAACGAGGGAGAAGAAGAGGGTCATAGTTGAAGGGCGGAGGGGGAATAGAAATAAAAAGAGCAGGAGGAAATGAGCAATTTGATAGTTTTAATTTTCTCTTTTATTCTCCCTCTTCCACCCTCCTTTTCACCCTTCTTTCTTCCTTCTTTCCCTCCCTTCCTCTCCCTTCTGCCTCCCTCCCCATCTTATGGTTATTCCAAAGTGTATCCATTACAAAGGGCTTATTCTGGGCTCTTAGGTCTGTGATGAGTAATGAATAGGTTACTTCTTAGTAGACATTTACCAAAACACGGAACGTCCATGTTCTATGATCAGTGCACAATCAGTCCAGTCCCCGATATCCCCTTTAGCAGCATCAAAACACTTGTGATTTTCATCAGTGTATTCAGAAAGCTTATCTCCAGAAGCATGAAGATTTTCAGTTATATAAGGTGTCATTACACGTCCCCAGAAATTTGCAAAAATGATGAGCAGTAGAGGTGTCTACCTAAGACAGATCACCCTCGAAGTATTCCACCTAAAGATAACTATATTAAAATTTTTATCTTTTCATTTCCAATCTTTTTTACAATAAACAGCTGATTTTGGATAGTCATAATAATCATCTAAACAATTTGCATTTTATCCTATAAACATTTTTCATATTTCTAAACATTTTTAAGAAATGCTAGCTCCATTACTAAAAATATGTCATGTTATTGTGATATCATTAATTAATCATCCAATATTGAACCATTTATTTATTTCCTGTCTTTCTAATCATATAAAGTTTTAGTATAATTGAAGATTATTTGCTTCAAAGAGGAAGTTCCAGAGTAGAAAGAAATTTATTCATAAATATATTGAAGATATTTTCATTTTTAAATTGCATCCAAAATTATGCATTGATTTATTATTATAAAAGGATTGCAAGTAAAGAATATGAGGATTTATTTAATTTTATTTATTTATTTACTTATTTGAGAGTGAGAGGAGGAGGAAGGGAGAGGGAAAGAGAGAGGGAGGGAGGGGGGAGAGAGAGAGAGAGAGAGAGAGAAAATGAAGCAGGCTCCATGCTCAGTGCAGAGCTCCACACAGGTCTCAATCCCATGACCTTGGGATCATGACCTGAGCTGAAATCAAGAGTCAGACGCTCAACCAACTGAACCACCCAAGTGTCCCCCCCCCGCAAATAATGATTTAATTTAATTATGTTCTAGCCAACAGTGAGAATATTTGTTGTATTTATTTGACAGGCAAAAGTACTGAGGTGGGCATCTGATAGACATAAATATGACTGAAAAGATTAATTCATAATGAATTATTTTTATAAATTAGACAGGTCACAATAATCTTAATTGTTAGACAACTACCATTTAGCAAATGTGTGTGTATGTGTGTCTTGTGTATGTAAGGAAAAATGCCAAAATAGTGATAAAAGATAAGGTTTATTGAGAATGTACCATGTTGCAGGAACTATTTAAGTACTTTTTAGTGTTATTTCATCTAATCCTTACATGAATCCCATGAAATGAGTTCTATTTTTGTGTGCTTTCCTTCATCATGTTAGAAGTGTGGATAATAAACACAAGGCTCAAAGAGATTGAGTAACTAGCCCAATATCATATGGATAACAAGTGATAACTTGCAATAAATATTATCACACTGATTTTATTGTTTCACACTGATTTTATACCTAAGGAAATTCTAAATAAAATTCACACCCAGAACTTCCTATTCAAAAGTCCATTGTGCTGAATTGTTGCAATTCTCACTGAATTCATTTAGTTCATAACTTCCATATTAGTTTTAGTTTATAACATACCAAACACTACTGGTTTTTTTTTAATCTTTCCCATTTTTACTCTCTGTACTGATTTTCTTTAAGGAAAACAGACTTTTTAAAAATTTATTTATTTATTTGGAGAGAGAGAGAGCTGGAGGAGGGGCAGAGAGAGGGGGGCAGAGAGAAAATCCCAAGCAGGCTCTACGTTGCCTGTAGAGAGCCCCCCGTGGGGCTCCAGTTAATTAATTTCAAGATCATACCTGAGATGAAACCAAGAGGTGGACCCTTAGCCAACTGAGGCACCCAGGATCCCTGTAAAACATACATTTATATATTCATCTTTTACCTATAATGTTTAGCCCAATTATCAACTCTAAAATAGTGTTGATATACATTTTTGCAGAGTTTTAGTTAGAATAAGATATATAATGTGTATTAAACTACCTAGTACTTTTACTGATTGTTGAATCTCAATTTCTGTTGTCATTACTTTCCTTATCCTTTTTCTTAGTTCATTGTATAAAATAAATCACTTAAGAAATATGAGCAGGATATAACTTTCTATATGTGAACAGGACAAATTTCAACAGCTTGATGTCAGTTATTCTTCTCCTAGCAAACTATGATTACCAAATATTAGGAGATACCTTTGGGTTATGGCACCCAGCAGATCAACATGGCCAACTTTTTTTTTTTCATACCATTTGACAGAGTTTCAAAGTTAGGTGTGTGTGAGGCAGGGAGCCGGGGGTAATGGGTGGATTGGGATATGACTGAATCCAGCAATTACATGAATCTGACAGCCCTGGGGGAGCTATTCTGGTTTGGCATAAATGTTTACAAAGCTGGGTACTTCAGTTTGCCCTCAGATGGTTCATTACATTTGGGGATACACCTAAATTGGAGAAATGCTACTTTGGTAAAGGTTTCAATCCATCTTCTCCATATTGCCCACTCCATTATCCTAGATAAATCTGTGAAGGAACACCTACTACGTCTAGCCCTTCTTCTCTCATGACCACCATTTTAAATATTCGAGATATTTCTCACCACATTGATAGTATTTTTGTGACTAGAATTGCCTAATATTAGCCAACTCTTTGAATGATAGCAATTACGTTTTTTCCAAGAGATATGACAATACATTCAGACAAAACAGTAATACTTACCAAATAGCGAGGGCAATAGAATCGTTTGCGTTATTTTATACAGAAGAAATGTGTGTGTAAAATAGTTAAGTACTTATCCAAGGCCATAAATTAAATTTTTTAATGGTTATTTATTTTTGACAGAGAGACACACACACAGAGAGAGAGAGAGAGAGAGAGAGAGAGAGAGAGAGCATGAGTGGGGAGGGGTCAGAGAGAGAGGGAGACACAGAAGCTGAAGCAGGCTCCAGGTTCTGAGCTGTCAGCGCAGAGCCAGACACAGGGCTAGAACCCATGAGCCATGAGCTCATGACCTGAGCCAAAGTCAGATACTTAGCTGACTGAGCCACACAGGTGCCCCCCAAGGCCACAAATTTAGCACAAAGTAGATTTTAGAACTTGAACATTAGATTGGCCAATGTGTTCAATAGCATGTACTTGTTCTGTCTTAAAATATTTTATGTGAGACATTCTCTGCATCTAACCAAGGGTTATATATTTAAATAGATTACACCAGGCAGAAATAAAGGCGTGAAAATTCACTAATTATTCTAGTCAGTGTTGGAGAATGAAGGAAAGACTGTATTAGGGGCAATTACATTTCTTGTTTATGCTTTTGCTCATGTTTAACAATATAATAAATAAGCCTGTGCTTCTAAAGAGGTGAGTGCAGATTCTCCGGTTGTTGTTATTCTTTTTTGTTTGTTTCTTTTTTTTTTTTAAAGTAAGCTCCACATCCAGCATGGAGCGCAATGTGGAGCTTGAACACAAGACACTGAGATCAGGACCTGAGCTGAGGTCAAGAGTTGAACACTTAAGTGACTGAGCCACCCAGGCTCCCTGTTATTGTTGTTTTTAATTGCAGTGCTACTAATCTTATCATGCCTTTGCTATCATTTATCAAGGTGAGTATGTTGGCCACAATTCTGAATCTCATCTCACTTTTTAAATAAAATAGTCTCACCATCTTTTTTTAAATTCTTTCTTTCTTCTCTTTCTTTTTTTTTTTTTTTAAACTAGGCTTCACACCCAGCATGAAGCCCAATGCGGGGCTTGAACTCATGACCTTGAGATCAAGACCTGAGCTGAGATCAAGAGTCAGAAACTTAATCAACTGAGCCACCCAGTCACCTTATCGTCCATCTTTTTATCTTGCCTTACCTTCCTCCTCTCTCATCATTCCAGGTACAAACAAGAAAAGAATTTGCATGGAGAATTTGTCAAAACATTTCTTTACAATTTTGCCATAAAAAGCACACAGATTTCCAAATGTCCATTTGCTCAAATATGGAAAACTAGAAAAGCCAGTGTGGGATATTTTCTCAGTAGGGAAGGCACTGTCATTTTTTTGAGTTGTTTGTTCTTTCCTTCACACCCAGTCTTTGGAACTCAAGAATCCCCTACTCTTCTTTGGCATTATGCACAAAAATATTTAAGGAGGAGTCCCATTTACATGAAGTTACTTTAAGGTTCTGTGATCATATTTTCTGGTGGAAGGACCAGGGGAAATGGCAGATTGAAAAGGATGCCTATAACCTTTCAAATCCACAGAAGTTAATTAGCCTTAGGGATTTGTCATTTAAACTGTTCATGAAAAGACAGATAGTCAATAGGCATGTGGACCACCTTAGAGAGTACCTGGGCTAAGTCCTGCAAAGGTGAACTTGCAGGACAGGATAGGAGAACAAGTGATATGCTGAGTCTCCAGCATTTAGTGCACTGTAGTTATGGGGACCGGAAGCAATAGTGTTCTTGGATAAAAGGCTCTGAATGTAGGCAGGCTGGATTATGAAGTTTGGATGTTATCCTATAGGGAAATTCAAAGTCATCAGTTTTGGCAGAAAATAAACACTTTTGGAGCACCTGGGTGGGTCAGCGGTTGTGTGTCCAGCTCTTGGTTTCTGCTCAGGTCATGATTTCACGGTTCGTGAGTTTGAGCCCCACGTCAGGCTCTGCACTGTCAGTGTGGAGCCTGCTTGAGATTCTCTCTCTCTCTCTCTCTCTCTCTGTCTGTCTCTCTCTCTCCCTCTCTCTGCCCCTCTCTCCCCACCTCAAAATAAATAAATAAATAAATAAATAAATAATAAATAACAAAAAAAGAAAGAAAATGAGTACTTTTTGTCTTATTTATTTCAATTTGGTTCCTTTTTGTGTATTACCTAATACAATAAAATCTCTGATTTAGGAACAAAACCTTTTTAGGCTGATTGGAGATAGGTTAGAGAAATAGACAGCTAAAGAGAGTTAGAGTGTTGAATGTAACAATTCAGGAAAGAGATACTGGGAGCTGACCTAAGGTGTTAGAAGGTAAGTGGAAAAGCAGAACCTAAAATAAACACTGGCAGAGAGTACACCAATATCTAATCTTTCTCCAAGTCAACCCACCCTCATATTTATTAGAATTCTCTAGAGGATTCAAGCTTTCTCTTAGATAGCTTTTATAAAACTCTCCCCCAAACCTGGAGCAGGATTGAAGGTGACCCCCATTGTTGGCGGCTAGAAAAAAATCCAGAGTGCAAAGTAGAATGCTCACAGGGTAGGAGTTCTTGGCACACTCATTGAATCCTATCAGATATGAGACATGCTAATTAAAATAACTTTATTTACAATGACAATCTTGGACCCATCTATCCAGAGTGAGAAAATAGATGCAGTAGCTCAGGGTTTCATGAGAAATAGTTTACAGGCTTGCACACAGAAAAACAGCCTCCTGCAATCACCAGCAACATCCATTGTATATCTTCAAGACACAGCTTTCTTTTTAGGGCAATGCAACAATAAATACATATGTGGCAAGTAAACTGGATAAAGTTTGTGGCTTAGTTGGTTTTTCTTTTGCATAAAGTAGCACTTGCTTATTATTAACAATTCATTACTTTATAGGTTTCATCACCACTAATAATGTAAGTATTAAAATTGTCCTGCATTTTTCTAGTATGTAGTATGTACATATAAAATGCTAAAATGATATTATATATGATTTTTTGCTACATAATGCCATCTAAAATAGACTTTGTGTCACATAATTATTATTAGAATAAAATAAGAAGGAAATCTGTGATAGAATTGGGAAGTTGAAATGCACCCAATATCATTGGAATATGACCTACCAGACTGATTTCAATGTCAGATTGTTAGTAAAATATTAATTGGGTATATTTGCATAGCTCCATATCTGAGAGCCTTATTTGGTTCTGTAGATATGTATATCCCTCAGCCAATTCCTACACAGTCGTAATTATATCATCAGGAAGAGTGTTTCTTCCCACTTCATTTTTCTTTTTTTTGAAACTTGTTTTAGCTATTTTAGGGCCTTTTTCTTCCAATATGAACTTTAAAATAAATTTTTCTATTTCTATAAAAACTTTGCTGAAATTTTGACAGGAGCAGTGTAGAAAGCTATAGATCAGTTTAGGGAGCATCTTTGCTATATTGAACCTTCCAATCTAACTGTCTGTTTTTCCAATTGAGATCCTTTTAAATTTATTTCATCAACATTTTGTAAGTTCCAGGATATAAGTCCTGCACACCTAGTATTAGATTAACAACTGGTTGTTTTATTTTGGAATGATTATTGCTTGTCCTTAGGAGTACAATTTATATAGGTAGGTTTTATCCTGTGGAAAAACTGAACTCAATGATTTTTTTTTTTTTTTTTTTTTTTTTTTTTGTAGATACCTTGGGATTTTCTAAATCAACAATCATGCCGTCTGCAAGTAGGGGCTATACCTTTTCAAACTGTAACTGTTTTATTTCATTTTCTTGACATACTGAACTGGTTAGAAGTTATAATATTCTGTTGAATAGCACTGGTAAATGTGGACACTCTTGCCTTGTCCCTCATCATAGGAAGAAAGCCTTTTGTCTTTGCTGTATGATGTTAGCTGTAGTTTTGGGTTTTTTTGTTAGTTTTTTCTTTTAATGGATGTTCTTTAGCAACTGAAGAAATTTCCTTCTATTTTTAGTTTTCTAATAGTTTTTGTTTCATGAATACTTTGGTTTTTTTTTTTGTTTGTTTGTTTGTTTGTTTTTAGAGCAGTTTAATGTTTACAGCAAAATTGAAAGGGTGATACAGAGATTTCACATTTAGCACCTGGTCCCACTCATGCATTATCAACATCCCCTACCAAAGTGGTCTTATTACACTTGGTGAACTTACACTGGCACACCATAATCACCAAAAGTCCACAGTTCATGCTAAATTTGACTCTTGGTGTTGTACATTCTATGGGGCTGGAAAAATGGAAGATGACATGTATCAGTCAATCATTTCAGTATCATACAGAGTAGTTTCAGAGCCCTGAAACTCTTCTGTGCTCCACCTATTTATCGGCCCTACACCTACCACCCAAAACCACTGATTTTTTTTTTTTTGCTTGTCTTTCATAGTTTTGCATTTTCCAAATGCCATATGGTTGAAATCATAGAGTCTGTGGCCTTTTCAGATTGGTTTCTTTCACTTGGCAATATGCATTTAGGCCTGACCATTCTTTTTTTTTTTTTTTTCATTTTTTTTAATGTTTATTTATTTTTGAGAGAGAGAGACAGAGCATGAGGGTGGGGTGGGACAGAGAGATAGGGAGACAGGGAATCCGAAACAGGCCGCAGGCTCCGAGCTGTCAGCACAGAGCTCGCCATGGGCTCAAACTCATGAACTGTGAGATCATGACCTGAGTCGAAGTCGGAGGCTTAACCAACTGAGCCACCCAGGTGTCCCAGCTCATTTATTTTTAACGCTGAATAATACTTAATTTTCTGGAATTTTTTTGGTCATTTCTCATGTATTTTCTGTAGAGATGATCGTGTTATCTGCAAATACAGAAAATTTTCCCTTTTCCCAATTTGTATACCTTTTATTTCCATTAAGCATATTACACATTTTTAGTTGTCCCATATACCTTAGATATTCTGTTTTGTATTTTCAGTCTTTGATCTCTTTGCTTTCCAATTTTTGAAGATTCTATTGATAAATTCTCTAGCTTAGAGATTCTTTCCATGTCCAGTCTACTACTTAGCCCATCAAAGGCATTCTTTATCTTTGTCATAGTTCTTTTGATCTCTAACGTTTCTTTATACTTTCTTAGGATTTCCATTTGTCTGCTTACATTGCCTGTTTGTCTTATATGTTGTCTACTTGAGAAACCTTAGCATATTAATCAGAGTTGTTTAAAAAATTTTTATTTATTATTTGAGAACAAGAGAGCACACACAAATAGGAGGGGCAGAGATAGAGAGAGAGAGAAAGAATCCCAAGCAATGCTGTGAATGAGGAGCCCACCTTGGGGCTCAATCTGAGGACTGCGACATCATGACCTGAGCCAAAACCAAAAGCTGGACGCTTAATCAACTGAGCCACCTAGGCGTCCCAAATCAGAGTTGTTTTAAATGTGTGACCTGATACATGATCTCATGGTTCATGAGTTCTAGCCCTGTCTCGATCCCTGCACTCACCCTGCAGAACCTGTTTGGGATTCCCTCTCTCTCTCTCTCTCCCCTTCCCTACTCATACTTTCTCTCTCCCTCAAAATAAATAAATGTTAAATAAATAAATAAATAAATGACCTGATAATTCTTGTGTCCCTGCCATGTATGGTTCTGATGCTTGCTTTGTTTCTCCAAACTGTGTTTTTCTGCCTATTGTTATGACTTGTAATTTTTTTTCTTGATTTCTAGATATGATGTAAGGGGTAAAAGATACTGCCATAAATAGATGTTTTGAAATGTGGTGACAACGTGAGTGGGGAGTGGAAGCAGTCCATAGTCCTGTCATTCAGTTATTGCCTTTTATCAAGCCTGTGACTCTGGAATGTGAACGTCACAGTTTTTTCCTCCTTCCTTTGGTGGGACAGGATAGAGTTGGATGTTTCCCTTGTTCAACTTGGAAGCCTAGAACAAGTTGGAGTTGAGTATTTCCTTTCCCCCAGGCCAGCTAGGCACTCTAACACCCCATAGGTTAGGATCTGGTTAACTAGTTTCTCATGAAGGTATGCTTTGCTAAGAAAAGTTCTGCCATATGTTGGGGTGCCTGGGTGGCTCAGCTGGTTAAGCATCTGACTCCTGATTTCAGTTCAAGTTGTGATCTCAAGGTTGGTGAGGTTGAGTCCCACATTGGGCTCTCTGGTGACAGTGCGGAGCCTGCTTGGGATTCTCCCCTTTCTCCCTGCCCCACCTCTGCTCTCTCTCTCTCTCTCTCTCTCTCTCTCCCTCTCTGCCTCTCTCTTAAAATAAATAAACTTAAAAAAAAAAACAGGAAAGCTCTGGAGTATGTCAAAATGATTTATCTTCCCCTCCCTCTGCTAGAAGAAGAAGGGAATTTTTCTTTTACATTTATGTGGGACTTTTATTTTAGGTTCTCAAGATAAATATCACAATATTATTGCTGCCCCTCTCTTAACTGGATCCACATGGAGATTCTTGGGGTTATTTATGTGCACAAGGCCTCCAGCAATTTGTCAATGACAGTTCAGGTTTTCTTACCCCTGCACTGCTTCTGGGGTGGTTTCGAGTCCTGAGTCCCTGCTCTGGTAAACTTCAACTCCTTATATTCACCTGTCTGCTTCTCTAATCTTGGGGACAGCTATTTGCTTTGTGTCCTCCCCTCTTGCAGGGATCAATCAAGGAGAGCTGTTCATTATTTATCTAGTTTCGTTTTTTGCTTATTCTTTGTGATGGAGTAGTGATTTCCAAGCTCCTTACATAGGGTGCCAGATTATTTTTTTTTATCATGAATGGGTGTTGAATTTTGTCAAATGATAGGAACAGATTATTTTTCTTCTTTAAACTGTCTTTTCTATAGCATTCATTGCTTTATAATTTCTTTTCTAATAAAGAGGTGAGGGGCACTTGGGTAGCTCAGTCGGTTAAGCGTCTGACTTCGGCTTCAGTCATGATCTCGTGGTTTGTGGATTTGAGCCCTGCAACGGGCTCTGTGCTGACAGCTCAGAGCCTAAAGTCTGGTTTGGATTCTGTCTCCCTCTCTTTCTGCCCCCAACCCTCCCACCCTCAACCATATGCACCCTGTCTCTCTCTTTCTCTCTCAAAAATAAACAAACTTTAAAAAAAAAAAGAGGTGAGATTTTTAATTCCTTTTTTTCTTCAAGAGAATTTTTAAATAGAGTTTTGGAACATTTTTTTTACAGCTGCTTTAAAATCCTTGTCAGGTAATTTTAACATCTGATGCACCATGTTATTGGCATCAGTTGATTATCTTTCCTTATTCAAATTGTGGTTTTCCTGGATTTTCATTTGGATAGTAATATTTAGGATTCTAGGAAGAATCCTGTAGATGCAGGTTATTATGTCAGGAGAGTTTCCAGAAGTATTTAATGCTTCTATTTTAGTAGAAAATACCCTGATTAGGTTTAGCATGTAAGGTCTGGCCTACTTATTGGGCTTCAGTTCCAAGGACAGTTTGCTTTTCTGCTGTTTTGATTTTCTGGTTCTGTAGATTTCCATTCAAAATCAGCTGGTGCCATCTGCCGGTAAAGCGACTCCCTGGGTAATACACAGTCCCTGGGGTAACTTCTCAAGCCAAGTTCTATCTTTAGCATGAGAGTGTTGCCTTTTTATCACAATACTGGAGAGGGGCAGTTTGCCTGGATTTCAGCATATGCAATCATCTGAGGCATTTTCTGTGATCTCTTTTTTTCCTTCTAAGGCAAGGTGAGTGCTCTTTGCCCTGAGATTGAGGTGGAGAGAAATCAATCAAGAATCCATCTCCCCTTGGTATTCTCCCAGAGTAAAATCTGGCTTCAATCTTATCAGCTACAGAGCTGATAAGATAGTTAAGACATGACACAAGACATAATGATTTTGGACTTATTTCTTGTTTTCTCCTTGAGAAACACTGAAAATTTTATGAACACTACCTTGCTAAGCTTTCATAATGCCTGAGGAACACAAAGAAAACAAATTTAAAGGGATTTTTGTCAATAATATCAAGTTTCCAGACAAGGCTGTTGCTGATATCCAGCCATTAATTATGTTGCTTACTTTTCAAATTTAATAAATGGTGTTAGGAAGATAGAAGAATTTTATCCTCATACCATCTATACTTACATTTATGAAGGAACTGTGAAAAATAAACTCACTGACCCAATCAAAGGAGGAACACAGACTCCGAGTATAGCTAAGCAAGGCTTTAATCAACGTTCTTGCAGGAGTGGGTGTCTGATGGACAGGCACACCCGGGGCAGTTACAGCAGACAATTTATCTCTTAGCACACAAGTCCCTCCCCTGGCTCCTCACTGGCTGAGTACTACAGAGGTTACGGTTCTCCTGGACTTCCTCTATGCCCATGTAAGGCAAAAAGTAGTCTGATTGGAACAAATGTACATTCCCTGAGTGGGTGCAGAGACTTTCAGTCCCTCCTCCTTTTATTGGATGACTCATACTCATTGCAAAGCCCAGGGGAAAAAAAGCCCTCGAAAATAAGCCTGCTGAATGGGAAAGGGGAAGAAGAACCATGAAGTGAAATGTCTAAAGGTCTAGGACTCCATTGGTGGGAGTGGGGGGAGGTTATACATATTTCCAGTAGGTCATAGACCTACTGTTCACTAGACAGACAGCTGTCTATTGACATAATTCTGAAAATGAATCATCTCCCTTACTTCTCACAGGAACCCAAACCTCAGCATATTCTAAAGTGCCTTTCCCATGACTATAGTTTCAAGGGATATGCTACACCAAAAGGGTTTCAGGGTAAGGAAATAGATTCCTAAAAGTTTTTCCACTGTATCTACCTCTTAGAGATTCATATTATATTTGACAATTATCAAGTAGTACAATTCAAACCTCACTGGGTTTCTGAATTGCCTAGGATGCTGACTAAACGCATGGGTTCAAATAATAAATGCTTGCTACATTTTTAGAATACAAGTACTCAATCTTATTATAAAATACCAAATTTAATAGATGAGATGAGATTTCCTGATGAACAAAAGATTGTATCTTAGTTTCCAATGATGCCATTATCTTTTATAAGATATGGAGGAGTTTTCTAGACAGATTGATGATTATGGTTTCACATTACTTTATGATTTCTATTAATGTATCTAAATGCGTATGGGTCATTACCATTTTCTTAAATTGTACTGTCTAGACACCTTATGGATTCAATGTTTCTCTAATTCTTTTATATAAAAATATTTTACTTGTTATAAAGAAAGAACTTTCTAGTGGAAACTTGTTTGTATTGACTGAATGCCTTTATGTCTATTGAAAGCCACTACGGATACTTCTTGCAGATCCCATTAATGTTTGTGATTTTGTTTCTATTTTGTCTTTCACACATGTATTAAAGTGATGAGACTTTCTCAAACATGAAGAATTCAAGTGAATTTGTTGTTCCTTTTCCTCCTCAAATTTAACTTCTCTGGTCTGTTCACAATTGCTATACTTATAAGGCCTGCTCAATAAAGCACAAAGAATGTTTCCCAAGCAACATTACTGCCTAGATACTTTTGGATCAATTATAAAAAGCATTTACTAGATCCACTATAGTAGATCCTTTCCTGTGGACTTCTAGCCCAGATGTAATGCCAGAAGTGGTCACACAATTTCCTCACCTGGCACTTTACACACACCTTGCCTCGTGTTAGGCTTATGACATGATCCCATTTGTTTATGTGAAGACCACAAAAGTTTGAGAGTGAGGGAAATGCTTCCCTCCCATAAAAACGGAAACAAAAACAAAACTAAAAGAAAGCGTGCACACATTTTTTTTCTTATGAAACAAAATAGATAAATAGAACTTTGGGAGAGGTTAAAATACAAACTCTTAGACCTATGCCTCAAAAAATAAGGCAACTGAAGAAATCATTTTGAATTTCAACTACCATCATTCTGTATTTGACAAAGTCTATTGTACCATGAAAAGACTTAACTTTTATTTCTTTCAATATGACATTTCTTATTCTTTTGTTTGCACAGATCAGAGATAAATGGTTTGTTTAGATCCTTCTCAGAATCATTATTAAAATATCCTGCCATTTAGAAACAAAATATTTGTGCACATTTCATAAGTAGAAATATATGGTATTAAATTTTAAAAATGTCTCATATTAGTTTTCTTTGTGACTTTGTTTTATAATTTGTCAAGCCAAAAAATAATTGCTAAATTGCTAGGAATATAGATTTTTATTTATTAAATTATATTAATTTTAACTCTTCTATTTTTTGTAAGTATTTTGAAAGAAATTTCAAAAGTGTCCTTGCACTAGAAACTGAGACACACACACACACACACACACACACACACACAGAAAAACAATTGAACAGCTTCTAAAGAATAATAAATATAGAAGAAAAACTATAAACCAAAAAACAACTGTTCAGATAGAATCAAAAGCTGAGTTTTATACCCTCAGTTTCTAGTTTCTTCATATACTTTTAGACTATAGTTAAAAATAATTTTATGTGTTATACGCATAATTTGTACGTATTATTTACATAAATAAAAGTAGTCTATTTTTCCCCTAAAATATGGCAGACCAATTCTGATCCTTCAAAAATAATCTATTTGGAATAGGTGTCCACAGATATAATTTCATAAAAACTATGTTGCCTTTCTCAGTAACTTGCCAAGTATGAATTCATCTGTTTGAACCCAGTGTTATGTAACAGTTAATGTTTCCAATGCACTCTATTTTATAATCCTTCTATGATCCAGTTATTAAAATCATTTTGTGGCTTATAAAATTCTATGGATCCTTAGCATTATTAGGATCAAACTTACAACCATCCCATAAATGTTTGGTCTAAGCAACCAGTTAGATCCACTTTTCTCAAGTCTGGAGTCTGTGCTAACTTGTTATATCATTTATTTTGAGTTTTATTTCTCTACTTTATACTAGTAAGTCTATGTAATGCTAAAAAAATTAAATAATTTAGTACTTAGCTAAACAATTCATTACAAATGGTATTAGGCAGGCTATTTGAAAAATGATTTTTGGATGAATGATTCAAGTAGGTTATGCATAGCATTCTAAAGACATTTCTCCTATGTATATCTCATGGAATTACCACAACTTAGAAAAATTGTTGGCTTGTTAGAAGTGTTTAACATTATTTTCTGTGTAAATCAGATAGTGGAAGGTGGACTGGGAAGAACAGTTCTCTGCCCCGAATGTATTCACTTTTTCTGGGTAGATACCTTTTGCAAAGAAAAAACGTGAACAAACATTGGTTTTACAAACTAAGTGCACAAAGACACAATAAGCACATTCAAAATAATGTAAGTGGTGGGCCCTGTGCCATGTACATTGTCTCAAAAATGCCTTTCAGGTGTGGAACCAGACGCTTTAGAGGGATATAGAATTTTGTATATTAAAACATTAAATAAAAGCTCAAATCAATAGGTAACCTTCAATTTTGGGATACACAGCTTTGGTTGTGACATATCAAAACAATTTAGCGATCTAGAGAATTAGAAATCTATTACTAGTACTAAATTATTGTTTTAAAATATAGAAACTTTACTTAAAGAGTAATTTAGTGTCATTTGTGATCTAATTTTCACATTTTTCATAGCACAGCTAGAGACAAAGAATGAGAGAGAGAGAAAAAAAACGAGTGTGTTTCAAAAAAAATTTTAAGTTTACTTTGAGAAAGAGAGAGAAAGCTAGTGGGGGAAGGGCAAAGAGAGAGGGAGAGAGAGAATCCCAAGAAGGCTTGGTTCTTCAGTGCAGAGCCCCACGCGGAGGTTGAACTCATTAACCATAAGATCATGACCTGAGCCAAAGTAGGATGCTTAACCAACTGAGCCACCCAGGATCCAGAAAGAACCAGTTTTATAGATGATATTTAAAGTTTCCAGATGAAGTGCTCAGGGTAAAATGAGGGATCAGAAATCTCTGCTAGCTCTGTCATGCCCCTTCATAGCTCTTAAAAATATGTGATTCTGTGAATGAATATTGCAGCCCACAAGTCTCCTTAATTTTTCACCTTTCTCAGGGGAGAGGCTTAACTGTCCTTACAGGTTTATAACAGAGAATCAAGAAATTTAAAAAAAAATTTTTTTTTACATTTATTTATTTTTGAGAGACAGAGAAAGACAGAGCACAAGTGGGGAAGGGGCAGAGAGAGAATGAGACACAGAATCCGAAGCAGGCTCCAGGCTCTGAACTGTCAGCACAGAGCCCAATGCAGGGCTCAAACTCACAAACCATGAGATCTTGACCTGAGCCAAAGTCAAAGCTTAACCAACTAAGCCACCCAGGTGCCCAAGGAAATTTATTTTTAGGGTCTACCCCTCATCCTACCCTCCTCCACCCTATGCAATATAAAGCAAAATTGGTCAACATTTCACATTAGCATGACATATTTTTGATGTATTTGTAAGACTTGACAGGGGAAGCAGGCTGATTTTGCCAGGAATTACTTGGGAGTAATGTACTGACACACAAAAAAAATTTTAGTCTAATATTTTTCTGGATGGAGAATCAAATTTGAACAAGCTTACTTTTTACTATTTGTTTTCTTCAAGTCTGTTCTAAATTTTCAATCTGAGATATGACAGTATATTCAAATTTGCATCTTTTAATTTCTGGCATGATCAAGTGGGCATTGTAGCACTGAGTGTTGTTTTATTCCAAAGATACACAAAACCATGCATCCTTAACTGTTCATTGTAGTGGACTCATTCCATCATTTGTTCTACCAAAAAAGCAATTGATAATAGGAGTGGCTTTTGAATGATTTTAAAAGAAATATGTATATTTCTTTAGCAATAGAAAGCACTAGATTAATTTAACTGCATGCTATGACGTAAATTTGATACATTCTTTTACTTGCTTAAATTAGCACTGATAAATTTTGAATTGATTTATTTAATGTCTATAACTTTTTGACAAAATATAGGTATCATATTTTTTAAACATGTAGCTACACACGCCCACACACACACATACACACACACACACACACACACACAAACACACACACACGAGGGAGAAAGACTGTGTCTACCTAGTGCCCAATGTGCCCAAATATGTTTTTGAAAAAAATGTGAGGACAAAATATACTCAGTGGACAGGTAATCAGAAGGATTTCATTCTTGACCGGACATAGGGAAGTTTTTCCTCTTGATCCTTATGGGTTGGATTGAAATTATTGATTTTCCTATTCCTTTCTGTGGATACTTAGTTTCTTGGCAGAAAACTCTGGAACTGCTTAGGGGGTAAAGGGACTCTTAGGAGGTAAAGAGTAGAACTCTGAGCTCCACAAATTTTTCTCCTCCACATTAAATTATGGTATCTTCTCTTTTATTTCAGATATTATTGGGCTAACACATTGGTATCTCATATGCATTTTTTTTTTAATTTAAAAATGGGATCCATGAAGGGGCACCTGGGTGGCTCAGTTGGGTGAGCGTCTGACTTTGGCTCAGGTCATGATCTCACAGTTTGTGAATTTGAGTGAGTTTGAGTCCTGCATTGGGCTCTGTGCTGACAGCACGGAGCCTGGAACCTGCTTTGGGTTCTCTGTCTCTGTCTCTGTCTCTGTCTCTGTCTGCCCCTCCCCAGCTCACGCTCTGTCTTTCCATCTCCAAAATAAATAAACATTATTTTTTTTTAATGGGATCCATGGCTAAAATCATTTGATAATGATCAAAGAAGATGTCTATGATGTCTTTCCTATCATTTAATCTTAAAAAAAAATTAGACATCAAACTATTCTAGAATCACTTTTTGTATACTCAGAATGTGCCAGGAAGTATACAACCTACTGAAAATACTATAATAAAGAAAAAATATAATAAAGCATGAATATTCTTATGATCCAAGTACTGTTCAAAATGTTTCTTTGTAAACTAACTTCTTAAATCTTCACAACCCCCAGGGAAGTAGACACTATATTTGTCTTTATTTTATAGAGGAGGAAACTGAATTACAAAGATGTTGCATAATTTGCCAATGGTTACACTCGTAGTGAGGAGATGAGCCAGACATTAGCCTGCTGATACTCTGTAGAATCCATGTGTTTAACTAGCATTTCGGAGTTTGCTTCTGCAGGAAAAGGCCAGAGCTCTGTCTTAACACAGCCTGAATTCTGGTGGAAGAGACAAACTGTAAACAACATAGCATGCAATTAAATACATAATTACTAACAGTGATAACTACTACCAAGGAAAGCATTTAAGATCCTAGCAAGAAGGTAACAGGATGTGTTTGGATTGTCTGATGATTTCACTGAGGAAACGGAATTTGGATTCAGTTTAACTGACACCTTCCTCCGTGTGGATTTTCAAAACCTCCAAAATGATATTTTGTATTTTATTCAGATACTGCCGTGAAATATTTGAAAGTATATGCTGGGATTCAAATAACCAAGTCATTTTGCAAACGTGGTGGGTAGAGAATAACATCACTTGAGAGCAATGCCACTGCTCTTGATTCTGTGCAAGCTGAGACTTCTGAGGCTCATTAAGTTAGCTGCCTTTCCAACTTAACGTATTACATAGATATTTTTTATTCTCTCTTTGTATGTCTCTCTCTGGCTCTGTGTCTCTTTTTCTCGCTCCATTATATCTCTAGAGTGTGTGCATGTCAGAAGGCCAGAAGTTTCATACTGAAATTATTGGTCCAACAGTTTCTATACCATGTACCATGAGAGCATGAAAATAAATGAAAATGTTGTGTGCATGTGTTTTCTTTCATCAAACCCAACTGTTTAATCCTTTGAGTACACCATTCTACTTACTGCCACTTAGACACAGCAGTGTCTTGAGAACAGGTGATGCTATATACTTATAGCCAGCAACGTCTACCCTTGATCCTCACAGGGCTAGTAAACTCTACTCCTGGTTGTGCAATGAGCATATCTCTAGCTTCTATTGGCAGTATCTTTACCAAAAGAGAGCATAAAAAGCAAGGGCATGTGCTTCTTTTTTTTGTTTGTTTTTCTTTTTTTTATTCTAGCCAGTCCATAATGTAGCAAGATTCTCGCACAGAGAGTCATGACACAGGCTTTTCTTGCCAGGAAGCAACTTTATTCCTGCCGGCACTGCTCAATTGGGTTTGTACCCAAAGAACTGAGCCCACGTGGCATAGCTTTTTATATATTTTTACTTCTTTGTCTTCCATATATGGTAACACACAAACATGCAGTCTGATTAAGTGGTCTTCTGTGACAAGGTCCTGAGGGCTGTTACATATGCATACAGCCAGGTTGCCTTGTTTTTTTTTTTTTTTTTTCTATCCTTAGGGAGGGGACCCTACCACAATAACACTATTATTATGTAAAATCTGGCTATTAGATGAATATTTCATCCACATAAGTCTAGTGACATGTATTTTTAATTTTATTAAAAAAATTTCTAATGTTTATTCATTTTTGAGAGACAGAGAGAGACAGTGCAAGTGGGGGAAGGGAGAGAGAGAGGAAAACGCAGACTCTGAAGCAGGCTCCAAGCTCTGAGCTGTCAGCACAGAGCCCGAAGCAGGACTTGAACCCACTAGTGAGATCATGACCTGAGCCGAAGTTGGACTCCCAACCAACTGAGCCACACAGGCACTCCGTGACATATATTTAACAGATTGGTCCTGCCTAAGTTTCAAGGAAACAGCAAAATTGAATACAGGAGTTTTAGCTCTGCTCAGGCTCTACTCTTACCTATTGTTAAAGGAGCAGCACATCTAAGATGATAAACATCCATCCTTTAAATTTCAGATCCTCTCCTCTTTGGCTATTCTAATATATGTCCCAAGACTCACAGGAATATTTGGGCAGAAACTTTCCAAAGCTCCTACTCATGTTCTTTACTTGAAATAGTCATCTGCACCTGAAACCTGATGTCTCTGTGTTCCCCAATTTCCATGTTCTAAGATGGTTGTATTTCCCAGATAAGCCAAATGCACTGTAGCTTGGTTGCTGAGGAGCCATGGGGCATGTTCTTTTTGAGAAAGAGTAATGGAAACGGAGGAGAGATCTTGGCAAGTGGAAGGGTGGGTAACACATCAACACTGTTAGTATTTAGTCTTCATTCCTGAAATAGATGTGGCTAGGGATTCTTGCTATCATGAGTTAATGTTTAAATAAATTTTACTTACTGGATTTGGGTTCAGCCATTGAATTTTATACATGCGCACATTAGCCCAGGAAATGTTTAAAAGATTGAGTGGGTCTGAAAGAAAGAAATTTTGCCTTTTTTAAAAAATACGTTAGTGCAGGCTGTATTTTTACTATTTTCCCTTACTTGAATGAGCAAAACAAGAATAACTAGGTGTGCCAGGAAAGTGAAGTGGGTGATAACGAAGGTGCTAAACTCTAGAATCCTTGAAAAAAAGAAAAAGGAATCCTCTCAAAATGTGGTAGTAAATTGAGAGTTTCCTTTATGTGTTTTCAGATTAACTTGAACCCGCAGAGTAAGGAATTAAGGAATTGATTACAGTTTGGGGAAATCGGAACTCTGGAAGAAACCTTCTCTGGAGAAAGAGAACATCTTTTGAATGAACACCTAGGACAGCTCTTTCTACCTCACAGTATTACGTCCACTGTCTGTGATCTCTCCTTACACTATCAGTTATTTGGAGGAGTACAAAGATAAAGATTTTCTGGTGTTTGAGTTCCCTAATAAATTTCACTTCTTTCTAGAAAGAAGTGAAATTTATATGTATATTTATATGTATATGTGTATGTATATATATATATATATGTATGTGTGTATATATATATACATATATATGTACATATGTATACATATATATATATATATATATATATACACACATATATATATGTCTCCTTTTGTGAGTATGTATTTCTCTGTATAGTCCCACTGTGGACATTCTCATAGGCATGTGTTTCTACATTTGTTTGTGGTTTCTAGCATTTGTGCACATTCATAGTTGCTGGCACATACATTAGGTACATGTATATATACACCCCTGTCATCAGTGTGTACATGTATCTATACATGCGTCTATGCCTAATAACATAGATCCAGGAAATGTACAGACAAGTGTTGTACATCTTTTTATTTGTTTTATTTATTTTATTTTCATTGAAACTGTTCACAGGATTATATACTAAATATTAGAATTCTAAACGCATTAGACATTATCTTGCAAATACCTCAGTGCAATGATACCTGAGATATTAAAAACACTGATAAAGCATTAATCTGAACAACCACAATTCATATATTATAATAGAAAGTTTCAACTCATATTTACGCTTTTGTGGCATAGACAATAGAAATTTATTTTCTCATGGTTCTGGAGGTTAGAAGTCTAAGATCAAAGTAGCAGAAAGTTTGGTTTCTCTAGAGGCCTACCATCTCCTCAGCTTGCAGACAGCCACCTGCTAGCTATGTCTTCACAAGGCCTTTTCTCTGTGTGTGTGGGTCCCTGGTGTCTCTTCCTCTTAAGGACACCAGTCGCATTGGACTAGGGCCTCATCCCTATAACCTCATCTAATAAGCTGTAAAATAAATAAACTGTACTTATTAACCCTTATGAACCTATACATTATAAAAGCAAGACTTTGTGGCCAAAGACAGGCCTGCCAACTTTAATACGATTGATACTCTTCGTTTCACTTTTAACTGGAGCCAAATTGGTGGTCTGAAACCGAAGTTCTCTTTTAAAATAAGTAAAACTGCTTCATAGGTAAAGCAAGCTTTCAAATGTAAAGACATGCCTTGCACATTTCTGTTTTGTAAATTATCTTCCCTATCAAGATCAATCTGTAGCTAATGCAAGTCTCCTACCGGGTCCTTTTCTCTCCAGCCTCTTCCATTTTCTCAAGCGATCACCTCATCTGTTTGGGCTGTCTGCTAGAGTCTATTAGTGTGGTTTGGTCAAAGCTATTATTCTCTGAAGACATCTCTCAAGTTAGGGTATACAGATCTCTGGGAGCTCTCAGACACTGGAATTCATCCTGATCAGAGAGGCAGTGGATGTAGTTGCCTTCAGGCCATTTATAGTTGTGTTATTCTTGTATGTTAAACTCCAAATCCAAAGGCTGTAAGAATTAGAGAGCCTATTGGCCTTGCCAGAAGTGGGGTTACTTAGTAATTTGTCTGATCTGGAGAAATACAGTTAATTCAATAATTTGGGGAGACATTATCCCTACTCAGAAGTTCCATCCTTTAATGAAAGCCCATCTTCCCTAACAGACCACTTAATCCCTGGGTTTATCTATATGGGCATAATTATAGCTACACTTTTCTATGGCATGCCCCTTGTAAATGCATTTACATTCGTTTTTAAATTTAAAGAAATATGCACTTTTTTAGTAGTATAATTTTTTTATCTAAGAAATAATATATCTTTTCCAGAAGTAATATGTCACTGACATATTGGGAGTCAGAGACCCCACCTGGCTCTGCTGGCATGAATCATGGTATCTTGGACAAGTCACTTTATGCTTGACCTACCTTGGTTTCATGGCTGATCAAATAAAGAAACTGGATTTGGTTAAACTCGAAAATCCTTTCTAGACTTAATATTTACTAAACCAGAGAAACTGAAGTAGCTCAATGACCTTGTTTACTAAAAGTGTATCAGAAAGATGCTTAAGAAGAAATTCCTCCATGAAAGTGAAAACTCCAATAGGCTGAAGTAGTTCTGTGGCCTACAGGGACAAAAATCCCTGGTTCACTGTCATTTTTTAAAGAATATTATTTTAATGCCTGGTTAAAATGTCATGCAATTGAAATGATATAAATTTGGGGCATTTTAATGCAGGTGAAGATTAGACAGGGACTAAAGGAAAGAAAACTGGAATAAAGGAAGAGAATATTCAGGAGGAAATTCATGGGTGTACGTAGCAGGCACAATACTGGGAGGAAACAGATGGGAAATTCAAAGATTTTAACTGAAGAGAATTTAATGAAAGGTTATTTATGGTAGATAAGGTATCTAACTAGTGATCTGAAGTCCCCAGGGTCTGGGAACATCAAGAAGCTATTACCACATCTGGAAACAGAGAAGAGAAAGGAAGAAGTTATTGAAGGTTAATGATGCCTGGAGAGATGTTAAAGTCATGAAAAAAAAAAAAAGAGCAACCCAACAGGAGCTTGTATGTTAGAATTCAGTAGAGCCATAACTAGGTTCCTTAGTGGAAATGTTCCTATTCAGGTTAGCAGGCCTCCATATATATTAATTGCAAAGTAGTTGGGAGAGGAAACAAAATTTCTTTATAAGTGGGCTATTAAATAAAATACTAAAATAAGCCACACTTGCCTCCACTTCTTGGTTTCTAGACCCATCTATCTGGCTATGGGGAAAAAATACACAAAATAAAATGGCTCCTGATTTAAGATATAGATCACATACTACAGGACAGGGCCCAAAATTCCAGGCGTTTTCCCATCCAATGACGAAAATTAATGTCTATAAACCATTGGCCATGCTATCAGGTCAGCTTCTTTAAGTGAGATTGAATATGGTAAGATTAGTCAATTCTGTGTGTAAGCCTATTACCATTACTTACATATCATTTATTTTAATACAACTAATTCCTTAATAAAGACAATGTTGTATGGAATATCATGTATATTAATACACACCTTATAAGCCCAGAAGATGGTAGACACGCTTTTTGTCCAGGCAAGAAAAAAATCTATCTAGAGTAAGTATCTATTTCTTTGAGGCAACTTTGCCATCATCTTCCTTCACATGTCTAAATCAAACAGCCTACATCCTGGTTGGCAGGTTAGTCTCTCTGAGTAATCGAGCCATAACAGGAACTCAGCATTGGCTTCTAATGTTATCGTTTTGGTCACTCAGACACGGTAATAGCAAGGCAGTCTTGGTAAACTAATAATGTTGTTAAGCTCATTGATATACACCATTCTAGCCACCATAGCCATTTCGTATCTGGAGTCATCGAGTAAACTGGAGTCTGAGAAAGAGGCAGAACACCTTCAAAGGAGGGATTATCTTTTCTCTCTGATTATGAAGAGACTAATAGACTGTATTTAATGAGTATTTATGTTGAACACAGACATCTTCACATTTGTTTTCATTACAAGAAGTTTAACTTTACACTTTACCCTAAGACTTCGATGCCAATCTAATTCAACTCCAATTTCCTAACCAGCTAGCCAACTCATGAGACAGTGTGCATTGATTCGTCTAGCTCTACACTTTTGGCCATCCCTCATGTTGAAGGAGACCACAAGATGCATTGCCTGTAGATTTGTTAACTGGAAGAATATTTTTTTCACCACTGTCTTTCAGAGACATCCCTGAAGGCAGCTATAAGGCAGGAAGGACCATCTTTTTCCTGTAGAGTGCCAACACACAGTACATTACCATCTGCAAAGTAAGCCTGAGCTTTATCTTTTCTAAACAATTGGTCACAGGGAATTCTTCATGGAGCCACTGGATTGTGTTGAGGGAGAGATAACAGCAGTGAAATAGGTACTATTAGAGCATATGTTCTCTTCATTAAATTTCTTTGTGTATTTCAGGCAAACTTAATCACTTCATTCATATTACTTGTGCTTAAGAATAAAAGGCAATTGTGTGCATCCCACTTTATCATTTAGTGGATCAGGTAACTCGGAGTTTGTGGTATCTGTTTCCATTGTCACTTGGTATCCCATTCATAAGTCTTTACCTGGGTCCAGAAGCAGCCTTGGAGCCACTTTTCAAATGGAGACTATTTAACACAGATAGGCAGGGTTGCATCATTCCACAATCCCAGGGAAATCCATTCAGTTTCTCCTATTGGAAGGAACATCCCTGAGACTCCATACACCTTTCTTATCTGTCAGCATTACCCCAACTATCATTTGGATCCTGAAGTTGTTTTTTGTCTTTTTGTTTGCTTGTTTTTGTTTTTGTAAGTCAAGTAATGCTATTGTTTGTATACTGCAAAACTTTCTCTTGATCTAGACCTCATAGTAAGCTGTTAGCCTTATGGTTTCCCTGGTAAATGAATTGGGACATAACACAAATTATGGTGGATGGATATCCTCCAGGTATACAGCATGGATATCTGTATCAGAGTATAACCATCCCAGTGGGAGTAAGTGAATAGAGTTATCTGTGGGAATTAAAAATAAAGACCCCCTAATATCTGTCTCCTCTCTTCCTATGATCTACTTCCAGTTACTCTCAGTTCCTGAATCTAACTGGGAACCAGTGTGAACTTCAGTTTATATCCTGTAACATACGGTCAGACTCTTTGGCACAGAACAAGGCAGAAAAGAATAGACAGAAAGTCTGGTGGAGCAAATGGAGAATAACAAGTAAAATGTGCCTAAAATGTATTTTCATTAGACAAAGAATAGGAAATGCTTTCAAAGTGGAGAATATTATAGGCAAATATTCAAAATATCACTTCATTCCCTTATGTACAACACATAGCAGGTGAACAGAACAGACCCTTACAGAGTCACACACAAAAATCACTGGAAAGATTATGATTGAATATTGACCTTGGGTTCATATTTTATATTTTAGCATCATGGTTGAAAGCTGAGACTCAAACCTAATTTTTCATCATAGAATAAAAGTAGAGGATAAAAAAGGGGGGAAAAAGAGTCCTCACTGTAGTATGGGGGGGCAGAAGAAAAAATTATTATAATATTTATATATATAATATATAATATAATATCAAAGTTATTGAATAATTAGAAAGTTCTTACATCCTGTTCTGTTAGAAAAAAATACTTGCTGTTATTTTATGCTTTTTTTTCTGATCAACATAAAGAAATATTTTCCACTTCTGTGGCATGCTAAAGAAACTGGAATTAAAGTGTATGTTAAACTAGTTTGCACCATTACAGCCACATGAGTTGTTTATGACCAAAATTCATTTTTATTTGTTGTACCCGTTTAAGTTGGATAGTACCTATTCTTTCCTACTTGTTAAATATTTTAATAATGTCTCCATGTGTAAATGTGATAATAACCTTAAATTCTCAATTCTCTTTCATGGATAACCCTGCAGAGTTTGCTCCATACATTTGGATAATAAATTCTTACAATCCCTCCCCTCTTCTTTATATAATTATTAAGAGGAGAATTGTTTGCTTACAACCTCCTCTCTCTTCTCTACTTGACATCATAATCTGTTGCCACAGTTTAGGTTTTTGCTAAAGCAGTATTCCCTTTTTGTTACCAATTTCTATATTTATTAGGCATAGCATTGTATAACAAACCACACAAACTCAGTGACTTAAAGCAACAATTTATTCTAGTTGTGATAACTGTAGGTCTACTAAGGTGTTAGCTGACACAAGCTGGGTTTGCTTGAGTGACTCTGTCTCTAGCTGCATGATTAGCTGTAAATTTCATCCTGATATTCTCAGAATGAACTTATTTTGGTCCCAGATTGAAAGAGGTGCAGCTCCCTGAGGCATATTTACTTTTTCATAGATACAACAGATTTGCAAAAGACGTGTTCAACGCCACAAGCACACTTTAAACCTCTGCTCATCTCACATCTGCTAACATCCCCTTGCCTACAGCAAAATACATGACCAACCAAACTGGTAAAACCATCTTTCCATAGAGAAGGGAAGGGAGAGTGCATATTTTGAAACATAATCTGCCAAAATGCCCCGATCTGTATCTGTGGGTTTTCCTGTCCATAAAAGCAGTTTGAAATATCATTACTTTCTATAACATACTGGGACACAGTGTTAGCTCTCTCCATGCTAATTCCATGGTAGAGCTCATCGGTACATTTCATAGTAGCCCGACCTGCCAACATTAGCTCTGTCTTACATTAATATCAACTTTGTCACCTATTAGACCAAGACTCCCTGAAAAGATTTGAGATTTCTTTGCCTCAACTTTATTTGCTAAGGCTTTCAAAGAAAAATATCCTGGATTTTGTTAAACATTCAGGTTTCTCTCATTATTTTTCCCATATGGAACTTAAGCATATCTCTTATCTTAGAGAGTATATGATAAAATGCATTATATGAACAGTGTATAATAATTAGGGTTGATTAGGCACATTTTTAAATTAACTCCATGGGGACAAAGATCATGACTTACTCCATTCACCACTTTATACCCAGTGTCTAGCCCTGTATTTGGGCATTTTAATCTGTCATTAAATGCATGGTTAATAAATGAGGTATCTTATATTTATTATGAAATTCTTGTCTGTCAGGCATTTTTTTATTTCATTTAGCTTATATCATATACATTATGTTTGTTTTCTTACTTTCTATACTTTATCATGTTGATATGTAGATTTAATACTTAATAAATAAAAGTGAAAATTCACTGATTAAAAAAAAAGACTACCTCAAAGTCATGGCCCTTGCAAGTGGCAGAAATAAAGTTTATTTCTGACTTTATAACCCTTATAATTTAACCTAAAGCTTCTTATCTGCTTCAGTTGACTGTTGTTCCAGCACATTAGTTTGTGGAGAAAATTTTATTTAAAATATACTTTAATTCCACTGGCAAAATAAATTGAAGATTCAGAAAGGGACGTTGAAATTAATAAGCACTATGTTACTTAGTGAATCAAGGTCATGTCGGAATGAAAGTCTTTAATCAATATAATTTTACCTACAGGAGTCTAAATTTACTTGAGTATGGAGTCTTAAAAAGTCAGAGATATTCTATTAGAGAATCTAAGACTATAAACTTCAATATAGATATAAACTAATGAAAAAGCATGTAATGATTTAATATTACATTTTAAAAACTACATGTAGGCCAATTTAATAAAGAACTACAATCACTGTTCTTAGGAATATGTAAACACTTGTGTTTAAAATTACAGTTGAGAAAATGATACAGGTTTAAAATCACTTTTTCGAAGTCTAACTGAAATGAAGAGAAAGAGGACATTGATTGAAAACTCTCCTGATTAATTTCAGTCAGGGATTGGTGTACTATTGAAGAGCAGGCTCCCTGTTTGAATAACTCTCCATGCTGAATGGACCAGCCTACCTCCAATTTTACCAAACACAATGGTCCCAGGCAGCGATAATGATGGTTTGCATTGAAAAGTGTGTGCATTATTTATATGTTTATTTCCTTACAGCTATCTCATAATGCATAAAATCCCTAATTCACTGATAGAATCTCCCATGGAGATTAATGTGGGTAAATAACTAAGCAATAGATAATAAGTGGAAGGCAGCACACTGGAGGTGCTAAGGACTACCCACATGTTTGGAGGGTCCAGGGAGCTAAGAATTAGGAGAAGCTGATTAGAGTTTCAAAAATGTGAAATAAAGTTCAGCCAGGAAACAGCATATCACAGAAGTCTGATGAATGAATCCGTCAAGAGGACACAAATTGTCAAGACAAGTAAAATGGCCAAAACCTTTATTCTACACTGTGAGCAAAAGAAAGTGGAAATGCTACCTCAGGAACTAATACCCTCAGCTATAGGAAAGAATAATATGATTTAATAATTATGGTAATGCAGTAGGTAGTATTATTCAATTTTTATGCCCAGGAACTGTGCTAAGAGCTTCATAAGTCTCATTTAATTCTTAAAATAACCCCATAAGAAGATTCTTTTATCAATCCCATTTTATATATAAGGAAACTGATGTTAAGTGAGGTTGAATGCCTTCATGAGGTGACTGGTACCAAAGAGACTTTTCATTTTCAGCAGAATCACACTTTTTTTTCATTAGGCAAAAATCATGTCATTTATTACTCAAAACCATCTGTTTTAAAGTTCAGAAATTATGACTTGAAGATAGAAGTCCTAATGTGGAAATTTTTAAATTTTCAGGAGGTTCATGAGCAAATTGTTAAGGTTGTTAAATGCAGCCATTATTAAAAATTAATGTATGTAAAAATTTAGACTTAAATATGTTATGTGAAGCATAAAAGTATGAAAGTAATACATATGCAAAACTCATAATTTCATAATCATTTTACTATATTTACCATAACCTGTATTCTGGGGATTGTTTGAATCCTTTGTGTGTGTGTATATATATATATGGTGAAAATACAGACCTTTTCACAGTGTAAAATCTCAGTAGTGTCGTGTTGGCAGGTTGAAATAGGCCATATTGGAAATTTACAAATTTTTAAAACAGAAATTGGCAAATACAACAAATTAGGGCTTCAGTCATCATTATGTTGAATCTCTAGAGTGATGAGGAAAATGTTCATAGGGCAAGTTAAAGTTAAAAGTGCATCATATGTTTAGCCACTACATTGTGAATACAAAAAAAAATAAATAAAAAAGGAAAAAATAAAGAAAGAGGGAATTTATTCCAGCATTCAAAAATTACTTGTATTCAGTAAAGATGTCATTTACATCTATGATAAACAAATAAAAATTTGTCATGTCTTTCTTGTTCACTTGGGTTTTACACATAACTGTAAGTAAAAACAATCAATATTCATGTCAGAACTCTTTGCTTTTTAATTGCAAGCATAGGTTGGCTACAGTGTAAGAGTTTGGAAAAAACTGATGAATACATAATGGAGTATATCAATTAGGCATAGAGTATTTACAATAAAGTGTCTTCTACATTTATTATTATTTATTAATTGTTTCTCTCCACATTGTTTCCTCTGTTGGTTTTGTTTCCAGCCAGACAAAAATGGCTACCAGCCTTAACCTAAAATTCTATCCCCTTCAAAATCTCAGCAGGAAGAGGATTTGTCTTTCCAAAACATCAGCAAAACTTTCAGGATTGATTCTATTGGCCTGGATTGGGTCATAGTCAATCACTGAAAAAGTGATTGTTGCCATGGAAATGGAGTTCAGCTTGGCCAACCTGGAGTTCTTTTATCACTCTCCAGATTCGGGATAGGTGTCAGTTTTATCAAAGCCATACTGAGTTTTAGGATATGTGAGTTCCCCCAGAAGAATACTGCATAGGATACACACATTGGGCCATGGTAAAGACATTCATTTGGAACTCCAGGGTCTAGACTGTGAGAGTAATTTGCCTCAGGTCACAAAGGGAATTAGTAGGAGAACTGGCATAGCTCCTTATACCCAGATCTTCAATCTGATAACCCCACACTGTCTGGGGTACAGATTTTTAAATCTAAGCCTGGTATCTTTACAAAAGTGTATTCTTTGAGAAGCATAGTGGTGCATGTTTAATGCTTTTTTTAAAAAGGTAAAGTGATTCAGATCCAAATTTATTAAATAAGATTTATGATGGACCTGAATGATGTATAAGATAGGGAGAAAAAGAGTTAGTATAATTTAATAAAAATATTCACCATGTGTCTCAGAAACTAATTTGAAAAAAATCTGCTAAACTGAAAAAAACAATATATATATATATAGTAATTTTGAGTAAAACATGTAGTATATCATATAACCATAGTTATTTATCATACAAAATAATCTTGTCGTAAAACAGCATTATCTCTAATTTATATACACAACTTACTTTGTTATAAAAGATAAACAAAGACAGCAAGATTTAATTCAATTGCATGTGATTTCTACTTGAAAAATATGAATGACAAAGCTGGTTCCTTAATTATAATAATAGTAACAATAAAAAAAATAAATGAACAACTCTGAAGTGAGCTTTCCTATGTACAGTGATAGAGAAATGTTAAAAAAATCAACATATAAAATAATTGTCTACTACCAAAATAAAATAAAAAGTTTAAAAATATTACCAAAAGATTACCAAAATGAAATATGGACGTTTAACAAGAATTTAAAATTTGCATAATGGAAAGGCAGATAATGTTCTTGGAGGAAAAATGCTAAATATTCTCCCCTGGCGAGTTTTCACTAATTCGATCAATAAATTTAGTACGGTAAAATAGCAATACCAGTAAGATAATTTTACAGGCTGAAAATATATATATTTAAATGCTTCTGAAAAATAGATTTTAAGTTCAGAAAATAATATTTTTGAAAAGAAACAAAGGATAAAGAGTAGGCTAAGAAAAAAATGTAGGCTATTAAAATATGTTAATGTCTGTGAAGTTCTCTCTCAGAAAAGAAATTCCAGAAACATTGAATATTAGATATAAATTTAATATATATTGGTAATCCTGGTAACACAGCAAAAATAGATTTAATTAGTTATATCAATATTATTGGATATGTACTAGGGAAAATAATATCTAAAATTTATATCATTTATCAAATGATTCTCTAGATGGGTAACAAAATTAAACTTTTTTAAATATCAAAAATGCTATACTAGCAAATCCAATGAATTAATCCACTAGTTAATGATCCAGAGAAAGGAATTCATGGTAAAAAGTAAGTGTGAGAATTTGACTACTCCTCTTGTCCTCATTATTAGTAACATTTTATAGACATGAAGAATTGCAGTGGGAGAAACATATTTGACTTTGTTTAACCCAAATGTTACCAAACATCAGATTATAAAACATATTTCCAGTAATACAGACTTTATCTTATTTGGTACAAGTGTCCAGAGAGACAACACTTTGAGAAACATAAATCACAGTCATTGGAAAATTATTCTAAAGATGTAAATATTTTAGAAATTTGGAAACATTTATATGTTTGACTATGAACATTGCTTATACTTCTAAGAAATGTAGGTGGATTTAATAATAAAAGTAACTGCAGGACAGTGTGACCAGATTTTCTTGTTCACCATATATTCTCAGCAGTAGTTTCTTTATATCTGATAATTTCTGAAAAATAACGAACCAATTAAAAAGACACAGAAAAATGAGGCAGTGCATTCAATTTTAGAATATAAAACCCAACAGCATTTAAAATAAATGGACAAGAGGCATAAAAAGGCAATTCACTTGAGAAATGATGGTGCAAAATAATATGCATAAAACAGTGTTTGACCATACTAGGAATGACTCCACTAAAAAGACTAAATCACTAAAAAATAAATTATAATTTTCTAGACATAAATTTATGATAAACATAAAATAATATTAACAATGATGAAATTAATGTAAAAGTGGTTTATTCAACTATTCTATGTCTTTATGCAAAATAATGTTATTCTTTTAGGAAAACAATATGGCAATACTAATAAAGGCAGGGAAATGTGAGTGCATATCTGTTGATCCCATAAAGATATTCTTGAGTGTTTCCTAAGTAAACATTTAAAAACGAAAAGAAAAAGAAAAAAGTATATTTTTCAATATTTACAATGAGTCACATTTTGTGTTTTACTTCCTATCTTCTTTTATTTCATCATATAGATGGTATTACCTTTCCTTTTTCTTATTTTCTATCAGGAATTAATTTAAATAATCAACGTGATTATAGTAAATCTATCTATCACAAAGAATCCTCAAACAAAGGAAGGGACTTAATCCTGACTATAGATTGCCCGTGATTTATGGTGGTTCAATTACAAATTTTCCACTCCATGATGATGCAAAAGCAATACACATTCAGTAGAAACCCTCCTGTGAATTCTTTTTTTTTTTAAAGTTATTTATTTATTTTGAGAGAGAGAGAGTGAGAGCAGAGGAGAGGCACAGAGAGAGGGAAAGAATCCCAAGCAGGCTCAGTGCTGTCAGCGCAGAACCCGATCCAGGGTTCAAACTCACAAACCTTGAGTAATGACCTGAGTTGAAATCAAGAGTCAGATGCCCAACCGACTAACCCACGCGGGCACCCTCTTACTTCAAATTCTGATTTTGGATCTTATCCTGGGCTAGTGATATGCAGGAGGATCCTCTCTGGTGATGCTGGGCAGGAAGCCACATGATCATGAGAGTAAACAGCCAATACACTCACAACTGTTCTGTAGACACACAACCATTCTGTCTTTCAAGTACAATATTCAATATATTTCATGAGATAGTCATCACTTTATTATAAAATAAGATTTGCGTTAGATGATTTTGCCTACCGGTAGGCTAACAACACATAAGTATGTTTTGACCATTTATTTATTTATTTATTTATTTAATTTTTTTTAACCATTTTATTTATTTTTTATTTTTTTAAATATGAAATTTATTGTCAAATTGGTTTCCATACAACACCCAATGCTCATCCCAACAGGTGCCCTCCTCAATACCCATCACCCATCAACCCTCCCATCTCCCATCTCCCATCAACCCTCAGTCTGTTCTCAGTTTTTAAGAGTCTCTTATGTTTTGGCCACTTTTAAAGTAGATTAGTTTAAGTTATAATGTTTGGTAGGTTAGGTGAATTAAATGTTATTTTTTTACTTATGACATTTTCAACCTAAAATGGGTTTATAAGGATGTAAACCTATCATAAATTGTGGAAGATCCATAGTTTATGAGAGTACTCCATCTGTGTGGTACCAATTATTGGCTTGAAGATTGGTGTGTGACCTTAACTAAGCCAATGAGACTGATCCCTAACAGCTGATACATATTTGATGGGAAAGAAATGGTATTTCTCATTACTAGAATTATAAGCTATCAAAGCATTCAAAGCTGGGCTTGCTTGAATCCATCTTTTATGGCCACTTGGAGTAAACTGACCACAGAATGAAACCAACACTGAGAGGAGAGCAGAGCTAAGATAAGAAAAGAAGCCTCAATATTATTTGCTGAGATCCTGGATCTAGTGATACCTGAAATTAAGTGTTCTTTTTACCCTGTTTCAACTTTTTGTTTCTTCAGAGGTTGTTCTGCTAGTAATGTGTATGACATAATAAACCACTTGAGCAGATCATTTTAAGCAACTTATCCTCTATATGACAGAATTGTTTTAAAAAATAATTATATGATAGTTACTAATGATTATCATTTTCTTGATTCATTGTTTAGCTTTAAAATATAATTAACCATAATTAAGAAGAATGATTTTCAGGTTTTTTCTTTTAAGTTTATTTAGTTTTGAGAGAGAGAGAAAGAGAGAGAGACAGAGTGAGTGGGGGAGGGGCAGAGAGAGAGGAAGACACCAAATCCGAAACAGGCTCCAGGCTCCAAGCTGTCAGCACAGAGCTGCACCCAGGGCTCGAACTCAATAGTCGGGAGATAATGAACTGAGCCCAAGTCAGAGGCTCAACCAACTGAGCCATCCAGGAGCCATGGTTTTCAGTTTTAAAGGTGTTATTTACATTTAGTAAAATTGTTTTCATATGAACTAAAATTTAGACTTATGAAGCAACACAACACTTTGAACTGTTTCATTGTTTTAAATTCTGAACAAGAATAGAAACCCCAAATTGTTCCTATAGAATTTCAAAATTGAGTACTCAGAGATTTTATTTTTTGTAAATATTCTGCTATCACTTTATTTTGAATATTCTGCTTGTAAGCAAGAATCTATACTGCCACAGGGTTTAAACGAATAGCTGCAATGGAAAAGAGGCCAGATGAATCCGAGGCACTGGGTATTCTCCAAAGAAACAAGAAAAGCTGAATCTGCCTGTGTCAGAAGCAGACTGTCCACTGTGAGTTATCTGAATTAACTTCTATATAGAATGAGAGGTTTATTCCAAGGTAAATGAAAAGATGCCTTAATTTAAATTTACTTATATTTAAAAGCAATGGTAATCGGAGAAAATATTTAAAATTTATAGCAAAGTTTTTTAGGGAGAAATATCTTTTGTCATAGACATTGTTTAGGTTTCCCGTTGCCCAGTTAAGACTTTAAGTGTTTTTCTGAGGTTTTAAAATTCTTTACAGAAAGTACAGCCACTTAATACCTAAGCCAGGCAGACCATTTCTGCTGTTTCCCTATGGGTACTGTTGGTGCTGACACATGTTAGCACTCAGGACATCGCTTGAATAAATTAATGAGAAGGGATCCAGAAGGAGCAATCTGAGGGAGGTAGATACAGCTATAGTTCCGATTTGGCTATTTATGAACTATTTAAATATTTAAATGCAGAAGTCAAGGAAGCAGTTGGATATAGTACATCAGAGCTCAGAGCATTCCTGGCTAAAGATATGGATTCAAAATTCATCAATTTGCATATCTTACTTCAGTCCATGGGATTCCATACATAAAAGAGGGTGGGGCACTGAACCCTGGGACAGGCAGACATTTGCAGGCCTTCTGGAAGGAAAACAAAGAAAACTGAGATAGGGCAGATGATGAAGAAGGAATGATATGGATAGGCGTGGTGTCCAGGGAGGTTTAGAAAATAGATCCTTACAAAAAATATAAAAGAAGGGAGATGCCAACCACACCAAATTCTGTTGAGAGACTGAGTTGCAGGAGAATTAAAAAGTATTCACTGACTTCAGCCTCATAATTGCCATTGGGGACTTTGATAAGTCTGAAAGGAATAAGTTGCGGAAAGAATGAGTTGTGCAGTAGAGACAGCAAACGTAAGCAAATACTTTGCAATTCGGGATACAGGCAATATACAGAGAATGGGGTGGAAGAGTATTTTTTTAAATAATGGTTATTTTTATGGCATTTGTGTATCCAAAAAAAAAATTAAAAGGACAGAATAAACACAGGAAATTAATGACACAGTGAAAGAGAAAAGAATTCCAGAACAGTCTATTTGAAAACAAAGGACAATTTAGTGGAGGGCACAAAGAGGGACAATTCTATTGTTACAGAAAGGAAGGTCACCATAAATTAAATGATCATGCATCAGTTCCATGGAATGATATGAATCATTAAATCTGGAAATGTGATCTATAATATAAATAGAAACAGAACAACACAACATGTTATATTAAAAACTATGTAAAATCTATATGGATAAAGAACTTAAGGGAAGATACACTATTTCATTCAGCATAGAAGTTACTTATTTGACAATATTTTTACCCAGCATTTTAATCAGATGTTACTCCTCTTCAATTCTTCTGCAGAGAGCTTTTGACAAGTTATTTAAAGACGAATTCTTGTAGGCATAATAAAACTGATTAAATAGTTCAGTAAGATTAAAATGAAATTTAATTTGTCTCAAAGTGTGACTGACATGTAAAACAGTGAATTTCATAGCACAAAAGGATAAGGAACACATCAGAAGTACTCATAATAAAAATGAAAGAATAGAATACTTACTTTCATATTCAACTTTCATTTAAAGCATTTCCACATGAAATTTGTTCCTAAATCTAGAAAATAAATGTCAAATTCTAGAATAGCTATGAAAATTTTCAATTTTCTGTTTTTCTTATGACAGATGCTGCTCAATTTCTACTAGCTCATTAAATTTATGGTAAGATAAATCATGTTGTGAGTGTATTTATCTTATTTATATTACACCACAATTCTTTTGCTGGCTTAATTCATTTTACATGGGTGCTTCAATTTAAAGGAAATAGTTTATTGCTTTCATCAACGATGCAGTCCCTCCCATAGAAATTCTCTTTGTTCTTCAGTTTAGAAGGGACTTTAATCCTAAGTGGAATCAATGTTACTTAAAATAAATATACAATCTTTGCCATTTGTATTAAAAAAATTCTTACCTAGGTGGATTTTACCAGTGATTTCCCTAATTCAGAAAATCTGAAGTAACTTTTGCCTTTCTTTCAAAGACCACACCCAGTGAGGCAGAAAATCTCACATATTCTATAATTTTCTCATATCTTAACTACATCTCCTCATACCTTTTTTTTTCCTTTCAAAAATTAGTGTCACTTCTTACAAGGAATGCTGAGGCAGGAATTGGACTTATTACCTATAATCTAGACCTCCTTCAAATTGTAGTTCTATCTTATCTTGAGTGAAAAAACATATTTTTAAAATTTCACCTTCAAAGAGATTCAGGAAGCAGTTTATTTCCCTCAAAGTTCATTGAAGAACAACTGACAAATACAATTATGTATATTTAAGGTGTATAACATGATGATTGGATGCATGTATATGCTGTGGGATGATTAACAAGATCAAGATAATTAACGTGGCCTTCACAATGGTAACTTTTTGTGTATGTGATGAGAGCACTTGCAAATGTACAATACTTTGTTATTAACTATAGTCACTATGTCCTGCACGAGATCCTCAAAACATATTTTTGTAACTGAAAATTTGACCTATATCCCCCTCCCCCTAGTCCCTGGCAGTCACCATTCTATTCTCTGTTACTATGAAGTTAGCTATTTTTTTTAATTTCACATCTAATTTATACCATACAGTAAGCAAATTTTTGATAACCTGATTCTTCTTCAGAGCTTGAAGGAGGCATATTAGGTGTCAGACGCATATGATAACGACTTGGGTAGATTTCAAAAGCCTTGTCATCCTTCCTTTAGGTCGTTCTATTTCTTTGTACGTTGGAAAGAAGGTAATAGCAGCAAAACTGAAATCTAATTCCTACTTTTCCAGTGGAAGTCCAAGAATGAAAGATTGGAAGGAAAAATGAGAGAAGGAAATGGTGGAAAGGATGAAGGGAGGGAAAATGATTACTAAATATAATGACAGGCTTTCTAGCAAACACACTAATGAGAATTACTAGTGGGAAAATAAGTAAGTATGGAATACCTTTAGCAGGGTGAACCTTTTCTGTCTAGGAGTGACTATAATAAATAAACATGGAATGTCTAGATTTACATGCTATTCATCCCTACAAAATGTCACATTATATAATTATCAGAATATAAAATGGAGATGTTTGATCACCAAAATTACATCATTCTCTGTAAGGGATACTCTGTTTGCAATATTTAGAGAGATCCATAACAAAAATATGGTCCAAAGGACATTCTTACGTGGACAGATAGGACCTAAGATTATTTTTCTTTCTTTTCCTGTAGCTCAGAAATAACCTATATCACTGGATTTATTATTGAAGTTTGATACCGGGTAAGTTATCTGCATTGTATGTGTCTGATTGGATAATTTGTTATCTTACATTCATAGATAATTGAGGACATTTCCTTTTAATCTTGACCCTCAGGATAAACACTTAAGAAATTGGCATGCTATTTTTCTGACTCGTTTTCAAATTTTTACCAATAAGTAGGCATTTTGTATACATTGTTAATAAAAAAAAAAAAGAAGCCAAATAGGAAATAAAATAAATCAAGTGTGGCAATTGGATTTAGTCAAGTAGAATGCAATTACTAACACATTCCCCACACATTGTCACTAAATCAATTATTCGGAGAATGTGATTTTTTTTTTCAGTAATACAAAACATCTTAGGAAATCAACTATAGTATTGCAACTGCACACATTATTGATATATATACATATATAATACACAGAACAAATAAACACATTATGAGAAAGAGATTGTGGGAACTCACCCATAGAATCATGTTCACTTCTTTCCATAGCAGATATAAGGAGTTGATTAATAAATATATTTTCAATGTATTTTTAAATTTTTTTAACGTTTATTTATTTTTGAGAGAGAGAGAAAATGTATAAGCGGGGGAGGGGCACAGAGAGAGGGAGACACAGGATCTGAAGCAGGCTGCAGGCTGTGAGCTGTCAGCACAGAGCCCAATGCGGGGCTCGAATCCAGGAACCACGAGATCATGACCGGAGCCAAAGTCAGAAGCTTAACTGATTGAGCCACCCAGGTACCCCTCAATATATTTTAATGTCTTTTAACTTACTAAGGTTTTTAACAAATCTTTTTTTGTGTGTGTGGCATTTGTTTTGTTTTTACTTCCTGGTAAATGGAATAAATACTTGAAAATACAACTTGTAGTCAGTGGGCCCTATTGGACATACTATTTTAGGAAAATAGCTAATTATAAATGCTCATTCTTTTTTCCTCTTGGGACTGAAAACCAGCTAGGTATTTATTTTATTAAACATTATTTCAAAGTGATCAATAAAGATCTGAATCTCTAAATTACATACATACTAATTAGAACAATTGTTCAAGTAGAGAAGTCAAAATTAGTCATGGTAAATCTAGGAATCTTTACAATTATTTCTAGCCTGACATTATGTATGTTAGATTATGTATATTTTTTTCAAAACTTTAAGCCCCATTTGAAATAGACTAAAATATTTTCATTGGCTTTCTTTTGTTACATCAATTTGTAACTATTCCAGTTAATTTATGTTCTCTATTTAAAATCATCTATAAATCTAACCTAATCCCAATTGTAATAATTAAGTGCAATATTTCCTAATTATTAAGTCTGTCAAGTAGAAATTATTTCTGTAGGCCACCAGGGAGCATTAAAGTGTTAGAGGCCATTGCATCAAATTATATCTATTCTTTGAGTTTCTATTCAAAGCATTTAAATGACTTATTCTCATGTAATTTTGATAGCTTTAATTGGAAATTTTTTTATGTTAGATTCTAAAAGCTGTTTTCTCTGTTTTGATGAAAAGAACTTAGGTCACAGTTTCCAGTTTCTTCGTTAACTATGTAATGTTTATTTTTTACCTGTCAATTTTAATTTAATTAAAACTCTTTTAAAAACACGGTAGTCGAATGAAAATGGAAATTACCTGAAATTAATTTTAGTTTAGAGATCCCAGTTTAGGTAATAAAGACATAAAGTTTGTTATATTAATACTGTATTTCTAGGTAAGCGATTATTATTTTCCTCTCCATGAGAGTAAAACCATTAATATATTCAAAACAGTGACAGGCAAAATATCATCAGGATGTATCTAGACTTAATAAAATTTTATAATGATGCATTTCAAAGAAACAGATGCAAAATGAAAATGCTCCCAACTCACAGGTCAAAAACTTCCAAATCACCTTTTCTTTTATTTTCTTTTTTTAAAATTTATTTATTTTTGAGAGAGACAAAGATAGACCGTGAGCAGGGGAGGGGCAGAGACAGAGGGAGACACAGAATCTGAAGCAGGTTCCAGGCTCTGAGCTGTCAGCACAGAGCCTGATGCGGGCTCGAACTCACTGATTGGGAGATCATGACCTGACCTGAAGTCAGACACTTGACAAACTGAGCCACCCAGGCATCCCACCTTTACTTTTCATTCTCCCTCCAGCCAGCTTATGATTCACCAAAATACTTCATCTCCATCTTCAAAATACAACTCATTTGACAAATATTTCAATAGATTTATACCTGGCTTCTTAGAATAGCTTCTCAAATCTCCTTCCTGCTCCTGGTCTTGAAGCTCACTTCTCTACTGTCAACATAGTGGTCCTTGTAATTTTTCATACGTAAGTGTGATTGCCACTCTTGCTCAAAACTTTTGTTGGCACCTTATTTCTCTCAGAAATAAAAGTCAAAGTTGTTAAAAATGTCTACCAAATGGTGTCTCAATCTGCTCTGGCTCTGCTGTCCATCTGGGTGTTCCTTAAGCCTAGAAGGCTCATTTCTGCCTCAGGTCTTGTCTGTGCTGTTCAATTTATCTGTAACTCTTTCCCCTTGATATACACATGGTTCACTCCTCACCTCTTCATGTCTTCACTGAAACATAATTCCTTAATGCTGAATGTGCTGTCTGTTCTTTAAAAAAAATAATAAAAACCGAATTCCTTTCATTCTCAATTATTTTTGGATTTATTTATCTCAAAAGCTTAAGTTACTGTCTTTTAAATTAATTATTTTTATTGACTATCTCTCTCCACAATGACATCAACTCCAGGAGGACAAACATTTTGCCTAGTTTGATAACTGCTCCATTCTCATGGGCTGTAAGTAAGCCTGGCACATAAAGACAAGATTGTATGGTGCACAGATAGACAGGCAAAGAATGGTTCTGTAGGAGCCTAACTTCTATAAGGCCAATTAGCAACACAGATGGTGTAATCACAGAGATAAACCTTTGAAAACTCAGGGGTGACTCATTGTGCTGGACGTGTCCCATTAACCAATCTCCCTCAAGGACTCCAGTATTTTCCACTAACTCATCCTAGTGCTTAAATGTTTTACTGGAGCTGCATTCAATCCCTCTTACACATTGTGTAGAGTCCAATAAGGTCTTCTTTGTATAACTCTGTCTGGTGTATTATGTCTTTCACAATGTGTAGATGAATGCTTGTTACAACAAAGTGTATATTATCAAAATATTAGCAACAATAACCTCTCTGAGAAGAAGGATGGGCAAATTTAGTTATGTAAAATTATGTAATAAATTTCTTTTTTTTTATTTTTTTCAATGTTTATGTATTTTTGAGAGACAGAGAGAGACACAGAATGTGAGTGGGGGAGAGGCAGACAGAGAGGGAGACACAGAATTCGAAGCAGGCTCCAGGCTCTGAGCTGTCAGCACAGAGCCCGACACAGGGCTTGAACTCACAAACTGTGTCTGAAGTCGGACACAACCGACTGAGCCACCCAGGTGCCCCTAAAATTATGTAAGAAATTCTTATCCGATAAGTAAATGAGTAAACTGAAATTAGAGTACACAATATTGAGTGAAATAAATAGGATACACAATATATATTGAATGTGATATATGTATACATATATATATTCAAAACATATCAGCAGTATTATAAACTATAGCAGGTCCATATATAGAAAAATACAAACATTTGGATAGAAAGAGACACCAATTTCAATATTTTATCCTCTCCAACCCCTGCCCTCAAGAGAAAAAAAAAAGATGGGTAGAGAGATAATTAGCAATATCTATGAAATATCTGGCAATATCTGTAAGAAAAATCAATCCTGAATCTTATAAAGATCAGGGTTGCTATTTTAAATCTGGTGTTTACATGGGCTTCTATATTTCTAAAAAGAACATGAATAAGAATTTTCAGCCTCTGGTTTTAGATTTCAAATCTTTTATCACTGTGAAACATATATTTCACAAGAAATGGAGGAAGAAACAAGGAAAATAAGCACAAAAACTCATTACTAAATGCACTACTAAACTAGAAGAATTTATATTCTCTGTAATAAAAGATGTGACGTTTGTGGGCACTTTACTGGGCAAATCATTCAATGGCTCTGGGCTCAGTATCCTTGACTATAAAATCAAACAGTTGGATGACAAGGCATATAAAGCCCTTAAAATGCTGATGCTGTGAATATAAAGACAACCTAAGTGACAAGTAGCTTGCACTCTGGTAAAATCCTTCTTGATTACTCAAAAAAAAAAAAAAAGTCTTATTACTATACTCCTGGTGCTTGCTATAAACATTTTTCCTCATAAAGAACACAGTAAGTACTTTCACAGAGCTCAAATAATTTTCTAATCAGGAGTTTCTCAACTAATATCCCCCCCCTTTTTTTATTCCTCCAAAGAGTACTGTGGAAACCAAGGAGTATAGCCCAAATAAGAATTGCAAAAGTTTATTCTTCCTTAGCATGTGCTAAATAATGTGAAAAACAATTGTCTCAGAGACTCTGTGCATCCTTACAATAACAGAATGTTAGTAATTGCATGACACTAAGAAGAATGAGTGGTGGACAGTAAATCTGATATTTAACATAGATTACTTCTATTCGTAAAACAGAATTTTTTTCCACCAAAATGTTTAGGTAATGAAGGCTTGTATTGCAGAAAATGACATCTAGAAATATGATGAATAATAGATGCTCTTCCAGAAGCAAAATACGGTTTATATAAATTGCCAGGCTTTCAGTGGATTTTTTCCTTGTTTCCCTTGTGAAAGGAAATGAGACATTTTTCCCCGATATTTTCTTGAAATGGGCATGCAGAGCATGGGGTTCGTCATCTGAGAACATCTGAATAAAGCTATCTAGTGTTGAATAAAGCACATAATCAGTTACAATATATTGCTGTATTATCCTAAGAAATAATTCAAACATATAAAAATTCATTAAAAAATATAATACACAGTATTAACAAACACTAACATTTTGCCAAATTTATTTTGGGCTTTGGGAAACTTGATTATAAAAATTAAAAATATATATGTCTATATACTCACATTGTCTAATAGCTATCACTAAATGATGACTGCAGAATGATGTGCTGAATTATATCCTCAACTTTGCATTCTATCTATCTATCTATCTATCTATCTATCTATCTATCTATTTACATACATACCTGCATACCTATCCTGTATTTTGTGAGATCTTTTTCTGGTATGTAAAAACAAATACTTTCATACTCGGCAGAAACTTACAGGGAACAATTTTGTAAGGATATAAGATTACCAGGGTCTATTGGCATTGTGATTTAACTCTAAATTTCTCTCTACAAATCATTGAAAGAGCAGAAAGAACATGCATTTAGATAATATTGTTAGTTCTAAGTGGAAGGAGCCAGCCCAATATGCCTGTAACATAAACAAGAACAAATCTATCCCAAATGAAATGTCAAAGTTTCCCCTGCTCTACTGCCATCCATTTATTTACAAACCAAATAGTTCTAAAGTTTATACAAAGCACCTTATGAAATAGGAAGAACAGACAGAGGTTATGTGGACATAATTCCAGAGGAATTCAGGAAAATACAAAAAATAAACTTACAGCTGTTGACTAACAACTATTCAACCAAATGAATATATGAAACAAGAAAATAAATAAATAAACAAATAAATAAATAAAGTAAATAACTTGATTACTAGTTAAGAAAAGGTAAATTGAGGAGTACCATTTACGTAGGGACTCTTGCTTAACATTTTCTCACTAAGATGACTGGGTTCCTTTGCTATGGCTACTCATGACCCAACTATTAACTTGGGTTTTACTTACTAATCCTTAGTGATCTATGGCTGCCATATATTAATGAATCCGTTGAACCTATACTCGCTTTATCATTTATACTGTAACATGGTTTTACTATTTTTGAATTTTTTTAATATATTCACTTATTTTCTGAGAGACAGAGATAGCATGAGTGGGGCAGGGACAGAAATAGAGGGAGAATCCCAAGCAGGCTCCTTGTTGCCAGAGCGAAGCCCAATGCAGGGCTGGTGAGATCATGACCTGAGTTGAAAACAAGTATCAGATGCTTAACCAGCTGAGCCACCCAGGCACCCTGGATTTTACCATTTTTGATATAAAGTCCTGTGTTTCATTTCATTCTGGTGTATTTTTTAGTGTAAAACTGGTACTTCTTGAAAGGATTTTTGATAAGAGTGTATTCTAAGCTCTAAAGAGCCACATGTGTACCTGGACTGGGGGTGGGTATTCAAGGGAGTTAGAGTAATTGGTGACTGATAAAGTTACTGACTAAGGCATTCAGTGTACCAACTGTATTTCTAATATTAAGTGTGCAGAATATTTCTTACAAGAGAAGAAGAATTCCTTCAGGGCCAAGGCTTAGAGTTCTGATGTTATAATTTTAGTTTATTTTTGGTTTTGATTGTATTTTCAGTTTATCACTTAAATATATTCATTATCCATTCTTATAATGATCATTTCAATTTGCTATATTGATTCTATTTCTAAGAAGTACAAATAAAATTATCAGGGAATGAAAACTAGTCCCAACAAGATGGTACAAACTTGTCTCTTTCTAATTGTTCCCTAAAAACAAACAAGCAAACAACAACAACAAAACAAAAACCAAAAAACTATAAAACATGGAAATAAGATGATACACAAACAAAAAAGGATACTGAAAAATGTTAAGATAAGGAGGAGGGGCTGGCGATTACAGGATTGGAAGAATAGAGTCTCATGACTTCTACTCTGCTTCAGACCCAGTATCTTCTGAATCCTAACAAAGCAGCAGCAGAAGAAAGCTCAGGTAAAGGCGTTCACCATGGGTTGTATGGGAGTCCTACTGAAAACATAGGGAAACCCATGTGCCAGCAGGTGATTTCTACCAAAAACAAGTGTCTTGGCTTATGGAAGCACTCTCAGCCCCCAGGAGCTATAGACTTTGTTTGGGATTGAACCAGTAAGAAGAAAACAAACGTGTATGATATCAACTGATACAGAAAAAAGGTATTTGACAAAAATCCAATACTAATTTATGATAATAATTCTCAGTAAGTAAGGAATAGAATGGAATGATCTCACCTTGATAAAGAACTTCTGTAAGAAATCTCGAGTTAACAATATCCTTAATGATGAAAGACTTTTCTTCTAAGATCAGGAAAAAGGCAAGAATGACCTCTGTTTACTTTTACTCAACAAATAAATAAAAGTCATACATATTAGAAAGGGAAAAAAAAAAAACCCTGGCCCTATACAAAAATGGTGGATTACCTGCTTAGAAAATCCCAAGGAATCAATAAAATAAGAACAGTAATATAACAACAATAAAAGAAAAATCTCTGAGAATTAAGAAACGTTATCAAGGTCACAGGATAAAAGATCAATATACAAAAATAAATCACGGTTTTAAACTTTTTTTTAGATCTATCTATCATCTAACTATCTATCTATCTATCTATCTATCTATTTTGAGTTATCTCTAACGCCCAGTGTGGGGCTTGAACTCTCAACCCTGAGATCAAGAGTCACATGCTCTACCAACTAAGGCAGACAAGTGCCCCTCAATCATGTTTTTATATACTAATTAGAAGCACAATGCCACTTTTAATGGCTCCAAAGAAAAAGGAAATATTTTGTCTAAATCTAACAAAGCATGTATAGGATTTATACACGAAAATTCCAAAAGGCTGATGAAGAAAATCAAAGACCTAAATAAATAGAGTCATATTGTGTTTATGGATTGGAAGACCCAATTGTAATACAGAAATCAAAATGTAAAGTTGGTGCAATCCCAAATCTGAATAAGGTCAGTAGATTGTATTAAAGTCATTTTCCTGTTGTAATATTAACTTATAGTTATGCAAGATACTACCATTGAGAGGAATTGGGTGAAAAGTCTAGAGGATTTGTCTGTGTTCTTTCTTGAAATAGCCTATGGATCTAAAATTACCTTAAGCTAAATATTTATACACACCTACACACAGCTACACACATAATTAGATTTGTAGATAGAGATATATAGATATAATCAACAGAAAATGTTCTTTTGTTATTGCCTTCTATGCTTTGTTGTTTGTAGAAGCTTGAGCTGTGAGCACATTATAAGAGCAATGGCTGATGAACACAGAAAACAAATTGCAGTTGAAGAACCACAAAGGAAAGAAGCACACTAAATACTGGTCATGCAGATAGATCTATGTTTGCAGAATGAAACTGGACAAGTTCTTCCCATGGGTGCTGTTTGTGAGGAAGGCATGTGTGTATTTGTCTGAGCAGGCAGGTGAGGGCATGTAAGTATGGGCGTGCCAGCTCAAAAAACAGTTGCTTTCTTCTAGAAAGAAGATGGAATTTATCCTTGGGCTACTTCTTTTACTTAAAACTTGATGGAGCCATTATGCCTAAGAATATATATATAATATCGAGGATCATATTCAAATAAAAGGATGGCTGTGTGAAATAAACTGTGTTTAAAACATGAAAGTGGGCTATGCATTCTCGTACACAGAGATTATTGTTATTTACAAAAAATAATTTTAAATGATACAGAGAAAAGTTAAAGTTGTTTAGGCAGAATATTTTAATTAATTTAATTAAAATTAAAATTTTAAATTTAATTTAAAAACATACTATCATATATTCTTTGATACCTCAAATCTAAGAGGAACACTTTTTAATATTGTCATACATTTTTCCAATAACCCACTTAATATGTTCTCAGTTCATAAGTGCCATCATGTAACTTTAGAAATAGCTGAGATTGAATTCTTCAGTACACAAGAAAATGACAGGTTCTAGATTTTTAGAATTTTTTGTTAACGTTTATTTATTTTTGAGAGAAAGAGACAGAGCGTGAGTGGGAGAGGGGCAGAGAGAGAGAGAGGGAGACAGAGAATTGGAAGGAGGCTTCAGGCTCTGAGCTGTCAGCACAGATCCTGATGCAGGGCTCAAACTCATGAACCATGAGATCATGGCCTGAGCTGAAGTTGGACACTTAACTGACTGAGTCACCAAGGCGACCTTACAGGTTCTTGGTTATTGAAAATGACAGTTTAAAACTGCACATGAGCATTTTCTTATTCAAATATATGCAATTCAAATTGTAAAAAATGTAAAAATTTACATTTGTATTATTTTCAGTGTTTTAAATTTACAAATTAGCTAACACCAAGGAGGCAGAGTGATCTAAATAATAATAATAATAATAATAATAATAATAATAATAATAATTGTAAATTTTGATCAGAATGAATTTTTCAAAAGGTTTAACTAATCTCTACACCCAACACGGAGATCAAACTCACAACCCCAGATCTAGTCATGTGCTCTACCAGCTGAGCCAATCAGGCACCTCTGACCAGAAACAAATTTGAGAACTATTTTCACCATTTACCTGAGCACATTATTTAACCTGAGTGTTAGGGCCTTTACTTTCATTCTAATAAACATTATCTGTTGCGTAAGGATGTATGTATTAATAACAATGCCCCATTAAAATGTTCCTGAGTATGTTATAGAAATTGTTCATTTTTCTAGTGAGTATTTATTAGGAAACTATAAACTAGGAACTTCCTGTTTTTATGAAACAGCCACACTTTTAAGGATAAAATACTGACTACGACAGTGTTAAGTATAATGATATACCAAGGTTAATGCCTACCTCTAAATGGTCAAGTTCCTTGAGCATTTAGGGAGAGCTTTTGTTGAGGATGAAATACCTAGTTATAAAAAGAATATTAAGACTGAGAAGTCTGTGCCATTGGAGTCTTTGAGACATTGTAGTTCCCTTCCTGTCCCTAACACCAACTCCACACATGTCTAGCTCCATTTCTCTCCCCAGTACTGACCTCCTGTGATCTTGGTTTCATCTCAGTGCCACCACTATTTTACTCCAGATTATGTCCATTCTTGGCAAACAGACTCAAACCCCTATTTACTTTGACTTATGATTTGGGTGTGGAGTTCTTGGCGCTGAGATTGCATTTCCAAATCCTATTAACTTCACTGAAATATAGCCTAAAGAAATGATTGAAGCCTTTTATCTGTCCTATGGTGGCAAATCATATTGGCTTCATATGTAAGTTCTTCAAAGAACTAAGGGAAATTGGGGTATGGAGTCAGGAGCTCAAAAGAGAAAGAGGTGACAAGTAAAAGTAACAAAACAAAACAAAACAACAACAGGGGTTAATTCTCAGCAGAGCCATTTTTTTCAGGGTATGGACCATGGAGGTATAATCTAAAGGGTTCATGGGAATTTTATCCATGAGATGGTATACATTTCTTCCTGTGCTTTACAGACCCTCCACCATGAAGAAAATTTGAAATGTTTGTGTACTTACAGACTAAATATAACATTTTATATTTTATGATTTTTTATGTTTAAATGTCATTTTATGCTTTTATGTGCTTTTTGTTTTATATTCTATTCTATATGGAAGTTGTGTGTGTGTGTGTGTGTGTGTGTGTGTGTGTGTTTTATCTTAGAATACAAGGCCATTACCTTTATTACATTGCTGTTTATTAGGTAACGTAGACCTTGGCAAAGCCAGTGTGGATAGATACTACAAGAAGAAAAACAACTTCTGTTTTATTTTTGTTTTATTTTTTTTTCAACGTTTATTTATTTTTGGAACAGAGAGAGACAGAGCATGAACGGGGGAGGGGCAGAGAGAGAGGGAGACACAGAATCGGAAACAGGCTCCAGTCTCCGAGCCATCAGCCCAGAGCCTGACGCGGGGCTCGAACTCACGGACCGCGAGATCGTGACCTGGCTGAAGTCGGACGCTTAACCGACTGCGCCACCCAGGCGCCCCAACAACTTCTGTTTTAATGTTAATGGGTGGTGGGGCACCTGGGTAGCTCAGTGGGTTGAGCGTCTGACTTCAGCTCAGGTCATGATCTCATAGTTCATGGGTTTGAGCCCTGCGTAGGGCTCTGTGCTGACAGCTCAGAGCCTGGAGCCTGCTTCGGATTCTGTGTCTCCCTCTCTCTCTGCCCCTCTCCTGCTCATGATCTGTCTCTCAAAAATAAGAAAAAAAAAACGTTAAAAAATTTTTTTAAAAAAAGATTGTTTATTGTTGATGGGTGGCTAAGCATGATATGAGTTGCCGTTTTCTATTTTTGTTTATAAGGGCAGATTCTATTTTTTCTATTACTTTTCTGTGTCACAAACCATTCCACCAAAACTTCAGTGGCAGGAAACAATTTTATTATGCACATGGTTTCTGTAGGTTAGGGATTCAGAAGCTCTACAAGGATATTCCTCTTCAGTGGCTTACTCAGTTGGCACTCGTTAACTAAAGAAAGCCTTTTGTGTGCATCTTTTCCCGTCTTTATGTTCAGTGATGTCGCGTTAGTAGCTTGAAAGGATCTAAACAGCCATGATGGGGATTTTCACACTATGGAAATTGGAAAATTCTACAGATCAAGGTTCCCCCTCCCTTACCTCAGACATCCAGGTATTAATAATTTACCCACACACCAATGGTTCTTTTCTACTACATACAGTCTGGGGAACTAGCTGTTATAATCCCAAATTTTTGTGGCTACTTGACTCGTTAGGGTCATTATAATGCCTTATCTGCATAAAACCCCACTAATGAGCTCTTAAAGCTTTTTGGCACCTTAATATGTTTTTCAAAGCCTTGGGTCCTAGATGCTAAAGATAGAAGATAATAAATCCTAGATAATGTAACTGTTCTAACATTCTGATCTCCTTAAGCCATTGAGTATTGTTCTGTATAATATTCCAAGGGAATCGTACAATGTCTCTACTTAATTTGGGGCAGTCAACTTTTGGATCTTGGTTTTGATTAGCCAACCAAGTAAACTCTTAGTACCCCCAGGCACTTGAGGTAATATCTGAATTAAGAATCTGTGCTGGGAGATTGGCACTAAGACAAAGATTAGTTGATTCAACCTCACTGTGGGAGCTGTGAAGAGCCATGTTTCTGCCCTGTAGGCCAGAGAAGTCTGGGGGTCAAACGAGTAAAACAGAAATGATACTGGCTCACAGAGAGATGCAGAAACTGAAAAGGGGAATCTTAACATTGCCACACTCTAATTCCATGTTCCTCCTTAGTTCCTCACCTCACTTACTTCCGTGGAAAACTCAGCATCTTTACAAGAGATCTCTGAATTTGTTTCAGCTACCTTAGATTGGATTTTACTAAAATTCTCCTACTTATACATTCCTTACACAGTAGACCCTTGACCAACATGGGTTTGTACTGCATGGGTCCACTTACAGGCAGATTTTTTTGTGTATACGGAACAGCTCTGTAAATGCATTTTCTTTTCCTTATGCTTTTCTTAGTAACATTTTCTTTTCTCTAGTTTGCTTTATTGTAAGAATACAGAATGGAGTAAATATATACAAACTATGGTTAATCGACTGTTTATGTTATCAGTAAGGCTTCTGGGCAACAACAGGCTATTAGTAGCTAAATTTTGGGGAGTGGGAAGTTTTATGCAGACTTTTGAATATGCAAGAGTCTGTACCCCAGCCACCATATTGTTCAAAGGTCACCTGCAATTGAATTTCCCAATTTAGCATATAACTGAGGCTGAAGCCGGGAGTCTTTCATCAAGCTATCTCTACTGGAGTGTGGAAATGTGGCAACAGGGTGGATTCTCAACACTGAACATCTTCCACAGCTTTGTGAAAATAAGACAGAATGCTATCAACTGTCCAAATAGATCTATCTATCTATTTGTGAAAAGATGTAGTAGAAAGATCCATAAAGACAGCTCTGGTTAAATTTCTGTTCCACCAGTATGAACTGTCCGAACTTTTATGGATCATTCTCTCTCCTTGAACCTCAGTTTTCTTACTTTTCAATTAATTAAGAATGATAATAAAACCTATCTTATAGTGTTGTGAGAATTAAATTATTAAAGAAATGTAGCCCACTCAGAAGAGTGCTTCAGACATAGTAAACATATAATACAATGCTAAATTTACTGTTTTTCTTATTGGTCATATAATCATGTATCCCCTGGGTTATTTGGCAATATAAACATAACTAAGTTGACAGGCTAAGAAATACACACTCACACATATGCACATGCACACACACATACACAAAGTGTGCACACCTCTCTTTCCTCTCTATTTCTTCTCCCCTTCTCAATATGATACATATTTAAATACATAAATAAGAATATCTATATTTGCCAATATCTATATTTGCCAAATAGCTTTATAATGAAAAAACTGTGTGTATTACCATATCTCTATTTTGCAGAGATGATGGCATTTTACAAGTTGAACCGACTGCATTTTCCTACTCTGCACTGCTTGCTGTTTCCTTTCCAATAGTTCTAAGATCATAAATTTCACCTATAATCGTAAGCCCCAATTATGCTGGTACATAAGTCTTTGAGAAAAATAGCGTCCTAATGCTGATGAACTATTTGCTTAGCAGGGCCATTCATTGTTCTTTGTTTCCTTATCACATACTAATGTGTCACTAGGTTTTAGTGAAATAACCAAGGAAAATAAAGAGATTTTAAAAGAAACAATTTCAGTAATAGTGATACTACCACTATTATGGAAGACTACAGCCTTCTATATCCAAGAACGCATTTCTGTGGCTGTCAAAACAGTTCTACCATAACAGAAACTAGGACATTACTTTTGGGAATTATAGTCTAAGGAACATGTGATGTATGGACACACACAGTATAGAATAATAGCCTATAATTATCTATAATGATATTGTTCATATTTAAAGTGTTTTCCAAGTCATATTTATCTTATATGTAAAACAGTTTCAATTTTTTTGTTTTCTACATCGCTAGAAATCACTGATCTTCATATATATATATACATATATATGTATATATATATACATATTTGTTTACATATATATGTATATGTATATACATATATATATGCATATATGTATATATACATATTTGTTTACATATATATGTATATATATATACATATTTGTTTTCTATGTGTGTAGGTAGGATCTATCTATCTATCTATCTATCTATCTATCTATTTATCTATCTATATCTATCTATCATCTATCATCTATCTATTTTGAATGTGTACCATTCAACCCTAAACAACTTTCTCTGGGTTTTGCCAATAACACTATATAAAACACACTGAATTCGTGACACTCTCTTCTATCTATTCAATAAAAGCTGTAGGAAGATAATAGAACAGAAAGCATGGCAAGAGAAAACTATGCATTTTGAGCATTTTCTTCATTCTGTCATCAGAAGCTTATTGAGGAACTATGTGATTTCCACCATCTCAGTGAATTTTCACAGGATTTCTTTCAGTTAAAATATGAGAATCATAGATTTCAGAGCTGCAAGAGAACTTAAAAAGATTCCTTTGTAAATAAGAAACTTGCACCCCAACCATAATCATTACCTTAACCCCAACACACACACACACACACACACACACACACACACACACACGCACATGTGCACGGGAGCACACATAAATTACATGTATGTAGCAAATATATATGCTACATATGTAACAATTGTATGTAACTTATATATCAGAATGATTTTATGTAATTCTCTATGACCTAAAACACCCTACAGTTTATTTTCCCCATTGAGTTTTTGAAGAAATTTATTTTCCATCTTTTGTAAAACTAAAACTCTATAGAACCGGTTTTTGATAGATCATTCGGCAATTCTGAGACATGGACCTGTACCAAGATTGCTTGTCTAAAATATTTTTGTGACAGTCTCATTCTAAAGTAGGCAGGAAGATAGATGAAATAACTAGAAACCATTTATTTATAAGAATTGTTTTTTCACTGATTGACATCTGAACACAAAGAATATATGGTTTTATTTTCCCCTAAGAGGATGAATCAAATCTGTCAACCTAAATTCTTCTAAGGCAAATAAATATTCTTCATTTCATCTGATGAACCAAAGATGGTTTCTACAACAGGACACAAAGCTTAGAGCTTAGCTCCTTGCTCCAGATTAAAATTATTATGATTTGCCATGCAATCTGGAATAAGCCAATTAGTATATTTTCTGTCCCGATTTTTCTTTGATTAGACTTCTTGGGGACTTGTGTTAAAAAAATTAAAACCCTTTCAATTTGTCTTATTCTCCCCACCCTTTTCAGCTTTCTGGAATTTATTGGGACAGACTAGTTCATTAAAAGTGATAGAGATCTTAGCTTGGACATTAAAAGAGTAAAATATGAGATAAACATATAACCATATGACTTTTTGTTTGTTTGTTTGTTTACCATAAACTTCAAAGTGAGACAGCAAAAATGTTGATTGTTTTGCCTGTTCTCTTATAAGGTCTGAAAGTAATTTTTAAATCTTTACTTTTTATTCCTTGATATTCCTTATATAAACTAAAACTGAAATCAACCATCTAGCTGAGAAGCACATGCTAAACTCCATGAATGAAATTTTCTGAAGCAGCAAATATCGCATTTAATCTTCAAAGAAAAGAAGAGATTTAATCATGGCCAAATCAAATCAGATTTAGATTCTTCCATGGGTTAATAAAAGATACAGTACTCAGACGTTCTCATCCAAAAGATTTAGATGATTGGACCACCATCTTTCAAATTTATAGCCAAGCGTCTGACGTTTTAATTGTCCTCCATTATAACTGGAACGACAAAGAAATAAAATCACAAGAAAAGCCTTTGAATGTTGAGTAATGTTTCAAATCCTCACCTGCCACACGCAATTTGTTGAAATCCATATGCAGTTAAGTATGACCTTGATGTAGTCATCTTAGTGAAGAGTTTCTAACAATATTAATGGAAGCAAGGAGCAGTGACACGAAATGCAAGTATTTACTAAAATGCACTAGAAAATAGTACATGAGCCGCGTTTGTCTTCAAACGCTTAAAGTTTGAAGGCAAAAATAATGTGGTGTGTGTGGTAACACACATACTGGGATGAAGATGCCCTCTCCATTAGGCAATGTAATCTCACTTGCTCTTCTTGCATATTCTGTGAAAAATTTTACCTCTTTCATCACCAAAGTGGGGTGAGTGAGCAAATGCCTAACCTGAGAAACTTCTGGGTTCATGGTATGCCCATCAGGAACTAGTGCACTCTCAAGTTTAAAAAAAACTTTCAAAAAATTCTATGCAAACTCTCTACCTTATATTCCAAGTGCAGTCCATAGACAAGCAGTATTAATATCAAAATGAACTCTTTAGAAATAAAAAACAATCCATTCCCTCTCGCACCTATAGAATCAAGATCTTCATCTTAACAAGGTCCCCAGGTGATTTTGGACATATTAAATCTGAGAGGCATTGCTCTCCAGCATTTGCACATCCTTACCATAATGAAACATTTTCCAGCTATTGGGAAATCATCGTCGGGGATAACCTATTTCATAGATGAACAGTTCTAATCATTTTCGAATTCTTTCCTATATTAAGGGAAAATCTGCTTCTCTGTGCATCTATCAAGTGAGGAATAGTTCTGCAGTCTAGATTTCTGGACAGATATGGGCAGATGATCATTTTCCCCCCTACTCTTTCTCACTTCTTTCAGTCATTCCTCAACTTACATCATGTTCACATCATGTTAGATGTACTTGCTACTCTGAACACTTTGGTGATTGTCACTAATATGAAAGCAACTGAATCCAGTAGTCAAGGTTTGGTCTAATTAAAGAAGAGGTGACTGACTTATTTTGTTTAGCATGATACGCCCCCACCTCCGTCCATGTCCTTCCAAAAGGCAAGATTTCATTTTTTTTAATGGCTGACCATATGATGTCACTCATGTGTGGAGTTTAAGAAACAAAACAAATGAGCAAAAGGGAAAAAAATAGAGAGGCAAACCAAGAAACAGGTTCTTAACTATATAGAACAAACTGATGGTTACTAGAGGGGAGGTAGATGGGGGAATGGGTTGAATAGGTGATGAGGATTAAGCACTTGCAGTGACAATTGCTCAGTGTTGTATGAAAGTCTGAATCACTATATTAGTTTCACACATGAAACCAATATAACACTGTTTGTTCATTGGAATTCAAATAAAAACTTAAAAAAAAGAAGATACGAGAAAATTAACATTTATCTCATTCTTACTGTTTAAAACTTATTAAACTTACTATGTTTTAATTGGCCTTATTCTGGGAGTGATAAGCAGTGGGGTGCACCATCATGAGATCTCATATTAAGTTTACATATACCAAGAATCCTGTATCTTTTTTGAGCTTCTAACATAGTGCTAAGCTATAAGCTGCTCTTTTCTTCCTCTCCTCTATATATTGATTTGATATTTGGGTCCCAAAGATAAAATTTCCCTTTTTTAAAGTTTATTTATTTATTTTGAGAGAGAGAGATTGGGAGAGAGACAGAGCAAGTGGGGGAGGGGCAGAGAGAGAGGGAGAGAGAGAATCCCAAGCAGGCTCTGCACTGTCAGCACAGAGCCCGAGTGGGGGCTAGAACTTGCGAACCCTGAGATCATGATTTGAGCGTGAGATCAAGAGAGGGACACTTAACTGAATGAGCTACCTAGATGCCCCAAAGACAAAACTTTCTAAACGCTGACCCTGTGAAGTTACATGCAAATATCTGCCGACTCCTCTGAAGTAGCTTTGGATAGCTAGCTGCAATTACTTGTATCTGTCCCTTTAAAATTCAGCACATCAAATCAGCCAACTCACATGATTCAAAACCATGATTGTTTTGTCTAAGAAATTTTTATTCCTTCTACCTTAATTTTTTAAGCTGAAAACTGTTATTATTAACCACATCTAAGAAATTTAGATTTTGATGTAGTTTCCTATATAGCAGTTCTTAACATTTATAAATTGTATTGAATAACTCTGACCATACACAGGATGTGTTTTATTTGATGCCAGAAATGCACAACCCCGTTATAAATCTATGTATATATATTCTTTGAAAATATGTGTTTTGTACTCAGAACACTAAATAACTTGAATTTAGGACTTCTATATGCCAAAAGGCCTCAAGGCCCAGCGGCCATCAGTGTATTGTCTCGTTCCCAAGCTTGTGGCAGACATTACTCATCTTTCAACAAGATTCAGAATACAGGTACCTTTTTTTAGAAAAATAGGTTAACTGAGCACCTGGGTGGCTCGGTCGGGTCAGTATCTGACTTTGGCTCAGGTCATGATCTCACGGTTCGTGGGTTGGAGCCCCCCGTTGGGCTCTGTGCTGACAGCTTGGAGCTTAGAACCTACTTCAGATTCTGTGTCTCCCTCTCTCTCTGCTCATGTTCTGCATCTTTCTCTCTAAGAATAAATAAACATTAAAAAAAGTTAAAAACTAAAAAAAATAGGTTAATTGTGTATAAAGTATTACATAGAATGCTATTGTAAATGCTTTTGAGATGATTTCGGATGGAAGTACTAAAAACACTTTCAGATCTTTTGTTACTAAGATATTAGATGCATTTTTTTCCTGACTGTTGTTAGAAACTTTTCTTTGAAATTATTCTGTTAGCTAACACCCAAAGCAGTTCCAAAGTGATTAGGCAGCATCTTAGAATAAGAGCATGCCATTTCACACCAGGGATCTCACATTACTACATTACCTTCACTAAATTCACATAATTGCCTAATCTAATATAGGTTCTTTCATTATCAATGTCTGAAAAATCAGAATATGTATACATATATATACACATACATATGCACAATGCACAATATATATACACATATGCACATACACACACACATATATAATGCACATATATATACACATATGCACAATATATACGTGTGTGTGTGTATCTAGAATAGTGTCCTGTTTAGTTACCATAGATAATGGGATTCAGGACATGACACTCCATAAAGATGGACCTTGGCAAATTGAATATATTTAGCTGAAAAAATTTGAGAAACTACAGGTGCAGTAAGGACTTTCTGACCTTCCTCTGAAGTAGGCCATAAGACCCTTATCCTCATGTGAGAGGTACTCTCCCTACACTTGGAGGAAAGGAGCATCCTTATCACTGGACACACAGGAACCATGAGAAGAATCTAAACACAGCCTTGCTAATTTTCCCCATTTGTTCCACTTAGCTCATATCCCCTTGGTTCTGTCATATTTTTTGACAGCTTTCCATACATCATCAATTCTAGCATAAAAACATTCAGGTTCAGCTTCTTTTTTAAGTATTCATTTTCTTACTAAGGCTCACATATCACACAAAACTTATGCTACATAAATAAATTTGTATGCTTTGCTCTTGTTAATTTGCCTTTTGTTATAAGGACTCCAGCCACGAACTTAGAACAGCAGAGGAAAATTTATCTGTCCTCCCCTATATAGGTGTTTAAAGGTTATTAGTTTTATTACTTGCCTTCTCCTCAACCACTGTTCACAAAGTAAAAGCATTCAGGCTTCATTAACTAACTCTTTAATCCTTGTGGCTGTGAAAATAATTTAAGTGTGTGTGTTTTCATGATGATTGATTAAGCATGAATGTAACTTCATGTCTGCCGCTTTTGGTTGCCTTGCCAAAAACAGCCTGTCACACAGTAAGAATTTTGTGTTGGGCCTCCTGATTTTGAAATGGTTTCTGAAGTTAACAAATGAGATCATTAACATTTTGTAAAAAGTGAATTGTTATGAGATGGCTTTGTGCTTTGGTTTCCTTCTGTGATAAATTCCCAACTAAATACCATTAGAAGGTTGTCATTTCTGACATTATTTCCGAGTATAATACTTGGTTCACGTGTTCACCATGGTGGGCATTTCTTTTGCAGTCTTTTAATTTTTTTAATGTTTATTTATTTTTGACACACAGAGAGAAACAGAGCATGAGTGGGGCATGGGACACAGAGAGAGGGAGACACGGAATTGGAAGCAGGGTCCAGGCTCTGAGCTGTCAGCACAGAGCCCGAAGTGGGGCTCGAACTCACAGACTGCGAGATCATGACCTGAGCTGAAGTCGGACACTCAACCAACTGAGCCACCCAGGCGCCCCTCTTTTGCAATCTTTTAATAATTCCTTAGGTGCCACAATCATGTGGATTTTTAAATATATATCATAGAGTTATATATTACTCATCTCCTAAAAGGCCTGTAATATACCTTCTTTAACACCTCCTGATATATGATGTATAGACACAAAACGATAAGATCTTCACGTAGTTCTCTGAACTTTTCACTAAAATACTTTACTCCAGCCCCTCTAGTTTTTCTGTCTCAGATAATGAGGGTTAAAAAAATAGAATAAGTCTAATGAGCATTGTGACAGCCACATTCATATCTCAGGCCCATTAAAAGATGGAGATTTAATCATAAAATCATAGAACGTTTCTCCTCTCTGACATGTTACCATCACATTAACAAGGGTCCAAGATGATAACAAGAGACTGTAGCTCAAGCAGCTGTAAGACATGACACTGACTAAGAGGGGTTCTTATGAAAAGGTAAACACAACGGGTGACAGAAACAAGGACACTGGAAGCATTCGAAGCCCTGACACTTAAAGCTACCGCCAACATTAAAAACAGCCCAATTCCAAGGCATATTCACGTTAAATCTTCCACTAAGGTCTGTTAACCTCAGTACCTGTTACCCAATACACCATGCCTGGCTTTCAGTGGAAAGTTCATGGTATAGTGAAAGGAAAGAAAAACAGGGCCTGAGAAGTCTAAGCAAGCATCAGAAGATAAGTAGGCGGAGTGCAGAGGATTTTTCGGGCACTGAAAATACTCTGTATGATGTTACAAAGGTGGATACATATCATTAAACATGTATGCAAACCCACAGAATATGCACCACCAAGAAGGAATCTTAATGTTAGCTATGGACTTTGGGTGATTATAATAGGTCAATGTGAATTCATCGGTTGTAACAAATATACCATTCTTGCGGGGGATGTTGAACATGGAGGAAGCTGTGCATGCTTGGGGGCATGGGTAGACGGGAAATCTCTGTACCTTGCTCTCCATTTCACTGTAAAACTAAATCAGCTGTAAAAAACAGTCTTAAAATTTTAAATAAAAATTACAAACTCAGTTCCATCACTGCTCTAACAACATTTCAAGTGTTCAATGATCACATGTGGGTAATGGCTTCCTCACTGAACAATTCAGATACAGAACATCACACAAAAGTCTATTGAACAGGACCACATAGGTCTGTATTTTTGCCCAATCTGCTGTGCCAAATGCCTGGCACAGAATGGGATCATTATGTTATTTGATTCACACATTAGTCTTTGCTTAGCAAATCCTCAAGGTTATCATTATCTTAGAATAAATATTGTACAATTTCACCAACAGATAATCAGAAAACTGTTCATTATCACTCTGCTGGTAAGGGTGTACGTGTTTTTTGTATCTTAGGTTCTTCCAATTTGTCAAATGCTTTCATGATCTGCTTGTTGTTTTAGGTAAACTGGCCAGACACCCTTCTGAATGAGTATATAGTAAGTAGCCTACTTCCATGTATCAAGTGTTATAAACTTGGACCACACTGAAATCTTAGGGGATCTTGGAATCCCCTGAAATCATAGGCAAATTACAGGCATTTGGGTTTATGTGTGTGGATTTCTATAAATGTGTTATGAGTATTGCTTTTTCCAATGAAAGAATGTATACATACTCTCAGGAGAAAATTCATGGTTTCTCTCAGTTTTTCAAAAAAATCTCAGACTCAAAGGAATATTAAATCACTGACCTATAAAGCAGAGTTATTTTATCAGCATGCAAGATATCAAACAACTTACAGCTTAAAGAATAATTATTTAAATAACTCAAGACTCATTCCTTAGGTGTTCAAGGCAATTTTTGGTAGTTTGTTTAAATAACTGACATGTTTAAATATGGAGAGTGAAATGAGTTGGAGGTGAATATTTGAAAGAAAGATGAATAAACTACCACCAGGAGTGTTCATTAACAATGCTCACTATGTGGGGCACCTGGGTGGCTCAGTCAGTTAAGAGTTCTGCTCAGGTCATGATCTCATGGTTCATGAGTTTGAGCCCCACGTCAGGCTCTGCAGCTCAGAGCCTGGAGCCTGCTTTGGATTCTGTGTCTCCTTCTCTCTCTGCCCCTCCTCCACTTGTGTTCTGTCTCACTCTGTCTCTTAAAAATAAATAAATGTAAAAAAAATTCTCACTACGTAAAAAAAGATTCCATGTATTTTGTAGACGGAAATGCTCAGAAAATATTTTTCATTAACAAAGGAAAAGCATCACCTTCAGAACAGTTGCACAGCATTTTGGAAGCTATCACTTAGTTATCAAATGAAACTGGATCTTTATTCATGTGTTTGTGAAAAAGAGAAGATAAACTCTTGTTGATTTTAACAACAAGCTATAGCTACTATGTAAATTGTATGTTATTAAGGCAATCCTAAAGTCACTTTATGCCCTGTGCCTTCTCGAATTCAGAAATTAATTATCTTTATTTTATTCCAGCTGAAAATGTCTTTGACACTGAATCCCAGCCTAGAGTCACATGGAACACAATGCTTTAATCATTTTGCAATACTCTTTTTTAAAATTATATGACATTATTCAGATTCTTAAATTAAATTTAAATTGTTTAAACGTCTGTGCACCAAAAGAATGGAATATATTATTCTCTCATCACAGTTTTCCACAGGAAGCCATAGTTGTAATATTCTATGATAATTCATGAATTGCCTTTTTAATTATCATGTGACAAACCTTAGAAATTATTCCAGTGACGGCATCACAGTGACATGAATCAAAACAAACAAAAATAACATTTAGTAAGAGAGTTCTCTTCTAATGACTCTTACAGTTCTATATCTTTTCAATTTCTCTTGAAAATATAAATTTTCTGTCATTTAGGATATGATACTTTTTTTTATATTGGAATTAGGAAGTCACGAAATTGAAGGAATTTCTGGATACCTTGTCAAAATCATTGCTATAAGAATATGTTTAACTATAACTGAAACTTAATTGACAGAGTTCAGGAAAATTTAGATTTGCATAAATAGGGAAAATTCTCCAATGAGAAGGATCCTGACAAGTGTTTAGCCTCTACCTTTATCGTAGTGTCAATTAAAAACAATTTAAAAGATTCAATCTTAGCTATGACAAAACTTCTCTATGTGTGAGGACTCATTCCAACTATGAAGTGATGGGTTTGATACGCTGACATAGAGTTCTCACAATCCTGCACGGGCTGCCTTATATGGATGAGGTGCATACAGCTCAGCAGGGAAAGCAGTCGGTGCAGACAGCAGGAGGTGATGCCCTAATCAAAAATGGGCAGCTTCAGAGCAGATCATTTTCGACTAGGAAAGGCCAATTATTTACACACAGGCCCTCATTTTATCATAATGGCATTCTTGGTTGGAGGTAGCAAGAAGAGAGAAGTGGCAATGGGCAGGAAGGGCATAAGTTAGTACCACATTGTGGGGTGCAGAACCCGAAGCCCCTTGAGACACATACTGACCCCTTGTGGCATCATGTTCATGACCAGCTAAATCAAAGGCAGAGCCAAGACAAAAACCTACCTCCAGGCTTCTCAGTCTTTATCTTTTCTCCAATTTATCAGTCACCAAACTATCCCTTAAATTTTCTACCTTTTTAAATGTTTATTTATTTTTTTGACAGAGAGAGAGAGAGAGAGAGAGAGCGATTAGAAGGAGACAAGGACAGAGGATCTGAAGCAGGCTCTGTGCTAACAGCAGAGAGCCCAAAGCATATCTTGAACCCACAAACTGTGAGATCATGACCTGATCTGAAGTTGGACGCTTAACCAACTGAGCCACCCAGATGTCCCAATTTTCTGCCTTTTTTTAAACTATCATTTTTCATTTGAAATTCACAAAAAAAGCACTCTTTTCCTGACTCTTGATGAACTGTTACTTTAGGCTAAGAACAATATTATACACTTTCATGCATGCAACTATACTTAACTCTGATGACAACCTTTTGTGAACTATGAGATAGATGTTATTGTCCTCATTTAACATATGAAACATTAAGAGTCACTGAGGCCAGGAAGACAATAATTAAAGTGCTAAAAGGGTGGTTGCCAAATCTGATTAATTGACTCTGGTGATCAGGTTCTTGATGGTGATTAGTAGTGATTACCTACGCTTAACTTGAGCAAACATGAAGACTATTTATTCTAGAGGCTAATATAACCATATCAAAATCAATGTGGTTCCCTCAAGAATTATTCTAACAGCATAATTTGGAATGTTACCTCTTTGTTGACACACATAGGAGTTTCTGAGTGCCCCTTTGCTAAGGATCTATGGCTTTATAATAATTGTTATCAACTCACTAATTAACATTTACTAATTGCTTTCTATGTGTAACAGGGTCTACCCTAGATTTATAATGATTCCTAGTGATTCTTAAGGTTAAAGCTGAGTAAACATGGGAATTGTCTCCAGAAGTAAATATAGCTTTATCACTAAACAAATTTGGCACAGAGAGACATAAATTTATATCTATAATAGTACATAAAGTCTTGGGCATATTTTCTGCATGCACATATTTTAAGGTCTAGAATTATCCCTATGGCCTCCTACAACTAGGAGTTTCTCAGTTTTATTTTACATATTATTCTTTTCTCATTCATTAAGGAGAGTTTTTAAAATTTTTCATCCAAGTATTCTTAATTGAGCACCAATTGTGCACTAGAGACTACTGGAATCTGAAATTTGTGAACGAAACAGGATCCATTTCTCATGGCTTTTATATTCTATTAAAATTACAGATCTCTTGAAGGAAGAAACTTTGGAAATCAACCAAGTATTTGCAGGCCTTTTTGTTTTTTTTGTTTTTGTTTTTTTTTTTTTGTCTCCTCCCCCCGCACCCCCAAGCCCTGATGAAAGTCACAGGGCTCTGTAATATTGATGCGCTGTGTGAGGGCACTCAGGGTTCTCTAAGGAGCTCTTGCTATTTGCCTGTGCTTATTTTGATTTTTGGATTTGACTTTAAGAACCAAGTAAGGCAAAGCTGTTTGGACACTTGCCTGTTGCAACATCTAGATGGTTTCAATCCTTAGATTGTGCAGGATGTTCAAGGGACACCTTAAGAATAACAGAATGCACTAAGTGGTCTGTCAATATCACACAGAAATTAATAAGAGAACTGAGATTTGAGAAGACTCCAAAACTCATGTTTCTTTTTCTCATACATAGTTTCCTGTGAAAAGACAGATGGATGACTTATTTTGCCTGACTCCAGAGATCAAGGAGGTCTCCTCTGGGGAAATGCCCATGCACCATCTCAGTGGAGAATAACAATTGTCAATTTCTGAAAGTCATTCAGAAAGGAAAACATTTACCATGAATCACAGAGATCACATTTTGATGTTAATATGGGAAGACTGATAAAACAGATCTCCTTGAGATTAAAAAAAAAAGTGTTAGAAATGCAGAGATATGTATATATCTGTCTTTCCCAATTAGCCAACATTAACTTATTCATTTAGTAAGCAGTGTATTCTTATCTAATTGTTTTTGAAATCTGATCTGAAGCGTTGCTCTTTTTTCTGAAGATAAGAATCTCTGAGAGCAAAATGTTCAGACATTTCCTCAAGTGCTAGTATACTTTCAAGCGAACAAATCATAAAGATTCTTTTCAAAGCAAAAGACAAATGTTCGCATATTGCTGAGATCTGATATTTGCTGAATACGCTTTGCGATGGTGATTTTTGCCTGCATGGGTTTACATTATCTGACATTTTACACCAGATAAGAAAATATACTGCAAAATTAAGTAGGGCACCACCTTCTGGTAGTTTAAGAACAGACTGTGTGATTGACCTCAGAGGTCTTTACCATCTGGAATATAAGTGGCTATATGATTTTTCTGTGAATTTAAATGAACTCTGCTAATGTCAATATTGAAAACCTTATTTTGTTTGCATTAGTTTGTCTGAGGTTTGGAGAAGTCTCTTATCCTTTGCCCCTGTGTTCTTTCATTAAGAATATATATGTTTTCATATCATTGCTCTCTTTTAATAAGGACTATTTTTATATTTTTATGTGTGTGTAATTTTTAAAACATTTTCATTTTTTATTTTAATAAAAAAAGTCAGGGGTGCTTAGGTGGCTCAGTCAGTAGAACATGGAACTCTTGATCTCAGGGTTGTAGGTTTGAGACCCATGTTGGGTGTAGAAACTACTTAAAAATAAGAAATCTTTGGGGGCGCCTAGATGGCTCAGTCTGTAGGCGCCCGACTTCAGCTCAGGTCAATGATCTCACATTTTGTCAATTCAAGCCCCGCATCGGGCTCTGTGCTCACAGCTCAGAGCCTGGAGCCTGCTTCGGAATATGTGTCTCCCTCTCTTTCTGCTCCTCTCCCCCTCACGCTCTGTCTGTCTCTGTCTCTCAAAAATAAATAAATATTTTTAAATAATTAAAAAAAAGAAATCTTTAAAAAAACAAGCACAAAAGTCAGATCTTTGTTTTTAGTAGAAAGAGGTCAAATCCTAGCTCATTGCTCTCTTAATCATTAATTTTATATTTAAACGTGTGTTTACATATTCCTGCTTCATACAGTAAAAGATTTGACAAAGCATTTGTGTAACTAGCTAATTGTTGTATTGATATTTACTGAATATTTACCACATTGTAGGCATTTGCTTTAGACCAGTGAATTTATTGATGAGACACTAAAATGCCTTGGAGCAAGGACAGCAGAGAATTTAGGTTGTACTAAAACCAGAAGCTGGAAATGTTCTGGGCCTTGGTTTCTTCCTCTAATCTGTTTTCCTTTTTGAGCTGTTTCATTCTTGCTCTTTTTGTTTATTTTGTTTTGGCAGAGACTTTACTTTTTACCAATACAGCATTACAATTCACATCTTTTCTCTTCACTAATTTCTCGAATCTGCAGCTATCTTTCCATCAGCTACACAATCATCTCTGGATCTGTTGCCATGGATGTAGGGTAATAGCTTTCAGGATTCTTTCTCTTGGGTGACATTCTTAAAGGAAGAATGTCATTGTGAACTCAGTGAACACTCCAAAAGATGTTAGTTGAAATATCATGCTGAGAGGCTGACCTATGCTATCTGAGTCTGTCCTTTCAACAACATTCAGTTAGGAAGGTGAATCAGAAGGTTTATACACTTTGCCCAAGGTGACACAATTGATCAACAGATCCATGATTTAACTTCAACGTGTTTTAACTTCTGAGTTCCCTCAAAGCCTACAGTCCATATAAAACAGATACGATAGGTAAATACATCACCTATAAGTGGAAAAATTTTTCTAAAATTGAGGCATTTATCATATAGCTACCTTTAAATGACAAATGTATCAGATCTTGTATTGATGAGTCTTATCTATCAGATCTTACATTGACACTTGTACTGACACTCCCCCTTTTCCCATGGGGGAAAGGAAACTACCAGCCTTCTATTTTAAGAAAAAAGATAAAAATGGTGATATATCCAATTAGGGATTCAGTGTCAGTTTTCTCTTATCCTACGCATCAGATTTGATGGAACTGTGTGTGGATAAATGACACCACAAAACACAGTAGTAGCAGTGGTTGGTAGTGCCGGGAGTTACCTATAAGTGCAAACTCTCTTCAAATGATGTATTTCCATATGTTAGGGGATGCCTGCAGTCCATTCATAAATGTAACCTGGGGAGTTCAGCAAAGCATGAAGAGACTTATTACTATTCTTCTTATTATTATTATTACTACTACTATATTAAGAGGAGACTTTAAAATGAGAAAGGTTGGCACCTCCGTGTGACTGCGTGACTCTTAATTAATGGCACATATCCCTCTTCTCCTTCTGTAGCCCTCAGTACCCTGCCCTGCATCGCCCAAAATACACTACACATAATATGATCGTGCAAATATGAATGAGGATAAAAATCGAGAGGGAAGCCCATGTGAAATCCCATGTCAAACAAATGCCTCCTACTCCTTCCTCATTTTATGACTCTCATTGGCACAGCATAGATAAAATCGGGCTGCATGGTGACTTACCAGGCAACGTGGAAGATGGACTTTGTTGAACAGAAGAATATTATAATCAGAGTTATAATTAGGGAGTACATAGCATAGTCCCTGGATCATAGAAAAGATCAGTAATGTCAGTGCATTTACATCTATGGAAAAATATTATATTAATAATATTCTAAAGAATCTACTAATTATATGTCTCATTTAATATAATTAGTCGCAAAATTGTGAGTTTTCTCTCTGTATAAGAATGGCCATAGGATAATGAGCCATGAAAACAGAACTGTGTTTTCCTTAAAATTCCAGGATGGTAGACTCTTTAGCCAAATTAAACAGTCTAAAAATTAGATCTGCAAATGCAGATGTTAGATCGAATTAGAGCAGGAATATTTCTTAGTGTATAAATACATACTTTGTGCTTGCAGAAGCATTCTGGCATACTGAGTTCTCAATTGTTCAGGAGTAAGCTGATTTTGTATGAAAATAGTCCATTATGGTTGCAAGATATGAAAATACAGATGCATTCAAAAATGAATATTGGATATTCTGGGCTGGCAACAAAAAGTAATTTCAAATGATTATTTCCATCAGCTTGGCCTTAAATCAAGAAAATTGGCCTTTCTAGCAACTTTCCAGCCATAATGATATTTGTTTTTCTCAGAAGCCCTACAAGAATGGTTCAGATTTGCAGATTAGGGATAAATAAACACAGTGTATACAGAAATGTAACATGTATTTTCACTATGACCTCTACTGAGAATATGATCTCTTCAGAATAAATCATATGAAACAGCTGATGTCTGCCAAGAGCAAGACTCACCCTAATGTAGAGGTGCTGGTCACATATGGGACACAGGCTACTCACCAATATTACTGGAAATTCCCTCAACTCTCCAGGGTATAAAATACCTGACTCATGGGTGTGTTCTATTTACTTCATATACAGGTGGAAATTTTCACTACAAAAATACAAATGAAAAGTAAATAGATCTATCTATCTATCTGTCTATGTATAGATATACTTATGTATAGATATGTCTATCTATATATGCTTCATTAGTAGGTTAGGGTTTAAATCTTCAATTAATCAATGGCAAACTCTGTGTCTTTGAGTAAATCACAGAAGACGCTGAGCCTCAGTTTCTCCAACTCTAAAGTCTGGATATCACTCGTTTAAAAAAAGGTTGCTATGAGAATAAATCGATTATATATGTGATTTTTTAAAGTTTATTTATTTAGAGAGAGAGAGACAGAGAGAGAAAGAGAGAGAGCAGGTGGAGGGGGAACAGAGAGAGAGAGAGAGGGAAAGAGAGAACCCCATGCAGGCTTCACACTATCAGCTCAGAGCCTGATGTGGGGCTCAACCTCATGAACTGTGAGATGGTGACCTGAGCCAAAATCAAGAGTCAGACACTTATCCTACTAAGCCACCCAAGTGCCCCTCTATGTGTATTTTAAAGGAGAGTATGAGCCACTATGTGCATCTATGTTCTCTTTATGAGAATGATAAGATAGCTTATCTAGAAATCCAAGATCGAAGTTTTGGCAGGGCCACATTTCCTTTGAGGACACCAGGGAGATAAGTGTTCCAGGTCTCCTAGCTTCTGGCAGGTCTGGGGCTCAGTCTTCACATGACATTCTCCCTCTGTAAGTCTGTTCGTCCAAATTACCCCTCTTTATAAAGATGCCAATTATATTAGAGTGGGGACCCATTATACTCCGGCATGACCTCATCTTAATTTGGCTAATTACATCTGCAAAGATCTTATTTCCAAATGCACTAACATTCTACGATCCTGTAAATTAGGACGTCAACAGATTTAATTTGGGGGAGGACACTATTCAACCCATAACATGAATTCCATATTTCACTTAGAATCAGGATTCTAATATAACGTATATTTGGGACTCAAGGATACCACAAGTGTTGTCCTTTTTTTCTTAAACTTCATTTTTGTATCTTCATTTTGAAACTATACCCAGTAAAGACACAATGCCATATATATTTGGGATATCAGAAGTGTTCTCCTTTTCTTCTTAAACTCTATTTTTATAACCTCACTTTGAAACTGTACCAAGTAAAGACACAATTTTAATGTTAACCAAAAAGCAAGACATGGAATATATTTTTTTATTTTGATGTTTTTAATTTTATTGACCCTAGGTATCATTTAGAAAGCCATTCATTTAATGTGCTATTTTTTCTCAGCATAAATCTAGATAATATCATTTATCTTCACAGACAAAAATTATTTTTATTAATTTTGTTTAGTATAAGTTAATTAATTCCTATGGAAAATAAAATTATTTAGATGATTAATTCACTGGTTCACATTTTACAACTATATCTTTAAGTTTTAAACATAACTAGAGAATTTCTCTGTATACTAGAGCAATACAACAATGATATTGCTTATGATCTTGTTCTGTCACTGATAAAGATTACAATTTTATACAAGAATTTTATAGTAAATAAATTACAAATGTGTTTAACACATACAATTTTGCCTTAAAAACTGAAGTTGTTTACTATACATATAACGTGTTAATTTAGTCTAATGAAATATAGTAAAACTTTGATATAAAAATCTACTATATGCCAGGCAGTCTACATGCATTTTCTAATTTAATCTTACCTCCATGAAAAATCCACTATTATTTTCATCACAGATTGACAGATGAGAAGAACAAAGGAAAAGGAAAAAAGTATCTCTCACAAGTCCCAGAAGTAGCAATAGAATCCAGGTTCCAAAGCCTGCTCTATTAGCATGGCCCTACAACTTTGTAGGTTAGGCAGGTGAAGTCATACATGAGGTCATGTAGGCAGGAGAATGGATATTTTTGGAGAAACAGAGGTTACTACTCTTCATGGCAGAAAGTGACTTATATATATTTATTTATTTTTAAACATTTATTTATCTATTTTTGAGAGAGAGAGAGAGAGAGAGAGCGTGAGTGGAGGAGGGTCAGAGAGAGAGGGAGGCACAGAATCCGAAGCAGGCTCCAGGCTCTGAGCTGTCAGCACAGAGCCTGACGTGGGGCTCGAACCCATGAACCGTGAGATCATGACCGGAGCTGAAGTCGTGACAGCCGACTGAGTAAGCCAGGTGCCCCAGAAAGTGACCTATATTTAAGAAATTATTTTTTTAAAAAGATAGAAAGATAAAGTATCTAAAGGAAAAAAAAATCCTTAATCCCCTCATATTTTTCAAACTGTTAAAATTAATTTCAAATATTTTGCTTTATAATTTTATAATTAATTTTAATGTAAATAACACTAAACGAGTGATAGGAATGGGGCTCAGAAGCTGGTTTGATCTCAACTATTTACACAGACATGACATCCGAAAATACCCACTCTCTTGCCCTTTATCCCACAAATAGATCCAGGTAGGGTACCTGGATCTCAGAGTGGCAGAATGGAGAAGAAAAGCCTTGTGAAGTTTCAGAATGTTCCACAATAATTGGAACATTGGAATGGATTTTCTTGGTCAGGCCAGTTGAGGGACACTGGTCTAATCCCCACTTGAAAGGTGTTGTAATAAAAAGCAGTCAAAATGAGAAGGCTCAGATCGCAACTCTCTTTAAAGACTGAGCTGTCCTGTCACTGGAGACTAACTAGATACTTTTCCTGTTATAGAAGAGATTATTTAATCCAAAATTATATAAAATCGCTAAAAAATAATTAGGAGAATAACTAATTCCATACTGTCGAATTAAAGTCAAGTATGTCTATACTTAACACAGTATAAACACAAATAAGATCATATTAAACTGAAATAATAATTAGATGATACTGCAGATTTTCTACTACTTGGTCTAATTCTACTACTTTGTCATATTCTGGATCTTCTGATTCATTACTTTAATTGTAACATCTGTCACTGGTACTGGAACTTGATACTAATTATAAAGAAATCTCAGCCTTTTATCTAAAATAACTCAGGTTTTCCACAGTGAATTTATATTGACCAACCTATTCTGGTTCCAATTAGCTGCTGCAAAGCTTCATGTGGTCCTGAAACTTAGGAGATTTTTCTTCAAAAATTCCTTTAGGGCTGTCTGAATCACCTCCTTTGCAGCTCAGCAAATTTTGAAGTGGTAACGGAGGCTGACTTTCAGCAGGAAAATAGCATCTAAACAGAATCTTTTCTAGTAGTGTATAGAAATCATTAATTCAATGATTTCCTTTTTATCAAGTATCCCCCTTCTTCCTTGCCCAGGATTTGGTTGCGTAATCATTTATTTTATGTGCATGTATAGAATTTTTGTTGTAAATAATAACAGTGATCATGATTATCCTATTATCTCTAATTTTCTTTATAACACTTCAGCAGACACATGTGTGTCTAACCTAAGGCAGTTAACATTTGAAGCTCTCCGATCACTTATGCATTACCCAGGGATGGTGTACTAAAAGTGCTTCGACTATGGCTATGTCTTCAATAGGACATTTTCTACCTTCTATAAATAATTAGAAATATTTTTTCATTGGGGAAATGGTAGGTAATACATGGAGTTTGGTCAGGAAAATTCTACAGACATCTCTGCCTTTGTAAGAATCTCATAAGGTGATCTTAGCAGCCTGCAACCTCAGACTATACTTTTTAGTTTAGGGCTCCAATATGGCACTGTGTCCTTGCAGCTAAGAGACAATTCTGTTGCTTGATCAGACCATTAAGTTAGCCTAACCAACCATTAAATATTGTTGCATCTTCCTCAAGAGATACTTTTCAGAGCACTTAAAAGACAGACAACTGAAGCTTTGTCAAGTTTACAATAATGTTGCATTACTTGAGTGTGTATATATTTGTACAAAAGCATTCTTCCAAAACATGTTTCTATGAACAGCAGAACTCAAGCTAAGGACTGATTTCAATAACACCTGGTACCTGATTAGTGGAGTTGTGGGAATGGAGACTTTATAAAGATCACCTAACAAAAATCTTATTAAAGCCACTGAATTTTACCAAAAAAAAAGCAAACCAAAGAATAAAATAAAATAATAAAATAAAATAAAATAACTGCAAAAGTAAAATTGGGTTATGTCGTTTCACAACAACAATGCAATGATAAACTATGTTGAAGGCTTATTATGAGCTAGACACTTCTGAGCACTTTATATTATTGCATTTAATTCCCCAAACAAACCTATAATGTTTTATTTCCATTCTTCAATTTGAGCAAATCCATACAAATATATTATTGCAATTATAATAATTGGATAAATATAAATTCATCTTATGATTTTATGTAACATTTCAAAATGGTTCCCACATTATCTTTAGTCTCCATTATAATTATACATTTAATGATAGTGTAATAATTGTTTGCATTGATGCTCCATTTTAATATCATTGTGTACTTCAGTTGTTTCCAAGTTTTCTTTTTCCTTCTGTTTAAATAATGGATAATGTATCAACAAGTATCTTGTGAATTAAAATTTTGTCTATTTTTTATATATACTTAGAAACACAAGCCCCCAACCATCTCAAGATGGCATATAAATACAAGGTCAGAATATATAAATATCTTTATAAGTATTGCTACATATTCCCTGATTGATTTTCAAAAGTTTAAAGTCATTTACAATTTCTAAAACTCTCCTTTTATTTTACTAAATCTTCTCGCAATTAGCATTATAATTGTACTATTGTCTAGTGTTCTCAGTATAAATATGGTGCCTCAAGGTTGATTAAATATGCATTTTGTTGATTACTCAAAAGGATGAATATTTTTTCCATTTGCTTTCAGTATTTGCTTCTTTTCTTATGTTAATTGACCTCTTTGCTTTCATTTAACTTTAAAAAATTCAGCACCAAATGCAGAAAGAAATGCATGAGGTATTTATTTTATATTTATCATTTACTTGCAAGAGCAAAAGAAAAATTCATTTGTCACTTCCATTCACAAAGGTGTTGTATCCATTATAACACGTCAAGTTGTGATGGCACGGCATTTGAGAGATATTTTTGACAGTTGGAGAACACAACTTGAGCATGCGTAGAGTTTAGAGTTTGTTTAAACTTCCTTATTGACTGGCTTGGAATGTCTAAAGGGCAAAATAAAAATGAAAAGGAAAAGTATTTTTTTTAAGTATGTGAAAGGTAAAATTAAAAAAGTAAACAAGTTACATTCCCCTTCAAATGGCATTTTGAAAACAAAGATGATAATTCCTCTGAAGTCCATAATGCATATAGTATGGATGGCTGTTTAAGGTGTAATTGGTTACAATGTTCACAGGAAAAATAAATCAAGAGACAAGCAATAAACAAATAGGAACAATTACAAAGAAAGGGAAATGGAATGATGGCCTGACCATGATAACATGGAGATCCTTCCTGAGTTTTCAAGGAAATAATAAATCATGTATTTAAATGTTCCAAATATTTTCCACAGTAGTATGGTTAAAATGATCAGACACAGTAAAAACATTGATAATTAGAAAATCTAAGCAAGGAGCTTTCCCTGGGTTTGATTAGTCCACAGTATATTTTAACTTGACCATGCTTAAATAGCTTTCCTTCTCTCACTTGTAATGTAAGGCATAAGGTAAGAGCTGAAAGAATATTCTGAAGGAGCAGGAAGCTTTCCCTACAGATTATGCTTCCCATTCTGGTAAAGAAAATAATCCCCACAAGTTTCACTATTCCATGGATACTGGCACATGCTCCTTAGGACAATGGGACACTGTCTTGTCATCAAGATACTTGTTCTGTCTCTAAATCCGTCAGATTAGTACCTATATTGAAGTGATTTAAAACCGTGAAATATGAGTCTGAGTAGGAATAATGACTTTATTGCAATTTTGCTTTGGGATGATTTCTGAGGTGGAACAGAAAGCAGTGAGATGGACACTCACTTGTCCAGGCTTCCAGGGTACACACTAAGGTCAGAGAGAACCAAATTAAAATCCCAGCTCCATTCTCCTTGGTTGTGTTGCTCTGGAAACTACCTTAACTTGTCTGATCTTTATATTTTCCTCACATTAAAAATGGGTATAAATACTGCCTTAAATCTTTGGAAAGATTTCAATTAAACTGCTTATAGAAATCGAATAAAGACTTTGGTCTCTGGGCACAAAACAGCCCCTCATTGATGGTGGTCGTGGTGCTGGTAGTAGGTCTGATAAGTTTCCTGACGGCAGCTGATGCCTGCGACTGGAGAAGTTGAAGAGCATCTAAAAGCCCCCAGCTCATTGTGAGACTCTTAATACCTTGGGAAACCAGTGGACCGTGCAGATCTGTCCTCTCTCTTAACAAAGGAAGAAACCAGGGCCCAGGACAGAGCAGGGACTGGCCAAAGTTACACAAAGAGATTATACTAGAGCAAGACCTGACGTCCAGCTTTTTGGCTTCCCTATATGTGCATGTGTATGAGAATCCTTCTTTTCTATGTCTGCATGTGGTACTTTTAGATGATCCATATATTGGAGTATCAGATATTTTATTTAGATTCATTAATCCTGGATAAATATATAAACTTCAATCCACATTGATTAAGGAAATCTACTTGTGTTTGGCAGGCTCCTTAATTCTTCTAAAATATCGTGTGATAAAATGAAAGAAAATTGGTTCCTAAAATTCTGCATCAAGGGATGCAGCACTAGAAGTAGGAAAAAAATGTTGACGAATCTACTCAGGGTCAAATATGTGACATAGTTTAGGAAGGGAGTATGACTCTGAGGGTGGAGAGGGAGGAAATTTCTGCCCAGAGGTTGCAGACTTGGGCACAGGGGTGAAGACATGGGTACAGAGGGTGGAGCCTCAAACCACCAAGGATTCTTCCCAGGCTTTGAATCCAGATGGATTTGCCAAGTGGATTTCAAAATTTTAAGGAATCAGTGACTACTCTCTTAATTCCACTTTCTTTCTTTTGGAGTGGGAATGTTGTACTGTTATCCTATGTCTGGCCCATTACTGTAACTTGAAAGCATATAACATAACTTGTCTTATACTTTCACAGGTACACAACTGGAGATAAAGTTTGCTCCAAGGAGAATCCTACCTAGAGTCCCACCCATACCTGATTTAGACTACTTAAGTGATGATTTGGGGACTTTTGAGGTCATGGTATTTAGGTGAGATTTTGTACTTTAAACCGATTTTATAATAAGTGAGACTTTGCGGGGGGTATTGGGATAGGGTGAATATATTTTGCTTGTGAGCTGGACATGAATCATTGTGGGCCAGAGAGTAGATTATTATAGGATGAACGACGACCCCCAAAGATTTCTACATCCTAATCTCTGGAAACCGTGGAAGTTATGGTACAGGAAATGGAGATGTGAATACATGAATAAACGAAGTATTGGGGGATAAAGAGATTATTCTGGATTATCTGTGTGATATATCAATGTAAACATGAGTGTCCCTATTAGAGGGAGGCAGAGGGAGATTTGACTACAGAAGAGGTGATGTGAAGATGCTATGCTACTGGCCTTGAAAACTCGAAAAGGAGTCACAAGTTAGGGAATTCAAGGGATGCAGCACTACAAGTTTGAAAAGACAAGAGGACAGACAGATCTCCCTCTTAGAGCCCAGAGGAAGCCTGGCTCTGCTAACACTTAGTTTCAAACCCAGTGAAACCCACTTCAGACTTCTGATCCCACCAAGGGAGAAAAAAACAAATGTGTCATTTTAAGTCGTTAGGTTTGTGGCAAATTGTTATAGCAGCAATGTAAAACTAATACATGTTCTGTTCCTATAGTCTAATCATGTAAAAATATAAGAATTCGGTTATTGGTATCAAGGAAGTTACAAATTATTTGAAGAGATAATACATAAATGGATGTTTAAATAAACAGTACAAGAGAAAGGCTAAAGTTTGCAGGAATGATAAGTGGTATAGACAGAAATTAAGGATGCTGGCAAAAATGATTATGGTGATCATGATGCTCTTGAGAGTTTTTGTGGGCATTTAACATATGGATATGCACTGCCCAATGTAATTTCCATGAAATCCTCATAACAACTTTACTGGAAACACTCTGAGATGCCTCACTTTTCAGGTAAGGAAATGGTGACATGAGAGATTAGGTAACTTCCCATCACACAGTTGATAATGGATAAAGTCAAGATTTCAGTTGAGGTATGTCTGCCTCCAGAGACAAAGCTATAAATCTCGTAACTTTGGTTAGGATTCAGAATAATCAAAAATAGCTTTCAGACTAGGGTAGAAGCTCAGATATCTTAAAACATATTATGGTTTATATTGGAAAAGAAACGGGGAAAAAGAACAAGTCAAGCCCAGTGAAGCCAAGTAAAGTTTTTACTTCATCTTGGCAGTAATCAGAATGTCTTCTCTCAGTTTGTATTTCCAGGGCTTAGCAAAGGAAGTGGATTTGAGGGTTGACTATAAATAGCTTCATATTTACTGCAGTTAATCATGGTTTGGAATAAGAACAAACTGAATGTGAAATATATTAGGCTTTTTGAGCTGATACTGATCATACCATCTGGATAATACTTAGGAGAACAGAGTCCAAAGGAAATTCCTTTTTCTAATCCTCATTGTATGAAAGCAAAGAGAAAAATGATTCCATCCTGTCCAGACAAATCCATGAAGTCTCCTTTAGGAGCCTGAAAGATTCATCATTCTGTCATGGCAGCTAAATTTCCATAACGTGTGCATAATGATTCCCAAGACAGAAATGTTGTTGAAGATGCCCAAGAAACAATTTGAGTTAACAACAAATGTAGTTATTTTTCTATAAGATACTCTCTCAATAAATAGTAAAAGATGAGCTATAATAATGCAGTTCATGAAAAACTAGAAGTGATAAAGCTTTGAAAACCAAAACTTGGCCCAACGCTTTAGTGATTTGTTTCCATTTATGACAAAAACAAGAACTTGTCCAGATGGAACACTCAGAAACATGATCAGCCGCCACCAGCTCCTAACTCCTGTTTGCTTGGTAATAGAAGATGAATTACTACTTTATGGGAAAAAAAATGAGTCTGGCTGTTATGCATTAGCAAATCTATGCCTCACAAGTAAAAAATCAGAAATCGTGCAAAAACTCACATCATCTTACTTTATTATTATATTTTAGGAACAGAGAGAAAAAGTATTCCCTGAAATAAGGAGATAGCACAGCTAACAGGACAACTGAGTTCAATGTAAATCAAGAAGTTAGGGGAAAATTGTGTGTTTGTTGTGGTTAGTTGTGAGTACACAGTCCAATGCTTCCAACTGTAGCTCTACACACCCTCTCAAATACATACATGCTACAACATGGATAAACCGTGAAGATATTCCTTAAGTGAAATAAGTCAAACACAAAAGGACTGATATATTATTTTAAATATATGAGGTAAGTGGCATAGTCAAATTCATACAGACAGAAAGTAGAATGTTGGCTGTCAGGGGTGAGGGGAGGGAGCAAGGGGGGATTATTGTTCCGTGAATATGGAGTGCCAGTTTGGGAAGATGAAAGAGTTCTGGAGATGGATGGTAGTGATAGTTGTACAATGTAAATGTGCTCAATGCCACTGAACTGTGCACTTACTAATGGTTAAAATTATAGTTAATTTTATGTTATGTATATGCTACCACAATTAAAAAAAACCCACAATCCCGTGTTAAGCATCAAGTCTTCTATGTTCATTGAACTGAATGTTACAGGGAAAAGATGCCAAACTTCCTTAAGTGAGTTATTAAATGGAATAATGAGACAATAGTTGCCCAGTATGCCTAGGCAAAGTAAAACTGGAGAAAAACTGGTGGAAGTTCATAGTGCTCTACAGACAAATCAGTCCTCCGATTCTCATCTTTATCTTTTGGTTCCTGAACACATGTATTCCAGCTCCAGGAGTGACTTCACTATTTGTTCACATGTTTGAGTCATATGTCAAATCCTGTCCGAATGGACCACACTTTTGTGGGGCATTTTCTTTCAGATTATAGTGTAACAGCTGTCAGCTAACTTTTAATTCTGTCAAGTCAACTCTTCTCGTTGATGGGACTTGAGACTGTAATGTTAATACAACTCTAAGCACACCAGCCAGTGCATTAAATCCCAGGTGAGAGCCTCCATATTGTCATGTATAAAGGCCCTAAGCATGATTCTCAACCACAGCAACTCCTAAAGAGATTTTAGGCTTTTTCTCTTTGCCTCAATGTTGGCAATCAAACTTTTACTTTGCCGTTTACTCTATGTGACCTCTCTAGTGTTGTCCACCTGAATTTTTGTTTAATGCCATTGTTGCCACGGTAACAAGTTGCCTTGAACACTTTTCCCAGGACTTTGTCTTGCCCTTCTACTACTTCCCATGCAACTTGAATGATAGTCTCATAATCATGATATCCATGCTTGGCAAAGACAATCCTCATTCTCTTTTCCCTGCAAAAAGAAGATCCATTCATTTGTTAAGTGTGTGGACAATCCCATGCTACACACTCATATTGGGCATCTCTTCCTGGGGCCACTCATGGAATTATTTAGTACATTAAATGGGATCTCTGAAAAATAGTAGACGAATGATCAAAAGAAATGACTGTTTAGCATTTAATGGAAAATTTATTAACAGAGGTGTGGACAAAGTTAAAGTTAACAAGAGATAGGAAAATACTTAAGGTTAATAGCAGGGAGAAGTAGGTCTTAGATCCCTAGGTCTAAAAGCATAAGGAGGGACGCCTGGTTGGCTCAGTCTGTAGAGTGTGTGGTTTTTGATCTCAGAGCCATCAGTTCAAGCCCCACATTGGCAATTACTTCAATAAATAAACTTAAAAAATAAAGGGACAGGGAAAGGAAGTGCCATTAGAGACTTGGAGAAATATCTAACTGTTGATGAAGACTACTGGAGAGGACGTGTGGCCTTCAATAGAAGAACTCATCCACTTCCAACCACAGCCCAGATAGGAGGGAGTCAGGAGGTAAATGCTTCTAATGAAAGCAGGCTGGGTCCAAGGAACCAGAGAGGGGGTCTTAGAGGATCAGCCAAGAGGGTCCTTGGCCTCACACAGGATGGAAATCAAATGGGAGTGAGTAGGAAATGAAAGCAGAGTTTATTGAAAAAATATATATCTTAAGATATATAGATATCATAAGATAGATATATAGATAGATACATGATATAGATATATAGATATAGATATAGACACAGATATAGATATAGATAATATATAGATATATCTTAGAGAGAGAGATACAGACAGAGCATACAGGAGACCAGGAAAGGAAAAGAATGAGTCTCCTCTTTTCTTGGGACCTGGGGTTTTTATTGGCGATTGTGGTCTCGTGTCCTCTTAGGCATCCAGGAGACGGTCAGACCAAGGACAGGGTCTAGGTGTCCTTCCTAAGTCATTCATTCCCTGAAGCTAGGGGCTTTGGCGTCAAAGCATTTGGAGTCCATGTTCTTGGAGTTTATGAGGACCCCGTCTAGTTACTCCTTAGATGTTATTGATAGACTCTAAAGACATAATTCTCTCTTTGTCCCTTACAAGGGAGACATACGCTATTTGCATTACAAGACATGTGTGGAGTGGGTGGGGGTGCAGACCCTAGCAAGAATAGAAGCAGGAGCAAAGGAAAAAATGGCTATTTTATGGAGTCCTTCAGTTTCCCTGTCTCATTTCTACTGTGTTTTCCTCTCTCCTTCATGTCTCCTGCTGGTTCTTCTTAATGACAACCTAACCCAAACCCAGAGTACAAAGTATCCTTAAAGATCACACTTCTGGGACACAGGAAAGTAGAGAAAGAAGAACAGATCTGGAAGAATGAACAGAATATACTCAGCTCAGCCATCTTTCCTTTCTGTGAATAAAACTGTCTGGGTGCTGAAACCTAGGTATATAAAGCCAGGACACCTAAGCTTCATTTGTTCTTTAATATCTACACTGCAAGTTTAAGTACCTCAGTTGGGCTGCCATCCTGCTGAATCACAATTTTACATACAGATTGTATGAATTATTCTACAGGAAGACAGCAGGCATAAGGAGCATTTGCCAATGACAGTCTTTCTCTCTTTTCCTCCCTTCTTTCCTTCCTTCTTTCCTTCCTTGCAAAACTCCTGACATCAGGGTTGTGAGTTCAAGCCCTGTGTTGGGTGTAGGGCCTATTTTAAACAAAGAAAAAAAGATGATGCTTTAAATATTATGTTTTATTTTATATTTGAGGGAGAAAGAGAGAGAGAGAGAGAGAGAGAGCGAGAGCAGGAGAAGGGCAGAGAGACTGAGACGGAATCTGAAGCAGGCTCCAGGCTTTGAGCTGTCAGCACAGAGCCCAACGTGGGGCTTGAACTCATGAACAGTGAGATCATGACCTGCGCCGAAGTCGGACGCTTAACCAACTGGGCCACCCAGGCGCCCCCCAAAATTTTTTACCTTAAATAATATTAAGCATTTATTATTATCTCTCATGTGTTATACTGATTAGGTACCCAAGGTAGCTTGCTGGGGTCTCTCAAGGGATTGTAATCATATGTTGTCTGCAGCTACAGTTGTACTTACATAGCATGCATAACCATTCCCATTATTCAGTGTACTGTGTTCCTTATATCTGTTTTACTCTAGTAATTAAACAAGAAAACATGTGTTCATAGCTTCTCCATCATTTTTCTATATCTAACCATATTAATACTCTTCAGAGAATATGCATTTACATGAAAGGCCAATGTGGTTTGTATAATGGTGATATAAATTGCTTATTATAATCAAGTGTATTATAGCAATTGCTCTCTATCTCCAACAGTGAGATCTCTGAAGTCACCTGTAGTTTCTCATGATTCTTTTCATTTAATGTTTGAAGAACGAGTGAATGATGGAATAACAATGATGGAACACAGACCCCACTTACAATTCAGAGCACCAACCTTAACAATGCCTTTGCAGACACCATTGGAAGTTAGCACTGAGATGGACAGAGGTGGCCTTGATGGAGTGTCTCGGCTAGATCATGATAGGAGCCGTCTGTTCTGCGGCATACAAAGTGTGCTCTAAACACAGGTGTTTCCTCCAAGAATAAAATAGTCATTGGCATGTAGAAAAATGCAAAGTGATAAAACATTTCAAAAGGGAAAATCTGCCATAAAATTCGTACTATATGACAAGTGTCCTTTAAATGGCACCTGTTCCTATCATGGCATCATGAAGATTTGCTGCTGCTCAATTGCTGTAAAATTACTAATTTCAGTTTTATAAGAACTAGGAAAGGCACAAAACCAGCAGTCGAGTTATTACATAAAAATCAGGAACAAAACATGAAGACAGGAATGAACAAACTTGTACATAAGAGATGAGGTGCACAGCAGAGGAATGAAACACCAGATATCGTTATTTTGATTTTTGGTGTCAAATTGCCTTTAAATTTTCCAATCCCTTCCTTTAAGCTGATTTTAGTAGAAAATTCTAAGTAGGTTATCTTAAATTATCTGTAATCTGTATCCAGATTCAAGAATGGCTTCAACATTCAGATAAAACCACCTGGCCAGTAATGAGGGCTAACACATTAATTTTTCTATTCTTCAATTCCAGGGATATCCAAATTACTCCACCGTAAATTGAATAGAATAGCCCTATTGTGTTTTTAAGGAACCAATAGATTTTAATTTTTTTAAATGTTTATTTTTGAGAGAGAGAAAGAGCATGAGCTGGGGAGGGGCAGAGAGAGAGGGACACACAGAATCCGAAGCAGTCTCCAGGCTCTGAGCTGTTAGCACAGAGCCTGACGTGGGATCAAACTCAAGAACCAAGAGATTGTGACCTGAGCCGAAGTCAGATGCTTCATCGACTGAGCCACCCAGGTGCCATGGAACCAACAGGTTTTAAATAAGTGCAGTCTTGCTCTGAGCACTTCTACAGTCCATTAGATCTCTTTACCTATATCTATGACATCAACATATCTTTCTGAGGATCACAGGCAAATAAAATCTTCCTATCTCAAATTCTATTCTTTCTATAGGCTTACATTAAACTTTCAGAGTTTCTCATCTTAAGAACTCTTGTTTACTTTTTCATTTCAACAAATTTAATTTGCATATGTACATTTGGATTTGTACTTAGAATAATTAATATAGTTCACACTCCAAAGCATCCTAGACTGCATGAAACTATTATGCTTGTAATACATTTTAGTGTAGATGGAAATAAAATACAATTTTATCTTTATTTTTTGAGAGAGAAATTCATTGAAAATCCTTCATCAAAACAGAGCTCCCTTTAAGAAATACTATCTTTAAATGTATCCAGCACTAAGGAATAGAATATCACAGCTATAAATCTTACAGAAAGATTTGAGAATTATCTTAATACAAATGTATTTGTATTAGTGTACATATATACATTTGTATAATGTATATAATGTAATTTGAGAATTCTCATAATACAAATGGGTGAAATTTATATGTCACATATTACCCTAATGTAAACTTTCAGACTTTGAGTGTCCATATTTGCCCATGCCTTTATTAAGCACATTCTGTGTGAAGAACATTGTATCTGATATTGAGGAAAGAAAATGCTAATGAAGTAATAGAATTTAACCTTAAGGAAATGGGGTCCTGTTAAAGAGTAGAAATATGAAAAGGCATTAGAATGTAAACCTGAAAAATAGCATGACACAAAGCTCAAGTCAAAAGTACAATCAAGGAATTGACTTGAGGAAAATGCAGTGATGTGGTGCTAATTAGAATGAAAGTTTTTTTAAAAAGGTAAGTTTTCACTAGGCCTGGAAGGCATGCTTCAATTAGAAAGGCTCAAGGAGGAAGAATCATAGATACCACAAGCTGATGCTTGTGAGTTAGGAAAGGCAGACACAAATGAGCAAGGATGTTGAGAATAAGAATGATATTTATAAAGCATGGTTGTTGATATTTATTGATCGTCTGCTATATGCCAAACAGTTGTTCAGTGCTATACGTTCATCATCTCAATCCCCTCAATTATCAATTACGTTTTAAAGATTAGGACATCGGGGCCAAAGAAATTAAGTAACTTGGACAAGGTCAAATAACTGTTAATAAAATTGGGGTTCAGAGTTTCAAACCTTGTATATTTCATTGCAGAGCTCAGACTTCTAAACATAATATATTCTATAGTATTATTTAATCACAAACAGATGAATTTAGGTTAAATGTTCTATAGTATTTATTAAGAACATATTTTGGCAGCTCTATTTGATGATAGTATCCTGGTGTCTGAAGTTATCTTTTACTCACCTCTGCATGTCCCAGCACAGTGCATGTTACATATAAGTATGGCACCATTGACAAGTTGAGAGTCTCTCATATAGATGAAATAGAGCGGATATGATACTAGATGCTGAATATATTCATAAAATCAAGGTGGTAATGTTTTTGAAAAAAATATTTAAATGGTGAGTTATGAAAATAATAGCCTTTGTTTGGGATATTCAGAAAGACAGTTCTTGTCACTGGGTGGAATAGGTTTGGAGAGACAGATCACCAGTTGGGACTGTTAGGTTTAGGTTTGATATGGTTCAATCCAAGTAGATACGTCAGGTAAGCATTTGGAATTTGGAAGCCATACCTTTGGAATTCATTAACATATATGGTAATTAAGGCCTGTGCCTTAATGACAGCACTGAGACAGTGAGTCTATATAGACAGGAACAAGTACTGAGACATGGGTCATTTAGAGGTTGAAAGTTTGGGGAGCAATAGAAACTGACAAGGAGAGAGGGCAGGAAAAACTGCAAGTGCCTTGGCAAACAAACAGAACAGTAAAAATCCACTTGAGTGAAAGAGTGAGGTATCTCTGAAGCGGTCTGGGAAGAATTTGTTTCCTTTACTCCCGCCCTCACAGTACTTCTGACCCCAGACATATCCCCATACCGATCACTTCTCTGATACCAGCCTGGTGTCTTACAGTTCACATCAGTTCTGACATTATCTACCTGGAGCTAGCGTCAGATCCCAGAAGTTGGAGGTTTTGTTCCACAAGATTGTTCCACTTCAAATAGTGATTACATGTCCCAGGTTGTCATTGAATTTTGACTGACTATAAATTAGGGATCGCACAACCTTCTTTCCCTATATGTATGTAATGCTTTTGAAAAGTACAAAAATATAGCCATCAAATTGTTGTTACCAATGAAGAGGAAAGGAAACATGGGATCACGGTGTAAGAGGCAAACTTGATCTCCTTTATGTTTTGCTAAGACTTCTTCATTATTTTTTCAGACTCTTTTTTTCAGTTTATTTATTTATTTTGAGAGACAGAGAGAGACAGAGAGAGAGTGAGCATAAGTAGGGGAGGGGCAGAGTCAGAGAAGATCAGTGAGAATCCCAAGCAGGCTCCACACTATCAGTGCAGAGCCTGACACAAGGTTTGATCTCATGAACCATGAGATCATGTCCTGAACTGAAGTCAGGAGCCACCTAGGTGCCCCCTTCTTCATTATTTTTATGATCACTTTCATGGAATAAGTTCAACATTGTTGTTTTAACAATACCCCCCAAATGGTGCTATATGTTTATACAATAGGCAAAAATAACTTATTCTGCTTTGGAATAATGAGGGAGGTGACATTGCAATTCCTTGTTCATGACAAGTCCCTACCCTTTCCACCCAGGATTCAAAACTTTCAAATGCTGCTGATGGAAGGAAATAAACTAAATGCATTATATAAAACATCTTGCCTTCTAAATATGCAACAGCATTTGATTGTCTGCTTGAGGTATCCATGAGAACCTACCTACTAATCAATTAAAAATAAATTGTCCAGGGGTGCCTGGGTGGCTCAGTCCATTAAGCGTCTGACTGTTGGTTTCAGCTCAGGTCATGATCTTGACAGCTCAGAGCTTACTTGTGATTCTTCCTCTCTTCCTCTCTCTCTGCCCCTCCCCAGCTCGTGCTCTCTCTCTCCCTCTCCTTTTTGCTCACTCTCTCACTCTCTAAATAATAAACAAACTTTTTTTAAAAAAAGGAATTGCATACAACAGTATTTGGCAAGTTTTAATCAATGTATACATAATAAATGAGGTGTTCGCTTATTCTAACAAGTTCTCTTTGATGCCTTTTATAGGTCTGATTTACTGTTAGCATGTGAGCATAACATTTTTAAAGTAGGTTTTACACCCAGTGTGCAGCCCAATGCGGGGCTTGAACTCAAGATCTTGAGATCAAGGCCTGAGCTGGGATCAAAAGTTGGATGCTTAGCCAATTGAGCCACCTAGGTGCTGCCTGAGTATAACATTTTTAAAGCAGAGCATACTTATATGTATTAATGCACCTAGCAACTTTATCTTGTTATTTGGAAGTATGTACTGTATTTTTATATCTTTGGCCTGAACAATAAGGAAAAGCAATTTGGCAAAACTCCAAGAATTTTCCACAAATTTGAGATAAGAGTGAGATCTGTTTTTAATCATTGCAGTCATCCAGCCATGTTCCTGGGATAAAATGGTTTTATTGGCCAGGGGATTCCCAGAAGAATAGTTAGGAAAAGGTGGCAGGTGTTCAGGCCTTAACTGAATAGGTCAAGGCACAAATATCCTCAGCAGTAATTATGAGTGAATTAACTAATTTTTCTTAGTAATTTCACAGCAAATTTATCTTGCCTAGTTACTGCTCTGGTTATAAGTTACTTCTTGAATCATAATATTTTACATTGCTTTATAGAGAGATGCGTTGACTTTGAAAACTGCAGGCCTCTGATGAAAAAAATGTATATTAAAGTTTAATTCAACACATACATAATTTTGGGTATAGAGCTCTAGCTTTTGTGTTTTTTTTTCAAAACAAGAGCTTCTGTGAATCTTTCTGTGCATCATTTATCTTACAATGTGTATTTTAACTAAGATGATGACCTACCGACAACATTCTAAAATTAAAAGAAACAATACATGAAGAGCTTTCAACTTTTGCAAGCTATATCCTGGAATCAAAACAGTTAAGAGTGAAAAATGTATTTCTGAACTGATGAAATACAATGTATACATTTCAGATTAACCACTATGCACTATGAATTTTCTTATTTTTGACGCATATAATTCTACATCATTTGCAAACTAACATCTTTGAAAGGCATGTGTCACTTTCCAAATGGTTGAGAAATTATTTGGCTATGTGTAGAGCCCAAGCAGTCTTATAAAATGGCAGCTGTGCAGTCAGTTTAGAACATTTTAAATAGGAGATACTTTGCACACTGTAAGACATGGCAAAGTCTAGTTTTAGACTGAATGTTTCTGCAGGTGTTTTTGCTCTCATTTTAAATTCAATTATACTTAGGAAATCTAATGGTATATTTTCAGTTGAGGGCAATGTTTGGTTTTATTTAGACCAAAAATAATGTGATGCACACACTTTCATAATTTATAATTTATGCAACCATAATTAGTCTAAGATTCTGAAATTTGCTGTGAAAATCTATTGAAGTTCAATTATTCCACTTTATAGTTATGTATAGTGCTTTAATCCCATCTTTTAACCTTAGGTATATACTAGAATTTATAGTGGTTTCTATTGTTTTTTTCTTATTCATGTTCCAAGACTTGATCCCCAAGCTTTCTCTTAATTTTACCCAAAATTCTTCCAAAAGAATTCTATTAAATATGAAAGAATGATATAAATTGGAGGATCATAGTGATTTTGCAATTTAGGAATTTTTATGCAGGAAGATTACAGAGATGTACTAGAATCATGGTGACCCATTTCTGTTTCATGGACTGAAAACATTTTGGGGATTTTAGCTATATACATATGCTCTACTAAATTTGTGATATTTTAGGTTTTCTTTCAACAGTCAAATCTAAATTAAATGGGTTTGTTTTCAAATGAATTTCTCAATACCATTATCAGATTGAGAGATATTTTTTTAAGATAGTGCATTTTATTTGGCATCAGACATATTCTCCAATTTGTCTCAGTTGTGATGTGTAGATGGCCTTCAATTGCTTTTTGGTAGTCACCCAGACTGAGCAAGACTTTTCAATCTACAGAACACTCAAGGCTCAGAGAGTCTGCATTTCACATCAGTTCACAAATCATCATATATCTTTCCATTTATCAGAGCATTTTGGCATAGATTTCCTCTGAGGTAGAAGGGTAGAGATGAAGTTCTTTCCTTTAAAATGGATTTTTTCACAACTTCACCTATGCCACAAAAGTCAGATAATGATGCCATTCTCCTATTCTTGTTTTATCAGTGGTGGTGGTCTTAGGATTCCCGAAACAAAGAAAGGAAGGCTTTTAGTTATTATCTCCTTTGCACTTTCCAATAATGGGTCCACCACCCCTACCTGAAGACAGGGTTGTTACAAAGTCCAGCTAACATCACCTATTAAAAGCCAAACATTATTATTTCACATGTATCTGATGCCTAGATAAAAAATGTACAAAGCAAAAACTAGAAACATCACCTCTAAATCCTCTTCCACTTTGCTCCCTCCACCAATTATCCTTTGCCAGTCATTTGTTTCCTTCTCCACTTACAGATGTTCTTGCTGGTTTGCTGCATAAACTACAGTTTAGATTCTTTCAAAATATGTATGAATTACAACGAACAATACAGTCCTCTTTCTTTAGAGTGAATTTTAACTTTAGCTTTAAGACTACCTTCTGATCGAGGCTATACTGATTTAATTAATAAATCCCATAATTGGGATTGAGAGATTTTTAATGTGTATAGGAAAACATACAATAATAAATTAATGAATATGATAAAATAAGCAAATAATGATAGATTAGGCAGGACTTATAAAGTTGTGTTTCAGAAAGATTATAGTGGACATTTACTCTATACAACATTTGACTAAACTTCATATTTGGAGCCATTCCTAAATATTTGGTCAGAAGAATCTGCCTTTTGCTATAGAAAACAATAATAAAAAGATTTTAACTTTCTCTTTCCTTGGCAGCTATGTCATGAGCATGTGTGTGATCTAAGCTTGGCCAATTATATATTTCCATTTACTATTTTGATTTATACGTAGTAAAAAAAATGACATTAAAAAAAGCCAGAATATTCATGGCAGAGTAAAAAAAAGTCAAATATTGTGGAAAATAACTAATGACAATAGTTCTAGATACACGTAACTGAAAACTTCAGAAATGTTGAGCTTGAGGAATAGCTGTATCCAGGCATGCTGTATCATTCAAATCAATATTTCTCTTTCTGCACCTTGACTCTGCTTTCTCCTTTGTTGACTTTATTCATTGACAAGCTCTGTTCTACTGGTAATCTCTACTCTTTTCCTATTAAGTTAGCAAAAATTATGTATTCACAACTAGGTAGTCAGGCTTGTGCAGGAAACTGTAAACTGAAGTTTTCATTGACTACAGCTGTGCCATGCGTTACTCACCAATTTCCTGAGAAAGGTCAATGAAACCCACATCAAACAAGCTTACTGTGAAGGAATTGTACGTCCTCTAGGAAAAAAATCATGGTGTGATGACCAGAAGAAACAATGTAGGCTAGCTGACAGGTAGAAACAACAGATATTTGTTACATTTGATAAAGACTCTTCTAAAGTACTTTTCTTTATATCCCTTCAAATGCAGATGAGCAATTTCAGATTCTTGAAGGACAAAGGACATGATAGCTGTAGGTCATGGGGGTCAGTATAGTTACCGGTTTTAAAATTATAATGCAAATTTTATTCAAGCCCACAATCTAAGAAGCTTAAGAAAACAATTTATCTTAAGTATCAATACATCATCTTGGTTGAACAAATGTTGGGCTAAAGTTAATCATTTCTAGAAATCTTTATAAAACAGTATAGTTAAGCAAATAAATGCCATGAGGAGGACAATTAGTGTGTGTTCCACACTTCAAAAACAAGTTCACAGCACTTATTTAATTCAGCCAGTTCATATGTCCCCCAACTTTCCCTATCCCTACACCAACAAAGTATTCCTATTGTTCTTTAAACCAGAAGAGGATGAACAGCAATAATGAAAAAATACTTATGTATATTTTATAGTGCATTAAAATTTTCACATTCATCATCCTACTAGAATATAAACTCCATGAAGCTAGAAGTTTTCATTTCCTTATTCACTTCTATATCCCCAGCTCCTAAAACCGAGTATAGAATGAAAAAATAAATATGTAATTTTAGTAGTATTAATTGACAAAGCACATTTCAGTTGCCAAACTAGAAAAAGATATTTTGGTATTTATTAACCAATTTAATATTTAATTGAACATATATTTTTACAAAGAACCATGTATATATACATTTACATATATATTTATAAATATACACACATATACAAAATATATAGCATTATATATATATATATATATATATATATATATATATATATATGTCTTTGTAAATCAGACTTGTCTTATTTCTCAATCATTCCAATATCTGAAGAAAAATAACTTTAAAAGTTAGAAGACCACTAATGAGTTTCTTAGGTGCAGGAACTGAAGTCATAGCTTACCAGTTATCCAAAACAAATTAAAACAAAAAACAAAACTTTTAGTTAAGTGGGAAACATAATGATAAATGACTAAATTCATCCTCAGCACTAAATAACAATTAATGCTTACTTTAAACAGACACTAATTATGGGGACACTTCTGTCTTGTGAGATTGCTTATAGCTGATTCAGGGAGATAGATTTGGTAACCAATTATTTCACTCTAAGGTCAGTATGAGGACCAAGAAATCTATTCTTAGTAACCTATAAGAAGGGTACATCGCTTAACTGAATCTTAAAAAAGTAGGAGAGAAAAAAAAGAAGAAGAAGAAGAAGACAAAGACAAGAAGAAGAAGAAGAAGAAGAAGAAGAAGAAGAAGAAGAAGAATGGAAAGAACTTTGCACAAGGTAAGAAAGGCATCCCAAGTGAAATTTCCACTTATTGTGGGCAAATATTTTGTGACTGGCTGTAATTAATTTATCTGTCAGTAGTCTAAGCAGTGAAATCCATTTAGAGCTGTGCTTCTCAGTGTGAGTGGTACCATCTCCAAAAGATTTTTGAAAATTGATGGTAATGGGGTGATCATGTGATTTGCACAATGACGGGAAATACTATTGCCAAGTGGGGACAGTGTGGGGTGGGGATAGTGGGGATGGGGAAGATGGGTTTTCTGCCAAGCCCAGCCAGGACTGTCCTCCACAATAGGCAAATATCCAAACACTCATACAACTTTTGAATGCCCTGCAGTCCTTCATATAGAAAACCAATCCAACAAACGAAAGGACCTATTTATAACAATCTTAATCTAGAACCTAACACTCATTTTATATAAACAGAAATATTTTTTATGAGTATAAATATACACTAAATTTTCCAAGCATGCAATTGCTAGCTGAGCTTAGGAAATACTTCTTTTTTTTTTTTTTTAAGGAAATACATTTGTTTTTCTTCTGTTCAGAACTTTACCAATGTTAGTGCTGCTTGTGATGCCTGAGTTGCGGTACAATATTCCATAACTTTCTACACTTCAAGCTGTTGCTATCATGTAATTCTACATGTAGGTACATGTCTCTACTTTATTAGTTTTTCCAGAAGATTGTGCCCCAAAATTTACATCTTGAGGTACCTATTCATCATATATTACCTCTCACTGATGTCTCTTTTATATTACAGTTAGAGCTTTATTTTGTACTTTTCGTTTTTAATTATGTCAGGATGGTTTGATAATGTATGGGCTTCTTCTCAGGAGAGTTAGAGAGAATCACAATGTATTGGTTATCTAAATGATCTGATAGGAATAAGGACTGTCACTGAAAGCACAGATGAGTATGATCCAAGTCTCATAAAACTGTAGAAAGTTATTTCTCAAGGCCTATGCATCACTGAGTTATATTTTTTGTATATTAAAAAAATAAGGTACACTAATTGCAAGGCAACAGGCTGTATCTGCCATTGATTTCACAGTCAGCACTGCCTCTTCTGTCACCTGTACCATATATGGTACAGATGGAAATGACTGTTCCTATCCTGAGAACAACCACAACAGGAGCCTTGACACGAAGCTGCCATAAGTCCCTTTCAGCTTTCAGGCTAAACTGGCCCAGCTTTGGCTGTTTTTAATCATACACTATTCTGGATATCTTCCCAGAGAGTGAAATACTTTGAAGTTCTGGGAATATGGCTTAAAGGAAACATGTTACTTTAGACAGTTGCTCAGAACCATTGGATGTTGGAATGAACTGTGGAATGCGTCAAAATCACTGCCCATTTCTGGGTGGCCTTACGTACACCCATATCCAGGCATAAAAATCTTCCCCATGCCCCTCCAGCTTTGTTGTCCAAGTGTAGTATAAACATTTATGCTGAAACCCTGTGAATTATGTTGCCTAATTATCTTAGAGTCTGATGGAATAAACAGAGGGGGTTATCAGTGAATTTCTCTTGGTGTTAACTGACATAAAGAACTCAGACGCAAACAGCTGAACACTGGACATCTAAAGGAGGTGTAAAAAAAGTCACTATAAATCTCACTAATGCCCAATGATATCACTATTACAGTGTAGAACAGAAGCTGATGATCTAAGTTTATGGATAAATCTGGTCCTGCTGCCTGATTCTGTAAACAAAGTTTAATAGAACACCACTATGCCATTAAAAAAAAAATAAATTGTCTATGACTGCTTTTGTGTTATGACAACAGCACTGAGTAGTTGTGACAGAAACCATATGACCCTCAAGGCCTAAAACGTTTACTGTTTTTCTCTGTGCAGAAAAGATTTGCCAATCCCTCATCCAGAGTATTTTTCATTCACAACACAGCTCTGAACCATAAAAATTTCATATGTTTACTATGTTGCATTATTCCCTTTAATAAAACAGAGGTATGTGTGACACCTTTTGGTAATGATTCTACACCCAAAATGTTATACTCCTACATAAGCCCTTTTAAATGCTAATCTCCTGAATGTGTCTGGACTCAGCAGGCAGCTCATTATATTCCATCCATCCTGACAACCAAGTAAGGTGGATATTTGTGACTCAATTATATGTTTTAGATAAAAGGACCTCCCACTGAGGCCACAAACTGTTCCAGTACACTTAATTTGCTCATTCAACATGTTTATTGATCACCTCCCTTAGGCTGTCACTGAGAACATTTCCTGATTTTATATATTTAAACAAAACAAAACAAAACAGGATTCTCAAACTAAAGGGGCTCAGCCTGGTGAGAAGTTCCCAAAAAGGAGCCATTATCACAATTCTGTTTGGTTCAAGCTGATACTTCACTGGAGTAACCCAGTGCAGTGTTCTGTGAACCCACTGCAGTTTGTAGGAGTGCCAAAACATCAGGGAAAGAGAGATGACTTAAATTATTGCATAGTATTTATAAAGTTCTCTCTTTTGTTTTCTCTGGAAGCAAAATCTAGACCAACAGAGTAGATGCTTTAGGTATTTTCCAGATCCAGATTCAAGATGTTCAGCTCTTGCCGAAAGAGGTAATACAGCAAAATAATATCCCTCAAAGGCACTGAGTTTCCAGTTCTTTCTTTAGTATTTGAATTGTCCTCAGTGACAAATCTATCTTGAGCATGAACGATAAGTAGAATACTATTACTGGCACTGGAAAGGAAGAGAAAAGTCAGATTCAGATTAAGTCCTAAGCTTGCATGAGGAAATGGGACTTAAATATAACCAGTAACGGGGGCACCTGGGGGGGTTAAATGTCCGACTTCGGTTCAGGCCAGGATCTCACCGTTTGTGAGTTCAAGCCCCGAATCGGGCTCTGCTCTGTGCTGACATCTCACAGCCTGGAGCCTGCTTCGGGTTCTATGTCTCTCTCTCTCTCTTTGCCCCTCTCCTGCTTTCTCTCTCTCTGTCTCTCAAAAATAAACATTAATTTTTTTTAAATATAATCAGTAACAATAATAGAAGTTATTGTTTTAGTATTGTTCAAGTTTTACCAATTGCATATTAAATGCTTTTATTTTTATATGCTTTCATAAGCACTAATGTATCATTTTAGCTATGATCTATTTGTATCTTTACTTTATTTTATTTTGTTTTATTTTATTTTTCTTATTTCAAATTTCACTTTAATTTCAAAACTATATTTAAAATCATGGTTTAAATTATGAAAACTATATTGAAATAAAAACATATTAAATTTACAATCATGAAGAAAATTAGTTGCAATCATATATATCACCAAAACACATAAAGATGTTCATTTGCTCATCATGAAATCTAGCTACTCAATGTGTGCTTGTTCAAAGATTACATATTTGGATCAGTATTACATAATGTTAATCACAGATTTTACCCCCAATTTTGCAAATTTTGCAAAGATTTCCTAATCTGCTGCATGTACCTCCTCATTTTTATCAAATTTCTTGCAGCCACACACATATATGTATAAACAATTTTATTAATTTTTTAATTTAATTAATAAAAATGTTATTTAATTTTTTTTTGAGAAGTGGAATCACAGTCCACAAGTTTCTTCCCACAGTTTTCATCAAAGAAAGAAATGCAGGCCAGGGTATCTTTCCGGCGTATCATTTATAGGCCTGCTTTATTGTTTTTAATGCTATATGATTTGTAAAGCAGCTAGTGCGTTTAAATTCTGCTCCCTGACTCCTCCCTAGTGTAAATTGTACACTGGAAAAGAGAGGGCCTCCAGTTAATATTTGTATGCCAGGACCCACACACTGAATACCTAGAAAGGGAAGAGTGAATTAATACATTATTTACTGAACATTAAATGGCGAGTGCCACCAATATGTGGCAGAAATTTAGAGCAGAGAGCTGGGGCAGAGGCTGGAGAGGCTGGTCACAGACAACTTTCTGAAGGAAACCTAGGCTCTGAAGGAAGAATAGGTGTAAGATTCAGGAAGAAGGAAAGGAAAGATATGCAAGTGGAGGGAATGATTGTTTTTGGAAGCGAGTAACTAGGTCAGTTGGGGTCCCAGCAGGGAGGAAGCAGGTCTTTAGCCTTCAAGGCACTTGCTGACCACCACTAGAGCAGAGATAAGCTGACCCTGAGAAGCCTACCAAAATGCAGACACGTGAGCAAAATATCTACTAAGGACAAAACAACCAAGTAAGCCTTGATGGTTGCCTTTTCTGTAACGCAAGTGCCTGACTTAAGCTTTGATTGCTGAGGTATCTGCTGCAGAGATGGCTATCTTGAATAAATGCATTGCCAGCCACAGGACTAAATGAAGAGACAGGCTGCCTCCCCTCATGTGGCTCCTTTGTTGTAGAGATCTTGGTTGATCTCCTTTAACAGACCATTGGGTTCCCTTGTTTTTACTCTCCCCGCATTTTTAATTCTCACTCTTATGTTTTAAATTCATCGATGCAGAATGAGCCCTGGAAACCCTAGGCCCCCACCCTGACACCAACTGAAACCGAACCACGGGCACACATTGCTCTGCCACTCCATCCCCCCCAAATGTGTGGCCCCAGGTGTGTCATGTGCTTATCAGTACTTGTGAGTAATACACCTCTTTTTTGTCCTTCAGTTTCCTGCTATTATTGCTGAGGGTGTCTTGAAATCATAAGAACCACAATGGCCGGTCCAGCCACCACAGTATCGACAGGCTGAGAGCTACACCCAACACCAAGACACCCAGTTAACTAACTACTCATGAGATGCTAGAGTCTAAGGATGAGACCAGACTCCACAGATTCTCCCAATTGTTTTAAAAAAATCTGTCAAGATACATAGAAACATAGTCTTTGTATAATAAGTCTGAAACTTGGTTGGAGTGAAGTGTTGAAAACATACAACCACAATATCACATTTCTCTTCTGAAGATAATTTCAGGCAATATCCTAACCATATAAGGAAAATGAAAGTTCCTGTTAGGTATACTTTTGCAAGGACTCTGAAATATTTCCATGGGACCTGGCAAAAGACAAGAGTTATGTCTATAATAGGCAAGTACCAGAAGCAGAAAACACAGGTTAGCATTGTCATATGTGACTAAGTGGGAAGCAGAGGTTTCCTTTGGACCTGGTGAAAAACATAGAAGTTGCTTTAAAGTATTTTTTCCAGGACTAATTTAATTGCTTTGAATTTTTTTCCACCTATGTGAACTGGATGTAGAAGAGTGCACAAAAGGAAAGTCCCTGATCTCACATGCCTGGGGTGTGTGTATTAGTTTTCCAAAATAAGACATTCACATTTAGAGGTCATCTCTGAATTCCTCCTTAGAAAGTTCTTGACTCTTCCAACCAAATTGGATGTTCTTTATTTTTCCTTAGCTCATGAATTTCAGCTCCATTATGCATGTTATATTTTGTAATTTTATGGTTATATGTCAATTTATTTATGCATTTCTGTGTATCTGTATATCCTTACACACATATACACATACAGATATACACAGATGTATATGTACATATGCATACACGTTTGTATACATATATATGTGTATGTATGGCATACATATAAAAATTTATTTTTGTTTTTTTCTTACTGGACGAAAATCTAAATCAGGGTTTAGAATCACATGTCCCATAGTACCTTCTCCAAAATAAGAGATAAGTAAGAGATAAGTTCTCCATTTAAAAGTGGTCCATGAGAAAATGAATACAGGAAAATACTGAGCACTGTGCACATTACTACAACAAAGGATCTGAGAAGTCTGACAGACAGGGAAACCTTTTGTTCTCTTGGTTCAGTCAAATTTTGTCTCTGCCTTGTGATTAAACATGCCTATCCTGATATCCTGCCCTCTCAACACACATTCTTTGCTATAATCACTACTAGCATCTACTTCAATTATTTTTGTGAAGCAACATTTTTTTTAAAACTCTGACTCTTCTTATTAAATAAAAAGGAGACTAGATGTTCATTGATAGTGTGGAAAGTTTAGCACTGCGGATTTTCTATAAATTTGGCAGATGCAACCTGGTCCCATTTACATAAGTTAGAAATTATTTTTACTCAAAACTCTACCGGCTAAGGAGAAAGGAAAAGCCCTTAATCATATCCATGTTGAGGGGTTAAAATTAGTATAAAACTTTTATTTGTTTTAAAAATGAGATGCAAATTATATGCGATAAAGAATAGGATCAGTTTTTAAATATGCCATCAATTTTACTTCTTTATTAACCTATAATAATTTTCAAGATTAATATATCAAGGAGTCATTGGTGTATATTGATTACATGGATATGCAAGAACAATACCCTTGACTCACATCACCTATTTTTATCTACAATTTAAGCAACATTCTAGCATTAGGACATTTTAATATACATTTCCTTATTCTACTTTACATGCCTTTGAATATAGGGACAACATATATCAGAATCTGTTTGAAACTTACAATTCGTTACTTTGCCCTATGATGACCTATCTCCTTAGATTCCCTGGAATTAAAAATTTTAAACAAGATTTTAGCATGCTAACCCTCAGCCTCATTGGAAATATAAACAATTTACTCAAACAGCCCTGAATGGCTAAATATAAAATAGAAAAAAGTTATTCAAAATCAGTAAATATTAGTGAAAGAACACTTACATTTGATACACTAATTCAACTACTTATTCGTTTTGTATAGAATTTTGTACAATTTCTTTATGCTACTAATAAAATTTTCTTTCTCTTAAAATAATTGTGCATAAAATGTTTATTTAATTTTATACTTTTTACCTCTATAAACATAGCACTATGGGGTCTAAACCCTGTGGGTTACATAAAGTTTGTTATCTCCAATTACATCCATATTAGAAGAGAAAGTTTTATTGATGACTATATCAGGATAAGTATAATGTGTGTAAATGTGACAGAATAATATTGAAGTTAGTTTAGATTCAGATAGTTAAGAAGACATGGCTAATATAGCTTGTGAAACTTGTAAGGAATAGGCATGTCTATAAACTCGATCAGGTGGACTGGATTCTGAGGGTCACCAGGTCTCCAGTAGCCTCAACCACCAGGGAAAACATGCATCTGAGAACTGAAAATGGTCTCAAAGAATCAAGGAGCCCTTATAGTACAAAAAACAGATGTTCTGTGAGCCCTAAGAATGTTTAAGGCCTTCTGAGAAATACAGAACTATTGATGAACATTAGATGAATGATAATAGGGTACAAAGATTTAGTACTTATAATATTTTAATAAAAATTAGATGTATGGTGGTGCTTTCACAAATTTTAAACTGTCTCAGATTAAAAAGAAAAAAAAAAGGAGCGCCTGGTGGCTCAGTCGGTTAAGCATCTGACTTTGCCTCACATCATGATCTCACAGTTTGTGGGTTCGAGCCCCACGTAGGGCTCTGTGCTGACAGCTCAGAGCCTGGAGCCTACTTCAGATTCTGTGTCTCCTTCTCTCTCTGCCCCTCCCCCGCTTGTGCTCTGTCTCTCTCTCTCCTTCAAAAATAAATAAATGTTAAAAAAAGAAAAAAGAAAAAGAAAAAATATTACATATATATATGCACACATATATATATTTAAATATGAAACACACAACTTTTAGATATTTGACTCATTAATCCAACATTGTTTAAGAATAAATAAGAATCTTTCAATGATGAAGGTTTTCTAATTAAAATTCAAAATTTTTCAATAGATGCAGAAAAAGCATTTGACAAAGTACAACATCTATATTCATGATAAAAACCCTCTGTGAAGTAGGTCTAGAGGGAACATATTTCAACATAATGAAAACCTTATATGAGAGGCGCCTGGCTAGTTCAATCAGTTAGATGTCAGACTCTGATTTTGGCTCAGGTCATGATCCTGCAGTCTTGAGATGAAGCCCTGTGTCAGGATTCACATTGAGCATGGAGCCTGTTTAAGATTCTTTCTCTCTCTCCCGCTGCCCCCTCCCCTGCTTGTGCTCTGTCTCTCAAATTAAGAACAAAACAAAACAAAACAAACAAACAAACAAACCAAAAGTCTTATATGAAAAATCCACAACCAACATCATACTTAACGGTGAAAACTGAGAGCTTTTCCCCTACGGTCAGGAGAAATAAAAGGATGTCCACTCTCACCACTTTTATTCAACATAGTACTGGAAGTCCTAGCCACAGCAATCAGGCAACAAAAATAAATAAAGGCATCCAAATCTGAAAGGAAGAAGTAAAACTTTCACTCTTTGCTGACGACATGATACTATATATAGAAAACCCAAAAAGACTCCATCAAAAAACTGCTAGAACAAATACACAAATTCAGTAAAGTTGCAAGATACAAACTCAATTTACAGAAATCTGTTTCAATTCTATATACCAATAATGAGCAGCATAAAGAGAAATTAAGAACACAATTCCATTTATAATCACACCAAAAAAATAAGATGTCTAGGAATAAACCTAACTAAAGAGGTGAGAGCCCTGTACTCTGAAAACTATAAAACACTGACGAAAGAAATTGAAGACAACATAAGGAAATGAAAAGACATTCCTTGCTCATGGATTGGAGGGAAAAAAAATGTTAAAATATTTATACTACCCAAAGCAACCTACAGATTTGATACAATCCCAATCCAAATACCAACAGCATTTTTCACAGAACTAGAACAAAGAATTCTAAAATTTGTAGAGAACTAGAAAGACCCTGAAAACCAGAGCAATCTTGAAAAAGAAGAGCAAAGCTGGAGGCATCACAATTCTGGACTTCAAGTTATATTACAAAGCTGTAATATTTCACGCAGTATGGTACTGGCACAAAAATGGACACACAGATCAGTGGAACAGAAGAGAAAACCCAGAAATAAACCCACAATTATATGATCAATTAATATTGGACAAAGCAAGAAAGAATATCAATGGGAAAAAGTCTCTTCAACAAATGGTGTTGAGAAAACTAGACAGGTACATGGAAAAGCAACTGGACCACTTTCTTACATCATACACAAAAATAAACTTGAAATGGATTAAAGACCTAAATGTGAGACTCCAAACCATAAAAATCCTAGATGAGAACACAGGCACTAACTTCTCTGACATGAGCTAAAACAACTTTTTTTAAGATATGTATCCTGAGGCAAGGGAAACAAAAGCAAAAATAAACTATTGGGACTTCATCAAGATAAAAAGCTTCTGCACAGCGAATGAAACAATCAACAAAACTAAATGGCAACCTATGGCATAGGAGAAGATATTTGCAAATGACATATCTGATAAAGGCATAGTATCTAACATATATAAAGAACTTAAAGAATTTAACACCGAGAAAACAAATAATCCAATTAAAAAATGGGCAGAAGACATGAAAAGACATTTCTCCAAATAACATACAGATGGCCAACAAACACATGAAAAAGATGTTCATAAACACTTACCATAAGGGAAATACAAGTCAAAACTATAATGAGATATCACTTCACACTTGTCAGAATGGCTAAAACCAACGACACAAGAAACAACAGGTGTTGGCAAGGATATGAAGAAAAGGGAACCCTTGTGCATTGTTGGTGGGAATGCAAACTGGTGCAGCCACCCTAGAAAACAGCATGGAGGTTCCCTGAAAAGTTAAAAATAGAACTGTCCTATGACCTATCAATTACACTACTGGGTATTTACCCAAAGAGTACAAAAAGGATACTTCAAAATAATACATGCACCCCTATGTTTATTTTAAAATATTCAAACTATGGAAGCAGCCCAAGTGTCCATTGACTGATGAATGGATAAAGAAGAGGTATATATATACAATGGAATATTATTCAGCCATAAAAAAGAATTAAGTCTTGCCATTTGCAAAACATAATAGAGTTAGAGAGTATAGTGTTAAGCAAAATGAGTCAGAAATACAAATGCCATACTATCTCACTCATGTGGAATTTAAGAGACAAAATAAATGAGCAAAGGAAAAAAAGAGAGACAAACCAAGAAACAAACTCTTAACTATAGAGAATGAACTGACACTTAAAAGAGAGCAGATGGGTTAGGGGAATGAGGGAAATAGGGGATTGGAATTAGAGTACACTTGTCATGATGAACAAATAAAATTAAAAACATGACAAAAAGTTAAAAATGAAAGCATACCAATAATCTAAAAAAATAAAATTCAAAGATTTCCTGAATATTGGCATATATTATATTGGCATATAAAAAAGTGTCATGCTAGTTGCTGTATTTCTATAAAAATACTATAAAGTTATAAATTTTCATCTTTTTTATGTATAGGTTGATATTAATTAATCAAAACTTTTCATTTAATAAAGGAGCCATACTTCTACATTAAATATTTAACTTAGTCTTATATGAATTCTTAAATTTAAACAATGGTTATTTTTGTTTTTAAGTTCAATGTGAAAGCCAGAAATGGAAATCTTGTCATGAAATCAGCTAGGAGGCATCCATGCTGAAGAGGTGAGTTGCATTTCTATTCTTGTAGGCTTAATCAGATAAAAACAACATTAGAACTTTTTTTTCTCCTTTTAAATCTCAGACACTTACTATCTCGCATAATTGTTCTTTTCTTCTCCTAGAAGTTCCATTAATTTTAGTATATTTTCCAATATAATTGTAAACATTTTTATAAGAAAGAAAAACATTGTACACCTCTAGATATCAGTAAATGTTTTAAAGTCATAGGCCTAAGAAATGTCTGATTAATGAAGATTTTCATTGTCTTTTTCTACCTCATGTGCTGAAGTTCTCTGAAATACCTTATTAAATTGTTTAACAGTTGTCTATAATAATAAATACCTGTCATTCCATTTATATTCTAGTGAATTTTTATAACTTTTCTATGTCAATCCTACAGATCTGTGACATGACAATCAATTATCAGATTGAGAAATCTGTGGTTGATGATAAATCTTATTTCTTCTTGCCTGAGGCAAGTAAATGGTTTCATGCACCTCTTAAAAATAAGTAAGTAAATGCATACATACATATATCCATAAATACACACATAAATAAACCTAGTTGTTCCAGTGTTAATTAGAATAATCAAGTATCCTCTTCTCCCTAATAACCAAATGCCACCATTCAGTATGATTCCCTATTTATTGTGGTAGAAACATAACTTCTTTATTGAGTGTGATTTTTCCCACCTTGGGAATACGAGATTCACTAAGGTATGTTCTGACCTGGCTTTGTATCCCTCTTCCAAAATGGCACAATATCCCTTAAATGTATATAGAATTCTGACAAGACATTCTGTAGAAAAACATGCTGTTAATCTAATACTTCATTTCAGAAAAACTAAAAAAAAAACTGTACTAATAATTTAACATTTCTGAGGTCTCAACCACAAGATCAATTATATGAACTCAAAGATCCATGGAAAGGCCAATAAAATTTTCATTTAAAGGAAGAGAATGTTTTAACAGGAAAGGAAATAGTACAGAAATCGTATAAATCAAGGCACCTAGGTGGCTCAGTCAGTTAAATTTTAGACTCTTGATTTATGCTCAGGTCATGATCTCTTGGTTTGTGAGTTTGAGCCCCGTATCAGCTCTGTACTGAGATCCTTTCTTGGCATTCTCTCTCTCATTGTCTCTCTGCTCCTTCCTCTCTTTCTCTCTCTCTTTCTCTCTCTGTCTCAAAATTTTTAAAAAAATAGTATAAATCTATGCAATTAACGACAAGGGTTTTTAGTAAGTTGAAATTACTTCTATTCACCAAGTATGTTGAAGCACCAAAAATAAGATACACAAAAGGAAGAGTTTTTGACACTGGACAGTATGTTTCTTAAAATCAATACCCTAAGAAGATTTTTTTAGATTGAAAACAGGTAGATAGATATAAATTGCGTAAACTTCTTCTCAGATTAAATCTCGCATACTAAGAAGAGTTTAGCATCTTTGGGAAAACATCCCTATAAGAAGGTGAGAATTGACATTAATGCCATTATTGCAATTATTGACGAGCAATAGTCCTTAGTACAAAAGTTAAAAAAGGCAATAGTAGTCAATAATATCCTTGAAAATATGAATGGAAATATTGAAAATCTAGAAACTGTGTGTCAGTGCTCCAGTGCTCCATAAGATAAAATACAAAAGTGAATGGCTCTGAAATATTAATTTGTGTTTCTTCTATTTTCATTGTATAGAGAGACAGGCTTCTTCACTTTCTATACTTGCCATATTCTTAGTAATGTTATAAATATGGATTGTGCATGTCCTGAATATTACTAGAAGGTTTTGAATTAGAAAGATCTGGATACAAATCAGTCTTTTCCACTTGTTCATAGGGAATTCACAATACTCATGTGTATGGTAGGGTAGTGGAGCCTGGGAGAATTTCTTTGGTGTTAGAAAAAAATATGTCCTTCCTTATATTTGTATATCTTAAATTAATGAGTGATTTGTATTTTTTCTTCCTTAAAAGAGCAGATTATATATTATCTCTGAATTTATTTCTACATGCTTTATATTGATACCATAAAATGTTGAAATGCATGGCAATATTCCCACTTTTCTGATTTAATTCCTTTTATAGTATTTAATATTAAAATTATAGTTTAATGCCTATGTAGTACATAGTACTGAACATCTACATAAACACCTTAAAATTCCTTAATGCAGATACCAAATATATATTGTTGGACACATAGGTTTATTGATGTTGAAATATATCAAAGAGTAACCAGAATCTAGTGTATTTTCTTAACAATATTAGCATATCCCATACGAAAATATGATGCTTTCTATAGAGCAGGCAGAGATTTGGAGATATATACTTTTGCTCAGACTCATATAACCTCCCTCCTATTGCCTCCAATCTTTATAATCAACAAAAACAATAAACAAATAGTACTGTTTTAAAAGATCTATGGTCATCATCATCAGGGAAATACAAATCAAAAACACATTGCGATACCACCTCACACTGGTCAGAGTGGCCTAAATTAACAACACGAGAAACAACAAATATTGGCAAGCATGTGGAGAAAAGGGGACCCTGTTGAACTGTTGGTGGGAATGCAAACTGGTGCAGTCACTCTGGAAAACAGATTGGAGATTCCTGAAAAAATTAAAAATAGAATTACACTATGACTCAGCAATTGAACTACTAGGAACTTATCCAAAGGATATGGAAGTGCTGATTCGAAGGGGTACATGCATCCCAATGTTTTTAGCAGCAGATCAACAATAATCAAATTATGTAAAGACCCCAAATGCCCATAAACTGATGAACATATTAAGAAGATGTGGTAATATATACAATGGAATACTACTTGGCAATGAAAAAAGAATGAAATCTTGCCATTTGCAACAACATGGATGGAACTGGAAGGTATTATACTAAGCAAAATAAGCCATTCAGAGAAAGACAGATGTATTTTTTTCACTCCTATGTGAAACTTGAGAAACTTAACAGATGATCATAGGGAGAGGGTAGGAAAAATAAGATAAAAATAGAGAGGGAGACACACTATAAGAGACGTAAATACAGAGAAAAAACTGAGGGTTGATGGGGGTGGAGGAGTGAGGAAAATGGGTGATGGGAATTATGGAGGACACTTGTTGGGATGAACACTGGGGTTATATGTAAGTGATGAATCACTGGACTCTACTCCTGAAGCCAAGACTACATTATATGTTAGCTAACTTGAGAATAAATTCAAATGATAATAATAAGAAGAAGACTGTAAATAGAAAAAAAAATCTATGGTCAGAGTTGGAATGTATGTCATATGACTAGGAAATACCTGTCAAACCAGCTCTTTGGACCTCACTACTATCATATTCAAAGCCTAAACGTCCATTGGTCAATGTTATTTTTCATCACTTACCAGATAAAGTGCTATTTATGTAGATTAGGGTATATTTGTTATGTATGTATATACATAAACACATCTGTTGCTTTTCAAATATCATGTCACTCCAAAGTGTATGCAGACATGACTTTTCCTACACACATTTAGGATTTCCCTTAAATATACAGAATCCCTAAAGATAGGGCTATCCAAGAGAATTTAGAGGTAATATAGCCTATGAATCATATTTTAAAGGCAAAAAGAAGCAAAATAAAGCAAAATGAGAGATTGAGAAAATTATGTAAGGTCATACAACTTCAGTCTAAATCTCATATTTCCAAGTTTATCCATTTGTTTATTTATTTGGGAACCATTTACTGAGGCTGCATTGTTTATGCGGCAATAAGTGCTCTTTCTCGCCATTCTCTTTAGGAAGATTTCTTAACCCAGAAATCAACATACAACATTTGTTCCAAGTTTCTCTCTTTCTCTTACTCCTATTCAGTTTACTGGTTTGAGGACCAAAGGGGATGATTTCATTGCCAAGTTGGTACTTGTACTATTGGCCATCTAAGGAATGTATTCTCAACCATAAATAGCTGACTCATAGCTATTGCATATAATATTTGATATTATTATATAATATTTAGTATGAATATAACATTTATATTTTGCCAGTAGTTCAAATTTAAAAACTATACTACAGCTCACAGGAAAATATAAAAGTTAGCTGATATAATCAAGATATGAAAAAATATTTAAAAGTATTAATATGGGGGGTGCCTGGATAGCTTAGTCTGTTAAGCATCTGACTCTTGATTTCAGTTCAGGGCATGATTCTAGGGTTATGGGATCGAGCTCCAAGTAGGGCTCTGAGTTGAGTGTGGAACCTGCTTGAGATTCTCTCTCTGTTTTTTTCTCTCTCTTTCTCTCAATCTCTTTCCCTCAGCCTCTCCCCCCACCCATATATGCACACACCCTCTTTCTTAAATAAATAAATAAATAAATAAATAAATAAATAAATAAATAAATAAATCAAATGATTAATATATGTATGTCCCACTCTGTGCTATTTACAGAATTTGCTAAGGGGTTGTAGTATCCTTCTTACAGGGTTTGGATCCAGGCTGAGAATCTTTCTCAATTCAGGACTTTGAGTAGTTTCCCAAAACCAGTAAGTGTTAGAATTCAACACTGAACTACTGTCATGCCTAGGTGAGCCTTAGTTGTATTTTTCTAGTAGCCAGTCTTGAATCTCCAGATAGCTTCTCCATGAAAATCTGCTCACCATTCTGTTGTACAGGCCATAAGTCACATTCATTATTTTCACCCTGATGTTGGAGACATCATATGTTCACACATATTGGAGACAATATGCCTGGTAATCCACAGGATACAAATGAAACTTTTCATGCAGGGAAGCAGGACATAGAAAACAGTTTAGACTGGCTGCAAAGCATTTCTCACTGTTCCTGGGAAGGAAGGATGAATTACAATGCTGGTCTTCCTTCCCAAAGGGTCTACAGGGGTATCAGTGGTTGGCATGCTATTCCAATTGGGCCCACAGAGTAACAGTACAATTAATCAAAGTTTGAAAATATCACAGTTGAGAATATATATAGTAACAGTGGAGTTCCCTTCAGTCCTTTTAGGGGAAATGAACAAGCTGCAGAAATTGCCTATTTATTACTATTATCTCATCCTAAGTAATTTAGCATTTAATTGGTGAAACCATTACTTCAGGCCCCTCATGCTTCCTGTGCAATTACTTTTTGAAAAACTTAATTGTAATGTGTCTTCTAAATCTTTTCAGTGACTTTTGAGTGACTTTTTGAAAGACTGTATACCACGTTCTGAAAATTATGGCCTTTTTTAGAGTTGTAGTTAGACATTGTGGGATCACTGCCCAGGGAATTATTTCATCCATAAATAGCAGGGGATCCCTAGATAAAATGTAGAAAATTCCAATGTGGACCTGTTTATTAAATAGCAAATTTTATTATAAAATTTTATTGTAAAATAAAAGAAAGGTCATTGATGAAAATATGCACCGATTTTATTCATTAAATACTTCTAAAATTATGCCCTGTTTTTACCTTAATAGTGATACTGTCTGCAATTACTTTTTGTGTAATTTTTTAAATGTTTATTTATTTTTGAGAGAGAGTGCATGCACACATGAGCAGGGGAGGGGCAGAGAGAGAGGGGAGACACAGAATCTGAAGCAGGCTCCAGGATCTGAGCTGTCATCACTGAGCCCAACACGGGGCTCAAACCCATAAACTGCCAGATCATGTCCTGAGCTGAAGTCGGCTGCTCAACCAGTTGAGCCATCCAGGAACCCCTGTAATTTCTAAAACAGGAACACATTTTATTTCTCCTTTGGATACCATTTCCTTAGGCACTATATTCAGATGTTCTCTTCTACATGTTACAGAATGATTGATCTTTCAAAAATTGTACAAAATCATGCCTGTCTTACAGACAAAATAAGCATGTGCTAAAGATTTTATTTACTGCTTTATTAAGCAGGAAGCTAGGCAACACAAGCAGCTTAAGGAAAATTCAAAAAGTCATTTATAAATCAGAATACTGATGTCAATTCAGAAATGGATGCTAAACTGGTTTCTTCCTCAATAGGGTAAACAAGTCAATTGAAACTCCACTGGACAGAATTTATTTACATGCATAAAGATAGGGATTATGTTTTGTCCTGGTATCAGTTATCCACAACTTAGAAAGTTGTGACATAGCCCATAGCGAATCATGGAGTCTCCATGGAATGAAAATCAGGTAATCCAAAAAGATGTGCTCTACACAACGCATAACTTCACATTTCACAATATTTTTTCTATAAAGTCCTAGCAGGGGTCATTTTGAAACCAAATTTATGGATTTATTTAGTTTATTTTACCTCATTTTCTCGATCTTTTAGTACAAGGTGATGTGGGAAGTTATTGATTAAAAAAGAGAAAAAGAGGGGCACATGGGTGGCTCAGTAGGTTAGGTGTCTGACTTCGACTCAGGTCATGATCTCGCGGTTTGTGAGTTCGAGCCCTGTGTTGGGCTCTGTGCTGACAGCTCAGAGCCTGGAGCCTGCTTCTGATTCTGTGTCTCCCTCTCGCTCTCTGCCCCTCCCCTGATCACGCTCTGTCTGTCTATCTGTCTCTCTCTGCCAAAAATAAACATTTAAAAAAGAAAGAAAAAGAGGGGTGCCTAGGTGGCTCAGTCAGTTAAAAGTTCGACTTTGGCTGGGGTCAAGGTCTTGAAGTTCGCGAGTTGGGGCCCTGCGTCTAGCTCTGTGCTGGTGGCTCAGAGCCCGGAGCTTGCTTCGGATTCTGTGTCTCCCTCTCTCTTTCTGTCCCTCCCCCGCTCACACTGTGTCTCTGTAAAATAACTAAACATTTAAAAATAAAAAAAAAATAAAAAAGAAGACATTCACCTCTAAAAGTAGTTACAAGTAAAGATCCCAGCAACAAATACAGCTAAGAAAGAGGAAGAAGAGGAAGAAGCCTCCTTCCTCCTTTTCCTTTCACTTAAAGACTTAACTTCGTCAGGTCTCTCAACATCATGGCTCATCAATATACCTGGATGCAAATAGGGGATACAATTCACATACCCACTCAGGATTGTTCAACAGGGACAAATGTGATTATATTTGTAAATGCACCTTACAAAATACTTTACTACACACATGCAAGAAAATCTTCTAAGTCAAAGATGTGAAAACTTCATGTAACAATGGTTTGCTTTCTATTTTTCTGAGAGAAATAATGTATTCCTGAAGAAAGTTTCTTTTTTTATAATGTTTATTTCTTTTGAGAGAGAGAGAGAGAGAGAGAGAGCGCGCACGCGTGCGCGCGTGCGTGCAGGTAGGGGAGGGGCGGAGAAAAAGAGTGAGAATCCCAAGCAGACTCTGTTCCCGTCAGTGCAGAGACTGACTCGGGCTCGATCCCACGAACTGTGAGATCATAACCTGAGCTGAAATCAAGAACCAGATGCTTAACCGACTGAGCCAGCCAGGCACCCCAATAAAGTTTCTTACCACTTTTTCAGAATTTAAGAAAATGATCTTTCTTTCACTCAGTACATGTGTCACAGCTCCTCATTTCATGGTTTACTTTTTAATCTCTGGATTGTATACAAGTATATCCTAGATAGAACATTTAGGTTCCCTGTCCCTTATTTACCTTAGGGGAACAATCTACTCAGTTCACTTGAGGCAGAGTTCTTTTAGTTTAATTAAACATTATAAAGGCAAAACACCTCTTGAACACATTCAGTAGAGTCCAGAACTCATGTGCTCTGTTATTTCTTAGGCAACCAAAAAGGAGGGTGTTAGCTTTTCACATAAGGTTTTCATTTTGATTTTATTTTTTTCTTATAAAGGGTTTACATGAGTCTTCTTATTAAAGAGAACTAATACATGAGGTACCAAGAAATAAATTCAAATTATTACCATGATTTCATTTGACTGGTGTCTGGAGACATATCTGAAAGATTAAATTCTCATTTCCAATTGCCTTTTACATACTGGCCCAGAACTAATCCCTTAACCTCTCTGTGTCTATTTCTACAGCAGAATGAAAATTACAATTGTTGTACAGGAGTATTGTGAGGGTCAAAATAAAAACTATTCATATATTAATGCAAAGCCTGGGACATAGTAGGCACTAAGAAAGCGTTAACCTCTTCTAATTTTTTCTAATATAATTTAACAAAATTTCATTTAGATTATTGTATATTAATGAAGACAGATACAGTGACAGGTAAAATATTTTGCCCTTTTTCATGATACTTCACAGGTAAATCTGAGCTAGCCTTGACCAGTACACTTCTATTTTAGACATGACGGAGACCGATGACATTCACAAGGGAATCCATTGAGAGTAGCGTCTCATGGTCTTTTATTATCACAAGGTAAGTTCTTAAAGTCCACATCACTCTGGCACAGCAAACCATGATTCCTGTGTCATCCCATGCAATCGATTATGAACTGTTTATAACTCTTAACAAGTCATGTTTCATGCCATGGTTGAGTTGGCAGTTTTTTTTTCCCTTTGTATTATGTATCCCCAAACCACTAGTAGCACTTTCATTTCTATTTCAAATTCAATAAATAAGAAGGTTGTTTATGATTTCCTTGCCTCTGCTAACAAAGAAAATAATTATGATTCATTAATTTTGAATGTGAAAATGAAAAAAAAGCATGCTTGCTATAATGTTATAGCTGCACAGCTGGGCTCAAGCAGAGATTAATTCATTCAACAGATGTTTATTGAGTACCTGGTTTTATAGTACTAACGAAGCTAATTATATGACATTTGTACTCAAGAAGCTTATGGGGATAAGTGAAGGCTTTGGGTAAACTAAAACACTGCTATTTAATTTTTATATTTTTATACTCTAAACTTCCACACAGCCCTCAACACACCTAAAAGGATGTCCTTAATAGATGCCAAATTGGCTGCTACAATAGAGGAGAGGAGTCAGTTTAAAATCAACCAGACAGAATATATATGCATGTCTATAAAAAGAACCATTTACATTATTTCCAGTTTTCCACAATGAAATTTCTATCTCAACGAAGCTGTAAAACAGATCACAGAAAATGAAAATCACAAAACCAATAGAAATAAATACCCCCAGAAAAATGTACTCTAAACAGTGCTTGGTTTTCCACAGTGAAATGCCCTTTTGAGAAAAAAACAATGAATTTAAAAACAGACCTTTTTCTTTTCACAGAAATTAATTCAACATGGATCACGTACTTAAATGTAAAATACAAAATTGTAAAACTGTTAGAAAATAATATGGAGGAAAATTGGGATGACCTTGGTTATGGTGATAACTTTTAGGTACAACATCAAAGGCATTATCCACGAAATAAATAATTAATAAGTTGGACTTCATTAAAATAATACATAAAAAAAACTTTTGCCCTGCAAAAGACATTGTCAAGACAATGAAAATATAAGCCACAAGCTGTGAGTAAATATTTGCAAGACACATATGATAAAGGACTATTATACAAAATACACAATGAACTCTTAAAACTCAACAATAGGAAAATGAACTGACCAGTTAACAAATGGGCCAAAGACATGAACAGACACTTCCTGAAAGAAAATGCACACATGGCAAGTACTCATATGTAAAGATGTTCAACATTATCTCACATTAAGGAGTTGCAACCTAAAACAACAATAAGATTGGCAGCCTGGGTGGCTCAGTTGGTTAAGTGTCATACTCTTGGTTTTGGCTTAGGTCATGATCTCATGGTTTCATGGGTTTGACCCTAGTGTCAGCCTCTGCACTGGTAGTGCTCCTTCCCAACTTATGCTGTCTCTGTCTCTCTCAAAAAAAATAATAAACTTAAAAAAAATAAAACAACAAGACACCAATATTTCTATTGTAATGGTCAAAGTCCAGAAGACCAAATGCTGGCCAGGATATGGAGCAACAAAAACTCTCATTCATTGTTGGTGGGAATGCAAAATAGTATACCCACTTTGGAAGACAGTTTGGTACTTTCTTACAAAGCTAAACATAATCTTATACAATCCACCAATCACAGTCCTTGGCACTCACCCAAATGAGTTGAAAACTTGTGCCTACTCAGAAATCTGCATATAAATATTTATAATGGCTTTATATATAATTGCCAAACTTTGAAGCAAGCAATCTGTGCTTTATAGGCAAATAAATAAACAGTGGTACTGCAGTTGATGGAATCATATTTGCCATTAAAAAAAATTGGCTATATTATAAAGCTATAGTAATGAACACAATGTGGTATCGGCATAAAAACAGATGTATAGGTCAATAGAGAGCCAAGAAATGAGCTCATGCAGATAGTCTCAATTAATTTATGACAGAGAAGGCAAGAATATACAATGGGGAAAAGACATTCTCTTCAATAAATGGTGTTGGGAAAACTGGGTTGCTACATGCAGAAGAATGAAACTGGACCACTGTCTTACACCACCCACAAAAATCAACTCAAAATGGATTAAGGACTTGGACATAAGACCTGAAACCCTAAAACTCATACAAGATAACATAGGTGGTAATAAACTCCTTGACATGGGTCTCAGTAATGATTATCTGGATTTGACACCAAAAGAAAGGAACAGAGGCAAAAATAAACAAGTGGACTATATAAAATTAAAAAAAAAAAAAACAAACACTTATGCACAGCAGAGGAAACTTCAGCAAAGAGAGAGGATGGTGAAAGATACAGCCTGAAGAGCTGATATGACCCAGATTATGTAGGACCCACAGGGGTTTGTTTGTTTGCTTTTAGGATTTTCTTCTTTAAAACTGGATAAATGGAAAATTTTAAAATATTTCAGGAAGCTGTTTAAGAGCCCACAATCAAAATAGTACTGGAGAAAAAATACACACACTCTCTCTCTTTCTCTCTCTCTCTCTCTCTCTCTCTCTCTCTCTCTCTCTCTCACACACACACACACACACACACACACAGTCTTTGTTTTTGTTTTTTTTTTCCTGAGTGGAAGAAAAAAGTGGATAAAGGTATACTGGTTACATTGTTTAGAGGCTACTCAGGCTCTCCCTATGGGAGATGGGAGTAACTTGGACTAGGTCTTTGATGTTGACACGGAGTAGGGAAGATATGGGAAAGAACAGCAAAGGTGAAGGACATTTAAGAGGTGAATATACAGGACTTGTTCAGGGACTAGTTATGGCAGATGACAGGGAGGAATCTATCAGGATAACACAGATATCCGTCTTAGTAAATGTTCATCAGAGTGACCTGTTCTAAGGTATGCTTTCAAAATAAGAAATGGCTCTAAAAAGTGAAAGAAATATCTCTGCTAATAAATTAAAATCTTACATCTCAAAAATACTATAATTATCAATCACACATAAATTATGCATGTAGTATATAGAGAAGTTGAAAGTTTCTCTAAGGATACTATTTAATCCCACTGTTTTCATTTTTATGATCTAAACAATTTGTTTAGGAATTCTGCTAAGGACATAGAAATCTAATATAAGCTTTGTTGGTGAATTGGAGAATGGGATTATAAACTATAGCCAAATTTTAGCATTCTAATTACTTCTCCAATTTACTTCTAACCTATGCCCCGAATCCATGCATGAGGGAAATGAATCTATAAGGCAGTACCAGGCTAACTAAAAGCAGATTATATCTTATATGCTCCAGAACTGACTCTAGAAGGCACAATCTGGGTCCTTATGCAGGTACACTTACCATACAGAGGTTAGGAGTAGAAAAATGTTAGCTTCTTGTAAGTTCCAAAAGAGGGTATAAAGTTAAGCCAAGGGGAAACATAGTGTTTCAATACCTTAACCCTAATATATATTGAAAAAAGTGACCAGTGCATTTTTAGATTTTGGTAGCCTACCACTCATAAATATACCTTTACCCTGAGTAAGAAAAGAAGGGTAAGGGCTGCCTGGGTGGCTCACTCAGTTAAGCATCGGACTTCCACTCAGGTCTTGATCTCCAGGTTCATGAGTTCAAGCCCCGCATCAGACTGTGTACTGACCGCTCAGATTCTGTGTCTCTCTCTCTCTCAAGATCTGACAGCTCAGATTCTGCTTTGGATTCTCTCTCTCTCTCTCTCTCTCTCTCTCTCTCTCTCTCAAAAATAAATAAACATAAAAAAAAAGAAACGTAAGAGTAAGTCCAGAAGTTTTTCTTCAATATTACTCCCTTTTGGAAAATGAAAAGAGAGTTTTCTCATGAAACCATGAATAGAAAGATCTATTCTGAAAGCTGGCACTTATTTTCATTTAGTAAATATGTCATTTTCAAACATACTCCTTTTCTCTTCACTAATATGTTTTTTTTTAATTTTTTAAAAAAGTATATTTACTACATATTTTAGTATGTTAATATTAAATTTTACTCTCCCTTTGGATTATATAGTGTTTACATTGGATGGTAAAAATGTCTAAAATATGTAAGTGTTCTACTGAGCTGTGCCAGGGAAAATATTGTATTGAATGAAGATTATGTGATATGCTTGCTCTGAGCCAGAAGTGCTCAGTGTTTGATGTGCACCAAAATCTATATGCAGGTATCTAAAAGCATTGATACCCTATCTATGCTGCTAGTTAGTCTGCTTTAGGACATTTAAATCATTATTTTTTGCAAATACTTGAAATAGTTTCTGTGTGCAGCTAGAATAGGAAATAATGTACTTAAGAAGTCCTGATTTAGGCAAGTAGAAGATAATAACCACACTTTGATCAGAATTCTTTGGAAAACATTTGCAAGAAATTCTTCATTTTCTAACTAAATGAAATCAAACATGTCTCCTCTCTTGTCTAGATAAGCTCAATGTAATTATTTCTTGTAGTTCAAGTGCCTGGCTATGCCTAACTTATAATTGGCTTTAATGAAAATTAGGTGAGAAAGTGGGTGGATGGATCAGTGAACAAGTGGACAAATAGAGAGGTGGACAAGTGGATGAATACACAATCAAAAATTGGTAGATGGGTAAGTGGGTAGAAGGATGGACACACAAACAATGGATTGATAAGGGAGTAACTGAGTGAAAAGGTAAAGAAAGAATGGAGGAGTGAATGAATAGATGGACTTACGAATAGGTTGGTAAATGAATGAACAAATAGAGGATGAAAAAAGAGAAAGACTTATGGACACTTAAACACATCCTTGTATTGTTCAATTTACCAAATTTCCCAGAATAAACCAAACTTTATATTTGTTTTTCTTATGCTTAATCGAAATGATTCATTTTGAAGATGTTGGGTAAGTAATTAATTATCTGGTGATGGAATACCCATAATTAGATTATGATTAAAGTATCACTGTAAATTCAATCTCAGTAGGAGCCAAAGTAAAAGTGGTTTGATGACCACCAGCAAGAATGTTTATGTCAACATTTTGACATCCTAAGTATGATTTTAAAGGATGTAGTCTGTTTGAAGTATAGACAGGGAGAGATAAAGCAAGTTTAAGAAATGAAGCAGTCCTTTTTAAAATAACTTGGGAAGCAATAAAGGGTTTACAAAGGAATATATTTAGAGCTTAGATTCTAAATCTCAGATAATTAGCCCAAAGATAAGATCCCATAGAACCCACAGATTTTTATCAGCCTAAGACACTATTATGAGCCAGGAACTATACAATTGTGATTTATATTTGTGTATTAGGTCCTACAAAAAGAATGACTTCCATGTGTCTTTCATCGGAGAGATCTTTACAAATACAGACAAATATTGTATCTAAGCCATACACATAAAAATAGTTATGATTTGGGGAGGTTACCTTTAAAAGATAATGCAATGAATTTAAAATAAACACATATGTCAACTGCTTTCTTTGTATATTTTTAATACATTTCATTCTTTTTTAAAAAATGTTTATTTATTTTTGAGAGATAGAGCATGAGCAGGAGAGGGGCAGAGAGAGAGGAAGACAAGAATACTAAGCAGGCTCCAGGATCTGAGCTGTCAGCAGAGTCTGATGCGGAGCTCGAACTCACGAACCATGAGATCATGACCTAAGCCAAAGTCAGATGCTTAACCGACTGAGCCACACAGGCATCCCAATACATTTCAGTCTTAAAACAGTTTTACATTCACAGAAAAATTGCAAAGAAAGTACAGAGAGTTACCATATACTCCACACCCAGTTCCCCCAATTATTAACATAGTACATTAGTTGGTACATTGGGTAAAATTAATGACCCCAAATTGATAGATTTTCATTAACTAAACTCCATCTTTTCATGCACATTTCCTTAGCATTTGCCTAATGTCCTTTTTCTGTTCCACGATCCTATCTAGGATAACACATTACATTTAGTCTTTGTGTCTCCTTACGGCCAGTCTTGGCGGTGACTGTTTCTCAGACTTTCTTTGTTCTTAATTTTGAGGAGTAGTACTTGGATATTTTGTAGGATACCCCTCTGTTGGACTATGTCTGACGTTTTTCTCATGATAAAACTGAGGTTATGGTTTTGTGGAGAAAGATCACAAAGTGCTGTTTTCATTACATCATATCAAGGGTGTATACTATCTACATGATTTATGGGTGTTGACATTGACCGTGATATTGTGTCTGAAGGAGTTAATGTCAGATTTCTCCACTGCAAAATTACTTTTTATTCCCTTTTCTATACTGTACATTTTAGAAGAGGTCATAATGCACAGCCCTTACTTAAGAAAAAGGAACTTATACTCCACCTCTTTGAGGGAAGAGCATCTACATGAATTATTTGAAGCTATTTTGCATGAAAGGTTTGTCTCTCTCTCTCTCATTTATTTATTTGTTCAACCACTTAATTACAATTCTTTGAGACTAAGCTCTGTGTTTTTTCTCCTCCAGCACTGAGAATGCAGGCTCTTATTTTCAAAGCTACCACTGAGCAAGGGAGCCAAAATGAAAATGGAATAAGTTAAATGCCACAAAGCCCACTATTCTTATGTGAAGCAGCCTGAATATGATCAAACTGGCACCAAGAAAACAACTGATGGATGGATGAAGTTAGTATCATAATATCTGGGATCTTGGATAATGCTATAAAAGTATTTTAAGAAGGTTTTTTGATAGAATAATATCTTCCCCACCCCCAAATTAAGGTCTTATCTAATTTTATTGTTCATGTGAGAACATATCTAATTAAGTGACTGGTTTTCCTAAAAGTACAGCAGAATTCTCAAGTACATTTTACTTTAGGGATAATAACAACAAATGCTATAAAGTACAGCAGAAATAAAAGATGGGGATGAAAAACAATTCAGACAAGAAATGCAGATAAAGAAGCAATGACATTACATTACTAGAACCCAGAATTCCATCTCTCACCCAACCCTAAGCTGTTTTCTTCATCCGTGTAACTCATTGGCTTAAATTTAGCTAAACTTTACAATTTGAAGGCCATGGCTGGTAAATCTGCTTAATTTGACAAGAGCTATTTGTTAATTTTTCAAATTTGTTGGGAAGGTAAAGTCATGTTAGGGCATCAAGCCCTATCCAGGAGCTCGAAGACATCCGAATGCAAATTACGTTCTGCTTGGCATCTGCATATTTAGAGCAAGGAGTTTTTGTATTTCCTTCTCCTTTGCCAAAAATCTGTTGTAGAGCATTTTCAGGAATTCTCAATAGATGCACCTGGAGTCATAATAGATCAGTGGTTTTCAACCTGTGCCATGCATTTTAATCACCATGGAGCTGTAAATATTCTCATGCCAAAGTCCCATCTCCAGAGATGTTAATTTAATTGGACTGGAGTGCATTCTGGGAAATGAGATTTTAAAAGCTCCTAGGTATTTTAATTTACAGCCAAGATTGTGAAACCTGGAAAATTCTATGACTAAGCCTGTTTATTCTCACCATTTATCTGCCTCTAGAGTAGATCATTTCTCACCTAGCCTAGATATCAGTTATCAGTCTTCAATAGCTCCCTTTCTGACCAGTTGTTTGTAGTTAGCTAATCATTCTATTCCTTCTAGGGTCTATCATTTATCAGACTATAGTATCTACATACTGTTTCTGTAAACATATACATCTAAATAAGTATTTTCCCAAGATATGGCTAGGGAAATTTTTAGGTTGACAATGAATGCAGAGGTATAAAGAACTTCTGCGCAGTATTACATAAATCTAAGGATTTATTTATTTATTTTTGGTAGGTCTTAAGCTCTTAACTACATACCTACATCAGTAGACATGGCATTTTAGAGACAATAAACATATTATAACCCCAAAATTATTTACTTTTTGAGTCAATAAGTGCACATGAACATGTGTGTAATTTTCTTTAGTTTTGAATGTATAAATAATAAGGTATGTCACCGAACTACTAAATATTAATATATTGACTAAAACTAACTTTATGATCTCTAAGCTACATTGTTTAGTGTCCAAGAATGGTTTGAAACTATATGCTAATAAATGTTTTACTCTTTTATCTAATTTGGTGAATATCAAATAAAAAAAATGCTTATAGAACTAGATTCCCTGGAACATAGATTTGAGTTCTTTTCAAGGTATTTGTAGCAATCTGAAAAGAAAATGAACTATTCTCCCACCAAATTAAAAAAAAAATAGAGAGAAACAATAAATTCTTGGCAGATGTGTGCTTGGCTGGCTCAGTCAATAGAACAGCAGTTCTTGATGTTGGGGTCATGAGTTCAAGCCCCACATTGGGGAGTAGATTGTACTTAAAAAAGAAATCTTAAAAATATTCTTGGTGGAGATTTATTGTATATAATTCCAATAAGTCATATTTATATTCATAATAAATATCACTAGCCAATTCCTATGACTGTTAGATAATTCCTTTTAATATATAAATTATTTTTAATATATTGGCATTTTAATTATTAGGGCATCCCTCTCAGTAGGAATAACATCTTCAGTGGCCCTAAAGTAGCAAATACCAAGCAAACATGAAGGTGTTTCAGATAAATTTTTGTTTACCAATTACCTAGGCATAAGTTAGAAAGATTGCCCAGATGGTCTCACTGATAATGAACCAAACCTAGTCTTATCAAGCTTAAGGGCTTTTGAGATAGAAATTATTGAACCACTTTCCTTCTGTTTCTTTTTATCCCATGAAAATCACTAAGCATAAAATACCAACTATAAAATTTTATTTCCTTATAGCATGTGGAAAGAATATTCGATGTGATTTATTTTTTCCTCTCCAGGGATAATTTATCATTCTATTATTTAGGCCATACCAGGAAGCCACCAGAAAGTGAATAAAAGAACTTAAGCAAGGGAAACACTGACAAGATTAAAGTTTTAGAAAAAATGCCTCATGTAGTTAAATAAAGAAAAGGATCAGAGGCAAGAAACTGGAGGAAAAGAAAGTGAAAAGAAGATTGCCATATTCTGGGTGATGAAAAGGGGGATAGTGATATCTGAAAATGACAATAGGAGAAAGATTTGAGAACAGATTAGCATTATGATGTAAGGATATCGGCAGGAATTTGTGAGGAAGCAAGAAAAGATCCTTTTAAAAAATTTGGTAGTGAAAAGAAGGGCAGACATATCTAGGGAGGCTTCATTTTTTGGTAAATAGTTGAACACATTTTTAATTAGAGAGAAAGGAAACTGAAGAAAAAGACACTGAATCCTATGTGAAAGAGACAGGTAACAATTTGGTATGAAGTCCCATAGGAAGCAACAAGGAATGTGGCCATGAACCCAAGAAAAGTAGATAGACAATGAAAGAAAAGACACACCAGCATTTGAGAAGAGAGGCTGATCAGGAAGAATATAGATCTTATACATTTTTATGTAAAAATTAAACAAGCAGGAGGGCCTGGGTAGCTCAGTTGGCAAGCATCCAACTCTGGATTTCGGCTCAGGTCATGACCTCACAGTTTGTGAGATCAAGCCCCACATCTGGCTCTGTGCTGACAGCACAGAGCTTGCTTGGGATTTTCTGTCTCCCTCTCTCTGCACATCCCTGCTTGTGCACGCACTCTCTCTCTCTCAAAAATAAATAAAACATTTAAAAAATAATAATAAATGAAAATAAAAAAATAAAAAACTGAGATGCCAAGGGCCTATATTTTCTCAATGAAAGATGTATTTAGGGAAGGAGCCTTTTTGACCTTAAAGAGAAAACACTGAGAAGCTAAAAGCGTTCTTTGAGTTTTGGCTAATGCACAGCCCTGCTGTGCTGTAAGGCATTTGCAAGCCACAATAATGAGGTCTCCCTCATTATTCCAGACCCTGTTATACATCAACCCCTTGATAATGGTGTTGGAATCTGTTACTAAATGCCTTTTATGTTATGATATTAAGAAATTTAACATTAGTATAAGGAACTTAGGGCCAAGCAGCATGCATAAGAGTGTAGACTCTGAATTTTGATAGGTTGTATTCACATCCTATTTTTTGCTACTTCATCCCTGGCTATGTGAGACTTTACAAACTTACTCAAAGTTTTGATTCATCATCTATGAAATGGAGGGGACCATACAAAAACAATGAATATAATGCAATGGGATTATATGTTGTATTTCTAGCACGTAGCATGTCTAGATATTAAGAGCAGACTCTGTAGCTATACTACTTGGTTTGAATCTCAATTCTGCCAACTAGCTGTATGTAAAAGAAAAAAAATAAATCAACCCCTGCCTTAGATTCTTCACTTTTAAATTGAAAATGGTAATAGTAATTTCTTATTATGGTTGTTATGAAGATTTCATGAATAAATGCAGGTTAAATAAATGCTTAGAACAATGGCGAAGAAAAGTTCAGTTTTGACTGATTTCTCTGAGGTTTGTGTGTGTGTATGATACAGAAAGCACTAATGACATTCTGATTGACTATTCAACTTAATAAATGCTGCACTTAGCCCTATACAAATAAAAATAACAAGTCTTATAAATATTTCCATAAGTGTTACACAATGACTAAGATTATCACTATCTCAGGCTTAGAACTTATTAAGAAAATACTGAACTGGATATTTATTTAGCTTCTTACTGACATGCCAAATGAGTATGTAAGAATTTGTGTGTGGGGGGGTGGCTCTGTCAGTTAAGTGTCTGACTTTGGCTCAGGTCATGGTTTCATGGTTCATGAGTTAGAGCCTCGCATCAGGCTCTGTGCTGATAGCTTGGAGGCTGAAGCCTGCTTTGGATTCTGCGTCTCCCTCTTTCTCTGCCCCTCCTCTCACTCTGTCTCTGTCTCTCTTTCAAACATAAAAAAAATTTCAAAAATAATTTGTGTGTGTGTACATGTGTCTGTGTGTGTGCGTGTGTGCATGTGTATGTGTGTGTGTGTGAGTGTGTGTGTGTGTGTGTGTGTGTGTGTGTTAGAAGCAAAGAGTAGAAAAAGAAGAAAATATGCCCAGTCCCAGTCATGCAAAGATTTCCAGGTGTCTTCCAGAACTAGGAATGTAGGCCTTGAGTTTACTTTTATTTGTTAACCACAGTCAACTGGGATATCAGGATCATTTATCTCATACATCCTTAACATTTTTATACAATAAAAGTATGGTATGAGGTCTCTCTCTCAAGTAATGTTCAATAACCTTTTAAAATTAGAACAACAAATGAAAAGTCAAGTCTTGAAGACAGATAGCTAATATTTATGCTGGCATTCATTTTTAATGTGTATCTCTAGGTTTCATCAGAGAATCATATTTATCCATATCAAATTGAATTGAACCTTATTGTTGTATCTGAAAATCAAAATTAAAAGGTTTATGTGGTTTTTAGAGCAGCGCAATTTTTCTGCTTAATTTTCATATTTTCAAATACATTTCATGAAGAAGTTCAATATTTGAACATAGGTAAAGAATAGGACTTTTTCCTTTCATGTCAGGTGATAAGCACCAGCATCTCCCCTCCCTCCTCCACATCCTCTACCCTCTTCAGGGACCTCTAACAACCCTGCATACATCCAGAAATTTAAAGAATTAATTCAAAAACATCCTTATAGACTACTATTCTCATGTCATACCTCAACATTTCAGTTAAAATTATTATAGTTTCAAATCTATTATGTATGAATAGAATGTTGCATAACCATCTTTGAGAAAGTATCCAATGTAGAGGTCTAAATGGAGTTTAAACAATTAAAATTAAAACAAAACAAATAAAAATAATTCCAACTATCACCAAAAGAATTTCCCCAAGGGGCACCTCGGTGGTTCAGTCATTAAGCATCCAACTCTTGATTTCGGTTCAGGTCATGATCTCACAGTTCATGAGTTTGAGCCCTGCATCAGGCTGTGCCCTACTTGGGATTCTTTCTCACCTTCGCTGTCTGCCCCCCACCCTCTCTTCCTTCTCTCTCTCTCAAAATAAGTAAATAAACCTAAAAAAAGAACGTCCCCAAATCATAGGAAACAGATATTTTTATGTGTTGAAATTAATTACAGGCTGTTGATCATGCTGAAAACATTCCAGGAAATTTGCATTATTGATCCATCCTGAAAGTAGTGACAATGAGACCTGTTTTCAAAGACAGTTAGAACCCTGTTTTTCATCACTGCATGAAGGTGGTTGAATTATTCAGCATTTTGTGAAATCACGACAGATTTTGTTGGGCTTTCACAGTGTTACCTTTAGGGTATATTACATATGTAATCACCTTTGATATAAAAGCAAAGATATTTTGTGAGTCTTGAAAAATTCTTAAAATCAATCGTATATGTTTGTTAAACTAGGAAGTTATTCCCATCGATTATAATCTTATCAGCAACTCTGACCCTGTGCATCATTCCTTCATGAAGAAGCAATACACATGTCATTATAACCTTGATTTTCTGTGCCTTTTGCAAATTATGAGAGGAAAATATTTGTGTGTTTGTGTGTGTACATATATAAATAGTTTTCTTTAAGATACCTCAGTTATTACAAGACAGTAGCAAGTTTATTTTTGGAGGTGATCAATATTACTGCATACTGTTACCACCTAACATAGTACATGTAATAGATTAGACATCCATGATGAATTTGTAGTTTTTCACACATATAAACTATACAGGAATCCTTTTTTTTCACTTTGGGAAATAGTTGATTTTTACATATTTCTTTATCTACAATAACAGAATACAGCATATGAAGTTGTGTAGTCTAACCTGCTTGAATTTCAGCAGAAAACTTAGTTCTTTTTTTCTTTATATATCTAGGACCTAAAAATGTGGTAGATATTTGAGATGGCTGTACCTGAAATAGTTTGGTAATGAAGTAGACAAAGGGGAAGGAGAGTGTAAAGGAAAATTAATGACAGTTACATTTCTAAGATTACAAACTAATCATGCTTTGGGATTATATGTCTCAGTTTACCTGTAAACATAATTCCAGAATATAAAATTTATCTTACAATATTTGAAAAGCATCACCAACCAGATCCCAAATGCGTAATTTAATTGGCATTTTCAAATTAACTGAAATGCACTCCTAGAGATTTTAATGCCACACTTTAATTTGAAAGTATTTTAATATTATTAATGTTTTTTTAAAAATATCCTGGTCAAAAAAACCACCAAAATTTAAAAATTAAAGTATCCTGGTTTAAAAAAAGGCTATAGAAATATAACTACTACTAATACTGCTAATAACAATGATAATAATTTTAATAATAGCTACAACAATTACATCACCCACAAAAACAGAGACAACCGTAACAGGAATAATTAGTTTCTATGGTTTTTGTTGTTAAAATATTTTATAATGCATATATTTTAAGATTATCACAACAAAGAGAGCAGCTATTATTATACCCTTTTTCTAAACAAAGAAGAGGGAGAAGGAAGAGAAGGAGGAGGTGCAGGAAGAGGAGGAGGAGGAAGAAGAAGAAAGGGGAGAAGAAGAGGAAGAATAAAAAGGAGGAGGTGGAGGGGGAAGAGGAAGAGGAGGAAGTGAAGGAGGGGGAGGAGGCAGAGAAGAAGCAGAGGAGGATGGGAAGAAGAAGGAGAAGAAATCCTAAATCGACATCTTTTGAACCAAGTCTAGGCCATCAAAGCACTTCTCCTCATAGTCTTATGTGCACACAGCTTAATACATTATAGAAATTCTATTAAAATGTAAGTGACAATTAAATGTATATGTTGTTTCATATGCTCTCACAGCTAATATTTATTGAGGATTTTTCTATATGCCAGGCTCAGTATATACATTACATCACTTCTTCAGAACAAGTTCATGAGGTGGTCTAATTTTTTTTTTACAAGTGAGAAATCTAAGTCTCAAAGGGATTATGAACCTATCGCAGATAACACAACTAAAGTAAAGGGCAGAGGAGGGATTTGAATGTGGGTCTCTCTGGCTTCAGAGCTTAAGATGCTACTTATATCTTCTCTAGTATCCTTCCACCTTAAATAGTTCCTTAATCTTTCCCTGACTTTCTCGACATTGAAATTTTTGGAAGTATGAGCCATTTTCCAGAATGTCCATCAGTCTCTGTTCATCTGATACTTCCTTAGGATTAGAAACAAGGTCGTACAAAAATAAGATGATGGAACAAATTTCATTTTAAGTCCTAAACCATGACATTAAGAAAGTTTTCACGGTCCATTTTCCCCTGTGTTATAAACTATGCTTTATTGAAAGATAGCTCAATGTATAGAATGCAAAATGCCTGAAACTCTCACACAAAGACATTTTAGTAAACCAAAGAGCGTGGCTGTGAAATATAGTCAGTTATATCCTAGTAATAAGAAGGCAACGATTATGAGTTTGATTCTCATATTGCCCCAGTTGCTGTCCCAGTCAACACGATTCAGTCTAAATAGCTTTGAATAAGAATATTCTGAGTCATGCGGCGCTTGGGTGGTTCAGTCTGTTAAGTGACCAACTTTGGCTCAGGTCATGACCATGGTCTGCTGGCACTGGGCTCTGTGTTGACAGTTCAGAGCCTGGAGCCTGCTTTGGATTCTGTGTCTCCCTCTATCCCTGCCCCTACCCCGCTCACACTCTGTCTCTCTCTCAAAAATAAATAAACGTTAATTTTTTAAAAAAGAATACTCTGAGCCATGTACTTATAAACACTAATCAAGATATATCAGCATATGAAACTCTGGCTTGGAATTTATTATGCATTATCTTTTCTCACTGCAACCACTCTGCAATGAAGATATTGTTTTGTATTTCTACACTTGAGGAAAATAGTTTCACAGTTTTAGAAAGTTTCCTCTAAACTGCCAGTGTCTGTTTTTGCTGTCATTTCTAGAGATTTCATATACCTCCTCCAATTCCTTAACATTTTGAGATACTTGCCAGAATGTAATTCCAAAAATTCCAGAGAAATCCTCCTCCATGTCTCTGTAGTTTGGCTTAACTCCAGTATTTACTTGTTTCAAAAGTTGCTGTTGCCAATAGGATGGGAGATTAACAGAAATTAGTTTGGGGGACCTTTACTCTAAGTCCAAAGTGGTACTAAATATATCCCATATAGCTTGTCTGCCATATGAAGGCAGACCTGGCAGTCTGTTTTTTTCTGATCAAAGTTATCATGATACATATGTTTTATACATCTTACCTTCTGTCTCTCTCTCTCTCTCTCTCTCTCTCTCTCTCTCTCTCTCACACACACACACACACACACACACAAGCTATATACACATATCCTTAGCAACGTTTTCCTTTTTTGAAATCTATACTTTATATCTATACATGTACCCATCCCTCCATCCATCAACCTAATGTTCCTATATCATTTAAAGGGGAAAATGTGAGTGAAGCATACGGGCATTTAGGGTCATGTGAGACTGAGCACCTCAGATTTCACGACTTTGACTTGTAGGCTTCTACTCAAAGGAATGTGTCAGTGCTCTTGTTCAACTTGCTTAGCAGGCAGGTTAAATTTGCCTGAGGTCACACAACTAGTACAACAGGTGTAAACTAAGGTCTTACGGTTCTAAAGCCATCAATTTCTACTTTTTCTGTGTTGCCAAACAAGGGAGACATAAATTATCTTTTCCTATTAATACTCAAACTAGTTATTTGTTATTTCAAAAGTGTGAAGATTTTCCTCCCCAGGAAATGCAAGGTTCCTAAGTTTTTATGATTTCTAGAATCATAAATCCAAGAATGGATTTCTAGAACTTTCTCTTTTTCCCTTCCACTCCCCTTCCAACCTTCTCCTAAAAGATATTTATTATCATTTACTCTGGGTAAGTCAGTGTGTCAGGTGGTAATGATAACGCTGTGAGCTTGATATAGACTGTTCCAACTGCATGAATTCCATGTATTAAAAGTCACTTTTTTTGTTTTGACTTTCAATCATGAGAACTGTTGCAAAGGAAAACTGCAGTGTGAAACAAAAAGACAAAACTGAAGATGTATTCAAATATGTGTACAAGTCATGGCCACAGTATCCTGCTTTGAAGTGAAGTGTCAGCTTAGCTTTGAAGGATGAATAGAAATGTATTAGGTAGAAAAAAGAGAAAGGTGGGAAGAACAATTCTTATGAAAAACTCGCATCTGGAAAGAGCACACTGTACTCTAGGAAATGACAGAAGACCCCTATGGGTAAAAGTAGGCAGGGAGACCTACGCCGTAGGAAACTATTAAGGGTTTTAAAGGAGGAGACAACTTCATCAGAAAACATTTTTAAATTTCAATGTAAAAATGGGTTACCTATTAAATGTTAATTAGAAACTGTGGGTTTTTAATAAAAAATGGGGAGGTTGATCAGTTTCCTATCAAAAGCATTGACATATATAATAATAGCAAGGGCACCTGGGTGGCTCAGTTGGTTAATTATCTGACTTGGTTCTCATGAGGTTACATGTCTCACAAGGTTCATGAGTTCGAGCCCTGCATTGGGCTCTGTGCTGACAGCACAGAGCTTGCTTGGGATTCTCTCTCTCTCTCTCTCTCTCTGCTCCTCCATTGCTTACTCTCTTTCTTTCTCTCTCTCAAAAATAAATAAATACATTTAAAAAATTATAAGTATGGGGGTGCCTGGGTGGCTCAGTCAGTTAAACTTCCAACTTTGGCTCAGGCCATGAGCCCACGGTTCGTGAGTTCGAGTCCCGCATTGGTCTCTGTGCTGATAGCTCAGAGCCTAGAGCCTGCTTCGGATTCTGTGTCTCTCTCTCTCTCTCTCTCTCTGACCCTCCCCCACTCATACTCTGTCTCTCTCTCTCTCTCTTAAGAATAAAGAAACATTAAAAAAAATTAAAAAATAAAAGCATTTGTTTTTTACATGTTTATAATCTATCCTCAATTAAAAAATTATGTTTATTTATTTTTGAGAGAGAAATAGAGCGTGAGTGGGGGAGGGGCAGAGAGCGAGGGAGACACAGAATCTGAAGCAGGGTTCAGGCTCTGAGCTGTCAGCACAGAGCCTGATGTGAGAGTCAAACTCACGAACCATGAGATCATGACCTGAGCCTATGTCAGACGCTTAACTGACTGAGTCACCCAGGCGTTCCTATCCTTAATTTTTTAATTGAGATATAATTGACATATACCATTATATTAGTTTCAGATGTACAACAAAATGATTTGATATTTGTATATATTACAAAATGATCACAATAAATCCAGTTAATATTCTTCACCATACATAGTTATAAAATTTTATTTTTCTGTCCTGAGAACTTTCAAGATCTACTCTCTCAATAACTTTCAAATATGCAGTACAGTGTTATTAACTACAGTTACCATGCCTTATGTTACATTTCCATGACTTATTCTATGACTTACAAACTGGAAGTTCATACCTTTTCTGCACTACACCCATTCCTTCTGTCCTCCATCCCCACCTGTGGCAACCACCACTTTGTTCCCTGTATCTAGGAGCTCTTATCTATTTTTTAAAAAAGATTCCACATGTAAGTGAAATCATTTGGTATTTGTCCTTTTTTGTCTGACTTGTTTCACTTAGCATAAGGCCCTCAAGGTCCATTCATGCTGTTGCTAATTGCAATCTTTCTTTTTTATGGTCAAAAATCTCTGTGTGTGTGTGTGTGTGTGTGTGTGTGTGTGTGTGTGCGTGTGCGTGTGTGTGTATATATATATATATATGTATATATATATATATATTCTTTTCTCTTTAAAAAATGTTTATTTATTTTGAGTGAGAGAGACTGTGAACAAGGAGGGGCAGAGAGAGAGAGAGAGAGAGAGAGAGAGGGAGAGAGAGAGAATCCCAAGCAGTCTCTGAAACAGAACCCTATACGGGGCTCAATCTCACAAACCATGAGATCATGACCAGAGCTGAAATCAAGAGTCAGTCACTTAATTGATTGAGCCACCCAGCGCCCCATAAATATTATTTTCTATAGTGGCTACACCCATTTACATTCCCATCAACAGTGCACAAGTGTCCCCTTTTCTCCACATACTCGACAATACTTAGTTTTTTCTTTCCTTTTGATAATAGCCATCCTAACAGGTATGGGATAATATCTTATTGTGGTTTTGATTTGCATTTCCCTGATGATTAGTAATGTTGAGCACATTTTCATGAATGTATTGGCCATCTATGTGTCTTCTTTGGAAATGCATGTATTCAGATCCTCTGCCCATTTTTAAATAAGATAGCTTTTTTTTTTCTATTGAGTTGTAGGGTTTTAAAATATATTTTGGATATTAACCCCTTAACAGATATATGATTTGGAAAAAGTATTTTAGAGCACATTTTCTAGAGAAAATTCCTTTAGTACTTTGCAAAATGTGCCTCTTCATAAATAACATGAATGCTGTTGTCATTAATGTTGTCAACTTTTATTATTTCTAGACTTTCCAAATGGTTTAATAAAATTAAATTATAATATCCACAGTTTTTGACATTGTTTAATTTTTCTTCTTCTTCTTGGTCTTTGGCAAAATGAATAAAAACATTGACCATAGCTATTTACATCTACCCATGTGACCATATTTGACATGTGAAGGAATTCTTTAATCCACTGAATCTTGACTTGTTTTTTCTTTCCTTTTTCTACCAATGACTTTGATATTTTTTAAAAATATATAAACTAAACTTTAATTTTTGAATATTTGGAAACTACTCAAATAGAGAGAAGAAAGCCACATACACACACCTCCATTATACACACAAGTATTCATAATACCAGTACTTAGAAAGATGTGATTAAATATACACATTTGAAATAATTTTTACCACATGCAAGTATTTGAATTAAAAAGAACATGATATTTAGTATCTAAAAGTATACTAAACTATATTTCCATATCTTTAGTCTTCACTTCCATCATTCCTTTAATGGCTACATAAAATTCCTTCCACTGTTTTTCTCTAATTTTCACATTGCTTTTTATCTCATAACTTTCTTCTTTTGCTACAGGGCACGTTTTTATAAATGATTGTCTTGAAAGCTTCTTGTTGATGAGAAAAGTACAGTAGATACTAAGGCAAAAGTAAGAAGTATGACATTCTTAATTAAGAACACTGGAAAGTTTAGGTGTATTGTGTAGATTCAGAGTATTCAATTACTAGCTTTTCAAATATAGTAAATACTAACATACTGGAATAAATAAAGTGCGCAAAGATCTTCTTGAAAAACTATTTATAGTAGCATTACTTGTAGTATTGAAATGACAACAAATATTTATTTAAAAGAAGGGAGATTAAATTAAAATTTATATTCATACAGTGCTTTATTAAGGAGTCATTAAGTGTAATGTTATAAATAAAATGTTGGAGAGCTTGGGGAATACTCCAACATTAATTACTCAAAAGAAATTTGACTCTTTCTAAATAGTGTATAGATGATGGTAAAATACATTTACAAAAAATTGGGAAGATAAAATAGGGATTTTGTCTTATATCTGGATTAAAGTTTTACATAAAATTTTAACTATCGTTTTTTCCCAATTGTGTCATTGAAAGCATATATTATTTAACAGAAAAAAATATTCATCATTAAATGAAAGAGTCTTGAAATAGATGAATCATTACCGCATCCTCTAAAAGAAAATTAAGAAATAGTGTAAAGTGATATATTTGTATTTTCTCTCTCATCCTTGATGCTGAAAATAACTCAGTTCCCCCTCCAAATATTGTCACATGAACATGTTAACACAGAATGGATATAGTCACTCACAAATAAGAGAATTTGTTTCTCGTGATACCCAATCCAGATATCATGGAAACTTGCATCTTGACAAACACCTTTTGAAACAATTTCAGTCCACTTTCTTTCCTAAAACTAACAGATTGACATCTTCTCACTATATAGTAGAAAATATTTAAAAACCATTCTCGTTGGTTTGAAAGCCAAATCTGGTTTCACAAAAGGTTGATAATTATTACATTTCTTATGAGAAAATGGTTTTAGGAGGTGTGCTTTAATTTCTGCTGGATACAATTTGAAATTAGAACACTTAAACAATAAATGGGTATTACATTTTAATGTAAAATATGTTCTTCTTGCCATCATCATAACAGGAAAACTTCTAACTGCCTGTAATTCAAAGTCAAGCCTCTGTCTTGTGTCCTTATCTTTATTACTATTTGTCAGTTTTGAAATTAGTTTTATATGCTTATGTATAATTTTGTTAAATATGGCTCTGGCCATAAAATAATGTTCATCTAAGGTGTAATTGTATTCAGTTATTGGTAAAATCTTATGAACATTCTTATGAAGTGAAGTGGGAAACAGAATGTGTCAAAAATAATTTAGGGCAAAAAACTTTTACAAAATATTAACTACACTACTGGTTTATGTTATCACATGATTCCTCAATTTACACATCACTCCATATAATTTCCTCAACTAACAATTCATTGTTGTCTGTGCAGATAACAGATAACATGGTAGGTTACACTATGTATTTCTTTCATTATTGTATTACTCATTAAATAAGGCCATGTTGCAAGGATGTTAGGGATGGTTAAGTCACTCTCTTATTCTGCTTCACTGTTAACAAGGTCAGGTCCACTGAGGAGAACAAGACTGTTCAATTATGAGCAAAGTGGAATCCTAAAGTTGGGTTAATAATAACGTTGTAAAAAACGTTATAAGAAAAATAATGTCATGAAAAACAGTAACAGTAGTAACAATGAACAGCTTAACATCTGACAGTAATTGTGTTAAAAATACAAATTGTAATTGTTGATCCTCACAAAATTTTAAGGAACAAACAAACCATACACACCCCCTAGGTCAAAGAGATTATGTAATTTATCTCAGTGCAGACCTGACAAATAGCAGAGCCAAGATTTGAATCAGCAACAACCACTGATTGCGCAGATAAGCAGAAATAAGTACAAAAAGAAGAAAATTGCTAATCTATGAGTTGGAAGAATCATTAGGAGACTGTTACCAAGATCAATATACTCAATTTTATGAACAGAAGCAAGACAGAGGGGTGCCTGAGTGGTTCAGTAGGTTGAGCATCTAACTCTTGATTATGATTCCGAGGTAGTGGGCTCCATGCAGAGTGTGTAGCCTGCTTAGGATCTTCTCTCTCTTTCCCTCTTAGTTCTTTCAGAACTAAGGAGCAGGGCAAATTCTTGAATGAAGAAATAAGTAACACAATGAAAGATTCAAAACTATTATCATATATATATTTGATACAAGAATGTGTTGATCACAGGATCTGGTTAGAAAAACTCACAATCAGGGCTTTTGCTTTCTAGTAGAGAAGCTAAAGCAAAATTGGAAACAGTGGTTCAAAGTGTGTAGCTAATGAGTGTGAAGTGATGGAATAAAGAATGTATCCATTTAATGTTTGTGTCCCTGTGTATATGTATAAACATTACTAGAAGTGGATTTCTCCATGTCAGTAAGGTGAAAAAGATCTATGTATCCCACACTATTTTATTTATTGGATTATAACCCAATGTATAAAATAAATTTCCACGAGTCAATACTAATATAGACGAATAATTGAATGAATATATAAATTATGGAGAAGAGACAAATCTTCTGTACAAGCAAAATCCAAATAATTTATGTTGGTATTCAACATTTAAGAAGTTGGAGCAAAACCTCTCACTCTTTAAATGTGGGACACACAAAGTGACTTCCTTTCAAAGAGAAAGGTATGGGAAGGGGTAAAACGACTAACTTTACTGTGGAGAAACTTGAAAAACACACCCTCATGGCCAGGTGATCAAAATTAACAATGATGTCATGTTAATAGTACTTGCCCTTGTTATAATATGATGACAATGGCACTTCTGTATTCTTCTTCCCCAAAACCCATAACTTCAATCTTATGGAAAAAAATATGTAAGTCAATCTCCACTTAAGGGGCATTCTATAAAATACCTGACCAAAGAGATCTCAAAACTATCCAGGCTATCAAAAACAAAAAGTCTATAGAAAGTCTAAGGAGACATGACTAACAAATGTAATGTAGTATCCTGAATAAGCATGGGGAGGAAAGGACATTAGTTAAAGACTAAGAATATATTAATCCTATGTGGACTCTAATCTGTAAGATTCTCATATACTCAGAATGTCAATGGTAGCCTAAAGCTATAGTGCAATGCCTATGTTATTCACCTCACTTCATCTCATTACTTAGGCATTTTATCATCTCACATCATCACAAGAAGTGTGAGTACAGTCCAGTAAGATATTTGAGGGAGAAAGAGACTACCTCACATAATTTTTATTACAGTATATTGTTATAATTACTCAATTTTATTATTGTTGTTGTTAGTCTCTTATTCTGCCTAATTTATAAATTAAACTTTATCATAGGTAGGCATGTATAAGAAGAAGCAGTAAATATAGTGCTTGATACTAACTGCTGTTTCAGGCATTCACTGGGGTCTTTGGACATACCTTTATGGAAAGCGGAGGACTACCTGATATGAAGAATACTTAAAACCAGTGTATATAGAAAGTGATTAATTTGCATGCAAATGGATGTAGCCAAAGACTGGATGGCACCACTAATAAATAAAGGCTACTATTGCTATACTAATAGATGTTTAATTTCCATTTTACTTTAATGCTATTACAATACTATTAGGTGATAAATAAAATTTATAGAGAAGAATTGGAATTGTTTTCTCAAGTCTCCTATACAAAAGAAACAAAACACAATAAAATTGCCCCCTTGCTGTTACTATGATTTAATTCCTTTCTTTAATTTACCCTTTGGGTATCTATTGGTCTTTGGTTGGAAGACTTGGGGAAACTGGAGAGTGCTAGTGTGTACTTAACCCTCCTGAGTTCTTTGTTCTCTGGGATCACCTGAAGTAAGGGGAAAAAAAGAGGTTTGGGCACTCATTAGATTTTAGTTAAAGTAAATGGGTGTTTTTGACTCTTGCTAATGTTTTGTTTTCTACAGCTCTTTCCTAGTTTATCTCTGGTAGGCATCCCAAAGTTTTGAATTGTCTTTGTCCAAACTAAAATTATCCTCTTTCTACATCCTCTCTTTCCATTGCCTTTTCCATTTCTGTTAAATTCTCTACATTGTACAGTTTCTATTTTTTCTAGCATAAGATTTGTTCTCAAGTTCTATAGACTTTACTTCATTGCCATTGCCACTTCACTTCCTCCTTTGCTATGCCATCTGATTTTTGTTTGTTTTTAGTAGAACAGTTTTAGGTTTACATAAAATGAGCTGAAAGTACAGAGCTCCCATATATATACTCTCTACCCCCACATACGCACAACCTCCTCCACTATCAACATCCCATACTGCAGGGATACATTCGTTACAATTGATGAACCTACCTGACACATCATTATTACCCAAAGTCTATGGTTTTCATTAGGGTTCATTTTTGGTGTTGTGTATTCTATGGGTTTTAACAGATGCATGTCGACATGACCTGTATCTACAACTGTAATTTTACACAGGATAGTTTCATTGCTTTAAAAATCCTCTGTGCTCTGCCTATTCATCCTTCCCTCCCCCATAACCACTGGCAACCACTGGTCTTTTTATCGTCTCCATAGTTTTGCCTTTTCTGGAATGTCATATAGTTAGAATCATCCAGTACGCATATTTTTCAGATTGGCCGGCTTTCACTTACTCTTTGTATTTACATTTCCTCCATGTCTTTTCATGGCTCGATAGGCCACTTCTTTTTAGTACTGGATAACATTTTATAATCTGGACCTACTACAATTTATTTATCCATTCACCTACTAAAGGACAAGTTGGTAGCTTCCAGCTTTGGGCGATTATCAGTAAGGTTGCTATAAGGTTATCAGTAAGGTTGCTATAAACATTTATGAGCAGTGTTTTGTGTACACCTAACTTTCAACTTTTGAGTAGTATTTGAGTATTTACTCTAAAGTAAATGCCAGTGAGCATGACTGTTGTGTAATCGTATGCTAAGAATACATTTAGATATGTAAGAAAATGCAGAACTGTCATCCTCAGTGGCTGCACCATTTTTCAGTCTCACCAGCCACAAATGAGAATTCCTGTTACCCCACATCCTTGCTAGCAATCGCTGTTGTCAGTGTTTTGGATTTTGAGCCATTCTAATAGATATGTAGTGATACTTCATTGTTTTAATTTGCAATTCCCTAATAACATATAATGCTAAATGTCTTTTCATATGCTTTTTGTCATCCATGTATCTTCTTTGATGAGATGTCTGTGGAAGCCTTTAGCCCATTTTTTTCAATCTAGTTGTTTATTTTCTTATTGTTGAGTTTTAAACGTTCCATGTGTATTTTGGATAACAGTCCTTTATCAGATGTGTCTTTTACAAATATTTACTCCCAGTCTGTAGCTTATCTTCTTGTACTCTTGATGATGCATTTTGCAGAACAGAAGATTTTAATTTTAATAAATTCCAGTTCATCAACTATTTATTTCATGCATCATGACTTTGGTGTTACATCTAAATGTCATCACCATAGGCAAGGCCATCTTGATTTTCTCCTGTGCTATATTCTATGAGTTTTATAGTTTTGAGTTTTACATTTAGGTCTATGATTTATTTTGATTTAGTTTTAGTAAAGGGTATAGGGTCTTTGTCCTGATTTGCTTATTTATCTGTTGGTTTGTTTATTACATTGAATGTTCACTTGTTCCTGCACCATTTATTTAAAGGCTACCTTTTTTCCATTGTATTCCTTTCATTCTTTGTCAAAGATCAGTTGACTACATGTAAGTGAGTCTATTTCTCAGCTCTCTATTTTGTTCCATTGGTCTATTCTTTACGATCACAAATGTCATATCCTTCTTTCAAAACTCTAAGGGCTCCCATGGTTTTTTCAACTAAGTATACACTGTGTAGTTCAATTTTTGAACTCCCTGCTAATCCTCATAGCATTATGTTTCATGAATACCGTATTTTACCCTATAGTACCAATCAAACTGGCTGACCTTATTCGTAATTCATTTTGACAACAGTGGCATGTCTTCGCTTATCCTGTTTCCTTCGCTGGACTGTCCTTGCTCATTCTTTACATAATCATCCCAAATTTCATCTCTCTTTAAATGAAAACATGCATTTGTTTTGCTCTGTCCCAAATAGACTTGATATGTATTGCTTCATTCGAAATACAAACATACTTAGACCCCTTTTTATAATCCAAAGCTTCTTTGTACTATAGTTAGTCCTGTAAATAATTGGAGTGTGGACACCAAACACAAAGGCAACTCTTGCTCATTTTTGTAACCTCAACATCACTGTTTCAGTGCCTTGGTTTATTTGTTGTTTTAATGAAAGGCCAACTCCTAAAATGTTGAAAAATTCATAATGATTAGGGAAGAAACTCTCATTTCCAATTTAATGTTCCATGAATTTAGGGGGCAGACACAATGTGAGATAAAAAAGCAGGGGCCTTGTAGAAGGAAGGAAATTATCAAAAAATGGAATAAGGCTGAGATTTAGTGCCTGTTTAGAGTCTATAATTAAGTTAACTTAGAAAGAGGCTAGGAGGAGTATCTTTCATTTATTTATTTTTCAACCCCAAACCAAGAAATTTGTGTGAAAACTGGTCTTTTAGTGAAATAACGTCATTTAGCTTCTCTAGTTCCCCTGAGGTTTTGCTCGGAATTATTTTTAATAGTTTTTTCCCTTAATAATGGCCTTTGATTTTTAATTTCACTATAGTTATCATTAAAAATTTTTTTTAATGTTTATGTATTTTTGAGAGACTGAGATAGAGTGTGAGCAGGGGAAGGGCAGAGAGAGACACACACAGAATCCAAAGCAGGCTCCAGGCTCTGAGCTGTCAGCACAGAGCCCAACGCAGGGCTCGAACTCAGAAACCATGAGATCATGACCTGAGCCAAAGTCGGACGCTTAACTGACTAAGCCACCCAGGCGCTCCTCATAGTGATCATTTTTATAAGAATGTTTATATACTAACATATCTTGTTTTATTAAGGCAAAAATTGTACTAGGCAATGTGAAACTGGCAAAGGATACTTTATTCAAGGCCATTACAATAGACAGCACAGGCCAGAACTGAAGTCTGAATTCAGCTGAGCTGAAATACAGTTAAAGAGGCTGAGCTAGTGGAAAAGTGCTAGAGGACTTTGGGAACCGTCTGTCACTGGAACGTGTGGAACATATTGAGTTATTCTTAAGTTTGCAAATGTTTTGCTCTGCGATTAAGCCATCTGTGTTTGCTAATTGGTGCCGATCCAAGTTAGGTTTCTACTCTCCCACGTTGCCTCTGAGATAGGCTGATATCTTGCTTGACGACTATATTTCAAAGGGATGGCTCTCAGGTCCTTAACAAAGATATCCCTGAGTCTTAAAATAGGCAAGGGCCTTTTAAAAAGCTTTACATTACATCTCAAAGGGACAGGGAAAGAATTTACAATTATAAGTTTCCGAAAGTAAATGCTTTAAGAAAAAGGAAGTCAGGAGCCTAGAATCAGAAAGAAGCCTATCTAAAGTTTATTCAAGCAATGAAAGACTTCAGATCTTTGCCTGCTTTTGTCAAAGGCTGAAGGCACACTCTCTTGATTCTGGGAATGCGCCTTTTTTTTCACCACATGCAAAGCTGTTTCGTAGTTGTTTTCCACAGTACATAGAAGTTACTATTAAAAGTCTTCAAAACTAAGATAAAATGACCTTTTTATATATTGCAGGGTTTTTCATGTGGCATTCGCAATTAATCTAGAGTGTGTGCACTACTATTATCCCAATTTTAAAAAGGAATTCTTTCATACGTTACAACGTGGATGAAACTTAAGACATGGTGCTATAGGTGAAATAAGTCAGTCACAGAAGTCCAAATACTGCATGACTGCACCTAAATGGTGTATCTAAAGTAATCAAGCTCATGGAAGCAGCAAGTAGAATGGTGGTTGCCAGGAGCTGCAGGGAAGAGGGATGGGGAGTTGCTATTCAGTGAGGCCAGAGGTTCAGTCACACAAGATGCAAAAGTCTAGAGATCTGCTGTATGGCACCGTGCATAGAGTTAACAGTATTGCATTCTACACTTAAACATTTATTAAGAGAGGAGATTTAATGCGATGTGTTCTTTAATCACAGTTTACAAAAAACAAAAAGAAATTAACTCAGAGAGATGCTCAAAATATGGGTATTTGCCTATAAGGAACAATCTAGTAATTCATAGTCAAACACCAGCAGCCCACAACAAAGCCCTAACACTTAGCCATCAGTTTTATTTGAATTCCCTTATACTTAGGAATTTGGAGCACTCAAAATAAGGAGGATGGAGGTAGGGAGGCGTGACGTCACTTTAATAATCAACATGTGAGGGGTAACTAAGGGTCCCAAATGGATTCTAGGACATCACGTAATTGCCATTTGTCTTAGGGCATATCATTAACATTTCTGAGACTCACTCTTCTCATCTATACAAAGGTAATAGTGATACTTTCTCCCCACTGTGTTCTATTAAGGATAAGATTAGATCATACAAAACAAAGTATTCCTAAACTCCATGAATGGTAGTAATTGGTATTCTAACTACGAAATCTCAATCTGTGTTGATGCCAACCTTCATCCCTCACACCAGTGCAACCCCCTGCCATATGGAGATACTTAAGGAAAAGAGGAAAACTAAGGACACACAAATCTTCAAAGTTAGTAATCAAATCCAAACATCCTTAGAATCAGATATACAAGTATCATTTACATTTGTCTTTCCTTAGAAGAACACTATCCAGGAGAAATAAAATGATACACACAACAGTAACTTCAAATTTATTAGTAGCCAAGTGTCTGAGAAAAAACCTAAATAGCTGAAAGTAATTTGATGTTAAACTTTTTTTTAACCCAATATCGAAAATATTATTATTTCAGCCTATGGTCAATATAAAAATTATTAATGAGGGGCACCTGGCTGGCTCAGTCGATAGAGCATCTAGGTCACTCTTGATCTCAAGATCGTGAGTTTGAGCACCGCATTGTCTATAGACGTTACTTAAAAAAGTAAAAATAAATAAAAGTTATTAATTAGATTGCTTAAATTTTTTTCCCTGAGTCATTAAATCCGGTGTTTATGATAGACTAACAGCATTTCAACCTAAATGTTAAATTTGTATCTATATAATTGATCTGTATTTAAGTTTCATTAAATTTAAAGTTCAAAAAGGCAATTTAGAGATCTAAGTTGCTGCAAACGTGCTTGAGTTTGTCCAACAAATTTAGTACCAGTTTTTAATTTAAATTCATTAAAATTAAATGAAATTTAAAATTCAGTTCCTCCTTTGCACTCGTTAAGTTGCAAAATAACCACGTGGGCCTGGGGACTGTAAATGAAACAATGTTCCATAGAGAGAGAGAATTACATGATGGTCTTTTTAAATTCATTTTTTTAAATGTTTATTTATTTTTGAGAGAGGGAAAGACAGAGAGTGGGAGGGGAGGGTCAGAGAGAGAAACACTGAATCCGGAGCAGGCTCCAGGCTCTGAGCTGTCAGCACAGAGCCTGATGTGGGGCTCAAACCCACGAACCGTGAGATCGTGACCTGAGCCAAAGTCAGATGCTTAATCAACTAAGCCACCCAGGCACCCCTGCATAATGGTCTTTTTTGGAGTAGATCTATTTATTCCAACCTCATTTACATTATTAATCAGTGATAGTTGTTGTTTCACAACTCCTGGAAGGAGAGATCTATATGTTTGATTCTGCCAAAAATCCTAGTATCAAATTTTCATCACATTTCCTTGTTGGGGATGGGGACAACAATCTTCTAGGGGTCCATGAGTTTCCTACAATTGTGCATTTGTGCACACATGTATTTGCTGGGGATATGACCCACTCTTTTTTTAAAAAAATTAAAAAGTGTTTAAATAGTAGATCACTAAATTAAAGAAAAAAGCATGCTATTAATTTATACTTGGCAATATAACTGTGCATGAATGAAAATAGTGCGCATAGCTAATGCATTTGTTCTTTTGAATTAATTTTATCATTATAAAAATGAATGCTTTTTTATGCATGGGATGAGAACTAGCAAATTTGGGAAATCTCAATGTATTGTGCCAGTCTGCATAAGTCCGAAACAAATATTTTTACTGTATGACTAGGCTTGCCAAGACAATAGGGATATTTCCACTCACTGGTCATATCATACTCTCACTTGGAAAAGTTGAGAAATGTTGCTATTTTTTTCTTTAAGATTCATTAAAGGGAATACATTGTAAGTCACAGATTATTTTGTTAGTGAAACATAAGCATGAGTGTAATCCCTTATGTATATTTCCATAAAATCATACAAAGTATTCTACCCTTAAGGAAATATTTGTCTTTTTAATAGAATATAAAATATATATATACATAAATATATATTTACAAATTACATATTATATATAAATATATTACATATTATATATAAATATATATTTATATGTAAACACTTTGTCTTTTGCATTTTGGAGATTACGAAATGACAAAAGAATAGAGGACTTTGGGATAAAATTAATTTATCCAAATAATGCAATAATGTCGTTTGGAATATAATTTCATTGAACACCAGTGGTTCAAGTTTGAATAGAAATTATATAATTTAATTTCAAAGTTAAGAATTTTACAATTCACCCTATTTAATGTTTCTGATATATAGAATATATACTTTGGCTTTATTTTTGTTTGCAATGTTGTAATTGTATCATATTTTCCATCAACCATATATATCTAATTGTTGAAACTAATTCTATTTTTTTGTTCATTATTTTTCTATTTTTCTTTTCTCAAGTCTTTATAGTGTGATCACAATGGAAACAATGAGAGTTGAATCCAGCATGGGAAGAAAACCCAAGTACTACCGTGTTTGACTCCAAATACGTAAGATTAAGTTTAAAAGGGGTTTAATGGCACTCAATGTGAAACTGTGACATAAATATCTGCACAATACTAATCCATGCCACCATGAAGCTTTCTATTCGTACATAATATGAACTACCTAAACATTTTACTTTCAAGCATCGGAAGGCAAATGCTTTTTGGATGTGAAGTATGCAAGCATTCCTTTAGAAAGTGTAGCCTGGCTTTTAGAGCTTTGTGAATGTGACCTTTCAGTTAAGTGGGTGACAAGAGGGCTCAGTAACCTGTTCCTACATCCACTGTATGAAAGCTGTTGAAATATAAGGAAAGTGGGATATGATTTTGTAGTTTTCTCTCTGAAAGTAAATACAACCTATATTATAGAGACATTATATTTTGTCATATGAAAAAGAGAGAGATTTTTTCCTTAAAATGATAGAAACTTTTAAAATGTGAAGCTGAACCCTGCTTTTTTCACATAAAAGAAACGTGATAGTTTTAATCCTAGGACTTTAGGAGATTCAAGGTTATAGTAACAATCTGCTTGAACTTGAGAAAGAAGGAAAAATGATGATATTGAATAGATTCAGAATGAGAGCTTCAGTAGAGTTCACAAATTTGAAAGAGTCTGCTAAAACTGTTGATGCTTGAAAAGAAATTGGGTTGTATCTAAAGAAATGAAGCAGAGAACAAAAGTAAATTAACCATTCAGTTTCTTTGTCTCAAGCTGGTCGCCAAAGATTTTAAAAAAGATGAATGGATCAGACATCTCACCATCAAATTTCAGATACTTATGTAATTATACCAATGATACAAGGTAGAACATAACAAGGTTAACAAAAAGTAAACATAAACTATTTCACTGGTTAAAGAAAGTGTAATTTACCTGATGAGTCAAAAGGAAGGAAAAGACAAAGAACTTCAAATAAGAGGGGACGTTGGTGCTGTACTTTGAAAGGTTGCTATGTATGTCTTTGACAGTGTGAGCAAATGTGCGGAGTGGGAAATTTCAGGATCACATTCAGCATGGCTAGGGTACACAGTACACGAGAGTGTATAATGAGACATCCTAGGAAAAAGAAAAGCTGACTAGTTCGTGGAAGACATTAAAATGGAGGCTAAGGAATATGGGATAATTATGGAGACCACAGAGGTTTGTCAAAGTGGGTGTATAATGGAGTGACAGGGCCAGAACATTGATTTTAGGGACAAAGACAGCTGATGTGCATGCAAACTATACTTTTGCACCGGGCTCTTGCTCAGAAGGGTAAGTGCTTCTGCAGTCACTATCTCAAAAATTATAATTTTATTTTGTCTTATAGGAGAAATGTAATGACATAATGAAACATTTGTGGTGGGACAAACCTTGTAATATGCACCCTTGCTTATCATCCATGGACTAAAATTCTGATTGAGCCAGGCTGCATGCAAGTTCAGCTAGAACTAAAGCCAATGCAAGATAAGTACGTTACGTCTAGAATAACTGCTAAGAAGGGGCACAGACAACCTAAGAGGCCACACTTTGCATTTAAACTAGAATATGTGCATCAAAAACAAAAAGAAAGTAATTCTGTTTTAAGAAACACAAACAACCGAGCAATCCTGCCTTTCTTATGCATTATACCTTGTATCAGCCAATCACTTAGGCTGCAAATGATGTTCCAGAAACAAAAGGGAAAGGGAGAACAACCCAGGGGACCATTTTGTTTCAATCATTCCTTACTCACCAGTAAGCCAAACGTACAGCATATTGGCAGAATGTTCATATGTCGATAGCTAAATGAAAGTAAAACCAGTTGATTTAGTTTTGTCCAGCATTTCATTCCATTAGGAATTAGATACACACATATGTATAAGCTGCAAAATATATCTAACCTTGATGATCTGCATGCAAGTTAAATGTTCTTACATTTGCATGTACAACTGGAATGGCCAAAATAAACAGTGAAGTTGATGCTAATAATTTAGATCATAACTTTTATTTAATTAAACCAATCTTAAATAGCTTTAAAAAAACCATGAGAAGCAGGAAGGAATAGAGAAGTGCTTTCCTTATTCCTCCCACTGAGTACATCTTAAATACCGAGACATTATATAGAAAGCAAACATAGAAGGCTGAAATATGGAGAGAAAAGGCAGAAGAGTTAGAGACCACAGGAATGACATAGGGGGTAAGTTTCCTGGGGTTTCATTATTTCATAAATATATCTCCGAAGCTCAGAGTGGAAAAAAGCCAGCAACCTAAAGTTGCAGAAAAAAACATAGCAAGGCAGCAAACAAACAGCTCTTTCTGTTCAAAACAACAGAAAAATAGTCGCCTTGCAAGACAAAACATTTTAGACTATGGTCTCTCTATTGCAGCCAAACACCAAAGCAAAAAACTGAGCCCCACACCATTCAGGTCAAGGAACTTTACAAGAGGAGCCTAAACTTCCACCCCACTCTGAGAATAATGAAGCACTCCTCCGCTCTCAGCGGTGGCGATGTCAAAGGTGGCCTACTGCAGATTCAGGACCTTCAAGCCTTCTGATGATGACAAGGCCACCCCCTCCCTGGCATCAAATGCAGCCCACATGGGCAGTGATGTCTAGGCAGTCCTACGCCTCCACTTCAGGGTGACATCAGCAGCGACCCAGCCGAGAGCCTGAACAGGTGTCAACAGGGACCAATTGAGGGACTTGAACTTTTACTCCCACCCAGAAGTAATGAGGTGGCAGTCCCTTTCTCCCCTACCAGGACAGCATGAGAAGAAGCCTGCTAAAACAGAATACTTAAATTAGACCCAAAGTCTCATAATGTAATAGCCAAAATGTCACTGTTCAGGAAAAAAGAAATTACTCATCATAACAAGAACAAGAAAGCACATGTGGGATTTAGATTATTCAAAGTTTATACGCTGCCACCAAAAGCACAATCCATAACCAGACAACTGATAATAAATAAACACCAATTTAATAAATTGATATTAGAACCTTGTTCTCTGAAAGACCTTGCTAAAAGAGGATGAAAAAGACAGGCTGAATTTGAGAGAAAACATTTGCAAACCATATATCTGATTAAAGATGACTATTTAGCATACATGCAAAACTCTCAAAACTCGGCAGTAAAAATATAAACCATCCGGTTTTAAAATGGGCAATGACAAGTACAGTGCTTTCACTAAATACAGAGATGGCAAATAAGCACATAAAATTATATTTAATATCTTTAGTCACTGATGAAATGCAAAATAAAACCACAGTGATAGATGACTGCACACCTATCCCAATGGCTAAAAGGCAAACAAAAACAAAAACAGCAAGTACTTCCAAGAATAGGACAAAGTCTGATCATATATACAATGTTGATAGGAATATAAAATGATACATAAACTGTGGAAAACAGGCTTGTAGTTACTTTACAAACTACATGTGTAATTGCCATATGATCAGTCAAACTCCTGGGCATTTAACCCAGAAAAATGAAGACTTAGGCTCACACAAAAACCTGTCCACGGATGTTCACAGCAATTCTATTCATGTTGCCAGAAACTGGAAACAGCCCAGCTGTTCTTCAATGGGTAAATGGTTAAACAAACTGGTACATCCATACCTGGAATCCCGCTGAACATGAAATAGGAATGAGCTACCGACATGTAACTAGAATGGGTCTCTTGAGAATTGTGCTGAATGAAATTTTTAAAAAGCTACTCCTAAGATACTATGTTTTCTGATTCAATTTACATAACATTCATGAAATGATAAAATTATAGACCTAGGGTAACAGTTAATGGTTGCCAGGGGTTAAGTGGTAGGAAGGGTGAGTTCGGGAAGGAAGTACAAATGACTGTAAAAGGCCAAGATGAGGGGTCCTTATGACGTGGATGGCGATGCTCTGTACTTCATATCAATTTAATATCCTTGTGATAGAGTTTTACAGGACGTAGTTTTACCAGATGCTACTGTTGAAGGATAGTGGGTAAAAGATACATGGGATCACTGTGGATTATTTCTTATACTTGCATGTGGGTATCTCTACATGCAAAAAAAAATTAAGACTCATCAAAAAACAAAAACAAAACAAAAACAAAAGTCGCCATTAAAGTTGAGAGAAGCGGACCATAGACAAAAGGAACAAGCTTTATATTTAGCACCTTTAACCGTACGTTTTTACTTTTTATTCAGGAGGTCCCCATATTTTAAATTGGCAGTGGGGTCCACAAATTAGGTATTTGTTATTATTTAGGGAAGATGTGTTTGTGTTTTGTCCTCATTTTCCAACATTTTCCAAAAATGTGTGAGACCATCAGGTAGGATGCTGATAAGGCACACCTTAGAATTTGTTTGCAATCTTAAATGACTTTCAATCTCTGCCGCATGTAGAACGGGTGATGATATCTGTTCAGAACCTCAATATCTCCCCAATTCATTCATCTTCTGTTTCTGTCAGGTGCCCTCCCCTCTACTGTGTCTCTTCTCCCAGCACTACATTCCCGGATTCTACTCTGGCTTATTTTGTAAGTGAACTAATGTGAGTTCGCTCCTTGGTAAGTTACAGATAGTGACTACGCCAGGTGGAGTTGTCACACAAAGGAAACTCTTTGCAGCAAATAAGATCATGGGGAATAACTTTCAAGATGTGACTCTCTGAGTGGGGGTGAGTGAGTTTCTTTTATTTAAGGTTACAATAAATATTCAGAAGGGGAGTTTTGTCATTGCATGCAAAGGCAGGCAAAAGGTTGTGCAGCTGTACTTAGAAAACATGCCTATACATGCATCCTACGTATGTTAATGAAGTCTGTGTTTCTCCTTGGGTGGAATTTTTAACGTTATAATGAGGTAGAGGTAACTGACACTGTATGGTCCACCTGCTCGGGTGGGAGTCCGTCCTTGAGCTAAAACTGGATTAGGCCAGCCAGGGTACTTCCTTTATGTACTTCTAAAAGATAAGGCTAACATTCCTGTGAAGAAGGGGGATCTGGGAAGAGAGGTCTTGCTGGTGACAGTTTTAACTTCATTCAATTTCAGAAACCTGTACCCTATCAGCCCCATCTGGAATTACTCTCTCTAACCATGCCCCAGTAAGCTGTGTGGCTTTTCTGTCTCTATTTCCAAAAAGCTACAGCTTCTAGTGTCAGGAATATTCAAAATTCAGAGGCTGCAGGATCAAAGTCGCTTATGGGACAAGCCAGCAATGAAACTGAGTGAAATGAGCCGGATGTAAGAAGGAAGGCACTGGTAAAGATTGCGTTGAATGTGTTTGCAAGGCTGCTCGGTACTCTATATGTCTGGCTATACAGTAATATCACCTGTTTCTGTTTGCCTGCTTGCTTTTTACCATACACTGATGTCCAGGAGCAATTCCAGAACAACTAAATCAGAATTGTCATGGGTAGAGTCCAGGCATAGTATATATATATATTTTTTATAGTTTTCTAGGAGAACAGACATGCAGACAAGGTTCAATTGCTCCTAAGTGTAAATGAGCATAAGTCATCCTAAATGGTTTGAAAGATGTGGATTATACAGGCAATTTCTCAGAAAATTCCAAATGAAAGAAATATGTGATCATCAGAAATTGTCGCTTTGACACACCCACCCCCCACCCTCCCCAACATCGCACGTCCCAAGAGTGATTCTAATGCAGAGGGTCTGTTGATCAGTATTTCAGACACAGTAATAGTGGAACACCTAATAATAATAATAGGTTCAATAATAATTATTGAACGCTGTACTAGAAAAGATATGTTTATCTTCTGGTACAATGTTCAATAATAGGTGTTCCACATTCCCCTGCCCTTATATATTTACATTTTAAAGAGGTCAAAGTTCTAATAAACTCCCTAAATTGTAGGTTTGTTGGTAGAGATGATAGACTAGTTGTTAGACTACGTTACTTCAACAGTGGGTAAGGGGGTGACTCCAGGCTCTTTGTTACACAACTACATGTAAATTGTGTTCTTTTGTGAGACTGAGGGATTCTAGGAGAATCATTTTTTTTAATCACTTAACTAATGCTTTCAGAACCAGAATCAAGTTTGTAGTGAGGGTAGTTACTCTTGGGCAGGGTTGTACCTGGCCTGCTTGTTTTGTATCGAGCATGACAGAGCAACATATTCAGATCAACCTTTAAATTAAAACAAAAAACATAATGGGGTAGAGGGAGGAACCACAAGACACCTGGAACATAGGGAAAAAGTAGCATTTATTAAGTGTCTGCTCTTTCCCGGGTATTTTGCTAGGTATCTTATGTAAGTTGTCTAATTTATTTCCCTCTTATCAACACACTGCCATGACAGATATGTTATTTGATTTTTCTAAGATGCAACCCAAGCTCAGAGAGGTTAAGCAATTTGCCTAGGGTTCCATAGCTGATGCTAACTACAATAATAACTGTATTAATAACACTATAACTGCTGTGTGCTGAGTCTTTATTCTATTAAGCAATTTAATTTACACAAACTATCTCCTTTGTGCCTCACAACAACCCCAGGGTGCGGTATGGGAAAACAGATGCTTAGAGATATTAGGAAATGTGCGTAAAGGCTCATATTACCAATGCCAGTGCTGGGAGTTGAACACAGGGTGTCTCTCCCTGGGGTCATTTTACCTCCTCCCTATGATAATCACAAGGCACAGCTTGCATCTCTTTACAAGGTAAGGGATCTGCAGGTCTGCTCTTCATAAAGAAACAGGGATCATAGAGAATCTAGGCAGGGAGGATGTGAATGAAAGCCTTTTCTTATAATTCCACTTGCTCTGTGGTAACTCATAGTAGTAAGTGAATGGCATCTAGCCCTGCATCTGGCTCTTCGCTGAGGGTGGAACCTGCTAAGGATGCTTTTTCTCCCTCTCCTTCTGCCTACCCCAACCCCACATACATGCTCCCTCTGGCTCTCAAAAAGACATTTTAAAAAAAAAAAAAAAAACAAAAAAAAAAAACGAACCCTCAATGGTATACATATAGTGAAAGAGTAAGGATTTGGAAAGCAGAAAAAAATCTGGGTTCAAATGCTTTTTTTTTCTTTCTTTCTTTTTTTTTTTTTGCTAGGTAACTAAACCTCAGTTTATCTTTTAAGTATGTGAGTAGATACTTTCAATAGGCCACTGGAAAGGGGGGTTGTAAATGAGATCAATATGCCCAGCTCCTGTCACATGGTAGGCATTTGTTAAATGTTAGTTTCACATTATTTTCTATGATCGGTGTTTTCTAATATAATATTAAGTGGTTGTTTTGAGTGGTTATACCAGCGAATATTTTATCTATTTATATTTTCCTATATTCCATGTTACTCTTTGGAGGGTATTTGGAGAGGCTATAATAACAGAATGTACTAGTGAATGACACAAAGAAAATACAGCACTAAGGGATGTTTTCAGACACCAAAGCATTGTTGAAGGAGAAAAGAAATAGGTAAATGTTAAAGAAAAAAAAGACTCTTAATTCCGGGACTCTATGGCCATCAGAGACCTTATGAAAGCTGATAGGAGCTCCTCAGATGTCTCAGTGGAAAATAGTTGCTTCTGGTTCTGAACAGAAAGGACAAATCAATCCCTGTTTTAATTAAAATGATCATGGTTGTCTTCTCTCAAGATCAGTCAGCTATTCTGTTTCCCCCTCACTTGGGAAAACAAAGAAGCAAAGAAATACATGCATTTACTGAGGTATGCATATCCTTCAATATGAAGGAAATATCCTTGAGGAAGAAGTAAAAAAAAAAAAAAAAACACTAAACAAACCGTGTTTGTGAGAGAGCTCTCACATGACCGTGAGAGCTAAGGATAGACTGGTGACTACAGTGAGCCCTTTCTCATTAGGGGAGTACATCTGAGCTTTCCAGGAAGGACAGCCAACCCGGCCACGGCTAGTTACACCTGACACTGAACCATATCTGTGGGAATGCTCTGGGCTTCTACTCAAGGGGACTTAACACTTTAATCCCATTTTTGCTGATTCCTAATTGTGTCACTTTAGGCAAGTGGCTTCAATATTCTGAATTTCTCCTCATTTATAAAATGTAAAACTATAGGTCTCAAACTTTATGGTACTTAAAACTCCCCTGACAAACATGTTTTAAAACACTGTATATACAGATTATGTTCTTTCCTATCAGGATGTGGTAGGTCAGGGGTAGGGCCCAGGAATCAAAACCGTTTAAAGAAACAGTATTCTTTTGTATATATAAACCACAATTTCTTCATCCATTCATCAGTTGATGGACATTTAGGCTCTTTCCATAATTTGTCTATTGTTGAAAGTGCTGCTATAAACATTGGGGTACAAGTGCCCCTAAGCATCAGCACTCCTGTATCCCTTGGGTAGATCCCTAGCAGTGCTATTGCTGGGTCATAGGGTAGATCTATTTTTAATTCTCTGAGGAACTTCCACACTGTTTTCCAGAGTGGTTGCACCAGTTTGCATTCCCACCAACAGTGCAAGAGGGTTCTCATTTCTCCATATCCTCTCCAGCATCTATAGTCTCCTGATTTGTTCATTTTAGCCACTCTGACTGGCGTGAGGTGATATCTCAGTATGGTTTTGATTTGTATTTACCTGATGAGGAGTGACGTTGAGCATATTTTCATGTTCCTGTATATATACAATGGAATACTACTTGGCAATGAGAAAGAATGAAATATGGCCTTTTGTAGCAAAGTGGATGGAACTGGAGAGTGTTGTGCTAAGTGAAATAAGTCATACAGAGAAAGACAGATACCATCTGTTTTCACTCTTATGTGGATCCTGAGAAACTTAACAGAAGACCATGGGGGAGACGAAGGGGAAAAAGGAAAGTTAGAGAGGGAGGGAGGCAAACCATAAGAGACTCTTAAAAAACAGAATAAACAGGGTTGATGGGGGGTGGGAGGGAAGGGAAAATGTGTGATGGGCATTGAAGAGGGCACTTGTTGAGATGAGCACTGGGTGTTGTATGGAAACCAATTTGACAATAAATGTCATATTAAAAAAAAAAGAAACAGTATTCTTTGATAAATGTCTTATGTCCAAGCTTTAGAGAACATTGACACTGATGTCTTTCAAGTTTATGGCGACTACATGTGTGTATATATATATATCTCTATATATTTATATATAGAGATATATATAAGATATATATATATATATCTTATTACTATTATTAGTTCTTTCTCACAAAAATCGCTTTCTGGAATTTTAATACTAAAGTTTTGCGAACCATGAACAAGTTTCTTTGGTTGGTGTCAGTGATCATACTCACTCTCCTGCTTTCCCAGTTTCCATATGCTGCCTGTAGCCTCTTCAAGGAACATAGGAATTAGCCTTGGTCCTTTGATTCTCTTTAATAGACTTAATAGAGTTAGAAAATTTGAAATGGATCATTGAGAGCTTAGGGAAATATTAAATTTACAGTTTGAGGTGTATTTAAATTACTTTAAAATGACTTGTTATTCTCAGAAGTTTTGCTTAAATGATAACGTTGAAGTCAAATGAAGGGAGAAAGATACACCTTCTCCTATCCCATTTCCTCCGGCTCCTAAACGTGCCTCATATTGTTTCATAGCATATCTACAATTAAACAAATTGTGCATTTTATTTTAACTTAGGGATTAAGACTTAATGTTCAATTTAAATGGGTCTTGTAATGTTTCCAACTCCTAGAGGTAAAAAACATTAATTTTTTTTTTAATGCACTGAGGCAATGAAAAGCAACAATGGCTTTTGCTCAGCACTGGGAGCCATGCTTGGTTTTCTGTTGTTACACTTGCTTGCCCATTCTGGCCGGGAGGAGTTTATTCAATGGCATGGTATTGTCTAAGAACAATGAAAGGAGAAAATGTGTAAAAAGTAGTAAGTACTAGAGCAGAGAAGAAAATTTGTGCCAGATTTTCAAGCTAAAACTGAATTTTGGCAGATATTTGCAAAATTCTTGTTTGCTATTATATCATGTTTATTGTGTGACATTTTTAGTCTCAAATATGTTGTTGGCAGACTGTTGGTTTAAAAAAAATTCCATGGAAGAAGATATTTGCAAATGACATATCTGATAAAGGGTTAGTGTCCAAAACATATAAAGAACTTGTAAAACTAGGGATGCCTAGGTGGCATCCGAGGGTGGCTCACTCGGTTACGCTTCGACTTTGGCTCAGGTCATGGTCTTATGAGTTCGTGGGTTCGAGTCCTGCATTGGGCTCTGTCCTGACAGCTCAGAGCCTGGAACCTGCTTCGGATTCTGTGTCTCCCTTTTTCTCACTGCCTCTCCCCCACTTGTGTTCTGTCTCTCTCTCTCAAAAATAAACATTAAAAAAATAATTTAAAAAAAGAACTTGTAAAACTCAACACCCAAAAAACAAATAATCTAGTTAAAAAATAGAAGACATGAATAGACATTTTTCCAAAGAAGGCATGCAGATGGCCAACAGACACATGAAAAGATGCTCAACATCACTCATCATTAGAGAAATAGAAATCAAAACTACTAAGAAATATCACCTCACACCTGTCAGAATGGCTAAAATTGACAATACAGGAAATAACTGATGTTGGCAAGGATGCAAACAAAGCGGATCACTTCTACATTGTTGGTAGGAATGGAAACTGGTACAACCACTCTGGAAAAGAGCGTGGAGGTTTTTCGAAAAGTTAAAAATAGAGGGGCGCCGGGGTGGCTCAGTTGGTTAACTGGCAGACTTCGGCTCAGGTCATGATCTCATGGCTGGTGGGTTTGAGCCCTGCATCAGACTCTGTGCTGACAGCTCAGAGCCTGGAACCTGGAGCCTGGAGCCTGCTTTAGATTCTGTGTGTCTCTCTCTCTTTCTCTTCCCCTCCCCTACTCGTGCTCTGTCTCTCAAAAATAAAAAATAAATGTTAAAAAACTTGTGAAAAATTTTAAAAATAAAAATAAAAAAGTTAAAAAGAGAACTACACTATAATCCAGGAATTGTACTACTAGGTATTTACTCAAAGGGTACAAAAATACTAATTTGAAGTGACACATGCATCCCAATGTTTATAGCAGCATTATCATCAATAGCCAAACTTATTAAAAGAGCCCAAATGTCCATCAACTGATGAATCGTTAAAGGCGACGTGGTATATATATATATAAAATGGAATACTTCTCAGCCATAAAAATGAATGAAATCTTGTCATTTGCAAGGACATGGATGGGGCTAGAGAGTATTATTCTGAATGAAATAAGTCAGCCAAAGAAAGACTAATACCATATAATTTCACTCATATATGGAATTTAAGAAACAAAACCAAATGAACATGGGGGAAGAAAAAGAGAGAGGCAAGCCAACAAACAGACTCTTCACTATAGAGAACAAATTGATGGTTATTGGACGGGAGGTGGTCAAGGGGATGAGTTAAATATGTTATGGATATTAAGGAGGTCACTAGTTGTGATGATCACTGGTTGTTGCAGGTAAGTGATGGATCACTAATTCTACACTTGAAACTAATATTATGCCATATGTTTTAAAAAAATTTTTTTAATATTTATTTGAGACAGAGAGAGACACAGCATGAGTAGAAGAAGGTCAGAGACAGGGAGATACAGAATCTGAACAGGCTCCAGGCTCTGAGCTGTCAGCACAGAGCCCAACATGGGGCTCAAACTCACGAGCCATGAGATCATGACCTGAGCCAAAGTCAGACACTTAACCAACTGAGCCACCTAGGCACCCCCTATTACCCTGTATGTTAACTAACAGGAATTTATATAAAAACTAGGGCAAAAAGCTCCAGAGGGGGCCTAGGTGGTTCAGTCTGTGGAACTGATCTTGATCTTGATCTTGAGGTCATGAGTTTGAACCCCAAGTGGGGTGTGGAGATTACTTAAAAAAAAATTCCATAGGACTTACACAAAAGACAACACATACTATCATTACTTTGGGGAATACTTCATCAGGCCATCTATAGGTTAACTTCATATACAGCTACTGGACAACTGTGGCATTTTTAAGTTAACAAGCTTTCCTCCAGGTCTTGCAGAGCTGCTGTATAACTTCTAAGGTCTTTGGATCAGTTGGTCTTTGGATATTTGTCATACAATGCCTGAATTTAGACAGTGTCCTAACGTGACACTGATTTTCTTCTCTCTTTTTTTTTTCTAATTTTATTTGCTTGTTAGTCATGAGGGATGATTTATTAATTTGAGGAAATAAAATTAAAAATATAAAGTATGCTAAAATTTATGATAGGGAGATGGCCAAATAAATTATGCACAAATACAGAACGCAATCTCAACCTTAATGTTGTATCTGTTCACACCTTACATCTGACCATCAAACTCATAATGGTGTCTCAGAGTACCTTTTATACTAGTAGTAGAGTATCAAAGCCTATCTGCATACTTATATAAAGCTTTCTTGGTTACTTTTAGAAGACTTCTCTTCTTGCATTAGATTATTAGCAATTTGTCACTAGTAGACATGGGAATTTTTTTATTAATTTCATCATCTAGCAAAATGTTTGCCTTTAATAGATACTTAATAATTTTGTTTAATTCCATACTTTTCAAGATAGATGGTACTATAGATTCTAATAAAATTACTATTTACTTTTCACTTTTCAGATGAAAAAATTAAGGTTCAAAAAAGTGTTATTTCCTAGAATTTACATGGACACTTAGTGGTTAATCTGTATCACAATCTGCATGTTTTGTACTGCCTATGAGTCTAAGATTTACAACATAGTCTCCACAACTATATTCAATCATTGTTTAGTCAAGCATCTAGTATTTCATCTTGTGATTTTTTTCTTTTTTCCTGTTTTTGCTTATTTCTCACTTTTCCTGAATAATAATGCAGTTTTAAAATAATGTTTTAATAAATGGAATGTGGAAAATACTATTTGGTTCAAATAATACTATCATTGATAAATTTGCTAAAAATGCAAAGATCATATTTCCAAGCAACATGATTCTTGATACTAATTATTTCCCTGTAGAATATCCTAATATTATTCTTGTTTCTAGCCTCCAATCTTTCTCATTCTTAGTTAAATTACTAATGGATACTGGAGTTGGTTTTTAAAAAAGTTTTTTTTCTCCCCTGATATATATATATATATATATATATATATATATATATATATATATATATATATATTTCTTACATACTAGAACTTCTAGTTGCTTGATTATATATTTAACTTAATTATCCTGAGTTATTTAAATATGTTTGGGAAAAGTCTCAAGAGATTAAACTGGTATTTTGCAATGTAGAACAAAGTAATAAACAAACACAGGATTAGGGCAATGAGCAGACAGTATAGAATTGAATTGAATTGAATTGAATTGAATTGAATTCAAACAAGAATTGATGATGAAAAGTTGATAATCCACTCTTTCTGCCCTATTACAAAAACCAACAAACAAAATTATCAGTCCTCATTTCTCGAGATGGGAAAAACAGTTAAAAATAAACAAAAAACAAAAACAAAAAAGCAAATAGGGATTCTTTGGCACAAGCTCTACTTAAAAATGGAGGGAAGGGGCGCCTGGGTGGCGCAGTCGGTTAAGCGTCCCACTTCAGCCAGGTCACGATCTCGCGGTCCGTGAGTCCGAGCCCCGCGTCAGGCTCTGGGCTGATGGCTCAGAGCCTGGAGCTTGTTTCCGATTCTGTGTCTCCCTCTCTCTCTGCCCCTCTCCCGTTCATGCTCTGTCTCTCTCTGTCCCAAAAATAAATAAACGTTGAAAAAAAAAAAATGGAGGGAAAATGGGAAATAAGAAACATATACAGAGAGAATATTTCTCAAGAAGGCAAGATGTTTGAGGAAAATTTCCCTTGCCCTGTTGAATCATAAACAGAAAAGCAATGAGAAATAAAACACACATGCTTGGAGGAAAATCAATAGCAAATCCTTTGATAATCTGAAGATTATCAAATGTACTGTAATACATTCATTATTATAAAACAGGTTTTAATGTAAGACTGGGAAATGGCTGGAAGGAAAGAAACTAAACTGATGAGCTCAAATGAGCTTAATTGTGCTCCATCTTTTGACTATATGCAAGAATCTTCATATAAAAAATCTATCTATCTATCTATCTATTTATCTATGTATCTATCTGTCTTTTATCTATCATCTATGTATCTATCTGTCTGTCTTCTCTCTACCTATCTATATAGTTTAACTTAACATTTAACAATCCTTTTAAACGGTTATTATTTTGTCTGCTTTAATGTTGAGAAATCAGAACATCAATGGGATAATGTAACTTCCCCAAGTTCATACAACTAATGAATGTTCAAGGAATTCTAACCTGAGATAGCCTAACATAGCTGTTCTCATTACATTGTGTTACCTTACTGAAGGGGCCAGAAATTAATTCATGCTGTTGAGCATTTTCAACATTTACTTTCTTGAGTTGAGTTGTAGACATTATCTCATTTCACTGTGATATCAATGTTGAGAAAAAGAGCCGGATTTTAAATGAGGAAGAAAGGTTAAGTCTGGGTTTCCTGAACACTGATTCACATATAAGTATTACTTGTGGTGAAATTTTTACACTCCCTAGATGTAGAAAAAAATGATGTAGAAAAATTAGAAACATGATCACAAGGTGATTTTTCTATGGAACTTGTTCTCTCCCTGTTTTGAGAGTTAAGAAGTCATTTATTTGTCATTTTTGAAACTTTGGTAAAAAGACAGCAGTTAGTAGTGCTTTTTGTTTTAACATGGAATTTAAAAGTTAATAATTACAATATTATTTTTCTTAATTTTACTGTGTTCATTAACATATAATTCCAATGAGAAATGGAAAGTTTTTTAAAAAATTGATTAGACAGAAGAATAAAAACACTTATTTTTATTTATTTATTATTTATTTATTTATTTATTTATTTATTTATTTATTTATCAGGGCAAGAGAGAGCATGAATGGGGGCTCCATGCTCAGTGTGAAGCCTGACACAGGGCTGGATCCCACGACCCTGAGATCATGACCTGAGCCAAAATCAAGAATGGGGCACTCAACTGACTGAGCCACCTAGGCTACCCAAGAGTAAACTTTTAAAGTTACAAGTTTTATTTGACATTTTATAAGGAAAATTGAAACCTTTAACACAGTGATAAAAGTCAAAAGAACCATATTTCAAATTTTATGGTAGAAATGATTCTACTAGCTTCCATATCCTTTTTCAAATGAGATTTTTATTCTCGTTTGGAAAATTGAGAATTTGCTTTCCTTTTAAATTTTCCTTTATTCCAACTTCAAAGCTTCAATGCCTAATAAATAGACTAGTTCTTCTCCTTCCACCATCACTTTTTAAATGATTGCTTATTAATAGAACCATCTCTGATTCACACTAAATTTTATTTGAAAGAAATAAATGAGACAGGATTTCTGTAGAACTGAACAACTCATGAAAGGTTTGGATCTTACAAAATCCATCAAAATCTTAAAATTAAACCTTTTTTAAACTTCCTGAATGACTATATTCATCCCTTGAATTGCCCTTCTATTCACCCCTTCTCCTAAGTCTATAAAACACAAAATGACATAACTCTTTAAAAACATAAATGAAATTATGGCTCCACTCCCTCTAAAACCTTCAAATGGTTTCCCATTGATTTGACAAAATATGTTCTTCATGGTGTGCTAGACCTTACTGTGCCTTTCTTGGCCTCATCTACTTACTATTCTATCCATGGCTCACTTGGCTCCAGTTACCCTGGTCTCCTTGCTGTGAGTGGAGGTCCCAAATATCCCTTGTCTTAGGTCTTTGCACTCTTTTCTTTTCCTATGGCTGCTATTCCTCTAATATAAAATGTCTCATTCCTTTTTAGGCTTCATTCAACTATCACCCTAATAGAAATGTGTTCAATGATTATCCTATCTAAATAGTATCTCTACTCTACCACTGTAATTCTATCACTTGTTATCTCCATGTCTTTAATTATCTATGTCTTTATATCTCCATATCTTCATAATATTTGTTACTTGACATTACACTGTATAGTGATTTGTTGTTTTTTTTTTTTTTTTTTTTGGCTGTACGAAATATAATCTACTTGATGGGGGGATTTTATCTCTATCACCAATGGCAGTATTTTTAGGATGTGGCACAAAGTATTGGCTCAATAAATAATGCTGGAATAAATGAATCAAAAGCTGACTTTCTCACTGTTCCCATTGCTTCCTTTTCATGACACTATAGTGAGAATTGCTCTGACATTAGCTCAATATATTTTCAGTCTAGACCTGTCTCTGCCCCTTGCAGGGCAATTAGCCTTGTGAACTGAGGCAATTCATTCATCCTCCCTAAAATTAACCACCCTTGCCTATAAATAATAAGATCCACACATGACTTCCTTACCTCACAAGATTACTAGAAGGACCAAATGAGACAACAAAAGGTAAAAATGCATTATAAACTTCCAAGTAGTGTTCTAAAAAGGTCAAATTTAAAAGGATGACTGAGGCATACCAAAGACAGCTATGGTGTTTATATTAACTAGCCTAGTTTGATAATTTAATATCTTATTAAATTAAATACTGGAATGATGCACTGAACAATCTTTAGGATTTCAGCTTTTTTTTAAATGTTTTATTTATTTTTGACAGAGAGCGAGAGACAGAGTATGAGCGGGGGAGGGGCAGAGAGAGAGGGAGACACAGAATCAGAAGCAGGCTCCAGGCTCCGGGCCATCAGCCCAGAGCCTGATGCGGGGCTCGAACTCACGGACTGCAAGATCGTGACCTGAACCGAAGTCGGACGCTCAACCGACTGAGTCACCGAGGCGCCCCAGATTGCAGCTTTTTAAACACAATTTTCTTAGTACAATTGGCAATACATTTTTTTCTGGCGTAATCATTTGTTTACTCTGGCATATTTGGCATTCCTACAAGATTTTACTCTGTGTGTGTGTGTATGTGTACACCAACAACTCTTCTTCAGATTAAAAAAGAATGGCTAGATATATAATAATGAACTAACAGATTTAAAAAAAAACCTCAAGGTTACATGCCAATGGCAATAAAGGGTAAGTTTTGTTGAGTGATGATGAAGTGTTCAGAAAAACAGGTGGGCATTTGAGATGATTATTTAAAATGTAATGGGACATAAAGGTGTTACCACTTTATTTTTCCCTTCTAAATTACTAGACTACTTCAGAGAAAATATTAAAGAAATTAGACAAGATTAAAGAGTCTGAAACATAGAAAAATCAAAGAAAGGAGAGACATAAATTATGCTAATCAGAATGGTGCAAGGATTTAAAATAAGGATAGATCCATAGATGAATAGATAGGTAGATAGGCAGGCAGATAATAGATAAATGATAGAAAGATTGATACATATAAACATAGTATAGATATGTTTCAGATTGACCTTATTACTTATGCTATCCACACAAAGAATGTAGGTTGACTCATTGAAGGTCACATGAAAGTAGAAGTGAGATTCAAGTGAAAAAAACAGTGTTGCCTGAACTATCTTAGCATTGAAATGTTAGATATGACGTCTGCATCTGAATAATAAGTTATTATTACAAGCATAGATTGCTGCATCATACCTTAGATTTACTACAAGAGATTTTCTCAGGCTAGATGCTAGGAAGCTGCTTTTTATTACATACTCATAAAGAGTGAACACACAATTTTAAGAATCACTGTTATTTATATGTCATACCACCTATATATTCAATACTTTTTAGCTATTTTCCCTTTATATGAATTCTACCTTGTTATCCAAATTTGTCTTGCTCCAAGGAAAAAGCAGTGGATTACAAATTCCTTACAAAGGAGGTATTGATTCCCCTGTACTCCCCTTTTCTTTTCTTTTTTTTGGGGGGGGGGGCTAGTATTGAAGCCAATTTGCTTTTTTCCTCTCTCTTGATCTACCTCTTGCATAGCAAACAGTATGCCACACTGTGTCACTTAGTCGTCAGATTGGCAACTTAATGGGCTTTATGTTTCCTTCCTGCCTGAATGTGTAATAATGTTTTAGGTGGTGACTGACAACTGGAAATAATAATAATCATTCTAATAATCATCTAATCATCCTCCATGTGGGATGTTTCTGATGAGATCTCCATAGCAACAGTCCTTTTTGGAAGCTACTGGTGTCATTTTTTGCTTGTAAATGATAATCAACTGTGATATTATTTTTTCTTAAAAATAAGTTTTGACTTTTACATTGTAATTTAAGTATTATAGAAAACTGAGAATGTCTACTGGAGTGGAGATAGAGCCTTGATCATGAAAAAGGAGATCTGAGGGATCTTAAATTATAATTTTCAAAAAAAATCATTACTCCATACAAATATAAAATGCACACATATCAAAGCCTTATGCAACTCATCAATTAAGAACAAAAACCCACTAAGATGTCGTGCACAGTTCAAAGAGCACTTGAGAAGCTAAATGTATATGGAAAATTTAACAAAGAAATGCTGGGTTAAGGGTGCTGATTTATACAGAAATCTAATTAAAGTCCAGCAAGGCTATAAACCACAACCTCTCAGGTGATCTGCTCCACCAGAAAGAAATGATTTGCCTCTTGGCCTAACAAAAATTTGTAAGTTAATACCTGTCCTTACATAATAATATCCTAGTCACTATAAATTCTAGCAAATTTGGAAGCACAGAATTGCACTGAAAAAAACACACCTCGTAATCTGTTTGCCTATTTCCAAGTTTCAGATAATTTTTCTGACAGGAGGAATAAGCTTCAGAAGCAATAAGTTTGTCTTCATCAAATTCAGTGTATTGTGAAATAACCATTAGGCCAGTATCAATGTAAAAGGGCTCATACAGTGACAATTTGTGATGAGCTAGCTGTTGGACAGATTCTTAAAGGACTTCAAATTGGATGATTTCTTGAATATAATATAAAGTTTGCTTCAGGCTCTTCTGTGTCTGTAAGGAAGATTAAGAAATACAGCTGAGATGAAATTCAGTGAAGTTCTGCTTTGTATCTCTTAAGAAAATGCCAGATTCCACAGTAATTCTTATTTTAGTATAAGAAACTACTTTCTGAGGGGCTATACATATGGGCAAATCTGGATTAAATGACTGAATTAAATTCTTAATAAAGAGAAGGAGAGCTAAAGAGAATAAAGTAAAAAAAAAATTTATCATGTCACTCAGTTTTTATAATTCCAGAGGCTCTCAATTACTTACAGTCCAAACTTCCCACGGCTGACAAGGCACTGCGGGATCTGGTTTCTGGCTATTTCTCTGATCTCTTTTCCTAAGACTCACTGCTCTCACTGCTCTTCATCCTCAATCACTGGGCACATACTTTTAAAATACACTATGACTGGGGTACCTGGGTGGCTCAGTAGATTAAACATCCAACTTAGGCTCATGTCATGATCTTGTGATTGGTGGGTTGGAGCCCCGCATCAGGCTTTGTGCTGACAGCTCAGAGTCTGGAACCTGCTTCATTCAGTGTCTCCTTCTGTCTCTGTTCCTCCCTCGCTCATGCTCTCTCTCTCTCTCTCTCTCTCTCTCTCTCTCTCTCTCTCTCAAAAATAAACATTAAATGGGGCGCCAGGGTTGTTCAGTCAGTTAAGTGTCTGACTTTGGCTCAGGTCATGATCTCACAGTCCTTGAGTTCAAGCCCTTCGTCGGGCTCTGTGCTGACAGCTCAGAGCCTGGAGCCTGCTTCAGATTCTGTGTCTCCCTCTGACCCTCTCCTGTTCATGCTCTGTCTCTCTCTGTCTCAAAAATAAATAAACATTAAAAAACTAAAAAAAAAAATAAGCAAACATTAAAAACATACACTATGACCATTCCCAAGAATTGTAGCTATCATAGAGTTTATTTATGTGCCAGACACATTCCTTATCTTTTTATTGTGGTAAACAAACACATTACATGAAGTCTAACCTCTAAACACATTTTCAAGTACATAGTACAATATTGTTAACTATTAGTACAATGTTGTACAGCACATTTCTAGAACTTTTTCATCTTCTATGACTGGAACCCTGTAGCCCTTGAACAAAAACTGCCAACTCCCCCATCCCCCCCCCCACCCCAGCCCCTGGTCACCACCATGCTGCTTCCTGCTTCTATGAGTTGGACTACTTTAGAGGAGTCATCTGAGTGGAACCATGTAATATTTGTGACTGGCTTGTTTCACTTAGTTAATGCCTTCAAGGTTCATGCCTGTTATGCAATTATTTATAGCTTTGTAATATATTTTGAAATCGGGAAGTTTGATGCCTCCAGCTTTGTTCTTGCTCAAAATTGCTTTGGCTATTTACTGCATTTTGTGGTTTCATAAAAAAATATTAAAATTGTTCTTTCTATTTCTATAAAACTGCCATTGAGATTTTGGTAGGGATTGTGTAGATTCTATAGATTGCTAGGGGTAGTATGAACATTGTGGTATTACTTTTTCCAATCCATAGATATGAAATATCTTTCCATTCCAAGCTCCTAACCACCAGGTTATATAATGTTGAAACAAAAGAGTTTAAAAGTCTCTTGATTTTGAGTACTATGGTGTAACATTAAATCAAAGTTGAAACCTTGATTAAAAATTAATGTCAGTGAATCAGTTTAATTTATATCTATCTTGCTCATTCTTTATGAACACATTATTCATTTTATTATTTCACTTTTCTCAAAGATTGTCATTTTATGATACAGAGGCTTGTGTCACCTACATATTAATCATGATATTACATGTTAAATATGTCTAAAACTGGCACTTGTCCCTATCCTTCAAGAAACCCACAAATACTGGGATACAACAAACGAAAATTTAGTCAAATATATTTTCAGTGATCCAGAGAGCCTTGTTTCCTTGAGGTGGCATTTATTTTATTTTTTATTTTTTGGGTATGAAGAGGATAGGTATCAATATTGATTATTAACCACTGAAATACAATATCAACCTCTATCAATATTACTCTAATAATCTTGAACTATCAGTATCAACTATATGTTAACCTACCTACCAATTTGTCAATCCACACATTACTTTTGCATTTAATTCTATATTATTTTGAATTATAATGTATTATGTATTATATTGAATACATAATTTATTTTAAATGATGTAAACTATAAAGACTATAAAAACTAATGCAAAAATGGATGGGGATTCATAGAGGAAAATCTAAGCTCAAGGACTCTAATGAATACTCCAGAAGGCAGAAAACAATTCCAAAAAGAATATTATCCATACTGGATGAAATAATTTAAAATAATGATGATCATCATCATCGTAAAAATATTTGTTCAAGTGTACAGTCAATAGAGATAAAAAACCCTGGCATGAATTAGCTATTCCTTTTGCTTCAAACACATGCAGAATATGAAGTTAGCCTTTCTCAGTGCCTTAAGGACGTTTAGTAGGTTCTCAGTGAGTATTTTCTGAATGAAAGAAATAACGTTAAATAACAGAATGGAAATTTTCTCCTGTTGTCTTTCTTGGGGTCATTTATTGCTTCTTAAATAAAAGGTGATTTTGAGTGACCAAACTCTCTTGTTATAGCTTTTTTCCTGTTTATTCTGAGCTACTTTATTTAAAAGATTTTATTATAAAAATAGACTTCTAGTTTTAAAGCTAGTTAAAACCCTAAGGGAAATGGGCAACAATAGGAAAGAAAGGAAGGAAGAATATATGTGATTTTATTGTTGTTACTGATTTGACTTACAAGATTTAGGCAATTCAAGATTTTGATGTATGGCATGAAGACACCAGGGATCAGGGACATGGGCTTATTGAAATATCAAAAAATGATACTGGTATAATGTGTCTTTCAAGTAACATCTTTGTTCATTAAGATCTTTGTAAACTTATGAGTAGGAGCCTTTAGGAATACACTAATGCTAAACTCATTAAAACTACCCTGTATACAAAAATAATGAGACTAGACAATTAAAAAAAAAATAGTATCATAGACTCCTTCCGATGAGAGCCAAATTGGGAAGATAATCTAGTCCTTGCTGGTACTGTCCCATTCACTGAGAGTAGTTATTTGTCAAGTATAACAAGGTTTTGATTTAAAAAAAAAAAACTGTTGAAGAATCTTTTCTGATACTGAATTCTATTCAGATCTGACAAGCTTAGGGTAATTAGGTAAATTACGTAGAGTAATATACTCATATATAGATCAATGCCTCCAAAACCAAATTGGTCCCCAAAACACTGTCTCTTATTACTGGCAAAGGATGAAAAGTGATACAACACATTTTTTGTTTTGTAGGAAATGATTCAATAGGCTCCAAATCACTGGGCCTGCCGGACATATAATGTGATTTGGTTACACTTTGAGTGTGGAAATACAGACCCACTGATTCAACTCAATTGGTATGGAGGGTGGGAAATAGGGGAACATCACTCCAACAACAAATATAAGACTTGGTTAAAACATATAATTCACATTTTTCTATATCTTTTATATTGTTTTTCTAGTCTCTATTTCATTTATTTCTTCTCTAACTTTTATTATTTCCTTTGTCTGATAACTTAGGTCTTAGTTTATTCTTCTTCTAGTTTCTTGAGGTGTAGAGTTCAGTTCTTTATTGAGATCTGCTTTTTTCTTATTGTAGGTGCTTATCCCTCTCAGAACTACTTTTGTTGCATCCAATAAGTTTCGTTATGTTGTGATGCCATTTTTATTTTTTGAAAAGATAAATAAAATTGGAAAACTCTTAACCAGACTAAGAAAAAAAGAAAAGGCTCAAATAAAATTATAAATGAAATAGAGGACATTACAGTGGACACCACAGAAATGCAATGAACTGTGAGACTACTATGAAGAACTATACACCAATAAAATGGACAACCTAGAAAAAATGGAAAAAATTCCTAGGAACATACAACCTACCATGACTAAATCATGAGGAAACAGAATATCTGAGCAAACTAATGGTAAGTAAAGAAAGTGAATCAGCAAACTGCACTCAGCCACACAGTAAGAAGATTATATACCATGATCAAGTAAAATTTAACCCTGGAATGCAAGGATAATTCAATTTGTAAATCAATAAATGCGATATACAACATTAACAATTTTAAGATAAAAATCATATGATCATCTCAATAGATGCATAAAAAAGCATTTGATAAAATTCAACACTCTCATGATAAAAAATCTCAAAAATCAGATATGCAAAGAATATACTTCAACATAATAAATGTTATAGCTGACATGCCCACAGCTAACATCATACTTAATGGTGAAAACATAAAAACTTTTCATCCAAGATCAAGAATAAGACAAGGGTTCCCACTCACACCACTTCTATTCACCATAGACTGGAAAGTCCTAGCCAGAGCAATCAAGTAAATGAATGAATGAATAGCATCCAAATCAGAAAGGAAGAAGAAAAATTGTCTCTATTTACAGATAGTATGATATTATATATAGAAACCCCTAAAAATGTCACCCCAAAAAACTTAGAATTATTAAGTAAATTCAGGAAAATTGCAGGATACAAAGTCAATATACAAAAATCTGTTGTATTACTATATACTAACAATCAACTATCAGAAAGAGAAATTAAGAAAACAATCCTATTAACAATAGCACCAAAAAGAACAAGATACTTAGGAATAAATTTAACCAAGGAGGTGGATGATCTGCATGCTTAAAACTATAAGATATTGATGAAAGCAATGAATGAAGACACAAGTAAATGGAAAGATATTCTATGTTCATAGATTGGTAGAATTAATATTGTTAAATACCTATACTACTCTAACCAATCTACAGATTCAATAATCCCTATCAAAACCCAATGGCATTTTCCACTGACATAGAAAAAAAACAAATCTAAGATTGGAACAGACCTACAAAAGACCTCAGGTAGCCAAACAATTTTAAAAAAGAACAAAACTTGAGACATCACATTTTCTGATTTCAAACTACAGTTGACCCTTGAACATGGGTTTGAATGGCATGGGTCCATTTGTATGTAGATTTTTTTGATAAATAGAATATAGTACTATAAATGCATTTTCTCTTCCTTATGATTTTCTTTATAACATTTTTTTCTCTAGCTTATTTAAGAATGCAGTACATAATTCATGTAATATACAAAATATGTTTTAATCAACTGTTTATGTTATTGGTAAGGTTTTGGTCAAGAGTTGGCTATTGGTAATTAAGTTCCATAAAAATTGATTAAGTTTAATGTTATATGTATTCTGATACAATAAAAATACAAAAATTTAAAAAAGGGTAGCCCAGAAATAACCCCATTCATATACTGGACAAGGATGCCAAGAACACAAAATAGGGAAAGGTTAGTCTCATCAGTAAATGATGTTGGAAAAACTGGATATCCACATACAAAAGAATGAAATTGACCCATAGCAAACACAATACATAAAAAATCAACTCAAATGTGTTAAAGACTTAGAGACCTAAGATTAAAACCATAAATCTCCAAGGATAAAACATAAAGGAAAAGGCCTTGACATTTGTTTTATATTTTTTTGACTATGACACCAAAAACCTAGGCAACAAAATAAAAAATAAATAAATATGACTATATCAAACTAAAAAGCTTTTGTAGCACAAAGTAAACAAATAGAGTGAAAAGGTAACACTTGAGTAGAAAATATTTGTAAGCCATATATATAATGAGGAGTTAAACCCAAAATTTGTATAAAAAACAGTAACAACAACAAAAAGCTCCTATACCTCAAACACACACACACACACACACACACACACACACACACACACACACATGATTTTTGTGTTGCCCCAAAATTGGGTCAGGTATCTGAATAGATATTTCTCCAAAGACATACAAATAGTCCACAGGCATATGAATAGTTACTCAACTGTACTATTCATCAGGTTGAGATATAACCTCAGTGAAATTAATCACAGTGAGTTATCACCTCATACCTGTTAGAATGGCTATTAAACAAACAAAAGATAAAAAGTGTTGTCAATGATATGGAGAAAAGGGAACTCTGGTATACTGTTGTGCGAATGTAATTTGGCATAGCCACTATGAAAAACAGTATAAACGTTTCTCAAAAAATTAAAAATAGAACTACTATATGATTGAGCAATCCTACTTCTGGATATTTTTCCAAAGAAATTGAAATCTGGATCTTGAACAGGTACCTGCACTCTCATGATAACTGCAGATAATTCACAATAGAAAAGATATGAAAAGAAAACAAATATCCATCAACAGGTGAATAAATTTAAAAAGCACGGCATATACATACAATGGAATATTATTCAGCTTTTTTTTAATTGTTTTTAACATTTATTTATTTTTGAGACAGGGAGAGACAGCATGAACGGGGGAGGGTCAGAGAGAGAGGGAGACACAGAATCTGAAACAGGCTCCAGGCTCTGAGCTGTCAGCATAGAGCCCGACACGGGGCTCGAACTCACGGACCGCGAGATCATGACCTGAGCCGAAGTCGGATGCTTAACCAACTGAGCCACCCAGGCGCCCCATGTTATTCAGCTTTTAAAAACAAGGAAATCCTGCCACTTGTGACACATGGATGAACCTGGAGGACACTATACTAAGTGAAATAAGCCAAATGCAGAAAGACAAATACTATATGATCTCACTTATATGTGGATTCTATAATAATAACACTAATAGATACAGAGAATAAATGGTGATTGCCAGGGGCTAGGAGGAGGAGGAAATGGGGAGGTGATAATCAAAGAGTACAAAGTTTCAAATAGGCAGGATAAATAAGTTCTGAAGATTTACTACAGCACAGTGTCTATAGCTAACCATACTGAATTGTATACTTAAAACTTTATAAGATTATAGACCTTATGTTTAGAGTTCCTATCACACACATAATAATAACAGCAATAATAATGAGAGCAAGAAGAAACTTTGACAGTTGATGGATTGGATATGTCTTTGGCCTTCATGGTGATAATGATGCATGGGTATACACTTATCTCCATACTTATTGAGTTCTATACATAAAAATACAGAGTTTTTTTTTTTTTTTACTTGTAAATAATAGCTCATAAGGTAATTTAAAAATGAAGGGGATTGTATCAAAGAAAATAAAGTTAAAACGTGTAATTCAATTATCCTTTTATCTTTTCCAACTATATAGCCACACATACCTAGTACCTGCTAAGAAATTATGCTCTGTTATTATGACCTTGGTAGAGATATGGATATTGATTTGAACAAGTAATATTCTGGTTAGATTTAGAGACAATATTTCATTTAGTGTTTCAAATATGACTATACTACTAAGTGAGTAAGAATCACTCTGAGAGCCTTCGAGAGATATATTCCCTTGTCAATCAAAAAGGTTGTGAAATAATGAGCAGGTAGGAGATAAAACTATTCTATATTGATCATGTATTTAAAATTCCTTGGCATAAGAATGTGAACTAATCTCCTTAAAGGAGAGGAATCACACAAGTATCAAGATAAAGTAATCTTCATGAAGAATAACTATGAATAAATGTAGCTGTTTAGATTGGGGCACCTGGGTGGCTCAGTGGGTTAAGCGTCCGATTTTGGCTCAAGTCATGATCTTGTGTTTTGTTGAGTTCAAGCCCCGCATTGGGCTCTGTGCTGTCTTGTGTCAGATTCTGTGTTTCCCCCTCTCTCTGCCCCTCCCATGCTCATGCTCTGTCTCTCTCTGTCTCTCAATAATAAATAAATGTTAAAATGTACCTATTTGGATAAACTTAAAGGAATATGTCTCTCATACATATTTTTTTCATTTCTAACTCCCTTTTATATTTACCCATATTATATTTTTTTCCTTTTCCTCTCTCCCTCCAACCTTTCTCTATCTTTTATATACTTTCATATTATATGAGTCACTTTACTAGGCAAATCAAATAATGAGCAAATGGATGCAAATCCAACTATGGATGCAGTTCACTGGATGCAGCTCAAAAAGATTGGTCAGGTAAGTTTAATATATTTCAATGTGTTGAGACTTGACTCTAGAAAAGAATAGGAAAAGTCTGTGTTTTAGCTGAGGAGACTGATATGTGTGTTTTAAAATGCTTAATACCGTCAAGTGCCTGTGTTCAATGTCACTTTTCCTACATAGAATACTACTCACTCCTGAATCATTAACTTCCACCTTGGAGAAGTCTGAATCCATCAATCTATGTCAAACCCCCTTACCATAGTCTCCTGTTTTAGTTTATTTAATTATTATTAATAGCTTTGAATTAGCTATTACTTTAATAGCTTTTAATAGATTGCTTTTAATGTACACTTATATTCTGTGAAAAAAAAATCTGCTTCTATCTATCTTATCTGGGTCTTCCCTGTCACCTATGCCCTGGAACAGATTATATTCCTGCACTTCGAGTTCTTTGACAAACAATTCCTTTTTAATACTCCTATGAATGTTTATGTAATTTTTACCATAACCAGAAGAATTCATCCATTTTAGATAAGGAAATTATTTTCTTCTGCCCTCAGTGCTAAATCATGGACTACAAATATCAACCGTATTTATATTTAATGAAAGTAATACTTAAAATACAGGCACATAATTTTGAAATTGTGAAATGTAAAAAAAAAAAGAAACAAAAGCTATAATTTTGAAATTGTGGAATGTGATACTGTGATTTATAATAAAAATCTATACATATTTGTTTTTTTTTTCTATTTCTAGCACAGAGCTTCTAAAAGCCTTAGGATCTCCTAAATGGTAAGAAAGATAAATGTGTCTTTTATTACCTTAATGAGAGGACTTTTGGAATTTCCCTAGGTCACACATTGTTGATGGCTGGTTGCCAAGGGAACCAAACTTGTCCTCAAGGGTAAAACTTTAAGTCCGACCTGAGGCCTGCAGATAGGGGCGTGGAGCGAGAGGTTGAATCTGTCCCAACTAGCAATGATTTCATCAATCATGCCAATATAGTGAAGTCTCCATAAAAACCCAAAAGGATGAGGTTTGGAGAGCTTCCAGGTTGTGAACCCATGGAGGTGCTGGAGTGATGTGCCTGAAGAGGTTATCCAGAGCTCTGTGGCCTTTCCCTATACTTTACCCATGGCATCTGTTCTATCTAGATTTTCTGAGTTATATCCTCTTATAATAAGCCAGTAATCTAGTAAGTAAAATGTTTCTGTGAGTTGTGTGAACCACTCTAGCTAACTAATTGAAGTATCAAAAAGGAAATCCTGGGTACTTCTGATCTATAGGCAGTAAGTCAGAAGTACAAGAAACAACTTGGACTTGTACCCAACATCTGAAGTTGGAGGTGGGGTAGTCTTGTAGGACTGACCTCTTCCCAGTGGAATCTGATACTATCTCTGGGTAGAAAGTGTCCGAACTGAGTTGAATTCTTGCACATCCTGCTGGTGTCTGAGAATTGATTGGTGTTGTGTGGGAACATCAGCCCTCATGTATTCACACACACTGGAATCCCAAAGATGGGGTCATACCACTAGAGATAGGTATAAAGTTATGCTAAATTTATTTGAATCTATTTTTTATTTTTTTAATATTTTGCATATGAAAGGATATTAAATGATATATCAAAAAAAGTCTGTACCCACCACCAGTTCAAAAGTAATCGAGTAATATATAATAATTAGTAACACAGTAACAAAATAGCAATATAGTGTATAGATATAATTATGGCTTACTTTACTTTTCACACTGAATTATACTCTGTGGGTTTTGTTTGTTTTGTTGTTGTTTTGCTCTGTTTGGCATTACTCTAGGATTATTGATTACTACTTACTACTATTAGTCATGGTCCTTTAGCAGGGAGCAATTTTGTAAGAATCAGACCAAAAACTTGACATTTAATAAAGGTTACTACACAATAGAATCCCAGTGTATAACCATTCAACAGACTTCAAGGGTAGTTAGATTATTATAAAGTAATACTTAAGATTGATAGATACACAGAAAATGCTATACATTTATAGTGAAAGGAAATATGTTATGATGTAGTATTATGGAGAAATTAAGGTAGATTAACATTTACTTTATATCATATTTACATATTTCTGTCACATCACATTTTCTTTGAAAAGACATATTTATTTGAGCAGTTAGTCTCATAGCCTTTCCCTCTTAGACAAATTTACAAATGTGTTATACCGTGTGATGACCTTAACTGAACAGAATGTAACTGAACAAAACACACAAACTGGTAAATCTACTGTATCTAAAGTCTAAACAAACCTATTTTTGCTTATGACTTAACAGATTTTTGAAAATACTGTTTTCTCTAACTTTGAAACTTTAGAATTTCTACATGCTTGTCTTCAGTACTATTTTCTCCATCAGTGGTCACAGGTAAGTTCACAGAGAGGCAAAGGATACAACACATCAGAGAGAAAGTGAAATAATCTTACCTTTCATCAACTCTAAATGACCCCTTCTATTTCCATTATCCCACTAAATTCATTTATGAAAGTAAATAAGTAATGTTATAAAACTGGTCTATTATTTATTATATGATTGAAAAAGTAAGAAAGAGGTGGGGATTCTTTATCCAAACCATGCCCTATACAATAATGATACTATCTGAGCCACTTCCAAAATTCTGAAGAATCTTCCAAGTTTTTGCAGAGAGAATGGTAGTCTTTTGTTATCAATGTGTGGTATATGTGATATCAGCCTTCCACTTATGTAATCATTCCTTCTGTACATTTTCTGAGAAATCCCCCTGTGTCCTGTTCCTGCGTTAGGCTCCAATCAACCTTACAGCACCCACTGCAAAGCAAGGAATTAGATGCCGTTGCCAAAGAAACGTGTTTCAGTACTAATTTTGTTCTTTGTGTTTCATTGTTCCTAAATTGATGACCAGGGTTTTATTTTTTCCCCCATAATCAGGGCAAGATTTAAAGTATAAGGTTGTTGCACATTTTACATTTTGTTTTTAGCAACTTGCTCATCAGAATCAATCTGTAATAAATCCAAAACCCTGCCATGTCATTACCCTCTGTTTTTCTTTTTTATGTGTTCTATTTCTGAGCTCATCCCTCAGGCTGCCTAATGTCCCATCATCTAAGAAGGAATCTAAGAGGGCAGTTTGCTCAAAGCTCCTGTTCTCTGAAAACACTTCCCAAGTGTAGCCCTTGCAGGATCTCTGGGAGGGCTCCGCGACTGCGATGTTTGGTCTTCATCACTGGAAGGTGAGGTAATGAATCAGTTGTAGTCCCTTCAGGCCATTCACTGTTGTCTTATGCCCTGTTGGTGAAACCAGTTGGAACATTCTAAGAATGACAAAGCTTATTGGACCTGACAGAGCCAGGGCTACTGGTTGTTTCTCTGATCTTTGGAGAAAATATTGTCATAAATGATCAGGGCTAGTCATTAATCCTTTTCAGAACTCTTGCACTTGAATGAACCCCTTCCTCCCTTACTAGCAGACCTCTTTATTCTAGAATATCTCTATCTACATCTTCATATCTGTAGCTCTATGTTGTAATAGATATCCCTATTCCTACCTGTATTCCTATTCATATATCCATAAATGTTGACATGTACCATAACATGTGATATGTTAAATATACATTTACATTTACAAAACACAATTATCATAAGGACAATTTATAGATAAGAGCTGTATGTCTTGTTGCCCATGGATGCCCTCATTGCACTTAGAGTCAAGGACCCACACACACCAGGCTTTGCTGGTCATAAACTGCAGGATCATGGCCAAGTTTCTTCACTCTTGACCTTGTTTTCTGGATCAGCTAAATAAAGAAATGGACTAAGTGATCACTAAAATCTTTTCCAACTCTAATCATCATTACATTACATTGGTACAATAGGGAGATTGTAGCAGCTCAATAATCGTGTTCCACAAACATGTAAAAAGAAAGATATTTAAGAAGGAAAATGTCTCTGAGAAACAAAAGGGTCCATGAAGCTGAAGTAACTCTAATGTCTACATTCTATTGTCCATTGTCTCATCAATCCTGGATTCGTTTTTATTTTTTCACAGTAAAATATTTAACCACATCATTTTCGGTAAATCTATTCTTAACTGAGTTTGTTATTTAACCTGTTTGTTTTATGAAATGTTACCGATAGCACAGGCTAAAAGCACCTTCTGCAGAAAAGTTAAGCATAGATGGAAATGAACAGAGGCTATAGGAGAAAATATTAGCAGGAAGGTGACATGTATTGAGGAAAAATTTCATTGATTTGGGTAGTAGTCAAGTACCCAGCAGACAACACTGAGTATATCCAAGTTTTCTCTGAGGAGGGTTCAATGAAGGGACTACTTACAGAGGTATAAGCAAAGGGAAGGTTTTAAGCTACCTACTCACCCAATGTGTGTTGGATGTGAAGAGGACAATAGCAATCATGAAGCGACCATTACCGTATCTAGACCTAAAATTAAAGACGCATGAACAAGATTACGGTAGCCAGGAGAGAAATGATGAAAAATAAGCCACCCTCCAGAAGCTGGTTCCTTGTAACACAGCCACCACCAGGAAATGACAGGAATAGAGTATGGGAATCATTACTTTACTTTTTCTCTTCTTTTATTTTCTGATATTCTGCCAGTCCCTTCCATTGGCTATCTGCACCCCAGAGGGTGACAGAGCCCAAATGACATAGGGTATAGTCGTAACAGCAAGTTAAAGAGAATGGTAATTAAACATGCAAAATAAACAGAGAATAACTAGCACATCCAATCAGTTTTGCCATTGAGCATCCATTCATGCCCTCTACTAGGAATAAGAAATTCACATTCCACCCCCTCGTCACCACCACCACCGGTAAACATGGAAAGCCTGAACTATTCCTGTTATGGCAAGACGGAGTCAACTCAGTCATATTTTCAGCAGGATTTTAAATTGTAAAGGGAGGTACCATGGATACTCGATATAAAATTTAAGAGAGAAGCATTACAGTAAATAGCAGGAATAACATCAAAAACATTGCTTCTATAATTTTTCTTCTCTAACACCCATTTAGCTGAACTAGATCATCACAGCCTGCTTCCATCATTGTTTTTATTGTATCCTTACCTCTTCTAACAACTCAGCAGGTTGATGTCATTATTTTTCTGTGAGGAAATATTTTTATTATTTTTTTATTTTATTTTATTATTTTATTTTATTATTTTATTATTTTATTATTTTTATTTTATAATAATTTTATTATTTTATTTTATTATTAGTAAATGACTCTATCTTCATAATTTTTCTTTTCTTTTTTAAAGACGTTTTTATGTTTATTTTTGAGAGATTGAGAGAGATAGAGAGAGCAAGCAGTGATAGGGTGGGTCAGAGAGAGGGAGAGAGAAAATCCTGAGCAAGATCCCAGCTGTCAGCTCAGAGCCCAACATGAGTCTCAAACTCATAAATCGTGAGATTATGACCTGAGCCGAAATCAAGAGTCAGACACTTAACTGACTGAGCTACCCAGGTGCCCCTGTATGCTTTATTTTTCAATGAGAACTACAGTTCTCATTAACAATTATTACTTGGGAATAAATGTACTATGACATGACTAGTGAATCCTATAGATTGCAGACATAGTGCCTCTTGCCACCACTCTTCAGTGGCAACCCCATTTCTCTTTGATAATCAGAATCGATTGTCCCAGCCAGTACAGCAGTTTTTTCGATATTTATTGGTTCAGCTATATGAGGGGATTAAAATGGTATATATTCCACCCCATGTTAGACAGAGATTCTATTCAACTCTTAGAATTTCTTGGCCTTACCTTTATATTATTCCTATGAATTCTATGTAAAATATCTATACTTACTCTGCTAGGCATTTCCTCTCTAGCTCTCCTCAATAAAATAGAGTTCCATCTTTTATAATTATTCCCAGTAGAAACTTGTGATTGCATCTTAGACTGTTGACAGTATGTGAACAATTATCTGAGCTTATTATATTAATAATTTTGAGGGCATCATTTTATAAATTGAAATGTTCAATCTGCAGTAGATAGTGACAAGTCATTAACACATGCTGGATGAATGAGTGGAATAACATAAATTGTGACCCTAAGCTGCAAGGAAAACTGTATATTATTTGAGATTTTTGTGCCAGGAAGAATTTTTAATCATTTGATTATAATTGTGATGCATTGATTATATTTTCCTTGCAAACTGTATCTTATAATATTGATATATTTTGTTTACAAACAAAACTGAAATACAAGACAGCAAATAAGTTCTCGTGGCCATAACACGGATGGCAGAATGGTGACATGAAGGCAGAACATCCTATTTTAAGTTTCATTTTCCTTTTAAAACAAAATGGAGTTTTCTATATGCCAAAGTATCGATTGTTTTTTTCTCTAAGTTCTTCACGTAATAAAACTTAGTAATTTAAAGGAAACTTTGTTTAAAGATAACTCAATTCCACTTTCAAAGTAGAAATTTAGGAAGAGAAGCTAAGGCAAGTGAACTTGAGTACCATGTCACTTGATGGAAGTTCTTTTAATTACTATCATTCCACACAAATGAGCCTGAAATTGCCTGAGATGAGAAGTTAATAGTTGAGAAATGCTCTGTAAAAAATGCTAAAAATGGCAATTCAGATGTGAGCCCATAAAAAAGGAAGGTAATGATTTAAAACTGTATTTTAAAAACTATATTTAGGGTAATTTCTTAAGAATTGCAACTACTTTTGGGGGGAATAACTTTTATACAATCAATAATTCTGAAAACTGCAATTGAGAAAATGGTATCAGTGTGAACTTACGTTAGTCAGTTTTAAATGAAAGTTGCAAAAAGCAGTATTATTTGGGAGAAAAGAACATTATATGAAATAATTCCAGCACGCATTCAATAGACCGGTGAAGAGTAACCTGATGTTTGAATCACGGTCCACACTGTATGGAACAATCTAAAGCTATTCATACAAACAGAGCACATTCAAACAGAGTGATGACAGTGATTTACTTTTTCAGGTGAGCAGTATTTCATGTATTTTCATGTTTTCCGCAGTCAAGCTCTCTCAAAGTACCTCACTGGCAGACTCAGCCTGAAGGTAAATGTGGATAAATTACCAAGTCACAGATGATAAATGCAAGAAAACTCTTGGGAGGTACTTTTACTTCCCCAAAGATTTTGGGTGCCCAGAGAACCCAGATTATAAGTGGCTGACTGGAGTCTTACAGCTGGAAGACATGTTCCAACCAAGTGACTGATTTTATTTGTCACTGAATGTCTGACTGATTTCATCAAAGTTTCTTCTCTGTCCAGACAAGCAGGAGAATAAAATATTCGGTCACAGACAATATTCCGTGCTTTTTCTATGTGTAGTGCAGAGGAGTGAAAAGAACACTATCTCAATATAATTGTAATAAAAATAATAATAAATCGGGCACCTGGGTGGCTCAGTCGGTTGAGCGTCCAATTTCGGCCCAGGTCATGATCTCACAGTTCGTGGGTTCGAGCCCTGCATCGGGCTCTATGCTGACAGCTCAGAGCCTGGAGCCTGCTTTGAATTCTGTGCCTCCCTCTCTCTCTGCCCCTTCCCTACTCATGCTCTGTCTCTCTCTGTCTCTCAAAAATAAATAAACATTGAAAAAAATGTTTATAAAAATAATAATAATGGACAATTTATACTGAATGCGTTCTATGTCCTACTTACCAGCTAAAGCATTTATAACAACCCTGAAAAAAGAATCCTTTGTATTAACACTATTTACATATAATGAAAAAGAGGATTAGAGAGGTTAAGTGACTTCTGAAAGTTTTTTGTATACCAAAGAGCCTTTTCCTTCAACTGGAATTATATATGTATGATTACATATTTTTCTTATATATAAATATTTTTGAAAATAGTACATATAAATATTTTAAATAAAATAAATATTTTAAATATAAAAACTTACAATATATAATTTTTATATAATAAAACATTTTGTGTAACAAAAATTATATATTTTATATAAAAGTGTATATAATATATAGTTGGTTTAATATACAATATATTTATATAATATATATTATACTATAAATCTATATATTTACTTTATAATTCTGCCCTGATTATCTCACTTGTTCCTCACAGCTACTCATTTTAAAGTAGAAGATATTATAGCTCAAAGAAGATATTTGTCCTAGCATGCAAATGTATCTCCCCACATGAGGTGATTTTAATTAGTGATCTGAAATGTGTCCAAGAGGACTCCTTTATCCCTGTCAACAACTAGTTCACTTCTTCAAAGATGATCTTATCTCTTGAGATACCTCATGCTTTGAGAAGTCCTTTTAATTTTTAGATATCAAGTGACCAGTGAGCTGTGCAGAGTCTCTAGGATAAGGACTGTGAATGGATCTTTATTATAATTGGAACACACTGCATGTTCGAATTATTAATTATAGAACATTTTTCATAATTTATTTTGGTCTATATATTTCAGTTAATTGGCTTTACTTAGTGTACACATCATCCCGAGCAATACTATGATGTGAATTTTAAGTGTTAGCTTTATATTTTCTGATGATGAAAGCTACAGATTACAGCGTAGGCTAAAATATAAATAACATAAGCTAGGATGTATCCTGCAGGCCATGGAAGAATGAGAGGTCTATAAGCTACACAGGTGACGTGCAAATGACTAAATGACAATTGTATAGAAAATAAAATGGCAGCTGGCCTAAATACAAGTGCCCTCTCTGGTAGGGAAAAGGCCCTTCCTGTGAGAATTTTCTCTTTGGTCCAGCTGTTTGAAACTTCTACACATTTATTACCCAGGGAATGGGATTTAGGATTCTGTGATTTCTTCAAGAATAAACATATCAATGATTTGAAATATGGCCATAATTTTAGTGGTGGTACATTAAAAGGGTGTATCATTGCAAATACAGAACCCTATCACATATATAACAATTTAATGTCCAAAGTGAATTTGAGAGAGGCGGAATAAGTAAATCCATTTTATCGTTCAGATGAGAAACCTAAGGCTCACATAAAGTTAAGCTGCCCCTCACTGGTAAAACAGGACATCTGATACTGATTTGTGTCAGTCGGATTAAAATCAGGAGATGGAACAACTCTACAATTTGAATGGAAAAATAATATAATATAACATTAAGTAGAAACAGGTCATGGGGCGCCTGGATGGCTCAGTTGGTTGAGCGTCTGACTTCGGCTCAGGTCATGATCTCACAGCTCGGGAGTTCGAGCCCCGCGTCGGGCTCTGTGCTGACAGCTCAGAGCCTGGAGCCTCCTTCGTATTATGGGTCTCCCTCTCTCTCTCACTGCCCTCTCCCTCTCATGCTGTCTCTCTCTGTCTCTCAAAAAGAAATAAACATTAAAAAAATTTTTTAAAAATCCTTTAAAAAAAAGTAGAAACAGGTCGTTAATTCCTAAGAGATAAAAAGAATTGCCAAGATTATGGGAACAGCAGATATAGGGAATGGTCACTATCTCAATGGCTGAGGCAGAGTGTCCAAGAAAGAAACACACATGGTAGACTACTACCATAAACACACCAAATTAAGATCTTGTTGGATAGACTGTGCCCACCAAATGGTGAAATTTATGAAGGTGCCACAGGCTGGGGCTGCCAAATGGGAAAACACCCATTGTGATGCCAGAAGAACTCTCTTCAAAATGGCTGCTGGGTTGTCACTGAAATCCACGGGAAGGTATTACCCTAGATGTTCCACACACCTGGCTGCTGAATCATGCAGGAGCCAGCAGATAGTAAAAGAAACACTTTTCTCCTTCACTACTCCTCCTGTAGCCTCTAAAAGAAAGCATAACACTGTGCCAGCTGGCAAAGGAGAAAGTTTTATAAGCTCTAGCTGTGGTATCATAAAACAAGCAAAGGAAATTAAATTTAAATTGAAGAATAAATTGGTAACTGGCAGATTATCTCATAAGGGTGTTTTATGAATGATATTAAGATATTTTGAAAAAAATCTAAGAATGGGTATATAAATATGAGATGGCATTGTCAATTTGCCATCAAACTGCAAAATCTATGCCACATCATAACACACTGCTTTCTGCTTAGTATGGTCAGCGTATACCAGAAATTCATTTATCCATATGATGGTAATTTTATACGTCAAACTGACTAGGAGGCCCAGATATCTGTTAAAACTTTATTTCTGGGTGTGTCTCTGAGAGTGTTTCTGCAAGAGATTAGCATTTGAATTGGTAGACTGAGGGCAAAGAAGTTTGCTCTTGCCAATGTGGGTAGGCATCAGCCAATCTATTGAGGATCTTAAAAGAAAAACAAAAGTGCAAGAAGAGTGGATTTAATCTCTGCTTGAGCTGGGACATCCATCTTTTCCTGCCTTTGGACATTGGTGCTCCTGGTTCTCTGGCCTTTGGACTCAGAGCAAGACTTACATCATCGGCCCTCCATAGCTTAGGGCCTAGTCCAGTTTTGGACTGGAACTACATACCGGCTTACAGATGGCAGACCGTGAGACTTCTCAGTGCCTATAATCACATGAACCAATCTCTTGTAACAAATCTCTTTTTCTATATCTCTATATATCTTATCAGTTCTGTTTTTCTGGAAAACTCTTACCAATAATAATCCTTTCATTTTTATTTAACTATTTATTCATTTATGTATCAACCAATAAATAGTTATTTACCAGCTATACGAAATGTAATGTCACTGAACAACCAATACATCATTAATCTTTTAATTCAATAAATATCTCAACTTTACCTATTTGCAAGTCAGTGTTCTGAGTACTGAGTGTTCATTTATGAACAAAATACATATTTTAAAAATTTGGCCCTCATGGCCACAAAGAGTTGGCATTCTGACAGGGGTTGGGGATAAAGGGAATAATTTAAATAAATAAGTAAATAAATACACACATAAATAAATCATCATATTAACTGGAGCTAAGTGATACAAGGAAAAATGCAGTCAAATGCTCTACCACTGAGCTATACCCCCCGATACAGGGAAAAATGAAGCAGAGACAGGGGATAGAAATTCCAGGGGATTTTGCAACTTTCAATTCAGTTGCCAGGGAAATCCTCACTGAGAAAATGACATTTATGCAATACTTTAAAAGAGATGGGAAGGAAGCCACAGACATATTTGCAGGAAGAATGATGCAGGCACCTGGGAAAGGAGAATATCTTGCATATTTGAAGAAAAGCAAGGAGACCACTATGGGAGGGTGGGTAGAGGGACAGTGGTAGTATCTAAAGCCACAGAGGTCTTAGAGGATAAGATTGGAGAGGGCCATAGAGGACATTATTAGGGCTTTTAAAATTTGCTTTGAGTGAGCCATTAGAATGTTTTGAGAAGAGCAATATGATTTATATTCTAAAGCAGCTAACTTCATATAATGTATTGAGAAAAAAAAAAACCTATACGGGAACATAGATAGAAATGGAACACACAGGAGATTATTATAATTATCCAAGTAAAATATGAGAGATAATTGGACTGTGTCAGTAATGAGATCTATAACAGGTATTTGTTTTATTTTCAGTTAAATATTTACCTTGCATTCTTGTTAGGAACTCAATGCTTGGGTCTCCCCCAAATTCAAATGTTGAAATCATAACCACCACCATGCTGGTGTTAGGAGGTGGGGCCACTGGGAAGTAATTAGGTCATGAATGTGGAGCCCTCAATGAACAGGATTAGTGCCCTCGTAAGAAAAAAGGGGGGTTTGCTTGCTCTCTCTCTCCCTCTCCCAGGTAAAAATATGGAGAGAAAGGAGCTATTTACAAACCAGAAAACAGCCCTCAACAAACTGGATCTAACAGCCCCTTGAGATTTGCAGCCTCAAGAACTGTGAAAAATAAATATTGTTAAGCCACTTAGTCTAGGTAATTTGTTATAGCAGGCGAAACAGACTAAGACAACTGTGAATCAAGATTTGAAATGTAATCATCAGATAAGTATAGTCATTTATTCTGTTAAGTAAACATTCAAAACTTATTTATCTAAAGAAGTACTAGCTTTCAAAGAAAGCTAAATTTTGTAGGTGAAGTGTCACTTCTCATAAGAGTTTTAAATCTTTTTTTTCCTCTGTAAATGGCTGTAGGATCTAGAACCATCATTGGAATACTAAATCCTAAATTTTATCTAATCCAAGACTGTATTTTATACCTCAGAACACTGTGCTACATGTGGCAAACATTCCTTATAAATAAGCTTATTCAGAAAGTTTTTGTTTTCATCTTTGTATTAATTTTTTCTCTGCGTGGCTTTCTTTTACTGACGTGATTCTCAGGTATAGTGACCCAGAGTTGTGGCCAGGATATGCACTAGAATTTAGCTTACTTCCCATTAACTGTGTAACCTCAGTAGAAAGCATATTACTCATTCAAGAATTCTAACAAAATTTCCAGAATCAATTTGGTTTGGCCTAGTTTGGGTCACAGTAACTACTGAATGAATAACTATGGCAATGAAGATATAATTCCTATTGGCTGGATTTGGATCATCTCCACAAACAAATAGTTGAACTTCTGTCTCATCAGAGTCAAATGAACTGAGAACAGAGTGGATTCCCCAAATAATGCTGCATCTGCAGTAAATTGATGTGAATCATAGATGATTTAATTTTATATACAGAAAGATTAAATAATTTGTTTCAAATCACAAAGTGGGTCTACTAACAAAACCTGGTTGACCCCATTTACATCTAAGTCATTTATCTTTTCATCAGCTAAGCTGTCTGTGGTAAAGATCTTTAAATCATTTTTTAAAGTTTATTTTTTATTTATTTTGAAAGAGAGAAAGAGAAAGAGAGAAAGAGGGAGCACAAATGGGGGGAGGGGCAGAGAGAGAAGTAGGGAGAGAATCCCACATAGCCTCTGCACTATCAACACAGAGCCTGATGTGGGGCTTTATCCTACAAATAGTGAGATCATGACCTGAGCCAAAATCAAGAGTCAGACACTTAACAGACTGAGCCACCTAGGTGTCCCTGTGGTAGAGATTTTTAATCATCTAATATCACACACATACACACACACACACAGACACACACACACACAACCCCATCATTTTTTGTTAAGGAAGTGTAACAGTGTTTTTAAAGTAATTAAAAATCACCTAAAGCCCTGCACCAGAAAAGAGTTAGGATTATGGTTAATTTTTCTTTTTATGTTTATTTATTTTTGAGAGAGAGACAGAGTGTGAGTAGAGGAGGGGCAGAGAGAGAGGGAGACACAGAATCTGAAGTAGGCTCCAGACTCTGAGCTGTCAGCACAGAGTCTGACATGGGGTTCAAACCCATAAATGGTGAGATCATGACCTGAGTCGAAGTTGGACCCTTAACTGACTGAGCAACCCAGGCACCCCATGTTTAATCTAAATAATACATAAGGTAGTGGTGAAAAAAGAGTTCCTTTAATTTAATAAAAATACTTTTTTTATATCTTAAAAACATCTGAAAGACATTTAAAAAATATTGGCTATACAGAAAGTATGCACATCATTTTTGGTATATTTAGTTCAAATATGTAGATATTTTATAATCATAGTCATCAATATTAAACATAATGTTGTTCCCAAATAACCTTTATCTGTCTAATTTACATACATATGTAATTTTGCCATCAAAGATAAAATATGTCGATGTTATTGAGTTAAAAATGCAAATACTTTATTTTTTTGTAAACAGATTTTATTTTTTAAAGAGAAATGTAGTATATGGATCAGAATAGTAATAGACAAAGTATGCAAATTTATATGTGAAATTAATAGATAAATGGATAAAAAGATACATGAAAAATGATATTTGGTAAACATAGTGGTATAACTGGATAAACTGAGGAAAGTCATTTTAGAACTATATTTTATGTCATATGTGAAAAAAAGATTTAGGTGGGTTATAAAATAAAAGCTTTTGAAAGATAGATAGATAATAGATAGAGGCTAGATGCTAGTTAGATTATAGACAGATAAATGATATATAGATATATATTCCAGAGAAGAATTTTAAAAATTGGAATGTTATTGAATACTTACAGTAATTATTGCTTTCTAAAAGAAATATTTTGTGGAGAAATATTTTGGAAACACTACCTATTATAATTCTAAGAGATTCCTAGTACATGGTAATGTTTTAAAGAATTGGAGGAGAATACAAATAAAAATAAATATATCTGATTTTGTTTAACTTTCTTTTGTTTATGGTACATTTTTCTATAATATTTATTTTATTTTATTTTTTAATTTTTAATGTTTGTTTATTTTTGAGACAGAGACAGAGCACAAGCAGGGGACGGGAAGAGAGAGAGGGAGACACAGAATCTGAAGCAATCTCCAGGCTCCGAGCTGTCAGCAGAGAGCCCAATGTGGGGCTTGAACCCACAAACCGTGAGATCATGACCTAAGCCAAAGTCGGAGGCTCAACCGACTGAACCACCCAGGCTCCCCTCCTGTAATATTTAAAGTATCTTATTTTGCCATAAGCATCTACAGAAACAAGATTTGAGTCATATTGGACTAGATGAATCACAGTTATTGAAAAGATTGAAACAATATTTATTTGATTTTAATATAAACATGTATAAAACTCACGAAAATGTAAGAGTTCAAATCTACAGTAAACTCCATGGATAGAAGGACCATACCTTTTGCCATATATCTAGAACATAGTTCAGTTGATGGTTATTTCATGAATCAAAATGAATTAATCAAAAATAATTAATTTATTAAACAAGAGAAATGAGAATGAGGATTTTTTTCATTTAAAATGACAAGTGTTGATATTAATATCCCAGCAGGTTCTTTCCTTTTCAGTATATAAAATACACAATAGACAATAGCAAGCAAAGGGAATGAATAGACAACTTACACAAGATTAATAATAAAAATATATGTGAAGCAATATTTACCCAAACTGAGAATTTAAATATTCTATATTTTATTTGTGAATAAATAATATTGTGAAAGAAAATATTCAAAATATTAAATAATGAGCTACTATTTTCCCTATGGTACTTTCAAAAAATATAAAATAATGACAATGAAATTAAGGTAAATTGGTACACTCATACATGGCATATGACCTTGTAAAACATATTAATTGTTTAGGCTTCAACATGTAAGCATATATACATTTATTATTTACAAAATATACTCAAAAGCATATTTCCTAATGAGATGATTCAAAGGAGAAAAATATTCATTAAGATGCTTATAGTGGACATTAGTTTTTTAATTCACTAGTCCTTGGTTAGAGTTTATATCCAGATTAACTTTGGAGAACTAATCCTAAATATTTTCTCTATGATTATGGTAAAGCAAGTCAGACTAGTTCATGAGAACTTTAATCGCTATAGTCCCAGCGATCACATTGAGGATGAGTACGTGACCTCAACAGATGAGAGTCATTCTTGATTCCAAGACATAAATGGTACTCTTTACTAGACTTATGAACTATAAATACATTTGAGGCTGAAGTTGGTCACATCCATCTTTTCTGGACTCAAAAGAGGAAAATGACTGCATACTTTAATCAATGCCTAGAAGACAGGAGAACCAAGATAAGAAAGGAAAGTTAAAAAACCTGATGTCACTTGAGTTCTTAGATCTAGCAAATGATTTGCCCACTATCTGAGAACTGGAAAAATGGGCATGGGTTCAGGTTCCCGAGTGGCCGAGATGAAAGCTTCACATAGGCCAAAGAGCATGCAATCCTTCTTTTCAAGGGCAGTTTAGCTACTCCTTGCCTTTGAATAGCAAATTTACCAACAGTAGTGATCAATCCTGAATCTCCAGTATGATTCTATTTCCTGAGGAAACGATGTAGCTGCTTGATGGAAAATCAATTACACTGTGCCCTTTCCATTCTGGAAAGAGAAGGAATTTCACCTCACAGAAAAAGACACCTATTCCTGATATGGACTTCCCTTTCCTGACCGGAAGGCTTCAGCCAACACCATTATACATGGGCTTATACAATACCTGATTCACAAGTATGGAATACCACACAAATTAGCATTTGGCCAAGAAACTGACTTCAGAGCAAAAGAGATATAGGAGCGAATCCATAATCATGTGATTCACTCATCAAATCATGTATTGCACCACTTAGAAGCGACCAGTCTCCTAGGGTGTTCAAATGACATTCTAACGGCACATTTGATATAGTAACTTTCTGAGTATAGGATTCTATCCTGCAGGATGTGGTATACGCACTGAATCTGAAACCTCTATATGGAGCTATGTCTACAACAGGAAGAACACAAGAGTCCAGACAGAAAGGGGTAGAAGAGTAGCTTCACTTACCATGATTTCCAGTGAGTCACTGAGGGATGTACTTTTTGTCCTTGCAACTCTCAGGTCTGCAGGATTAGAAGTTCTGATCCTAAAGGTAATATACTTTTTTCAAGAAACATAGCAAAAATTCCTTAAATTACAAATCTGTGGCCATTGCCTGAGCAATTTAGACTCCTTTGGTCACTGAACCAGCATGCAAAAAAGAGAAGTCACCAGCTTTGCGTGGGTAATTGACCCAGATGAGAAAGAGAAGTTAGGGCTGCTATTACACAATTGGGTCAGAGAAGATTGTATGTAGAACATGGTCATCTATTTGGGTAGCTCTTAGTAATCCCTTATCCAACTGGGACTCTGAATGGTAGGTATAACAATATGGCCTAAGAAAAGCATGGTTAACAGGGTCTCAAACCCTTCTAGAAAGAATATTTGGGCTACAATATCTGACAGTCCATTGAAAACAGCAGAGGTCTCAATAGTAAGAGAAATTAAGACTGGAAAGTGAAGGAGGAGAATAATGAGTGCCAACTGGGGTCCAGAAACTAACTGTGATGAGGGGGCTGTAGTTCAGACCACTACTTTCTGTCTTCTAAGTATCTTTCCAGGAAGAAAGACCCAGAAAAGTTTTGTAGGAGTGGACCCTTAAACATTTATAGACAGGTTGATGGATGTGTCACAAAGAGTGTACTGTGACATTCAAGGTGATCTGCTATTTTTATAACCTATCAAGAAAAAAAATATCTGTGCTGTTACAAGAGTATAGTTAGTTGACTGCTTCCATCTGGAAGTGCACTGAGAACTAACCTCCATGTTCAAGCCAATGCCATGGTCATGCATGGCTGGATCAGTGACTGAGAATTGGCTTATCCATTTCCATCCTATGCATGACTTCTCTATCAGACAATCTTCGTCCTGTTGGATGGCTCCACATTGAATTGATCAATTGTCAACTGACATCATTATGAAGGCTCTTCCTGTCCACTCCCGATTTCTTTTCCCTGTCCTTTCACAGACTGAAAATCCACATCACCTCTGAAGGCTTGCTTTCTTTGTCCAATCTGACTTTCTCTCACTTCTATCTTTCGTGGGAATCACTTACCAAAACCCTATCCACTCCTAACTTTGTCTCAATGTCTATGCTCTGGTGACTCAAATGACACAGAAAATGACTTTTAAGGGGAAGACAATTACTGATTCAGTAAAAGACAGAGGATAATTGTGCAGAAGAGTCTTGAGTAAAAAGGAAGCAATAGGGCTTAGGATATATTCAGGTAGAATAAGGGTCAATGATATCAGATGGATAATTGTAACAGCAGAGAGAACTGTTGAGTGATAATTGTAACAGAAAATGAACTGTGACACAGAAACCAGGTGAAATGATATGAATTCATTAAATTTTAAAATGAAATTTGTGATATAAAACTAAAATAAAAATATGTATATATTTTGTTTAAAATTGTGTTCAATGTGCATGTATATAAACAAAGATTGTCAAGAAAGGCAGAAGCATGCTATTTTATTCTGTCAGGAAGCTAATTACATGAATTAATTTTCCCCAGAATTTGCATCATATCTTACTCTTCCCTAATTACCCTCCAGAGAGCTCTTTCTAAGCTATTTTAAGAAGGAATAGTTGTAGGCATAATACAGGAGTCTAAGCAATTCAGTAAAATTGAAATAAATTTAATTTTTTCATAGTGTGACTGACATATAAAACAGTTCATTTCATAGCAGGAAATAGATCTATATCAGTATTGTGTGTTTTTTTTCAACTCACAGAATAAGTTGCTCCAATTAATACAATTTCTAAATACGAAATATTTTTGGGTTTGTAAAATAAGTATAGAAGTTTATGGTGTCCTTGGTGCTAATTTCCAACTTTTTTTAATGACAGATGCTTTCCCTTTATGAATATCTAGATTAATTTATGATGAATTCAACTTACAAATACCATTCATGTATTTCCATTATCCCCAAGATGTTTTACTGATTTGACCTACCCCAGTTTAGGGCTTCACTTTTAACAATACACTTAATTTTATTTGGTAACTAATGTAGCACATGAAAATTATGTCAATTCATGCACTATTAAAGTGAAATCAATGTTAGTTCAAATTCATATTCTTTTTTCTTTTCAAATCCCTCATATTATCAAATGAAAGCTGTGATTCTCAATCCAGAATTCTCAATATTTGACCTTTTCCCTAATTCTATATCCAATAGACTAGCAAATGTTGTGGAATCCATGACTTTGTCATACATTGAATGTTTCCCCTTCTGAATTTTTTCACAATCAGTTCCTTAGAAAAGACTCACTTTAGTCATCACTAGGGTCACAGGAATAATATTCCATTGCCTCCTCTCCAGTGCTCCTCCAAATTCTACTAGTCAATGCTTAAAATTCAAGAATTATTTTTTCTAATTGCACATTCACATGAGTTTCAGTGAGTAAAAAAAATTTAATAAGCCCTTTCTGTATAGTGAGGGGTCTGTAGTTAGGGATGTCTGTGAAGAATTCAGGTTCAAGGAATAGAGAAGGCAAGGGTTATCTTCAGAACACAATGAAGAGCAGACATTATTGAAAGATGACAGGGATGGAAGAAGAGAATGGGAAAAGAGCATCAGACTGCAAGACAACTCTAAAAAAGTTTTGGCAAGGCCTATGGAAGTCCTTGAACAAAATCTTGCTCAGTTTTATACTCTTATAACCCATAAATCAGTCAATTGCCTTATACAAAAAAATAAATATAAATAAATAAATAGAAAACCCTTAAGTGTATCATTGTTTCATAAATTAATACAAATTTTGATGCAGTTTGGGTAAGAAAGCAGACTTGGAACTTTCCTAATTCATTGTTCTTAAAGGATAAAAGTATTTGTCAAAAATTATTTACATGAGTTCTATGAAAAAGATGAGAGCTAACAACTTTTATAGAAGGATAAAAGTCTTAAAATCTTTCCAATTTGACTTAAAAAATAAGTGGAGAAGATATCTACTCTCTTATTCCACACATTATTTTTAGTACCAAGGAATACATTAATATTCCTGCATTTAAAAAAAAAGTGGAAAAGGTTTTGACTCAACCTATTCAGAATAAACATACTAGATTTGAAGAAATGTGGTAGAGAGTACATTGAAAGTGGCAGAAAAGCATTTCTACAACTAGAGGTTATTTGATTCTTTGTGATAGTTAAGTCCAATGTTGATGGCTGACTGAACAAATTACCTACTTCTTCTAGGCCTTGAATTCCTTGCCTACCTAACAGAAAAGATGTTGTATAGAACCCCTGTAGCTCTGAGTCTCTGTAATTATTAAGATAACATTAAATTTATCACTAGTGGCAAGCAGCTTGACTTTGTCATTCATTTGTGTGTGTGTGTGTGTGTGTGTGTGTAGTCTTCTAATTTGATGCTTCTGCATTAATATGTATCACTTTTTTTTAAAAGTTTAGGTAAGCACATTAGATACCAAGTAATTCATTATAAATCAGAATATGCCTTCCTTTATTCTTCTTTAACAGTAAGTTAAATCTTGTAAAATACCTCATTGGGCAATGACCTTATTCATCATCATATCCAATTCCATCAGGAAAAAGTATATCAGTGAATATTTTATTGTCAAAAAACTTTGATAATGTGACTTTCAATAGTAATTATTAACAATATTGATAAATCAGTAATGGTGAATCTCTTTCCAAGAAGACAAACATGAGTGATGTACAGGGTCTACAGTGAATTCATTTTTATTCCTCAAGTGAGAATATAAAGAAGACCATCCCTGGCTACTGTCTTGAAATGGGAAAGCATAATCTGTGGTGGGTCAGAGGACTGCATATCAGATAATATTTTGAGGTCACTCTGGCTAGTGGGAGATATAGACAAGAAGGTAGACGAATACAGTGTAGGGCTAGATGTCTTTTGAAAATTTCAAACACATAAACATATAGAAAGTTTTGTAACACAGTTATAATACTATCTAACAAAAAATAACATTTACCATATTTTAACAGGAACAGACTAAAGAGACATGATAATGGCAGCCATTTGCAGTACTTTCATTACCTGGACCTGAGTGTTCCCTGAAAGCTAGCTGTTGTTTTGCTGGCGGAAATAGCAGAAAACAGCAAAGAGAAATCTTGCAAGGTGCAATATGTTTGAATCTGTCCATATCTCACCATTTTCACCGCTGTCACTCAAGCAAAGCCGGAATCTCATGTAGATGTTGATAACTTTCTAAATTGTCCTATTTCAGGAATTTAATGCAATCTATTTACTCTACCCAGTACACTCTTCTCCAGTTAACCAGTATCTCTTATCTTGCCTTAAATTTTGCTTCCTTTGAGAAGATTCTCCTGACCCCAGACAGATTAGTCATCTCCATTATCCTGAGGTTACTCTGTATTTCTATACAGCATATACCACACTTATAATGAACCAGTTGATGACTTATGTGAGGATCTATTCAATTTTATATTTCCCTTTGCCTCACCTAACCTGACAGCCCTATGAAGTCAGGATTTTCTCTTTCCTATTCTCTGATGTACCCCACATGTATAACATAGCAAGCATTTCTTAGTGAGGGTTCCCAGGGATGGAAGAATCACAAAGGACTGCCATATTGTCTTTGACTCTGAAATACAATTAACTTACATTCTTTCCTTTCTAATCCCTTCTTTGATATAAATTCTATGGTAACAGTGCCCTTTTATCTGTGAAAGAATAAATAAGGTAATCTTTTGATAATAGCAACTGGTTTAAAACAAAGACAGACAGTTGAAATATTTTTCTTCTATGAATGCAAAAAAAAGGTTTATAGAGATTATTGGTGAATGCCTTCTTTAGAGGAGGAAGATAAGCCATACATTTGTGAATAAATGCAGGACAAATACTTTATATTTCAAATTTCTTGGGGGTGAATTTTTCAGATAAAATGAGTATACTCTGAATACTCCTATTAACATTCTATTCTTCTTAACCACAGAACTGTCTTTTTTTGCATTTGTCTGTGCTTACACATCCAGATGGCCAACAGGTACATGAAAAGATGCTCAACGTCACTCTTCATCAGGTAAATGCAAATCAAAACCACACTCAGATATCACCTCATGCCAGTCAAAGTGGCTAAAATGAACAAATCAGGAGACAATAAATGCTGGAGAGGATGTGGAGAAATGGGAACACTCTTGCACTGTTGCTGGGAATGCAAACTGGTGCAGCCACCCTAGAAAACAGTGTGGAGGTTCCTCAAAAAATTAAATATAGATCTACCCTATGACCCAGCAATAGCACTGCTAGGAATTTACCCAAGGGATATAGGAGTGCAGATGCATAGGGGCACTTGTACCCCAATGCTTATAGCAGCACTTTGAACAATAGCCAAAGTATGGAAAGACCTAAATGTCCATCAACTGATGAATGGATAAAGAAGTTGTGGTTTATACATACAATGGAATACTACTTGGCAAAGAGAAAGCATGAAATATGGCCTTTTGTAGCAACGTGGATGGAACTGGAGAGTGTTACGCTAAGTGAAATAAATCATACAGAGAAAGACAGATACCATATGTTTTCACTCTCATGTGGATCCTGAGAAACTTAACAGAAGACCATGGGGGAGGGGAAGGAAAAAAAAAAAAGAGAGGGAGGAAGGCAAACCATAAGAGACTCCTAAAAACTGAGAATAAACTGAGGGTTGATGGGGGGTGGGAGGGAGGGGAAAGTGGGTGATGGGCATTGAGGAGGGCACCTGTTGGGATGAGCACTGGGTGTTGTATGGAAACCAATTTGACAATAAATTTCATATTAAAAAATAAAATAAAGCAAAGATATATTATATATATATACACATAAAAGAATCTGTGGGTTTATACTCATCTTTCGAGCCATCATTTACCTGAGGGGCAAATGGAAGAACTGAATAAATTTACACAAGTGCAACTAATTTCTGGTAGAAGACGTGAACATCTGCTTGTTCTCAAGGATCCTTCTGGCATTTAACAAGTGGCAAAGCCTGGAATAAATAGCTCAAAACAAATGAGCTAATTTACCTGAATTTAGCTTCCAATTCACTACCAGAATGGATGAGAAGGTTTTAAGTTTGACATGTCACTTGTAGGAGGTTCTTAGTGGACTAATAGGAACATTTAATTACAAACAAAACAACAAAACAAAACAAAACTCTCTCAACTGGCCTAAATAGCCATAAAATGCTTTGTGTTTTGTACATCACCTCTATTTCTTTTCTTTCTCTTTTCCTTTTTTTTCCCTCTGTCTCTCTCTTTCTCTCTCTCAAGGAATTTTTCGGTCTCATCCGTCAGTCAGGTTTCATTTCCTCTTGTAAAAATGTGTAATCGCTTCAAGTCAAATCTCCTATAGGCTGAAAAACTAAATACCTGGAAGAATTAAAATAATTTCTAAAATGGAGTTAATGGGCTTTCAGTAACAGTTTTGGGGGCTCTTCAATTGTTCAAGGGCATAATTTCTAGTGCATGACATCTACGGATTGGTCATGACATCTGATTGGTCGAAAAACAATTTTACTACTTTCTGGATTAAATGTATATTTTAGATCACAGATGTAGCTGGAAAACTGAATAATTATAAATCTAATTGAAGGAGTGCCGGATGAGACGCCCCAAAATGGGCCACTTTGGCAGAAAGATTATTTCAAGTTAAAAATGAGCATTACAAAAAAAAAAAAAAAGAAAAGAAAAGAAAAGAAAAGAAAAAAAAGAAAAGAAAAAAAAAAAAAAGGTGCCTGGGTGGCTCAGTCAGTTTAGCATCTGACTTTGGCTCAAGTCATGATCCCATGGTTTGCAGGCTCCAGCCTCACTTCAGGCTCTGTGCTGACAGCTTAGCGCCTGGAGCCTGCTTCAGATTCTGTGTCTCCCTCTCTCTCCTTCTCCTTTCCCCTCTAGCACTCTATCTCTCTTTCAAAAATAAGTAAACAGTAAAAAAAAAAAAAAAAATTAAAAGTAATAAAAACCCAGCAGATTCAGGAGGCTCTGCCTCCCCTAACTGCCTAAATTTAGATTGGAAAAGAGTCTGTATCAGGAAAAAAGTCATTAACTGAGATTCCCCTTTCTCTAAGGAACTTATCTGTATAACAGATGTTTTCTAAACATATCCTTTTACCTTCTTGCTAATGAGCTTTCTCCCTTTTGTGTCCTCAGGTCCCTCCCCTCTCCTTAGTTAATAGAAGCTTTATGTTGCCTCATTGTCTTTGGAATCTCATGTCTGTGTGGATTCCTCATGCAATCACCTATTAAATTTGATTTTCTCTTATTAATCTTTCTCATGTCAATTTGCTTCTAAGTCCAGACAGAAAAAACATGGAGCAGAAGAGGACTTTCTCCCCAGCATAACACACACATGTATTATATTTTCTTGATAAGTGGACATCTTTATATCGCAGAAACAGATATACACATTATACAGTAGAGTTCATCTTTGAACTGATTAGCTGACTGTTTTGTGATACTTTTATTATGATTTTAATTATTTAGGTAATGGCTATACCTCATCACAATCTTCTTTAAACTGAGAAGTCATTTAATAGAACAATTAAATAATAATCAAATGAGTTTCAAGAGTTAACTTATTCAGTTCCACTTAAAAGTCCATTTTGCAAAATGATAGCTGGTTGTACATAAAATACTTTTCATTTAGAGGTTTTTTGTTTTTGTTTTTGTTTTTTTTTACCTACTATAATTTAGGCTTTATACCAGCAGTAGCTGTAGGGAGTTATTCAGGAATTGGAGTCAGGGAATCTATATAGAAGAGTGTCTTTTATGCATTTTGGACATGCAAGAATAAGTGACATTATGTATTTTGACACTTGTCTCTTTTAAAAAAATTTTTTTAACGTTTATTTATTTTTGAGACAGAGAGAGACAGAGCATGAACGGGGGAGGGTCAGAGAGAGAGGGAGACACAGAATCTGAAACAGGCTTCAGGCTCTGAGCTTTCAGCACAGAGCCCGACGCAGGGCTCGAACTCACAGACCGTGAGATCATGACCTGAGCCGAAGTCGGATGCTTAACCGACCAAGCCACCCAGGCGCCCCGACACTTGTCTCTTAATAAGATAGACATCCTAGCAATGGGAATTCTGTTGATCAAGACACTCAAATAAGAAACATAAAGTACTCATTTGAATGTAATAAAAGTATGAATTCATGTTAAGACTCCTTATTAGTTCCATTTACATAGATATTTGATGAAAAAGATTTGGAAGAAGAAATGTGATTGCTATTCATTGAAAACTACATTTTAGCTTTTACATATATATTTTAATTAATAAAGTAGGTGGCTTTACCCTCAATTTGTGAATAAACATTAATTTTAAAGATTGTTGTTAAAAATTTCAAAGTATTAAAGATTCAAAATATTAAAAAAACAGTTCACATCTGTATGTCAGAAATAACTACAAAATTTACAGTGTGTGTAGATAGATATGATGAGAGATGGATAGATTTGATAGATTTGATAGATATGGTCTTGAACTAAATGCTATTTTAATATAAATGTAAAGTAATTAAAATACTGTGATATTAATATAGCAGCAGAAAAACATGAATGAAATAAAATATAGAAATAAACACAGATGTGTGTGTATATATATATATATCTTTTTTCTCTCTGATGTAATTTCATATTTAAAAAGGATACAGAACCCCTTTAAAATAAAACTGATGCTTAAATGTGCTTTTATTTTTTTCAACAGACATAATATGACAAATGTATCAAAATACAGGTGCTATTACCGTTGAACAATTCCTACAGAAAAATCCTAATTTCAGATCTTTTTCCTCTTCTTCCTTCCTTCCATCTGTCCCTCCTTCTTTCTTTCCTTCCTTCCTCTTTCCTTCCTTCCTTCTTTCCATCCTTCCTTCCTTTCTTCCTTCCTTTCTCCTTCCTTTCTTCATACTTTCCTTCCTTTCTTTTGTGTACCACCTCCCTATGAGCATCTTGTTCTAGTTTCCTCCCCATATTACCTGGAATTCATCTTCCTAAATAATCCTCCATTGCTATCACACACTATCCTCAAACACAATGCTGCCATATAAGCATAGTAATGACATCTTCAAACACACACACACATATATATAGGTATATATAGGTATATACATAGTGGTAATATAGTTTTATACCTCAATGGTCTCAAATCAATTAGACCTCCTCATCTCCCCATCCATCTTGGTTGGGTTCTGTGGAAATTTTATTTTCCCAACTGTTCAAAACTTAAATTTCTTCAGCTACAAAATTCATTTTTGAGAGACCATTTTGGTCCTCTGAGACATGGACCTGTACCAAGATTATTCTTCCAAATTGGTTTTGTGACAGTCTTCTTTTAAGGGAACAGGAAGATAGATGGCATAACAAGAAACTATTTATAGGCATTGATTTTTAAATGATTGACAGCTAAATGCAAAGGAAATATGGTTTCATTTTCTCCTAATATGGTAAATCAAATCTGTCAACCTAAATTTTCCTCAACTCACTGTCCCTTTCATCATCCTAAAATAAGAGAATGGTTTCCATTAATCAGAGCCATAGCTTGAAGCCTACCTCCGTGCACCAATTTATCATGATTTTCTATATAATCTGGAACAAACCCATTAAATTATGTTCTCTCTTCAGTTTCTATTGATCAGTAGACACACTGGAAACAACTATTTCTTAGTATTTTTATTATTTTCCTTTCAGCTTTCTTGAACTGTAGGGTGCCAATTCTTTCTTTGAAATTTAGTGGATCTTAGCCTGGATATTGGCAGCAGGAGTTGAAAAGTAAGCTGTATTAAAGATATTTTTTTTTTACTCTAATTTGAAGCTAGAAGACTTCAAAATTAGAGTACAAAGAATAAATAGTTGTTTTGTCTGTTTTGTGACAGGTTTTAACAATTATGTGAAAACCTTACTTTTATCCTCCTTTGACATTTCCCACACAACACCATAACAAGTAACTGGAATACATCATGTAGTGATAAAACCATCATTACCTTCTTTGAAGGAAACTTTCTTAATGTAGCAGAAACTACATTGCATCTTAGAGACAATATTTAATTATGGTCAAACTACATATGGTTTATAATCCATGTGTCAACAAAGATACAGTGCTTACACATTTATGCAGAGAAGATTTATACAGATTAGTCCCCATGCTTCTACTTGATAGCTAATGAACGTAGATTTAATGGCCCACTCTTTACAGGTAGACCACAGCAGGAATAAAATAACAAAAGGCTTTGGAAGTTAAATAATATTGCCATTTCATGCCTGCCACATGTAATTTGCCAAAACTCATTTGGCATTTAAGCATGACCCAAATATAACATCCTAACAAAGAGTTTCCCTTCAAATATACTAAATAAGGCCAGGGAGCAGTGACACAAAATGAAATGACAACACTAAGGGAAACAGAAGATTGCTTCTGATCAACATTTGTTGTCAAAAACCTCAACATAAGAGACAGAAATAATACAGGGTGTAGAGAAATGCTTATTAAGTCCCAGATATCTTCCTCTTTAGGCAATGTAATCTCATCTTCTCTGATTGACCCTTCCTTGTAAAAGGTCACCTATGTGTTTTGCAAAAGTGGAAAAGATCATACAAGTTCCTTAACCAACAAAAGAACGGCATTTTAAATCCTGGTATGTCAACAGGATTTCATAAAGCATCAGGGGTGAATGGAACGTTAGATGCTCAGTTCACTCTGCTATACCATGCATGCAATCCTTCCACAACACTGCTACTCAAAGTGGGGTGTGAGGATCACCAGTAACCTGCATCGATCGCCTGGGACTGCTTAGAAAAGCAGAATCATTGGTATGTGTATTCAAGTTCGAGAAGCACTGCTGTTCTATCATATTGCCTCCAAATATTCATCCAGACCTACTTGAATATCTCCAGTTGCTAGGAAGTCACTCCCCAGGGTACCTTTTTCAATGTTGAACAGTTTCCCAAGTAATACGGTTATTTCTTACATTAATTACAGCACAGATCTGCTTCTCTGTTACTTCTATCCAATCAGTCAAAAATCTTCCCTTTAAACTTGCTCAGAAAACACTAAGTCCCTGTTTTTCTCTCAGGAATTTAGATAACCGTAATTAGAACTTGACCTATCCTCTTACTCTTCTCAAGTTACTTTAACCATTCCTTAAGTGTCACGTTTTATCACTCTTAACATGATGCTCTATGCCAAAATCCATCATATGTATTGCCATCAAAGTGTGATTTCTAGAATTGAACATAACATTCTCAGTCCGGTCAATGTGGAATTGGGAAGGATTATCTCCTTACTCCATGTATTCTACCACTATTAATACAGCCTAACAACCGCATTGTCTTTATGGAAGAGGGAAGAAGGGGGATAGCATCATTCTGTAAATGCCTACTGCATTTTGACAGATCTAGAATCCTAATTACTTTCCACTTCACAAAAGGACTGTCTTTCTTTCTCTCTGTACTGCCCATGTCAAATAGATTCTTTGCACTTTTCACTGTCCTCCACTAACCTCAACTCCATTCAATAACAGAGGACAGAAGGCCATTTGTCTGGATCCCTAGACCTCGAAAGAATGCTGTTTGCAAGATACTGGAAAACAAATTGTTGCACTTAAAAGAGGGATATATAAGAAGCTGGACATTCAGAAATGGACATTTATCTGGCTCTTACCTGAAGCAACCACTACTTACTGTATTTATTCCCTTCAAAATAATTAGATTCAGTACATCAGTTGGTTCATTTCAGATGATTTAGATAAGGATATTTGCATGTTAGGAATATATTATTTCTTCTAGGCTAATGTTTTTAAAAAAATTTTTTTTAACGTTTTTATTTATTTTTGAGAGAGATAGAGACAGAGTGCGGTGGGGGAGGGGCAGAGACAGGGAATCACAGAATCTGAAGCAAGCTCCAGGCTCCAAGCTGTCAGCACAGAGCCCAATGCGGGGCTCGAACTCACGAACCGTGAGATCATCACCTGAGCCGAAGTCGGACACCCAACCGACAGAGCCACCCAGGCGCCCCAAGGCTAATGTTTTTTAAAGATGATGTATTATGTGGCATCATGCCTCATGCCTAGATATTAATATTTTGATATACTATCATATATAACAGTTTTTAAAATGTATGATTTGAAATATTCTACTTTGGGGATTTATTTGGTTAAAATCTATTTTTCTTGCTGGCTGATATATAAAACTTCCTAGTAAATAAACATGATCGGAAAATACATGCTCTGACTTCCAAACAATGATCTGCTTTTAATAAAGGACCCTCTGAAGAACTGATGTGGTAAGCAGAATGACCTTCTAAAGAGGCCTATGACCTAGTCCCAGTAACCTGTAAATACGTATTCATTACATGGCAAAGCAGGCTCCGAAGATGTAACTAAGATTACTGACCTTAAAAAGAGAGATTATTCTGGATTATCATTTAATTCCAATGTAATTGCACAAGCCCTTAATAACAGAGATATTTCTTGTGCTAAAGGCAGAATAAATGAGGCAGAAGGAGCAGTTAAAAGAGATTCAATGTATGAGAAGGACTCAGAGCACCTTTGATGGCTTGAAAATGAAGAGGGAAACATGATAAGGAATGCAGGTGGCCAAAGAGTTGAGTCTCCCTCATAACAGCCAGAAAGGAAACAGGGATCTATCTCTGCATGCAACTGAATTCTACCAGCAACCTAAAAGGAATGAAGCCCTGCTGATGCCTTGATTTTTACATTGTAAGACATATCTTATAACAAAGACCCTAGCTGTGCCAGACTTCTGGCCTACAGAAGTGTGAGGTAATAAATGGATGTTGTTGTAAGCCACTACATTTCTTACTTGTTATAATAACAATAAACAAGACAACTTGGTTCAGGGCTTCAGGGGCTGGGTGCTCTCATTCCTAAGACGATGGCAGACATGGCTATTTTATCACAGTGTACTTTCTTCATCAGTTTGGAAATACAGCCTTAAAATACTTCATAACAAAGAATCCCTATAAAACATTAGAATACTTTCAAAGAAGACACCAGATGAAATTATCTGAGCTTTGGATGATATTCAGTGAGTATTACTTGTACAAAGTGCCTTCTTCATAATTATTTTCTAATTGCTTTCCTCAATTTGATTTCCATAGCAAGAAATAACAAAGGGAGAGATGGAGAGGAAATGTGAAAATACGTGAGTTGAGAACCAGCTCTGACTCTAACTAAGTTGGGAAATTTAAATGAATCTTTCAATGAATCTTTCTTAATTTTTTCAACTATAAAAGGGTACACGTAAAATCTGAGGAGTTTAAAATATTATTTTTTTTCTTACAAAAAAAAACCCCATTATGTGGGAGGCTACTCTCTAAAGAGGGAAATGCTGACCTTCTCATGGTGGAAGTGGAGGAACACCCCAACTCCAGCTGCTAGACTCTTCTCCACTAACCTTGACTCCATCCACCAACAGAGGATGCTGAGTATTTTGCCTGGAATCCTACACCTCAAGAGAATCCTGGTTGCAAGCCACTGGACAACAAATTGTTTCATGTATCTTTCATCTCCAATGCTTTATGTTTTAAAAAATGGACATATAGATTAAAAGGATGAAAATGAAGCTTCTGTAGTTCACACTGACCCTCGTGTTCCATTTACTATCACGGTGCTACCTAATTTTCATGAGCACACATTTATGCATAAATATATATATTCAGTGTGTATTATTGATTATACAAACTAATGGCTATGTTCTCTGCCTTGCTGTAGACATATAGCCTTATTTATCTAGTGGTGTTTGTCTAATGAAAGTGCTAGAGGTGACTGATTCATTCTTTCTTTGATTCATTCTTTATCCAGTAATTCATTTCTTATTCATATATAATGTGAGAAAATAGCCTGTCTGGTACCAAATCTATACTTCAATATTAAATGCATTTTTTCTTTAAAAGTCAGATACAAATATTAACTATCAATGTGAAGTGTTAATATTAGGAGTACACCATAAGAAATTCAAGGTAATACTACTGTACTTAGTCATTTCAAGTTCTATGAGAGGCAGACCATCCTGGTTGTGTTAAAGATTCAAGATTAAATACTGCATTGATGCCAAGTAGGCCTTAATACAGTATAACTTGCAGACATTCAAAAATTTCAACCGTATGATCTCTTTAAAATGAACACTTTAACTCACACACTGGACTAACTGATGGACTTTCTCCCTTCTCTACACCACAGTGACCAATATCCTTCCCCCCTGCCCCCCACCATGGAACTTTCAGGTTCTGAGGCTGTTCTCCAGCATATCAGTGCATGTCTTCTTTGGTCTTTGCACCTCATGCTGCCAAGACATTATACAATTTGTGCTAATTATTGTAATTGTACAACCAAATTAAGTTAAATTAACATACAGGTAAGCACAATTAAAGACATAAAGATGGCTTTTCTATGAACATATAAAGGATTAGTAAAAGCTACTCAGTACAGTAATTGATAATTTATTATAGACATTTGAGGGTAATTGTAACGTCTAGACATATTTTGCATCCAGGTTGTTTCTCAAGTGTCTTTAAGTCTTGCTTCAGTGAAAAGTGTCAAGAGTGCATCACAGCTGTGATTGTGTCAGACAGGCCATAAAGAGTTGTGCTGTGGAGGGCAACTGAATGTTCAACTATAAGATTCAGGTGCAAAGGAAATAGACATTGCATGCATATATACAAATGTGTGAGTTTTACAGGCTCCTGCTTTAACTGACATGTTTTTCTTAATGGAGTCACTTTTCATTCTGATCCCTTTGGTTAAAAAGACTCCTGTGGCACACCAAATGACCAGCTTCAATAGACCACTCAAATTCATCACTACAGACAACACTGCACATAATCAGCATGAAGGACACCGTGAAGGACAAAAGGGACTAGTTGGAGTGATTGGGAAGAGAGAGATCCCTCTCCTGACTACTCACTCATATGAACTGGAAAATCTGAACTCTTATCAGAAAATAATTAAAATGTTTCATTTTCATAGTGATTTCAACCTTACTAACAGGTTACCTGAACAGAGCATTTGTATTTGTCAGCTCATATTTTGTTTTGGAAAACATTTTTTTTTCCCAAAGAATTGAGAGCTAGCATATTTCATCCTCAAAAACGAAAGGAAGAAACTTTACTAACTATAAATCTAGGCAGAATAAAAATATGTAAAATGAGTAGCTGGAAAAGTTATAAATATCAGCTCATTCTTCTTTTCTTATATTTCTCACCAAATAAGTTCCAATGAGCTAGGTCAATTATTTGGGAAAAATAAGTTTATTTTAAATAATCTGTTAAAACCACATTTATCATGCTAGAAGTAATGGTTTGCATAAAATTACTGAAACAGCATTTTAAGACCCTTTGATGTTTGGATGCCCCATGAGGTTTACTTGTTTGTTGGTTGGTTGGTTTCTGGCCTTGAGTAAAATTGCAATGTTGGGATAAAACATTTCAGGATTTCAGGATAAAAGCACACATTTCACGTCTGGGTCTTAAATTTTCAAGCTACCACCCCATGCCAAATAGAAATAATTAAAGTTGTCTTCTACCTCATATTTTAGAAAATAATTGAAGTTTCTTCATGGAAACTATTATATTTGCATCACATGATAAATGAAGTCATATATTTAAATACATTTTGCCTAATAAACCCTAGTTATTGACAGTTGTTTAAAACACATTAGTGCTGGTTGTTGCTCTCTCCACCATCATTCCCCACAAAGTGAAGTGAATTAGTTTCAATAATTCTGTTCAATCTGTGGAGCTATAAAACTAAGTTTTACATGTATGAGCATGTGTCAGTGTTTGTGTGATTGTGTATTTGTGTGTGTGTTACTGATGACTAATGAAGCATGCATTTGATTCTGTTTCTGTGACTTTTTGCTGTCTTGACAGTTGGATATTGAATCCTTGTTTTTGAAATCTTTACAGATTTTGAAAATGGTCTGGATTTAACAAACGGGATCATTCACATTTAGTGCAAAACTCATTGCTCCTAGATGGGTTTGTGCTATGAATTCCTTTTGTGCTAAATTCTTGATCATATATCATTAGAGGAATGTAATTTTGACAGTTCTCATCTCAGAGTTTGTTATTTAGTTCAACTGTTTAAATTTTTCATAGGCATGGAATCTCGTCAGCAATTTCTTTTTGAACATAATTTTTTAAAATCTTTATTTATTTTTGTGAGAGAGAGAAAGCACATATGCACATGAGCTAGAGAGGGCCAGAGAGAAAGAAGGAGACAGAGAATCCCAAGCAAGCTCTGCACTGTCACCGCAGAGCCCAACTCATGAACTCATGAACCACAAGATCATGACGTGAGCCGAAGTCAGAGGCTTAAGTGACTGAGCCACTCAGACGCCCCTCTCTTAAGCAATCTCTTAATAATTTCTTAGATTAGCAGATAATGTTAAATTTTTTAAAACGAGCTCATAAAATGATCTCCCAATATTCCTGTAAAAAGATTCTTCTTGCCAATAAAATAAAATAAAATAAAATAAAATAAAATAAAATAAAATAGTAAAATAATGCAGCTGTCAATATCTATCCTCAAATTCTTGTTTTCTCTTTTATATTAAAAACCATGGCTGCTTTTATTTATTTATTTTTTAAGATTCTTTTGTTTTCAAACATGGTTTTGTCTTGGTTTCCATGACAACTCTTTCTCCTGGCTTTCTGTCTACCTGTCTGGCTGGTAAGAAGTGGATCTAGGGATCTGGGTATCATGAATCTGAGGGAAACTCTGTCACATGGCTTCTCTTTTGCAGTGTCTTTACATCTCGTAACCGGTGCATACCTATTCATGTTTGTTCTCTGCTAACTTGAGTTCATACATGGTTCATGATCACTTATTTCTTTACTGGGAATTTGGAGCTCTGGCTTCCATTGCTAAAGGGTCCATTCTTTTGGTTTCCTTGTTTGACTCTGAATACAGAAAACCTTCCCCATGGCCTGTGCTGCTCTGTGCTCTCTGCTTGTCTCCTCCTTTGATCTACTTTCGAACTCTGATCTAGCTCTCATGCTCACCACCTCCCCAAAATATGTCAAACTTTATCCACCCTCAGAATCTTTGGGTTTTCTGTTCTTTCCGCCTAGAACGCTCTTATGTTACATATGATTTACCTGCCATGCTCACATCTTTAAGGTCTACAAAGTCATTTTCTATCACAGTGCTATATTTATTTGTGTTCCTTGTAGCAAAAATGCATATATCTTTATTTGCCGACCTGCTATTTATTTATCTCCCCAAACCAGAAATCCAGGAACAAAGACAAAACCAAGGTTGTTTCGTTCATAGCAGTATCACCAAAACCTTCTGCAATATCTAGCATGTAGTAGAACTGCACTAAATATTTATGAAATTGATTAAATAAATGAGAGGAAATAAGGTTACCATGTTCTCGTTATTATTTATTGTCATATTAAAACTATATTTATGGCTCTCTCAATAACATAATAAGACAAATGCATCTTCAATTGCCCAAACAGTCTAGTAAGGACAAATCGCAGGTAAATGATATGTGAGTTTTTATGTGTGTTTTCTCTAGCAAGGAATTCATGATTTTCATGAGTACGTCAAATATTTGAGTAGGCTATTTTAAAGAAGTTTTAATCACTGTCTCCTTATATAGTGAAAGCGTAGTTATATACCTTGATTTTAGATATATAACTGCTTTCAGAATTGACAAGATGATAGTTTACATAGTTGAAGCTTAATTTCTCAGATTCTCAAATAATTAATGATATTTTTATTAACTATCTGCTTTGTACAAGTATGGCATAGAAGATGAAATGGCCATGGAGTGGAGGTGAATTCATGACTGGAGGAAGGCTAACACGAAACTGCCAGTAGCTTGTAATAGAGATATTTCTTATTTTGAAAAAATGGGATTTTTTTTATAATCTATACTCAGTATTACTCAGTGTATATTATTTTTCATAGAGACAATGCTTCATATAAAATATCAAGCAGTATTTGCTACCTTACAAATTAAGCTCCATTTATCCATGCAGTTGAAAATATCAGAGATTGGTCTTTTGATAATGTTATTAATAAGATATAGCTATGATGCAAATTTTATTCGTTATATTATTGAAGACCCTCCAAAATGGCTCTGAACCTGAAAATGACTTTAAAAGCCTAGAGCCTTTTAAACTGAATGATTAATTAGGTTTGATTGTCCCAGATTTTGTGGCTGGTTTTAAAGGATAGTCTGAAACAAGATACCAGGTAAATAGATACATTATTCCTTTGGTACCACCACTTTCACAATTAGAATTCCCATCTACCCCACTTTCTCCTTGTTTCCAGTAAATACCTTGAACTTGTGATGGGGAGATTGATATATACCTAAATAAAATAAAACACATTTATAATTTGGATACAAATAAATACTATGAGGAAAAAGAGGATAAAATCTAATTATAATTATAACTCAGGGATCCAGAAGACTGTATTTAGAAAGTGCATTTAAGTCAGTCTATGTAAGAACTAACCAACTAACTAACTAACTAGCTAAGTAAATAAATAAATAAAACTTCAACAACTGAAACTTGGAGAGAATATACCTGCAACCATTATAGTGTACCTGGAACCAATTTTAGCTTCCTCCTCTAACAAACAAACAAAAAACAAAGGAGGAAAAAAAATCTATGAAACTTTCTCTCAAACACTGAAACTTAGGAAATGAAGGTCTGTGACCTCTAAGAGAAGAAAAAAAAATGAGGTGAGCTCATATGATCTATCCTGGCTTTCTGCCTAAAGGTGCCTTCTGAGCCACAGCACAGGGAGGGGAATCAAAGCAGAACACAGTAATTTCACTAAGTTGACAAGAGTTTGCAAAATGGGGAAGCTGAAGTGGCTAAATGTGCAGAACATATTAGATGTTTCCCAGGGGATGGGACGACTCAGAGAAAGAGCTCCATAAATTTTCACAACACTCCCCCTCTGTATCTGTTACTGAATACTATGTACAGGATATCGAAGTGAGTTTCACAGAAAATAAATGGTAGACTAAAAGTCATTGGTGTTAAGTGACCATTACAATCTTGACAGAAGAGCTGCCAAAAAAACAAACAAACAAAAGACAAACAAAATCCTTTCTTAAAATTTAGGGAAGACACACAAAAATGTATATGTGTGTGTGTGTGTGTGTGTGTGTGTGTGTGCGTATTATATATGCATATGCATATATATATATATATACACATCTATATTTTTATATGTATGTATGTATATATATGTATACACACATACATACACACATATATATGTACATTTCTAGCATTTCTTTTTTTTAATGTTTTTTGTTTGTTTGTTTTTGAGAGAGAGAGAAAGAGAGAGAGAGAGAGAGAGATACAGAGCATGAGCAGGGGAGGGGCAGAGAAAGAGGGAGACACAGAATCCTAAAGCAGGCTCCAGGATCTGAGATGTCAGCACAGAGCCCAATGTGGAGGTTGGATTTATGAGCTGCAAGATCATGACATGAGCCGAAGTCGGCCACTTAACCGACTGAGCCACCCCAGCACCCCATTTTTAACATTTCTGTTTCACTCTTAACTATATCTGCCATAATTAAACTTTTCTTCAACTTACTGAATATTCTCCATCTAGTGTTTTTTTTTTCAAGTTTATTTATTTATTTTGAGAGAGAGCAGGGGAGGGGCAGAGAGTGCAGAGCCCGACACAGGGCTCGAACTCAGAAACTGTGAGATCAAGAAATCAAGAGCCAAAATCAAGTCAGATGCTTGGCTGACCAAGCCACCCAGGCATCCCTCAATCTAGTGTTTCTAATCACAGGTGAAATAATACTTTCTATCTCTGAAGACAACTGTACATCTCTGTGGGAACCATCTCTCTGACTTCTTAATGGTGAGTGTTCAATTAGACAATTTGGACAACTTTTGTGATTGACCTTCATGAAGTCTACATAGGCCTGTTGTTTCATATTGTCTGATTTAAAATCAGATGGGTGAATATCCTATAAAGCAAGCACAATCTTCTAACAGATAAAGAATCAACTGCATGACCTCGGGGGTCATTCCATCTTAAATGTGTGCGTATCTGTGATTTTTCTTTGAGTTTAAATCAACTCTGATCATATACATACTAAAGATCTCATGAGGTTAGAACCCATTTGCCAGAGGTTTAGGTAAGCCTTTCAAAATCTCTGTACTTTTATCCCTCTCCATTAAGAATATATATATATTCTTATATATACACACATATACACATATATATGTATGTGTGGATATGTATATATATATGTATATATATGTATGTATATATATTATTTTCTAATTTGATACTGTTTTTCTGTCTTCCTTACTTTTAAAATAAATGGTAAAAGAGATCAATCCTGTTTCATTTCTCTTTTAACAAATTCATGTGTGTGTTCATGCACTTCTCTTTCATAAATAAAATATTTAAGGCAGCTTACAATTCAATTACATATTGTAATTAGATTTTTTAAAGCATAAGACTAAGAGCCTAGGAAATAAAATTAGAAGAAAAATCCTGAATAGAATTGTAGATGAAACATGCTGAGGAGACGATTAATAGTTGTTGAAGCTGAGTGGTGGGTATATGGAGAGTCGATATAGTTTGTTTTTACATTTGAATGTGTTTGCAATTTCTATAATAAAATATTTTTTTAAGATTTTAGAATTAGAATAATGTCGCCTCAAGTCACAGATCTGTCAATGACTGGCTCTATGACCTTGGACAAATTTTAATCTTCCTTAGGCTCAATTTCTTCCTCTATAAAATGAACATACATTTGCAGTATAAAGGGTTTCCAGAAGAACAAAATAATGTATTTAACCTTCTAAGCCCCGTTCAGAGCCATGATTTACCCGTGTGGTATCTTTGTGTTCATTAAAACAGATTCCCTTCCTCAAAACATCTTACTGTCATTTAAAAAAATGAATTAAACATACGTATTTAAGTTGAGTACAATAGAAGCAGGGTGCCAGTGTTGTGCAGTGCGGAACATGCTCAACTATATGCAGCAGCACTAAATTGTCACAAAGTGTGTTATAATTTTTCCCAGTCATCAAAACCACATAAGAATGGTAGGAAGTTGGGAACCTGGAATTTATTTTTATTTTTTTTTTAATTAAAAAAAATTTTTTTTTTCAACGTTTATTTATTTTTGGGACAGAGAGAGACAGAGCATGAACGGGGGAGGGGCAGAGAGAGAGGGAGACACAGAATCGGAAACAGGCTCCAGGCTCTGAGCCATCAGCCCAGAGCCTGACGCGGGGCTCGGACTCACGGACCGCGAGATCGTGACCTGGCTGAAGTCGGACGCTTAACCGACTGCGCCACCCAGGCGCCCCGGGAACCTGGAATTTAACATCAGTTCGTGCACTTCTACCCTTGACTCGATCGATTTTCTGTTTTCATATATCCAAATCGCCTTAAACTGTATTTGTTAGTCAGGAAGTGATAACAATATTCCACAGCTCTAACCACCAGCCTCTCCACGGAGTGGGTACTACCCACTCCTTCTGATGACTTGGATCACTTTCTAAGGTTTCCTTTTTGGCTTTTATCCCCTAGTGTCCTTTTTCTTTTTGACTATTACATTTTTCCTTATGAGGTGCTTCAAATCATTCTTTCTCAGAGAAAAAGTGGTATATTTAGATAAACACAATAAATATAAATTCTATTTGAATGGAAAATGGGCAAAGTTTCACCTTTTCTGCAATTGCCGAGCAGGAAAACGTTCATTTTATGAATTGTGGAACTCTGTTGAGCAGAATACCAATGAGATATGGTGACTCAGCATGCTTTATAATGTGTCACTCCTGCTCTTTCTGGAATTGAGATTACACGATAACGGAAGTGGTTTTCACTGATTGCTATGAGATGAATGACATCATTCTTGAAATGATCCTATCTGTTTTGAACCTCCAAAAAACTGAATTCACACCTTTTACATCGACAAAAAAATACAGAGCTGGGAATTTTAATTGTTATTTTGACCTTTTATTTTTATTGATCCTAAATCCCACTTAGTAATTTATTAATTATACTTTCTCATCATAACTTTAGAATGTTATTTATTTATTGTGCATGAGCTGATTTTATTTTGAATAAGTATTATATTAATAAAATCCTGCCCCTGAAATTTATTTTAATTAGATAAAATGACTATTGCTTTACTTTTTACTAGCAAGACTTTAAATATTCCCACAGGAGTTTTCACTAGTCTGTAAGCAATGTGAATTGAGATTATTAATAAGCTTGATCTTAATGTTATCAATAAGGGCTATAATTATATAAAATAGTTATGTTAGGAATTATAAAGGGAGTTTATTTTTGCAAAAATAACTTAATGATAGAAAATATATTTCCTGTGTAACATGTTTCAATGTGTTTAAATAAGATATTAGTAAAGACATTATTTTAAAAGCAATTATTCTGTGGCAAGAAATTTGCATGCATTTTATCATTTAATAAAAGAAACCTACTAAATAGGTATCATTACTATTTTCAACTTATAGATGAAGAAACAAGGCACAAAATAAACAAGTAATTCTCCCATGTCCCCAAGCTAGTAAGTGACAGAACCAATACTCTAACCTTGGTCTCTCTGGTACCAAACCCTCTGTCTTCATCACCTTGTGTCCTAGGTAGTAATGAGTCATTCTGACAGAAGGCATCCATCCACAAGCTTATGTAGGTAGAATAAGAAACCTCAGAATTGCAAGCGTTTCTATCTTCCATGACAGAGAGCTGTTTAGCTTAAATATTAAAATGTGAGCGTCTTTATAAATGAGGGAGATGGCCATACTTTTAAAGAAAAAAGGACCCCAAACCTCTTTACCCTAACAGAATTATTTAAGTTCACTTTGAGTTAGAATATAGAATATGGATGAGTGTGATTGAAAAACTCAGAGTCCTGTTTAACCTCCAGCTCCTCACGAAGACAATGAAATCCTGATGACAGGGGGAGGTGGCTGAAGCCAGAAAAGGAGGGGAGTAGGGTATGTGCAGGTCTCCCAAACCACTCAGGTGACTGAGATGAAGTTCCTTCAACAAGTCACTTGAGACTATTCTCGTCTTTTTTAGAAAGTGCATATAATAAGAGGCAGAGCCAAAGAGGATGAGGGCTGATAGAGCCACTCTTTGCAAGAGATGGGCTGACTGATTAGCCTCTGGAAGCACCAGAATGTTGCTTCCAGTGGCAGGTAGACGCTTAAATACACATCATTAAAATCACTAGATGAGAATATTTAATCCAATAGAATATAAAATCACTAGGAGGAACTGTGAGAATGTCTGATCTTGCTCTATGGAACTAGAATACTTTTTTTTAAAGCAAGTAAAGAGATGGATAGATAAATTCTGAATTTAAAAAACAATATCAAGTTCTAATATTGATGACATTAATCGGCAGGGCCTTATTAAGAGAGACTGGTGAGACCAGTAAGTGGTTATTGTGAAAGCAAATAGGATGGAGCTGATCCTACTCAGGTTTCTTTTCTCTAATTTATCCTAATCCTATGCCACCTACTGAACTTCTGACTTTTGCAATACTTTGTGTTAAAACGGGCATTTCTTGGTACTGGGGCTTCTATATTAATTATAAAATCTCATTTTTTTCTGTCTATCACAGCTCAACCAGCACCTCCATCAGATATTTATATTGTTTTATCTACTCTAGTTCTTAACTAGCTATGGCTGGATTTTATATAAAGCTGAAACTTAAGAAAGTTTGTTTATTGTTTTTTTTTTTTCCCCAAAACATCTACAAGTGCTCATGGGATCATTTCCTTTGTGGCTCAGCAGCATTAGAACTGGTACCAGAAACAAACTTTTAGCACAAATTTAATGTATACATAGACTAATCTTTCCTCCCAGGTTTTACCCTGCAGAAGTGACTGATTTGATTCCTTCATTTATTAAACTATTGAGCCCTCCACCACAGCAATAGGATTTTTTACTATAAAAATAATTATAATAATCACTAACAACAGCAATTGCAGCAATTATATAATCTGTAGTTTGCTTTAAAACACTTCAGTGTAGCCAGTGCAATATTTCTATGTGTGTTCATTAGTTTTCATCACTACTGTAGAAGCAGTTAGTTAATAGATGAAGCTCTTTAATCAAATGTACTATGAAGGCTTCAACTATGTCTAAAGGGGCTTCCCTACAATGTTTGTCAGTTGCCATAGAGATATTAGTACTAATTTTTCCATGGCTAGCAGTAGTAATAAATTTATAGAATAAATGGAAATACTGTACATATTGTATTTTTATATGGCCAAGGATATAAAAATCAGGTGAGTTTAGCAATTTCTACTCTGTGAGTGGATCTGTTATCTGGGGGCACAGATAAAGATGAGTCTTGCTTGTTCTAACCAGAAAAATTCGCTCAATCTGCCACTATAAAAAAAAAAAAAACCTGCCTCAAGGGAAAGGGAAACTTTAATGAATGTTATTTGTGGAATTCCTTGAGACAGAGAACTTAAATTTCAACAAGTTTCGAGGATGAGGTTGTGTAAATACTGGCTTGTGTATGTATCTTCTTCCTAATAAATATTTCTAGGTGCAGCAGATTTAATCTGAAACTTGATTTAATGAAACAAACCAGCTGGAGGTAAAGTTGTGGTTACAACTTCTTACTATCCTGTTGTGCTATTCTGTAATTGGTGATTTTCATAACAACAATCCATTTAGCATTTACCACGTGAAACCAACTTTATGGTACTGTGTAGAGTGGAGCCAGTTGTGTATAGGAACCAGTCATCCACAAGTCATTATCAAGAGCTCACAATATCTACCATAAATGACCCAAATACTGTGAAAGTCACACTGACTTAAGTAAGTGTAAAATAATAATAACAATAATAAGCCAGCATCTATTGAAGGTTTGTTATGAGCCAGAGAGCATTTTGAGTACTTTATATGCAGTGCCACATTTAATTGTCACAATAAACCTAGAAATTTAAGGAACTTTTTATCCCTACATTCAGAAGGATGTGACATACATACATTTAAGTAAACATAACCATTGCATTAATATAAATATATTTATGATCTTAGGTAACATGCAAAAAGCCCACATCTCCTCTCACTGTTCTGCTTTGACTTCATAATAATTAAATATTTAATGGCCATTTAATAGCTGCTTTTATTAACTTATCATTTTTATAATACTGCATAATTCAGTTATTTCCAAAATTCTAAAAATTTTAACCATACAGAATCCACCTATAAGTATCTCTGTATTAAATTCTGGAACTTCTGTTGACATATAATCATAAACTTCTGGAGTTATGGTGCGCCTGGGTGGCTCAGTAGGTTAATCATCCGACTTTAGCTCAGGTCATGATCTTGCAGCTCACAAGTTCGAGCCCCGCATCAGGCTCTGTGCTGACAGCTCAGACCCTGGAGCCTTATTCAGATTCTGTGTCTCCCCCTCTCTCCATCCCTCCCCAACTCACGCTCTGTTTCTTTATAAATAAATAAATTTATTATTTATATTAATAAATAATAAATAAATAAATAAATAAATATTTATATTAATAAATTATTTATAAATAAATAAATAAAGTAAATTCCTGGAATTAGCTTTCCAGTTTAGAGTATATACATGTCTGTGCAACTATTGTTACATACTACCTCCTTACCTTTTGAAAGGAATACACCAATTTACCTTGGCAACAGCAATGTAACTGTGGTTCAATGGGTGTTGTAACTATAATTACGTTTATTTTGTTAGAGTAAAATTGAGGCTAAGAAGTTGTTTTAATATACTTTTTTTTTCATCAGTGACAAGGATGATTTACTATTTACTTTTCCTAATGTTAATTGACTCTTTGTATTCATTTACTTTTTCAAAATTCAGTAGCAAATGTAAATGGTTCATTTAAGCTCTATGTTTGTTAGTGTTTTAAGAATATATAAAAAAGTTAACAACCAAAAGACCTGTTTCATGAGCATCCATCTGGGGTTTCCTTGATCCCAGCTGTCTAATGGACTAGGCTTCAAATGGTTAAATATATGGAACAATGTGCTTCTACTAGAAAGCCACTGAAGATCCTTAGAGTAGACCTTCTATGTAGGCATCCCAGGTGTTTTCATATAAACCGCATCTGGTTCCTATGTGCTCAAAATGTAATTCCTAAAATTTCAGTTTCTCCATGTGTGACACTTTCCCCACAGTCTCTGTACATGTCATTTTCTGCCTAAAATACTGTTCCAAACCTTCCTGCAACTAACTAGGCCAGACCCCAGCTTATTGTTTCAGCAGGGGGAGTATCCTTACCTCTGCCAAATTAGGTTAGTTGCCCATTCTATGGTCCACCAACACCATGTTCTCTTTTCTTCTATAACACTTGTTCAATACCTGTATATCTTAGTAGAATATTTGTTGAAGGATGGCAGGGATATGTCTTGTTCATTGTAGTACAGTGTCTGTCATAGTCTAGGATCTTAATAAGTATTTTTAAATGCATGGAGAAGTGGAAAGAGCCAACAGATACATGGAGAGCACTAACATTATTTGCTGTGTTATCAGCTCTAAGATCTGTTTCTTTACAATAAGTATACTCCCCATGATACAGTTTTGTCCCTCAAATTAGAGCAGACACAACTCTAGAGTAATGATTTCAAATATATTCTTCAACAATGATTAGGATAAGAGTAAGGGACAAAACAGAGATGACATTTATTCCAGGGAAAGAATTCTTTAGAATTTATCCCCGTTTCTAGACTCAGGGGCTGTCAGTCATTAAGGGTTTCCAAAATCTGAAAATAGATTGCCTGGCAGAGGGCCGGCTCTCTAGGGTAAAATTACTTCCAAATATATTTGAAGGAGTTTCTAGAGGTTTAAAATGCTGCAATGACCTATCCCAATTAAAATGGCCCATCAAATGATGTTCTCACACTGACTCCTTGATGCCAAAGTGCAAAGTGTCAGAATAATCTGCAGGAGATCCAGACTGGCAAGAAAGTCATTGTCCGGATCGCACTCTAAAATATTATTATTCAATGTTAGCCAAACAGGTTGATAAATTCTTCTTCTGTAGAGATTGTAAGGAATAAAAGTAAACAGAGTTAAACTTAATCTAACACGATGTATACACTCCTAACATTGATTTCTTTTTAATTAGGCAAACAGGGGATTAAGAAATTGTTGAAAAGTGTATACTTTTGTTCTTGAATATATTTATTTGCTCTTTACAGAAGAAATGAGTTCCCAGTTTAGTTTAATTCTGTAAACTGGAAAGGTATTTCCAGATTTTAAGCAGTCCTTTGTCAAGGCAATACAAATTCATAGAAGTGGGAACTTACTTTTCTTACAAAAAGTGATACTTGAAAAGTGTTAGATTCATGCTGCACATCCTGTGTAAGCAATGGAACCCAGTACACTCGGTATAATCATTTGTATCACCATCTATATTGACTGTTGTTCACTCTTTACTCTGCATAATAAAAGAGACCCTAGGGAAAATATATGGTTCTTTAGCAGTTTGTAAATTTTGGTGACAGATTTTAATGACTTATAAGCCAATTTTTTTCCTAAACAAAATTTGTTGTTTTTATTTCCTTCTATTTAAATGCAGTTTATAATTTCATTTACAGGCATTATTTTTTTTAATTTTTTAATGTTTATTTATTTTTGAGAGAGAGAGAGAGAGAGAGAGAGACAGAGTGCGAGCAGGAGAGGAGCAGAGAGAGGGAGACACAGAATCGGAAGCGGGCTCCAGGCTCTGAGCTGAGCTGTTACCACAGAGCCCTACGAGGGGCTCAAACTGACCTGAGCTGAAGTCGGACGCTTAACCGATGGAGCCACCCAAACACCCCAGTACAGGCATTCTCTTAATTGTTTATATGCCAGAACTCTTTTTCTGCTTATTTTCACAGATCTTATCCTTATTTTGCTACTTCTTTTTATATATTTCTGTAAGGATGACAGTCTATTTTACTCTACCACCCACACCTTTGTTATTTGTATTCTGTACAAGAGAATTCCAGTCTGTGTTTTTAAAAGCTGTTGTAGGGAATGTAACCTTTGGCTCTGGGCTTTTCCCAAAGCTACACTCAAACTGCCATCTGGGGCTTCAGTCATCTCAAGGTTTGACTGGGAAAGGATTTTCTTCCAATTTTATGTGCTTGTTGGCATGATTCAGTTCCTTGCAGATTATTGCACTGCAAGCTCTTTTCCTTGCTGGCTCTTGGGCAAAGGTCACTCTCTGTTCCTTACTGCATGATGCCTCTCTAGAAGACTAGTTCATAATAGAGCCAGTAAGGTAAGGAGAGGGTGAGCAAGCCAGAAACCACTGCCTTTGGTGACTTAGTATCAGATGTGATTGATACCCCATCACTTTTGCCAGATTCTAGGCATTAGAAAAGATCACTAGGTCTAGCCCATTCTCAAAGAGAGGGGATTACATAGGGGGCTGAATGCCATGAGGCAGGGATTTATCAGGAGCAGTTTCAGAAGCTGTCTACTGCAGACATACAGGTTGAAGTGAAAAAATAACACTGCATTCACATGTTGAAGACATACTCATCTATGTAGAGTGCTACTGGAGCCACGGAAATGCCATTAGAAGTAATAACTGAGTTCAATAGGGTTATAAAATATAATATCAATATACAGAAATCAAATCTATGTCTATGCACTTGCAACAACTAGTATTAATTTTTAAAATGTTATAATAGTATCGAAACATATTAAGTATAACAAAATATATGCCAGATCTATACATTAAAAACTACAAAACACTGCTGATAAATTAAATAATAGCTAAATAAATGAAGAGATATACCACCTATGTTAATTTGAGAGATTCAATACAGGCGCTATTTCTTCCCCGAATTGATCAACAGACTCAATGAAATCCCTATCAATATCCTAGGTATTTTTGTGGAAATTAACAACATGATTCTAAATATTTTTTGAAGTGCAAATGACCAAGAATATTGATTTTTTTAAAGAAGAGTAAAGGCTGAGTAATCACACTGATTTCAAGAATTACCATAAAGCTAAGGAAATCATGACAGTGTTATATAAGCATAAGATTAGATATATGGACCAATATAACAGAATATAACTTCCATAGCTCGGTATTCAGTTGAGCTTTCAAAAATGCAGACAATTTAACCCAATGGTGGAAAGGGAATCTCCAAAAATGTTTTTGTTAGAACAATCATTTATTCACATGTAAAAACATATTAAATTACCTAGAACTTTGCCTTGCACCGTACACAAAATTTAACTCTAAATATATTATAGGGGGAGCCTGGGTGGCACATTTGGTTAAGTGTCTCCCTCTTGATTTCGGCTGAGGGCATGATTTAATGGTTGGTTTGTGAGTTTGAGCCCTGCATCAGGCTCCATGCTGACAGCGCAGAGCCTGACTGAGATTCTCTGTCTCCCTCTCTTTCTGCCCCTCTTCCGCTCACTCTCTAACTCTCTCTCTCTCAAAAAAAAAAAATAAATAAAATAAACATTAAAAAATAAATAAATATATCATAGACCTAATGTGAAACCTAAAACACTAAACTTTAAAATTTTTTTTAATGTTTATTTATTTTTGAGGAGAGAGAGAGAGACAGAATGTGAGAGACAGAATAATGATAACAATTGAAAATAATCTATCACCCCCACAGTTTACTGTTCCACCCACCCTATGGGTCCCAAATAAGAGCTGCCATGTCTAAATAATCTCACCTGACATGCAAGGGCAATTGCTGCTGAAATTTCTGACCATGATGAATTACAGTGCTAATGAGGCAGTGAGTGGGAGATGGGTTTATTGTGAGAAATGTTTTGTCACACCGTCCTCAAATTTTGGAAATTCTGCTGTAAGCTTTGGAATTAGAAAGTAAAGTTACTCTGGTGATTTCAGCAAAGGAAATTAATTAACTATGTCTGGTATCAAACAGCACTGAACATTTTTCAGAGAATCATTTCTCTGCCCATTAGCATCTTTGCAATGAAATACCTCACAGCCACTTGAATGGGATGTTACCATGCATTCTCCCTGTGGCATGTAAAGAGATCAGGTTTGCTATCTTCAGTTTCGTGCATAATTAACTGATTGAGAGAATAACCCCGAATAATTTATTCCTATAGTTTCCTTCTCACCATCATTTTAGAAGTGCCTATTGGCAAAATGTATGCCCCAAATTCACTCAATTCGCTTGCTAAAAAATACCTACAAGCAAGTGTTAAGGCAGTTACAGAATTCTATCGCAAACTACCAGAAAGAGAAGCCTTGTGGTTTTTTGTTTGTTTGTTTGTTTGTTTGTTTGGTTTTAAGACAGTGGGCTAAAAATTCCAGAATCAATAGATGTATGTCATCCTTCAATTACTTTCCTTTTAACTTCCTTGTCTGACAAAGGAGGTGATTTAGAACACATGGTGATTGATGATTCCCCTTCAGCACAATATATCACTGCTCTTTCCAGACATTTCCAATGCTGAGTAGAAAGCTTGTGTGTGCAGTCCAACCTAAGGGAATGACTAAATCATTTGGGGAAAAAAAAAAAAACAACTTAGAAATGTGTAGAGGTGTCATCATTGATACAAAGTGAAGGAGATACCCTGCCATTTTCAGAAAAAGACTTGTATTATGCAACATTTCAGACATACTCTTCACGTATTTGAGAGAAAAGTGTGAGATTGAGAAACAACACATGCTTTTCTAAAAGGAAAGAGACAGTATCAGTATTTGTAGCACCTCTGTTTCATAAGGCTAATTGTCCTATGATATAAAGTATGTCAAGTCACTGTCATAATTAAACTGGGAAATCATTTCTTTCTGCCAAAGGATTTACGCCCGTGGTTTGAATCTATATCTCTGACCACTTTCATACTTTTGGCATGAAGATTTCAAGCAATGCTGATCATTTTTTCCATCATTAGTGCCTCACCTTAGGCTTCTTAGACGTGTATGACCTTGAAAAATAAAGTTAGTGAAGTGTGAAGGAAAAGTAATATTCTGCAAAGACAAAAGTGGTAGCACATGAAGTGGTAAAATGTGATGGGAAGGATACAAAATGAAATTTAAGCGGGCACCAACTTTCTTGGTTAACGTTTCATCTTTAGTGTATATTTTTAAGTGAATAAATGTAGACACACGTTCTGAATAAGTAACATAGGTCTCCAATTTTTCCATTCTTTTTGAGCTTCATTAAAGCCAGAGAATATCTTCTTTTCAGATGAGAATTCCTTGTTTCAATGGTCAGAGCTTTGACTCTAATATGTGCACTTTAAAAATATTTTGCACATGAACACTTAGGGAGTATGGTAAAACCATCATGTATATATAATAGAAAAGTGAGGATTTTTATCTTTTCCTCCTTAATTTTACACAGTCAGTAAATTGCTTGAATTTGGTTTTGCTGTGTGCTCATTTTGTGTTTTTAATAAATAACTAGTTTATTTTAAGGTCTCTGAATAGGAAAACACAAACATTTTAATTTTATCAAACATACATAGATATTTTTTTTACCTTACAGAAATCAGTAGATAGTATTTGAAGAAGTATGTAATGTTATATCAAAGGAAAAATTCCTCTTATAACTCACTCTCTACTTTGGAATCCTACAGACTCAAATTGGACAGAACCAGCACTGATCAGCCATACAGTCTAACTCTACCCATTAAACTTCATTTCAGGCCATGGTGAAAACCAGAATGCCTTCAGATGATACCAGTTCCAGACTCCAAATTGTGGCAAACACATTGGTGACCATGAACAAAAATTAATCACCCAGTAGAGCTCAGTCCTGTTTGTGTGTGTGTGTGTGTGTGTGTGTGTGTGTGTGTGCCTGCATGTATACCTAAACAAACAACTGGGAGAAAATTAGGTAACTTTGGATTAGACTGTTTATTATATGATACTAAGTGTTTTTGGTGGATGTGAACAATGGTTTTATGATCACATAGAAAAATGTCTGTTTTTGAGATTTGCTTGCAATTGTAGCAAAGGTTGAAGTCTCATTATATAAATAATTTGCTTTGATAGTATCCAGTCAAATGGGTGTTTATTCACTTTGAATAAAAAGGCAAATATTTAACACAAAATATTATAGTGCTTAATTTTTTGCCTGTGATGTCTCATATGAATGATCAGTTTCTTCATAATCAAATCATTTCATACTGATTTACTTATTCAGTTCAATAAATGAATGAAGTGAAACATATTAAATCAGTGCTGAGAATGTGTCATGAAGCAAAAACTATAATTAGTCCCAGTTTGTGCACCTGAAATTTGAAAATAAGAGAGAGAAACTTATTAAAATGCCCATACTACCCAGAGGAATATACAGTTTCAGTGCAAACCCTATCAACATCCCAATAGTGTTTTTTAAAACATAGTTTTTTGTTTGTTTGTTTGTTTTCCCTCACAACTTTGAGAACACCAGAGAACATATGCCACATTAATTCAGAATCAGTTTCTGGACTATAACAGGAAATAATAACATAAATACTTTCCTCTTCATTAACATGATACTTTGGATCCTGAAACACATTTAGTTGTTTTAGGCTAACAAGGGCCTTTTATTCTTGAGCCTCATGACCAAGCAAAATGTTTTCAAAACACCAAGAATAAGTTCATCTTTTTCTGCCTTCCTCCCACCTCCTTCCCTCATGTTTTTCCTCCCTCACTCTCTTTCGTAATGATATATTATTTTTTAAAGTTTGTATAGTAAGTGTTTTCCAAAATCTGCCTATGGAACACCTATTCATTCATTATTTATTTGATAAATATTTATCAGGCATTTTATTAGATTCCTAGGACTACCATAACAAAGTATCACAAGCTGTGTGGCTTAAAATAAAATAAATTTATTGTATTAGAGGTATGGAAGCTAGAAAACAGTATTCCTTGTGAAACTTGAGGAGCATCCTTCCGTGCTTCTTCCTAGCTACCTTCCTAGGTAGTTTGGTGACAATCTATGGCTTTGTTTTTTTTTTTTTGAGCTGCATTACTTAAATCGCTTATCTTCACATGACATTCTCAAGGTGTGTCTTCACATTGTCTTCTCCCTGCATATGTCTGTCTCTATGTCCGAATTTCCCCTTTCTATAAGCATGACAGTCATCTTGGACTCAGACCCACCATAATGAACTCATTTTAAATTGATTACTTTTGCAAAGACCCTATTTCCAAAGAAGGTTGCATTCTGCGGAAAGAAGTGGTAGTGGTGGGGGGGTGGTCAGGAATCCAACATATCTTTTTTGGGGGGGAGGGGGGCAGCTCAACCTATAATAAACACCAATTATGTTCCAGACACTCTCCTAATGTCAAACATAGAGTGGTGAAAATACAGAATCATTTAATTCCAGAGGTGGGAGGCATCAGTAAATAAATATAAAAAAGAAATAAATTATATGATGTCAGGTCGTGATGAGTTATAAAAAGAAAACAAAACAAAAACACAAAGGAGAAAAAAAGTATAGGGGGTGTGGCCAGAGTAGGAGATATTTTATATGACCTTTTTAAGAAAGGACTCTCCAAAGAGGTGACATTTTAAAATAAATCTACTTAGACTGAGAGAGGCTAGACATGCAAGTACCAGGTGGGAGAGTACTCTGGGCAAAGAAGATGTCCTGTGCAAAGATTCTGAAATTGGAGGGTACTTGGCATGGTTGAGAAACAGCAAGGGACCCAACGTGGTAGCAGAGGAACCAAGTGGAAGGATGCTAGGATATAGGAATCCTAGGAATAACCAGTGAGATGGGCAGAGAAGCATGTAAAAATGCTCCTTGATGCAAATAAAGAAGAATGTATGACAAAATATAACATGCATATATACATGTATGACTTTCTGAGGTGTGTGTGTGTGTGTGTGTGTGTGTGTGTGTGTGTGTGTGTTTGTTTTAAGTGTATTTATTTATTTTCAGACAGAGCGAAAGGGGACCTTTGTGAGTCGGGGAAGGTCAAAGAGAGAGAGAGAAGGAGAGAAACAGAATCCCAAGAAGGCTCTGCACTGTCAGTGCAGAACTGGATGCGGGGCTCGAAACCACAAACTGAGTGACCATTACCTGAGCCAAAATCAAGAGGCACAGATGTAACCGACGGAGCCACCCAGGCGCCCCAGTGACTTTTGTGATTCAGCTTTGTACTAAATTCACCTGGTCTGTTTAAATCACTATTAAGTTCTGTTCTTGCCACTGTAAAAATGTTCACTATTTAAAATGCCTCTGAAATTTTATTTTTCTAATATGCTTCACTTGCCTTGATCTAATGTGATCATTTCACATAATTTCTTTAAATCCCCATTTCTTTGAATTATTATAAACAATGCAATTTGTGTAAATTTTCCCATTTCACTGACTGTGGCAACATTTCCTGTTTGTTTTTCCTTTCAAATTCTGGCATCTCTTCAAACTTCAGTCTGATCTGTGTCCTATTTCTTTTACTCAGCTGAATGGAAAATTTACCAAATATCATTGTAATATTTGCTTTTATGCATAAAGTTCTGGAATTTAAATTTAAAAATTCTGATGTCTCTTTTATACCTACATATAATTCCCATTATATATCTTCCTATCCATTGATGCGGTGGCTCACAGAAACTGAAGAATACAGTTTTGCATGTGAATTATTTCAACAATACTATGAAGTCTGTGATTACTATTTTTACTTAGAGTAAGATCTCTCTAGTGGAACTCAAGCACCCTTCAATGTTCTTTTCCAGATACATTTGCTGATATCAAACTAAATTACTAAATTAAAAGAGAATGAATAACAATAGGGCTAACTCTTTGAATAACATTTGAGGTAAAGTTTGCACACTGGAAATAAATAAGTTTTCAGCAATACTACTTTAAGTTGTCCCTTTTACTTCATTCGATATCTGTAAGGTCAGTAATGTGTCCTTTTTCATGACTGATTTTAGTAACTTGAGTATTTTCTCATTTTTTCTTGGCCTAGCTTCTAAATAGTGATTTTTCAGTTTTCTTTTTGTTGTTGAATAATCAATATTTGATTTTAGTCATTTTTCTAATATGTTTTCAATGGCTTTATTAAAATGTAATTGACATGGCATACATTCACAGATGTACAGTATAAAATTCAAGGTTTTTTTGCACTATATTCACTGAGTTGTGCAATGATGACCACAAATAATTGTAGAAAGTTCTTATTATATCAGAAAGAAACACCATACCTTCAGCTTTCAATTTCCAATTTCCCCTATATCTTCCAGCCCAAGGCAACCACTACTTTCTCTCTATGTTTTGCCCATTCTGGACATTTCTTATAAATGGAATCACACAATATATGTCCATTTGTAACTAGCTTCTTTCACTTAGCATAATGTTTCAAGATTCATCCATAGTGCAGTATATATCAGATTTTATCCATGTTGGGGTAGTCAAATGATATTTCATTATATGGATACAGCACCTATTATTTACCCATTTTTCAGCTGATGAATATTTGAACAGTTTCCAACTTTTGTCTATTACGAGTAAGGCTGCTATGAACATGTATACGTTTTTATGTGGACATCATGTTTTCGTTCTCTTGGAAACATACTAGGATAAAATTACCCAAATAAAGCCCACGGAGTGCTAGGGCCACCTCATGGTCATATCACTTTCCTTCAGCAGAGTCGAAATCTCTGTAATTTACTACACCCCTCTCTTCAGAAAGAACAAGGCAAAACTTTGCATTCATTGAGTGTCTAACAAGCTATCATTCTATTTTGCATGTTATTTAAAACATATTAAGTGCATATTAATTCTTCTGTGTATAAACTAAAGGACTGCAATTGTAGAAATTATGACTTACCCAGTGTCACAGGAAGAGTAAATGGTAAATGTGAACCTGGATTACAAAACAAGATTCGGTTCAAGCTTATTCCACTTGCCTGAGTTGTTTAAGAGTGACCATAGCTAAAAAGTATTCTTATCATACACCTTGAAGAAGGTATCATTTTTACAATCTTTTTTACACATGACTAGACAGACACAGGGAAATAAAGTATCTTGCCCCAAACCAGATATCTGGATGGCAAAGGATGAGATTGATTCCTGAGCCCAGGCTCACTCAGAACCTGATTTTGCTGCTTTGGGCAGGGAGGTAGAAGGAATTAATTTTGTTGAAAAGCCAACAGGGGCATTCCATTTGTGGAGAAAAATTAATATATACACAGCAAAGAAGGAAAGGAAAAAACGGGGAAGTTTGGCATTAAGAACTGATTATAGGAGTGAATAGACTCCTGTTTCCAAATAAAACCATGACACTATGCTAATAAGGAGGCCATATTCAATCCAATTTCAAAGGTTGCATAAAAGAGGAGAGAAATTCTCAAGCCCGTTGTAGCTACATGACTTTATGAGCATCATCTCTACTTTTTGAGAATATATAATAGTTTCATTTTTTCTGGAAATCTGTATTTTCTGTCTGAATTTCACACAAATGAGCACACTAAATTACTTGCATAAGAACAACAAGAAAAGAACAGATGGCTGTTTGCCTAAGTGTCTTTTATGTTCTGAATGTAGATGTAATTCATTATGTGTGGCCTCTTATAGGAGCTTCAAAACAATAGAAATTCAAAAGGCAAAAAAAAAGGTGTTAAAATTACTGATTTAGATCAAAGAGATATTTATTGGTGTATAGACACTCTAAGAAGATATTGATAAAAAGTGCAAGGTGCAGAAATATATGTGTAATATGATAACAGTTGTGCACATGTGAACAATTACAGAACAATGCTTACCTGTGAATAAACATATATGGAGCAAAGACATAAAACATGGATGGGAAAGATATACTCTACTTTTAAGGTAGTGGTTGCTTCTAGTAAAGGACTCTGAAGAAGTCTAAAGAAGACAAAGGATGCCTGGGTATCTCACTCAGTTGAGTGTTTTGACTTCAACTCAGGTCATGATCTTTCAGTCTATGGGTTCGAGCCCCATATCAGGCTCTATGCTGACAGCTCAGAACCTGGAGTCGGCTTCGGATTCTGTGTCTCCCTCTCTCTCTGACCCTCCCCCACTCGTGCTCTGTCTCTCTCCATCTCTCAAAAATGAATACACATTAAAAAATTAAAAAAAATAAGTATAAAGAGGACTTCAACTGTAAACGTATTACTTTATCTCTTAAAAATATCTTGAATAAACATGGCAAAATACTGAAATATGTTAGCATTTTAATAACATAAGCATATGTTGGTTTAAAGATGCCTCTCCTTTGACCTAGTAATTTAACTCCTGGAAATCTGTATCATAAAAATAAAAGTGTCAATGCACCAGTATTGAAATAACTTTATATGTGGAATTGAAAAAAATGAGACCTGTAAAAACAGAATAAAATGGTGGTTATCAGAGGATTTTAGGAGCAAAACTGGGGGATAAGAGTGATGGTGTTTAAGGGCAAAAATGTGGAGTGAGTGGTAAATAAGCCACAGATATATAGTGTACAGCACAATGAATATAGATAATATCATACTATAATTATGAAATGTGGTAAATATCATTACATCAGCAACATATAAATGTACCGAGGTAACACTGCACATCTTAAACTTATACAATGTAAGATATAGAATTTATTCAATAAAAATACAACATCAATCAATATCAATAAAATAAATACTGAAATGACTCAATAGATCATGTTATATCCATATCATGCAATGAATTTTAAAACAGGAGATGATTTGGAATGATTTCCTTCAGAAAACATGACTTCTATATTGACGAAGAAAAGCAAAAGTTGGACCAATATGTATATGTTTTCTGTTAAATTATCATGGCAAAAGTATGTGAACATAAAAAAATATTTGTAAAGAATTAATACTGAGCATGGAGTGGAGTGTAAACAGATTATCTAAGAGACCCAAGGAGCAAGTGGAAGTCATAATTCAAACTTTGACTATTCACTATAATTTTACATCTCTTCTGTTTTTTCTCATGTGGTCTGAGGTGAGATGCTAGAGTGGGAAAAATTTTTTTTAAATGATCTCCAAAAACAGAAGTATTGAAGATATGTATCATTTATACTAACTTCCAAGTTGATTATTTATACTATATCTTCTTTTACTTAAATAGATAAACATTTAAAGCAAATCTAAAATGTGCATTAACTTATTAAAATTATCATCGACTCACTTTATATACATTTGAAAAATTGGCAGAAATTTTTTTGCAAAAATAATCCCAGGAGGCAGCCCTCATCTGATGAATGAGTGCTCAGTGTGGAGATACAAAGGCAGCATCATCTTCCTCATTTTTTTCTTTTTTTTGCAAAAAATTTGACTTTGCAAAAATTAATCAGAGATTTATATAGCAACAAATATACATCTAATTTATATCAAGAAGAAGACCACAACGGTGTTTCATATCAGAACTCAAAGCCAATAAAGAGCGAAGCTCAAAGCAAGGACGGAGTGCTGACACTTATTTGGAAGTTACCATGAAGGAATGAGGACGTAGAAAAAAAATGTGAGGTGAGAAAAAATGATGCGATGCATGACTTTGGTGGCTTCTGCTGCTTGATACTCTAAGACAAGAAACAGCAGGTGGTTCTGCAGGTGCATTCACTTGGCCCTTGGAAATTTCCCATACGGACAACAAAAAGAAACCATTCCAAGCCAAAAATGTATCTACCTGGCTCCCTCCTATCTCCTCTTCCTCACTGGTCAAGTTCACTCTATAGGGAATGAACGTCTTTGCACTTCATGTCTCCATCTAAAGCTTCCTTCAGTGGGCGCTCAGTATGTCAGGTCCCATACCCTATGATGCCATGCTCTATTCAAATTTGAAAGTGGAGGAGCAACACAGAATGGGTGGAACACAGACAAAGTGAAAGAACAAGAACAAGAGCAAGGACAAGAAGGGGTAGTTGAGGGAATCACAGAAAGTACACAAAGGCTCTGTCCACCACAAGCAGCTTGAGTCAGAATGCAAATACAGACTACTCACTCTGTTAGAGCTATTAGAATATTGCCTTTTGGCAGAAAAAAAATATTTCCATAGAGTAATAACAAAATAAACTTGACCAATTTTGTTTGGGACTGTGAAATAATTCAAGAGTGTAAGGAAAATTCATCAATAAAGAAAAAAAAATCTCTCAAGTGGATCTGACATAAAGAGGCCAAATGGTAGAATTTGTTTATTCAAAGTTTAACAATATATTCCAGTGAGTTAAACAGAATATTTTTTATTTAAAACTTAAATAATACCTAAAATTTTTAAATAATTGTATTTTAATATGAGAGATATATTCTAATAACATTTTTGAGGAAGCTTCATTACCAAAACCAGATAATGATGTTTCAGAACCAAGAGGCCCTTGCTATCTTGATTCAGCTTGGCACTCCACTTTAGCATACAAAACGGTGGGTTTGAAATATGATTCAAATTATTTCTCTCTGGATAATACTATATTTTCCAAAATTTTTTAGGCAGAACAGTAGTAGGTTCAAAGGCCTTATGGCTAGGTCGAGTTTGACACATTTAAAGACCAGAAATAAGGCAATATGGCTAGATAATACATAGACTCTATGGATGGGTTTTGTTATTATTTTAAGTTTAAAAGAGAAGTAATAAAATGTACATTTAACACAAAGTATCGGCTGCCATGTCTATTAGTGTGTGGTGAGAATGGGAGCTTAGACATGATTCAAAAGAGCTGCCTCCCAGGAATTTGTGCCATCTATGGAGGCGGCTCTCATCCATGAATGAGTGCTCCAGAGGAGATGCAAAGGCACCATCATTTTCTTTAACTTACTACAATTCTGCTGGGCCATCCCAACTTCATATTACCTCTGGGATTGGCTGGAAACTTTGTGGCATCTGCTGCACAATTAAATTTCCCTTGTGCCACATCCCACTTCCTTTCTTCTTTCACAGGTATTGTTCTAGAAGCTCTCCCCTTAATCTTCCTGAATGTACCATTCAGTCTACTTCTAGGAAGCAGATAAAAGCCATAGATTTTGTTCAATTTCAATATACATAATGAAATAAATATACATTTCCTCATTTGTCCTATCCAAGGCCAATACTAAAAGGAAAGAATACTTAATAAAGCACCCAAAATCTAGTGGAGGTTCATGCAGCATGAGAGAATACTCAGGAGTAAATTGATCAAGTCAAAAGACGCTATCTGAAGGCACCCAAATTGAAGCTGCTTCAGATTTCACAGTAATCTGATTTGACTGCTCTGAATAGCCAGCTTATATCCAATGATTGATAGGTGTTAGAAGGTAAAAGCAAGCCTGCCTCAGCCAAACTTAAGACTTACTCTGATGTGCTAGTCTAGCTCCCAACATGTCTAGGATTTAGGCCAACGCTGCCACAATTCCTTCTGACCTCTTCATCTGCCCATGCCTGTTTCCTTCCACTCACTTATGAAAGTAATGATCTCAAGTGCACTCCCTAATAAAAAGTCCTGCATGCTAAATTGCATCTCAGAATCCACTTCCCTGGGCACCCAATTTGTGATAGCATTTATAATCTGATGCTTTAAAAATTGATACAGCCATAAAAAAGAAGAAAATCCTGCCACTTGCATCAACAAAGTTGAACCTGGGGAACATTACACTAAGCAAAACAAGCCAGGTGCAGAAAGGCAAATACTGCATGATCTCACTTATATGTGGAACTAAAAAAGTCGAATTCATAAAAGCAGAGAGGATATCAATAGTTTCCAGAGGCTGAGAGGTGGGGCGAAATGGGGAGATGTTTGCCAAAGGGTACAACAGTTCAGTTCTGAAGGATGAATAAGTTTAGAGATCTAATGTACAGCATGGTGACTATGGTTAATAATACTGTGATATATGTGAAATTGGTTAAGAGAGTTGATCACACCACAAGAAAGGAATTGTAACTACATGAGGTGATAGGTATGTTAATTAGCTTGACTACAGTAATCATTCACATTATATGTATGCCAAGATACACTACCATACATTTTAAATACATGCAGTTTTTATTTGTCAACTACACTTCCATAAAGATAGAAAAAGTAAAAATTAGAAAATTTAAAATATTGATATATAGAGAAGGTCAATAATCTGGAGAATAGGAAACTATAAAAGGGAGAGTCACATCTCCAAGGGGAGTCAAATATTACTCTATTTAAATTCTGTCAGCAATTATTTATTGAATACTTCCTACATGCCAGACACAGGTTTCTGTTCTGGGGAAACAAAGATGAAGAAAGAGAAGCACAGGTCATAGTTTCAGAGAGCTTACAGTCTAGTGAGTCAGATGGACACTAATCAATCATAGACGTGAAATTATACAACACAGTGAAACAATAAACAATGAGTGCACGTGACAGGGAAACTAAAGAGTCAGAAAAGCTTTCCAAGAGAGTTAAAATTTGAACTGAAATATAAGATGAGTAACATTAAAAAGATTCAAGGAGGTGCCTGGGTGGCTCAGTTGGTCAAGCATCTGACTCTTGACTTCTGTTCAGGTCATGATCTCACAGTTCGTGGTATCCAGTCCTGTATCTGGCTCTGCACTGTCAGTGCTTGAGATTCTTTCATAGTCTCTCTCTCTCTCAAAATAAATAAATACACTTTTAAAAAAAGATGCAGAGTATGGTAGTTGGAAAGAATCTGGGGCAGAAGGAAAGTATGTGCAAAGGCAGGCAAGAGTATGACGTATTCAAGAAACTCTAAAGAGACCAATGTGGCACAGCTCCCATGTATGCAGGAAGAGTTGTCAGAAATGACACTGGAGGCCTAGGAAAAGACTTAATCCTTTACGACACTCTAACCAGTGTATTAGCTTAGAACAATGAGAATGAGTATGAAGAGTGTGAACAAAGGAAAACTGAACGATCAACCTTAAACATACAAGAATTTATTTGTCTTGCTCAGTAAAGAATACAGCAATATATAATCCACGGCTAGAGCATTTATTTAAAAATGTCATAAAAAATCCAGACACCTTCTATTTTCCTGTCTTCAAATCCTTAGCATATGGTATTTAGCCTGTGATAGGATAATTGCTGTCATCTCCAAAACATGGAATGGAAGGGAAGGGCATAAAGGGCAATGTCAAATACAACCTTACTGGGACACGTCTGATTATACTACATTTGCCAGAACTTAATAGCTGGGCATAACTTGGCAACACCAATCTGCAAAAAGGGTTATGAAATTTGAGTATTTTGTTTTGTCAGGCTTTATTATAGGAATCAAGGGAAAGGGTATCTCTGAAAGTCTTTTGCAGCAGCCAACAGAAAAAGCCAGAGAAGCAGGAGGAAAGTGAAAAAAAAATATGGTGTCTTTATAATTAATTTTTTTTCAAGATTGATAAAGTTGTTAATAGTGTTTAGTGCCACCAAAAGTTTAAGCAAAATGGTAATTAAAATAACTCAATGCATTCAGAGACAAATAGGCCAATGGTAACATTAGGGAGAGTTGTTGGCATGGAGTGAAGGTGAAGCAGCCAGATTGGATTGATGAACAAGAAGAGATAAAAACACAGAAGCATTGAATATATGTGGGCTAACTGGCTGTGAAGGAGAGGAGAGAGGATCATAATTGGAAATTGAAATGAGTTGGAAAGGCTGCTTGGTTTTGGCCCATTTATATTTTACATGTGCAGTGCAATGATGCTTATCCCCTAATGTTCAAATCCATATGGATTTCCACAACGGAGAGGAAGAGGTTGACAATACAGAGGAAAGAGAATGAACAATACACATTGTTAGAGCCTGAGATGATGAAAGAATATGACATTCAGAGTGCAGGTGGAGGAGGGATTGGTGTGGAAGGAGGTCTCCCAACTCCCATATTACAAAGTAAGGGGAAAAAAAAAGAGTAAGGGCTCAGTTGCAGTAATGTATGCAGGTTTACAGTAAAAGTAGAGAGTTCTGCATTTTAAAAAAGTTGAGGATTCTGGTTGATGGCTAAATGCTTTAGAACTAGAAAATGCATTTGTCTACTGAAAATGTGGAGGATAATGTGAAGGTTGGAAGGGAGTAAACATAGGGAGTATGAGGAGATAAGAGAAGGTGTAAAGCAGTTGCTGATAAAATAGATTGTCAGGGGGAAAAGTAACAGTATGTAATAAGATGGTAATTACAATGAAGGCATTGTACAACCTTGTGATGGTTACCATGTATTTATAATTCTTACATGTTGCACAGTGTGCTCTTTTTCCCCTAGGAGTTCTCTTGTGCCCATATATAAGCAAAGAGAAAGAAGGTAACAGAACTTGGATTTGTCAAATGTACACAAAATTATGGAGAATTTAGAAAATGTAGAGTAAAAACAAGTAACTAAGCTATTTTAGTCAAGCCTAAATAGTAAGGGAAGGGAAAACAAGGCAGGAGTGACAAGAAATAAAACAAGAGGGAGAATTTTGTTATCAATGGCGTAACGAATACAGACCCAAATAGCTTCAATGAGGTTAGAAAATTATTACACTTGTCTATTTTTGCTTCTGTTGCTTGTACTTTTGGTGTCATAACCAAAACTCATGGCCCAAATCAGTATCGAGAATCTTCTCTCCTATATTTTCTTCTAGGAGTTTTACAGTTTCAGGTCTCATGTTTAAGTTTTTGATACATTTTGAGTTGATTTTTGTGTATGATGCAAGATAAAGACCCAACTTCATTCTTTGGCATGTAGTTTTTGTTTTTCCCAGCACCATTAGTTGAAGTGACTACCCTTTTCCTTTTGTGTATTCTTGGCTCCTATGTCAAAGATAAGTTGACTACATATGCATGGGTTTATTTCTGAGCTCTCTATTTTGTTCCATTGGCCTATATATCTGTTTTTATGCCAGTACCATACTGTTTTACTTATTGTAGCTTTGTAATATGTTCTGAAATCAAGAAATGTGATGTCTCCAGCTTTGTTCTTTCTCAGGACTGCTGTGGCTATTTGTGAAAGCAAAAGGGCAAATACTGCATGATCCCACATGTATGAGGTAAAATAGGTCAACATATAGAAATAGAGAGTAGAATAATGGTTTCCATGGGCTGGGGAAAGAGAGAACTGGGGAGTTATTGTTCAGTGGGCATAAAGTTTCAGTTATATAAGATGAGAAAGTTCTAGAGATCTGCTGTGTAACTTTTTGCCTATTGTTAACAATACCTTATGTATACGTAAAAACATTTTAGGAGTAGATCTCCTGACAGTAGATCTCATGTTTGGTGTTTTTACACAATTTAAAAAATAATTACAGTGGTAATGATGAAATAATAAGCAATAAATAACAAGTGTTGGTGAGGATGTGGAGAAAAAGGGAAACCTCATGTACTGTTGGTGGGAATGTAAATTGGTACTTCCACAGAGGAAAACAGTATGGAGTTTTCTTTAAAAATTTAAAATAGAAATACCATATAATCCAATAATTAAACTACTGGGTGTTCACCCCTCCTTAAAAAATGAAAACACTAATTTGAAAAGATATATGCAGCTCTATGTTTATTGCAACATTATTTTAAAAAGCCAAGATATGGAAGAAATCTAAACATCCATCAATAGATGAATGGATAAAATAATATTTCATAAAAAGGAATGAAATCTTGACATTTGCAACAACGTGGATGGATCTAGAGGGTATAATGCTAACTGAAATAATTCATTCAGAGAAAAGACAAATGTCATATGATTTCACTAATATGTAGAATACAATAAATAAATGAATACATAAACAAACACAAAACAGAATCACATCTATATGGTTGCCAGAGGAAGGGAGTTGGGAGGATAGCCAAAATGAGTGAAAGGAGTGGAAAATGGAGACTTACAGTCATGCAACGGGAATAAAAGGCACAGCATAAGGAATATAGTCAATGTAATAACAATGTATGGTGACAGGTGGTAGCTACACTTGCGGTGAGGCCAGCATAACATATACAGATATTGAATTACTATGTCATACACCTGAAATTAATGTAATGTTGTGTGTCAACTATCTTCAAATAAAAATTTAAAAAATCTTTTCCCAAACTAAACAATAATAATAAATAATAATAACAATAAGTTATTAACATGAAATATTACAGTTAAAGATCAGTAGAATTACTAATTTAGAAGATGGAATAGTTTAAAAATTTAAAAAATAGACATCCATGGAAGATTATCCTGCTTACTACCATGTGATTTCATCTGCCTTTTGTGGGACTATAAAACAAAGAAATACAAAATCACTTTTTGTTTAGCAATGAATAACTCTGAAGTGCCATATTGGGAGGTCTTCAATGAAAGTTAACTTTAAATTATGCTATTATAGAAGAAGCAACAAGGCTATATACCAATAGACTTACATAGAGGTGCATATATCTTCTTCGTTTGTTGTCTTTATGAATTTGGAAAAATCATATAATATTCATTTCAATTCACTCACAAATTGGGGTTAGTAACATATTCCTCCATGGACATTCTCTAGTAAGTGAGATCATAAATGTGAATCACTAAGCACAGTGCCTAGCATTTAGTAAAAAAATCAATGCCTATCAATTAATTTTATTCAATATTCTTGAATGATTATTTGGTTGACATGAAAAATTTTATTCATTACAGGAATCATTGCCAAGACATCAATATATAATTAGATTAAGGGAGAAAATGGTCTTAATTTTGTGTCCAGTAGTCATTACAATTTCCTAGCAACCTCATTTAAAATGGGAATGACTTCGTAATTATGCACTTTCACTGAAAATCATGCATGATGATATAAAATATGGCTACTTGGAAAAGGAAATAATTTGCTTCCTTATATTTTATGATGGCAGACTGAACCATCTGAAGCATGGGAAATGTGTTATGGTTATGGTCCTAATATCTGTGAACTGATAAAATGAAAGCACTGAAAAAAAAACAAGTAAAATATTAGCTAAACAAAAGTATACATTTATTTCAATAAGATAACTAAATATGTGAAGTTTAATGGAGGTTCATGTGACATGAAATTTGTCTGTTTCCCTTAAATACCTGAAAAGTTTACTTTTTCAATCAGATCCTTTTCAACAATCTGATGATTCTGTTCAAGCTCATCCCATGTCCTTCCTTGCTTTTTGCCTTTTGATTCCGTTCACCTGAATTTCCACTATCTTAATGGTGTCTTAACTGCTCTTTTATTCTCTACAGCTTTCTAGATCTCTCACAGCTGCTGGACTGACTTTTCTTATAGCTCTGATTCTGTCTTATTTCTGCTTAGAAACCTTTACAAATTACTCTTATTGTCCAATACAGAGTCAAAGCTTTTTAGTTCAGATTTTAAAACCATAGGGACGAGGCAGCATAGACACCCTGAGCTTGTCTTGTCCCTGAAATTCAGCCAGATCAGAACGAAGCCATTTTGAACACCTATGAAATTGATCTGAGGATTAACACAACAATCTGCATAACGTGAGCCACAGAACTTGGCAGGTGCTCAGTGTGGAGAGGTGAACTGAGGGAGAGAAAAGCCATAGAGGGTAGGGAGCTGTTTTTGCAGAGAGAGGACATAGAAAAGAAAGGGAGAGAGTGCAGCATACCGGGATTGTGCAAGAAAAGCACTACCCCGAAAGTAGCGAAAGAGCGAAAGAGTGACAACACTTGCAGCAGACTGAACAAGAAATCTGTTCCCCAAAACCACTGATGGGAAGAAAAGAGAGGGTCTCAATACCACCAGGATTCGACAAGGAGTGGAGCACAGAATCTAAAGTTTCTGAGCTCGGTGCCTGGTGGAGCTCTGGTGAGGAACCAGGGTGAATCCCTAGGAACAGGCAGGGTCAGAGGGGTCCATGTGCCACATGGGGAAAAGTGGTTCCCTTGCTTGGAGAGAATTTGGTAGAGACCATACAGCTTCCCCGTAGGCAAAGGTCCCAGAGGACCCTGGAGAGCAGCCATGTTTTCTGATATTGGGACAAAGATGCCAGAGTGTGATCAAACCTGGTGCCTGCTGTGCAGTGTGGTTTGCCATATCTCTGAACCTCTGCCACTGCACAGTCACATGAACATTTTCTGGAGCAAGCAGGCACCCAGCCATTGTTCAGTGAGACCCTCCCCCAGAGAGTTGGTGAGGGTCCAAGCTGCAAGGGTCTCTGAAGTTTGGGGATTTGAAACACACCTCATTTGAGATAAAACTCTGGAGGGAGGTGTCACTTGGCAGGCAGACAACATGGACATTGACAGGGTAGAGGGAGGGAGTGGACAGAGGCCTGAGACAAAGGATGGTGCTTGATTGTGGGTTGGTGAGAATGCAAACTTCCTGTACCAGAGACTAGGGAGCTGGGTGAAGCCATTTCCATTTCTCTGCTCATGCATACACACACACACACACACACACGGGCTTGCACACCACACTGATCCACCCCAGTAAGCCAAGAAGCACCACCTAGTGGAGTACAGAGCCGTTACACCAAGTCCAGCCCAACTGTGCTCACCAAGCACATTACCTAGAAGACCAGCACAAGTCACTCTACCTGCTTAGTGTACAGACTATAGAAGCCTTCATAATTTCAGTTCTAGGGAAAACTGGAGGCAAATTCATTCAGGTTTCATTCTGTTTGCTGATTAATTTATTTGCTCATTTCATTTATTCTGTTTTTGTTTAAATTTTTTTCTTTTTTTCTCTTTTTTTTTCCTTTTTCTTCCTCATTTTTGGATACAGAAAGAAAAATTTTTATTTTTATTTTTTACTTTACTTTTAATTTTTAAAATTCTATTTCATTTTCTTTATTTCATTTTATTCTATTTTATTGTATAATTGTTGTAATTTTTAAATTTAATTCTTACCATTTTTTTTTCTTTACACCTTTTCTCTATTCTTTTAAGAATTTTTCAACAAGCAGAGCAAAACACACCCAGGATCAGGCTTCCTTTACTTGATATTTTGTTTTTAATTTTTTTTACTATTATTTCTTTACATTATTAATTTGCTTCTTCCTCCAAAATAACAAAACAAATGAATTCACCCCAAAAGAAAGAAGAGAAAGAAGTAACAGCCAGACGCTTAATCAACAGATATATAAGCAAGATGTCTGAACTAAAATTTAGAACCTATGATAATAAAATACTATCTGGGGTTGAAAAAAGCATAGAATCCCTTTCTGTGGAGATAAAAGAAATAAAATATAGTCAGGATGAAATTTAAAATGATACAAAATGAGATGCAAACTTGAATAGATGTCACGGCAAGGATGGACAAAGTGGAGCAATGAATCAGCGATTTAGAAGACAAAATTATGGAGAATAATGAAGCAGGAAAAAAAGGGGGAAACAAAGGCAAAAGAGCATGATACAAGACTCAGAGAACTCAGCAACTTATTAAAAAGGAATAATATCTGAATCATAGGAGTCCCAGAAGATGAAGAGAGAGAAAAAGGGGCAGGAGGTATATGTGAGCAAATTATAACAGACAACTTTCTTAATCTGGGGAAGGACAGACATCAAAATCCAAGAATCACAGAGAACTCCCATTAGATTCAACAAAAACCTACCATCACCAAGGCATATTATAGTCAAATTCACAAAATACACAGACAAGGAAATTATGAAAGCAGCAAGGGCAAAAAAAAAGTCTTTAACCTATGAGGGAAGACAGATCAAGTTTGTAGCATACCTATCCATAGAAACTTGGCAGGCAGAAAAGAGTGGCAGGATATATTCAACGTGATACATGAGAAAAATATGCAGCCAAGAATTCTTTACCCAGCAAAGTTGTCATTCAAAATAGAAGGAGAGATAGAGTTTCCCAGGCAAACAAAAACTAAAGGAGTTCGTGACCTCTAAACCAGCCCTGCAAGAAATTTTAAGGGTGGACCTTTGAGTTGAGAAAAGACAAAACACACAAAAAAGACCAAAAGCAGCAAAGACTAGAAAGGATGAGAGAGCATCATCAGAAACACTAATTCAACAATAAACACAATGGTGCTAAATTCATGTCTTTTAGTACTCACTCTAAATATTAAGGGACTAACTGCTCCAATCAAAAGACATATGAGAATGGATAAAAAAAACCCAAAACCTATCTTACAAGAGACTCATTTTAACCCTAAAGACACCTGTAGATTGAAAGTAAGGGGGAACTATCTATCATGCTAATTGTCATCAAAAGAAAGCTGGTGTAGCCATACTTACATCAGACAAACTAGAGTTTAAAATAAAAACTGTAACAAGAGTGAAGAAGGGCATTATAGTGCAACTAAGGGGTCTATCCACCAAGAAGATCTAATAATTATAAATATTTATGCCCCCAATGTGGAAAAAAACAGGTATACAAATCAATCACAAACATAAAGAAACTCATTGATAGTAATACCATAATAGTTGGGGATTTCAACACCCCACTTAAAGCAATGAACAGATCATCTACACAGAAAATCAACAAGGAAACAAAGGCTCTGAATGACCAGATGGACTTAGCAGATATATTCAAATCATTTCAGCCTAAAGCAGCAGAATATACATTCTTCTCTAGTGCACATGGAACGTTCTCCAGAATACATCACATACTAGGTCACAAATAAGTCCTCAACAATTACGAAAAAATCGAGATCATACCTTGCATATTTTTAGACCACAATGCTGCAAAACTTGAAATCAACCACAAGAAAAAATTTGGAAAGACCAAGAATACTTGAAGATTAATGAACATCCCACTAAATAATTAATAGAGTTAAACAAGAAATTAAAGATGAAATTAAAACTACATGGAAGCCAATAAAAATGATAACACAACAACCCAAAACCTCTGGGATGCAGCAAAGACAGTCATAAAAGAGAACTATATAGCAATCTAGGCATTTCTAAAAAAGGAAGATAGGTCTCAAATACACAATATAACCTTTACTAAAAGATCTGGGAAAAGAACAGCAAATAAAGCCAAAATCCAGCAGAAGAAGAGAAACAATAAAAATTAGAGCAGGGGCACATGGGTGGCTCAGTTGGTTAAGCGTCTGACTTTGGCTCAGGTCATGATCTTGTGGTCCATGGGTTTGAACCCTGTGTTGGGCTCTGTGCTGACAGCTCGGAGCCTGGAGCCTGTTTCAGATTCTGTGCCTCCCTCTGTCTTCGATCCTCCCCTGCTCATGCTCTGTTTCTCTCTCTCTCTCTCAAAAATAAATAAAACATTAAAATTTTTTTTTAAATAGTGAAAAAATCAATGATATCAACAACAACAACAACAACAACAACAACAAAATAAAACAAACAAACAAGGGGAAAAAAAAACAGTAGAGCACATCAATGAAACCAGAAGCTGATTTTTTGAAAGAATTAACAAAGTTGATAAACCCTTAGCCAGGTTAGTCAAAAAGAAAAAGGAAAGGACCCAAATAAATAAAATCACGAATTAAAGAGGAGAGATCACAACCAACACAGCGGAAATACAAACAGTAACAAGAGAATATTATGAGTTTATATGCCAACAAATTGGGCAATCTGGAAGAAATGGACAAAATCCTAGAAATGCAAACTACTGAAACTAAAACAGGAAAAAATAGTAAATTTGAAGAGACCCAGAACCAGTAAAGAAATTGAATCAGTAATCAAAAATCTTCCAAAAAACAAGAGTCCAGGGCTGGATGGCTTTCCCGGGGAATTCTACCAAACACTGAAAGAAGAGTTAACACCTATTCTTTTGAAGCTGTTCTAAAAAAAAAAAAAAAAGAAGGAAAACTTCGAAACTCATTCTACGAGACCAGCATTACCTTGATTCCAAAACTAGACAAAGACCCCACTAAAAAGGAGAACCACAGACCAATTTCCCTGATGGAAATGGATGCAAAAGTTCTCAACAAGATACTAGCCAACCAGGTCCAACAATACATTCAAAGAACTATTCACCACAATCAAGTGAGATTTATACCTAGGATGCATGGCCGGTGCAATATCCACAAATTAATCCATGTGATACATCAGATTAATAAAAGGGTAAGAACCATATGATCCTCTCAATAGAGGTTGAAAAAGCATTTGACAAAATACAGGATCCTTTCTTGATAAAACCCTTCAAAAAAGTAGTGATAGGAGGACCATACCTCAAGATCATAAAGGCCAAATATGAAAGACCCACTGCTACTATCATCCTCAATGGGGAAAAACTGAGAGCTTTCCCCCTAAGGTCAGGAGCACAACAAGGATGTCCATTGTCACCACTGTTATTCAACATAGTGTTAGAAGTCCTAGCCTCAGCAATCAGACAACACAAAGAAATAAAAGGCATCCAAGTCAGCAAGGAGGAAGTCATACTTTCACTCTTTGCAAATGGTATGATACTCTATGTGGAAAACTCAAAAGACTCCACGAAAAAACCACTAGAACTGATACACTAATAAGTCAAAGTTGCAGGATATAAAATCAATGTACAGAAATCAGTTGCATTTCTATACCCCAATAATGAAGCAAAAGAAAGAGACATCAAGGAATCAATCTCATCTACAGTTGCACCAAAACCCATAAAATACCTAAGAATAAACCTAACCAAAGAGGTGAAAAATCTATACACTGAAAACTATAGAAAGATTATGAAAGAAATTGAAGTCAACAACAACAATAACAACAACAACAAAACAGAAAAACATTATATGCTCATGGATTGGAAGAACAAATATTGTTAAAATGCCAATACTACCTAAAGAGTTATACATAGTCAATGCAATCCCTATCAAAATAATGCCAGCATTCTTCACAGAGCTAGAATAGACAATCCTAAAATTTGTACGGAACCACAAAAAACCTGGCATAGTCAAAGCAATCCTGAAAATAAAAATCAAAGCTGGAGGCATCACAATTCCAGACTTCAAGCTGTATTACAAAGCTATAACCATCAAAACAGTATGGTATTGGCACAAAAACAGACACATAGATCAATGGAACAGAAGAGAGAACCCCAAAATAGACCCACAGTTGTGTGGCCAACTAATATTTGACAAAGTAGGAAAGAATATCCAATAGAAAAAAGACAGTCTCTTCAGCAAATGGTGTTGGGAAAACTGGACAGCAACATGCAGAAGAATGAACCTGGACCACTGTCTTATTCCATACACAAAAATAAACTCAAAACGGATGAAAGACCTAAATATGAGACAGAAAACCATCAAAACTCTGGAGAAGGAAACAGGCAACAACCTCTTTGACCTTGGCCACAGCAACTTCTTACTTGACATGTCTCCAGAGGCAGGAGAAACAAAAGCAAAAATGAACTATTGAGACCTCATCAAGATAAAAACTTCTGCACTGCAAAGGAAACAATCAGCAAAACTAAAAGGCAACTGACATAACAGGAGAAGATATTTGCAGATGACATATCAGGTAAAGGGTTAGTATCCAAAATCTATAAAGAACTTATCAAACTCAACACCCAAAAAACAAATAATCCAGTGAAGAAATAGGCAAAAGACATGAATAGACACTTTTCCAAAGAAGACATCCAGATGGCTAACAGACACATGAAAAAATGCTCAACATTACTACTCATCATGGAAATACAAATAAAAATCACTATGAGATACCACCTCACACCTGTGAGATAGACTTAAATTAACAATTCAGGAAACAACAGATGTTGGTGAGAATGTGGAGAAAGGGGAACCCTTTTACACTACTGGTGGGAATGCAAACTGGTACAGCCACTCTGGAAAACAGTACAGAGGTTCCTCAAAAATTAAAAAAACAGAACTACCCTATAACCGAGCAATCGCACTCCTAGGTACTTATCCAAAGGATACAAAAATGCTGATTCAAAGAGACACATGCACTCCAATGTTTATAGCAGCACTATCGACAATAGCCAAAATGTGGAAAATAGCCCAAACGTCCATTGACTGATGAATGGATAAGGATGTGCTATATATATTCAATGGAATATTACTCAGTAATCAAAATGAATGAAATTTTGCCATTTGCAACAACATGGATGGAAGTAGTGTATATTATGCTGAATGAACTAAGTCAGTCAGAAAAGACAAATATCATACGACTTCACTGATATGTGGAATTTAAAATAGAAAACAGATGAACATAAGGGAAGGGAAGCAAAAATAATATAAAAACAGACAGGGAGACAAACCATAAGAGACTCTTACATACAGAGAACAAACTGAGGGTTGCTGGCAGGTTGTTGGGTAGGGGGAAGGGCTAAAGGGGTAAGAAGCATTAAGGAGGACACTAGTTGAGATGAGGGCTGAGTGTTATATGTAAGTGATGAATCACTAAGTTCTATTCCCGAAAAAAGTAGGTATTTTTGATATAAATAAAATAAATAATAAAATAAACCAAAATAATTAAAATAAAATAAGATAAAGTAAAATAAAATAAAATAAAATAAAATAAAATAAAAGCGATAGGGATTTGGCCCCAGTCTACTTTTGAGTCTTGTTTCTCACTGACATATTCAAACCCTATAGATCAACACCAACTCAAATCTTATTTTTCTCCAAAATGTTTTCTAATTACATTAGCCTAAGCTCCTATAAACTCTATCTCTAATGATTAATAGCTCAGATAATAGCTTTATTGTACACCACATAATAATATATTACTAATACCTATTATTTCTGAGGTTTCAAGGGCCAGAAACGGGAAGAAACTTATTTTAAGCTGATATTGTCCTTTTTCACCATATTTTGGAAGAGAGGAAAGGCACCACAAGGACTCCTCCTAAATGTTGGGGAGACACTAACCAAAGTAATTTAATCTGGCATGCTTTGTTCTGCAAAAGTAAGCTCAAATTCTGGACTTTTTGTGGGGTGGGGTGAAGAACTTCTAACTTAGAGGTAAACATTTCAAACTGTTGGGTTAGGCAATGGATTCTTAGATATCCATGAGATATCTAAGGGGTTGGGTTAGGCATGAGAAGCACAAATGAAATAGAAAGTAAAGAGAACTTTACAAAATTTAAGCTTTTGTGCCTCACAGGACAACATCAAGAGAATGAACAGACAAACCACAGAATGGAAGACAACATATTCAATTAATATATCTGATAAAGGACTTATATCCAGAATATATTTAGAGTTCTTAAAACTCCATATATACACATGCACAAAATATAAACAATCAATTTATAAAAATGGGCAAAATGTTAAACACTTATTTCTTCAAAAATATATACAAATGATGGGGCTCCTAGCTGGTTCATTTGGTAGAGCATTTTGAGAGTAGAGATTACTTAAAAATAAAAATCTTAAAAAGTATATATGTGTATATACACATATACACATACAAGTGATTAATATGCACATGAAAAGATGGTAAGCAACATTACTGATTAGATAATGCCAATCAAAACCACAATGATATACGAGTTAATAACCACTGGGATGGCTCAAATAAAGATAGCAATGATAGTAGTTGTTAATGGGGATATGACAAATTAAAGCTCATACACTGTTGATCAGAATGTAAAATGTTGCAGCTACTTTGGAAAACATTGTGACAGTTCCACATAATACTAAACACAGAGTTATTATATAACTCAGTCATTCCACTCCTAAGTATATGCCCAAGATAAATGAAAATATACATCCACACAAAAACATACACACAAATAGTTCATTGCCACGTTACTCATAATAACTCATAATAAGTTCATTGCCACGTAACTCATAATAAGAATTGAAACAAATGTCCATCAAATGATGGATTAAATGTGGTGTATCCATACAATGTGATATTATTCAGCAATAAAAAGGGATGAAATATTGATACATATCACAACATTGCTAATCCTAGAAAGAAGTTAGTCACCAAAGATCATATATTGTATGAGTCTATGTAATGTAATACCCACAATAGATAATCCTATAGAAATAAGATTAAGGATTGCCAGAAACTGGAAGAGGACAAGAGAATGGGGAGTGACTAGTAATGGGTCCAAGGCTGCTCTATGATGTGATGAAATTAGAATAATGGTGGCAGGACTCTATAAATATATTAAAACAGATACATAGATAGATCGATAGATAGATAGATAGATAGATATTGTATAGTTGTAAAAAATCGAATTTTGTAGTAGGAGAACTGTACTTCAATAAAGCTTTTTTTAATTGGCTGCTGTTAGATGAATTCTATGAATATATTATTATTGGAGGAATTTGTGTAAAAGTTTACCACAAACCAATGCAGTAGAGTCACGGCCACTTAGAGAAGCTGTTAACATTGACGGCGAGGTGATGGAGTGCCAGGCAAGATAGAGCAGCAGTATAAAGTCACCTTTGGTAAAGTAACAATTTAGGTGATTTCATCTTTGTTTCTTCCAGTCTTTCATTTACTCAATGTTTTAATGAGTATACAATGAATGAGGTGGAATCTAGTAGATAATTCTTTCCCATTCTCTAAGTTTTAGTCACTTTTTGCATAAGGCTGTTGTAGAATTAAATGATACAATTAAAACATTGATTACTCCTATGTTGACATTAGAAGCAACCAATGATGATGCTGCAATTAGAGAAAATCTGTAAGAAAATTATCTTACTGAGTTAATCAACTAGTTACCCTATTTCTCAGCAAAATTTGAAAGAGTTAAAGGTTAAAGATTCCTGCAAGCTCAGATGACCAAAAATCACGTCTTGATCCTAATCCAAACATTTTTCTTTCCAAACATGAAACTGCACAACATACACATACTGTTAGAGAGCATTCCCACATACTATATAGTGGTGGTGTTGATTATTGTGGCGGTGGTTGTGGTGGTGGTCATAGAAATTGGGGTGGTGGTGGTGATGTTCTAGAGAGGTGATTCTCTAACCTGTCAGCACACTAGAATCATCTGGGGGTAGCTGTTGTACTTCAATTTCTGACTACCCCCTAAATGACTATTCTGTATATCTGAGCTGAGGCTTAGGAATCTCTGTTGCAAAACTTTCATGGGGAGATTTTCTTGCAGATAGTATGCAAACTAGCATTTAGGGACAAACTGTCAAGATCTCTCTAAATCACTACTAGCCTGTAAGTACCTTTTAGCACACCTACTGAATAATATTCAAAGCAGTTGTGCACTCTGCTTTATAGGAGCTAAGGATTCACATAAAGCTTCTATTATGAAGTATTTTTTAGATAAGCATAAATACAAAAGGAGAAAGAATCAAAATAAAGACTGCATCATCCTTTGGGTATATTTTTGTATTTTTTATATCTCAACCACCATCTTTCAGGAGAAAATTATAAACCCATTATTATTCAAAATTAAAAATTAAATAGATGATATGATTAAACACTACCTGCCTGGAATAATTTACATATCAGTACGGGGACCAGAGAGAATTATCTGCCTTTTCCAAAGTCATTCTCTTTCATGGTTTTAGAATTGGGATTTTAACTCTTTTGAACTTGAACTTGAATACATTTTGTTAAACTATACTGTTTCTTATATAATTAAAGAATTATAGGATTTATTTCTTGAGTTTTTTCCCTATAATATTAAAAATCAAGTAATTCCTTTCAAAACATCATTGTCATAAATATTATTCACAGGGAATAAAGCAGTTTGGACATTCAAGAAATCTGTAATAATACAAGGCTTTCAACCTATGCTATTTAGTTAACTAAGTCTTCTTCCCAGATCCTGACTGACACCTTGCCACCAGGCCCATCAACCCTATACATTAAAGCTCCAGCATAATTAGTTCATATTATTATGAAGCAATTGAACGTTATATATTTTATGTCATTCTTAACCATTCATAAATGGCTTGCCACTTTTAGTATTTATAAGAAATATAAGCTATTCAAAATGGCTTATTCTGTGGAAAATATATTTCTTTTGTCTTTTATTGCTTTTTTAAGATAACTTTACTGGATAGTACCAGAGTAATTCACACCAATTACCACACTATCATTCAAGAAGTGGCAAAATGCTTTAGAGATTTATAAATATCATGTTGATAGAAGAAATTTATAATATTTGTTCCCAGAGTCATCTTGTAAATTGTATTTTCATAATAAAGGTTCTCTAAACTATACCTTCTGGCAATTGATTACTTCTTCTCTATACAAAGCTGCTTATGGCACTGGGTAATTGACAATATTTGAAAAGAGCTTTCATACACTTGGCATTTATAGCAAGTAAACTGCCCTGTTTGTGTTTTATCTGAGAATGTTCCGAAAGAGATAATTTTATTACATTTTTTGACATTTTACTTTTAATATTTCTTGGAAAATTAGAACCATGTCAATAATAATCACTGACTACTTAGGCCACAAAAAAAATGTATGTTGTAGCTTGGAACAAATAGAACAAACCTAGCAAGTTTTTTCACTGGAAGAGAAAAAAAACTGACCCTAACATGGCCCCAGGAAACACTAGACAGACATATACATATATATATATATATATATATATATATATATATATATGATGTGTGTATATACATATAAGATGTGTATATATATATGTACATCTTATTGATAATATTATTAAAAAGAAATATAAATAATTTCATGAGAAAAGCAGTTGCCTGGGAAATAGTAGACAGTAAATCCTGAAGGTGGAAATTAACACATGTACTAAAAGTCTTCTGTTGGCTTCTCCAAATAAACAGTCACCATTTTTTGCTCTATTCTGTGTCCAAGGTAGCTGACCAATATGAAAACATGATTAGCTTCCTGGCTTCTGGACTTTGGCTTCTGTTTGAGTTTGACCAATAAGAATGCCAACAATAGAAAGAAGAGAGAGAAAAGAAATAAGGCCAGTATATTTATTTCCCCAGCTTCCTTCCTGCAGGGCTGCCTGAGAAAGCTTGAGCAAAGACCACAGCACAGAGTATCAGATGATACTCTCTGCAAAGATCTGTTCAGGTAATTGTTGCCTACCTTTACTCACAGGGGTGGTGACCATGAACTATTAGGATCCTCTTTGTATCTCACTGTAGCTTATGGCTTATCTACAAACTACCCATCTTTTTGCAAACTGTTCCTTTACTATATGTGAATTGAGTGTGCCATCTATTTCTTGCCATGACAGTAAATGATAAATCTATATCCTTTGTTTTGTTTAACTCCCGAATGGAGCTCATTACATTACCCATTTTCTTTCCCTTCCCTTCCTTAACTGTTCCTTCCATATCCCCTGTATTATTGTTTCATTATCCACACAATATCAAAGTCTGAAACCGTGTGTCATCCTAGATTTTTCCATCTCTTTTATTTTTCATCTCATACTTGGCCATTTGTGATTGATTGAACTTTTTTTTTTCTCTTATTGAAATTTCTTATCTTAGAACATCTTTTCTCTTTTGTTTTCTTGTAAAAACAACATTTTTTTTTCAATACAACCTCATATGTCTTCCAGTGAGTTGACTCTGAAACTTTCACCCATGCTAGGTCTAGCTAATGATTCTCATACTATTTCAGAACCCCACACTTGGCTCTTTTTTTATGGAGTTGTAATTAGTTGTTACGTGTTTCCCAAATCAGACAGATTTATATATATATATATATATATTTCACATTCATTTCCTATTCCTGAGGTTTATCAAAGTACTTAAGGAAGTATAAGTGCCTAATGAATGTTTATTAATTAAATTAGATTCACATCAATATCTGGTTTGTTGGTTTTCATGTAACATCCTCAAGATGTCAGAATTCACAGCCCCTAGTTTCCATGGATGAAGGATTACCTGGGCCTGCACTTCTTACCTATGGTGAGAAGGGGAAGGTGTTTACTGAGGAGATAAAGGAACAGGACACAGGAGTAAAGGATTTGTTCAAACTCTCCAACTGTGACAAAATCTGAGCTCGGTAAGCAATGTTATAAACAAACAGCATCTTAACTTCATCCTTTCAATACCACTAAATTGGTTTGACCTCTAAATGAATTTCTGATGCTTCCAATGAGAAGTTACCTTTATGAATAAGGTGCACCTAACTGTACAGACAATAACTTGTCACAGCTTCTGGTTGGTTTCACTGGGTCCTGCCTTTCAATATAGGTGAGGCTGGTGGCATATTTTGACAACTGTATAATTTATTTTGGCAACATGAACTCTCCTTTGATGCCTTGTTCTGACAGGCTCTACTTAGATGACATGTTCATGGGAGAGACAACATTTTACAGAGAGAGTTAACAGCCCTTTTGATGTTTTCAAGTATAATAAATAGCTCTAAATTTTAAACAGTGCTCGATTTTTAACAACTAAAGTAAATGTTTTGCCTATGACACTTCAGCATTCCAGAGCCACAGGCCTGTGTAAATGTCCAAAACCATCCTTGTCTAAACAAGGGTAGCAGTGACCATCTGCCCTCCCCCTGCCCCATTTATACCCAGAACCATGTTGCCCTGTAGATTATCTAATCCTTCTACTTTTATTCAATTAAGTTAAATTTAAAGTGGCAAAGAGAAAAACTTTCCATATGCTCTCTACCTCATGATCTGGGCTAGGTGGTAAGCGACCAGAAGTAATCACTTCTCATCTATGAACAATTTTCCAAACTATTATCAAAACTAATAATCCTTATTCCAGACTACATTATTCCTTTTGTTATATTCTTTTAGAGGAAACATTTCTCCTTACCACAGACAGCTGAAGAATAGCACAATTAAAAGATAACACTTTATGACTTTCTTTTCACATTAAAAACTAACAGAATTAGATACTTCCTCATCTTCTGTATTCAGTGACATGAAGATGAGAATCATTGATTCGATGTTTCTTGGAAAAGAGAAGCTTTGGGGAGCCTGGGTAGTGGCTCAGTTGGTTGTGTCTGACTTTGGCTTAGGCAATGACCCCACGGTCCGTGGGTTCGAGCACGTTTGGCTCTGTGCGGACAGCTCAGAGCCTGAAGCCTACTTCGGATTCTGTGTCTCCCTCTCTCTCTGACCCTCCCCTGCTCACACTGTCTCTCTCTCTCTCTAAAAAATAAATAAATAAATAAACACTAAAAATAATTTAAAAAAAGAAAAGAGAAGTTTTTAACCAAACTCTACAGTCTATCTCCACAAACAGAAACAAAACTAACTTTGAAAGTTGAAATACATTTTCCTGGAGACTTTATCTGATTTCTCTGCATATTCTCATTTGGAAAACTTGATGAATTCAGTTATAATCTTCTATTCCTATGCTGTCCTTCCCTAAGGCTTCTCTTCTACAAGCCTTTCTTCAACTTTACTCTTCAAAAAATCTTTTTTTTTTTAAAAAGCTATTTAGGGACACCTGGGTGGCTCAGTTGGTTGAGCGTTTGACTTCGGCTCAGGTCATGATCTTGCGGCTCATGAGTTTGAGCCCCGCGTTGGGCTCTGTGCTGACAGCATAGAGCCTGGAGCCTGCTTCGAATTCTGTGTCTCCCTCTCTCTCTGCTCCTCTCCCACTCATGTTCTGTCTCTCTCTCTCCTTCAAAAATAAATTAAAAAAACTATTTAATATTCCAAAATTTTCTTTTCTGATAACCCCAGGCTTTCAAAAGCACAATTGTTTTCTGTATTTTCCAGAAAACAAATGCAGATATTCACTAGTAAGTATTCTTAAAGACTTCATATGTTACATTGATTTAAAATTCTAAAGAAAATGCTTTTCTCCTATGTCATGAGATATGCTGGGGATGGAAGCCTGTAACAGTAGCAAAAAAGATGCAGATCAGACAGACAGACAGACAGATGGGTAGGTATAGATATTGATGATATCAGTCTAGACATACATGGATAGATATACTACATATATTATAAAAACAATTATTTCCATAATTTCTTAAAGCTAGCATGAAAACAAACTTATAGAGAATATCACATGTAGGTGTGAAGCACCTGATGGGTGTGTAAAAGGAAACAACTGTCATTATTTGAAGGAACTCAACCATCCCTTTGGATTTTAGCAACAAGCTAAGTGGGTTTACATCCAAAATGAAAGAAATACGGTAATAAACTCATGAAACACCAATTCTGAATTCAAAATAGTGGATTACTAATGGAGAATTTAACAGTGTAAGTCAACAATAATTTTCTAGCTTTTACCCTAGCAATAAATTTAAAACATCCCTTTGGTTTTTATTTTGTTAATATTTTATTTTAATTCAGGAAACTCATCAGAGGGAATTAACTAAGAAAGATTGTCGGTTTTATGTTGCAAAGAAATGTAGATAGATTAAAAAGTTTGCTGTCACTGTTCTCTGTATTTTTGTTAATAAACCATTCCTCAGATACTGTCTCCCAAGAGTGTGTTGACAAATCAGGATAAAACTATTTCCCAACCACCCACTAAACTATACACTCCTTCTCACATACAGATACTTGTATTTTTCCTCCAACAAGACTGACTTTCCACTTACTCTACTTACTTAGTTTCTGTTAATTCTTCATAGTTCAATAAACCTTGATATAACACAATTTATTATTTGATTCATAAATCTTTCTTTAATACATCATGTAATCACTTCAGAAATCAGGATTATAGTATTAAACTGAATTTTCAAAACTATAAATTCCTTGAAGCCTGCATTATTATCTATTACTTCCTTTATCCTGACTTCTCTCCATCCCCCTAGGGTCCAGCACAATGCTCTAAACAAATTAAATATCATACATTCCACTCTATATCAGATTATAGGTGTAAAGCACCTAGCAGGGAGCTGGTGCATATTAGTTAATCAAGCAATTTACTTAAAGTAAATGCTATTTAATGCTCAAAATTTGAGTACCAGGCAGATTTTTTAAAGCTTTTTTGGGTACTCTATATAATTCTTTAGAAACTAGTACTCAGAGGAAGGGGGGAAAATGGTATTCAACAACACAGTGTTATTTCAAGTATGATTTGTACTGAAATGATATCTTTAAAGAGTTGAAAAATATATATATATAGTCAATATACATAGAGCTGAAAAATATATTTGTAGTCAACATAGATTTCTTTTTACAATGAGAATATATTTCAAATAATAATGTCATAAATAAAATTAAGAGAATTTAGTGCCAGTAAGCCTGCATTACACCAAATAATAGAGAAATTTTCTCAGCAAAATTATATAAGATGGAAACTCAGAACTTCAAAAATAAATGAAAAACTAAATGGTAAATGTATGTATAAATATAATATTTTCTCTAATAATTTCTTTAAAATACACATGATTAATTAAAGAACAATTTTCAGTTGCACTGTGGATTTTATAGCATACAAGAGATGGAATGCATATAGCAAATATGCTGTAAAGAACAGGCAGCGTTGTAAGTAGAACCACAAATTTTCAAGGATTTTTTTATATGAGGTAAGGTGGCACCATATTAACTCTAATTAGATTTCCAAAATCGAAGGAAATATATTTTAGTTACTTGAACAACCTCTAAAATGAAGTAAAATAAAATAATATAAAAATGCTTGGCAATAAAGTTAGAAAAATTACAATGGAATTACAAATAATCTTTATTCAACTCAGAAAGAGTATGAGAATGGTAGAGATGTAACTGAGGGTCAGATTTTGACAGATCTCCTGTACACTGAGATTAGCATGGATTAGCATGAAGACCAGGGAAAACCTCTGCAGAGTCTTGATCTTTGATTCAAGGTTGATTCAATCAACCCAGGTTTGATTTCCCCTTTAGGAAGATCACTCTGGGTCTTAGTGAAGAGTAGATTAATGGGACATTTATATAAGAGGAATATAAACAAATGAGAGAATTATTATAGAATCAAAGTAAAAATCAGGAGAGCCTGAACTATGGCAACACGAATGAATGGTATTAGAAAAGAAGGAAAGGATATCAATAATTTTCAAGAGAAAAAAGGTGATAAGATTTCACAACTGACTGGATTTAAGATTATTATAAAGGTTAAAGGAACCTGAAATAACTCAAGGTCCTGATTTGTGTGGCTCATCTAACTTTATAAAATCTTGTAATAAGATTCTCAAACTTCAATGAGAAGGAACATTGTTCCATGTCTATTCAGTGACTCCATCTTTGTTCCCTGAAATTCTTGGGGTTCTAGTTCAGGTTGAATAATGTCATTCTTGAGAGTTTAAGATGACACTTGTAACCAGTTCTCAAGTCCAATACTACAAATTCTTCCTAAATATGAACTGCTATTCCAGCATTGGTTAGGCAGTTCTGGATGGATTAAAGCCTACATTTTTTCAGACATATATCTACACTCCCAAAATTTAAATGATAGGTAAACAATGAGGTTCTTAAATAATTACAAAATATAGTAATTGTTTGTTTTATATAATTTTATATATTTATATAATTATAATAATATAGATACATTATGAAAATAAAAATTATTTATTTTGTCAATTAAATGTCAAAGTATTCACTTTGTAAATAATGAAATATACTACTATCCCTGGCTTAAATAGCCAAAATACAAACGATAAGGATGGTCCTCTCCAAATATACTTTCCTGGCCTACAGTTACACAGGTCAAGAAAAGCCATGAAAACATTGCAAAGTCTTAACACCATTTACAGCCCATTTCTTTTTTGAGGAAATAATACTGATTTTCTGAGCATCTCAATATTGATTCTACTTTCTTCTTTGTTTTTGTTTTACTTTCCAAAATGTATAAGCTTGCTATCTACAAAGAAATCTGTGCCTAGATAAAAATGAAGATTTGTGTATACCTATACGTGCTGTTTCTGAATGATGCATTATCAAGTTTTTACTCTTTCATCATTACTTTCAAATAATATAATAGGGCACTAGCATTATATAAAGAGTTGTTTTGTAGATATTCTGTGTATCACAGTGTGGTATCAGTTGATGGGCACATGCTATTAGAAGTTAACACAGTGGGGTGCCTGGGTGGCTCAGTCAGCTAAGCATCTGACTTTGGCTCAGGTCATGATCTCACACTTCATGGGTTCGAGCCTTGCTCTGGGCTCTATGCTGTCAGCTCAGAGCCTGGAGCCTACTTTGGATTCTGTGTCTCCCTCTCTCTGTGCCCCTCCCCCACTCATGCTCTGTCTCTCTGTCTCTCAAAAATAAATAAATGTTAAAAAAAAGTTAACATGGCAAATTAGCATATGAGAAAAAAAATGAGTAATAGCATAGTTAATTTTGCTGGCAATCTAAGTGGCATTCACAGACAGAACTTTCTCTGAGAGGCCCTATGAATGCTGATGAGAACTTTGGTGTCAGGCACATGTCTGCCAGAATCAAGGGAACATTTTGTCATGACGATATTCTGTTAGCTCCCTAAATAGCCAACACATGTCTCCCCATTAGAAAGAAAGTGGCATCATTGGAGATGGAGTTCACCTTGCCCAGGAATGGTCCTTTCTGACAAGAAGTCAAATGTTATGTGACAGAAGCCTCACTCAGATATACTCCAAATAGATTAGATGTCACATGAAGCTCTGAACCATACAAGTCATTGCTATGAAAGAGGTGACACATAGGTGCTGAGTGACTCAGAGAATCTCCTTCATTCAACTGCTAGGCAGGAGACTGTCCCCAGATAGGGTTGTTGTGGACTGAACTGTGTCCTCCCAAAATTCCTATCATGAAATCCAAAATTACTAGTACCTCTGAATGCTATTATATTTGGAGAAAGGGCATTTAAAGAGGTGATTATGAAAAAAATGAAGTCAGATGAATGCGTCCTAATCCAACATAACTGGTATCTTTATAAGAAGAGGAAATTAGGACACAGGCATATAGAGAGAAAGACCATGTGAAGACACAGAGAGAAGATGGCCACCTATTAGCCAAGGAGAGAGATCCTCAGAGGAAACCAACCCTGATGACTCCTTGATCTTGGACTTCCAGCCTCCAGAACCTTGAAGAAATAAATTTGTTTCTTAGGCCACCTAATTTATGGTATTTTTTAACGGTAGTCCTAGCAAACTAATACATGAACATGAGCTCCAGCCAAGGTGGTATTCATGCTGTCATTTAACCAGGTGTCTATAATGTATGTCTCCAAAGGAAACAGAGTTTGTCCCTGAATTGCAGAAAATTTGGTGTGACTCATCTAATTAAAACCATATGTCAGTGTCTTTAAACATTTTTGTTGCCAGTGCTGTCTAGGCAGTGACTCACCACCACCTCTTTTTGACATTCAGAAACAGGAAGAATAGTCATCCTTTGATTTTAATTTCAATTACCACAATCATATCTTTATGCACATGGAAAGATCCTGTACATCTTGGCAACTAAACCAGTACTGAAATTTAAGAGTGATTTGTAGTTCTGTGTTTTCATCAGAAAGCAGGTGTTCAGAAAAGCTTCAAAAATGTATAAACAATAAATCTATTTTTGTCCATTTAATGAGTTGCCATTACTGTAAATAGAAAATGCCAGAAGATTAGAATTATGGGGAAAACTCAAGATGTACATTGGTTGTGCCTCTAGGTGGAAGCTTACTAGCTCAGATTTCCAAAAAGAGTTTTAATAAGAAAAAATTGCTTCAACAGCACACAGAAAACTCTCTTTCTAGTTTATGACTGATTCCAGCTTCGGGCAAGGATGCACATTTTGATTAATTAAAAGACCCAACTGATATGATGCAGGACGATTAGTAAATTTTTACTCCACATAAAAATTCTGTAATCAGTTTGCAAGGTGGAAAGAAGGAGACATAAAGTACTATGAAAAGAGTCTTTTCAGAAACAGAAAGAGGAAGCAGCCTTTTAGATGCTTTTCCTCCTTGGTGTAGCATAATGATCATGGAAGAAAGAAACCAGGGGACAGAGAAGTCTCCCAGCAAAGGTTGTTCAGGTGAAAGATCTTGAATTCACTTTTTATGAAAAATAGAGGAAGACAAAAAAGCAAAAAGGGGCTTATATGTTGCAATGCCTACTTAGAAGTAATTTAAGACTCAGTTCTTTTAAGAAGAACTTTTAGTTTGTGTAGTTTTAATAATATTCTTTAACAGTGTCCCCACATGGGAATATGGCATCCTAGCCTAGAATGAATTTTATGTAAAAACCCAAGACATGTATATATAGAAGAAAATCAGAGGGGCAAATATAATTCAAAGAGGATATAATTTCAGACCATTTCAGAACAGAAACCATCTCAGTCCAGCAAAGGGACTTTACCAGAACATAGCAACGAAGACATGAGAGTCTTTCAGATTCTTTGTGTAAAAATTTTGTAGCTGTCAACTGTATCATCGTTAATGTTTGTAATCTCATGCCAAACTATAATCAGTGATTTTACAAATCCAACAGTTACCAACATAAATGTCAAGAGTTATAAACTTTTCCAGGTATTATTAGATGTCTAGACAGGTCAAGCTTACTTGTATATCACGATTTTGGCGCTTAGATTTGCTAACCTAGATAGCTAGGTTTTCTTTAAGGAACATGTTATTGACAATTCGCTTGTGTTACTTATCATAAATGAATAAATGAAGTACTCAGCAGACAAACATAAAGGTCAGGGTCCATGGTCTTTATCCTACAGGAGGGAATCAAACAAAAGAGCAACAAGTAACTTTACATTGTACTAGAAGAGTTATTTGTTGTTACTTCCTTATGTTCATGTCATGGTCTGGGTTAGAGGTACAGTTTTAAGTAGAAAAACAAGTCAGAGACTCTGGATGGAGAAAATAGCCAAGTAGTTCATATTATAGGACACACATATGCTGTACTCATTTAGATGTTATTGAGTTAAAAATGTAATAAAAAACTGAATCAAGTGTAATTAACTTCAGTCCTACACGTGGTTGAAGTGGTAAACATATAAAAAATAAAATATAAGGACGAAAAACAAAAGCTTCTCTCCACATAACAGGCCATATGAACCCTGGCTATTTGTCTCTCTCTTTTCTGTCTTTTTCTTCCATGAACTAGTTTTAGTAAAATGTCCCTTGGCATTAACAAGTATGAGAAGAAGCCCTACTATTTGCTCTCTTTGTAACAATCATCGCCCTCTTGGAACTTAAGTTATAAATTGAACCAGGTCTTGCCTTCTGGACATGCTTGGCTGCCTAGGGCAACTCATTCTTTGTTCTGTTTTTATCACACACCCATGTGAAAAGCACTAAATGCTTCAGGATCTTGTACCAAGTGATTAGTCAGAAGACAATAAATTATAAAAAAATAAGATAATCAGTTATTACTATCTAGATGTAAGTTTAGGACTACAGTTCTAAGTATTCATACTCAAGTCTGTACCACTACAAAGTTCTGTCCTGGGATTTATGAGCAAGCCTAAGAAGAATGAGACACTGTTACATATTTAGCATTGTTCCCTGAGTTTATGAATTCTGAGCCATTAAAGTAAAGCCAAGGCAGAATTAGGGCAATATTAATTAGCTTAATATAGCTGGGGAAAAAAACACAAACATATTTCCTGGTTTTGTTTTACATTCTTAACGTCCAGCATCAAGTGGGCCCCACAAACCCTTCTCACATTCACCTTGTATTTTCCTAAATCTTAAACGCCATTGGTCAGCTAGGTGATTATTTCTTATGAATTCCCCTCTCCTGATAACCTCTAATACCTTCTGTTTATAACCCAGTCTCTTCTTTTCACCTTGCTTTACCACATCTACCCATAGACTTGCACCTTTACCCATGTGCTCTGACTAGTCTCTTATTGTAGTTGGTAAAATTTTGTGTTCCAGTGAAGCCAGTCACGCCACTTGTGCACTAGATCTCGTGCCCACTTGCCTATAAAAGATCATTGCTCTAGTGACCATAGTGGTCACCACGTAGTGGTTTCCTACACCCACATCATCAATTTTCTTCTCTTTGTTCTTTTCTCATCATACAAACTAGATGTTGTTTCTCACATCCTTGAATTCATTTTTCTACCACCCTATAGTTCTTCTTATGTGGCAAAACAAACAGAAAACACTTTCCTTGAATAGCTTTCTATATTGTGTCTTCTCCCATTCCATCTTGAATCTGTTTTAATCAGCATATCAAAGTCTATCAAACTTTGATAGTCTACTAGTCTATCAAAATAACAGCTGTCCAGATCTTCCATGTATCAGACTTTGCTACATCTGATTATAAATTTATCATTAGTTAATGATGCACTTAGTTGTTTCCCCCTCCTTGGAACATTGCCTTCTTGGCTTCCAAGTCACCAAGTTCTGCTTGTTTTCTTCTCTTACCAGTCTTACTTTTTTTTTTATTCTCTTTTATTGGTCTTCCTCATCTTTCTGATGTTTTAGTAATGGAATTCCTTGGGCACCTGGGTGGCTCAATTAGTTAATCATCTAACTCTTAATTTCAGCTCAGGTCATGATTTCACAGTCTGTGAGACTGAGCCCCACATCAGGCTCTGTGCTGACAGTGCAGAACCTGCCTAGGATTCTCTCTCTTCCTCTCTCTGTTCCTCACCATCTTGTGCTCCCTCTCTCTCTCTGTCTCTCTCAAAATAAATAAATAGAGTTTAAAAAAATTTTAAAAAGACAAAAAAAAAAAAAACAGTGGAATTCCTTGAGATTTACCTAATGGAACACTTCCATCTATACTAACTTTAATAATGGTCTTGTCCAGGCTCTTGCCTTCAGTTCTATATATAGAATAATGCCACCTAAATTGTTCAACTGACAACTCCAGACTCCTCTATCCAGTTGCTAACTCAACAGCTCAACTAAATTGTCTACTAGTCATCTCAGTGCTAATATCTCCAAAACCAAATCCTTATTTCCTAATTCTACTGTGCATGTGGTCTTCTTATCCCACTTAATGGCAGCTCCTTCCTTCTAAACGCTCAAACCAAAGTATCTTGAATAATTTTTAACTAATCTTTTGTTATACCTTCTAAGTTACTACAACAGTTCATCCATGACAGTTCCACCACAAAAATCTATCTATCACTCAACATATTCATTACTAACAATCTGTACATACCCCCAGCATTTTTATCTCACTTATTACGGTAGCCTCTAACTGACCTTGGTAGTGCTGCATTTAACTTTGTGTGTTTGTATATTTTTCAACAGAGTGTAAGAATGATTCTGTTAGAAATTAATCTGATCACTCTTCCGCTCAAAGCCTACCATACCACTCTGAACAAAAGTCAAAGTTGTTACTAAAAGGTCTACAAAGCAGTATTATCTGGCTCCTTGTTAACTCTCTGACTTCTAGCTGTCTTCTCATGTTTCTAGTGCTTATTCTATCTGAGTCACATTTGCCTCTTTACAGTGCCTCAACATATTACTCATGTTACTACCCAAGTCATTTTTTCATTTATTTTGCCTGAAATGCTCTCCACTCAGATACCCGCTAGCCTAACTATCTAAATCTTTCAAGCTCTTGCTCAAATGGCATCTTCTTAGTGAAGATTTTTCCTGACTATCCTATTTAAAATTGAAACCCTACTCCCCCAATTCTGTAGCCATTCCCTTATCCATTCTTCTCAATAACACTTAAAATTCTGACAAATTATTTACTACACTTTTGTTTTTATTCATTTTCTTTCTCAGAATAGAATTTTGTGACTCCGTATGGTTCCTGATCAGACCAGCAGCATTAATCCATGGCAGTGTTTTACTAGGGCAGAATTCCAGACCCAGACCATACACCACACCTACTGAATCTTAATCTGCATTTTATTTTATTTTATTTTATTTATTTTTTTAACGTTTATTTATTTTTGAGACAGAGAGAGGCAGAGCATGAACAGGGGAGGGGCAGAGAGAGAGGGAGACACAGAATCTGAACAGGCTCCAGGCTCCGAGCTGTCAGCACAGAGCCCAACGCGGGGCTCGAACTCACGGACTGTGAGATCATGACCTGAGCCGAAGTTGGATGCTTGACCGACCGAGCCACCCAGGCACCCCTTAATCTGCATTTTAACTAGATCCCCAGGAGAATAACGCACTAGAACTCTCACGAGGGCTAACACATTTGCCTGCTTCTTTCTAGCATACAGACAATGCTAGTTCAATATCTATTAAGTTAATGGATGAATTCCTTAGTCTTAATAACATGCAAGCAGTACCAAATCCTACATTCTACTCCAATATCAAAGAAGGACGGAGCGGATGAGAAATGATGATGGTACTGAGTGAGGTGGGAATAACAGGAGAATTACAAATCTTGTGTTCTGTCAGGTATGATGTGCCTTTGCCTTTTGCAGAATGAAAGCAAAAATCCAAAGTGCACTTAAACTTTATGGTCAGCATTGCACCCTGATACATCCAGTCCCACATCGTTTCTCTGTGAAATAACTAAAATTGTAGACTTTATAAACACATGAGCTGAGGCTGCAATTAAAAGAAAAAAAAAAACTTAAGACAGAAATAAAACGTTTTATACTGAAGACACTAAGCTTAAAGGCAACTAACCTGAAAAGAAAGAAAGAGTCATTTAAAAATATTTTGAGCCTTGGGAGAAATGTATTGCTTTACCTACTCAAAACTGAACATAATATTCTTGTAAATAAACAAACATGTAAGCACAAACAGTGATCATCTCAGGAAAATAACAGAGTGGTCTACACAGATTATATTAAAAGGAAGAAATATGACCATGGGCTTGTTTTCCAAGGGTCTAAAATCTAATCTTATGTTTTTCATTTAGTGAGATTTTCATGCTGTATAGAATTTATTGTTCTCATCTCCATCAAGTCTGCTACTTTTGGCCTGCTGATAATTTGCACATGCTTTTGCTGACAACTTGGAAATTCTGCATGTGTGGTTGATATGAAATTCTAATAATTGTTCCCTCTTAGCACAGCACTAGATTCTACTGTGAATAAATTGCCATCCACTTACAAGTGGGTCAACAATGGGCAGAAAATGAGATATTCCTAAACTGTTACCATCCAATTAAATGAGAGCTGCAAATTTTTTGCACTATTATAAGAAGTAATATCTTTTAGAATTACAAGCTTCTTTAGCTATAGAAAAATTAAAGCACAAGGCTTGGTTCTAACTCACAAAACGTTTTGATTCGGCTGCATACTGCAATTTGTGGGAAAGAGAGGACATTTAAATCATTGATATCAAAATTTTTCAGTGTGCTGACACTTGACATAACTGTAACTATATTTTGATTAACATGCATGTCATTCAGAATAACATAGGCATAGCCTGCAAAGGGATTCAAAATAAGTAGAGAAAATACTATTCGCAAAAAGAAACTGAAGAAAATGAAAGGATAAATACCATACCACTCCAAGCAAACGTCAATGTCGTTACTTAAATAACAAGAAAAACACAACATTTTAGGAGATAATGGATGAGAGTGCTTACTGAAGAAGAAATCAAATCAAGAACTTAAACAGGGAAATAGCATTTCCAGTCTAGATTATAAAGGTCAGAGGCTGAAATTCTATTCTGTTAGGCACCTTTGCTTATTTCATGACATAGACCCATCTCTTAACCATCTGATCCTTGATTTTGTCCTTTCTAAAATGGAGAAAATAGTATGCATCATAAAAACCTCATTCTCTGATATTTATAAGATTAAATATGATGAGGGTACCTGGGTGGCTCATTCCTTTATATGTCCGACTCCTGATTTCAGCTCAGGTCATGATGTCATGGTTCATAAGATTGAGCCCGGCATCAGGCTCCATGCTGAAGGTGCAGAGACTGCTTGGGATCCTCTCTCCCTCTCTCTCTGCCACTACCCTGTTCTAACGCTCTCTCTCTCAGTCTCTCTCTCAAACATAAACATTAAGAAAGGAGTAAATATGATGAACTGTGCAAAACTGTCATGGAAAACTAGATAATCCTAAACTCCTAAGTTTGTAACACTGGGCTTAGAGGACAACTGTTGGGGACAGACTTTATGTTTTTGTTCAGTCCCTTTCACATTGTGTGAGTTCCATCTTTTAAAAATGAGAGCTGGGAAGTTGCATAGCAGAGAATAAGAGTTGCAGTGAACCGTAGTTGATAAAGTGTGTAAAGGCACATGTATAAACATGTTTGAACATGCTAGCTGTATGTATAACTATTGCGTCATTAAAAAAATAATTAATTCTCTTTTTTTTTTTTTTGAGAGTGTCAGACAGAGCATGAGCAGGGGAGGGGCAAAGAGAGAAGGATACACAGAATCCGAAGCAGGCTTCAGGCTCTGAGCTGTCAGCAAAGGGCCTGATGTGGGGTTCAAACCCACAAACTGTGAGATCATGAACTAAGCTGAAGTCAGACGCTTAACCAACTGAGCTACCCAGGCGCCCTAAAAATTATTAAAATAATGTAATGAATAAAATAAAATAACAAAGAATTGGGATCAGAGGTGACCCAGAAAAATAAAAACAGCATTATTGAGAGCAGGGGAATAAGAGTTGCAATGGGATGAGGATTTGGTCATATTTTTGAATCATCTATTAAGCCAAAGGTAGTAAGTACTTCTAGGTAGCACTTAAGCCAAGCTGTGAATAATACATAATCTTCTATTATGCTGTCAAAGATTTAAATAACCCATCAAGTTTGCCAAATGAAAATAGTGGTTTCAATAAACAAACACCATGAATACTTACAGAAGCATATATCATCTGATTACTATTCATGGTTTAAAATTTTTTTAATGTTTATTTTTGAAGGAGAGAGAGTCAGAGCATGCGTGGGGGAGGAGCAGAGAGAGGGAGACACAGAATCTGAAGCAGGCTCCACCTCTGAGCTGTCAGCACAGAGCCCGATGCGGGGCTCAAACCCACAAACCGTGTAATCATGACCTGAGCCAAAGTTGGACGCTCAACCGACTGAGCCACCCAGGCGCCCCAGAAACACTATTCATGGTTTTAATGTAACATCCTTCACTATCCAAGTAGAAGAGATAATGTTTAAGTATATTTCACACAGAAAAGTCAACAGTTCTGTGAAATTCTCAGGCTACCCATAGATTTATTAATATTGTTATTAATCTACTTAACAATAAGAATGTTTAGTATTAGTATATGTTTAAGCGTGTATAAAGAGCTTTCCTCAACTTTCATCTGCTCCCCAAAAACCAGTTTTGCTATCCTCATTTTACATATGAAGGAGGCTCCCAATGGTGAGATAGTTTGTACAAGGCTATCAGGTAAAAGTGTGAAAGCAGCAGCCACATGTGGATATTTTTATGTATATTACCCTATAAACATTGCTGATCCTTTTTCACCACTTGATTTTTTCCTGTTATTTGACTAATAGTAGGTATGTGGTTTCGCCAAACCTTGTTGCCCCAATTATTCTGGGATAATGACTTATAATTAATAATTACAATTTTAAAAGATAAAAAAAGTAAAATCTATATAAAAAAACAAGAATAATTGCATAGAGAAAGCAAGTTCATTGGATATGGATTCTGTGTGATCTGTTAGACTGATTCTCAATCTGCCTTACTCTACATGACTCAAATTCATTACAAATAAAAATTACATGTAATAGGCTGTACTCTTCTCTAAAATTTGCACATGATGTTGTCACTCAGCTCGTGTTTAGATACCTGCTGCTTTCCTAAGAATTTCATTCCCTCATTGGATTCTTCTGAATGAAAGAATATTTATTTTTAATTGAAATCAGTATCTCTGTTCTATTGATTCCCCAAATCAAATCTTTCCCCAGTATACTTTTCTGTTTTTCCCTGAAAAATGACAAAAAAGTAAATAAATCAATAAAACAATTAAATGACACATAAATGCTTATTATGTCATATTTATGTCCAACTTATAATCAAAAGAAGGGATTCATTAAAATATTCCATAAGATCCAAGTAAAAAAATGTATGTACAGTTTATACTGTATGATAATTGATGAAGTTTTGGGGTGATGGGGTGGTCTGGAGCTGATGGACAGTTAAGAATTCTTGAGGATATCTTTGGTGCAAAAGGGTGATTTTATTAAAGCATGGGGACAGGACCCATGGGCAAGAAGAGCTGCACTAGAGTCGTGTCAGTTAACTCATTACATACCCTCACATTGGGAAGGGGTCAGGGAGTACGTCTCTAAGGGATTTTGGAAGCAAGGTTTCCAGAACCTTGAGGGGCTAGCTGTTGCTAGTGAAACACCATTTATTCCCGTTTAATAAAACCTCAGTCATGAGACCCTTCAGATGTATACTGGGGGACCACAAGCTTAGAGTATGATTACCAGCATATATCTTAGGGAAGTTGAGATAAAAGAAGTAGACTTACAGGATCCCTGAGGTTGGAATAATGTTAAGCCAAGACTCCCTTTTGCCCTTAGCAAAGTGACATCATCTAGGCAGCTCCTAGAGGGAGGTCACTGTGCCAGTTTCAAGGACTTGTCAGTGGGCTATAAGCAGTAAGGGAATTTAATTTTTCATTTGCCTTTCCCATATCACCATGGCAAGCACTTAAACCCCTTTTCTTTGCTCTTGGGTAGCCAGGAGTGTCTAAGGAATATCACACATATTCTACCTGGAGGGGGGTAGGGTGGGGTGTGGTGTGCCAGCCTGTATTTTGCCCTCAGCCTGCCCCATATTCCCTCATCAATAATAACAAAGTGTATGGATGTTTGTAAATACACATTCACAAATGGTGAATTTTACTGCATCCACCATTATAGTACCATAAGAAATATTTACCTCCCTAAAAATCTCTTATGCTCCAGTGATTCATCCTTTCCTTCCTCCCCCCAGATCCCAGAAACCCTTAATGTTTTCAGGGTCTCCACAGTTTTGCCTTTTCCAGAATGTCATATATCTGGAATCTTGTAGTCTTTTCAGATTGGTTTCTTTCATTTAGCAGTGTGTAAGTAAGATTATTCCATGTTTTTTTCATGGCTTGATTGCTCACTTATTTTTAATTGCTGTATAATATTCCATTGTATGAATGTACCAAACTATGTTTATCCCTAACATATTAATATTTATTTTTCTGTTGACTGAACATGATATAAATCTGTATTTATTCAGACATTCTACAATTACCCATGCCAATAGTTTGTATTTTCAGTGTAAAGGTCGTGGACATATATTTAAAAAATATATATTTACCCCTGAGGAATTTAGCTTTTTTATGTCATGAAGGCTATTTTTAATCTCTATTTATGATTATCTAAATATCTATTATGATTACAATTTATTTTTGTATATTGATCATAATTCTGCAACTATGGTAAGCTAAACTATTATTTCTAATATATATTTTATAGTTTACTTCATGATAGTAATACTATCTATAAATATAGTTACGCTTTCTCCATTTCAATTTATACACCTTTTATTTCATTTTATCTTTATTGATTTATTAAACTGACCTTCAGTACAATGTTGAATAAGTGTAAAGCAAGATGTCTTCTTCTCAATCTTAGATAAAAAGAGTCTTTCAACATTAAGTATGGTATTAATTATAGATTCTCCAAAGATCCTCCTTCTCAGGTTGCGAAAAGTTGCATTTTACAGTGTCAATTGGAATGGTGATAGTGGGCTTGTCTTACTTCTGCTCTTACAGGAAAAATGCTCAACCTGTTGCCATTGCGTTTGATATTAACCAATGATCTGGTTTATAATGGCTTTCGTTATGTTTAGGAATGTTACTTCCATATCCAATTTGTTGAGAATTTTTATCATGAAAGGATGTTGAAGTCTGTCAAATTCTTTTATTTTTCTGCATCTGCTGAAATATTCATATGATTTTACCTTTTATTCTATTAATGTGGTATATCATATTTATTGATTTGTACATGTTGTGACATTTTGAAGCCCAGGAATAAATCCCAGCAGCTCATGGTGAATACTCCTTTGAATATACTGTTGTGTTTTTTTCAATTTTCTCAGTCCCATTTCCTAGGTCCCCAATCTTTAATTAAACCATACAATACATAGCTTGAATTCTATTAATCCACATATTTTTCTATCAGAAACTGGATGTTTTGAATATAAATATCAGTTGTTTTTGGTGTATTTATGCTACTTAAAGTTTGAATCTTCTTTTAAAACTGTAAGTGAAAGCTTAGTTTTTATACATCTGCTGATCGAAATATGAGATATTTAAGAGCTTTCAAATATTTTAAGCAAATAAAATATCTGGCCTGTACCATGAGGATCACGTGAGATTGCTGTGTGGTGAATGTGCCACAGGAAGTAGCATGAGTAGGATTTAGTGCAATGAGGAAAAACCGGAAGCACGATGCCCAACCAAGGAACTTTTTTCAAACATGATGTAGTTGAGGTCTGAAATACAGTGAAGACTCATGAATCGGGAAAAAGTGAGGATTCTAAGTGTCTGCAGAAAAGTTAGCCTGATTTCCTGATGGTTTGGACAGTATGACCAGAGGAGATATAAACATTGCAGGCATCTCCAAGATTCCAGGTTAGTGGAATCTCAGGCAAGACCCATTAAGCATCTAGTCTTAAAAATGGTGTGTGTGTGTGTGTGTGTGTGTGTGTGTGTGTGTGTCTGTGTCTGCGTGTTTATAAGACATGACAAATGATGAAAAATACCACCATAGCTAAATGCTTAGTTTAGTCCTATTTAGACTCTGGTGCTCGGTAATCATAGGAGAAGGCTATGACTTGAGCTTTACTTTGAAGTCAATAGGATGTGCATAGTTTGGCAAATGCCCCAGAGAGTCATGCTGTTGCGTGATCCATTCCTTTGAGAGTGGGCACCACTTATGACTGACTTGCTTCCAATACACACACACACACACACACACACACACACACACACTGCATGTCACATCTGAGCAGAGCAGTGTAGAATGGGATGTGAGATGTGAGATGAGTGCCCTCCCTTGCTGGCTGTAAAGAAGAGAGCTGCCATCTTATGAGAGAAACTGTGAGTGGCTTCTAGAAGCTGAGATAACACTCTGTGAGAAGATAGAGACCTCAATTCCACAGCTGCTACCAACCGCATTAGCTTGAAAGAGGACCCTGAGCCCCACAAGGGAGTGCAGCTCTGCTGACACCTGAATTGTAGCCTTGGGATACCCTGAGCAGAGTATTCAGCTGAGCCACACCTGGACTTCTGACCCTCGGAACTTGTAAGAAAATATATGCATATATTTTCAAGTATTTTAAATTTGTGGAAATCCGTTGAGTAGCAAAAGAAAACTAATACGGCAGAAAAAAAAGGTGTATATTCTAGATATGTAGAGCCACATGGGCTAAGGTGCAAAGATCAAAATAAGACTGATATGTTTACTCTTTATCTACACATACATTGAATAAGTATTTCCTGAGTGCCTACTGTGTGCTAGAGCCTCCCTACGAAACCAACAGGGGAACTGAAGTTAAGGGAGATTCACTGAATTGCCCAGGGTAACAAGCAGAAATATGGAAGAATATAAGAATTCTATGGGGACAACGAAGTCACGTTCTTGTGACTTCACAACTAGTAGGGTCTCTGAGCACTTGATCTCCATCTTTGGGTGTATCTTATTTAGAGTTCTTTCCTTTGCACTATAGTTTAAATTTTGGGTAAGATTAGCCTGACAGTACTGGTTCACCCTAGTGTCCCATGAGGCATTAGAATAATTAAAAAATGAGTAACTTAGATTATTTCTGTGAAGTATTTAGTTTTTTAAAACAAAATTACACTCTTTCTCTACTAAGTTTACTGGAGTGTAGAATAGAATGCTGATGGTGAAAAAATAAATAGATCTTAAAGAAAACAAAACAAAAAAGTACGTGAAAGCAATACCAAATAAAGCCATACCTGACTTTCTCAATCTCCCCTTTTTCAGTATATTTTCAGTATAGTTTTTAAGGAAACACATTTATTATTAATAGTGATTAATAAATTTATTACATCATTAAACAATTTTATGTATGATACATAGATTATAAGGTTAAAACAACTGTCGATTTAATCACCCACAGACTTTTTTTTGCATCTTTGCGTTCCTATGAGAAATGTCTGTAATTCACCATTAAATACCACTAATTATGATGTCTTTTTTTTAATTTTTAAATTTTTTTTAATGTTCATTTATTTTTGAGAGAGAGAGAGAGAAGGGGAGGGGCAGAGAGAGAGGGAGACAGAATCTGAAGCAGGCTCCAGGCTCTGAGTTGTCAGCACAGAGCTTGATGCGGGGCTTGAACCCATTAACCATGAAATCATGATCTGAGCTGAAGTTGAACGTTCACCCCACTGAGCCACCCAGGAGCCCCTATGATGTCTTTCAAAGTTAACTGTATCACGTTGGTTTTATAATCAATGAATTTACAATCAATTTACAATCAGTGAAAACAGAAATTGTAGTACTTAACAAATTAGTTGAGAACTATTTAAGAAGCTTCAGTATTGAATGAAAAGAAGGCTTTTCAAGTTAGTTAAATTGGATTGAATCTTGCGATTTGAACTTTGTAAGATTTTTCACTTTTCTTAGTCTTTGTTTTCTCATATAATATGGTTTATAAAAAGGATTTTTTAAAGATAAATTGCCAGAAAACCTAACAAAATAATCTTAGCAATGATCCAAAAAGGTAGTAGCCAAATATAAATACATCAATAAAAATTAAAATTAATTATAATTTCTAAGATTACTGAAGTTGATATAAGTGAAGACAATATCTCCAAAAAAAAAATGAGGCAACTCATAGATGATTTGTCATTTGGGGAAGAATAGTCTTCCCGGAATATACACACAAAAATATTTTCCTAAAGAGACTAGCAGTGATTATTTTTTAGTTTTACCATCTTTCAAAGACATATTTCATAGTGATCTGACTATGAGACAGAGATTGTCCTACAACTGAGGTAGATAGAATAGCAAATATAAGGTTATTTCATATATTTTTTTCTTTTAGAGCAATTATTTCAGCTTAAGTTTAGTTTACTATTAAAATTGAAATATTTTTCTTATAAGAAATTGTGAAATAAATATTTTGGCATATTAAATGATTAACACTGCAGCTTTCTTTGGGGTTGCAAACTTTTTATGTAGCTTGGAATGCCCATAATGTCACTCTCATTGCAATCTTCTGATGCATTCCACTGAAATTAGCCAAACAAATTACTAAGGCAGGTGGAGATACAAGAAAAGCTGTTAAACCTTATCTCTTAATCGGAGGGTTGTCACATAATCTTCTTCCATCTTAATGTATCATAATCATCAAACACAATAACTTTTGCATTTAACAGTGTAGTTTATTTAACTGCATCCTGAAACATCCCTACTATGTTCCACTTTGAAAACAACCTAGCATTTCCCAAGAGAAAAGTGAATCGGAGAAAACCTTGATGTCAGTGAAAGTAATAGAGAACAGCAACAACAATAACAGAATCATGGCATAAACTATTCAGTAATGCCTAGAAACTCAACCTTTGAAGAGACCAGGCACAGAGGAGTAACAAATAACCCCACTTGCAAACATCAATCATGTCTTGAAGGGGAAAAGAAGCAAAAGCAATCAGGGGCTCACATACCAAGCTGTTTAGATCGCTGTTCCTCTCATTGTACATTGGATTAGAACACAATGTCTAGACATATTGGCTTTCCAAATTTTAGTATCATGTATCTTGTGATAGAATAGAAAAAAGTGTATATCGTGTCTGGAAAAAATAATATGCCACTATAGCTGATAACAGCAAACTATCCCATCAACCTTCATATAGAGCGATTACAGATCTGTGTGGCAGTATTTCAAAGCTGTGGATAAACTCAGTAACATAAGAGGCTGCATCTCCTTAACACCAAATACTTTCATAAATAAGAGAAAGATGGGATACATAGATTGTCTTCTAGTCAGACTGCCTAACTGATCACTTTGCGTAAATTCCACAAACAAACAAACAACTACTTTAAACTGTACCCAACGAGACAAAGATGAAAAATGAGAAAATGTATGGAAGGAGTGCCTGATACAGGGCCAGACTCAAATCAGTGATAAGTCAGTGTGAGCTGTGGCCTTGGAACATCTTTGAAAAGTCACTATTTTAAGGTATTGAAACCAAAATCCTATTCAGATAGGGATGTCATGGAGATGCTTTGCCACGCCATATAGATCAACATCAAAAATAACAAGAGTTCTAGTTTTATACCTTCTAAAACTATGCCATCTAATCACCTACATTAAAATATCAAAAATATAGATTTTGGTTTCCTCTGATGTTGACTAGCTGGAGAAACCAGACAACTACCAGACAACTACCCAGAGATTACTGGGTAATCCTGCAGCTAGTACTATTATTAACACTACACATTCCAAAAGAACGATAAGGCACTGTTAGTTTATACTTACAAAGTGTTTATACTCTGGTAGGGAGAGAAAATGTCCACAAGAGAAATTAATAAAGATTAGTTAGAATACCTGAAAAACTGAGAATCATGGACTAAAAGCCACCACAAAGTAATTAATTCCTCCAGCAAGCATCTGGGAAATAGAGATACAAATTTCAGAGAGACATGGTTGTGTTGGAAGACAGTGCTCCATGAATATATTCACATTTCTGCACAGTCTAGGCTTTGTGAGTGAATAATAAACATGCGTTACAAGTTAGAGATACTTGTAAGAAGTTAGAGGGATTTAAATTCATATCCCTTCGGGAGCCATTTGCGTATTTCTAGGATAGAAATGTTCTCTCTTCCCAGAAAAGTTTTGTTTATATTCCAAGGCAAAAACTTCTCTTTCTGGAGGAGAAGAGGGGCTGATGTGCCAGTGCCCTATATCAGAGGCTGAGTTTTATAATTCAGGGATTCCTCTCCTCCCGTGGTTCATTTGGTCTTTATTGGGTCATCCTGTTGGAGAACTGGGAGTGGGGAAGTGATACAAGACATAAGCTGTTCTATGAGTAAATGGTCTGTTCTTTGATCCAGAGGTCTCTTGTATGTGTATATATAAATATATATTATGCATGCATATAACCCTCACCCCACACACACATATACACACATACAACACGCATTATGGCAGGCTGACTCATTAGCTTGAAAATTCCAAGTAGGACAACTAATCAGATTCTTCATAGTTTCAAACTTAATAAGTTACCTTCCCCAAAGAGCTGACATTTTGGTGGGGCTTACGGTTGCTAAATATGAATATCAAAGTAGCCAAAAGATGCATCAGTATTCACTGTGGATTCTAAGTTCTTTGACAGAAATAAATACAAGGGATATGGGAAGTCAGAGAATATACTAATAACTCTAGGAGTAATGGAAGTTTATGGTTTTGTCAGATTCCCTGCCTCGCAAGATTAAAAAATAATAATAAGAGTAAAAAACAATGAAAAGGGAAAAAGCCTTTTCTAATAAAATGAAATAGCATACATTAAAAGCCGGGGGGCAATGATTATACAGTTCATTCAGATAACACCAGATTATTAATTATGACACAGAAGCAATGTTTGCAGAAGGAAAAGAATTAATATTTCTTGATCTGCTACATACCATGTGTTAGATTCTTTACATATATTAACTACTTTAATCTTCACTCTCTCCCTGTTTGGGAGATTACTATTCCCCACATTTTACAGATCAGGGAATTCAAATAACATGCCAGCCAATAGATAATTGAGAAACAGTGGAACTAGCATTCAAATATATGTTTCCAGACTTCAAAATCTATGCTGTTTCTATTAGGCCTTGGCACTGAGTTCATTTTTATTTATTTAATTTTTTTTTCTTATTTTTGAGAGAGTGACAGAGAGAGAGCAGGAGACAGGCAGAGGAAAGGGACAGAGAGAGAATACAAAGCAGGTTCTGCACTGTCAGCGCAGAACTTAATGTGGGGCTCAAACTCACAAACCCAAAGGATAATAAATTGTAGTGGCATTTATATGAAATGGCCAGCAGAGGTAGATCCTTTGAGGCCAAAAGTAGATGACTTGTTTCCAGAGAATCGGGATGAACAGGGAATTACGAGGCATGGTGTTCCTTTAGGACTGACAAAAATATTCTGGAATTAGACCCTGATGATGATTACACAACATTGCAAATATACTAAAAACCACTTATTTGTACACTTTAAAATAGAGAATTTCATGTTATGTGAACTTTATCTTAATTTTTAATAGAATATGTGATAACAAATATCTGGTGCACAGATTACAAATATTCTCTCCTATGCCCATGGAAGACATCATTAACCTTGCCAATGGTCTGTTCTCCTAAGCCTATCAGGGCTTCGGATTTGTTTTTCAATACAGTACACAGGACAAGTAGCCATTCCAATACTTTCCTCAAAATAGACTTTCTCAATTGACTCCATCCATAATTGCTTTTTCCAGATAACATTATACAGGGTATGCTGGGAATGCTTTAGCCTGTGTCAATCACTCCATTATTTTCTCACCAACATATTTTTCTGCCATCTACACACATTCACCTCCTTTTCACCTCCTTTACCACCTGTGCCTTTCTTTCTATTACATTACCTTTATTTATCTTCCAAGTATTTGAAAGACAACAAGTGATTCAACCATAGACTAATCTAAAGGAAAATATAAAGACAAAAAACTTAAGGACTTCTTGAGTTTTCACAAAGGAAGAATGTTAGCATTTGAAAAGTGTTCTGTGATAATTGTAGCTAGATTATATGCTTTGCATTACAGTGTCCTTTATCCACCTTCTGAATGGATTATCGAACCGAGGTCAGAATCACCTATGGTTGTTATGAAAGACAAGTGTTTCCATTTCCCCACGATTAAATGGAAACCAATAAAATTGCATGACATTTTAGTAAATCCAAAAGAATCCATTATTGTTAAAGTCAGCAAGGGGTGCAAACTGCATAGATAAGATGAGATTTGGAGCATAATAGCCAGGGAGGCAATCACACATTTAAAGCATAATATTCACAGATAAAGTCATTAATAGCACTCTGCAAAGCAAGACCATAGGGCTGAGAAGGTTAAGGGCTATTGCTTCTCTCAGGGATTTTTTCCTCTGTATTGGAAGCTAAGATTTAAAATATACATATGCATATATATATATATATATATATATATATATATATACATATATACACACACACATATACATACGTGTATATATACATATGTGTGTGTGTATATATATATACAAACACCACCCATTCTTTATGTGCGAGGCCTACATTCTTAGAAGGAAATATTTTAATTCATTCATGTTATTGATCACTTATAATGCATATATTAGAGTGCTTGGCTATTGGGAGTACCATTATAAATGCCACTACGACATTCACTGCCATCAAGTAGCTCAACAGATGTGTGTGTTTGTGACGGGATGTGGGGAGTGCTGTATGTCCTTAATTATTTATCATGCAAGGCATAAGGTTTCTTTTTATTTTCACTCTAGACTGAACCAGGCTTAATGGTCCTGTGGCTTGTATTAGCAAATTATTTCAAGGAAAACTGCTTTTTCTCTCTTAAAAACAATAGCATACAGGGTTTGCCACAATTTATGATAACAAATCTAAATAAAATCACCATCTTTGTTAATAAGAAGTAGCCAACTCAAAATTTACTTGTTTTCTGCAGTAGAGATGAAGTGCATTATCTGTGCTAGTGAATAGGTCTGGGTCAGAGCTGATCTTTGCTGGTTTTCCTCCTGAGTGTTCAATCGAAGCCACTGCCTTCACACTGCTACTGATGTCAACAAATCAGTGTCTCCTTGAATGTCAGGATTTGTCTTCCAAAACTTTATCATGTCTAATCTATTCCATGAGCTCTTCATAAGGGCATTTTTGGACTTATTTTTTGCACACCACTACATTTTTCATTAATCTGAGTTGTTTCTGTACCAAAAATTCTGTTAGCATTGTGATTATAAACAGTATAGAAATGCAGCTGGTCTGACAGAATGATGAAGCCTTCAGACACTGAAATAAGATTTCAAAAATTTGTCTAGACAGGGTGAATTAATTTTTCCTTTTTATTTTTATACACGGAAACCAACAGAAAGGAAATGACCACCTCCTCCCATTTTTTAAAAATAACCATGTGGCTTTTCCAGCATTTGGATCATCTTGAAAAAACTAATCTCTGTAGAATTCATTCTGTCTTCATCCAATCCATGAGGAGTCGCAATACATATTGAAGTAGAGATAATTATTTATAGTTAAACTTTCAAGTAAGTATCTATGCTGGTCTCTAAAATTACTAGCCAAGGAATAGCTGTGTGATCACACTATTTTAGTGAGGTGATAAATTCATTATCACTGAGCTAGAATCGCTGTTTTTCCTGCTTATCTTTTCCACCAACGTAAATCTTAATGACTTTAAAGAACTACTCAATTTCTATCCTTACAAAGAGCTACTTCTGATCATTTTAGTTCCCATCAGAAATAAAGTGATTTATAACTTTAGTTCTGGAGGCAGACAGACCTGGACCAAACCCTTGACTTCCTCTTTCACTAGCTGAGCAATTTTGCAAGTTGATTAACCCTTCTTATATCAGTTTCCTTACATGAGCAATGAGAATCTTCTCCACTTACTTTCCATATAATTGTTAAAAGACCTCATGTAAGGAACATAGGAGAGTGTACAGTTGACATTAAGTACTTGGACCATCACAGCATTGTGATCACCACAATGCTTAAACTCAGTCTGTATCACCTCTACCACTCTGTGGGCCTTTCTGATTTTATTTAATTCTGCATGCATTTCTACTTTATTTCTTTAACTATTTTTTAACATCACCAAAAGCAGAAACTGAGTATTAGTGATAGGGCAATAAATAAGATCAGGAATCTGGTTACTGTAAAGAGACATTCTTTCACAGTAAATTAAAAGTTACTTTTGACTAGAAAAACAAAAGAGAAAGAGAAGAAATACAGAAAGAAAGAAGGAGAAAGAAAAAAGAAAGAAAGAAAGAAAGAAAGAAAGAAAGAAAGAAAGAAAGAAAGAAAGAAAGAAAAAGAAAAAGAAAGGGGGAGGGGAGGCAGGGAGGGAGGTAAGGAAAAGAAATACAGGCACTTGCATGTACCTATACACATACAAAAAAAAAAAAAAAAAAAAAAAGACCACTACAAGCATTACATTTCCCTTCCTTAGAAAAAAAGTTTGAGCTATAGGTTTCAGAGTGTGTGAAGCAGATCATGTCATCTGAAGGATTCTGGGAATAAAATTCAGTTTAAAGATGTCAGAAGCAGAGGAAGAAAAGCAAACCTGGAATTCACATTGTGTTAGGGTGACTGTGGCAGGCATTAAGGTAGTCAGAATATTAACCTTTCCCTTATATCAAACCAAGGTAATTAGAATATTAATGTTACCATTATCTAGTCACCATAATTAATAATTGTAGAAAGAGATTTTATTTACACCCCTACTGAACTAATTTATCAAATGCATAAATATAATTGTGATAAGATTACCAGTTTGCTCATTAGTTCATTAAGTCATTTCCAATGAGCTCTGTGTGTGTGTGTGTGTGTGTGTGTGTGTGTGCGCGCGCGCATGCATGCACATGCTGTGGAGTGTCAAAGTTGGAACTCCAACACTATTTTCCCCTAATATCAATACATGAGAAATTTATGTTTTATGTTCTTACTTCAGTTTCCTTAAAACAAACAATCTCTAGGAGAAGAAACACAAAAAAGCTTAGGTTTAATTGCTCATACATTTTCCATTTCCACTTTGAGTCTTTGCAGGAAAGACTCATCTCATCAATGAGATTATAGCCCTTTTATTTTTTAGCCCAGAAGGGACTCCAATTTTTCAGTGAGACGATATCATCTTGATCTTAGAGTCCATTTCTGTGGATTTTTCTTTGTATCCCTCTCATTCTTGTCTGAATGACTTTCAGGATATCAAAGTACCTTATCTGGTCAGGTAGTACTTGTTGTTTGGTCCTAAGGAAAGCTATTCATTAACTTTCATTATTCAAGAAATATTGAGAGCTTATTACGAACCTTGAACTATTTTAAATTAGATATATCAATCAACAAAGGAGATAAAAATCCAGGTAATAATGGAGCTTACATTCTAGACAGGAGCAGATACACAATAAACAATAAACATGATAGGGAAGCCTAGATGGCTCAGTTGGTTAAGTGTCCACCTCTTGGTTTCAGCTCAGGTGATGGTCTCATGGTTTGTGAGTTCGGGCCCTGAATCAGGCTTTGCCCTAAGAGTGAGGAGCCTGCTTGGGATTCTCTCTTTCCCTCTCTCTCTGCCTCTTCCCCACTTGCTCTATCTTTCTCAGAATAAATAAATAACCTTAAAAATTAAAAAAATAACAATAAACATGATAAACCATAGCATATATTAAAACTTAAGTGTTATGGAAAAAGTAGAGCAAGCTAAGAGGCAGGTAACAATTGTAATTTTACTTGGGGAGTCAGAGAAGGGCCTCACTGAGAAGTTTAAATTTGAGCTCAGACTTGAAAACACTGAAAAGTGAGTGAGGTATGTATTTGGGCAAGGACATTCCTAGCAGAGTGAAAAAAATCAGAGCAAAAGCCTAAAAGCAAACCATACCTAGTGTATTAAAAAAGCAGCAAGGAAGAATGTGCCCAGAACAGTTTAAAAGAGGGGGTAAATAGTAGAAAGTATAACCAGAGAGGCAAGGAGGTTGCCATATATGATTTGTGGGCCACTGTAATGAATTTGATAATGTATCCACACAGGTCCTTATTGATTTAATTCCTTAATTTTAGTGGTGAGCTCCATCTCATGCTAAGACTGATATTAAGTATAAATGAAGACCCAATAGGGAAGGTGCAGTTTTAGAAGGGATAGTTTTTTTTCTACATTGTTAATCCATCTTTTTCTTCTTATGGGGCCTTTGCTTTAGAGACTTATTTATCTTTAGTGGACAAAGTGGATTCAGATTGGTCACAAGGGAGAGAAAACACGCAATCTTCTGCTGATGTGTGCTTAGAGGGAAACAAGTTTTAGAAAATGGAGGAAAGGGGATTTCTGTTGTTTCTAAATGGTTTCCAAGATGATTTACTAGGGTAAATGGCCTCATACATGTCTGAGACAAATGAGGGAAAGAAAGCATAATTTTGATATCATAGTATATCCTAACATAACCCTCAAGAAAAAAGACAGATGCAGGATCCTGGCTTTTATCTCAGCATATATTCCTAGTTTCATGACAACTTTAATAGAAAACTCTTGCATAGCTTTGTTCTATAGCTATCAATCCACTGTAGGAAGTAATCATGGTGCCTCCCTCTTGAGATCTGTTGTGAGGATGAAGACAATGACTGCTACAAGGTAAGCATGAGCTACTCAAGATGACTAGCATATTAATTCACTAATGGGTTGGGAGGCAATTATTTTAATTATTACTTTCCCTTGAAAGCTATTTCCAGATTCTACACTCCAAATCTTCTCCTCCGTCTTTCCTATATTCTGTTTTCTCCACTCTGGATGTTAGTGTTATTTACCCTTGGTTCCATTCTATGCACAACAATCAAAAGTATCAATTCCATAATTGGACTTTAATCCAGCCATTCCAACCACAACTCGGCCAAGGAAGACCAGAATTTATTTTAAAGATAGTTATCTGAGGGGCGCCTGGGTGGCTCAGTCAGTTAAGCGTTTGACTTCAGCTCAGGTCATGATCTCACAGTTTGTGAGTTTGAACCCCTCATCAGGCTCTGTGCTGACAGCTCAGAGCCTGGAACCTGCTTCAGATTCTGTGTCTCCCTCTCTCTTTGCCCCTCCCCTGCTCATACTCTGTCTCTCTCTCTCTCTCTCTCTCTCTCTCTCAAAAAATAAACAGTAAACAAATTTTTGAATTAAAAAAGATAGTTATCTGAGTAGTTATTAAATCAATTTGGTCAATTTAGACAGCAAAGTAAGAGGATGCTAGTTAAAGAAACACCAGACTCATTTTCATCAACTGTTAAATTTACATCTTAATATATCTGTAATTCTCTACTTCACTTGGGCAGAATATTAAAATGATACATAAACTTACTCATTTTTTTTTATTCAGCAGTTACTTGTTGAACACCTATTAGGTCCCAGATATTATTCTAGGCACTGGATATATTAATGTACAAATTAGAGACTGTCTCTGCTTCATGAATTTTCCTTCTGGTACTGAAAAAAGGATAATAAGCAAGTGAACTAATATTCAGCACTAGTAGGTACCATGTAGAAAATATGAGTAACTTAGAACATGGTGGCTGCAGGTGGGACAGGATGGAGTGGATGAGTGTTCAGGAAGTCTTGGCATGTCTGTACATGTCTTGGACCTTGAGGACACAGAAGATCCAGCCATGTGAAGAATAGGGGAAACAGGAGTCCTGACAAAGGTGGTAGTAAGAGAAAGAACATCTTGGGATGCAAGAGTTCTCAGAGTGTTTGAGGAAGACAGAAAATGTCAGTATGGCTGGCTTGGTGGAGTGGGGGTGGTTAGAAATAGTAGGGATGAAACGGAAAGAGGAAGGCCAAGTTTCAATCATAGAGCACATGGTAACACAGCATTTCACCCTAGAAACCAAACACAAATATATAGAAGAAGGTAAAATAGAAGAAAAAAAATGAAAGAAAGAGAAAAGAAAGAAACAACCATGGAGACAACTAGTAGTATTTCAGCAGATAGTCAACAGTTTCTGTCTTTGAGTATTTTTGTGTTTCTGTTCTCTAATTCATATTATTTTTCTATTTCTGCTACCTCTTTCACTGTATGTATTTTGGAGATCGCAGTTTCCTCACATGTTCTCTCCCATGTTCTAATTGTTCTATGCCTCCCCATTTGGCATATCCACGAGACACAGAACTTATTAACTCTCCTTCAGGATCCTCTAGCTTAAAGCTCTAAATATGAAGCACCAGCCATGTATCAGGCCTAAGCTAAGTTGCTTGGGCTATAAACATGTGTAAGACACCATCATTGCCTTCTTTCAGACCATAGCCCTTACTCCAGACTCTACTGACTTTGGCATGAGTCAATGGCCTGGGCTTCACATCTCTCTGATTTTAGCTGAAGGGACAGGCCCAGGGGGTATTGGCTTTATCAGATCATTAAGGCCCTTAATTATATTGTCAGAGTTTTGAGGGAGGAAACTCTAGATAAGCATGGACTTTATCCTCATATGACATTCAAATAAAATATTAAAACTATTATAATAAAATAGGGTTTAATCTGTCACTTATTTTGCCAGATCATTTTGGACTTGTTCATGAAGAATGTTTATTCTCCTGAGAAATAGTTACTATAGAGACAGAGCAGTAGAATACAATAGGAAAAGACTGAAGGATCTTTTATATAGTAAGCTTGAAATATCAGGACTACAAGTCTGCCTTCCAGACCCTGACAATTTTGATCCTACAGAGAAAGTATAGCATTCGACATCCTTTTAAATTGAAGGTTGTTCACCCTCTCACTCCATCCCTACGTTCAGCAGTATAAGACTTTTTAAGTAATAAAAAGTGAGATGACAGAGTCATAAATTCTAAGATGTATAAAGGCTCTTAAAGGTCGTATCACCTACATTTTATGAGTTGGATGGATATCTTCTATACCATAAAAATTCAACATACTTGGCTGAATGCTGGCAAAAAATTTGTGATCAAATTTCATTCTTTTAACTCGTGCTAGAAGTAAGGCATTAGACAAATGGCTTCTCTGAGAACTGTTAAATTATTTTAGTGCATCCTTTATCCCTATCTTGCCAGAATGATATAATTACCATAACAACTTTGTTCTAAAATTCCTGGGTAATTCAATCTGACAAACAAAATGCAATATACTGACTACAAGTTATGGGTTATAGGAAGATAATACCCTCCCAAAATTAAAAAAAAATGTTAGAAATAATATTGTTCTTTAAGAGATAAATTTTGAGATCAATATATAATTGGGCAACTACAAATCTACTTTCTATGTCTATGGATTTTTCTATTTTGAACATTTCATATAAACAAATCATACAATATATGATCTTTTGTGAATGGATTCTTTCACTTGGGTTAATGTTTTAAAAGTTTATCCTTATTGTATCATATACCAATATTTCAGTCCTTTTATTATCAAATAACATTCCATTGTATGGTTATACCACATTTTACCTATTTATAAGTTGACAGACATTTGCATTGTTTCCTCTTTTTGGCTATTATGTATAATGCTGCCATGAATGTTTATGCACACATTTCTGCATGGACATATGTTTTAATCTATCTTGGGTATATACCTAGGAGTGTTTTCATTTCTCTTGGGTATATATCATGGAATTGCTGGGAAATAGAGTAAGTCTATGTTCAATCACTTAAGGAACTTCCAGATTGTTTTCCAAAACTCCTACATCACTTTATGTTCTCAACAGCAAAGAATGACTATTTTCTAATTTTTTCACCTTCTTACCAACAATTATTATTTTAAGTCTTTAAATTCTATAGTTTCAAAGACAAGTTTTGGGAATGAATTCACACTTTATTTTTATTTGATTCATAAAAGTTGGTTTCAGCAAGGACAATCATAAATAATTCTGATTGTGTGTGTGTGTACGTGTGTGTGTGTGTGTGTGTTTCAATATAGACACGTAAAGACAAAACCAAATTGACAAAAATAAGCCATAATCCCACCTCCCAGAAAAACTTTGAGCTTGTTGATGATGAACATTTAAAGAAAACAGAAGATTACACTATGAGAAGTGAAAAGCATTCCTATCAAATATTAGTAGTTTTATTTCAAAAGCATTCTCTATTCACATTTAGATTTTCTTGCTTTCAGACACATTCTGGCTTATATACCCGATACATGCATAACACACCCACAAACACATATCTGTGTTCTTGTCTTTTGTACAAAATAGATCATGCTTTACACTCTTATGTTCCCTTCTTTTTTTCAAACCAATAATATTTCTTCAAATTGATATTTTATATCAATAATGACCCAGCTCACTTTTAAGTAGCTAGTTTTTCATTCTAAGAATATATATATATATATATATATATATATATGTTATATATACTTTTTAATTTTTTAAATGTTTATTTTGAGAGAGAGAGCACACACGGATGCAAGCAGGGGAAGGGCAGAGAGAGAGAGAGAGAAGGAGAGTAAGAGAGAGAGAGAGAGGGAAAAGAGAGAGAGAATCCTAAACAGGCTCCACACTGTCAGAGAAGAGCCCAACATGGGGCTCAATCTCACCAACTGATATGAGGAGTTGGATGCTTAACTGACTAAACCATCCAGGCACCCCTAATCTGTTACATATTGATGGATATCTTTGTTGTTTTTAATTATTTACTGAAATAAAAAATACCACAATAAAATCCTTGTGCCTATGTCCTGGTAACTGAGAATATATCTGAAGGAGAAATTTCTTTAAATGGGGATTGTCAGGCAAAAAAAAAGAGATGAATTTTTTTTAATTTTAGATACATAAAACTAAATTTTTCCTCTAATTACATTGTCTCAATTTACAGTCCAACTAAAATCTTCCTACACCCACTCTTTCCTTTCCCAAATATCATGAAAGAATATTTATAAAGTTTGTAGTTAGCTTTACTGTTTAATTAGAGGTTTATGTTTAGAGTGACACATACTGAACAGGTAAGTATTGATACTTCTATAATTTAAAAAAAATGGGAGCAGATCCTCTGCCCATTTTTTAAATGTTTTTGTTGTTAAGTTGTATAAGTTCTTTATATAGTTCAGATATTAACCCTTTATGGGATATGCCATTTGAAAATATCTTCTCCCATTCCACAGGTTGCCTTTTGTGTTTTGTTGATGGTTTCTTCATGATGCAAAAGATTTTATTTTGATGTAGTCTGGATTGTTATTTTTTGCTTTTGTTTCCCTTGCCTTAGGAGATAGATCTTGAAAAATGTTGCTACAACCAATGCCAGAGAAATGGCTACCATATGCTTTCATTCATATGTGGAATCTAAAAAACAAAACAAATGAATAAACAAACAAACAAACAAAAAAAAGGAAATCAGACCTATAAATACAGAGAACAAACTTATGGTTACTAGAAAGAAGAGGAGTGGGAAGATGGGCAAAGTGCATAAAGGGGAGTGGGAGACACAGGCTTGCAGTTATGGAATGAATAAGTCACAGGACTAAAAGACACCACCAAGGGAATATAGTCAATGATATTGTAATAGCGCTGTGTGGTGACAGATGGTAGTTAAACCCATGGTGAGCAGAGCATAATGTATGGAGATGTTGAATCACTATGTTGTACCCTTGAAACTAATATAAATTGTGTGTCAACTATACTCAAATGAAAATATATATATATTTAATTAAATTAAACTAAATTAAAAATACAAGTATTTTAAAATTAGAACAGAAAGATAAAAATGTCATCTAGAGCAATGGCTTCTATTAAATTTAACATGGTGGCAAGAGAAATTTACAATTTCTATTTAATATCTTCCTAAGATGTGTGGATTAATCAGCAGTGCGAAATTTATCTTCTACTTTGACTTTTATTCCTACACCTTGTTAGATTATTTTCAAGCTCCAGCTCCTTGGCACATTGATCCAAAAACACTTCCATGGATTCAATAGCCATCCTCCAAATAAGCCTATTTCCACAATTTAAGTATATTAAAGGGTTATGCAATCAACCCAGAAATACCAAGAAACAGTAACGGTAAATATATAAATGCACATCTGGGGAATCAGACCTTCCACTAATGTGAGTAACCCTAGTAAGTCCCTTCTCCTGCCTGGCCCTCAATCTGTCTATCATGAGAGACAGCAGATGCCCATGACTCCTCCTTGTCCTCACTACGAATCTCACACTGAGAAAGATACTCAATAGTATTAGAGCTTTCAGCCACAGAGAACTGCCCTGGAGATGGAGATACACACCAGGCTTCTGCCACCACTGCCGTCATCATCATCTTTTAAATATAAATTAAATGTAAGATTATACTGCCTTTAATAGTGTCTTTTTCTGCCAAGAGCTGGCTTCTTTACAAGAAGATTTCCATTGTAAATGAATTTTAATCTTGATAACATTTCATGATGTATTCCCTCTCCCTCTCTCTCTCTCTCTCTCTCTCTCTCTCTCTCTTTTATGGAGAGAAGAAAACCAACACATTAAGAGCCATACCACTAAAGATAGTGGAGGTGATATTCAAACTTACGTCTGTCCAACCTCAGTTTCCTGAAAATCTGGAGTGTATAGCAGGGCGACTGAGATTCCATCCCATTAATCTGTGTTCTGCCACAAAAAATAATCCAAAAATTTCAGAACATATGCTTACTCATATGAGGACCTGTCTTCCCTAGCTCTTCAAGGGTTTTTTTTTTTTTTTTACTTTTTTTAATGTTTATTTATTTTTGAGAGAGACAGAGAATGAGCAGGGGAGAGGGAGGGAGGAAGGGAGGGAGGGAGGGAGGGAGGGAGGGAGAGAGAGAGAGAGAGAGAGAGAGAGAGAGAGAGAGAGAGAGAATATGAAGCAGGCTCCAGGGTCTGACCTGCCAACACAGAGCCGATGTGGGGCTTGAACCCACAGACCGCAAGATCATGACCTGAGCCGAAATCGGTTGCTTAACTGACTCAGCCACCCAGGTGCCCCAAGGGTTTTTTTTAAAGGTGATGAATCAACAAATTCAGGAATGGAAGAAAGATAGTTAGTCACAGATAGCAAAATGAGCTGGGGTGTATCTATTCCACATTTCTTAGGAGTGTCAGTTAGCCTCAATGTAAGAATCAAACCTAACCATGCAGGAGATTTTTCTCAGCCAGAAGAGGAAATATATCTTCAGAGTAGTCTCTGAATGTTCAGAGTATTCTCTCAGCTCCTACCTTTTGCTTTCTATTACAAGTGAGAAGGAAGCATGTTTACATATGACAAAATAAAATTACATTCTTGGCTAATCTGTGGAAGTTACTTACTCAGGTATATTATTTTTCTCTCCAGGAATTACCACTGATGGAATAGGGATAATTTAAGTGGAAGATCTATAATTTCTTTATTTTCTTATGCCAAAATCCCTTTCTCCCTTTCCTTTCATGTCTCACCCTTACTTTGCTAGTCTCTTGATTTATGTTTTCCTGTAAACATTGCAATCTACTACATTGTAAAGCAACTGTCCATGTAATTTATGTTGTGTACTCAGAATTATTGTCTTTTGAAAATGGATATTCAGGAGAAATCCAATCTGTTTGTTCCTTGACCGCCTTTTAAATGGTAGTTTTAAAACTTTTATTCTGCCTTTTAAACATGTTAAGCCTAGTTAATAAGGCAACTATATCAGACGAGCTTCTGGAAGCATAGAAAAACTCAAAATGCTCTAAGAATTTTGTACAACATTAGAGATCTTTTAAACATCTAGCATCATGACATGATGTATCACTTTATCAAGTGATTAAAAAACAAAAAAATGCAGACAAACAGTTCATGATTACCAAATGCGAGATAAGGTTTACATGTAATCTCCTACGTTCGATGCTAAAATTTGAAAAGTTAAATGAATGCCAAATAATTAGTTAACATAAAAAAAACAGATAGTAAATATGGCTAAAATGCTCCCTTTTGAGAGTAACAATAATGTTTATAAATGTAACTGTCAGATCAAAGAAATGTGGACACATTTATATTGAGGCATTATTTTTATACTAACAAATTGTAAAAAATTATAATTATAGTATCCATTGCTAGCAACATGCAGTAAAATTGAAGCATAATTACATTACTTCTCACATTGTAAAGTGGTAAAAACTTTTTTAAAAAAAACAAGGTAATATGTAGTCATAGTCTGAATTACTTCATATTTTGTCTTCAGGGAATTTATTTAACAATTACAGCTCAATAGAGGAAAAAAATTTAGAGCTCACTAGTGTATCATTTATTTTTAGAAAAAAAAGATTATGAAAAGGTGAATTGTATAATAGCATTGAAAACATACATTAATACAACTGATATTACATATCTATTAAATTCTCATTACTATAAAGGGTAAAGAGAACCATGAGAAACAGTTTTTATAAGGCTATATGAAATCATAAAACAAAGTTCTATTTATATAATAATTATAATTGTATGTGTATGTGCACTACATACATACGTGCGTATATGCATATTTTGTATCTCACCTTCCCTGTCAGAATAACGGAGAAAAATATTATTTACTTCATGATTGTGTTGGAAAGATCAAATGTGATAATGCAAAGAAAGTGCTGAAAGCACTTTCTAACTCAAAGTAAGCCTTCTTTAGATGCAGTTTAATATTTTGTTTGTTATAAACTGACAAAAGTCAATTTGAACTTCACCACTGTAGGTATTTTGGGTATATGGGCAGATGACATATAAAATCACATAAACTATGTGACAAATATTAAATTTGTAATTAATTTTTGTTTATTTTTTAAAAATAGTTGTATGTGGCTAGCTTCTATCAAAGTAGACTGCCCAGCTCTGCACAGGTGCTTAGACACAGGACCAAAACTGAATCTCCACCTGGGAGAACTATCTGTTAAATTCAGTAGATTTCTTTATCTTAATAATATCAGAGTACATTTCTTTTTTTTTTTTTTTATTTAATTTTTTTTAACATTTATTTATTTTTGAGACAGAGACAGAGCATGAATGGGGGAGGGGCAGAGAGAGAGGGAGACACAGAATCGGAAGCAGGCTCCAGGCTCCGAGCCATCAGCCCAGAGCCTGACGCCGGGCTCGAACTCGCGGACCGCGAGATCGTGACCTGAGCCGAAGTCGGACGCTCAACCGACTGAGCCACCCAGGCGCCCCAGGGTACATTTCTAATTAACCCCCATATCTTAATACCATGTATTTCTTCAATGCAAAATATTTATTATCATTATTGTAATTAGGAAACAGTCTAGTGAAGGCTAGATTAAAGCACTTGTAGAGCAGCACATTGGAGGGTACGTTACTGATTAGAGAGCTACTAAATTAACTATCACAAGGTAGAGATGAGACCAAACTAACACCTATAGGCTTTTTACATTGCTTATAAAGAAGCAGCTTAAAACAAATTACAAATGACATGATAAATATAATTATTTACAATTTTATTTCACATAGAAGAGTAGAAATACTCATTATACAACAAAATCCTGGACTACTGGAGTGAAAAGAAGAGGAGACTTGAATTATAATATATGAAGTAATAGAGTCAATAACTTCTACACAGAATAAGATCATTTTATAGAGATAATTCTATTAGACGATATTCTGCTGAGTCAGCCCCTCCTTTAACTCTCCCAATCGTGCTGAGCTGCAGAGAAAGTGCTCCAGGAAGCTGCCACATGCATTTTTAAAAAAGAGTAGAGTCTCCTAAGCTTATGTTTTATCAAACCTGGACAGTAGCTAAAAAGGACCAGTAGGACTAGTTAATGTAATTAGCCAATAAAGACCTTGACTGAGCTACCACACACAGAGAGACTGAGATCTTTTTATAATTAATACAGATGCTCCAGTGTGAAAAGAAAAATAAATTACTAATAGCCATTTCAATACAAAATGATGTGAGAGTCAAAAGATCAATAGATGACATAAAATTACGATGCATTAAAAAAGATATGAGTAGCATCAGATATGTGCTATTTCCTTTGCTATATCTGCATAATGGTCTCACCAATTACCTAGTGAAAAGACACTAGATATTAATATGAGAACTCACTAAACATCGTATTTAAAATTGAAGATCTCTGGGCGCCTGGGTGGCTCAATCAGTTAAGCATTTGACTCTTGACTTTGGCTCAGGCCATGATCTCATGGTTTGTGAGTTTGAGCCCCATGTCTGGCTCTGTGCTGACAATGCAGAGCCTGCTTGGAACTCTCTCTCTCTCTCTCTCTCTCTCAAAAATAAACTTAAAAAATTTTTAAACTAAAATTGAAGATCTCTCTATACATACATGAAAATACATATTTAAGTCTGTACATGCTTATGTTAGTATTAAAGCAAATGTATATAATACCAATATTTGCATATTACTATTGCATATGCAGATGCAGGACTCTGCTGACAGTGCGGAAACTGCTTAGGATTCTGTCTCCCTGTCTCTCTGCCCCTCCCCAGCTTGTTCTCTCTCTCTCTCTCTCTCAAAAACAAAACAAAACAACAACGAAACCAACTTCACTTCATTGCTAAAGATGGCTAACCATCATCTGAACTAACTAATAAGCAAGTTGTAATCTTTTTGCTGGTGGAAGATCTTGCCTTGATATTGATGGCTGCTGATTGATCAGGGTGGTGGTTGCTAAAGGTTGGGATGGTTGCAACAACTTCCTAAAATAAGACAACAGTAAAATTTACTACAGTGACTGACTCTTCCTTTCACGAATGTTTTCCATACAGCTGGTGATGTTAATAGCATTTTACCTACCACAGAACTCCTTTCAGAATTGGAGTTGACCCTCTCAAACCCTGCCATTACTTTATCAACTATGTTTATGTAACATTCTAAATTCTTTTCTGTCATTTCAACAATTTCCACAGCATTTTCACTAGGAGTAGATTCCATCTCAAAAAACCATGTTATTTGCTCATCCGTAAGAAACAACTCCTCATTCATTCAGGTTTTATCATGAGATTGCAGCCATTCAGTCACATCTTCAGGCTCTACCTCTAAGTCTAGCTCTTTTGCTATTTCCAACACATCAGAAGTTATTTCCTCTGGGGTGCCTGCGTGGCTCAGTCCGTTGAGCTTGAACGTCAGACTCTTGATTTTGGCTTAGCTCATGATCCCAGTGTTATGGGATCAAGCCCTGCGTCACGCTCCATGCTAAGCATGGATCCTGCTCAGCATTCTCTTTCTCTTTCTCCTTCTGCCCCTCTCCCCTGCTCTCTCTCCCTAAAAATAAAAAAAAAAAATACAATTTAAATTTTTAAAAAATTTAAAAAAAGGAGTTACTTCCTCTAATGAAATGGTGAACTCCTCAAAGTCGTCCATGAGCGTTGGGCTCAACTTCCAAATTCTTCTGTTAGTGTTGATATTTTGACCTCTTCCCATGGATCCTGAATGTTCTTAATGGCATCTACAATGGTGAACCTTTTCCAGAAAGTTTTTAATTTACTTTGCGAGATCCATCAGAGAAATTACTATCTATGGCAGCTACAGCCTTAAGAAATGTATTTCTTAAATAATAAGACTTGAAAGTTCAACTTACTCCTTGCTCTATGTTAGCAGTTATGAAAGTAATATGACTCTCACTAAACATTTCCATCAGAGCCCTTGGGTAACCAGGTGCATTATCAATAAACAGAAATATTTTGAAAGAATTCTTTTTTTCTGAATAGCAGTTCTCAGCAGTGGGCTTAAAATACTCAGTAAACCATTTTGTAAACAGATATACTGTCAGCCAGGCTTATTGACTGGCCTAATTTCAATTAATATTGTCATGTCTCAGGGAATAGGAAGTCCCAAGGAGAGGGAGAGAGAGGGGAACAGCTGGTCAGTGGAGCAGGCAGAACACAGACATTTATCGATTAAGTTTTCCATCTTATATGGGCTCAGTTCATGGTGCCTCAAAACAATTACAACACTAACACCAAATATCACTGACTACAGATCATCACAACAAATAATAACAGGAAAATTCAAAACATCGTGAGAACTACCAAAATGTGATACAGAGACACAAAGTGGGCAGATGCTGTTGGAAAAATGGCGCTGATAGACTTGCTCTACGCAGGGTTGCCACAAAACGTCAATTTGTAAGAAATGCAATATCTGTGAAGTGCAGTAAAACAAAGCACAAGAAAACGAGGTCTGTTTGTAGTACCTTCTTCCAGGGGAAACTCATGATTACAAGTTAGCACCTCATTTCTTGGGTGCCAAATAAAATAGGTAGATTGTAATTTATTACTTGTACTCTTTAATATTATCTGAATAACATTGGATAGAAAAAAGCCAAAGGTGCAACTGGGTGGCTCAGTCGGTTATACATCTGACTCTTGATTTCATCTCACGTCATGAACTCATGGTTCGTGAGTTTGAGCCCCGCGCTGGGCTCTATGCTGACACCGTGGATCGGCTTAGGATTCTGTCTCCCTCTCTCTCTGCCCCTTCCCCACTTGCTCTCTATCTCTCTTTCAAAATAAATAAAAATAAATTTAAGAAAAAAAAAAAGAAAAAAGCCAAAATTGTTTAGGGCATGGTTCAGCATGGAGGATGTGGACCAGCACCCATTAATCCTCAAATTCACTTTTCACAGACTGATTGAAACTCCTCCCAATTTGTAAGGCTTTATAAATGGGAAATTATTATCACAACCATGTACTGAGCACTTAGTTTGTATCAGCCATTTGGGGGTGGCCAACTGTTATACATGTTGTATACTACACAATCCTAGGGAGCACCATTTTCTTGGTGATCACTGCAATTATATATTACAACAATTTACTGGTAAAGTGTATTGAGGAAGAGTCTTCTTCAAAAACATACGAAGTTATCACATAAGTTACCAGTTCTCTGAGCTGTGCTTAAATATTATATGCATTATCGTTTTTTCCTTAAAATATTCTTATAGTAAATATTACATGAATTTACATATATAATATATAATAATATATAATAAATGTTAGCTTAAATTTTTCAGATGAAGAAACTGAAACTAAGAAAAATAGGTATTTGCTCAAGATCAAATAGCTGGTTACTTGACAGACCTAAGATTTGAAACTAAGATTTGAAACATTGTAATTCTGAAGCCAATACTTTCAACCCAAATTCCACATGAAAATGATGAATACGGAGGGGTTTCAGACAAAAATATTTTAGTGTGAATAAAAGGTCTAGAATTATATTCAGAATATATCTGATAGCATTTACCAAGTTACTTGGTTTACAGAGAAGATGAAAAGAGCATCTGCCGTGTTGATAGACGTAGTTTGTCATTCATATAACAGAGGATATCCATCAACAAGCCAAGGATCTCTCTCCATGGAGAAATACTTTCATGTAAATTATTATGAAGACATCATATACTGAGAAGACAATATGAGAATGCATGTCACATTTACTTATCCAGTATGATTATTTGTTCCTAATGTACAGACACTAATTCAAAAGGGCTTTTGGAAATAGGATAATTATAGTTGCTATAACAAAATTTAATGTTTTATTTATATTGAAGAGACACAGAGAGAGAAAGTGTGCAAGAGGGCGAGGGGCAGAGAGAGAGAAACACAGAATCCGAAGCAGTCTTTAGGCTCTAAGCTGTCAGCAGATCCAGAAACGGGGATCGGACCCACAAACCATGAGATCATGACCTGAGCCGAAGTTAGATGCTTAACCGACTGAGCCACCCAGGTGCCCCTAAAAAACAAATTTTTTAATATAATAACTCACTGATGGAAAAATCATTTCAAAGACCTATCTGTTGTCAGTTTGTATTTTCCAAAGTTCGTCTTTGAATGCATCCGCATTTTCACATCTTGCATCTGCTGACTATTTTCATACAAAATCACCTGACAGACTCCTGGACTATTGACTAGTCTGGTTACCAGAACGCTTCTGTAAGCACAGAGTGTATTTTGAAGACTGAATGTGTCCTATACTGTTCAAATCACATTAGAAACAGCTTGAAAATGTAATTCTCAGTTACTTTGATTTAACTGAAGAATGTACTGTACCTGGAATTTCCAGGACAACATATTAATCTTTCATCTCCATTATCTGATGGTCTTTATTACACAACGATGAACATTATTGTGATGAATCATATTACCTGAAAAATACAACTATTAAATCTTTTAGAATGTTACTGGATACAATAATTTTCAGCATCCACGAAATATATCCATTGAATACTCCATGAGATTTACTTCTTTTAAAACTCAGAATAAGCCCCGGCTTAGATACAATTATTAATATTTTAATAATGAGGAAATTAAGACAGAGAGAAATGTGTAACTTATTTAAGGGCCCAAAGCTATCAAGTGCTGGAGTCAGGAAACAAACACAGTCTTCATCATTGCAATGCTCTTACTATTAAACATTATTCTGTACTTTTTATTCATGTTTGTTTTCTATTTGTCTTTTAATCAAATATCAAATCATACATATAAATAGGGTCTGAAATGTAACTTGTGCTTCTGTGTTTCATCAATTCCATCTTAATGCCTTTGTTTTAGGCTGGCGCCATTCTTCCCGAGATGCAGCTTTCTTTCCAAAATTTCTAAAGTCTGTCCAATGGGTTACCCTTCTGAAAACATAGATCTAATCACACATAACTCCCTTGCTTAAGAGTGTCTCTCTGTTGTATATTGAATAAAATTAACATCCTTAACTCCATGTTTTCAATATTTAATTGTCTAAATACTATCTGAATATTTATTTAAAATGAAGATTCCCGGGGCACCTGGGTGACTCAATCGTTAAACATCCGACTTCAGCTCAGGTCATGATCTCACGGTTTGTGAGTTCAAGCCCCGCATTGGGCTCTGTACTGACAGCTCAAAGACTGGAGCCTGCTTCAGAATCTGTGTCTTCCTTTCTCTCTGCCCCTTCCCCACTCATGCTCTGTCTCTCTCCCTCAAAAATGAATAAACATTAAAAAAATTATAAATTTTCCTGTTTTCCACCTAAATATGCTCATCCCAAAGAGCAAAGCCCCTAACTTCACACCTTACCACCTTCTGCTCACACTTTACTGCTTTAACAACATGCCATTTAGATACCAGTGTCCAGTGGTCTTGGAACTCCTAAACTCAGTTCTCAGGAATATGCCACCATCTTTTGGCCCCCCCAAAATGATGATGCTATTGATTTTTTCTCAGATCAGTGCCCTTCTTTCTCATGCTCTAGCCCAAGGCACTATCATCATCTTTCATATCACGTTAGCTTTCAGAGAACGTCATAAAAGAACCTCCCACATTCATTACTGTTTCCAATTATTTTGTAAATTCCTCCAAGCTTTCACATTAATCTCTTCTTGTGTTGGGATTCCATCCTTTCCCTAAAGTAGTAGTTAAAACCCATTTAGCATCTGCAAATGGCTTATCCTACAAAGATAAGCCATTGCTTATCCATATACTATTACTACAGTGGGTGCAAGGTGGACTTCAGTGTCTGTAGTCTCTCACGGATAAGAGGAGAGCACTGATGGAGCTGGAGGAATTTGGGGAGAAGGGTCAAGTTTGAAGGAAAACATACTGAATCTGTCATTCTGGCTGTGGCTTATCTTTTTATTGCTCAGCTATAATAGTATTATACCAAAACTATTAATTCAATTTTAAAATCCCACACTATTTCAACATCAAGAATATTTGAGAAATCTATGTCTTCTTTTTGAGGAAGTTTTGACTTCATATGAATATATATACTGACTATATTGTGTCTTGCCCTAGCTACTTCATAAAGTTTTGGCCTATTTGAAACTGGAGATAAGTAGATTTTGTTACCTCAAGGTTAAGCATAGTTAAATGGCCTGTTAAAACATTTTCTATATAAAGCCATGTTTTTATACCTTTTTAGATAATCATGTTTACTTTAATTAGCTACATATTTTAGGCCATAAATAAATATATTTCAGACATCATTATTACCTATTCTTTGGGTTGATCTCTTAATATAGTGCATTTTCTAACTAATTACTATTTCCTCAAAGTATTAGTGATTAAAAAATAATAATATAGGGCACCTGAGTGGCTCAGTTGGTTAAGCATCTGACTTCAGCTCAGGTTATGATCTCACAGTCCGTGAGTTTGAGCCCCACATTGGGCTCTGTGCTGACAGCTCAGAGCCTGGAGTCTGCTTCGGATTCTGTGTCTTCCTCTCTCTCTCTGTCCCTCCCCCACTCACGTTCTGTCGCTGTCTCAAGAATAAACATTAAAAAAAAGTTGCTAAAAATAATAATAATAATATAGAGCACTTTTCACCTGGAATTCTTTATTCCTTCCTTCCTTCCTTCCTTCCTTCCTTCCTTCCTTCCTTCCTTCCTTCCTTCCCTCATTTGTTCTTTTCTCCTTCCTTCCTTTTTTCTCTCCTATCATATTTGCGGCAACTTGTCATGTATGATCTATAGTTAGATGAATCAGATTAGGAAGCTGAGGGCCAAAATAAAGGAAATAGGAATTTATGCTATTAATAAACAGTTACACAGACATGTGGAAATATTCTGTTCCCTGAAGCCTATCTTTCGGCTATGGAATACTCACACCTTCTCAAACCATTCACATGATATTTAGAATAACAATGTAGGAAATTGTGTTCTGTAATATAGCAAACATTTCACTTTAATAGTAGATGTGCTTGTCAGTAAGTCTGAACCTTCCAAAGGATAGCGTTATACTTTGTGGTTCTTTGTCCCAATACACAACCAAACCCCAAATCCAAGGTATGGGAAGAGTACACTGATTCCTTGGTTAAACAGAGCATCATTTTATGTTTTCCCTCACAAGTAATTTAGTAATTTTTCCTAAGAACACAGATTTTGTTGATTTTCTTAGAGCATTTACCAGTCATATGAGAAATAATTTATCAGTACAGGTTCTGATGTATGGGAATTTTCATGATTAGTGTCACTTTCAATCATCTCTGTAGAAAAACTCTGCATGGTTGGTATTGCCTTCCTACCTGCCTGTGTTCTTTCTTCTCTCTCTCTGTCTCTGTCTCTCTCTCTCAAAATATCTAGTAAATAAAAAAGTGGAAGGTCCCATGTGTTTTATGGCAACTCTTTTTTGAAATTAGGGTAGACTGGATGCAAATCCTAGATTTGGCAGTAAGCTTCATAACACTGATTGCATTCGTTTTTTATTTGCTTGCGAAATAAATTACCATAAACTTATTTTAAGAACATCCATTTATTATCTCATGGTTTCCTTAGGTCAGAAGTCTTCGTATGACATTAGTTCTCTGCTTAAGGTTGCATGAATTTAAAATTAAGGTGTCATCCAGGGCCAAGGTGTCATCTGAGACTAGGGGTTCACTTCCAAGCTCATGTGGTTGTTACAAGAATCAATTTCCTTGTAGCCACAGAATTTATGAAGGCTGATTCTTCAAGAAAAGAATCTCTCTGACCTTTAGACCTTGAATTGAAAACTCATCTAATCAGGTCAGGGCCGCTGATAATATCATATTTTATTAACTAAACTGATTAGGGATCTTAATTCCATCTGCAATATTACATTTTACCATAAGTATACACAATCCAAGAACGATGCTCTGTCATATTCAAATGTCTCACCTGTATTAAAATGGAGGACATTATTTAAGGTTGCGAATCTTTGGGAGTTACATTAGAACTCTGCCTACCTCTCTACATAAACTTGATAATTACTCTGTATGTTTAGCTTCCTGACTTAATCTGGAAGGTTACTGAAAGAACTGAATACTATAATTCATATAAGCCACCCTGTATATTGCTGCATTATCTGCAAAATGATCTATTACTTGAAAATAATGATCGTCAAGCCTACTATTTCCACTACAGATTTATAAATGTCAAACTGAGGCATAAGGACTATAAGAATTTGATGGTGTTACTTGTATACCATCTCTTCTTGACAAGAAGCCTCAAGTTTAGGTGTAAGTAAGTAACTGAGTGGAAGTAAGAAGAATTGGTAAGAAAAAAGTAAAAATATACTGAGTAATATCACTAATAATATGAATCAAAACAGTTTATAAAACAGTAAAAGAAAAATAATGAAACTTGAAAATTATAAACTTCTGAATTTATAATATTTTGGACATTTGTGTTAGGGCTCACTCAAAGAATAATTAGTATAAATATTATGGAATTAATAGATTTAAATGAGAATCAGATCTTATACATGGTGGGAGATGATTTAGGGAAGTGAGGATCTGTAACAGAAAGTTGGAGGATTATAGAAAGAGACCTTAACCATTCATCTAAAGCACGGGCTTGAGTGAACAAGTTGGAGTACACAAGGAAAGAGGAAAAAGAATGTGCATCAACAGAATAAAATAAAATCACAAAGGAAGAGTTTGTGTTTAAGTCTGGGGGAAGCTATTCCCTCTATGCAGATGCTGCCTCTATTGGTCTATAGCCAAGCACCTGGTGATGCACCTGGGCTTGCTATTCGGGGAGATGAGACGATTAGTTGAATATAAAGTCAGGAGCATGAGTTCAAATGGAACCCAACGAACATTTCTGTGATTGTCAATCCTGTATCTTATGGCAATGACCTTCCAAATGTAATGCTTCTGTTTTACTTCTGCCTTCCAAAGTTTGTGGAAGTTTCTTTTTTTGGCCAACCTAACTTGGAACCATAAGGCAAAGTTGATACCAGGAATATAGTTCCCAGCTTCACCAATTGGCAATGTGCAATCCATCAAAACATCAGCTTAATAGAAATTAACCATGAACAAATTCAGCCCTAACCATAAATTCAATAAACCAGTAAGTTATGGTTAATCATTTATAATTCTATGATATGAAAGGACTATGGATATCATTCTCATACATGGATTTCTTTTTTTTATTTAATTAAGAAGGGCATGTGAAAAGGAAATATTTATTGAATCTTATAATAGATGAGTCAATATACCAGGAGGTCTCCCTATAGATGGTCTCCCTCAAATCTAAAACAAACCTTCACAATTCAATAGTAACATACCTTTTTAAAAGATGTCAAAACTGAACCTAAGAGTCACATACAAACTTTCATTTATTTAATATTGTTTGTTGCAATAGTACATAAGCAAAACAGATTTAATAATATTGAATTGCATACAAATAGCTTACTATGAATCATTACTGAAATAAGGACAACAATAGAAACAGAATTTTGTAAAACTTGTATGTTACATAGTCCAATGCTCTTATGCAAAGTCCTCATATAATGCATTCTCCAATGGATATAAATGCAAACATCATGACAACAAAATGGAATTTGCTTTTGACCTTTAGAGACTGATGACCTTAGATAAGTTACATAAACCTTTATAAATCTCTATTATCTTTTCTGTACAAAAAGGGTAATTATATCACACAACTCACATTTGTTGAGAGAATTAAATGAGGATAATTTTTCATAATACCTAGGTAATATTAAATACTCAAATAATGCCAACCACTATGAGTGAAATAAAAATACCAAAAATCTGATCATCCATTTATCCATCCATCCATCCACCCATCCATCCATCCATCCATCATTGACTGCCAAGTAGTTCAGCAGAGGTAAATGTAATGCCAAACTACAGCTATCATGTTAGTCCAGAAGATTTTGCCATAAAATACTCATATATCCTCTTTGCCATTGTATTTTCATTCTCATCAGTACCACTCCACATATCTTTTATAATAAAGTCCTCCAGAAAACTTTTGGGGAAAAGAGTGGTAATAAATCAATAATTAAAGAAATACCATCAGCCTTGTCTTTCATGGGCAGTAATTTTGCCCATTGAGTATGACATGATTACTATTTTTAATTTGGAATATTTACTATGGTTGCAATATTACCTTGCAATCAAAATGTTAGAAGCCTTCATAACTCTCTGAACCATATAAAACCCAATGATGCATTTCTCATAATGGCAAGGACAGGTTTTTTGTGTGTGAATCTCTCAGTAAGCTGACTTAGTAATAATTCACCTGCCTTCTGAGAGCTGATCTAATCAGCCTGTGCATATCAAAACTTTGAACTGTAAACCATTTGGAGGAATGTAAAAAGAACAACGCATGCACTGGTGTCAGTGGCTCCTTAAGAAAATTCAATGAAACTGGTAAGAAACCCCAGATCATATACTAGTGATGGTGAGAATTGCTTTTCATTAAATTTAATATCAGACAAGATGATTTTACTCATAATCATTAAATAGACTTATTTCCTATAGTCTTCTATTAACATTATGTACTGGGACTCCTTGTCTTTTAAGGATGCAACTGGATGGAAGAACTAGTAATATCATTTCATGGTTCAGTGCTGCAAAACTGCTGCACCTAATAGAGTATTGACTGAGGCAAGCAGATATACAGGCAAACAGTTAAGAACAGTCCCAGGACACCTAAGAAGTTAAGTGGCATTACATTTTAGTTTGGCAAAGTGTGCACACAGTTCCCTTAAGAGCTGCTGTCACACTATTTCCAGTTGTTCCCTTAGAATAAAAATGCTGACAAACATCTAGAAGGCAATCAAGAGCTCCTGGGAACAGAAGTTCCTTGGCCTTAACAGAATCAACAGAATATCCAGTGACTCTTCTGGCAAGATTATTTTCTTCCTGTAATATATGAATGAAACATGCCCTTCGAGCTTTCTATGGCATTTGCTCTAAGTAATTTCGTATAAAATGAAAATATAAGTGTAGGTCAACAATTAAGTAAGTTAAAATTTATTAATGGCCACTTTTTTGCAGGTTCTCAAAAAATAGTCATTACTGTTATTATATCATCTGGGTTTCTATTAAGACTGTTTTAAATCACAAGAGGAGGATCATTTTTTTCCCCAACAGTGACTCCATGCAAACTAGGGAAAGAGAGTTCTGGAGACAAATTTGGCAATTGGTAGGAGAAAGCAGAACAAATAATATACCTTTCCTTATGTAAAGAATTAAAGAAAAACAAACTAACCTGGTAGTATAGAAATGTAAAATAAGATTCAGAGATTCTAAAATTATTTTTCCTGCATCAAAGCTTAGCAAATTTAAGAAACATAACTAGAATAAATACCTTCTGATTACCAATTACTATATTGCATATTCAAATATTGATAATGGCAGGGTTTTTACTTAGTGTTTTCATGTACTTCATTAAATCCTTAATTTAATTAAATTGTATTTAATACAGCACTAATTTTAAATTAATTTAATCCTTAAAAAAATTTATCGCCCAAATTTCCTTGTGTTTAAGTTCTCCAACATTTGAGATCACATTTTCTCTTACTATTTAGACAAAACAAAGATGGGAAGAACTATTTTCACATTTGATGGTAATTCCAAATCTTTACCAAGATTTCTGTAAGTTTCCAGAATGGATCTGTTGGACTAACCTTACTGCAATTCCATGTTCTTTTTGAATTTGATGAATTTTTTTTTCTCAACTACTCTGTATGTTCTCTTCTTTCTACCTAATATGAATGCAAATATGGATGTTTCTTAATCCCAATAGCTCATCAACTTAATAGATTTGTGGGTAGCATATTTTCTGAAAGTTTGAAATCATGATGCAATTTGAATATTGCATATTAAATTATATACAGAGTTCATGATATCAACAAAAATCTATCTATCTATCTATCTATCTATCTATCTATCTATCTATCTATCTATACAAACATACATGATCATGTGTGTGTGTGTTCATCCTAAAGATACTCCTGTCGTGACATTTTCTCACTCATCAACTTTCTCCAGCATATCTTCTAGGCCTTCCTATTACTGTGATTGTGACTCCCTTCTTCTCTTCTTATCCTGGTAAACACTGACTCTGCAATGCTTAATGAAGTGCCTTTTAGCATGCAAGTTTGTTCATATAATTCCTTATCAAAAAGTTTTAATGTTCCCCTCCGAAAGCAAGAGAACACTGTATATACTGTATGTTAGCTAACTTGACAATAAATTATATTAAAAAAAAAGAAAAGAGAGAGAAGACAGAGTAATACTAAGAATAAAGAGGAGGACCAAAATACAGATATCAAGGTGGAGTTTAAATCTCACAAAGACTACTCAAACAATTCTAGAGAGAATGATCTTGTATGTATATCATTTTGCAAGTATATTCATAAATTAAATTGTTGGAATTAAGAGTTACTGTGTCAAAGAATTAAAAAAAAAGTTTTAATCTTCCTCTTTGCTTTCAGAATAAAATCTACATCTTGCCTAACACACAAGACAATATTGAATGGTAACTCTGCTTATAGTAACTATTTCAACTCCACTAATTCTTGTATCAAAATTAACTTTCTTTTGGTGAATACTTTTATCTGAAACTAAAAAAAAACAAAAACAAAAACAAAAAAACAAAGAAAAAACCCTCTCATGAGTTATGTTACATACTGAACACAGATTTTTAAGTAAGTGCATCATAATTTCTCTGCAGTCACTTGGGTCTTGGGCTTGTGCCTGGCTTGGACCACAACAGAGGCAGATGCAGGGCTTGGCCACTGCAAAATGTCCAGATTCCAAAAGGAATATTTCATTATAGCAATTTAATTAACAGATTTCTGTAGTTCAGCAGAATTCTTCTTTTAGTACGAAGGAGCAAAGTGACCCACAGTAATAAATGAATGACTACAGTTAATTGCTAAAAGTTAAACAGGATGAGAATAGCTGTTCATAAAGTAATATATAATAATGAGGAAATATAATGATAGTTAAATATGTCAAATTGGTTATGAAAGGAAGAAGACTTGATTATACTTAAATACATAAAACTATAACAAAAACTATAATTAGTATTACAAAACAAGTGACAACTTAATCATAAGAAATAGTAATATCTATGCTCATTTTATCCAACGACATGCAATATTTTATGTTCTTTATGTTTTATTAGAGTAGAAATTGTATATAGTTTAGATAGAAGCACATAGAAAGCAAATGTTATGTTGTGGAGTAGGAGTAGTTAGAAAGTAAGATCCAACCACCCACTTTTATGGTGTCCAGTATATAAAACAGCAATGTAACTAGTAATTATGTTCTTTGGTGCTTCAATAATAGAAGAGTTTATCTGTAAGTTCATCTCAGTCATCAAAAGGGAATACACTTTCATTTTTTGGTTAACATTTTTATTAAGATTTAATTTATATTCAATATGTTGTACACAGGATAAGTATATTGTCAAATGTCTTGACACACGCATATGCCCATGATTCCATCACCACAATCATGAAAATAAGCATACATATTATTCCAGAAGTTTCCCTGTGCCCTTGGTAATCCCTTTGTTCTGCCCCTATCTGGAATCTCAGCTCCACATTCTCAGTTTCAGGGAGTTCAGTGACCCACCTGTGCTCCCAGTTCCTAAGCACTGACCCAGATACTTTTATAAGACAGAAATACGGAAAATTTTTAGAGATTTCCCTACTTGTTTTGCATCCCTTAGCGATCCCTGCTCTTCATTGTCTGATGCCTAGTATCCTGAACATTATTGTTTCACTTATTTCGTCTGTTTTCTTATTGTTGTTACCGCTTCAGATGGGAGCTTAAACATAGTCCCTAATACTTTAGCTTGTCCAGAAGACCATGCTTTCATTTTTAATTAATTAAGCAGCCTTTTGTTTTTTGAATAGCTCACTCTACATAGGAACAAAAACATTCTTGTCACTTAGGGAAAGAGGTAGAGGTTACTTCCCAGGAGCTAGGGACAAAGGCTAACCAAATTCTATATTATACTATACATTATCCATATTAATTTATGCTTTCCTGACAGTAAATATGAGGTTTCTGGATCAGAGACAGACCAACTATGTATTTACAAAATACCTTAGGGCTAGTTCCCCATGCCCCTTTCCCCCTTGGCATAACACAGGACATGCCATATAGACCTTAAACATACAGGAGAAGAATCCCCAAATTATGCATCTCAGAGCTTATATAGGAGTTAATACATCATTCTTTTTTCTTCTGAGAAAGGCAGACAGTGCTTGGAGCATTTGACTTCAGATACATATATATATATATATATATATATATATATATAGTTCTGTGTGTGTATATATATATAGTAATATATAATATATAATACATATATTAGTGATAATCATGTATATTATATAGTAATAATCATATATAATAATCTGTGTTATTCTGCTCAATCTGCCATAACAAAACCAAAATCCCATAAACTGGGTGGCTTAAACAAAGATTCCTCTCCTAAATACAAATCAAAACCACACTCAGATATCACCTCACGCCAGTCAGAGTGGCCAAAATGAACAAATCAGGAGACTATAGATGCTGGAGAGGATGTGGAGAAACAGGAACCCTCTTGCACTGTTGGTGGGAATGCAAACTGGTGCAGCCACTCTGGAAAACAGTGTGGAGGTTCCTCAGAAAATTAAAAATAGACCTACCCTATGACCCAGCAGTAGCACTGCTAGGAATTTACCCAAGGGGTACAGGAGTGCTGATGCATAGGGGCACTTGTACCCCAATGTTTATAGCAGCACTCTCAACAATAGCCAAATTATGGAAAGAGCCTAAATGTCCATCAACTGATGAATGGATAAAGAAATTGTGGTTTATATACACAATGGAGTACTATGTGGCAATGAGAAAGAAGGAAATATGGCCCTTTGTAGCAACGTGGATGGAACTGAAGAGTGTGATGCTAAGTGAAATAAGCCATACAGAGAAAGACAGATACCATATGTGTTCACTCTTATGTGGATCCTGAGAAACTTAACAGGAACCCATGGGGGAGGGGAAGGAAAAAAAAAAAAGAGGTTAGAGTGGGAGAGAGCCAAAGCATAAGAGACTCTTAAAAACTGAGAACAAACTGAGGGTTGATGGGGGGTGGGAAGGAGGGGAGGGTGGGGGATGGGTATTGAGGAGGGCACCTTTTGGGATGAGCACTGGGTGTTGTATGGAAACCAATTTGGCAATAAATTTCATATATTGAAAAAAAAAAAGATTCCTCTCCTATAGTATAGACACCTCTGTGTGTGCAAGGTCTATGTGGCATACGTTATATGTGACCTGTTAATATGGTTTCTATTTATACCATATATTGACTGCCTACTCTGTTACTGACAGTGTGTTGTACATCTCCAACACACACATGTGCGCACACATGTACTCATACACACCCACACATAAGCAGTCCAGTGCATAGGACGCTTCCTTCCCGTGTTCAGTGAGAACTGACCATATCTCAGTTACCAATTCTGATAATTAATATTTTATTTCAATTTAACGATAATGTGGGGTAACCTATAATGTCATTAATGAATTTATTCAAGTTGGTTATGGGTTATTTATACATGATATATATTTTAAACATGTATATGTATGCATAAACTATACTGTATATGCTACACAATGTATTTGTGAATACAGTATATTTAGTTTTTTCATTCTACAGCAGTAATTAAAATATTTAGCCAGTGTTGTAAACAGAATTGAATCTTTATGCCTGCTCTATATTCTTACTCTTCTAGTTTTTATAGATGCTCTTTTGCTTTTTTCATAATTCTTGTTCTACATCTTTTGTGCTAGGATTCTTAATATTGTACTTCAGAAAATAGATTTCTATTTGCAATAATTCCTAATTTATGAATTGATAAGGGATCCAAACTCAATTAAATAAAGTCTTGATTAATTGGTATCTTAAGACACTTTGTTTTTCTTAGACACACAGAGCAAAGTGCTAGCTGTTCTGTATTTCTAAGAACAACTCCTGTCTTTAATCTGAGTGTTATATACTGGTGACAAGATGTAAATATTTTCTGTATGATCAGAGCTTTATAAGCAACGGAAATTGACTTGCACTTACATAAGATTGGCCAGAATCTGGTCAAATAGCGACTTTCAGAAGTAAGACTGCTATAAGATCAGGAAATATGATTGACAGACAATCATGATCCAAACACAAAGACACACTGGAAAGAAAAACAGATATTATGTAGGTCCCTAATATATTTTTACCTTTTTGAAGAGTTATTGAAAGAATTAAATGAGAATGTATGCAAGTACCCGTCTCGAGGGGAGTACTTAATGTATATCAGAAAATACTGGATATAGTTGCTTTTCCTACCTAATACTACTCATTTGTATCCTACTTAGAAGCAGAAACTCTTTTAAATTCATTTTTCAATATTTTTCACTATCTAGAATATTGAAACTGAAATTAACATCTTAGCAATTAGTATATTTACATGCCTTTTTTTTTTCAGTTTAATTCCTATGACTGCCACTGTTTGTCACTTGTTACCATTTGTTGGAAAATCCAAAATTAGATTGTACTACAAGCCTAATGAGACTTGGAATCATGGGTACTTTTTTTCCTGAGCAAATTCTTTGTATTATAAGTATTCAGTCTGTTTCTGAATAAAATTGGGTAGCTACATATTAAAACCAAACATAATTTATGTTTGTCATCTTTAACAGTCATCTTGTTAGGTTGACTGACTAAATTTCCCTAAATTGTCTTGATAAAGCCATAGACTTGACTTATTATTTGTCTTAAAGAGTGTCTACCAAGACTTTCTAATCCATGCTACTAAGATATTCTTCATATGCACCTCTTCTCACACACTCCTTAACTGACACAGAAGGAGAAGAGTTAGAAACAAAAAGAGACTTCTCCTTGGAGATCTTTAAATTGACTATGGATTGCTAACAGTTTTCTAATATTTTTGATCAAGATGAAATTCCAGTAGATAAAGCACACATACTCAAAGACTTCGTGTTATATGATAGAAATTGTTAAAGAAATCCTTGGAACAGATGGACACACTCCATCTGCAAAATAGGTCAGGTCTCTTGAAAACAAAAATTATTTGCCACGACTAGTTTTTCTAAAAACTTTCCAACAGCGGACATCTTGAACGCCACTCAAAAAGGGATTCTGGGGCATGTGGGTGGCTCAGTTGGTTAAGCATCTGACTTTAGGTCAGGTCATGATTTTGCAGTCCGTGAGTTTGAGTCCCACATAGGGCTCTGTGCCTACAGCTCAGAGCCTGGAGCCTGTTTCAGATTCTGTGTCTCCCTCTCTCTCTGCCCCTCCCCCCTCTCACATTCTTTTTCTCTGTCTCTATCTCAAAAATAAACACTGAATTTTTTTAATAAAATAAATAAAAAGGGATTCTGAAGCCCATTAAGTCTGGATAAACTTGGTGACACGTTAAACAAATTTGTTTACTGAAAGATCCTTTAAAAATTATTACTCTAGTATAAATGATAATGTGGAGCCCTGGGATGATTGAGAAAATACAGTTAAATGAAATTACTTCCTGAGGCATTTGTAGGTTCTTTTTTGTCAGTTATGCTACAATATTTTATAATTAAGAAATATATCAAATACACAATCACAGAAAAATTAAAACCAACGCCTACATGGATTTTTTCCAGTTAGTAATTGTTAATATAACAGACATAGAATATACTCTGGGGGCGCATGGGTGGCTCAGTCAGTTGAGCCTCTGACTCTTGATTTCAGCTCAGGTCATGATCCCAGGGTGGTGGGATTGAGCCCCACATTGGGTTCCACACTGAACATGGAGCCTGTTTAAGATTCTCTCTCTCTCTCTCTCTCTCTTTCTCTCTCCCCCTCTGCCCTCACTCTCCCATGATTTCATACTTTCTTCCCTCTCTCTCTCAAAAAAAAAAATATATATACATATATATATATATATATATATATATATATATTCTGCAAGATTTCAGTCCTTTTATTTAAAAAAAATAATGTTTATTTTTGAGACAGAGAAACAGATTGTGAGCAGGGGAGGGGAAGAGAAAGAGGGCAGACACAGAACCTGAAATGTCTGCACAGAGCCTGGTGCGAGGCTCAAACTCACAGACCATGAGATCATGACCTGAGCCGAAGTGGGACACTTAACCGACTGAGTCACTCAGGTGCCCCACGATTTCAGTCCCTTTAAATTTGCTGAGATTTGTTGTGTGGCCCAGAGTATGTTTTTATTTCACTAAACGCACCATTTGCATTTTAAAAGAATGTATATTCTGTGGGTTTTGTGTGACAATTATTATTTTCAAGTAGGTCAAGTTGCTTCATAATGTCTTCAAGTCTTTTTATACTGAATTTCTGTATACTTTTTCTATTATGAGAGAGGAGTTTTACTGTCTCCAACTAAAATGGAGTTACTTGTTTCCCTCCCTTCAGTTCTCCGAGTTTTACTTTACCTATATTGTAGCTCTTATATTAATTGCATGTTCATGTATGGCTGACATACTCGCATTGAATTGACCCTATCATTCGATATGTTTCTCTTTATCTTAAGAATATTCTTTAATTTGAAGATTACTCTGTGTGATATTAATATCCCACTGTATTTATCTTTGTCGAGAATTGGGCATTTCCCTTTTATCTAATCTGATTATCTCTGATCAGGTTTTTTTAATCTGATCACACGTTTTGTCACCACAAACTACAAAGCTTGATCTCTTCGCCTGTGTGGACTCCTGTGTGATTTTGGAAGTACATTTAGATGAAATTCCTCTCTTATGTGATTGTAGGTCTGATTTTGGCAATTATGCTGGAATAATCTTTTTATTTAGAAATACATCAGACATATAATTTCAGAAAATAATAAAACCATAACCAAGATGTAACAGAGGTTAGTATTTTGCCTTTGCTTATAGACTTTTTAAAATTTTTAAATTTTAGAGAAATAGCTGAATCCCCCTCATAATTTTCTTCTCCTGAGTTATAATAAACACCATTCTGAGGGCTATGAGAAATAGAAAAGTCAAAAACTAATTCTATATCAGAAAATTGTTGCTTTCCATCATTTCTTTTGAGCACTATCAGATATTTAAAATGGTGGAGCTAAGTTTTGTTATCCATTTCGAGAGGCCATACCCAGGTTGATTTAGTGTGATATAATGTATTTGGACCAATTCTGCAAGTTTCATGAGGAAAAACAGGCCAAGAGAGGAGAATGAACTCACTCAGTGCCATCCAATCAGTGACAAATCAGAGAAGAGATCCCAAGTGCATGAAAACCAGTCTATGTCCATTGCTCTGACCACCACAGATTAATGTGACAAACATAAAGATATTCTAAGCGGCATTGTTTCTTTTCTCCCAGCAAAGAGTAGGCACTTTGAGTTGGGTATTTCCTTCTCTCTTCTTCCTGAAGAAAATGCAGCAAAGTTCAGAGTTCTGTACCTTGGGGATTGGACTTATAAGCATGTTGGACTTAACCCCCCAGGAAGACAGTACTATGGCAGAAGTTCAGCATCATTAAATCCAGGCATCAAAAACCAAGTCTGGAATCTCTCTAGTGGGTTCATATTTAACTTGGCAACTCAGCAGAGGGCAACAATTCCAGTTTTCTGAGATTTAACTCTAAATGATGTTTATATTCATGGAGCTCCTTACAAGTTTCTCCGTCCTCTTTTGTACCCAACTGAACTCTTCCCTAGGATCCTTATTTATGAAGAAAAAAAATGATACAGCAAATGCCAGCTATCAAAAGGCACTTTTCCCTTCTTACTACAAGCTTGAATCCATGCAGTCAACAAATATTTATTTTAAAGGTTGTCTAGATGTCAGGCTCAAAACATACCTGATGAGACATAAAGGAGAAAGAGTAGGAAAGACATGAGGAAAGACTTAGTATAGAGGATGAGTAGTTGAATGTAAATGAGCTTTCCTGGGGTTGAGAGAATTTGAACTAAATGTTGAAAAGGAAATGAGATTTCTTTGGAGAGAAAAGAAGGAAAGGCATTGCAAGATAAAAGTACAGTGCAAAGCTTCCCTGAGCTCTGGTTACTTGTCTCTTAGGCACCTTTGGGTCTTTTTTGGGCACCTCCAGTCTTCAGCCCTCCTTCCCATCTTGCCCACTGAATTTCTTGTTGGTACTGATGTCCCTCTAACCACATATTTATTATTGGTATGTGGAGTATTCTCCCATGGAACATAGTTCCTCTGGTGATTTTCTTACATAATATGTCAACTTTAATATGTCCATTATTATAAGTATTTTAATCCTTTCTTCTACCACCTACCATGGGAATTTGGCATTTTTGCCTCATAAGTGTGGACCATTGCTTTTTCTTCATTTTTTTGGAATTGCCATAGCATCATATCTATATTACCTTCTAGAATCTTTGCCAAAGTATTGAATTCTGTAATCCACGAGAGTGCTACCATATTGATAGAATGTATTTTATCTAAATACATGCTTTATTTTGCTTGGTTAAGCATCCTCAGAATCCACTCTCAGGTGTATATTCCTAACTCTTGCCAGTCAGTGTACCTTGGTTAAGTCACTTAGAGTCTTGAGTTTATTAGTCATTAAATAAGGGCTAACTTTAGAAGTAGTGACGTCTGCATATGACCACCATATGGCCTATGTTTCAGCTTCATGGAAAGCAATGCAGTAACTACAAGGAAACATAATGGGTAGATCAATATAAACATATGGTGAGAACCACAATTGAATTGCTAGATTGAAATTTTCAACCTACATTGAAGTTTATTTATGAATATAAAAGGCCTAGTAAAATGTACAGGCATTTCAACACAAAATGGTATAAGAATTAGGAGACCGAGGATAGCATGAAATTAGAAAGAGTTAGAGGGGAAATAATAAGTATATCATGAGGTTTTGTTGTTTCCCTTAACCTTATTCCCCTGAGGGTCTCACCAATTTCCTAGGGAGAAGGATCAAGACAATTAACAGTAATTTCAGAATTTTACTATACTTTAAATATAGAGTATGCATCTTTTTTTTTCTCCCCTACCTTCTATGTGTGTGTGTGTGTGTCTGTGTGCGTGTGTGTGTGTTACTTGTATTAACTCAGAATTCCATACAGTGGATTGTTATTCTCCTAGTCCATTCTAGTAATTTGATATAAAATTGAATCAAAACCCTCTTTCAGGGTAGTTGAAGTTTTACATTTAAATTGCTGATCACCAATGGTATCAATACTCTGATGCCTCCAGTGATCCATTTGATTTGGCTCATCTATTGCAGAGTGTTGTTCCATCAGCCATTTTCCTCTTAGGTTTGTCTCTTATTATATGACCATGAAAATAAGATTAGCGCAATGGCCTTCAATTAGCCAGTCAAGAGAGCTTAATCTCCATTACCTATGGAGCTTTCTAGATCTCATGTCTTGTCTTCCTCCCTCTCCTTCCCCAGGCTCAAGTACATCAATTCAGGGTGAGGCAAGATTGAGAATAATATGAGAATCTCAGTGTCTGTATAGAAAATTATAGATTATGTAAGTTTGAGGTTTTATCCCAAAGCTTCAGAATAGCATAATTACAAATAGGTAAACAATTTTTCTTTTTCTACATTATAAAAACAATATAACAAAATTTATATAAAAGTTATATAAATGTTTGCAATAGCATAGAGGGTAGAAAATCCTTACTCAGGTAAATGTTTTGCTTCCCACTACATGAGACTATAAATGACTTCAGTCTTTGGACAAATGATACCTTAATAAGAGGTAACAGAATTCTTAAACTTTGGTAAACTTTGACATAATCCACATTTTAGATTAAAATCTGGATTCTTTCACGTACTAGCTTTTTGATATGCAGGAAATCTTCCTTTCTTTGTGCCTCTGTTCCTGGTCTGTAAGTCAGGAATAATAATAATGTCTGCCACATCAGTCTACTATGGATTCAATAAGGTAATGTATGCCACTGCTTGGTATATGGTAATTCCTCGGTAAATTATGCTTTACTATTATTTTATTTGATTAAATTTAGAAGATTGTATGTGTATAATATAAAATTTTTTATTTTTCCATGCTGAATTTATCACACTCTAAATGTGATAAAAATGTGCATATAGTTTATTTTATAATATAGTTGTTGAATTTATTTTAGCCATTATTGTTGGCATTAACAATAAGTTCATTAGTAATATTTATTCACAGTGATTAAATATTATAAAGAAATTTTATAATAACATTTACATTTTTTAAGGTTTATTTACTTTTAAGAGGGAGACAGAGTGTGAGTGGGGTGGGGGGGGCAGAGAGAGAGGGAGACACAGAATCTGAAGCAGGCTCCAGGCTCTGAGCTGTCAGTACAGAGCCTGATGTGGGGCTGGACCCCACAAACCGCAAGATCATAACCTGAGCCGAAGGTGGATGCTTAACCGACTGAGTCACCCAGGTGCCCCACAAATTTTATAACATTTAAAGTTGATCACCTTTAAGACTTGGTACTAAAATATAAATCAATGAATTAATCATGTTAATTAATCTTTATTAATTTCAGTAAGATGTGGCTAATTTATAAAATCCAATATTAATGAAAACAAATAGTATTTATCTGCACAGTTAAATGAATTAGTGTAAAGTTTGCTAAGAAAAATAACTACAATTAGCAAGCAACTTTCTAAAGATTTTCTTAGGTTTAATAAAAGTGCTGGGTCAAAAAAAAATTCCCATCTCTTTATTTTTGAATCCTGTTTAAAAAGGTATCTTTAGTCTGTACAGTTACCACGTAGAGATATGATAATATCAAGCAAAATACTATTCATTTCATGTCATTCAAAGGAAACTACATCTGCTTATCCTTAAATCTCAGCTTCAAAAAGCACAAACAACCTAAGTGTGGGAGGAAGGTGGAATAGTTTGTTGAATCTAGCTACCTCATTAGCATTTCTTTGCTCAACACAGTCTCACAATTCATAAAATGTGCCTCCACTAAGCAATTACAGAAAATGTGAAGCTTCACTTATTCTTCATTTCGACTATAATTTGTATTTGTTGGCATAATTATTTAGGATTTATGTCACATTTTCTCTAAATCAAAACTATTTGAAGCAGTTTGCAAGATAAACATAATGCAAAATAAGACAATTAGGGATAAAAGCCAAATGGAACCATGGAAAGTGAGCTGAGGCTGCCCCTCCTCTAGGGTAAACTATGCTTACAAAGTTTGGCACTGGGAGTCCACTCTACAATTTCCTTGCACGTGAATTAAAATGACCTATTGGGAAAATTTTGGACATCAAAAATTTGGGACTAAATTAGATCAGAGGGAACTGGGAATATTGGATGTGTGGTGACGACTCTGAAATGTACTTCCTGTGCTCTAGAAATCTCACACCTGAAACTTCAGTGTCACTATTTCCTACTATTGTTCTTCAGTGTTACTCAGTAAGAATTATTATACAGCACTGCATTTCCATGTATTTTATCCCATACATCTAATACTGCTGCATACAGTTTTGAAGAATGTGTGCCCCAAAATACTGATGGTATCATTCTCCTTTAAGTCATTGTAAATTTGTATATTCATTGTAACATTTTCCTGGTAGATGACAGAAAAGTGTTGAGAAGGAAAATATTTTTTTTATATTCACAAAATAATATTACATGGTCAAATCATGGCTCTGAATTACACTTGGAGTGTTTCAAGTGTTACCATTGATTTTGTCTTTTGTTTATGAAGAAATATTATCCTAATTTTCAGGTAGTAAGTTGAAGTTTGCAATGTTTGAACTGTTTAAGAACACAGAGGTAGGCATTTGCCAAGCTAGGATATACACACCAAGATTTCATACACCAAGATATACATCTCTACTATGAAGAGTTTCAAATATATACAAAATAAATAAAGAATACATATTAATTGGCCATGGACATGCACCTACTTAAAAAGTTATCAATGTTTTTCCATTATTGTCCCATCCTTTCCTCTAGCCACCTGTAACCTCCACACAATTAGTTTTTAATCATGGTTATATGCTGAGCAGATGAATACTGGGCAATTACCAGTTTTTAATATTTTAGTGTGAATCAAAGTTTAATATTTGTATTGTAGCCTGGAAAGTAAATGAAGGCTCTTGATGCCCAGGAAGACAGAGTGAAGCACCAGTAATGATGTTTAATGATGCTCTTTTACACAGTGGTATAGCATCTCCAACAACAAGGTAGAAATCTATGAGCAGATATTATTTGTTTTACATAATTTATTCAGAAAAGATCAGTATCTTAGTAAGGCCCAATGTGAGAATGCATGACACATTCACACATACAACAAAAGTATTCATTCCTAAACTACATGTAAGGATCATTTCTACTGAGCTGAAATGGCAACTTGTTTTAATTCAAAGACATGCTAATAGATAAAATAAATTCAAATAATTTTTGATGCCGCCTGGATTAACAATGTTCATTTGTGAATTTATCTACATTTACATCTCTTATATCCATAACTAATTATTTTCTTCTGAAGTCAGCTGACTCGAGAACAATCTAGGATTCCATTTCTTTTCTAAGCACAAAGTATGCGTTTAAAACCTAGTAAACATCCCAAATACATTTAATCCACTTTTTCTGCATCTCCAATATCTTTCTTAGCCATTATAATGTAGCTGCAGAATGAATATACTTGGAAATACACTTAAATATTACACCAAACCAAGCAATTGGGTATCATAACCATCTTTGTTTTATTAATACAACAAAATTCAGAGAGGCACATAACCTGTTTAAGGTCACACAGCTATCATACATGGAGACAGTTTAACAAACAAAGTCTCCCTAATATCAGAATCCCTTGTGAGCCTGCCTTCTAAATGTTATCTTTTCTTTCATTTTTTGGCCCAAATCAACTACCAAATCATACAGAATCAGGTTCTAAAATTTATCTCTCACTTGTATCCTAACATCCATTCCTGTAGTAACTGTTCTAGCTTAGGCCAACATCATTCTTCCCCTTCTAACTGTCCTAAAAGTGGCTAACACTTATTCTTCCTAAGCTATAGCTCTGATCATGTCATACTCCTGCTCAAAAAGTATGACTTCCCCTTGCCTACTAAATAAAATTAGTTGCCCTTAGAATAAAATCCAGATACACTTTTTGCTTTCATAGTCCTTCTTGATCTGGCCACTACAGTCTTACTTCACATCCTTTTTATTTCTGAATTCCCAGCCTTTTCTAAGTTTTCATCAAGTTTCAGTCTCCATCTGTATATGACTTGTCCTCTCATATTAAATGACATTTGCCCATTGGCTGCCAACCACTGAGGAAGAGGCTGTTTAGTGTTGAACTCCTTGGGGTGAAAGTAAAGTGCTGGTGAAGACTGGGGTGCAAACTGGAGGATTTCAGGAATAATGCCAGGTCCTCTGGTCTGTCTGGGTTTTCTCCTCCTATGTACTATCTAAATCCAAATAGGTCTGTACTGCAAGGAATATTTGCTTTCGAAACCACCCCTCCATCTCACGTTAAAGTAACACATACATTTGATTCCCAGTCACAACTAATTTACATGTAACACAAAAGTTTAAATTAGATGTAAGAAGATGTCAATAAAAATTGTCTAACCTACAGAATAGTGAAGAGATAAAATAACACTAAAATGCATTAGATTGATTATAAATTAAGGAAAACAGTAATGTATATATTATATATATTTATATATAAAATTTTAATACAAATAAACTAAAATATAATAGTTATAGCTTGATCATAGCCATCAATAATAATTAGGCCCAGGGTATGAACAGATAAACTGTATGCTATATTTTTGTACTAAAAATTTTCATCAAAAGAGAGGTTTAATGAAATTTTCATCAAAGCAAAGCATTCCTGAAACTGGGATATAAAAATCCAAAGGACATTTGGCTTGCTGTGGAGTAGGAATAATTCACATAGCTTTTCTGGAATCTAGGTGAAACAGAACAAAACATTCCGTCTCTTTGTGTTATATTTATAAAATGATATTCTGATTGCTACTGACTTTCTGGGTACCTGACTACTGGTAAAAGAAAACCTTTTAAAAGAACTCAAACATTTCAGTTGCTGAAAGGAAAAAACTTGACTCTTTTGTTCTCCCATTGTCATGTTCCCTTGATTCAAAATACTTTGGAATCACTAAGGGGGAAAAAAAAAAACAATCCTTAATCCTAAAGGTTCCGAAACAGATTTGGATTGTCGGAAATCAATTAGTGTTTTGACCCAAGAAAGTTCTGCATGAATGGACAGCTACCAAAATGACCTCTTTTATTTCTCTTATCTTCCTCAATGTTAGGGGCTTATTTGATTTGTTCTTCCAGTTTGTTGGAATAACCCTTAGAAAGCCTTTGGAAACAATGGAACATTGTTCAGGCTATGCATGAGGATGATGTGAATGATGTTACTATGCAGTAGTAAACTAATGATCGTTTACTGCATTGAGAATTATGAAATTAATTTTCCTAAGAAAATGAAGAAGCCAGTCCAAAACCTTCCTGGCCAGCTGGAAGCTTTTCTAAAAAGTTCACGAGTGTCAAGTCACATCAGTGTTTTTATTTTTTATCTTCAGTATGCTTTTTCTTTTTTGAGAGAGAGAGGGAGCGAAGCTGTGAACAAGGGAGAGCGGCAGAAGGAGAGAAAGCAGGAGAGAGAGAGAGAGAGAGAGAAAGAGAGAGAGAGAGAGAGAGAGAATCTTAAGCAGGCTTCACACTCAGCACAGAGGTGGACACGGGGCTTGATCCCATAATCCTGGGATCATGATCTAAGTTGAAATCAAGAGTTGGATGCTCAACTGACTGAGTCACCCAGGTGCCCCAATTCAGTACACTTTTTAAGAAACAGTGAACACTCAAAACTCATTATTGTACTTCTTGAAATTACTGATATTAAACTTCTCCTCCTAGCTAGTTAACAAATGTTTTCCTCATGCACCTATACTTTCACAAATTTAATTAATATCTATCAACCAATACCTATCCTCAGTGCAAAAGTTGACATTTAAAAATTTGTGATGAAAAATTAAAAGGTTGTGTTGCTGAGTTTCTGCTAATAGCTAGTATTGAATGGTGTTATACAGAGTGAGTCACAACAACAAGCAAAAAGGGCCAAATTTGATTTCTAGACTGAACACCAATCCAGATGCAACTCTCAAATACAACAGCATATGGCTCACTTTTCCAGTAAAGATTCTCAGAGATTAGAACAAGGGCTGCAGAAGAGAACAGAAACCCATGAAGATTAAGCAATCGTTGGGGCGCCTGGGTGGCGCAGTCGGTTGAGCGTCCGACTTCAGCCAGGTCACGATCTTGCGGTCCGGGAGTTCGAGCCCCGCGTCAGGCTCTGGGCTGATGGCTCAGAGCCTGGAGCCTGTTTCCGATTCTGTGTCTCCCTCTCTCTCTGCCCCTCCCCCGTTCATGCTCTGTCTCTCTCTGTCCCAAAAATAAATAAACGTTGAAAAAAAAATTAAAAAAGAAGTCGCTCCTAGGTGAATAGGAAAGTGAGCATTTTGTTAATAGCATTACAGAGAAGCAAAGAATTTATAGAAACTAATCGATAAGATATAACTGAAAATAAAATTTGAGCATTTGCAAGTATCAGAGTTTGTGCAACCTTCAATGAGAAATACAAGTAAGAATATCACAAAACCTTCGCAGTTGGTGTGGGACAAGAATTGTAAGCTATGCCGAAGAGCACGAGCACATATCGAACGGAGAGGACTTTATAGCAGGCAAAAATATTGGCTAAAAAATGTATTCACTTCTAGCAAAAGAAGAAGCTATAAGCTTCTATACAGATGCCCTCCTATATTAATGTATAAAATATTTTTTAACTAACTTGTATTTTTAACAAATTTGAATACAATTCAACTGATTTGATTAATGGGAAAGAGATCTCAGGTCATCCCAAAAGACAGTTAGTTTGGAACGAATTCATAGCTATGAGAGGTAGACTGACTGTGATGTGGTCACTTCCTCAGTCCTGATTATGCTTACAGTCACGCCTAATTGTAGCTGGATTCCCTTATATGCACAAGATGCTGTTGGCAGGTACTGGGCAGAGGAACAATGTACTGTCTGACATATGGTATACACTCCATGAGTTGTAGATTTAGAAAATATATTTGAAGCTCATTTTATAACTATATGGAATTATATGACTTATTGATCAATGTTCTATCTATCCACATGACTTTATCTTATTTACATTTTGAGGCTCCTAATATGACACTTAATTTTTTTATTTCAGTCTATTTTATCAATTTGATGTTGTCTCCAATTTTTTATTGTGTAACAAAAGGTCACACACACAGTTAAACACAGGTATTGGTGGGAGGTGTCATTAAGATTCAGTTCCTCAAATTTTCTTGCAAATTTTGTATTGACTTATTTTTTTTAAAAAATAAGACTTTTTTAGAGCAATTTTAGTCCTACAGCAAAATTTAGTGGAAGGTACAGAGATTTCCCAGATACTCCCTTCCCGCTACACATGTACCGGCTCCCCCATTATCAACACCTTTCGCTAGAATGGTATGGTTTCACCAAGGATGGACCTATACTGACACATCATAATCACCCAAAGTCTACAGATTCACTCTTGGTGTTGTACATTCTAAGCACTTGAACAAATGTATAATGATATATATCCATCATTATATTATACAGAGTATTTTCACTGCCACAAATCCTCTGTGCTCTGCCTATTAATCTCTCCACCCATCCAAGCCCTGGAAACTACTGATCTTTTTATTGTTTGCCTAATTTTGTCTTTTCCAAAAAGTCATATTAGTTGGAATCAAACAGTATGTAGCCTTTTCAGATTGGCTTCTCTCACTTAGTGATATGCATTCACAGTCCCTCCATCTCTTTTAATGCGTTGGTAACTCATTTCTTTTTCGTGTGAATTAATATTTTCTAAAGTGAAAAATATGAAAACATAATCTCAGATATAAAAGTAACTAAATAGATGATCTTACTGGAGGATAACATAGAGATAATATGCATCAAGCAAATGGCTAAAGAGACTGACAAGAATTTATCACCATGCACTGGAAGGAAATACAATTCTTAAAAATACCATATGCACATATGGTACTTAAAGAGGATAAAGAAAAATATATTTATATTTGACTGAGAGGAGGATAAAGACCCTCTTATAAGAAAATAGTATCTTAGCAAAATGTGAAAGAACAAATATACAGTGAAAGTAGAAAAGAAATATTAAAGCCTATAGTTCACAAAGAGAATTCCAGACTAGACTAAAAGAAATAATTCCTCAGCCACAATGGATATTTCTTATGAAATTTTATTGATAAAAGTATTACAAGTCTTATCTTTAATTTGCATAGTGTTCTTAAAGTTAATCTCATACACAATTAAATTACCTCAGGGAAAATACAGGAAACTTGTAACAGTATATTTCTATTATCCTTTATCCTCTGCATCTTTGTTTTCATATATTATGTACATGTACCTTATAAACCCAACAATACAATCAAGGAAGCTATGAAGAGTAAATGAGAACACAGCTCAAAATTAAAAAAACACAAACAACCAGGTTAAAAAATGGGCAAAGACTTGAATAGACATTTCTTCAAAGAAGAGAGACAAATGATCAACAAGCACATGAAAAGATGCATAACATCACTAATCAGTAGGAAAATGTAAATCAAAACTATGATGAGATACCACCCTACACCATTAAGACAGCTAATATATCAAAAAAAAGGCAAAACAGAAAATTACAAGTGTTGGCAAGGATATGAAGAAAGTGGAAGTTTTACACACTATTGGTGTGAATTTAAAAGGGTACAGCCACTATGGAAAAAAAAAACAACAAAAAACGTGGCAGTTCCTTAAAAAACCAACAAAAAAGATTACTCTATGACCCAGAAATTCCACTTTGGGTACATGCCTAAAAGAACTGAAACCAGTCTTGAAGATATATTTGCACACCCATGTTCAAGAAGCATCATTCACAACAGCCACGGGATGGAAACAATCCAAGTGCTCTTTAACAGATGAATGGGTAAATACAATATTGTGTGCACACACACAATACAGTATTATTTAGCTTTAAAATGAGAGGATGGAACTGGAGGGTATTATGCTAAGTGAAATTAGTCAGTCAGAGAAAGACAAAAATCATGTGACTTCACTCATATGAGGTCTTTAAGAGACAAAACAGATGAACATAAGGGAAGGGAAACAAAAATAATATAAAAACAGGAAGGGGGACAAAACAGAAGAGATTCTTAAATATGGAGAACAAACAGAGGGTTACTGGAGGGGTTGTGGGAGGGGTGATGGGCTAAATGGGTAAGGGGCATTAAGGAATCTACTCCTGAAATCATTGTTGCACTATATGCTAACTAATTTGGGTGTAAAATTTGAAAAATAAAAAAATAAAAAATAAATAAATAATAAAATGAGAGGAAATGCTGACACATGGATGAGCCTTAAAAATAAGATATAAGTTAGTCACAAAAGGACAAATACTGTATGATTCCACTCGTATGAATGACCTAGAATAGTCAAATTCATAGAGACCTAAAATGGAACAGTGGAATTGAGATTCACTATTGTTTAATGGGTACAGAGTTATAGTTTTGCATGATGAAAAGAGTTCTAGAGATGGACAGTGGTGATGGTTGCAAAACAGGATGAACGTACTTACTGCCACTGAAGCATACACTTAAAAATGGTTAAAGCTCTAATTTTTACATGGATTTTACTCCATTTTTTACAAGAGGAAATGAGCACATATGTGAAGATTACATATAATTACATATCCATATACCACTTAAGGGGATTTCCAGGCTCCTGAGACACAAATATTGTGTCTGATATTTAGAGATATTTTCCTATTTACACTACCATAAATTTTCAAATCCAATTTATGTAATGAGTAGTAGAACATGAAAGTATATGTTAAATGGAGGAGATATAAAGAACAAATAACCTTACTTATATACCTCTCTGGTCAGGCAACTGGGTGGCTCAGTTGGTTAAGCATCTGACTCTTGATTTTAGCTCTGGTCAAGACCTCAGGGTCACGAGAATGAGCCCCACCTTGGACTGAGTGTGGAGCCTGCTTAAGATTCTCTCTCTCCCTCTCCCTCTGCCCCTCCCTCCACTCTCTCTTAAAACACACACACACACACACACACACACACACACACACACACACACGCACACTTCTCTGACTTCTCTGGTCAATTTGGAAAGGTGTCTGGCTTATTCTATTATGAAATAGGACTAAATTTGGGCTACCAACTAAAAACAAGTATAAGAAACTGTATTCCCTCTGCTTCTTTAATTTAGTCATGAAACATTTAGTTTAGTCCTACAGTAATGAGACAAAAATGAACAAAACAACCTGATCACTGATGTCATGACCCTTGAATTAGAGCAAAGAGAATGTTAATTGGTAGGTAAACGACTGAATGCAGTAGGAAGATATTTCGAAAAATTACAATTCTATAAATAAGAGAAGAATGTGATAAGGAATGAATGTGGTGGAGTTTACTTTGGATCAGATGATTGTGGGGGTAAACAAAATTTGAACTAAGACCTGATAGATGAGAAAAACAGCTGTGATACAGCACTATAACAAGAAATACATGTTTTGGTCTTTGTCCCTGGCTTCTAGCCAGAACTCCTAAAAACTTTGTAATTTCTCAAGCAATAAAGATGTTAGGAGCCTCTTCTGTTCTGATATTTGGTCTTTCACCTTGTTCCTGACACAGAGCTCCTGAATCCCTTGGAATTTCCTGAGTAACAGAAACATCTGTTGTTCTAACAAGGTGACTCTTGGGCTCTGGACAGCTTCAGGATGGGGGAAAGGTCACCTGAAGACCAAGCAATGTTTAGAATTGGATCTTTCAGCCCCCTTCTCTATCCTCTGGGAAGTGGAGAGAAGCTGGAGATTAATAAAGTGTGTGTATGTGATGATGCTTCCATAAAAATCCCTGAACTATAGGGTTCAGGGGGCTCTGGTTGATAAACACATCTATGTGTCATGGAGTGACACACCCCAGCACCACTGGGGCAAAAGTTCTTGGGCTCAGGAACCTTCCAGACCTCACCCTGCGTATATCTTCTTCTGGCTGTTCATTTGTATCCTTTAGAATATCCTTTGCAACACGTCAGTAATAGTAATTACATTGTTTTCCTGGGTTACATAGTCATTCTAGCAAATTATCAAACCTGAGGAGGATGCCTTGGGGACCCTGATCTATACAGCCAGTTGGGCAGATATACAGGTGACAGCCTAGACTTACAGCAATGTCTGTAATGGGGGTAGTGTTGTGGGACTGACCCGTTAGCCTGTGGGGTCTGCACTATCTCCAGAACTAAACTGTAGGACACACAGCTGGTGTCAGAGAATTGGTCACTGTGGAAAAAACCTGCACATCTGGTATCAGAAGTGTTGTGTGTGAGAGAATAAAGGAAAACGAGAGTTTTTTTCCAGACATGTGGAGAGAGAACAGCACAAACAAAAACCTTAAGGTGAGAATAAGTTGGATGCATTTCAGCTACAGAAAGATAAACCAAGGTGACTGCACATGGTTCCATGGGAGGATAGGGCCAAAGTGAGGCCCTAGACAGAGGCAGAAGTCAAATTACAATATATCATTATAAAGGGTTTGCTGCTAGAACATCTCTGAACTAGGTGATAATAAAAGAAGGTGCCTGTTAACAGTGGTTCCTGAGGTTAAAATCCCTCTATTGTGAGTTTTTTATGAAGAGCCATGTACAAACCCCAAACACTAACAAGCAGAGGGTGGGCTGAGCAGCAGAGGAAGGACGATGAACTGGATACTAGTGAGAATTAAAGATCCCGTCAAATCTAAATTGTGTTACAAAGAAAAGAAATGGCATGGGTTGCCTATTCCTTGATCTACCCTGAGTTCTCCCAAATTTTCTTTTCAGAGTCTAATTATCATGGGTCCTGACAAGAACAAATATTTGCTTCCCTGGTTTAAAATGAATAAATATGGGGTGCCTGGGTGGCTCAGTCAGTTGGGCGTCTGACTTTGGCTCATGTTATGTTCTCACGGTTCGTGGTTCGAGCCCCGCGTCGGGCTCTGTGCTGACAGCTCGGCGCCTGGACCCTGCTTCCAATTCTGTGTCTCCTTCTCTCTGGCCCTCCCCTGCTCACACTCTGTCTCACTCTCTCTCTCAAAAATAAATAAACATTAAAAAAAAATTTTAAAAATAAAATGAATAAATATGTAAGGAAGGACAAAAGGCACAAGACAGAAATAGGAAGGAACATCCCAATACTTAGAGGACTGGGGAGAAAATGAAAAGACAACAAGAGAGGCTGAGAACAAAGTGCCAGAGAGACAGAAAACTACAAAAAGGTTCCGCATAGCAGCCAAGGGGAAATATATATATATATATATATATATATATATATATATATATATATATATATAAAATTGAAATACATAAAGATCTAAGTTATTAATTATAATATATATATTTATATATAATTATAAAACATATATTTATAAATATATATTTATTAGTTATAAAAATATATATATTTATATATATGTTATTGAAATACATAAAGATCTAAGTTATTAATTACACGCTTAATGCTCTGGTCAGGAGAACGAAAAAAAACCTGGAGGTAGAGTATTTAGAAGATGAGATAAAAATTAATAACCCGAGAGAAAACACTAGGGGAGAGAGATTTATATTCCACAGTCTGAGATGAACAGCTTCAACATTCGCCAAGCTACAGTATCCATAAGCACTCTGGTGTGTGAGCTGAGAAGACGGAGAAGAAAGAACCTACTGTTTATGGATGACATGTTTTGGACAAGATAGCTTGCATTGTGGCTAGGTTAAGAACACAGGTCTGGAGCCTAATTACCCGCTGTGTGACCATGGAGGCAATTTACTTGGTTCTATGCTTCCGTTTCCCCACTGCAATGTGAGGTTTCGGTTCCCACCTTGTAGGATTTGGATGAGGTTTAACCGTGTTTAACATGGTCCTTGGCATACAGAAGTACTCCATAAATGTCAGCCATTATTACTATTCTTTTCTTAAAATTCTTTTAAAGTTTATTTATTTTGAGAGACAGACACAGCACAAGAGGGGGAGAAGAGAAAGGGAGAGAGAGAATTCCAAGCAGGCTCCACATTGTCAGCGCAGAGCCTGATGCAGGGCTTGAACTCACAAAACGTGAGATCATGACCTGACCCATAACCAACGGTCAGACGCTTAACTGTCTGAGTCACCCAGGCACCCCTGTTTCCTTAATCTTCACAGTAACTCTGTGATTTTATAGACGAGGAAAAGAAGTTCAGGAAAACTGGGCTGACTCGAACATAACATCGGTGCATGGAAGCTTAAAGATTAACATCCCAGTCTTCCACATCAGCAGACCAGTTTTCCCACTCAGCCTTGCACCCTAGGACAGAGAGATCCCATCTCAGTCTGCACTGAGTGGGCATGTGGACATCGTCCCAAGATTCGATGAAAATTTTCATTCGAAGAAACATGTCAAGAACTGCTCCAGGTGGAAATTCCACACTCTACCAAGGCTACTAAGCACACAACTCTGTTTCAGAACCAGGGTTAGAGAATACAACCAAGAATATGAACAACCAAAATATGAACCCTATCGATTAAATTGCAAAGCTAAAGTTGGAGGCAAAAGGGACTTGTTCTCTCCCAAGCGGCATCACCACAGTGAATTCACTGCACTTGAGAATCTGCCTTGGAGTCTTTCAAATTCTGTCAGTATCCTGAGATTTACCTCTCAGAGACGAACTAACATTTGACTGAGACTCTAAAAACATGTTAAAGTCTACCCAACCCTCACAGGAAACTTCTTTGAAATATTAAAGGCATTTACACCAGATTCCCCTTATCTCTTTATATCAAAGTGCAGTTGTTATGAATTTTACACCATAATTCATTAAGACCCACTCTTGAACAAAAGGAAGATATTTTTAAGCTTAATTAAAGCATTTGGGTAGCTCTGCAGGGCCTTGACAATTTTACTCTGCATTTATACTTTATGTATCAGGGGATTTTGAAAAAAAAATCTCTACAGGACTCTTGGGAAGTCATTTTATATAAAAAATTTTCTTTAAAAAGAACAAAACCTCAACATGGGCAAAAAAATTAAAAAAATATTATTAAATGATTGTAGAAGAGATAACCATACGTGTTAAAAATTCAGGCACATAATCACAAGATAAATTTTGAAATGAGGAAGTCAGAAACCGTATGCCTCTGCTAACATTTGGTTGGGGATTTAGCACAGAAGGAAGTCAAGAAACAGAACCATCAACATGGCAATTAATTTTGTACAAAATGTTAATGACCCTATCAGTTACACGTAGAAACCATTTTGGAAATTCTGTCATGATTTAAAAATCAAGGAGTTTGTCGTGAAACCCTTGCTGGGTGACAGGCTGTCCTGGCAGAACAGCAAAAGGCTGAAGACAGCATTACCTCAGCAATCATCAATCATCATTAAAGCACAACCATACAAATATTTTCCATGGCTACAAGAATTAAAGAGAGATATTGCAGCCAAATTGTTTCACTTTTTAGGGAGAGGTGGGGGGAGGGGAGAGAAAAGAATGCTAATCTTTTTAAAACTCTTTAAATATATTATCTTATTTTTTAGACTTTGGATAATTGAAAGTTTTAATAGAAGGATAAGCTACATCAAACAGACTTATAAGAAATGACATGTAATTAAACATATGGTTATTTAATTTAGTAGAGGTTATATGATAATTTACAGTCTTAGCTGTAAAGGGTTATGCACTTTTATCCTGAAATGTTGGTTGATTGGTTTGGGTATCAGCCAAACATTAATTTCCTAGAGAGACTGAATTGCTCGCAGGTGATCAGAAAGAAAAGAAAAAATAAAGAAAGGGGTATCTAAATTTTGGAAGGTCCCAAAACTTTGCTCTAGGGTATTAAACCAAATAATCATTCACAGAAATTTAACTTTTAATAGGTTATGTAGAATAAACCTCTTTCTTCTCATTTATCTATTTTGTTATATCTTGTTAGTTGAAAATTCAGTAGAAGACCAAGCTGATCTTTAAGCTCTATCCCCAAATATCACATTTATATAGTTCTAACATGCATGGATCTGTTGCCTTTTTCGTCTACATTGAACTATAAATTGCTGTCTCTGATTTATTTGGCAGTAAAATATTTCTAAAGGCAAAGTACAGTCCATAAAATTCAAATAATTCTCTTATGGCTACTTTTAGGCAGATTAAAATCGGACAAATAATAACTTTTCCCATTTTTCCCCAATACATTAGTTAAGAAATTGTTTTTTTTTTTTTAACTTTTGAGAGAGAGAACGTGAGCAAGGGAGGGGCAGAGAGAGAGGGGGGACAGAGGATCCAAAGCAGGTTCCAGGCTGACAGCAGAGAACCCGATGTGATGTTCAAACTCATGAACTATGAGACCATAACTTGAGCCAAAGTCAGACGCTCAACCAACTGAGCCACCCAGGTGCCTAACAAATTGTTGGATTTCCCACTTTCCAACTCTAAACATGTTCCTGGTTTGGACTTTATATGCATAATCAGGTTTGTAAAAGTCTCACTTTTTGTTCAATAATTACTTTGACATGCATGGAAAGAAAAGAGTGAGAAGTTAGAGACATAGCCTAGCACTGTCACGAGCAAAATGAACTAGGCTTCTACATGTTTGACATCAATATAAGTCTGTAGGATGATTCTATTCACCTGTGTTTTGCCACATACTGCTTTGTTTTTAATTATTCAAATGTTTTTTTTTTAATTCCAGTGTAATTAATACGCAGTGTTATATTAGTTTCAGGTGTATAATATAGTGATTCAAGAATTCTATAAAGTACTCAGTGCTCATCACAATAAGCGTACTCTTAATCCCCTTCAACTTTTTCACCCATCTCCTCACCACTTCCCCTCGGGCAACCACTAGTTTGTTCTCTATATTTAACAATCTAGTTTTTTGTTTGTCTCTTTTTCCCTTTTTCATCTGTTGTGTTTCTTAAATTTCACATATGAGTAAAATCATATGGTATTTGTCTTTCTCTGACTTATCTCATGTAGCATTACACCCTCTAGATCCGTCCGTGTTGCTGCAAATGGCAAGACTGCATTCTTTTTTATTTACCACATACTGTTTTACATGTTCTAAAATTGTTCATATTCTTCATTGCCTGATAAGCTAATGCAGCATTTAATACTTATTTCAAACTAATATCCTCATTTGTGTAAACTTCTCTGTGCCTGTTTATTCCTCCCACTATGATTCTACATCACTTCATATAATTTCTATCATAATAACTATCATTTTAATAACAATTACTCATAGCCAAAATAATTTATATGAGGATAAAACTTGGCTATAATATATGAGGATAAAACTTATCTTCAGTGACTTGCAAAATATTGGCATATCTTGTGACCAAGAATGATTTCTTTCAACCATGCTGTCACAAGTGAACATTAGGTTCTGAAACTATTTCTGACCCTCATGTAAAGTTATGTTCCCTAGCAGAGAAAGAAAATGCCTTTTAATTTACCTTTAATTAGTTATTTTTTTTCCTTCTCTGAATAACTACATGCCTTTCAGTCATCCTTGATTATTAGGCCATCCCTTTGAGCAAAGCTAAGATGATGATAAATACTGCAGAAGGGGTGCCTGGGTGGCTCAGTCAGTTGAGCATCCAGCTCTTGATTTCAGCTCAAATCATGATCTCAGGGTCATGAGACCCGCATTGGGTTCTACACTGAACATGGAGCCTACTTAAGATTCTCTCTCTCTCCTTCTCTCTCTCTCTCTCCCTCTCTCTCTCTCTCTCTCTCTCCCCCTCCATCCCTCTCTCTCAAAAAAATAATAAAATAAAATTAAAAAAAGAAAATAATAAATACTAAATAATAATAAATACTAAAGCAATTCTATATACTATAAAGCATATAGTAAGTTCCCTAAACTTGAAAGAATGGAAAATACAGTGGCCCATCAAATGTGACAGAACCTGCAACATAGCATTAAATAACAAGGGCCACAGATACTGTGAAATACAAATAATTGTCTTTTAGAGCTTGGCTCTCCAATTGTAAATAAAACCAATAGGATGTTTCTGCCTAGGATGGAATAAAAAACTATAGTATTTCATTTAGGCCATTATGGTTGGATAAATCAGATTTTGTGATATAGTCCAGCCATCAAAGCTCCAGACATAGATTATAAAGCAAAACTGGATTTGAGGTTGGGTCTGGCTACTAGTTAGAGTCCTACATGTCAAGACCAGAGTCTGGAGGTAAGAGGATCAGAAAAGAGGAAATGGAAGTCAGGGTCACTGTAGATCATTGTCACATGGTTTAAGCAAGTTCAGTTATACAGGACACTGTAGTGAGCAATAAAGAAATAGTATAATAAATCAGTCTAAAGCTCCAGCGACACATGAATGCCTGTGAATATTAGCTAAATTTCTGTACCTAATATTTTCTCCTCATAACATTAACCTATGTTATATATAGAAAACTCGGTAAGTTAATTATATAATGATTTTACAATTCATATTCCTTTGTACAGATGAGGAAAATGAGACAAAGAATCTAAGTAACTCATGCAAAACATAATAGCTAATAAATGTTATTCAAAAATAGGCAGAATGTTTCTAGAACCTGTGTAGTCTGCTATTGTGCCTGTCACAATTGGTCAAAATGGTACAAATCTATTCTTACGTGCTCTTTCTGTAACTGACAATGTAAGGTTGGCATCAGGTCCCTGGAGAAAAATGAATATTGCCTTATGGCAAAAAGGGGAAAAGAACTGGGAGATGGGGAGAGAATTAGATACAATAGAGAGGCCTTTAAAACCTAGCTACCTGATGGAATAAAAAAGAATGTATAATTGCTCTTTTTTAACTTTTTAAAGTTTATTTATTTATGTTGAGAGACAGAAAGAGTGAGACAGGGACAGAGAGAATCCCTATCAGGCTCCACACTGTCATCACAGAGACTGATGTGGACCACAAGATCATGACCTAGCTGAAACCAAGAGTCAGACGCTTAACCAACTGAGACACTCAGGTGGCCCCATAATTGACTCTTCCTTGAACTGTGTGGGTCCACTTGCAGGTGGATTCAATAAATCCTTTCAATAAATACAGTGCAATACTGTGTTTTCTTTTCCTTTGATTTTCTTAATAACATTTTCTTTCTGTAGCTTACTTTATTGTAAGAATACAGTATATAATACACATAACATACAATATATGTATTAATTGATTGTTTATGTTATCTGCAATGCTTCTGGTCAACCGTAGCCTATTTGTGGGGCACCTGGGTAGGTCAGTCAGTTAAGCGTCCACCTTCGGCCCAAGTCATGATCTCATAGTTCATGATTTCAGGCCCCACATCGGGCTCACTGCTGTCAAAGACAGAGCCCACTTCGAATCCTCTGTTCCCCTCTCTCTGCCCCATTCCTCCTCACCCCCCATTTGCACTCTCTCTCTAAAACATAATACATATTTTTGAAACAGAGGCTGTTTATAGTTAAGTTTTTGGTGAGTCAGCAGTTACATGTGGATTTTTGACAGTGCAGGGGTCAGTACCTCAACCTTCACACTATTCAAGGGTCAACTGTAGTATGAAATGACCAACTTTGCCACTATACAGATCTAGGTTCAGAACATGCATCTTGCAGTTCCTTGAGATCCAACGAAAACAATGACCTTTAAAATTCACTTTCCTAAATTTCAAGAGGTTAATATCACCTACCTTTTAGAGTGGAGAAGATTTACATACAATTTATTTTAAAGACCTTGCAAAATCAAGGATTTTTTTAAATAATTTTGTTCCTTCCTTCAAAATGATTGTCATCATAATAGTTCCATCAAGTGAAATAATAAACTGTCTTAGCATGAACTCAAATTTTCGTTAACGTTCAAAGATGCTACCATGGGTCAAGAGGGTAACGCAAAGTTAAATTGCACTGCATTAAAGTTCAAGAACAGATAAATAACAGCACTCACTTGAGTGCCAATTTATCCAAAACAGAAAACAGAAGAAATTGTCACTTATATTGATGCAGCTCTAGAATAAAATACAGACCTGAAGCAAACCTTTGAGTCAATGCCCTACTTATACAGATGAGGGTACTCAAGCCCAGAGAGGTTAACAGACTTTCTGAAAGTCTTACAGCTGATTAGTGATAGAGCCTGGATTTAATTTTGTTTTGCATCAAGAGTGCACACCAGAAGAATCACATCTTTGGAGTAAAACTAATAGCAACAGAAGATGAGGGATAATAATACACACAGAAAAAGATAAAGAAGGTATAAATAAATAAATAAATAAATAAACAAACAAACAAATAAATAAATAAATCTTCCCTTCATATATTGAAATACTTACAGTTCAGTAACCATATTCATTTTTTCCAAGCTGCAAAGTCTTAAATAAAAGTGATTTTGTTCATAAATGTCCTGTATAGTTCTTACTCAATTACTTTACATATACAAATAATAATACGCATGTTAATTTGAAGAAACAAATCACGTCAGCAGCTAAGGAAAACAGAGGAGTCTTAATTCCAGACATCTACCTACATTGCACTTAAACATGGAAAGATAAGGGAGGGGGAAGGGAATGAGATGGGGAGAGAGAGTGTGGGGAGAGAAGGAGAGAGAGGGAGAGGAGGAGAGGGAGAGATAGAGAAGGAAGGAGAGGAAGACAGAGAGGGGGCGAGAGAGGATTTTTCTATGGGTGTGAATAATTTGTTTCTCTAAACTCAGTTTTTTTTTTTTTTTCAACGTTTATTTATTTTTGGGACAGAGAGAGACAGAGCATGAACGGGGGAGGGGCAGAGAGAGAGGGAGACACAGAATCGGAAACAGGCTCCAGGCTCTGAGCCATCAGCCCAGAGCCTGACGCAGGGCTCGAACTCACGGACCGCGAGATCGTGACCTGGCTGAAGTCGGATGCTTAACCGACTGCGCCACCCAGGCGCCCCTCTAAACTCAGTTTCAATAAATGTAATATGTGTTTATACATGCATGAGGTGGTATATAATGTTCCATTGCCAGGATGTCAAACCCTTTCAGGGAGGGTGGTCCCCAGTTGTCCTTCCATATCCAGCTTCAAATCACTGCCTCTCCATTATATTTCTTACCCATAACTCTCAAGTGAACAGTCAAAGGCCATGAGCCTTTTGCAATTAATCTTAAAGTTTACCACATCAATGGCCTGGTTTGTCTAAATATAGGAAGCTCCAAACCTTTTCTAGTTAAGGAGAAATTAGCAGCATATTTTATCTAGAGTGAAACTGAATATATTAAACATATGTATCATTGATAACCTGTTTGATTGTGATTTCTTGAAAGAGCAGGATAGACTCATAGATTCTATAACATACAGAGCACCTACAGAATGCAAAACAAACAGGAGCTATGTACTGAAGACAGCTAGAAAGCGAATGTGCATATTATTCTGAATACACTTGTTTCACAGGACGTGTTCAGTCCGTGAAAATTAAAGTTGTGAGTTCCTATTCTACGTTCATTTCTACGGTCTCACTTCTAAGAAGTACATTCACTCAGCATTCTTTATAAACATCACATATTCCATTCCTAGAAAGAAGAACATTTTTCGCTTGCTTCAATCTTAGCAAATGCTTCCACTAAGGAACCAGAGAATGTGCTTATCTTCAAAACACAATTCTTCATAATATGTACTTTCCTATTAGAAGGGAATTATCTCTATAGAACTTAAAACAAAAAAGAAAAAAGAAAAACAGGGCTTAAGGAGGAAAATATGCAGAATAATTGTACCTTAAAATCAAAAAAATATCTTACAGCAGTGCATTATTCTTTTATCATTTGGAAATGAATTGTTACAATAATTCAGTAAAAATGTTTAAGCATAGAAGAACAGGAATAATCTCTGGGACATGACAGCTTAAATAAAACATGCATAGCTTGCCTGTTGAAAAAGCAGTGATCATGAGTGTATTTATCAGGTATTAAAATGCTATTATCTAAAACATGAGATGCCATTTCACAGCAGTTTGGTAGGAAAATATGCAATTTGGATATTGTAATGGTTTCTAATTAATGTCAGAGTTACCTTTCACTAAAGTTTTCCTTGACTCCATTTACTTGTTATTAGTTTATGGCATATGAGCTACTGAGCAAAGATACCTTTAGAAGATTTATAATTTTGTTGAAGATAGAGCTGTTATTTAAAATGAACTACTTGAGGAGCGCCTGCGTGGCTCAGTCGGACAAGGATCCGACTCTGGCTCAGGTCACGATCTCACGGTTTGTGAGTTCAAGCCCCGCGTTTGGCTCTGTACTGACAGCTCAGAGCCTGGAGCCTGCTTCGAATTCTTTGTCTCCCTCTCTCTCTGCCCTACCCCTGCTCACGCTCTGTCTCTCTCTCCTTCAAAAATAAATAAACATTAAAAAAAAAAATGAACGACTTGACATTCACAGGGTATCCTGAAGAATAATAAAGTGAAAAAAAATACTAGAGCATCCAATTAGAGGAAAATTATTCAGGCCAAAGAGAAATGTAAGGTTAGGATATTTATTTTTAATAACCAATAATGATTTTTGCTAGAGAGAAAGCTACTTGTTATTAACAACAAATTAGACTGTCTAAATAGTCACAACTTCTCAGGGCTAGAAGGCACATTATATGTCACTTCATACAAATGATTGGTTTATAGAACGGAAAAAGAAACAAGGAGTGAAGAAAATTGCTAAGTTAGATTATAGCAATATTAATATCTCACATCACACAGAATAAAAATACGTGTAGGGTAGGGGCGCCTGGGTGGCTCAGTTGGTTAAGCATCTGACTCTAGATTCTAGCTCAGGTCATGATCCAATAGTTTGTGGGATTGAGCAATGCCATCAGGCTCTGCTCTGACAGCAGGGAGTCGGCTTGGGCTTTTCTCCTCTCTCTCCCTCTGCCTCTTCCTCTGCTTATACATGTTCTCTCTCAAAATAAATAAACATTAAAAAAATACTTGTAATTATGGTGATGATTTTCTACCACATTCAGTGTGTGTTGTCATACTTCTTCAGCCAGTGGTATGTTTAATCTTCGGAGACTAGACTGGAAGTCTTTTTCCTCCATTTTTTAAACTTCTAATAATAAAAATGAGGTTTAAACTTAAAAGTACAAGGGTACCTGGGTGACTCAGTCAGTTAAGCATCCTACTTCGGCTCAGATCGTGATCTCACGGTTTGTGAGTTCAAGTCCCGTGTCGGGTTCTGTACTGACAGCTCAGAGCCTGGCACCCGCTTTGGATTCTGTGTCTCCCTCTCTCTGTGCCCCTCCCCTGCTCATGCTCTCTGTCTCTCAAAACTGCATAAACGTTAAAAAATTTTTAATTAAAAGTATACAATTTTACCTATATTTTCCCTGATTTATGTAAATAGGTAATCTTTCAATTGACTATCAAATGCAGGCTGGGTTATTTTGAAGAAGAGTTTTCCCTTCATGACCTTTCTTCTAAATAACATTCATTTTTATAACTTCCAGTTAAGAATGGATAAAGTAATGTCACACATATACTATTTTCTCAGCTATAATTTTCAAATGAATTGGTTCCATAAAAATCATTCCAAAAATGAATCACTGTATTTCTTCCAAATCAGCCTACATATAGTTTTAAAAATACACTATTGAATCATTACCTGTCTCTTCATTGGCTCACTTCTGGAGTGACATTTATAGTATTTCCCACTTATTAAATGCTCACTCTCTAGCAATTTCAGGCTCCTCTGTGTGGAATTATAGTGATTAATGACTTCATTCTGACATGACCCTCAATCACAATGGAACAAAGTTCATTAGCTGCAAGATTGCACTCTAAATTTTCAGATCAGTACAGAAATAGAATTAAAGTGTCTTTCAAACAAACTTTACTCAAACACACGGTTTTATTGCAGGCAGTATCAAGTGGAACATCAGTCAACAGTATGGCAGCTTTACAATACTTTGTGTCGTATTAAAAGAAACATGGTAGTTGGAATAATAAATTCTGCTTTCAAGTAACATTTTTGCCACTTGCAATGCTTTGATCACATATAATTTCTTTGCTGCCACACATTGCAAATATCTTTATAAGAAGTAATTATGTCTTATAAATATAAGATACGCAATTAAATGATATGATTAATGCAATATAAAGGTTTTCAAAGGTTTTCAAACTATCTAAAACCTGCCTAGCAAATAAAAGTTGCACAATAAATAACATCTCACTAACCAGTAAGGATCATATATATGAAATTACTCATACACCCATAAGGTCTAAAATACTACCTTTGTCCTCATAGGACTAACTTATAAAAGAGTTCTCAATAAATAATAATTGTTATAAACTAATGGGATAGCACCTCATTTCTTATGGTATTGATATTCCAAGACACATGGTTGGGAATAAACTATGAAAAGAAACAGATGTAAATGAGCAAGACAAAAAAAAAAAGAGAAAGAGAAATGAATAGAACATGAGAAGTAGATATTTCCATTGCAGTAAGAGAGAGCAAAGGGAAGGAGAGGCAAACTTCCATAATCCCTTGAAGTAAATTTGGGTCTATTAAGTACTGACAGTTGTCATTTATGCACAAAGACCATAATGTCAGGTTAGAACAACGTGGTAGACAGTGATTGGCATAGGCATAATAGTACCATAAAGAGAACTACAGTTATATATATACTTGTATCACATGGAAAGGGATGAGAATTTGGATTGGAATTTTTAGACAGGAGAGTCTATTTATCTAGACTTGAGCAATGCAATCGTGTAGATTACTGCACAAAATTATTGACTTAGTGCTCTCCAGAGTATATCCTGTATTAAAAGTATTTACTTCCCCACCCCACCCCAACTGTTAGTTGGCCCTGTCATGTGGCTTGTTTGGTTTCATGGCGGGAGGAGTGTGCATTCTCTGCTTAACTTTGCTTATTTGACCTGTGGCTTCTGATATATTATCAGGCATGAGGAAAGCAGTGTCTTGATGGGCTTGAGTGTTTGGATATATTCAGTAAGCTTCCCTGGAAATCACGAGCAGAGCTTCCCCTATGCACTGAAGCACGATCTGCAAGTCCAGTAGAGAGTCATTACAAGAAACCGAATCACCAGAACCTTGATCATGGGCTTTTATCCTCCCAAACTGTGAGAAAATAAATTTCTGTTGTTTAAGTCATATAGCCTATGGTATTTTGTCAGCCTCAGCAGACCACGACACACGAAAATAAGGTCATCTAAAGAAAATGTGGGTTTCCCAGCAGAGAAAACAAATAAAAATAAACAAAAATGTGCTGAGCTGTTGGGAGAGAGTAAGCATAATATGAAGTAGGTGGTGGAAGAAAGCAGCTTTGATTAATGCTGCCTCCTCGAAGCTACAAATGAAGCAGCTATGCTTTATGTTAATTTTTAACTCCTTTTTACCTTTTTACCGATGGTAACTCACTTTCAAATTTAAATTCAGCTAGCAGTGTAACTGAAGACATACCATCTCTCCAACAGTCTCCCCATTATCAAATACTTCCAGGTAACAAAAGAAGGAATGTGCATAGTTCTGATCTCCTGTTAAAAGTATCATGCTTTCATATCGGACAAAGGGCTAGTATCCAAAATCTATAAAGAGCTCACCAAACTCCACACCCGAAAAACAAATAACCCAGTGAAGAAATGGGCAGAAAACATGAATAGACACTTCTCTAAAGAAGACATCCGGATGGCCAACAGGCACATGAAAAGATGCTCAACGTCGCTTCTCATCAGGGAAATACAAATCAAAACCACACTCAGATATCACCTCACGCCAGTCAGAGTGGCCAAAATGAACAAATCAGGAGACTATAGATGCTGGAGAGGATGTGGAGAAACAGGAACCCTCTTGCACTGTTGGTGGGAATGCAAACTGGTGCAGCCACTCTGGAAAACAGTGTGGAGGTTCCTCAGAAAATTAAAAATAGACCTACTCTATGACCCAGCAATAGCACTGCTAGGAATTTACCCAAGGGATACAGGAGTACTGATGCATAGGGGCACTTGTACCCCAATGTTCATAGCAGCACTCTCAACAATAGCCAAATTATGGAAAGAGCCTAAATGCCCATCAACTGATGAATGGATAAAGAAATTGTGGTTTATATACACAATGGAGTATTACAGGGCAATGAGAAAGAACGAAATATGGCCCTTTGTAGCAACGTGGATGGAACTGGAGAGTGTGATGCTAAGTGAAATAAGCCATACAGAGAAAGACAGATACCATATGGTTTCACTCTTATGTGGATCCTGAGAAACTTAACAGAAACCCATGGGGGAGGAGAAGGAAAAAAAAAAAAAAAAGAGGTTAGAGTGGGAGAGAGCCAAAGCATAAGAGACTGTTAAAAACTGAGAACAAACTGAGGGCTGATGGGGGGTGGGAGGGAAGGGAGGGTGGGTGATGGGTATTGAGGAAGGCACCTTTTGGGATGAGCACTGGGTGTTGTATGGAACCCAATTTGACAACAAATTTCATATATTGAAAAAAAAAGTATCATACTTTCTGGAAAATAGGATAATGATATTTCCTAGGAGGAGAGTCCATATCTATAAGATTGTTGTAGCCAGATGTTCATAATTACAACTGTTTATCAGAAATAAACCTAGGATACATGGATTCTTGGAGCATAGTTTCCTTGAAAATGTCACATATAATAGGCAACTATCTGAGGTATAAAATGGAGAGGTTTCATGAACTAAAAGCTACCCACGTATTTCATTAATAAGGAAGGACATACAGAATGTTCCTGAATGTGCCACAGATTTTCCTGTTTAGACTTTATCTCGTGATTGTTTGTATCCTTGAAATAATCAAAACAACCTAACACTAGACAACATCCCTGATTTGTGTGAATCTGACCTGACAATCTGTTCTCATGTGTTACCTCCCTTCACACTTCTCACCGCTCTTTTCTGTCCCACTCTACAATCCAGGAGACCAATCTCTATAGACTGCACTTATATCTTGTTGTTGGCCAGTGATGCCATGGACAGGATTCTACAGTGTAGGGCTAGAAAAAAAAAACTGATATATTGATACTCACACTTGCCACCACCATTGTCTCCCTGCTTTGCAGTGGGTTTGACAATGGCAATGTTGTAAGGTACCACCTCTGTGAGACAGCACCTCTACCATGGTTTATTTCCAGGCTTCTTTACTCCTATTCCCTCCTGTTGCTCCTTAGGTTTAGATGAAGTAAGTTTTCTGATGTGGTTAATACGTGGGTGCCTCATCATAGACTCTGGGTCTGAAGTTCTCTCTTGTCCAGCAAGAGAGCAGATGCAGGAGTAAAATGTGAGAGAGGCCAATGTCCAGGAGGAGACAAGAGCCCCCAGGAAGGGTCATTGTTCCGTGTTTATTAAGGTCAGAAGACTTACAAGTGTGATGGACGTGCACAAAGGGAAAATGAAACTGTGAACATTAACTCATGGGTGTGAGGGAAAGGGGTCTTGAAGATATGTGGTGTTAGGGGTTTAGGTCAATAATAAACAAAATCCTGGCTCTGGGAGGAAGGTTGTTTACAGCAGGCATGAGGCCCACCTCTGTTTACCTGAACTGGCCCAGGGGACAAGAAAGACAGAGCATGCTACCTCGGGGTCAACAAGGCACGTTGCTTTTGCTAATTAGCTCCACTTTGGACAACTTTGCCCTGCTGTGGTCTAAAGTCCTATTTAGCTGTTTTTGTCCTTCCTTCCTGTGAAAGCAGCTTTCTGCTATTGTACTAAGTTGAGGGGGCGTTTTTGCCCTGAATACCTAATCTTGTTTACCTCATTTTTGATGCTTTCATCCTGAGGCTTTTCTGTTCCTATACATTTGTCACATACTGTGGCCCTTTGTGCTGTTTACCTAATCTTGTGTACCCAAACTTGTATGGTTCACCTTGTGGCTTTCTAATTCTTTATGTCTTGTTAACTCATGGGGGCAAGCTCCAGGAATTCCTAAGCTTATTCCCTACACTGTCTCACATTTTTCGTGGGATACTTTATCCTATTTATACTTCTGTAAATTGCCTGACATCAAATATTTGAGTATGAGGACCCATCTCCTGTCAGGATCCCAGCTCCTACAACGTACATAGATGAAGTTTTCTATGAACTCAAGATTTCTTCCTAGTGATATTATTTCCTTTAGTTTCTGCCTAATTTCCATCTAGACTAAAATTTTCTTTTGAAAGAGAATTTTAGTCTGTGTTTAGCAAAGATTTCAAGCTTTTTGTTGTCAAATAACTACATCCAAACATGAAATAATTTACTTAAATTACATTCTTGAAAAATGACAGTGAACTCGGGATTCAAGGAACTGGAGACAATGGAGCTAGTTAAGCCTGAAGGATTCCTGAAGGAATTTTCATTCTTAAATATTCTACTTCTTATGTATTTATACTTTTAAAGAGTGGCCTTGAAGTGCTTCAGTTTTTCTAACTCACATTCATAGATTATTAAAACTGGAAGGTGCCTTATAGATAATCCTGTCAATAGCTTCAACTGCATACAGAGAAACTCTGACCAGGGTTGAGGAATAATTTACTTCAAATTCCATGACTCATGAGCAGCAAAGCCAGGTCTGGTTCTCTTTCTCCTAATGTACCATTTATATAAATGGGAAAAAATTCATATAAATTCCTGCCTATCAATTTATACATAACATTGTTAAATCTTTCTTATAGGGTATTTGTTCTGAATAAGAAATATGAAGCATAGAGTACTATACCTGGTATGATAAGTAATCAAAAATGTTTATTATTGACATGATAACATAGATAAACCACTTCAAAAATGGGGCTTCACTCTTATTTAAGTTATAAATAATTTGGGATTGAAAAATGTTCATTAAAACATAAGGTTCTCAGAATGTGAGAAATAAATCAAAGATACATTCTTTTCCCACACCAATCTTGCAAGATTTTAGTAGTATTTGCATGTTTTAAATATATGGCAGAATCTTAAATAATCTGGTATAGACTACAAACTCAATTAGGATCTCAGGGAGGAGGCATAGTAAATTGTGCGAAGAAACCATAAGGATGCCTGATGTGAGCTGAATATTGAATAGTGTTTAGAAATTGAGAAGACGTAGAGGAGGAGAGTAGCCATTTAAGTAAGAAGAAAACCATAGACAAAGTCATATAATTTCATCCATGCATGCATGCATGCATTTATTTACTCCACAGATATTAGGTACCCATAATGTAACAGACATAGTTCTAAGTAGGGAAATATACCAGTGAACAAAACAAAAATTCCTTCAGTATAGAACCATATTCTACGAGAGGAAATAGCTAATAAAGAAATATACAATCAAATATATGCCAGATGAGAACTACTATAGAGAAAATAACACAGTGTAAGAGCATATGAAATATGTTGGGTGAGTCTGTTAAGTGGAAGCTAAACATGAGTGGTGGGAGGAACACCAGAAGACAGAACCCCAAGTCGTTGAAGGGTAATGATAGAGACATGAGCTGGATGCAGGAAGGTGATAAATGAACTATACATTATAAGCCCAGGGGCATGATATTCTGACCTTGTGCCTTCTAAGATCTTGGAGTTGACAGACCAAAGGGCCACAGGTATAGAACAAGGGCTCTCCTCTTCCACCTCTGCTCCAGGGTAACCCATAAACTCATTATAATGCATTGGCATTACAAGAACAGTCCCACCCCAAAGGAGAAAGACTGCTATGATGGTTCAGGTACAAACCTGGTAAGATTTACTAGAGACCACCCCACTGAATGTCACAGCTCCTTCCAGCCCAGAGAGATCCAATAATATCCAGTTCTAAAACAACATAGGGGCAGGTTCCAGCAGCCTGCTCTTCCACCTTGAGAGTGTACTTTCACTTTAATAAACTACTTTGTGCTTGTTATTTTCCTCCTGTCTTTATTCTGAGCGCAGATCCCCAGTAAATCTCATTGGGAATCCAATGACCGAGACCTCCATTTGCACAATGCAAACTCTCTTACCTGGAACCAGTTGTTATATTGGGTGGTCACAGATGCCCTCACTGACATACCTACATTGGAGCAGAACCGGATGAAGTGATGGAGGGATCCACAGAATTTCTGGATGAAAGCTATGGCAATGGCAAAAGTTCCATGCCTACAGGGCTAGTTCTGTGTGGTCCTGGTTACTTTTCAAGGAGTCCAGGATACAACCAATTCTCGTTAATCTGTCAATGGTTTTGACAGGATATAATTCTCTTCATTTTAAACCCTTATTGCTCCTGTTCCTTTTTAAAATACTTTGAGTGGCACATGGGTGGCTCAGACTCTCAATTTCAGCTCAGGTCATGACCTTGCAGTTTTGTGAGTTCAAGCCTCACATTGGGCTCTGCACACTGACCCCACAGAGTCTGCTTGGGATTCTCCTTCTCCCTCTCTCTCTCTGTCCCTCCCCTGCTTGTGCTTTCTCTGTCTCTCCCCAATAAATAAATAAATAAATAAATAAATAAATAAATAAATAAATAACTTAAAACATATTAAAATGCTTTGAGTTGTATTTCTATTTTATTCCTTCAATCCTGACTGGTATAGATTTGGAATAAGAACTGCAGACCCACAAAAAGAAAATATGAGATAAGTTATTTTATTGGTTATACCTGTTTAATTATTGAGAAGACATCAGCATTGGTAGAAAATAGGACTCACTAGGTCATTTTCATAAAATGACAGAAGACTAGCAAAAAGTTAGTCAAATAATCAGCCTGTGATCACCTGGAATAAAGTGCATAATGAAGGCAAGGCTTTGGCAGACTCAATACCACCTATGATTATCTATTTTGAAGCCAAACAGAATAGGGTAGGGCAGTAGGTGAATTGCTAATTCTGATATCACTGGGATCTTAAAGAAAATAAACAAAAAGCTTAGATTGCAATACTGTGCTTAGAGGATCAGAACTATTATGACCATGCTGGGGAAAACAAAATGTTGATCTCTTATAGCCACAGGGATGACATACTTGAAAATCACCTGAAAAACTTTCTATATGTTGTATTATAATTTAGGTTACATTGATAACATTACCAGGTATCGTATTTGAAAGTTAGAACTACAAGGAAAGCATAAGATCTTGAAAACAGAAAACATTTCTGATATTCAGAAATGAATCTGAATATCACAAATAAAACTCTCTGAATGTCTTACCCACAGTAGTAATCATCCTCTTCGGTGTGATTTGTCTTGCCTCATTTAACAATCATCTGGAGTAGGGACCCAGCTAAAGAACAGCAATTCTCTTCATTCTCCAAGATCATCACTTCCCTCCCTCCAGATTATAATGGGACTCTTATCCTAGTCTTCTTCACTTAGGGGAAAAATTCAAAGTCTGACCCAGAAGTCGACAGATGACATATGAAATATAAATGACAAGAGTTTGCTCATTTCTATGAGCATAATTTGTGAAATATATGTTGGGATGTATTTTGGTTTTGTTAAATACGAAATAAAAGAACATAATACCAGATCAGAAAACACTTACTCACTAAGATTTTGGATCCACTGTGGTTAGCTCAACTAACTGGAAATGACGAACAGTTTTTTGGTATTTGGTTGAAGCCTATACTGAACAGTGGCCTAAAATAAATTAAAGACTTAAGTAGATATGATTTTATTTAACAAAAAACAAGATGCAGCTATGTGTTATCCATAAATACCAACCTTAAATATAAAGACACCTAAAATAAGTATAAAAGTATGAAAAATATATATCATGCCTGCAAATAATGAAAAGAAAGTTGGAATGGCTATACTATTTTTTGCTACTGCACACAAAACATTTACCAAGATGAAATCACATCCTATTCTGTGCCATAAAATAGTTACAATAAATTTTAAACAACTGAAAGACACAACGTTTCTTTAACCAGAATGGAATTAAATTAAAACTTAATAATGAAAAAATATCTGGAAAGGGCCACACAGTTGGAAACTAAATAATACCCTTCTAAATAACCCATGGTCAAATAACAAATCACAAGGGGAATGTGATGATTCTTTGGAATAAATGAAATTTTAAAAATGGCATATAAAAATTTGCAGGATGCATCTAAGGCAGTGTTCTAAAGGAAATACATTGCATTAATTAGGAAACAAAAGAGGTTAGAGACTAAAAAAAAGAATCATTATTTTTATAAAAGGAAAAAAAATGTGTAATTAAAGACCATTTGCTTAAAGGGTGTCTGGCTGGCTCAGTTGTTAGAGCATGCAACGCTTGATCTCAGGGTTGTGAGTTCAAGCCCCATATTGGGCATAAAGCTCACTTAAATAAAAAGGACCTTTTACTTGTAAAGACATATATTTTGAACCCATGTTTCTGAAATACCACCACTGTGTATCAAATGGCTATGGGATTTATTTTAAAATGCCGATTAAGCACTGTCTTAATATTTTTCTAAAACTCAGAAATACAACCATAATAGAAGAGAAAAAAAAGTTCTAAAGTGAAACATAGGATGCCTAATCAAAGCAATGCCTTTCATTCCACTTGATGTAGTTGATGGTAAATGTTTAGATTGGGAGTTAGTCCTTCCAAAATTAATGGTCCCCAACTGACCACATCTTTAAGAAAGTCACACTCCTTCTATGAAACATAGTTTCTGCAACTATAAAGTGAATGAGTTACATTTATTAAAATAAATAGTCCCATCTATCTTAAAAACTATATATTTTTATTTGAAAAATATCACTAAACTCTTGATAACATGTATTTTATGTGATGATAGAAATATGAAGATTTTTATTGTCCCTTTTCTCAAATTACTTACAATCTATTGCATAAAAGAGACCTTACACAAGTAATAGAAATGCAGAGTAGTCTGTGATATAGGCTCAAATGTAAGTTTAATCCAAATCCTGAGAATCACAGAAGAACTAACATTATTCTTACGGTAGGTCACAGAATTATGGATATCTCTATTTGCATATCATTGATTTGGTAACCTCCTTACCAAACACAGATTTTCTTCATATACCCCATATTAACAATTGACACCCAATCTTTAGATGTCCATTGATTTATGGTAAGAAAATAAAATCAGTGTCACATTACACCATGCTTTAAAGTCAGGTCTTATACAGGATAATTACCTAATAGGCAGTGCAACCAACTGGTCTAAAAAATGTGAAAACTATTCACCAGGTCTCCAATATCTATAAATACTATATATATATATATATATATATATATATATATATATATATATATATATATATATATATATATATCTCACAGCAATGAGGTTTTGTATGAAGCAACCTCTTCAGTTTGTTTGATGTAGTGCAGCCAGAGTGATGTTTCTAGACATGTGTTCTGGGTCAAATTACAGCAGAGCACATTTGGCCTAGGAAAAAAAAATCAAGCTTCTGTCAAAAACTCATCAAAGCCTGCAATTGGGACACATATAGTAACGATTGGGAATAGAGCAAATGAACGTTTCACAAATTCCTGAAAAAATTCAGTTTTAACTTGTAAAGCCTGGCATAATTTTCTTTCCTTTGCTCCAGGACTTAAATTTTACACATTTTTCTTTTCCTACTGTCCCTAGGCAATGACTTGCTGTGGAATAACTCCTCGTGGTGAGGGATGTGCCCCTGAATGCAACAACAGGAAACCAAGCAAGGCCTCCTAGTGCTTGCTGTTTTTTTCTTTCCTTTCCCATGGTTCATTAAGAAAAAATGAATATTTGCTACATTTGGGAGTTGGAAACATTGGAAAACACATTTACATTGAGCATTAAGTCTTAATCCCTAAGTGAAAATGAAAATAAAATGCGCAATTTCTTCAATTCATGCTATGCTATTACACAATATGAAGCACAATTTCAAGCTGCAGGAAAATGGGAGGGAGCAGGTATATGTTTTATTTTCTCCATGTGACTCCAATATCATCTTTTAAAAAAGGATGCAGAAAATAACCAGTCATTTTAAAGTAATTTAAACATACGCTTAACTGCAAATTCAATATGCCCCCGAGCTATCCATGATCCATTTCAAGTTTTCTAAGTCTATTTAAAAAAAATACCAAAGAATGCAAAGGCCATTTCCTAAATGGCCCTGCCAGACTTCAGAGGGTGCATGCAGCATGTAGAATGAACCCAAGAAGCTATCTCAGAATAAGTATGGCCTCTGAGGCAAACCTTGACTATTAAAGATTCAGAAATCTAGAATATAAAAGTTGTAGAGCAGCTTTTTAAGAAGTTACGAATAAGGACACTAATGATTTTAACATTTACTAAAACACTGTATAGTTAATATTAATCATAAGTGACCATCTCAAAAAATTTTTTCCAAGATGTTAACATCAATGTTTCTCAAAGCGTGGAACAAAGAACACTGAAAACAGACATGGGCCATTGTTTATAAGTTCACCGTGTATTTATAATTCACAATAAATTTGAGAACATTAGTCTACATTATACGCATTAGGAAGCTAACACTCAGAATAATAGCCAGTTGTCCAAAGGACAAATAAAATCAGGATTCCAAGTCTATTTGATTTCAAGACTTTCTCTTCTACATGACTCAATCTCATGTGTGACCAAAAGAAATAAAAAATGTTTCTCCTTTGCTATTTATTCAGTAAAATATCAAGTGTGCTCCTATCAGCCTTCATGGAAGTCTCTCGTGGCCATTGAATCTTGGAATTGAAAGGAATCCTAACATTACCTAGTCCTTAACACTACTTACCCCTCACAGTCCCAATGCTTTGACTATTTTTCATTATTCAATGGTACAATTTACTATTTCTACATGGGACTCCTTCTATTTCTAGATACTGTTACTTCTCAAAAAGAGTGAATTTTATATTTAATTGAAATGCTCTTTCTATTGCTAGTTCTACTGGCTAAATTTAATTCTGCTGTGAATGTGTAGCATATATAGATCTGTAAAACCACTGATATTACCTACTATATTTAAACTGGCCTTAACTAACTTCTTCACCAGTATAGTGAATCTCTAACACCCAGTATTGTTGCTGCTCCGTGACACTTAAATAGTTGTATTGAATTAATGCATGAGTGTCCACTACCAAACAGTAATTCATATAATGGTTCTATTCACAAAATAATAAGAACCCTGTGAGATTTAATCATTCTGTGGTCTTTGGGAATTGTAAAGACATAAGTGTAAGTTGTGAGCTCTTTCATTGATCATTTCATCTCTCTTATACACATGTCAAAAATGCTCACCTGGGTCACATAATACCTACTACAGAAACCCAATAATAGTACCACCCTAAGTATATAAGACAGAACCCAAAGACTCAGTGATTCATGTGAGATCTCACCATAGGTCCAAATGTAAACTAACAAATGCAGCTTTGTTTCTTATAGTCATTCCAGATGGAAACACCTCTGGGACTTAGAAAATGTTTATGACTTCCTAAAAGTCTTTTTCCTAAAAACTCAGGGCATTTTGTCTATATCTAGATTTATGTCAACATGTGATATTTTAGTAAATGAGCCTATTGTGGGATTGTGCTCTCAATTAGGGGAATGCATTTATCTAGGAGCTAACATGAAAATTCTAGTCTTGAAGTCAACTCATATGGAAGGATTTGGTTTATTCTGATTCTTACTACTGCCCCCTATGTCTGCCCCCCGCATCCTCTCCCTACTCACAGAATAGTAAGGGGAATTAAAAAATAAAAGATGAAAAAATGATTACCCAGTAATCTAAAATGGTGTTGTAAAATAATGATTACAAAAATAAACGATTACATTTGTCAGGAACTTTCTGTGTAGCAGGTGCTATGAATGTTAATTTCATTTCACTCTTGGAATGGCCTACTTGTAAGGCACTATCTACTTTTATTCTTTTTTTTTAATTCATTTATTTTGACGGGGGGTGTGAAGCAGAGAGAGAAGGAGAGAAAGAATCCCAAGTGGGCTCTACACTGCCAGCACAGAACTGCATGTGGGGCTGGAACTCATGAACTGCGAAGTCATGACCCAAGCTGAAATCAAGAGTAGGAGGCTTAACTGACTGAGCACTCAGGCACCCCAGGTATTATCTACTTTTTTTTAATATGAGATTTATTGTCAAATTGGTTTCCATACAACACCCAGTCTCCTCCCAAAAGGTGCCCTCCTCAATGTCCATCACCCACCCTCCCCTCCATCTCACCCCCCATCAACCCTCAGTTTATTCTCAGTTTTTAAGAGTCTCTTATGGTTTGGCTCCCTCCCTCTCTAACTTTTATTTTTTCCCTTCCACTCCCGCATGGTCTTCTGTTAAGTTTCTCAGGATCCACATAAGAGTGAAAACATGGTATCTGTCTTTCTCTGTATGACTTATTTAAAAGATGATAAAAATTAGGCTTAGTCACCGAGCAAAGAAAAAGCATTTGAACCCAGATCTCAAATGATCTTTCACTATACCATTCTTACTCTGTGATATGCTGGGTAAAAATGAAGAGATTATTAATTTCTGTCTTATAATTGAAAACTTCTCATTTTTGTGTCTACAGTTTCCATAATTAATTCTCCTGTGCCGTTGTTAGTATCGCACTAGAATTTTTAAAGGACCAAAATCTATTGGTGCTTTGTAAGTAAGTGGATGATAATGCAGCCTCTCTCAAAATTAGTTAAAATTTTGAGCTAATGTTTGAAAAGATTCCCTATGTAATCTCTAAGGAAAATATTTCTAGATAAGAAAGCTCCAGAATGGTGGAAATAGGTATTAAGAAACTGCCAGACTAGAATAAACTATCACAACGACATTAATATACATATTTGAGTACACATTTTTGTCTTTGAAACATATTAAGCAAGACTTTTTCTGTACTGTACAGAAGCCAGCATCACTGCAAATGGAATGATGGAAAAAGAAACCTAAATATTTCTTGCTTTATAGGGAAATAAGAAGTGTGCTTTGTGACTATCCCAGCAAGGCATTGAAGTGGCTTTGAAAATGGAACACCTGTAGTCAAGTCCTATCTCCATCACTTCCAATGTGAGGCTCTAGCCACCAGCTCACATAATCTAAGTACTATCGGTTTCCTCTTCTGTAAAATAGGGATAAGGTTAAAATTTATATCCTGGGTTTTGTGAGTTTCAAAAGGGATCACGTAGTACACTTGTTTACCAATTTGTCTGCATATTGGAATTACTTGGAGAGCTGTGAGAGCTACCTTCTGCCTGTATCCAGCACCAGGTACCATGGCTTAATTGGTCTAGTGTGTAACCTGAGATTTAGAGACTTAACAAGATCCCAAGATATGTATGGCTACTACTGGCCTACTAATATACTGATGAGCACTGTGTCTCAACATATAATGGCTCTATTATTATTATTGATAACACTAGATACGTAACCTGGAGCACAGTGATTCGCCTGTCTGAAATGGAGTTTCAGCATATGTAAGACAAAAATAAAAACATGATTATATTTACTAGATGCCCAGTAAAGTGCCTGGACCGGAGCACAGAGAATAAATATTATTTCCCCCCACCCTTGCTTCCAAATTACCTTGTGAATCTTCCTTACATATCATTATAAATATTAATAAATTAAGAACAAATCTGAATATAGGGCTCTGGGTTCTATGCAAAGCATATAGCACTATATCCACTCTTACACAATTTATTCTCGCTTTACTGAAAGAGCTACTCTTTCCTGCTCTAAAATCTCCTGCCTCTATACATTTGCTTACATAATCAAAACTTATCCTTTTTAAAAAATATAGCTCAAATGATCCTTGCCAAAAGCCTTCCTTAACTCCTGTTATTCCATTTATGGAAGTAAATCACTCCCTCCTCTGAACCTATAGATCAATTTCTACCCCTTCTTGACATTCACCTGTTCTACTTTGTATTATATTTGTATGTCCTCAACCTCTAAGATTTAAAAGCAAGATTGTTGATTAATTCAGTTTTTTGTATCCTCTTTGGCAGCTAGCACAAGATAGGGGCTAAACTGGAAACTTATTTATTAGAGGCTCCAGCCTAATTTTATTTAAGCACCAACAGTTTCCAACAGCAGACATTTCCAATTTTGTCAAACATACTGAAGACTGAGTTTCAGTGTATCCAATAGGATCAATGACAGTTGCTGTTTTCCAAGTGAAATTATCTACAAGCTTGATTCTCTCAAAGTTCTAGAACTTTATTACATCTGGGGTATGGCAAAACACTGGACATAGCTTCATATGTTATGATACCATCTGCTAGTAGCATTAAAGGTATAAGTCTCATTTCCTTCAATATGATGCCTCTGTAGTCCAGGTTTCATTTATTTGCTAGAAAGAATTCTATAGTAGCACTTCTTGACTTCTTTTTCCAACAATATTTGTGTAATGGTTATGGAAACAAGAGATTGCTTAACCTGCTAGTTATCTATCAGAGAGGTGATCTTCATAACAGCCCTAAATCCCAATCCAAATTCTTAGTGGAAATCTCATATACTTCTAATAGAGTCAGTTTGTTCTCACACTTGCTAAGAAAATTCTACATGTTTTTTATATATTTGCATGTTTTTTACATGTTTTTAGATATGTTAAAATGATTAAATCTCTGCCTTCATGCTAAGGGCCATTAAACTCTTGTTAAGTTAATTTTACATCTTGAAAATTCCATTTCATGGAATATGGATTTTCTTCCTTTATTAACTAAACTTGAAGAGTTCCTTGTTTTAGGGCAGTTACTGTGGTAGTTAGAATAATGATCCTCCAAAGATATTCACACCTTAATCTCTGGGACCTGTGAATATGTTACTTTAAATGAAAGGGATTTTTCAGATGTGAATAAGGTAATGGACTTTGAGATAAAGTGATTATCCTGGATTATCCAGGTGAACACAATCTATTCACTAGAGTTTTTTGTTTGTTTGTTTGTTTGTTTTGAGAGAGGGCACATACGAGTGCAGGAGGGAGGGGAAAGAGAGGGAGAAAGGGAGAATCCCAAGCAGGCTCCACACTGTCACTGTGGAGCCCAAAGCTGCACTGAAGCCACAAATGATGAGATCATGATCTGAGCCAAAACCAAATCTGACACAACCAACTGAGCCACGCTGGTGCCCCTATTCACAGGAGTCTTTGAAATTGGGAGGATTATTTCTGGTGGGAGTAAGAGAGATAATAGGAGAGGTAGCAGAGATTCAGAATGTAAGAGAGAGTCTATCTTCCTTTGTTAGCTTTGAAAATGGAAGAGTGTAAGTAAGAGTCAAGGAACATGGGTGACCTTTAGAAGCTAGGAATGGCCCCTCAATAGACAGCCAGCAAGGATACAGTCCCTCTCTCGTATTATAGCCTGGAACTGAATTATATCAACACACTTAATGAAGGGCACAGATTTGCCACTAAGAACCTCCAGAAAGCAACATAGCCTTTATTGATTTTTATTTTAGCCTGTGAAAGTCATGTCAGACTTCTGGCCTACAGAACTATAAGATAATAAATATTTGTTTTAAACTGTTTGTGGTAATTTATTATTGCAGCATTAAAAAGTGAATACACTTTGTTGAGGCTGGATAAAGAATAAAGTAGAAAACTTTTTAAAAGACAAAAGACTTTTAAAAAATTTAAAAAAAGGGGGGGTGGCTTGGGTGGCTCAATCGGTTAAGCTCCCAACTTCGGCTCAGGTTATGATCAGGTTCTTGGGTTGGAGCCCCACATCAGGCTCTGTACTGACAGCTCAGAGCTCGGAGCCTGCTTCAGATTCTGTGTCTCCCTCTTTCTCTGCCCCTCCCCAGCTTGAGCTCTGTCTGTCTCTCAGTCAAAAATAAATAAACATTAATTTAAAAAAAAAAAAAAAGGACAAAAGGAATAGTTACAACAAATAGATTGATTAAGCTAAAATATAATCTGACTGCCACACTGAACACAAAGATTAACATAGAAAAAGAAAATATATATATATATATATATAGAGAGAGAGAGAGTGTATATGTATATCAGGGTCCTAATATATTAAATTACATAGAAATCTGAATTTCAAAATTGTATCAAGTATTTCCTAATCAGGTTGACATTTATTGTCACCCAAAGTAATTATTTTCCAGTATAGATTATATTTCTTGCATAGCAGGGTTTTATTTTAAAGTTGTATGTTTCTCCATAGGTAGAAATTTAACCCTTTTTCACTGCTATAGTCCCCAGAATGCTTGGGACATAACATATGCTCATTACACTTTCTCAGTGAGTCAAAGAATGTTGTGTGTGTGTGTGTGTGTGTGTGTGTGTGTGTGTGTGTGTGTAATATCTCACTGTGATTTAGGGCATCACCTTAAAGTTTTATTAATAAAGATGTGGTTTGAAACATAAAATAAATGTGTCTCCCTGAAGAATATTAAATGCCATTCTAATATATGTCCTTTTGGAAAGGGGAGAGAAAAAAATGCTACAATTTTTTCAGATCTACCTAAGTGAGAATAAGTGATGTTTAAGAAATGACAACTACCTAGTCCTCTTGGTAGGTCTTGTCCCACAGTAAAAATAAATGTATCATAATATTTCAGCTTGATCCCAAACACTGAGATTATCTAGTCAAATTTGCTTTATTTATCCCATAATCCTAAAGCAAATTATTATTATTACTATTATTATTATAAACTGGTGTCATATACAGTCTTGTCGTAAAGAACACCCAGATTACTTTGATATTCTGCTCTAAGTACAGATCTATTTATAAGTATTGATAAATAATTGAATTATTCATAAATCAGTATTTTCTATCATTAGAACTATGGAAATCTTAGAAAATTATATGAAAGAGGTGGGCCATCTTTTCAACCAGTGAACTTAAGTACAAAAAACTACATACAATGCTAGGAAAATTATAACCCTCCAGAAGTATTTCCATGGATGTTAAATAAAATTAATTAGAAATAAATTGATCTAATGTATAGCATAGTGACTACAGTTATAGTAAGGTACTATTTGAAATTTGCTGAGAGTGTAAATCTTAAACATTCTCAACTCCCTCCAAAAGGTAACTATGTGAAGTAATGGATGGGTGTTAATTAACTTGATTATGGAAATCATTTCACAATGCATACATATATCAAATCATCATATTGCACTCTTCAAATATTTATGATTTCATTTGTCAATTATAACCTAATAAAAAAAAGATAAAAGAAAACAAAAGTGGTAAATAGATATGGTCCAAAAAGCACCACATACATGTATTTTTTTTAAAGTTGTTATAAAAAGCTGTTTTAGAACTGATAAATATGATAAATACAAGGACTCAGAAGTAGAAGAAGGAATTGGGATGAGTGGGGACAGGAGGCTTAAAATCTTTGAGATGTACCACCTCCTGTATGTAGAAGAGAGTGAAAACTAATGATTTAATTACTGTTTTTTTTTCATTCAAGGCCAAGCTGTATAGTGACCATTTAAAAAGGAAACAAAGTAGTAACAATGCATTATAAGGTTTAATAATACACATAAAAGTAAAAGTTATGAAAAAGAGGACAAAGGATGGGATGGAGGGAAATGAAGTATGTTGTTGTGATATGCTTTTCTGTGTATAAAGTGGTATAATATCATAGAACATTGGGTTGTTACACATTATAGATGTAGATTGTTTACAGGGATCCTTAAGACCACCTTAATGTTCAATGATTCACTAGAAGAACTCACAGGACTCAGCATATGGTCAGTCTTGGAGCTAAGACTCATTATAACAACAACAAAAAAAGATGGATGCTAAATTAGCAAAGGGAAAAGTCACATGGGATGAATTCTAGAGAAAACCAGGTGCAAGCTTTGAAGAGTCCTCTCCCAGTGGAGTCACAAAGAATGCCACTTAATTCTTCCAGCAACAAATTGTGAAAATGTATGTGAAATGTTGTCTACCAGGAAAGCTTATTAGGCACTAAGTATCCAAGGTTTTTATTGGAGGATGGCTGCATAGGCACCCTCTATCTGTCCTATTCCAAAATTCTAGACTCACAGAAGGAAAACAGGTCTTCAGTACCAATTGTTTTGTTTGTACATAGAGAATATGCACAGTGAGCCACTCTTATCAGGGAATGAAGAAAATTTTCCTGACACCCAAGTTACCCAAACTCTAAAAATTAAAAGGATAACCATTTTAAATAAGCCTTATATCTAATAACTGAATTTATACTTAGTAAATTCTTACAAAGAAAATGTCAGGCCTAAACATCTTCATTGATGAATGGTACCAAACCTTTGGAAAAACAAATACATGTATATATATACACACAAAAATTGTTTATTTGTAAGTAATTAATATTGTGTTTATTTTAAATAATATATAATTATATGTGTATTTTATTTATATTTCATTTCCTTATATATGTATTATACATATTTATATATCTTCATATATCATTTATATATGATATATATCATTTATGTATACATCATTATACATATATGTGTATATACATATATATATCATAATATATAGAGAAATAATAATACATTATGGCCAAGTAGAGTTTAAGCTCACACATGGAAAGTCAGTTAAACATTCATATATCAATCAATCTAATTTGTGTGAATGAAATAAAGGGGGTATACAGTTATTTTATTAGAAGAAAAAATTCATTAGGCATAAATAACACCTGTTCATAACAAAATCTCCAACAAACTAGGAATAGAAGGATATATCTTCACCCTTAAAAAACTTTCATTTCACAGTGCATTGAATGGCAAAAGATAAAAGATAGCATGTTCTGTAAAGACTGGGAACAAACGGATGATGTCCACAGTCAACATTTCTATTCAAAATTATACTGGGGTCTTTGAAAATGAGATAAAGCAAGAAACAGGAATAAAAGCATATAGACTGAAAAGTAGGAAGAAAAATTGTCTTTGTTCATAGATCATAGATGTCACAATTTCCTATTTAGACAATCTTAAGGCATCTAGGAAAAGCTACTTGAAATGATACATGAGTAGCAAAGATGCAGGATACATCAATAAAAATGTTTATTGTATTTCTATACATTAATGGACAATTAGAAATTAAAAACTTACTGTAGCAGGATTCTCACACAGAGAATCCTGACACTGAAGCTTTCTTTCCAGGAAGCAACTTTATTGGTGCTGGCACAACTCACTTGGGATCATACCTGACGAACTGAGCCCTGAACGCCACGTGGCATAGTTTTTTATACATTTTTCTATTTCTTTGTCTCCCACATATGGTAACACACAACATGAAGTCTGATTAAATGGTCTCATGTTACAAGGTTGTGAAGGATGTTGTCATGTACGCATGTGGCCAGGTTGCCTTGAGGTTTTGTTTTGTTTTTTTTTTTCATTCCTTAGAAAGTGGACCCTACCACACTAGCATTTATAATACTGTCAAAAGATCAACTTTTTAGATAAAATGTAAATGTATAATAGCTGTACAGAACATTGCTGAGGGAAATTAAAAATATCTAAATATAGACAGGAATACTATGTTTACTTATTGCAAGCCTAACTATTGTCAAAATTACAATTGTTTTCAAGTTGATATACATATTTACTACAATCCTTAATAATAGCCCGTGAACTTACAGAAATTCAGCATATTGATTCCAAACCTTAAGGGAAATCCACATAAATTTAAATGGTCAATGGTCAATATTCTTTTGAAAAAGAATATTAATATAGGTGGACTTATTCTGCCTAAGTTCAATATTTACCATAAATCTTCAGTGATCAAGACAATATGGAATTGATGTAAGAACTGAAATATAGACCAACGGGACATAAAATAGAATGTCAAAATACACCCATACCCCAAACTTTCACATATTGTTTATGAGAATGAAAAATGGTACAACCACTTGGGGAAACAATTCGGCACTATTTTCTAAATTTCTTTCATGCACTAAGCATATATACCAGAAATTCTACTGAGTATTATCCCAGAGGACATAAAACATACATCCATAAAACACTTGGACATGAATATTCATAGTAACTTTATTCATAATAGAAAAAAAGCAAAAACAATGCAAATGACCAACCATAAGTAATGGACAAATAAATTAGGGTGTGTTAAATTATGGCATGGTGGAATACCACTAATATATGCAGTTAAATGAATGTATCTCAAAAATATTTTACTGAGCAAAAGAGATCATATTGCAAGATTTCATTTATATCATTTTCTAGAGAAATCATGACTACTGTATAGTGATAGAAAGCAGATAAATTATTGCCTGGGACTAAGAATCTGACGCTGACTTCAACAGAGGATGAGGGAACTTTTTGCCTTATTGGAAAGATCTGCTATCTTGTTTGTGGTAGTTACATGTATGAACACATTTGTCACAACTCACTATTCCCTTAAGATCTGTGCATTTCATTGTATAGAAATTATACCTCAAAAAGTTTAATTTAAAAAAATAAATAATAATTACCTTCTCAGCATTTCCTTTTGCAGGAAATGATCTGGTAAAGAAGGAAACATGTAAGAAAGCGGAAAGGGAAGGCAGGAAGGATGTCCTTGAGCAGGGAGTGGGGTAGGTTCAGAGAGTTAAATGAAGCAACGGGCTTTTGATGAAAGCAGGTGAAATTTATCTGTTTAACATGGGAGATGCCAGGGTAGACGGTCATAGATTCGGTCTCACTTGATTACTACTGTGTTCTCATCTAAACATGAGGGACGCTAACAACTAGAATGAGGAAATACAGGGGCAGTTGAAAGTTTGAACAGAGATTTTCTTTTTTAAAAAGTGTGAAATAATACTTCAGATAGTGCGAGAAGAAACTGACCTTAGCTTTGCTGCGCAGGAACTCCCTCTGGTCTTCCCTCCGGGCTTCCGACTACCGTGATTCCTCCCTGCGCTGCTAGGCTGTCTCCTGTGCCGGGCTCTGCTGGCGAAGGCAGTGGCGCCCTCTTCACCATCTCAGTTTATTGCTTTATCATCAGCAAGGAAAATGCAAGTGGGACTTCAGAGGGACCCGAAAGGGATCTACAGGGTGGAGCAGGACTGTGCCCACCACACAGGGTACTCGGCGCTTCTGAGAAGACTTGTGCCTGTTGCTCAGCTTCCTCACAGATGCCAGGCGCCAATTTGAAGAGAGCAGCGGGCTCCCCGCAGGCTGTGCGGCCACTGTAGACGTTCGGAGCAGGCGGAGGGTGGGGTGTGCATGGGGAGCTCATGAGAAGGACTTCCAGGGACAGAGTAACAAGAGGGCGTTACAGGGCTAGAAATGTCCCATTGTGACAGGAATCGAAGCGAGGAACTGGGCCTGGCTGACTTCGTTAGGCAGTAAGTATCCAGGTTTCTAGAGAGACATCTCAATGCTGAGAGATAACTCCCTAGTCCCTGTTCCTTCACCAGGCTTCAACAGGAGCTCTGTAGGGGGGTCTGTTTTGGTGCAGTCACCATTTCAGAGCTCTCACAAACTCAGCACTCAGAATTTTCAACTCTATCCATCCTTTAGACAAATGGTGATTTTACGGGAATCTTGGCGACACATTTGCTGCTCAGTGCCTTGGGTCTGGATTTTCCAGGGAGAAGCTGTGTCAAACACCGAGGGAGGGAATGGAAACTTCCCAGAGAGCTCCTGCTTTGATTTGCTTTGGGTCCGTGAAGGAGGAGGGATTTTGAGAAGAAGTTATTAAACTCCATGCGTCCAGAAGAAAGTCTCTGCAAAAGTAAAATTATGATAAGACAAGGGCAGTGATAACTACACAGTGATAATGACAAAGACATGTACAAAAGAGAGAATAGCCTAGTTTAACTGCATTGTAAGGTTTGGGTATATCGGATTCCTATTACTAGTTTGAAAAACTCAGGAATTTACCAGTTGAAATCTGAAACTGCTCCTCCCACCCCTACATACACACACAAGGAGGGCAAGGAGAGAAGAGGCAGACCACTCCATATCTGGAAGGAAGCAGGTTTAATATGCAGGGAACTTAACAGAGGAGGCTTGTCTTGAGCAACCATAAGATGAGCAGATCTCCACACTTGCCCACCAGAATCTTAACAGTTTATAAAGAGGCCTTAACTAGGTTTATTCATATATACTGACCTGATGGTCTCAATACACTGCTCTCTCTAGGCTGTGACCTTGAAAACAGCTCCCACTGTGGGAACAGTGAGTGGGACCTACATCCTTAGAAAGGGAGGGGGAGAGAAGCCTCCCACTGCACAGATCAAGCTCATATGTCAATTGGGGGTCATGTCTCCTTATGACTTCCTCCAACACCTGTAAGCTGCTTAAGAACATTTTTCTCACTCATTGTTCATTGCCTTACTCATTTCTACTAGGTTAATTATTGTTTCTAGGGTCTTTCAATAGACAAAGGTAGAAAATTATATATAGTAAAACCTTGGATTGCAAATAATTTATTCTGCAAGTGTTCCACAAGAAAAGCACACATTTCTAATAAATTTTAACTTTCTATAGGAGTGAAGTCTTGCAATACAAGTTGTACATGGCACTAAATGTCACATGATCACAACCGAGCCAGTCGTTCTTGAAATTTGCTTTGACATACAAATGCTTTGGATTACAAGCATGTTTCTGGAACAAATTATGCTCTCAAACCAAGGCTTTACTGTGTGTGTGTGTGTGTGTGTGTACATATATATACACACATAATATGTTTATAAATATATACAGGTATTTACATATATACAAACATGTCCATATTTACATATATGCACCCATATATACATGTTCAAGTGCACATGCATAAGCACACATTAGAATTTCCAAATAATATAAACAAGTAAACTTATTTATTTTTAATATTTTGTAACGTTTATTGTTTATTTTTGAGAGAGAGACAGAGCATGACTGGGGGAGGGGCAGAGAAAGAGAGAGAGAGAGGGAGACACAGAATCTGAACTAGACTCCAGGCTCTGACCTGTCAGCACAGAGCCCTACGCAGGGCTTGAACCCATGAACTCTGAGATCATGATCTGAGCTGAAGTCAGATAAATGGTAAATTAAAAAAAAATATTTTAATGTTTATTCATTTTTGAGAAACAGAGATAGACAGAGCAAGCAGGGGTGGGGCAGAGAGAGGGAGAAACAGAATCGGAAGCAGTCTCAAGGCTCTGAGCTGTCACAGCTGTCAGCTTGAAGTCACGAACTGAGATCATGACCTGAGCAGAAGTGGGATGCTTAATCGAATGAGTCACCCAGGCACCCCAAACAATAAATTTTTAATACTGAACACCAGTCCTTATTTTGGTATTTCTTCTCATTTTGGTTGTCTTGAGGTTTTTTTTGTTTGTTTGTTTGGCTGTTTTGGTTTCCACCCTAGTAAATTTCTTAGGTAAGGCTCATGGTTATAATATTCTGTGAAGGTTTGCTTTTGATCATTTTGTATATGCCTTCATATTTAACTGTCAAGTACATTTTAGCTATCCTCTTTTAATAAAAATTTTTAATGATTTTTAATAGAAAAAATTATAAAAAACAGTAGAGTTCTACATACTCTTTACTCAGTGTCCCCTATTATAAATATCCTATATCACCATAGTCCATTTGTCAAGACTAAGAAATTAATCTTACTATGAATTAGACTCCTGACTTTATTTGCATTTTACCAGTTTTGCCATTAATGTCCTCTTCCTGTTCTAGGATTCAAGCCAGGATGCCACACTGCATTTAATCAGTATGTCTTCTTAGTTTTGTTGTCGCTGTTGTTGTTGTTGTTGTTGACTGTCACAGACTTTCCTTGTTTTTCTTTTTCTTATTTTTATTTTTATTTATATATTTTGAGAGACAGACAGACACACACACACACACACACACACACACACACACACACACAGAGTGGGGAAGGGGCAGAGAAAAGGAGGAGGAGAGAGAATCCCAGGCAGGCTCCATGTTCTCAGCACAGACTCCAACCCAGGAGCTTTAACTTCAGAACCATGAGATCATGACCTGAGCTGAAGTCAGACACTTAACTGACTGAGCCACCCAGGCGCCCCAGACTTTGTTTTTTATGACCTTATCAATTTGGAGGAGTACCAGTCAGGTATTTTGTACAAGGTCCCTCAAATGTGATTTGTCTGATATATTTTTCATGATTAGACCAGGATTATGTGTTTGGGGGGTGTGTGTGTGTGTGTGTGTGTGTGTGTGTGTGTGTGTGTAAGAACACAGAGGTGAAGTTTCATTCTTAACCACATCATGTCAAGCATATATGCTATCAACATGGCTTATTATTGACGACATTAACCTTGATAACCTGAGATAGTGCTTCTTAGGCTTCTCTGCTGTAAAGTTACATGCTTTTCCTTCTGCCTTACTGTATTATTTGGAAATAAGTCATTAAAGTTCAGTCCCTTTCACAACGTGCCTCTATAATTTTAATTTTTTCAACACTTTCTTTTCAACATTATAGCATTTTTTTAGGTTAAAATAAACTTCTATTAAAATGTTTTATTAAATGTTAAAAGAGATTTATATACAATTCAAAAAAAAGCTTTACAAAATACTTGCCAGTCCTTGTTCAGTTTTAATTGTTCCTACACAGACTTGGAAATTTTGCAGCAAAATAGGGTTTGCAAAATATTTCTTTTAGAAGCATCACAATGCTCATTTGGAGCAAAATAACCCTTACACTGAAATCTCCATATGTAAGTGAGCTCCTAAATACCCATATTCTTTATCCTATTGTCAAAATAATAGGTAAATGAATATTAACTGACTCACTTGAGAAAAAAATCAATACATATTCTGTACATTTCTTAAACTGACTCAAATATTTAAATTACTTTCAGAAGCAGTGACACTGCAAAGTACCAACCATCACACTAGGTACTCAAAATAAGTGTTGATTAAATTAATATTCAAAGAATGAAAATATTGTTGCAAAAGAGGTACCCTTTGTTGCAAGATTATGTAAAAAAATCTTCACTACACTGAAGGTGCAGACTATAAACCCTGCAGGAGATATTCTCTTCACATAGAACAATGAAAATTCATCCCTTTTAAAAACGAATGACATCTCCTTAGTAGTGTTGCTGTATAAAAACAGATACAAGTTCAAAATGTGATGGCAACTTGTGAAAGTAGCTGAAAAATATATTCAAATTTTATGATCCCTACCCCTAGAATCAGCCATTCCTCCAAAGAAGATTGGTTCCTTTCACTGAAAAATGCTATTTAAAAATCAACATCTGGATGCCAGTTACGTTTATTGATACCATATTGTCACTTTAGCCTTCATTTGTAAGGGCCTTATAATATTAATCCCTATTATACATGCAGTTAAGGAAATGATTTAAAATACAATATATTCCATTTTATTTTCAATATTCAAATTATATGACTAAAACCAAATCCCAAAGGATATGATTTTTTCCCAGAAAACAAAGGGAGGCTGTAAACCTCAGAAATTTATTCTTAATAAAAATCTGCAGGACTTTACATCTATTCTTGCTATAGAAAAAGGCCTGACAGGAGACAGATATGAACTATAAGCTTCTAAGGAGTATGAAGACAAGACAAACACAGCCTAGTAATGGTTCAGAATTTAGTATTTTTACAACCAATTCTAGAAAGATGGACTCACCAAGAGCTTCCAGAGATAGGTCTTCCAAGACATCTGTGGTCTTGTGGCCCCATCCTTGAAACAGACCATGTCTTACATATACTTTTTTTAATGTTTATTTATTTTTGACAGAGAGAGAGAGAGACAGAGCATGAGCAGGGGAGGGGCAGCGAGAGAGGGAGACACAGAATCCGAAGCAGGCTCCATGCTCCGAGCTGTCAGCACAGAGCCCGATGCGGGGCTCAAATTCACAGACTGTGAGATCATGACCTGGGCCGAAGTTGGCGGCTCAACCGACTGAGCCACCCAGGTGCCCCAATATATACTTTAATGAATGTACTGACCTCGGGTGTCTTTCACTTCTGATAAATGTAAAGGGCCCTGAAATTAATACCACCTGGACCTTTGGCATCATCTAATGTCACCACTACAAAATATACTTCAAAATGGAGCCCCGAGACAGCTTGAGTAATGAATGAAAGCAGTCTCATCTGTTCTGTGTGATGAATACACTAACTATGCCTTGTGCCAAAGACACACAGACTTCCAAACACATGCCCAGCCTGGTGCCCTATAAGAAGGATGCCAAGCCAAATGGATACATTTGGATCAACCCTTCTGCTGAGGGGATTTTATGGACATCTGTCACTTCTTCAGCCCTTTTTTTAAGTTAGCTGTACACCCAACATGGGGCTTGAACTTACGACCCTGATATCAAGAGTCACATATTCTACCAACTGAGCCATCCAGGGGCCCCCTACTTCTCTAGCTTTGATACAACTTTCCTGTATCTTATCCTTAAGAGACCCTACCTGAGTTTTACCCAGAATAAGAAACATGTCATCAATAAGGTTACGCTTAGGCATATTCACTTTCCTACTTTAGTTCTGAGAGTTTTATATTTAGATACAGTATTTATCATAAATGAAGATCACCTCAAAGTGTAACCTATCAAGGAATTTCTTACTTTATTTTTTTATTATTTCTAGTGGTTAAATATGTAATTTGAGTACTATTATAAATGCAACTTTTAAGTAACGCTTTTTTTATTATATTTTTAAAAGCTCCTTAACAATTCTAAGGAACCATCCAGATTATAAGTCTGTCTCCCAGGGGGATCCAGTGTCTATTTAAACCTTCCTGGGTTCTTGATATAGGAAAGGTAGAGACTCAGAAAAGTTACCTTACTCAAGATCATAGGAGAGTAAACAACAGAATTTATGGTTAAACTTGCTGTGTTCTTTATCAGGCACTAGTCTGAACATTTTACATGAATTATCTCATTTAATCCACTCAATAAGCATATGATGTGGGCATTATTATAAACACTCTGTTAGGATGGGGGAAACCAAGCATATTCAAGGTAACACAGCCTTTACATGGCTAGGCCAGTACTAGAAATCAGGCATCTAGTTCCAAATTCCACCTATTAACTGGGCAAGTCAAACATAAGACAGGCCCTGCTTTTTTCACTAATGAGGTCACTCACCAGTTCCTCCTCTATTCCAATTCCTCACAGGGAGCGGTGGGAAGGCAAGTAGAATGTGCATGAGGGAACATGGTCCTATAACTCAACCTTGGTGGCCCCAGTTGGAGATACCACACTACTTAGAAGTAATCATGAACCAGAAGGGATGGTTAATGACCCAGATCCAGTATCATGACCACTGGAAATTCTGATTGTTCACTGGCTGTACTGTATTTGTGGATAAATAAATATACTTTGGGGACCCAGTATAAGTGTTTTTCAAAGTTTTATTCTGGTTGGTTGATTTCTCAGCTGAGACTCTGGATAAGAAGGAGTTTTTAAGGTTTGAAATTGGAACAAAGAAAATATGAAATAGCCACCTTGTAGACAGGGAAAGGGAATGTACCACAGTAAGAAAGCAGGGTTTGTGGACAGCACTGAGTACATATTTAAGGTTAAATATAATGGATTCAGCAGTATCATGAGGCTTTCTCTAGCCAAGACTGGCTATACTAGTGAGCTAAGAGAAAGCAGAAAGTTTATTTTACCAAAATTGGTATTTTTTTCCCGAATAAGCAAAAGGAAGGGAGTTGCAAGTATATGCAAGATACTGATTATAATGGGATGATTAAATTTAATCTGAGATAGAAAATATAAGATATAAACTCATAAACTGTAATTGTGTTCTATTAGATACTAGCTGCATAACCTTGGAAAAATCACATAACTTCTGTTTCCTTGTTTAAAAACAAACAAGCAAACAGCAACAACAAAACTGGCAAAAAGGAGTCCTATTCCACTAGAGTTTCTGTGAGTTTTAAATGAGTTACTTCCAGTGTAAGTACTTTTAAACTACATGGAACTCAGGAAATAGTGGATTTCATTTAGAGTTGGTTACATGTCCAAGAATACTTACAGGGACTTTCCTCAGGCATTACCAGCTACTGGGTCTAAAGAATGGCTTTCACACCTGCAATTCCTACATTTTCACTCCCCTTCCCAGGCTTCCCTACCCAGTTCTCTCTCCTCTAATTTAATAGCTTCTGTTTAAAAATGTATCCTCTTTGCTCAAACTTCCATTTTCATTAGATTCCTTCCCATCTTCTCCTACCATTTGGATAAAAACATGTTCCTAATTTCTCTTCTCTAAATCACCCTACTTGACACTCATGCCCTTCAGCTATTACCCTATTTTTGCCTCATTTTTAATCAATTTTGCCAGATGAGTTGTCCACATAAATCACTTCTATTTCCTCTCTGTGCACCCTCAATTACATTCTTGGCAATCTCCTCTTCAGTCCTTAACACATGCTACTTGCTCTTGTCACTCAAGCTGAATGGTACCACCATAGACTTTATCCTCCTCCTAGATCTTCTTGGACTCTCATCTTCGCTATGGGAATTGTGAAATATAGGTTAAGAGAATGGGATCTAGAATTGTACATGCCTTGAATGGAATTCAAACTCCACATTTAATATTTACCAGCCTCAGTCTCCTCATCTAGTGTTGGATGCTCATTGTTGCATCCAATGGATGCACACAGTTGCTATACGGATTAACTCTGAAACCAAATTAAGTACTCAGAATGATTTTTATTATCTGACTTCATTCTCTTTGAAACACTTTCTTACATGGAGTTCACTGACACTGTGCAAATTTTCTACTTCTAGCAGGTTAACAGGAGTTTTACTCTCTCAGTATCCTCTGGTGTTATCGAACATCATGGCCTCAGCACTTTCTGTAAACAAAGAATTTCCTTAAGCATTTTACATTTATGAATTTACATGGCCTCACATCAACCCTATGAAGTAGATATTATTATAGTCCTCATTTTACAGCTAGATATATTGTCATCAAAATGGTAGGTTACTACAAGGTCATCCAGTTATCAAGTACCAGAACTAGTATTCAAATCCAGGCAATCTGCATCCAGACCCTTTACTTTTTACAGAAGTCCATTTCTCTACAATTTTGCGTATTCCCACAGTATCTTCTTTTACCCTTCTTCCATAAACTATCTTTTAGGCTGATCTACTCATGAATAATTTTCCTCCAGCAGACATCCCAAATCTCAGTCTCAACCACAGTCTCATTGACCTCCTTCCCCTGGAATTCCATCCCACAGAGGAGCCCATGCATGCTTGAATCCTCTTGGATGTCTTATCAGCTTGTCTATTGCCTCAAGCTCATTAAAGACAGACTTTTTTTTAATGTTTATTCATTTTTGAGGGAGAGAGAGAAAGCGTGAGCAGGGACGGAGCAGAGAGATGGGGGGCGGGGCAGGATCCGAAGCGGGCTCTGTGCTGACAGCAGTGAACCCAGTGCAGGGCTCCAACTCACAAACCTGAGATCATGACCTGAGCTGAAGTGGGATGCTCAACTTCACTGGCCAACTTTGCCACCCAAGACAGACTTCTAGACTTCTTTCTCAAACTGTTTTTTTTTTTTTTTTTTTTTTTGCTCACAGCACTGGTTTACCCTGTCTTCCTGCAATTTTGCCCTTGCGTTGTTTTTCTGATTTCAATACCCCTCGTCTCACCACTACTGCTCAGGACTTCCTTCTGACTATTCCTCAGTTTCTTCACAGGCCAACTGCCCTGATTCTACACGCCAATTCTCATCCTGCCCACAAGCCTTAATTGCCTAACCATCATAATGGCCTCCCTGTCAATTTCCTTGTTACAAGGGTAGCTGTTCTTATCCTAACCACTGCAGTGCCTGAAATAAGTATATCTGTTTCTGCATACATATTGTGGGTTATGAGTTTGTAAACTTTACACTAAAAACCTGTAACTAGAGCTGGAAGGAGAAGGTCTTGAGAAAAGAGAGTCCTAATAATAACAGCAAATGGAATCTATTTATTTAATTATTTAACAAATATGTGTTGAGTATCCCCTATCAAACTAGGTATTGGGATGAAACAGTGAAAAGAATGATACAAAATCCATGTTCTCATGGAACTTTTACCCTAGTGTAAGAAAGATTAAACAACAACAACAAAATCACAGTTTAATCAGATAGTGATCAATGAAATAAAGTTAAACTTATGTAAGGATAATATGGAATTGATGGAATATGAATTGCTATTTCATATAGGTTGGCCCAAAAAGACATGTATAAGAGAGCAATATTTGAACAAACACTTGAAGAATACAAGCAAGCAAATACATGGGAATAAGCATGCAAGGCAAAAAAACAGCAAACAAAAAGGCCCATGGTGCTCTACAGCCCATGGTGCTGTACCATAAAATAAGGGAGTCACTAGTGATTTACATTTAAATTAACTGAAACTAAATAAAATTACAATTCAGTTCCTTGATGGCACTACACACATTTTAAGTACACAATGACCACATGTGCCTAGTAGAAACTGCATCAGGCAGTGCCTTGCCATCATTGCAGAAAGTGCCATAAAACATCTATGGTTTAGAGGAACAGCTGGAAATCCAGTGATGCAGAAGCAGAATGAGTTAGCTGATGTGGTAGAGGATGAAGCCAGAGAACTGGTAAAGACATAGATCATAGCTATGAGTACCCACAATTTATTGTTTCTTATGTGCTAAGACTTCTACATCCATGATCTCGTTTGCTCATCCCTATAAACCCATGAGGTTGTATGTACCCATTTTAAAGATTAACTAATTTAGACTTAAAGATTTGAAGTGATTTGCCTTCAGTCAAATCACACATAACAAACAGAGTAGAGGCTTTAATTCAGATTCATTTGATCCTAAAATGCTCAGTTTTCACTATTACATATTACTTAGTAGGTTAAAAAATATTTAACCTAGGAAAGCTCTGGGATGAAAGCATGTTTGAACATTAATCAATGGTCATGGAAATTTTTTTCACACAATATTTTCCTTACAAAATTTGAATATAAAATATAATTATTTTTAAAACACAGGTTGTGGCTGAAATATCTTTCAAAAGCTCATGTTGTTAGGGAAGATGATTGGAAATATTTGGAGTTGAAGTAAGGAAGAGCACCTACTGAAAAGAAGTACTGGTCAGTAATGGTTGGTTTACTCTTTGTGAATATAAAACAGGCATTTTGTTTTAATGAAATTTTAAATATTTTGATCTTCTGTACAGAGAGTCTAATCTCTCTCTATGGAGAGTCTCTGTCAGTCAAGAGTCTGAAATACTCTCAAAATCAAAAGAAAAAAGGGAATTTTTTTCCACAATCATTTGTGTATTTCCAATCTCTTGGAAAATATAAAGATATCTTGATCCTTCTGCATCCATATTTTAAAGGAAATATAATCCCATGAAGTTTAATTAATACTTCTATGCTTTAGTGAAACCCATGGATAAAACTACTATCAATTAGAAAGTACTATTGTATTTTTTCTGATAAATGCAGATTTTAGTTTTCTACACAATAGATGTCTCAGTTTAAAGATGGGATACCACACAGAATAAGACCCACTAATTATTAGGCACAAAGAGACAACTCAGAGCCAATGGATCACTTATACTCTGAATTCAAATGCTATTAGTATATATGGGAAATGTCAACAATCACTTTTTTTTTGTTTTATTGTGAGAGTCAATAAAATGCCATTGAATTCAACTGCAACAGAGCTCCTCTGAGTCATAATTAAGTACGGGCAGGTGGATGAAGAATAGTAATTCTGATCATTTACAATCACAGTTACCTTCATCCCCCAAAACACACACACAGTGATAGAATATACACATCTTTGAAAATTGTAATTTATCTCAGTCATTCTGAATATTTACATAAGGACAAAGTTGTGGAGCTTTATACACTTTTGTTTATTCATTGCAATAAATATTTTTATTGCAATAAATATTTATTAAATACCTATTAGGTACAAGGCCTACCGTAGATACAGAAAGGCACTGAACATTTGACAGAAACTGTTCCTGCTCACAGATGAGCAAGGTGAGGCAACTAATTACAGAATTAACTAAAGTAATTTCTATCCAAAGATAGTACTACAAATTTTTGGCACATTTTTGCATTTTTATGTCATCATTTTAGCATTCCCGACATTTTATGTATCAAAGGTTTAGTTCAGACATTTTAAGCTAAAGATACTTAACAGCGGTCATCGCCATCCCTCCTGAGACAATGTGGGCATGTTATCTCATCACAGCTGTGGCACACAGTGTGGGTTCTAACATTGGTTTCACCATTTACCAGTCTTGTTGGGCAAGTCTTGGGCTCTCTGTGCTTTGGATCTCTCATTTATAGAATAAAATAGGAGAAAATAATCGAACGTACCTCATAATGTTATTGTTTTAAATGAGTTTTTCACAGAAAGTCCTGAGAATGGTATCTAGCTCTTTGCAAGTATACGAGAAATGTTAGATATAATTATTAGCAGTAGTAGTGATGACAGATTTCACTGTGTTTCTCCTTTTCAAGAGAAAGGGAGAAAATATATACCCAGTACTGCTTGTGGAACTGTTAATTATACAGCGTTTATAAGGTGTTTATAAAAAATAACTATAAACAAGTAAATCAAAAGGGAAGCAATGCAGAACCCAGTGCATTTTTAACTCACAAGTGGTGTTTCACTGATGCTAAGAGAAATGCATACTGTAAACCTAAACCTTGTAGATAATATTTCTCAGCCAATTAAGATACTATAGTAACATGTCCTAGAAAAGTATAGCTGGTGATTGAGAAGGAGCATTCCTTACAGAGGAAAGAACATTTTAACTGATTTCTTTGCAAGTGGACGTCTATCAGAAATTTAATTCACTATTTTGGACATCTAAGCTGAGAGGACAAAATGAATCATGGGCTAGACATGAAAGTTATAGCTTTTTATTAAGTCAGGTATTAACAAGGAACAGAATATGTGGGACTGAAAGTTAAAAGGACCAGACACAGACTTGATCCTGTAATTGTTGGTTAATTATGCAGGCTTCCAAATTGTAAACTGTGATTTGTCATCACATTCTGCACATACCTGAAGCCCTGTGTGAAATCTGGACTGTAGTTTTGAAGAGTTTACAAATAGAAAAATAATTTGTGTCTTGAAGTAGAAAAAGAGTACTGAGGGGGAGAAGGGGGATGGAAGGCAGGGAGGAAATACTCATATTTGTTTTCAATATCTACTTACCTACTCATGGTTTACTAAGATGCTAGATAACAATAAAAGCTATAGTCTTCTCAAAAGACTGATTGAAGAACCACAGATAATTGGAGGAGGAATACATATGTCTATCATCAGGTAGAAAGCACCATTTTTATCATAATCGTATTTAAAATGTGGCAAGGGACTAAAGTCTGCATGTCATTAACTATATTTACCAGAAAACAAAATATATCTTGAATTCAGTGAAATAAATAAATAAATAAATACATAAATAAATTATTTATGTATTTATTTATTTTAATGTTTATTTATTTTTGAGAAGGGGAGGGGGGACAGAGAGAGAGGGAGAAGCAGGCTCCAGGGCTCTGAGCTGTTAGCAAAAAAACCATGAGATAATGACCTGAGCCGAAGTCGGACACTTAACTGACTGAGCTACTCAGATACCGCTAAATAGAACTTTTAAAATTAAACTAAGAATGTTTAAAATTCTTTCTTGAAGTGAAAATGGTCTGGGAAAATGATGGCAATGAAAATGAACAAGGCATTTTCAGCTTTCTCATATTTGGGAGTGTGTGCGTGAAAGAGAAAACATTAACAGGGTTATTACAGAGGGCCTTCTGCTTTTGAACATGCTGTATAATAAGGGGCAGATTATCCTCATGCTGTGAACAACTGGAAACAGAACAGAAATCTATAAAACAATTGTTGTGACACTGACTGAGATTTCTGCCTGGAGGCATTTTTCTCAGCACAGCGGTTTCTCTGAGTTGAGGAGAGGGAGATCAGAGTACAGGAAGGATGAGATGGGGAGAATTTGCAAGGCAGATCTCTAGAGAGGTGTCCCGGAGTCACTGGTAAGGGCTCGGAAAGCACACAGTGCATCTCCACAAAGCCAGGCTAACCTGCTCTAAAAGCTCACACACTTCGGGGAGCTGTTCTTGCTCTGTAGGGTCAGAGTAGAGAACACTTGGAGAATTCCGTTGGCATTCCATGGAGCCTCCATATATCACATTCTGTAATAGGGAAGACCTGTCGGAGTGAAGCCTTCTCTGAGTCCTTTTAGTAAGGTAAGAAACAGCACTTGGAATGGTAGAACTGATTCTCAAAAAGTTCCATGTCCGGACAAGCACACTTTATTTATTTTTTTGTTTGATTGTTTATTTAACATTTGTTTACTTATTATGAGAGCAAGAGAGAGAGAGAAGTACATATTATTTAAAGGAATACAACAAATGCCAGACATTACAAGGTTAAACATCCAATGTGAATTTACTAAATATGCCAAGAAACAGGAACATATGACTCTCAACCAGAACAAGAATAAGTCAAAAGTATGGGGGTTAAGATGTGGGCAATGACAGATTTTTAGGAACTGGAGATAAAGATACCACAATAGTTACCATAAATATATGGTAGGGCTTAAAAGACAACACAGACATATTGAAGTGGGAAATAGAAGATATTTTTAAAAATGGAACATCCAGAGATGAAAAATACAATATCTGAAATAAAAATTCAACTGGATAAAATTAATAGAAGACTAGAGACTACAGAAAGAAAGATCGAGAAACTTAAAGATACGTCAATAGTATCTATAAAAATGAAGCATTCATACAAAAGACTGAAATTAATAGCAATTTAGTGAATGTGTAATTAGAGTCCTAAAGAAGAGATGAGTAGTGGGAAAAACAAAATTGAAGGAATGATGGCTGAATTTTTTCAAGGAAGGCTCAGGAAAACTATAAAAACAACAAATCCAAGAAGATAAGGGGGAAAAAAGCAATGCACACAAAATGTGCACGCACACACACATGCATGCAACAAGTCACATTAAAACCAAATTGCTGAAGACCACTAATAAACCACTTTAAAAAGCAGCGTGGGGGGAGGGGCTGCAGGGGAGACACGTTACACAGAAGTAAAGATCGAATTGATTATAGTTTTCTTGTCAGAAAATATGCAAGCGAAAATGTAATGGAATTATATCTCAGAGTTTAAATTTCACAAAATAAATACTTTAAAAAGAAATAGAATTGAGAAGTCTGGGTGGCTCAATCATTTAAGCATCTGACTTTGGCTCAGGTCATGATCTTGCAGTTTGTGAGCTCGAGCCCCACATAGGGCCCTGAGCTCACAACTCAGGCTGTGAACTGTGAGCCTGCTTCAGATTCTGTGTCTCCCTCTGTCTCTAATGCCCCCTTCTCGCTCGCACTCTATCTCTCAAAAATAAACAAACATTAAAAAATACACACACACAAAGAGAAATAGAGTTGGCAGTACTTATAGGAAAACACATGCTGTTTGGAGGATACTTCTTGACCATTAATAGTAAGATGGAAATGCAAGGAGAGAACATATTCAGGTTGACAGAACTTTAGAATTGGTGACCTTTGTTTTTTTTTTTTTCAATATATGAAGTTTATTGTCAAATTCGTTTCCATACAACACCCAGTGCTCATCCCAAAAGGTGCCCTCCTCAATACCCATCACCCATCCTCTCCTCCCTCCCACCCCCCATCAACCCTCAGTTTGTTCTCAGTTTTTAAGAGTCTCTTATGCTTTGGCTCTCTTCCACTCTAACCTCTTTTTTTTTTTCCTTCCCCTCCCCCATGGGTTTCTGTTAAGTTTCTCAGGATCCACATAAAAGTGAAAACATATGGTATCTGTCTTTCTCTGTATGGCTTATTTCACTTAGCATCACACTCTCCAGTTCCATCCACATTGCTACAAAGGGCCATATTTCATTCTTTCTCATTGCCACGTAGTACTCCATTGTGTATATAAACCACAATTTCTTTATCCATTCATCAGTTGATGGACATTTAGACTCTTTCCGTAATTTGGCTATTGTTGAGAGTACTGCTATAAACATTGGGGTACAAGTGCCCCTATGCATCAGTACTCCTGTATCCCTTGGGTAAATTCCTAGCAGTGTTATTGCTGGGTCATAGGGTAGGTCTATTTTTAATTTTTTGAGGAACCTCCACAGTTTTCCAGAGTGGCTGCACCTAGAATTGGTGACCTTTATGGTTAGGTATGGAAGAAGACTGAGTGATGCCAGCAGATCGGTAGGAAAGATCTCATAATTTTAAGAGGTTTGCTGTAAGAAGAAGCAAATTTCACAGAATTTTATAAAATGAAAAATTTAATGACGTGTTAGATACTTATAAGAATGACCCCAATTAAACATAACTCAGATTGCCCACACTTCTTCAAAATGTGAATGTGAGGTTTTTCCCAATGAGAAGCAGAGATGAGCTCTCCAATTTTTAAATCTAGAATAGCATTGTGACTTGCTTTGAGTCATTTAATGGAACAAAATTAATATCATGTGAGTTTCAGAGACTATGTTTTAATACATAATACATATACTATACCTCTTGAAATCTGGAAACCACTTTGCTGTAAAGGAGCAGAGTTTAACCAACTGAGAGGAAGAGAGGTCACATGGAGGTACATTAAGGCAGCATGACTAACAGCCTATATAAACAAATGCATATGAAGCAAGTCATATTGGATCTTCCAACCCCAGTGAAACTATCAAATATTTGCAGCTTCATGAGTAATCCCTGGAGAAAATCAAACAATGACTAGGTTGGCAACTGACAAAATTGTGAAAAATAATAAATCCTTGCTGTTTAGAGTCACTAAATTTTGGTTACTGTTTTTTTGTTTGTTTTGGTTTTGTTGTTGTTGTTTGTTTTGTTTTGTTTTTTAATTCAGGGCAATAGATAACTGAATCAGAAATCAGTTCCAGAGGTGGGGTGCTACCATAACTAAAACATAAAACATGTAGCAATGACTTTTGAATGAATTAGGGGGGAAGAGGCTGGAAGGGAGGTGATACTGTTAATGGAGGCATGAGGAATAGTGAGAGATTTGCTGTTAGAAACTGTTGTAACTTAGAAGATCCAAAAACTATCTAGTAAACATGCAGTTAGCCAAAGCAATTTCCAGACAGAGAGTTGCAAATTCTAATTGGCTTCTTTCAGCTGCATATGATACATCATTACAAGAGAGAGCTAAAGAAAAAAAATCAATACCTAAAAGAATCTACAGTAAGTGGAAAAGGGCCAAGTGATTTTCTGAAGCCCCCCCAACCAAAAAAAAAAAAATGAGAAATGAGAAATAGCCTTAGAGTAAATATGGAATGAAGGGTAGGTTTGTAAGAACCCTTGTTAAAACCTTTGACATAGTGAAAACATTTCTTTGTAGAACTCCTCTAAAATAAAAATGAGTCTGTTAAGAACATTAAAGGTGAGTGGCACCTGGATAGCTCAGTCCATCTCTTGATTTCGGCTCAGGTTATGATCTCACCGTTCATGGGTTCGAGCCCTGCATCAGGCTCTGCACTGACGGTGTGAAGTCTGCTTGGGATTCTCTCTCTCTCTTCCTCTCTCTCTGTCAGCCCTTCCCCCACTCTCATGCACTCTCTCTCTCTCAAAGTAAATAAATAAACTTAAAAAAAAACAAAAACAAAAACATTAAGGGCAATGTCTCACAACTTTGCCACAAGTTGACCCAAAGGAGAGAGACATGACTCAAAACACATACCACAGTTCATTATAACTGCTCTCACAGAATGTATGAATGACTTCAAATGAGAAACCTTAAAAGAAAATAAGTTGAGTTCCCCAAATTCACCAAATTATTTCAAAAACACATAAGACCAGAATTTCTTACCTTGGAAAAAATGTTTTTACCAAATGTAGTTCTCACTCCCTGTTCCACAGATTTTCAAATCAAAATTTGATTTGCATTGGTGTAACCACATTTCCCAAGATAGATTTTTAAGCTACCATAATTTTCACATATAACTCACTGACAAAAAAAAAAAAAAAGGTTTTGTAGCAGACTGAACTTGAGAAATTCCTTAATGTGCAGGTCAGCTAGTCATTTATACAGGTAGCTGAAGAGTTTTTATAAGAAAGTGCACCATTGCCTAACTTGCAGTATTATGCATATTTAGTAATGAAATTACTAACTACTGTCAAAAACAAGGTCACAAAAATATAAAAAGAAAAACAGTAAGTCAACCAATGAAACCCATCCAAACATTGCAGTAGGGAGTATCAAGGTTTAAGGTGGCTCTGATCCCTTAGGCTCCCCATCCAACAGATGCCATTTAATAAAAGAAGGCAGAAATCCAAAGAAACAATAACATACACGGGCAAGAATTGGAAACAGAGGCTCCAGGGAACTCCAGATGATTTCATTTAGAAGAGCTCTGCTGCTTATTTCCTTTGAAATGACACTTCGCTTTTGCCGTTCTATCCTAAGGCACGCCATTCTGAAGACAATGGAAAATTCCTGAGAAGGGAGCATTTCCTCCTTTCTCTTTTAAAATTTATTTTCCAAATCTCTCCTTATCCTGTTGAAAACCAATAAATAAAATACTTCACACTCTCACTATAGAACCCCCTTCCTATCTTGGAAAAATACACAAAGGAAGTAAAAAAAAAAGTCCTTCTGTTTTCAATCTCACACTTCAGGCATCTGCTTATGAACCAGAAAGTCTGGAATCACAAGAAAGGAATAAAAGGCAGGAGAGAGAGTTCATGTTGGCTTGCAAAGCTTTCAAATAAGCAGCTGAGTAAAATAACCAGTACAGATTGATTTTAAACTAGCCTATTCTATTAAGTAAACATGGTTTCCAATTCTGGACACAGAATTTGTCATTAGACTTATGACAAATAAATGAATGTCTTATTCAAATGTCCATTTGTGTTCTTTTTTTTAAATTGTTTTTTAACATTTCTTTATTTTTGAGAGAGAGAGAGAGAGAGAGAGAGAGAGCACAAGTGTGAACAAGGGGGGAGGGGCACAGAGAGAAAGGGAACAGAGAATCCAAAGCAAGCTCTGTGCTGACAGCAGAGAGCCCAATGTGGGGCTTAATCCCACGACTGGTGAGATCATGACCTGAATCGAAGTCAGATGCTTAACCAACTGAGCCACCCAAGTGCCCCGGTCTACTTCTCATGCATTCTGCATGCTCATTCTGTCTTCATTACATAGAATTACATGTATATTTGAGAGCTTGTAAAGATCTTCAAAGCTACCTCTTCAAGGTATTTACTTTACAAATGAGGAAAATGAGCTTATTTCTGTAGAATAAGTAATATTAAATAACAGATTTGGAGCAGATATCTATGTTTTGTGGCTTATTGAGGATTCATTCTACTATAGCATAGTCTTTAAGTAGGTATATGATTACCGTTATAAGGAACCGCCAAACACTTCTCCAATTTGGTTTTATTATTTTACCCAATGGAAACATATGAAATCTCCAGTTTTGTTCTATACCACGCCAACATTTGTCATCATCAGGCTTTAATTTTTTTAGCTATTCTATTAGTTCTAAAATGGTATACGGTTGTCATTTTAATTTGCATTTCCTTGATGGCTGCTTATGTTGAGCACTTTTTTTCAGGTGTCTATGTGCCATTGGTATATCTGCATTTGTGAACTATTATTTAAGGGTTTTTCCCTGTTTCTTTTTTTATTTTTGTTCAATTATCTTTTCATTGTTAATTTGTAAGAGTTCTTTTCATATTTTTAATATAAGTCAACAGACAGAAGTGTTGTGAAAACAATTTTTTGCCTTCTGTGTGTTTATTTGTCTTCTTAATTGTATTTTTGGATAGAAGAGATTGGATGAGGGAGATTTCCCTAAACTTTCCTGGTAGATGACATCTGAAAGAGCCTCCCGTGGATGAGAAGGAAAGTCTCTAGTGAATTTCTATATCTTAACCAGAAGGAAAAGTCTGTTTCATCCAATTTTAAAGTGTCTTCACAAAGTTAGAAAACATAAACAGATCACTCCTGTCTATCAGGAACTCAGCTGAGCAGATGACAGACCTGAGCTGTCAGGTGTCAGAGTAACTGATTAAAAACAAGGAACCAAAATGAAAGTGATAGTGAAGTCTCTCATCACTGACTGTGAAAGGATAAACCGGTCTAACCCAAAGGACTTGCCAGCTGCCCACTGTTCCATTTTCCCTCATGGAAGATTGTGCTGGTCAAAGGTCAGGTAGATCAGCACCCGTGTGGGACTCATCTCACTGCCTGAACAAAAGGATCGAGTTTTATGGACCCTGGAGACCAAAGGAGAGGGCAAAGAGGAAGAACTAGGAGTTAAAGGTACTGAGAATTAAGTCAGAGGAGAATCATGTCTTCAAGGTTTTCTTCTCCTCCCTTTCACCCTTGTTAAAGAGACCTAGTGTGGCCCAGGAGCCACATTCCTCATTGCCTCTCTTTGGAGACAGAAACATCAACTATCTGCAATACAATGGTGTTTAAATGATTGAATATAAGACATTTTATATCTAACACTTCAATATGGTATCATTGAAACCTTCATGATCTGGAATAACCCGTGTTTGAATCATAGCTTTGTCAGGTGATGTTGGAAAAGTCACATTTCATCATCTATAATATGTGGATAATAATAGAACCCATTCCCCAAGGTTATTGTGACAATACCTGCAAAGTTCTGCAAACAGGTCCTGCCGTTTTGTAATGGCTCAATTAATGTTAGCTTTTTTGTTTTGTTTTGCTTTATTCTAACCAGCTTTTATCCTGTTAATCCCTCAGACATTCAGTAACATCCTGATAGGAATCAATTATCAGCCAGAATCTGCAAGATTTTTAGAAAGTACTGCTGTATAAGATGGGGAACTGTGGCCTCATAGAGTACACAAAGAATTATGAAGGGGTGAGAAATCTGCATGCTCTCTGTCATCTTTGTGCTCCAGTTCAGCTCTGTTTTCAAAGCTAACATACCTCAGACAGTTTTTGTAACTAACACAGCTTTCTTTATCACTATATTGAAGGAAAAAAGGCAGGCACCAAGAAAAATGAAATAAAGGCATAGATTTTTTAGACAGTCTTTTTTTTATCAAGTCTAATTTATTAGCTATGTTAACGCAAGCAAATTACCAGAACTATCTGAGTTCTTCACCTATATGTAATGGAGGAAATAAAACCTATTTAGGGCATATGGATGTATATTTTAAAAAACTGAGTACAATTCTTAGTGTATATATAAGGCATTCAATAAATAATAGCTATTATTTAATTACTGCTAATATCAAAGAATGATAGTCTTGTTAGTGTGAATATTTAATGCTCAATCCTTATCTGAATGTTTACTGAATATTTGGGTATCCAAATCTTTTCACCTGTTGCTATGAGGCAAATTCTACAATAAAATTTTCTAATGTGCAATTCTTTTTCTGAAGTGTAAGTTTATATTATAATCATACTAATCTTGTTTTGTGATCTATATTAGATATCACAGTGTCTCTGAACCCAAAGAAATGTGAAGTTTTTTAACCCAAGGGAATCAAATATATTTATTTTTTACTATTAATCTTTCCACAAATTCCTGAGTGTTTTAGTTTTCTCTTCATGGCAAATAAGTAACCAAATGCTTTTTAACAGGGTAGGTCGGGAGTCCTGTGCAACTTACAAATGAACCTTTTCTTGTTAAAACCACATTCTCCATGTAGCGCTACTTATCTGAGGGGCCTATGATGGGCTCCTGAAACTTTATTTTAGTGGTCAGTTTGCGGGTGCCAAATGCAGGTACTGGCACAGACTCTAACTTTGGACTGCCTAAGAGCGGCGAGTAAGTTTTTCATTATGATTAAGCCCCAAAGACAGCTTCATGTGCAGCTGCACAAGGTCTCACACTAAGAAGGACCCCACACTTGATTGTCTTGAACTCCTTAATCATTTTCTAATAAAGGCTTCACATTTGCATTTTGCATTGGGCCTTATAAGCCCATAATCAGTTAACACAAACTGTTTGCATTCATTCCATATTATTACGTACAATGAAATATTAAAGTTTTACTATGAATTTCCACAATAGTCTTAAGTTTCTCTTCCTTCACAAAAGGCAATGAGCCTGAACATGGGTAACTGTGGTCTAGATCGCTGTGGTCTAGATTGGGTTTTCTTGTGTATGCTCTATGTTGTTCTCTGCTGTTTGCACTGAAGATGTGGGTCTTGTTTAGGTCTATAACTAAGTATTAAGCAGTGTTTTGCTGAGTTTTTATTCTTTGTTTTGCAAGCCTATTATCTTTAAAATGCTGTGCACAGTCTTTGCTCCAGGTCAGCAATCTCCTTCTATTTTTGTATTTTTATTGTCAGATGTTATCTAAAATGTTAGAATTACACCATCAAAAGTAATAGGAACATGACTTTTAAAATCTTTTCATTTTTGTCTATGAAGAGTAATGTTTACTTAAAGTGCAATCTAAAATAAACCCCCATAAATGCAAACTGGTGCAGCTGCTCTGGAAAACTGTGGAGGTTCCTCAAAAAATTAAAAATAGACCTACCCTATGACCCAGCAGTAGCACTGCTAGGAATTTACCCAAGGGATACAGGAGTACTGATGCATAGGGGCACTTGTACCCCAATGTTCATAGCAGCACTCTCAACAATAACCAAATTACAGAAAGAGCCTAAATGTCCATCAACTGATGAATGGATAAAGAAATTGTGGTTTATATACACAATGGAGTACTACATGGCAATGAGAAAGAACGAAATATGGCCCTTTGTAGCAACGTGGATGGAACTGGAGAGTGTGATGCTAAGTGAAATAAGCCATACAGAGAAAGACAGATACCATATGTGTTCACTCTTATGTGGATCCTGAGAAACTTAACAGAAACCCACAGGGGAGGGGAAGTTAAAAAAAAAAAAGAGGTTAGAGTGGGAGAGAGCCAAAGCATAAGAGACTCTTAAAAACTGAGAACAAACTGAGGGTTGATCGGGGGTGGGAGGGAGGGGAGGGTGGGTGATGGGTATTGAGGGGCACCTTTTGGGATGAGCACTGGGTGTTGTATGGAAACCAATTTGACAATAAATGTCATATATTTAAAAAAAATAAAAAAATAAAATAAACCCCCATAGAATAGAAAATATGGACTACATGGCAAGTATTTAACAGTAAATGAAAAATTTCACCTCATAAAAGCTATTGCTGAGAAATAACTCAGACATATTAGTGGCCATACCTGTACCAGTGGTATAGGTATAATACCTGTAATGGGTATTATATTTTTGTATCATATTTGTGTATATTTGTATGTACATGTATTATATTTTTGTATATTTTGTATATTTTTGTATATTTTTGTGTATTTTGTATTGTATTTTGTATTATATTTTTTTATATCCCACAATCCACTCCCTTTTGTGAAACAACAGTGTACCAACTTTCTTTTGGGGTACAATCCTTCCCCTAACTCTATTTGGGTCAGCAGAACTCCTTCCACATACAGGGATAAGCATGGTAGAGAGGAAACTATTTGACCCAGTCTGGAGAATTCTAGATCTCCATAATTCTAGATCTCTAGACACAAAAGCTGTTCTATACAGGGTTCTTGAGTAACTGGGTTCAGAGCAAACCCCAAGATGTATTCAGGAGTTACCATGCAAAGAGGTTTTCTTTTCCTCCCACACTGTTGGCAGTGAGGATATAAGCTAAAAATGTTGGAAGTCACTTGTATGAGGCCTGAGAATAAAAACAACATAGTGCCGAGGTGAGAAACGTTATTGTTCAGTCCCCTGCATCACACTGCCCTTTTATTTTCACATGTAATTGAAAATACTTTCTCTTTGTACAGTCACCTTTTAGTTGGGTCTCCCACTACAATCAAACAAATAACTTCTAAATAACAACTGGTTAATCAATCCATACTCCATTTTATGTACCTTATTCTTTTTCATATTTATTTTATACTTTCTTTTATTATTGTCTCTTGTGTCTGAACTACACTCTTTAAATTAGTAGAATTTCCTAGAAAAAGGAAATCTTTTTGGTAATTCCAAGAATATTATTCTCCACAATCTACAATAATGTTATATTGTATTTTATTTGTATGTGATTGTCATTCTCATCTACTAAAAAGTAGACCTATCTAATAATTGTTAATCATTCAGTAGGTTATTATTGACACCATGTTTGTACCTAATATAGTTAGATACTGTGAGAAATAAGCCCACTGACTCAATCAAAGGAGGTTTGCAGAGACTCAGAGCACAGTGAAGTAAGGCTTTAATCAACATTCTTGCAAAAGTGGATGTGTGATGGACAGGTACACTTGGAGTGGTTACAGCAGGCAATTTATCTCCTAGTATGAAGTCTCTCCCTTAATTCCTCAGGGGCTGAGTACTACAGAGGTTATAGTATTACCTGGAAGTCACCTATACTCGTGTAAGGCCAAAAAGTAGTCTGATTGGAACAAATGCCTCCAACAGAGACTTCAGTTCTTTGGTGCATGCTCTTTGCAAAGCCCATGAAAAATAAGCCTGCAAAATTGAGCGGGGAAGAAGAACCTGGAAGTGAAGTGTCTAAGGGTTTAGGACTCCATTGTGTGGGGGGAAAGGGTTCGTACATATTTCCAATAGATTGTAAAAAAAACCTATTGTTAACTAGACAGCACAGATTTTATTTGATATTTCTGAAAATGAATCATCTCATTTACTTCTCACAGATGCTAAGCCCCAAACAGAAATCAATTTTTCCTAATTGGTTCCACCACATATATCCTATTTTAATCCTCATTATCCCTTGTAAACAACTTTTTATTAGGTAATATTTTCCAAATTGTATTCACTCACCTACCACATTCATAATGTTATTTGCATACCATCTGTGCTACTATTTAATATTTTTCTGTCAACTGGTTCAAAATCTAATTTAATTATATTTCTTTAATATATATTTAAAATAGATATATAGTTTAAAATTTTAATGGTATCTATATATTGACAGAACCCACTTTGTGTTATACAAAGATATAGATGTGGACCTTGGACAGAATATCAAATTAGAAGTGGTAGAGTTTTTATTTTAAAAACAACAATAAAACAAACAAAACCAAAGGATCAGATTTCTGGAAAAGATGGTAGAGTAGGAGGATCCTAGGCTTACCTTGGTCTCAAAGATATAGCTGAATAGCATTCTCTTCAGAGTAAATAAATCAAAAACATGACCAGAAGACTGGCAGATAAATTCCACAACTAAATGCAGAGAAGAGAGTAAGAAAGGCAGAGATGTTGTTGGGATAAATAAAGGAATCAGCAGTATTGTCCATGGGAGGGAAGGATGTCTCAGGCATGAAGAGGGGAGAGAAAGAGGCTCCCACATTGCAAAGTCCATGCACGGCAGACAAATCCCCATAACATTTGGCGTTGAAAACCAGAGGGGCCAAATTTCATGAGTTCTTACTACCAGAGGGACTTAAAACTTGGATTAAAAGAAAAATGCAACTCCATTCTGAAGCCAGGAGGGCAAGATTAAACTAAGTCCCTACCCTGAAAAGATAGCACAACAAACAACCCAGGATATATAGCATAAAGCAGTGTGGAATGGAAGGGAGAGTTATTTACTAATTTCAGAGCATGTCCTGAGGGACAGAAACCACTGGGGAACTCCTCCAGGAACAAAGAAACTGGCAGGTGCCATTTCTCTCCCCAGTCCCACAGATTAAACACACGGCCATCTGCAGGGCTTGCTACCTAACTCGTTAGCACTGCCATCTTGACCACCAGGCTGTGCTTCTGCCACTCCACCCCTCCAGACAGCCTGCCTCAGTCCTGGCTCTGCAGGGTCCCTCCCACAAAGGAAGTGACACACAAAGCTTGCTAGTAATGCTGCTGCATCACAATGCCAGACCCCCATCCTGCACTGTGCTTTTATGGAGCCTGATGCACCCCTTTAGGGGCTCTTATGCAGAGGACTAGGAGTACACAAAGCTTGTTAGCTCAGATATCACCCAGTGCTGTGCTTAGGCAGATCCACCCTCTCCAATACACTCTTGGCCAGAGCTCATACAGGGCAATGCCACAGGTCTGGCCGGTGCAAGCAGCCCCTACAATGGAGAACGACTCCAAAGTGATCCCTGCAGCAGAGAGAGAAAAAGATACCACACACACACAGTCAGACACAGGAACTAGCAGTGGGTTGGAGGCAGACAACTGATCTGACTGCAGGCCCTGACCACCAATGAAAGTTTCTCAGGGCGACAACACAGAAAAAAACACCCTGACGTTTGGTGCTACTGCCTGTCTGATAAATGCCTGGTCTGACTCAACTCAAGCCCAAGGTATCTCCAGACTGGCCCACTAATACCACAGGGAACAATTACTCCCCACAAAAGAGAAAGAGAGCCTCTGTGGACAACTTCACTGAAGGAAAAATGGCTCAGTCACAAAAGCAGATCACAGATATCATAGGAAACACCCCTGAAATGCCAGGTTCTGATGAACAGGGGCCACTGCACAGCAGAGCACTAGAGTACCTCTTCATAAGGCCATTCCTTTCAAGTGCAGGGGACATAGCTCTTTCCTAACACATAGAAACATACAAAACACAGAGAGTTAGACAAAATGAGGAGACAAAGGAATGTGTCCCAAATGAAAGACTAGGACAATATCACAGCAAGAGATATAAAAAAATGGAGATAAGTAACATGTTCGATAGAACATTTAAAGCAATGATCATAAAGATACTGGACTTGAGAAAAGTGTGGAGGACATCAGTGAGACACTTAACAATTAGATGAAAAAAAATCAGAGATGAAGAACAAAATAATTAAAATTAAAAATACATTAGAGTAAATGGTAGACCAGAATAAGCACAAGAATGAGTCTGTGACCTTGAAGACAGAGTAATGGAAAGTAATCAAGCTGAGCAGGTAAAAGGAAAAAAAATATGCAAAATAAGGATAGACTTAGGGAAATCAGTGACTCCACATACATAATAATATTTGCATTACAAGGATTCCAGAAGGAAAAGAGAGAGAAAAGGGGAAGAAAATTTATCTGAAGAAATAATAGCTGAAAACATCCCAAATCTGCAGAAGGAAACAGAAATCCAAATCCAGAAGGCACAGAGATCCCCCAACAAAATCAACCCAAGAAGTCCATACCAAGACACACAGTAATTAAGATGGCAAAAAAGTAGTGATAAAGAATTTTAAAAGCAGCAAGAGCAAAGAAAGCAGTTACATCCAAGGGAAACCCCATAAGGCTATCAACTATTTTTTTCAGCAGAAACATTGTAGGTCAGAAGGGAGTAGCATGATTTATTCGGTATTGAAAAAATCTGCAGCCAAGAATATTCTATCCATCAAGGCTATCATTAAGAATAAAAGGTGAGATATAGAATTTCCCAGGCAAACAAAATTTAAAGGAATGCAGGACCACTAACCAGCCCTACAACAATGTTAAGAGGGACTCTTTGAATGGAAAGGAAAGGCCATAAGCAAAAGTAAGGAATGTGAGAAACACAAAAGCAATAAAAATAAGTATATCTGCAAAAATCAGTCAAGGGACTCACAAAATAAAAAATATATAATATATGACACTATATATCTAAAATTTGGGGGGGGAGGATAAAGAATGGGTTTAAACATAAGCAACCCCCAACTTAATATAGACTGCTATACACAGAAGATGTTATATATACACCAAATGACAAACACAAATAAAAAACCAGTAATAGATAAGTGGAAATAAATAAAAAGAAAAGAATCCAAGTATATCACTAAGGAAAGCCAACTAATCATGAGTGAAGAGAGCAGGAGAAGAAAAGAATGGAGAAAAACTACAAAAACAGTCATAAAACAAGTAACAAATTGCAATAAATACATAGCTATCAATAACTTCTTTGAATGTAAATAGGCTAAACATTCCAATCAAATGATGTAATGTGGTGGGATGAATAAAAACAAGACTCATCTATATGCTGCCTACAAGAGACACATTTCAGAACCAAAGACACATGCACATTGAAAGCGAAGGGATGCAGAAGTATTTACATGCAAATAGATGCGGAAAGAAAGCCTGGGTAATAATTCCCAGTTAAAATAAATTTTAAAATGAAAACTATAGGGGAGACTAGGTTGCTCAGTTAAGTGTCTGAACTTGGCTCAGGTAATGACCTTGAGTCCATGAGTTCAACCCCCACGTCAGGCTCTGTGCTGACACCTCAGACCCTGGAGTCTGCTTGGGATTCTGTCTCCCTCTCTCTCTGCCTTTCCCCACTTGAGCTCTCTCTCTCTCTCTCTCTCTCTCTCTCTCTCTCTCTCTCTCTCAAAAATAATAAACATTAAAAAAAATTTTGAAAAAAACTGCAAGAAGAAACAAAAAAAGGACAATATGTAATAACAAATGGGACAATCCAACAAGATATACCAATTATAAATATATATGCACCCAACATAGCAGCACCCAAATACACCAAACAGTTAATAACAAACATAAAGGAACTAACTGATAATAATATAACAATATTAGGGGACTTTAACACCCCACTTGCATCAATGGACAGATCACCTAAACAGAAAATCAGTAAGAAAACAATGGCTTTGAATAACACATTGGAGCAGAAGAATTTAACAGATATATTCCCATCCAATATCCCATCCAAAAACAGCAGAACATACCTTCCTTTCAAACATACATGGAACATGTTCCAAAATAGATCACACATTAGCCCACAAAGCAAACTTCACAAATTCAAGAAGATTAAAATCATACCATGCATATTTTCTGAACTCAATCTATGAAACTAGAAGTCAACCATAAGAAAAAATCTGGAAAGACCACACATACATGGAGGTTAAATAACATGCTAAACAATGAATGCCTCAACCAGGAAATAAAAGAAGAAATTTTAAAAGAGCACATGGAAACCAATGAAAGTGAAAACACAACAGTCCAAAACCTCTAGAATGTAGAAATGGTTCTAAGAGGGAAGTTTATAGCAATACAAGCTTACCTCAAGCAAAAAAAAAAAAAAAAAAAAAAAAAAACAAAATTCAAATAAACAACCTAACTTAACCAAGGAGGTGAAAGGCCTGTATTCTGAAAATCATAAAACATTGATAAAAAAAATTGAAGATGACACAAATAAATAGACATTCCATGCTCATAGATTGGAAGAACAAATATTGTTAAGCTATCCATACTACCCAAAGCAATCTACATATATAATGCAACCCCTATCAAAATACCAACAGCATTTTCACAGAACTACAGCAAATAATCCTAAAATTTGTATGGAACAACAAAAGATCCCAAACAGCCGAAAAAATCTTGACAAAGAAAACAACCAAAACAAACAACACCAACAACCAAAGCAAACAAACAAACAAACAAATACCTGGATTTAATCACAAGTCCAAATTCCAAGTTATACTACAGAGCTGTAGTAATCAAAACAGTATGGTACTGGCACAAAACTAGACACATACATCAATGGAATGGGATAGAAAGCTGAGAACAAACCCATGATTATATGGCCAGTTAACCCCTCAGAAAGCATGAAATAATATCCAATTGGGAAACTGGACAGTTACACACAGAAGAAGAAAACTGGACCACTTTCTTATACCATACACAAAAATAAAGTCAAAATGGATTAAAGACCTAATGTGAGACCTGAAACCATAAAAATTCTAGAAGAGAGCACAGACAGTAGTTTCTCTAATACTAGCTCTAACAACATTTCTCTAGATATGTCTCATGAGACAAGAGAAATAAAAGCAAAACATAAACTATTGGGACTACATCAAAATAAAAAGCTTCTGCAGAGCAAAGAAAACAGTCAACAAAACAAAAAGACAACCTGTGTAATGTGAGAAGATATTTGCAAATGACATTTCTGGTAAGTGTTTAGTATCCAAAATATATAAAGAACTTATATAACTCAACATCTAAAAAATATTAATCCAATTAAATGATGGGTAGAAAACACCAATAGACATTTCTCCAAAGAAGACAAACAGATGACCAACAGACACATGAAAAGATGCTCAGCATCACTCATCATCAAGAAAATGCAAATAAAAACCACAATGAGATATCACCTCACACCTTTCAGAATGGTGCTAAAATAAAAAAAACACAAGAAACAAGTGTGGGCAAGGATATGATTAATGAACTCTCTTGCACTGTTGGTAGGAATGCAATCTGGTGTATCCACTGTGAAAATGCAATTTGGAAGTTCCTCAAAATGCTAAAAATAGAACTACCCTATGGTCTATAAATCACACTACTGGCTATTTACCAAAATAATAATAATAATTTAAAAAAACACAATTTCAATAGGATATATGCACCCCTATGTTTACAACAGTATTATTTACAGTAGCCAGATTATGGAAGCAGCCCAAGTATCCACTGATAGATGAATGGATAAAGAAGAGGTATATATACACAATGGAGTATTATTCAGCCATAAAGAACAATGAAAGCTTGCCATTTGCAAAAACATGGATGGAGCTACAGAGTATAATGCTAAGCAAAGTAAGTCAGAGAAAGACAAATACCATATGATTTTACCCTTATGTAGAATTTAAGAAACAAAACAAAGGAAAAAAAAGAAAGAGAAAGACAAACCAAGAAACAGACTTTTAACTACAGAGCACAAACTGATGGTTACCAGAGAGGGGGTGGGTGAGGGCATGAGCAAAACAGGTGGTGGGGATTAAAAAGTACATTTATCATGATGAGCACTGAGTAATGTATGGAATTGTTGTATCAGTATATTGTACATCCAAAACTAATATAATGTTGTATGTTAACTATACTGAAATTAAACAAAACAAAACAAAAACAGCTTAATACAAATGAAAAAAAGAAAAGATTCAATTTTGATGTCCAGTGCCCCCACACAGCAGTATGAGTTACTATATTTGTATCTTATGTGTGAGGGGTCAGTTAATTAACCTTTTAAAGAAAGTATGGAAAAGTTTCATAGCTTTTTAAGATACCATTCTATAGTACTAGACATACAATATATACTGAATAAATTATGTTGAATTATTTTTATCATCTTTCTAAATTATAAGCACTTTCTTAGGAATGCATGTGAGAATCATATTTAATTTTCCAACCAGGTAATAATGATATAACAGGTAAAAATACATTTCCTGAAGTGAATTATACCCGAAGCCTGTTCCTTTTATTTTTACTCTATTCTATTACAAATAGCATGAAAAGAGACTGGCAGACTAAGGGATTCTATGGAGCATTGTCTCTGACAGTTGATTTCAAATTGCAGTCTGTATAGGAGTTACCGAAGCCACAGCAATTTCAGTAAATTGATATAATTTTAATGCCCATCTTACCTGATTGTTTTTTAAGAAATCAATAACAAACCACTGTCCCTGAAAAATTACTCTGAAGCTTACTTTTCTTACTGCAGAACAGCTCTCACAGGGTATATGTGAATCTGTAGCTTAGCTACATAGTTCCTAGACTGAGATATCTAAAATTCCAAAGTTTGAGATTAAGTGAGAATTATTTAGCCTGGTTCTCAGTAGCTGAACTTTCAAATCCAAAGGCAATTTATTCTTCTTCTGACATCGCCAGATGTTATGAACATAAGGGGAAGGATGGTTATGCTATGCATATTTTAGAAGTTCTAGATCCATTTTTCATACTCTCCACCTTCCTCTATATCTCAAATGTTCTAAAAGTGTTTGTTTGTTTGTTTGTTTGTTTGTTTTTGTTCTCTAATTTCTATTTGTTTTTGACCAATGATAAATACTAGCAAGAGACTGGAGAATGGGACAAAAAGAGAGGTTCTCTCCTTTCTGGACTATAGGCTGGCAGTGAATGATTTCTTCTATTAAAAACTTTAGCTGTTTATGGGGCACCTAGGTGGCTCAGTTGATTAAGCATCCAATTTAGGCACAGGTCATGATCTCAGGGTTCCTGAGTTCAAGTCCTGCTTTGGGCTCTGTGCTGACAGCTCAGAGCCTGGAGCCTGCTTCTGATTCTGTATCTCCCCCTCTCTCTCTCTGCTCCTCCCCTGTTCACACTCCATCTCTCTCTGTCTCTCAGAAATAAACATTAAAAAGATTAAAAAAAATTAAAAAAAAACAAAAACAATAGCTGTTGATTGGTGTTTCTTATCTATAGTCAGACTCTGTTAACATCTCTCACCTCTTGTCCCTTTAAAACCAAATGTAGTGGTTGCTTAACTCTGCTGCTGGCCCCAGGGTGCTCCATCAACCCTTACCAGGTTTCTTTAACTCTGCCCACATTCTCATAATAGTACTTCTATTAAATGAATTTAATGACCCTTTTGAGCCTACACTCATTTTCCTGCTAGGAACTTTATACATTGTTATCAGATTACCAAAATGGGAATATGACATTAGATTTTTCATAAACATTTGACAAATACATGGATATGCTGGGTAAAGAAAGTAGGATTCTGGTAATATATGCCTTGTGATAACATTGTGATTGGGAAATTTACAGTAATAGTACTATGGGAAGTAGTAGAAATAGAAGACAAGATGTGGGTGTTAGAGTACCTTAGATAATTTAGTATGGCAATGAAGAATAAAGAAAAGCTGACTTATTGTGCTTCTTCTAACGGAACTAATGGCTACACAGAGGAATGGACAAAGTAAATGCTGTCAATGCGTGATTCAGCACAGGAGAAGAAAGACTATTCACCAATTTCAATGATTGTGGAACATTCTCTGGGTCTGAATAGAAGGGGTGTAAAGATGCCAAACCAATTAAGTGTTCAATCTGTCCAATTTTCTTATAATGTAGGGAAAAGACTGGGAGTCTGAGATACAAGATGGAAACGTTTTATCTGACACACTCAAGGAAAATGACTTTCAACTTCTAAATCCCACTAAATTTCTTTGCTAAAAAGAACATACTCCTACCCTTCCTCATGACTTCTAAGCCCACAGTGAGAGCTAGATGGAAGCAGGGCTGGCCCAGAAAAACAAGGGCTGCTCCAAGAGGAGTTAGCCTATAGAACAGAAGAATCATGAGATCCTGACAATTTAAATCAGAAGAATCATGAGCACATGTATGGATTTTTTTTTATTTTTCCACATAGATGCACTCACCTGAGATTTAAAGTATTGGTTTAATTAAGCCTTATAGGTTGTATTGGCTTTGCTATCTCAATCCACCTGGAAAAAGCTGTTTTGAAAGATCCATGGTATGGCCTCCTGAAAGATTAAGAATAACAGGTAGAAAGAAACACCCTGAAAACAGGTGGTTCTGATTTGAAGGATGTGGTATATGCTCTAGACAAGTGAATAATAGATGGTGAATTATTTCCTATAGTCACGTTACTATGTGTCTAGGAATTAAAAGGTAGAAATAAAAGTGCCCCTTGGCACTATTTTACCTAATAACTCCACTGAGAAATTTCTGCTTTCTATTCCTTTATTTTTGGTTCAGTAAGTTTAGAAGCCTTGATTGCAAATGGAAGAATGCCTCAATGTAGGAATACAACCATGGAACGTTCTCATCTTCATGTGGGACTTCTCATGCATTAAACCAAGAGGCAGAGAAGAGAGTCATTTTTCTGTTACTCTCTTGGCCTCTTAGTGTTTGATACTGTTTGTAAAAGAGAAATTGGTTTGTGGGAGCAAAGACTGTATCCAAAACCCATTGAATACATGGGGGAGCTTTTTCATACTTCTGTGCCAACAGTTTTAGTTAATGGAAATATGTATCATGCAAATAAAGACAAAGTCACAAAGGACACAGTAAGAACAGATAAAGGTTTACTATGCCCCCCACCTTTTTCTCTTAACCCTATTCAGACCTCTGTAAATCTTCCATTTATTGAAGACTTGTTTTGAGATGTGTCATCTCTTTCTTTTAGGGACCAGAAATTATATAATGATCAATGTAAGAATCACTGAAACCAAGAAACAGAAGGAATTGTGATATCCAATAATTCTTTCATCCTTTAAAAAAAATCATTTCATTTCCTGGCTAAAATTATTCAAAGTCCCCGCAAGGCCATGTATAATTTGGCTGCTGCCTCTTTCATGACCTCAATTCCTGTAATTTCTCCCCTTGTTCACCCTGGCACCACTACACTGGTCTTGAAATTCCTGGAAAATGCCAAGTTCATTTCTACCCAAGGTCTTAACTTAAGCACACCTGTAACTTAAGCACACCTGTACTTATGCTTCTCATAACTTACTACTTCCAAAGTAGTTTGTTCGGATAACACTCCAATTTCACATTTCAGAGAATCTTTTTGCAACTAACCTATTTAAAATATGAGCACTTTCCTCATCATGTTCTATCCCTTCTTCCAGATTTATTTATGCCACAGCACTCCTCATTTTAGAAGTCATGCTAGACTGCTGACTATTGTTCATCTTCCCCCAGAAAAACAAAACAAAACAAAAATGAACTGTGAAATCAAGAACTTTTCTTGGTTCACTAACTTTTGTATCTTGAACCTGTATTAACAATATCTGGTGCTTCGTAGACACTAAGTGTTATCATTATAAATATTGTTTCTGTAAGTTTTCATAAGACTTTCTTTACCTTTGTGTGGCTTGACCCACACATTAATTATTCTATGAACCTATCTCCTCATCTATAAAAATTAAAATATACCCTGGTTATCTGTGGTGAGGCATGAGAAAGTGAGTGAATATTAAAAACCCTGATTTAGAATTCTCAACTTCCTCTCTCTCCATACCTAGTCCCTAAGCCTTGATTAAGTCATAATATGCATCATTTCAGGCATGTTATCCAATCCACACTTTTTATGAGTAAGCAGGACAGCTATCAATATAAGTGCTGAATTACCTTTAAGTCTAATGTTTATGCTATATAAAAATTCAAATACCCTATTAAAATTGAAATGAAAGTTGCTGTGAAATAATCTCTGCTCCCTTCAGTCTGCTTTATTTCTTTAATGTTTAATCTGATTTGCAGTCATAGAATTTCTTAGGAATCAGTATGCTGTATCTAACAATAAATGGTTAAGTTCTATCGTTCTTGGGCAATAATACACTGATTACTAAGGAATTACTGATTACTAATTGTTATAATACATTGATTATTAGGGAATTAAGGTTAAACCACTGTAGATTTAATACACTTACTGAAAGTAATTATAACTTTAACATAGGTAACTGTCAAAATTGATTGCATTTAGTGTATCTGTATGAATAGGATTAGTTAAGGATAGTTTTAAAGAAAACTCCAATTTAAATTAGGCCTATATTTGTAATCATTTAAAGCCAAATTATTAAAATTATATTATACCCTGGTCTACTGTGGGGAATAAGCTTAGAATTCCGTGAGCTTACACCTATGGGTTAACAAGGCATAAGGAAATAGAAAGCCACAGTATGAAAGCTTCCAAGATTAGGTAAACAAGATTAGGTATTCAGGGCAGAAGTGCCCCCAAGTTAGTACAATAGCAGAAAGCTGCTTTCACAGGAAGGAAGGAACAAAATAGGTAAATAGGTAAATAGGACTATACACCACAGCAGGGCAAAGTTGACCAGAGCAGAGCTAATTAGCAAAAAAAAAAAAAAAAAAAAAAGGTGCCTTGTTGACCCTGAGGTAGCATGCTCTGTCTTTCTTGTAGCATGCTCTGTTTTTTTTTCCCCCAGGCAAGTTTAAGTAAACAGAGATGGCACCTCATGTCTGCTGTAAACAACTATCTGGCCAGGCGCAGGGGTTTTGTTTTGTATTGACCCAAACCCCTAACACTGCTTATCTTCAAAACCTCCTTTCCCTCACACCCATGAGTTAATATTCATGGTTTCATTGTCTCTTTGTGCACATCCATCATGCTTGTAAGCCTTCTGGTCTTGATAAAACTGGAGCAAGGAACCTTACTTGGGGCTCTTGTCTCCATCTGTGGCCTCTCTTGCATTTCAATCCTGTGTCTGTTCTCTTGCTGGACAAGAGAGAACTCCAGACCCAGAGTCTACGCCAGTCTACTAATTAGTAGTGTAGGTCACTAAACATATGACGAAAACAAGAGTTTGGAGTAGGATAAAATTGAAATTTATGAAAAGCCTGTTTTAAATGTGTTGCTTGTACAGCTTAACATACACAATCACCTTGGCATCGTAAGGGTCCAATGATATAGATGTTAATAACTACATTGGGAAGACTAAGAACTGTACTATAATCTTCTCAACGGGGCAAATCTATAGTGAGAAAACAGTCTCTCTGCTTCTGGAAACTATTATATCCTCTCTTCTAAGCTGACTTTCAGACTCTCTCTACTCTTGTTTCCACTTTAGACAAAGATGTTTGTTAGTGACAGTCCACTTATATTTGGAAGGAGAGCCTTTTTGGCATCCCTGCCTTCGTTCTCATTGTGCAATCTCCCAAGAATACAGAGATTTCTAGCTTCACTTCACATATGAAGCACCGATGTAGCTAGCCCTTTCTCACCTTCTTATTTATCTATTCAACTGAGTATATAATGGATGTGGGCTGCATTGTCATTATTTATCAGCATCTGGCATATTACATCATGATATTCAATAACAGGAAATCTCTTCCTTTAATATCTGCTATTCAGTAAAGTTAATGTTTCCCATTTTATCAGAGTCATAAATTAGTGCTTGTGTTGTACTACTTTCCTTTTATGATCTTCTGATATTCTTTTCAATATAGAGAACACTTTTCTGAGTGCCTTGTTAATGAATAATCATTATATGTAACACTTTGTATGGGTACTTTATGATTCATAAGGCAGTTTTACCAAATTGTCTCATGTTATCTCTGTATATTACCATTTACATACAGGAAAAATTTATGGAGAAACAATGTCTTTGCCCTGAAGGGAGTTTTCAGAATAGTTGGAGTAAACAGAAAAGCAGGAAAAAGAAGTTGAATTATAGTGTGATTCAAGCTGTTAACACTGATTCCCATGGTAGCACAGAGAAGTCTGGAGTGGGAAAATTGAGTGAAATATTTCTGGAAGAGAGATTATGAAACTGCTTAAAAGCATAAAGTTGAACAAAAACCAAAATGGCTGCATTAATGCCTCAGGAAACCTCGATTTTAGAGTAACCTTTTTTTCTCTCTTCCACAAGCCACCCCTTCTCCGTTCTGAGCCTTGTGTTTCAGGAACCTGGTACCATCCTGAATATGACTAAGGAGGTTAGCAGACCTATACAATTCCTGTTGAAACTCGCTAGATCCTGTATTTCCCTATAAAACCCTCCAAACCTCTTCCTCCCCAGGAAGCTTGTAGTTTTCGAAGGTAGTTTTGTAGCCTCCTTTGCCCAGCAAAGCAATAAAGTCATTATTCCTCTTTATCCCAAACTCTTATCTTCACATTATATTTTGGCTCCAACATATGAGGTCAGTTTTTGACAACAATTATACCTGTAGAGAGACTTGAAATGTGACTAGAAATTACTTTAAGGAATGCTGCAAAAGGAACATTTCTTTTGGCAGATGTAGATCCAAGCACAAAGTTTAAAGATCTAAATCTGGATAATGTGGGATTTGACAGTACACAAATCTGGAACCAGATAGTCTGGGTTCAAGGGACAGCTTTTGCTTCTTACCAATTAGATGTATAGGTTTGGACAAGTTACCTACCTCTTTGTGCCTTGGTTTTCTAATCTGTAAAATATGGATCATTACAGTATGAATCTCATAGGATTGTTAAGAAATTAAGAGCTGGGGCACCTGGCAGGCTCAGTCAGTTAAGCATCTCATCTGACTCTTGATTGTGGCTGAGGTCATGCTCTCATAGTCATGGAGTGGAGTCCCATCAGGCTCTGCGCTGGGCATGGAGCCGGCTTGGTATTCTCTGTCTCCCTCTCTCCCTCTGCCCCTATCCTGCTCGTATGTGCTTGCATGTGTGTGCGCATGATCTCTCTCAAAATAAATAAATGAACTTTTAAAAAATAGCTTAAAAAATTAAAAGAGTTAACACCCATAAAAGACTTCTTGGCATGTAGTAAGCACTCAATAAAGATCAGCTATTATTATCATGACTGAGTTGTGGGGAGATGTTAAGGTAGCAGAGAGATAGAGAGATGAGACTCCTAAAAGGGTAGACTTTGTCTCCATTTTACACATGTAGAAATTGAAACTCACAAAGTTCTAAGTAGAAGGTATGCAATTCATTCTCTTCTTGGTACCCTTTATTGCTATCGATACTATTTCAGGTTACTATTTTTTTTCTCAAACGTAACACAAGAAGACATTTTTTAAACATGATTTCTGAAGTAGAAACTGCCTGCTAAACAGCATTTTATTGCAAAAAGTCCTTTGTGGTGAATATAATACTTGTCATCTCCCCAGAATTTCCCTGACAATGAATACAAATGCAGTTCAGCCCCAACCCTGATCCTTTGCTCCAGCAGTCATAGGCTTCTCTAGGCAGGATGTAAATATCATTAAGATGATGCAAACACCCCCAAATTCTGTTCCCTTATAATAGGTATTGACATGAAGCTCTCCAGTGGCAAGGTTCAGCTTCCCAAGTAACACAATTCCCTTTACACATGGAAATCACTGCCTATTCTGAGCCTTGACATAAAAGGAAATGCTTTTTTTAATGCTGTCATTGATTACCATTTTAAATCAGAAAAACTTTTGTTTTAGACTTTCCACCTGATCTAATCCTCATCTCATCCCCTTATCTAATTTCCTCAGAGATAAATGATGTGGGAAACAAAGGCAAATGAAAAATTATATTTCCTTACAAGTTACAGCCCACTGACAAGTCCTTGAGACAGGGAGAGTGACCTTCCTCTATGAGCTCAGCTACCTTGAAGATGACACTTTGCTAATAAGGGCAAAAGGCAAACTTAGCTTAACATTATCTTGACACCCCCTCCCCCCCGCCCTGCCACCAGGATCCTATAAGTCTACTGTAACATATAAAACTTCCTTTGGGAACTTCCTTAATCTCTACCCCCAAGATATATGTTGGCAATCATACTCCAAGCATATGGGCCACTGATAAACATCTGAAGGGTCTCATGACTGAAGTTTTACTACACAGTAATAAATGAGCTTCTCCTAACAGTAGCTAACATCTTCAAGGTCCTGGAAACTTTGCATCCAAAATTTCTTAGAGACTTATGCTATCACTGACTCCCTTCCCAACATGAAGGTACATAATCAGTCACCTATCACAACCCCAGTGCAACTTTTTCTGCCCATGGGTCCTGTTCCCGTGTTTTAATAAAACCACCATTTTGCAACAGAGACATCTCAAGAATTCTTTCTTGTCTTTCGGCTCCAAAGACAACACACCAAACCATAACAATAAACACTTTCAATAATTTGGAGTTTTAAAGTGCATACAGCTACTCAAACATAATTGTGATATTATCCCAGTCAACAAAAGGCTGTGGAGGAATTCCTCAATGCTAAACTTTCCAGACTTCCTAGAAAGTAGCCAGGACTATACTTGGCAAAACAGAGGATATGACACATACCCAATATGGCTCCTGTTTTTAAATATCTTACAGGTTTTTTTAGATAACTTCCTTTGTTTCTTCTATAATTGAGGACAAACAACATAATGAGGATTTACAAAATAATAATGTATAATAATAGTAATATACTATTATTATTAGTAATAATGTATAATAATTGTATAATAATTGTGTTCCTGTGTTCAGAACAGTCCTGGAAGGAGCCTTCATGTGAAAACAAGACAGCCACCTCTACCCTGTCCCCAGCATAACACTATTTGTTAGATATATCCATGATGGCTTTACGTCTGCATACATATAGACACTTTAGCCTGAAATCTTTGCCATTTACTTATTTGTGGAATTATTTAATGTTTAGTTTTTCCTAATAATTACTCATGCAGTTAGAGTTTTTGACATTCTTTTTCATCTATGTATCCACATTGTTTAACAGGTGCCTGATCCATAGCAGGATGTGATGAAGCTTATGGAATCAATTAAATAAATGGACTCAGCCTCTTTCACACAATCTCAGCCCTCTTCCTTCACAGAAGTGCAGATCCATTGCCTATGCTTCACTAGCTCAGTTATAATTTTTTCAGGACTAACTGACAAAAATATTTACTCTAATTCTGCTAATATGGAAGTAAGACAAGAGGATGATCTACTCTAGACTTATGTAGACAAAATGCTTCAAAAATATGTTGGCTATTTGCCAGGGTGGAATGTTAGTGTTTGGAAATTTGATAATTGAATCTGAGGGCCATGAGTAAGTTACTGTGCTGGTTTTGTAGAATAGCTTCCCATATCTATATCCTAACTGATTGTTGAAATTAGGTCAGAGTTAACCAGGGCTGCTATGAAAGCATTTTATCTCCTTATCCTGAGTGGACACTCAAGTAAGCTGCATGGCATTTTCCTGAAATAAATAAATTCCTTATTGTTTAATGAGAACAAAGGGCATGATTGTTTTAAGTTTATAGATAAGAGGAGACTATGCAATATAAAGATAAGAAAAGTGTCCTACCTTCAAAAATCACCAGCCAGGGATCATTTTAAAGTTCCAATAGTAGTATGGCAAAGGATGGTGGGTTGGCAGGACTGAATGAGGAGCATGGCCCCATATTTTCTCTCAAAAGATAAAGAACTGGGAACATCTAGACCTGTCAATATCACCACCAATCCTTCTCTGTGTGGATATTCATTCTTTACTGGGATAATAATTTCATTTCATGTTTAGTGAGTACTTAAAACATATATACCATTGTGGAGCATCTTTGTGCTATACTACAAAGATTACTAAGCCAGCTACCACCCCACAGGAACTCAAGGTGTAAAGGGCTGTGTGTGGGGGGGAGGGGTGGTGATGCATATTGTGACTTATTTTAAAGAAAGACATCTCTTTTTCTTTACAAAAGACAAAAAGAAACAGACAAAATCCAAACCAAACCAAACAAAATGCAGCAATGCAGCATTTGGTTTTGCCAAATTTTCTTTTTCCCTCCCTTCCTTTCTTCATTTAATAAGTTCTCCAAAACCACCCTGAAAATAGGTTGATTTTCTGAAATACAAGCAGAAGCAATATATTCCCTGCTACTAAACAGGTCCAAGGCAGATGCTGATTGCTGCAGGTTTCTTCCTGATAGGTCCATCTGGGCAACCCCCTCCATTTTATTACTAATGGAAACAAATGACTGACACATTGAAGGTCAGGTTTTGGATTCTCAAGCTTTATCACTTCTAATCTTTTACAAGCTGTCTTATTACCTATGTTTTGACACTTATTGCAATAGTGTTTTGTGAACAAGTCACAATTTTGTTCAGTAACCTGAGTAATTTTAGTGTTTGCCACAAACATTTCTATCTGCATTGGGTGGGATTATACATAAAGTATATGAATCTTTCAGTACTAGACATTAAGTTCTCTGCATTTCACCAGGCCAGAAATATTTTTTTATTGTTTTGATTTTATTCAATAAGTGAGAGAAAGAAATGCTTCTAGATTCTTTCAATTCTCCCAAGGTTTTTCTAGATGGAATGATCAGGATTCATCTAAAGAGCCTAATATCTTTTAAATCCATCTGTTCTCATCCCAAATCATGATTACCAACAGTGCGTGTTAAAGCAAAGATTTTTTTTACTTTTTTTTAAATATATGAAATTTATTGTTAAATTGGTTTCCATACAACACCCAGTGCTCATCCCAACAGGTGCCCTCCTCAATACACATCACCCACCCTCCCCTCCCTCCCACCCCCCATCAGCCCTCAGTTTGTTCTCAGTTTTTAAGGGTCTCTTATGCTTTGGCTCTCTCCCACTCTAACCTCTTTTTTTTTCCTTCCCCTCCCCCATGGGTTCCTGTTAAGTTTCTCAGGATCCACATAATAGTGAACACATATGAAATATGGCCCTTTGTAGCAACGTGGATGGAATTGGAGGGTGTTATGCTAAGTGAAATAAGCCATATAAAGCAAAGATTTAGAGTAAAATATTCATCTCATATCCTTCACCAATTTCTGAAAATATTGACCAAGGCAAGCCTGATCACTGCTAAGATACAGGGGTAATACATTTACTTGTCTGCATTAGATTTAGGTCTTCTTTCTCCCCATCCATATAAATTTTAAATGACTTTCAGGATTATCTCAGGTTCTACCTCCTCCAGGGTACCTTCAAACAGAAATGATGTAATTTAAAATTTTTCTCTGTTCTAACTCATCCAATCACCCTCAGTAGTCAGACAGACCTGTATTGAAACCTTGACTTCATTTATCACTAGTTATGTCACTTGAACAAGTTACATAACTTCTTTCATCTCACCTGAAATACTGACCCTCAGGGAATTTCTAGAAGGTTATTATGAGATTCTTATTCAAAGCATGTAGGATAGTGCATATCCTGTTTATTGAATGCTCAATAAATCCTAGCTGTCACCATCATCATCATCATCACCATTCTTACACTGTATCTCTATCTCTTATTATTTATACCACTCTTTAGTTCTTTCTTGCATCTTTTTTATTCTCTGCACATACCCATATTTCTCTTCAATAAATTTATAAATCCATGATAGCACAACCTGGATTTTTATATTATTACATGTCATGAATATAGAAAAAAACAATATAGGCAAGTAACAGTCTGAGAGAGGGCTAGGAGGAAGCTTCAAGTAAATATAGAAGTTGCTCTTTATCTACAAGAAGAAATTTGCAAGTGCATATGTGTACACATGTACATGAAAAAAAAGAGGGGAGAGATAGGAAGTGAGATACAGTGAGATCCATCCTCCTTTGCAAAACAGATTTTGCGAAAGAGAAAACAGTTATGACTGTAGGCATAGTTTAAGGAACGAGGGATAAATCTAGTCTTGATAAAGTTTAGAGGTGACTGCTGATGATGTAGAGAAAGTAGACTGAGGCCTTATGTGTGTTATGGTGGGGCAAGGTTGAGTGGTCCTTGAATGCTTCAGAGAAGATTCTTCATAATTTATTCAGTTTGGGACTAGAGGCACATTTATGAGTGGATATTCAATCTGTACATTTCCATTGTGGAAATATCAATTAACTTGAAAATGATAGATATGAATCTGAAACCCAGAGCCATTACTGATTAGCTATGTTATCTTCATTTACTTAATTTTCTTGAATGTTATTTTTCTTAACTCTCTATTAAGATAATATTGTTTACCTCCAGTGATTCTGGTGAGGATGAAATAAAATTCAGGATTTGAAAGCATTTTAAAAAGTAATATATAGGCCATATACATGTTTTTAGCATTGCTATCTTTTGGCGCTCTCAATGTTGTCATTATTAAGGTCACTGTAAATAATCTAAGAGTTAAAGAATATATGTAAGAAGATAATAAATGGAGAGAGAAATCTGTGCGCAGACTCAAGTTTTGTAAATATGAAGAAACAAAGGCTTTAATGGAGTTATTGAGCTTTGAAGTAGCTATCACTCAATTATTGTGCACTCCAACTATACTGTCCCCACACTGAATGGCCTAGAAAGATGCTAGCCTCATTTATATTTTTATCATATCTAGAATACATATTTACTTTTAAAAAACCAGTTAATATTTCCAGAGTGTATGGGTTCAATATTAATCTGAAAACATTACAGGTATTTCAAAAAACACAACCAAATTAAGAGTATTAGTTCTTTCTCGATTCAACAAACATTTATTGGACGTGTGGTCTAGCTACTCTATGCCAAACAAGTAAGTTCTGCAGTAAAACATATAGAACCTGACTCCATAGCCTAGAGTCAAATGTTTGACTCCATAAAGCCTAGAGTGTATTGGAAGATACACATACTTCAAATAAATAGTTATGAAAATACATAATTTAAAACTGTTTAGTAATATAAAGAAAACATTAATATAGTAATATAAAAAAACCAGTGTGTTGTTAAGAGAGTAGGTAAGGGGAGGTCCATTGAAATATAAAGGGTGAATGGAAGACAACTAGATGAAGAAGGAAGGGAGAACTGCCTGTTGAATCATAGTCAGAAAAAAAAAGACATGTTCAAGGAATTTATTTATTTATTTCATTTATTTATTTAAATTCAAGTGAGCTAACATACAGTGTAGTCTTGGCTTCAGTAGCAAAATCCAGTGATTCATCTCTTACATATGAGCACCCAGTGCTCATCCTGAGAAGTGCCCTCCTTAATGCCCATCACCCATTTTCCCTCTCCCCTGCCCCCCCCTCAGTTTGTTCTCTGCATTTGAGAGTCTCTTATAGTTTGCCTCCCTCTGTGTTTTTATCTTATTTTTCCTTCCCTTTCCCTATGTTCATCTGTTGAGTTTCTCAAATTTCACATGTGAGTAAACTCACATGATGTCTGTCTGTTTCTGACTCTTTTCACTGAGCATAATACCTTCTAGTTCCATCCACATTGTTGCAAGTTACAAGATTTTATCTTATTTTTTCAGCACCAAGTAGTATTCCATTGTATATACATACCATGTATGTATCTTCTTTATCCATTCATTAGTCGATGGACATTTGGGTTTTTTCCATATTTTTGCTATTGTTGATATCGCTGATATAAACATTGGGGTGCATGTGCCCCTTTGAATCAGCATTTTTGTATCCTTTGAATAAATTATTAGTAGTGCAATTACTGGGTTGCAGGGTAGTACTATTTTTAATTTTTTCTTTAAAAGATATATATACATATATATATTTTAAAGTTTATTCATTTTTGAAAAGAGAGAGAGAGAGAGAGAGAGAGAGAGAGAGAGAGAGAGAGAGAGAGGAGTGGCTGAGAGAGAGAGGGAGACACAGAATCCAAAGCAGGCTCCAGGCTCCCAGCTGTCAGCACAGAGCCCAAAGTGGGCTTGAACTCACGAACTGTGAGATCATGACCCAGGAGGAAGTCGGACACTTAACCAACTGAGCCATCCCGGCCCCCCTTTTGTGAGAAACCTCCATACTGTTTTCTGGAAGGGCTGTACCAGTTTACATTCCCACCAACAGTGCAAAAGCATTCCCCTTTCTCCGCATTGTCACCAACATCTGTTGTTTCCTGAGTTGTTAATTTTTGTGACTCTGACAGGTGTGAGGTGATATCTCATTGTGGTTTTGATTGGTATTTCCCTGATGATGAGTGATGTTCAGCATCTTTTCATGTGTCTGTTATCCATCTGGATGTCTTCTTTGGAGAAGTGTCTATTCATGTCTTTTGCCCAATTCTTCACTGGATTAAGTTTTTTTGGGGGGTGTTGAATCTATAAGTTCTTTATAGATTTTAGATCATAATCCTTTATCCAATATGTCATTTGCAAATATGTTCTCCTATTCCACTGGTTGCCGTTTAGTTTTGTTGATTGTTTTCTTTGCTGTGCAGAAGCTTTTTATCTTGATGAGGTCCTAATAGTTCATTTTTGCTTTTATTTCCCTTGCCTATGATGGTTTCATGTCTCATATTTAGGTATTTCATCCTTTTTGAATTTATTTTTGTGTATGGTTTAAGAAAGTGGTCCAGATTAATTCTTCTACATGTTGCTGTCCACTTCTCCCAGCACCATTTGCTGAAGAGACTCTTTTTTCCATTGGATACTCTTTCCTGCTTTGTTGAAGACCAGCTGGTTATATTTTTGGGTCCATTTCTGGGTTGTCTATTCTATTCCATTGATCTAAGTGTCTCTTTCTGTTCCAGTCCCATACTGTCTTGATAATTACAGCTTTGTAATACATCTTGAAATCTGGAATTGTGATGCCTCAAGCTTTGGTTTTCTTCTTCAGGATTTCTTTGGCTATTCTGGGTCTTTTCTGGCTCCATAAAAAATTTAGAATTGTTTGTTCTAGCTCTTTAAAGAATGCTGGTGTTATTTTGATAGGAGTCGCATTGAATGTTTACCTTGCTTTGGGTAGTATCAACATTTTAACACATATTTGTTCTTCCAATCCATGAGCATGAAATGTTTTTCCATTTCTTTGGGTCTTCTTCAATTTCTTTTAAAGCTTTCTGTAATTTTAAGCACACAGATCTTTTACCTCTTTATTTAGGTTTATGCCTAGGTATTTTATGGTTTTTGGGTGCAATTGTAAATGGGATTGATTCCTTCATATTTCTTTCTGCTGCTTCATTATTGGTGTATAGAAACTTAAAAAGTTCAGTGGAACAGTGATAGAAAGTAGAGAGTAATGCAGGATGTTTCTGGAGAACATGGATGGGAATCTTCTCCAGGCTTCATGCTTTTATGAAAGAGGACATCAATTACAGTGTCATGAACTAATTATGCTCTTGCAGAAGGACAAAGGAACAGACATGACTCAATTCCCTTCCTTCTTATTTTTCTCTGAAGATTACTTTCAAGAAGTACACAAATTCCTATGCTTTAACATGAGAAAAGTTTCACAGGTGGGCCTTCAATGAGTTTGGACTGCCATAGTATAGCTGAGCATATTACCAAGTGGTTAAATCTAATTTGGGAATAAAATATTTGTAAGCTCATTTGTCCAATTGATCTAAGCCTTATATGGCAATCTAGGAATTATCAATAGTAAAGATCAGATTTTAATTTACTTTGTACTTACTTTGTTGCTCTCGTAATTGTTTTGAACCTTAGCCGAGGGGAAAAGATGGACTGTTATGCATTGGCCCTCATATTAAAACACAGATATAAATCAGATAGGATGCGTGCCAGGCCTTTTAGACCATTGCAGAAATTTAAGTCTTAATTGTAATTGCAACGAAAATGTTGAAGGATTGAATGAAACAAAATGATATAACATATACAATTATTAATGTTTGCTCTAGCCGATCTGTGAAGAATAATTTCAGGACAAAATAAATTCAGTAATGTTAGGGAGTTGCTAAAGTAATTTTGGTAATATATGTTTGGTAAGATGAACAACATTCTAACATTTAAAATTATATTAGTAGATATAAGACATGCCCATAATTATCATGTTTACACATAAGGCATTTCAAATCCATGTCTGATCAAGGTGTGACACATGGAAAGTTTTTAGTAGACACTGGTGAATAAGAAATGACAGTTAAACTATCTGCTGGGAAAACAGCATATACAAGTCATAAATGATCCATTGAAAATACTTTTGAAAATATGTTAATGTCTTTTTTCACTTTTCATTCCTCACATTGTAAGATCATCCTCTTTTTGGTCAAAACAATTTGCAGCCTTTGGTTCCAAATTATTAATGCAATGTTGTACAGATAAATAAACAATTAAAATTTAAGAATCAATTTCCATATCATATAATAGTCCTAACATTACAGTATTTAAAAAATTGTTTTTGATTTTTTTTTATCTGTGAGAGACAGAGTGGAAGTGGGGAAGGGGCAGAAAGAGTGGGAGACACAGAATCAAAGCAGGTTCAGACTCTAAGCTGTCAGCACAGAGCCTGACATGGGGCGTAAACACGGACTGCCAGATCATGACCTGAGCCAAAGTCAGAGGCTTAACCAACTGAGCCCCCCAGGTGGCGAGCCTCTTAACATTATAGTATTTTTGAATGAGTTGGGTATTTCCTCGATTTCAAAAGTTTTTATTTTACTTATTTATTTTTTTAAATTTTCTTTAGAGTGTATTTATTTTTGAGAAACAAAGAGAGTGAGAGAGACAGAATTCAATCTGGGGAGGGAGCCAAGATGGCGGAACAGCATGGAAGTTTTTTGTATGTCTTGCGTCCATGAAATACAGCCAGACCAACACTAAACCATCCTACACACTAGAAAACTGATTGGAGGATTAACACAACAATCTGCATAACCTGAACCACAGAATTCAGCACGTACCTGGAGTGGAGAGGTGAACTTTGGAGCGAGAAGGAGCAGGTAGGGAGGTACTTTTGCAAACAGAGAGAGGACAGAGACTGGGCGGGGTGGGGAGAATACAGGAAAACCACCCCTTCCCAAAAGCAGCTGGAGAGAAAGTGGAAAATTGGAAACAGCTGCAGGTACTGAACTAAAAAAGGAGAAAGGAGAAAGGAGAGGGTTTATATTCCATTAAGACTGTAAACAAGGGGAACACAAAGTCTGCAACTCTGCAGCTCGATACCTGGCGGTGCTCTGGTGGGAAGGTTGAATCCCCAGGAGCAGAGTGGGGTCCGGGAGGTTCTCAGGCCACACAGGGAAAAGCGGTTCCACTGCTGGAAGGACATTTGGTAGAGACTGTTGAAGCCACCTGGTCCCAGCAGACCGCAGAAAACATCGCTGGTGCTGCAACAAGGTTGTTAAGGGTGAAGCCTGGTGCCAGATGTGTGTTGATTTTCCATAATCCCTGAAAAGCTGCTGCTACACTATCTCACGAACTTTTCCTGGGGCGGGCTGGCACCTGGGTGCAGTCTCGGGCACCGAGAGCAGCAGGGTCCAGCAAGCATTTCTGGGTGCAGCCACATTCGGCCACTGCTCATTCAGCCATTGCTGGTGAGACCCTCCCACAGAGGGGAGGAACGGGTCAAAGCTGCAGTCCTTCATAAGTAAGGGGTCGGGGAAAACAGCCACATCTGAGACAAAACTCGGGAGAGAGGTACTGACTGGGGCCTGATCACAGAAAGTGAAAAAGCGGGGAGTGGACAAAAGCTAAAGACAGAGGACAGGTGCGCGATTGCTGATGTGGGAGAACAGAGTTCCAAAACTAGAGACTGGGTAGCTGGGTGGCGCCATTTTCACCGCTCCCATGCATGCGCAAACGCACCTAAGAACACTACAACACTCCACCCTACTAGGCTAGCAGCGCCATCTAGTGGAGAGCTGAACCATTACACTGAGACCCACCCAACCGGGCCAACTTTGCTCTTCAAGAACACAAATCTCACCGCCTGCTTAGTTTATGGACTATAAAGCCCTACATAGTCTGACTTCTAGGGGAAAACGAAGTAATTTCAGTCCTATTTCAATCTGTTAGCAGGTCCATCTATTCAATTTTCTTTCTTTCTTTTTTCTTTCTTACACTTCTTTTTTCTTGAATACACAAAGAGAAAAATATCATTTTAATTTTCAATTTTTATTAAAAATATTTTTCTTTAATTTTTATTACTATATATTTTACTTTGGTGTAAAATTTTTCAAATTCCATTTTACTTCCATCATTTTATTTTAGTCTACTTCAGTGTATTCACCTTTTCAAATTTTCAAAAGTTTTCCTTTTTTTCTTTCTCTTTTTCTCTCTTTTTCGTTTCTTTATCTCAATGCAGAAAAAGAAACACTTCATTTTTACTTTCAATTTCAATTAAAAATATTTTTCTTTAATTTTTATTACTAGATATTTTGCTTTTATGTAATTTTTGTCAAATTCTATTTTACTTCCATCATTTTATTTTAGTCTACTATAGTGTATTCACTTTTTCAACTTTCAAATGATTTCCTTTTTTCTTTTTTTAATCTTTTTTCTTTTTCATTTATTTTCTTTTTCTTGAATATACACAAAGAAAAGATTCATTTTTATTTTTAATTTTTACTAAAAATATTTTTCTTTAATTTTTTACTACTATATTCTTTACTTTTGTGTATATTTTTTCAAATTCTATTTTACTCCCATCATCTCATTTTAGTATACTTCAGTGTATTCATTTTTTCAAATTCTCAAATGATCCTCTTTTTTTCTTCTCTCCCCGCCCCCTTTTTTTTTCCTCTAATATGTCAAACCACTTTCAACACCCAGACCAGAACACACCTAGGATCTAGCATCATTTATTCGAGTTTTGTGTGTGTGTGTTTAATTTTAATATTTTTTTAATTTTAATTTTTCTACCTCATTAATTCCTTTTCTCCCTTCAAAATGACAAAACGAAGGAATTCACCCCAAAAGAAAGAGCACAAAGAAACGACAGCCAGGGATTTAACCAACACAGATACAAGCAAGATGTCTGAACCAGAATTTAGAATCACGATAATAAGAATACTAGCTGGAGTCAAAAACAGATTAGAATTCCTTTCTGCAGAGATAAAAGAAGTAAAAAATAGTCATAATGAAACTAAAATGCTATAACTGAGCTGCAGTCATGGACGGATGCAGCGGTGGCAAGGATGGATGAGGCAGAACAGAGAATCAGCAATATAGAGGACAAACTTATAGAGAATAATGATGCAGAAAAAAAAGAGGGAGATTAAGGCAAAAGAGTATGATTTAAGAATTAGAGACATCAGTGACTCATTAAAAAGGAACAACATCAGAATCACAGGGGTCCCAGAAGAGGAAGTGAGAAAAATAGGTGTAGAAGTGTTATGTGAGCAAATCATAGCAGAAAACTTTCCTAACCTGGGAAAGACACAGACATCAAAATACAGGAAGCACAGAGGACCTCCATTAGATTCAACAAAAAACAACCATCAGCAAGGCATATTATAGTCAAATTCACAACGTACTCAGGGAGGGAGAGAATCATGACAGCATCAAGGGAAAAAAAGTCCCTAACCTACAAGGGAAGACAGATCAGGTTTGCAGCAGACCTATCCACAGAAACTTGGCAGGCCAGCAAGGAGTGGAGGGATATATTCAGTGTGCTGCATCAGAAAAATATGCAGCCAAGAATTCTATATCCAGCAAGGCTGCCATTCAAAATAGAAGGAGAGATAAAAAGCTTCCCAGACAAACAAAAATTAAAGGAGTTTGTGACCACTAAACCATCCCTGCAAGAAATTTTAAGGGGGACTCTCTGAGGGGAGAAAGATGAAAATATATATATATATATAATATATATATATATTATATATATATATATATATATTATATATATATATAATATATATTATATATAATATATATAGAAAGAAAGAAAGAAAGAAAGAAAGAAAGAAAGAAAGAAAGAAAAAAGAAAGACAGAAAAGCAAAAGCAACAAAGATTAGAAAAGACCAGAGAACACCACCAGGAACTCCAACTCTACAAGCATCATAATGGCAATAAATTCCTATCTTTCCGTACTCACTCTAAACATCAATGGACTCAATGCTCCAATCAAAAGACACAGGGTAACAGAATGGATAAGAAAACAAGATCCATCTATATGCTGTTTACAAGACATCCACTTTAGACCTAAAGACCCCTTCAGATTGAAAATAAGAGGATGGAGAACCATCTATCATGCTAACGGTCAACAAAAGAAAGGTGGAGTAGCCATACTTATATCAGACAATCTAGACTTTAAGGACTGTATCAAGAGATGCAGAAGGGCATTATATCATAATCAAGGGGTCTATCCACCAAGAAGACTTAACAGTTGTAAACATCTATGTGCCAAATGTGGAGCACACAAATATATAAATCAATTAATCACAAACATAAAGAAACTCATCAACAGTACTACCATAATAGTAGGAGACTTCAACACCTCACTCACAGCAATGGACAGATCATCTAATCAAAAAATCAATAAGGGAACAATGGTTTTGAATGACACACTGGACCAGGTGGACTTAACAGATATATTTGGAACATTTCATCTTAAAGCAGCAGAATACACATTCTTCTCCAGTGCACATGGAACGTTCTCCAGAATAGACCATATACTTGGACACAAACAGCCCTAAGTAAGTACAAAAAGATAGAGATCAGGGGCGCCTGGGTGGCTCAGCCAGTTAAGTGTCCGACTTTGGCTCAGGTCATGATCTCACAGTCCGTGAGTTCGAGCCCTGCATCGGGCTCTGTGCTGACAGCTCAGAGCCTGGAGCCTGCTTCACATTCTGTGTCTCCCTCTCTCTCTGACCCTCCCCCATTAATGCGCTGTCTCTGTCTCGAAAATAAATAAACATTAAAAAAAAAAAAGATAGAGATCATACCGTGCATATTTTCAGACCACAACGCTATGAAACTCGGAATCAACCACAAGACAAGATTTGGAAAGGTAACAAATACTTGGAGACTGAAGAACGTCCTACTAAAGAATGAATGGGCTAACCAAGAAATTAAAGAGGAAATTAAAAAGTATATGGAAGTCAATGAAAATGATAACACCACAACCCAAAACCTCCAGATGCAGCAAAGGCGGTCAGAAGAGGAAAGTATATAGCAATCCAGGCCTTCCTAAAGAAGGAAGAAAGATCTCAGATACACAACCTAACCTTACACCTTAAGGATCTGGAAAAAGAACAGCAAATAAAACCCAAAACCAGCAGAAGACAGGAAATAATAAAGATTAGAGCAGAAATTAATGCTATCAAAACCAAAAAAAAAAAAAAAAACAGTAGAACAGATCAATGAAACAAAAGCTGGTTCTCTGAAAGAATTAACAAAATTGATAAACCACTAGCCAGTTGGATCAAAAAGAAAAAGGAAAGGACCCAAATAAATGCAATCAAGAATGAAAGAGGAGAGATCACAACCAACACAGCAGAAATAAAAACAATAATAAGAGAATATTATGAGCAATTATATGCCAATAAAATGGGCAATCTGGAAGAAATGGACAAATTCCTAGAAACATATACACTACCAAAACTGAAACAGGAATAGAAAATTTGAACAGACCCATAACCAGTAAGGAAATCAAATTAGTAATCAAAAATCTGCCAAAAAACAATATATACATTGTCCAGGGCCAGATGGCTTTCCAGGGGGAATTCTACCAAACATTGAAGGGACAGTTAACACCTACTCTCTTGAAGCTGTTCCAAAAAATAGAAATGGAAGGAAAACTTCCAAACTCTTTCTATGAAGCCAGCATTACCTTGATTCCAAAACCAGACAGAGATGCCACTAAAAAGGAGAACTATAGACCTATTTCCCTGATGAGCATGGATGCAAAAATCCTCAACAAGATATTAGCCAACCGGCTCCAACAATACATTAAAAAAATTATTCACCACGACCAAGTGAGATTTATACCTGGGATGCAGGGCTGGTTCAATATTCAGAAAACAATTAACATGATTCATCACATCAATAAAAGAAAGGACAAGAACTATATAATCCTCTCAATAGATGCAGCGAAAGCATTTGACAAAATACAGCACCCTTTCTTGATAAAAACCCTCAAGAAAGTAGGAAGCATACCTCGAGATCATAAAAGCCATATATGAATGACCCAACACTAATATCATCCTCAAGGGGGAAAAACTGAGAGCTTTCCCCCTAAGGTCAGGAACAAGACAGGGTTGTCCACTCTCACCACTGTTATTCAACATAGTATTGGAAGTCTTAGCCTCTGCAATCAGACAACACAAAGAAATAAAAGGCATCCGAATCGGCCAGGAGGAGGTCAAACCTTCACTCTTCACAGATGACGTGATACTCTATATGGAAAACCCAAAAGATTCCACCAAAAAACTGCTAGAATTGATTCATGAATTAAACAAAGTTGCAGGATATAAAATCAATGCACAGAAATCGGTTACATTCCTATATACCAACAGTGAAGCGACAGAAAGAAAAATCAAGGGATCAATCCTATTTACAGTTACACAAAAAAAACATAAAATACCTAGGAGTAAATCTAACCAAAGAGGTGAAAAATCTTTACGCTGAAAACTATAGAAAGCTTATGAAAGAAATTGAAGGAGACACAAAAAAGTAAAAATATTCCATGTTCCTGGATAGGAAGAACAAATGTTGTTAAAATTTCGGGTCGATACTACCCAAAGCAATCTACATATTCAATGCAATCCCTATCAAAATAACACCAGCATTCTTCACATAGCTAGAACAAATAATCCTAAAATTTGTATGGAACCAGAAAAGACCCCAAATAGCCAAAGCAATCTTGAAAAAGAAAACCAAAGCAGAAGGCATCACAATCCCAGACTTGAAGCTATTCTCAAAGCTGTGATCAAGACAGTATGGTGCTGGCATAAGAACAGACACTCAGATCAATGGAACAGAATAGAGAACCCAGAAATGGACCCACAGACATATGGCCAACTAATCTTTGACAGAGCAGGAAAGAATATCCAATGGAATAAAGACAGTCTCTTCAGCAAGTGGTACTGGGGAAACTGGACAGCGACATGCAGAAGAATGAACCTGGGCCACTTTCTTATACCACACACAAAAATAAACTCAAAATGGACGAAAGACCTCAATGTAAGACAGGAAGCCATCAAAATCCTCGAGGAGAAAGCAGGTAAAAACCTCTTTGACCTTGGCCACAGCAACTTCTTACTCAACACGTCTCTGGAGGCAATGGAAACAAAAGAAAAAATGAATTATTGGGACCTCATCAAAATAAAAATTTGCACAGGGAAGGTAGCAATCAGCAAAACTAAAAGGCAAATGATGGAATGGGAGAAGATATTTGCAAATGACATATCAGATAAAGAGTATCAAAATCTATAAAGAACTTATCAAACTCAACACCCAAAAAACAAAGAATCCAGTGAAGAAAGGACAAAATAATGAATAGACACTTCTGCAAAGAAGACATCCAGATGGCCAACTGACACATGAAAAAATGCTCAACATCACTCATCATCAGGGAAATATAAATCAAAACTACCATGAGATACCACCTTACACCTGTCAGAATGGCTAACATTAACAACTCAGGCAACAACAGATGTTGGCTGGGATGCAGAGAAAGAGGATCTCTTTTGCACTGTTGGTGGGAGTGAAAGCTGGTGCACTCTGGAAAACAGTATGGAGGTTCCTCAAAAAGGTAAAATTAGAACTACCTATGACCCAGCAATTGCACTACTAGGCATTTATCCAAGGGACACAGGTGTGCTGTTTCGAAGGGATATATGCACCCCCATGCTTACAGAAGCACTATCAACAATACCTAAAGTATGGAAAGAGCCCAAATGTCCATCGATGGATGAATGGATAAGGAAGATGTGGTATACACACACACACACACACACACACACACACACACACACACACTGAAGTATTACTTGGCAATCAAAAAGAATGAAATCTTGCTATTTGCAACTACATGGATGGGACTGGAGGGTATTATTCTAAGTGAAATTAGTCAGAGAAAGAGAAAAATCATATGACTTCACTCATATGAGGACTGTAAGAGACAAAACAGATGCACATAAGGGAAGGGAAACAAAAATAATATAAAAACGGGGAGGGCAACAAAACATAAGAGACTCACAAATATGGAGAACAAACTTAGGGTTACTGGAGGGGTTGTGGGAGAGGGGATGGGCTAAATGGGTAAGGGGCACTAAGGAATCTACTCCTAAAATCATTGTTGCACTATATGCTAACTAATTTGGATGTAAATTTTAAAAAATGAAAAAATAAAATTAAAAAAAAATAATTCAAGCTTGGGAGGTGCAGAGAGAGATGGACATAGAATCCAAAGTAGGCTCCAGGCTCTGAGCTGTCAGCACAGAGGCCAATGTCAGGTTCAAACTCACAGACCCCTGAGATCATGACCTGAGCCAAAGTTGGTCGCTTAACTGACTGAGCCACGCAGGGGACCCTCAAGAGCTATTTAAATGATAGAATCTTACTATTAAAAATAATTAGAAAAGACAAGGAATTGGTATAGGAGAAGTTTCTACTGATTAGAGAAAGTAGAGGAAGTAGAAAACTATCATGGGAAGGAGAGGAACAATTTGAATGTGAGAATGGATCTAATATTTTTGTCACTTCACTCTCTGTTGAAAGAGGATTAATATTCTTGAGACTCCAATAAATTGCTAGATGTGTTGAAACCATCAGAGAACATCTAGACACTGCATTTCCCTATGTTCAACATTGATAGAGCTTCAAATTTAAAAACTGTGTCATGAGAAGATGAAAATATGATATTCATGATATGCAAAAATACTCTCTTTTGATGACTTCGGAAAAGAATAAAAAGAGATGGGGTTGCTGAAGGGACTTGTCTTGGCTGTGGGATGTAAAGGCACCACAGAATTCAAGTATCTCAGGATGAAAGGCTAATGACAGGAAACATAATCTCTGCCCTACTGAGGCCAGCACAATGCTCTGAATGATAGGTGGGATAAAACACAGGTGCGCAAACACAGGGACACGGAATCAGGCCACAGCAATCTCTTTTCCATGAGAATGTCAAGACCCAGAGGACAGCAACCAGAGTCTCTTAAAGGTACACAACCTACTGTGCTCATAGGATCACTTTGGCAAGAAGACAGCAAGAGAACACTTAGAACAGAAACAAACAAAAAAGCCCTGTTAAGGAGTTTGGATTTTGAACTTACTGAGAATTTACTTCAAAGTGATTAGTGTGTGTCAGTGGTATAGGTGAGCATAGCTGCCTTCCAAAGTGACTGAACTGGCCAGAAGTTGTCTCTTTTACACCAAAAGAACCAGAGTTTACATTTCACTTGTGAGATCATTTATTCTTCCCTTGCGATTGAATAAAAATGGGGTTTTCAGAACAAAGTTAATTATTATTTAGTGACAATTATTAAATATTCAAATGTTCCCACCAAACCACAAAACATGACAGTTGTTGTTAAGCCCAATATATGCAGACAATAAGTGTCTTACTGGCAGTAAGTGTCAATAAAGATTTCAAAAGAAAGTTCTCTATGGGATTTTACCTTGAAGGTGGGATTTTGGAGGTAGAAATGAATATGCATAGGCTAAATACAGTGAGTTTGCCCAAGACAAAGTCGATGGTTTGTGCAAAGCTAAGAGACAAAGCATTGAATATTCAGCATGCCAGAGTGCAAATCTGTGAATGCCAACTTGAGAATTTAAGATTTCCTGTAATTATAAAGTGACAATATTCATATAAGGTTATGGGCAAGGAGTGATGTTTCAAGTCTATTTAATATATTATTTGAAAAGTCTTTACTATTTTTTACTTCAAAATTTTATACCCGAAAAGTAATTTAAACACTTCAGGAAAACTCATCCTTTATGAATAAAAGTGAGTATATCTCTCATTTTATCCATTTTCATAAAGTATTCATTTTATTTTAAAGAGATCAGATTTCCCTTTGACCTTATGAAGATGAGATCTGAGAGGTTTAGAGGAAGTTATAATTTCTTAAATTGATTTAAAATATGTTGATTTAAAATAAATAACAGACAAACATATATACTAAGATCAGTCTTTTATATTACATATACATATATATATATATACACACATATATATAATACATATATGTGCAAATGCTATAGAATATACACACACACACACGATATGTGTGTGTGTATGTTTCTAGAACATCATATATGGAAACCAGACAGTTATAGTGAAGTTGTCCTTCCTTCTCTGAGGAGATTGTAAGATTTAGGTGCCAAGGAGGGACAGGGCAGTAAATTGTTTATGGGTCAACACATAAAAATTTGACAACCAAAGTCACCTGAAGAGGAAGGATCTCTCACGGAGCATTAATACTCTGTTGTTATCTATTTGAATATATAGACGACCAGCAAAACATTATATAATCATGAGAGAGTTTGGCTCACCCATGAAAGCATGGAAAATGTGAATCATTGAAAGAAATGTGACTGGTGTCATACTAACACCACAAAATATCCATCTGAGCATTAGAACGTTGAGTTATTACATGTCATACTGACATACCCACTTTAGAAAGAAGACAATTAAACAAACTATAGCTAATTGACTTTGAGTATTTCTCATCCCATTGGTGAGGGCATTTTTATATAATATAGCCTCATAACAGCTCCCTGTACAGACAAATCTGGGTGCTATCTCTTATGCACTTCCTCTCTAAACCTGAGAAAACTGCTCTCTTAGTCCCTCTGTTTGATTCATCTGTGGAATGGGAATATTGACAATAATATATCTCCTGAACTTGCATTAGCATCTATAGACTGATTACCCTGATACAGCAGTTCAAAAGCATCCAAAGAGATAGTTGCTATTATTATTATTATTATTATTATTCTTTTAAAATATGTGCTAAGCAAGCTAACTTGAGTAATAAAAGGAATAAAATTCATTATTGTTTAAAAATAAATAAACTGGAATCCAGGTTTCTATTTCACCCTTGGATCCAACTTCATCAGACAACATTTGAGTTCCACATACTATGTTCACAGACTATACACTTAGTTTAAAAAATGATGACACTGTGATTTAAAAAGAATCTGGAAAACATAGGAGTACACAATTATCTGTTATAGAAAAATAAGAATTTCAACTCACTCCTGAATTCTCCAAGTTTTTAGTATTAGGAATTCTATCACAGTCAAAGATTTTACTTTACTAGTAAGTAAATTAGTACTAAGTAATTAAGTATTAGTAAGTACTTATTTTACTAGTAAGTAAAAATCTTTCATCTCAATGAATACATTATTTTACTTTTAGGAGATAACTATGAATTTTTAAGGATTAACCACTTTTAAAAAGCTTTTTTTTTTATGTGTACTTATTTTTGAGAGAGAGACAGAGTGTAAGCAGAGGAGGAGCAAGAGAGAGGGAGCACAGAGTCCAAAGCAGGCTCCAGGCATTGGGCTGCAGCACAGAGCCTGAGGCAGGGATCAAAGTTATGAACTGAGAGATCATGACCTGAGCCTCAACCAACCAAGCCATGCAGCTGCCCCAAGGATCAACCACTTTTGAATGAGAACCAGTTGGTTCTGTATGAAACCACAAATAGACTCTAAATCTGACTTGCACATTCCACGCTGAGAATGTACTATGGCTATGAAGCAATTCATTACAGGAAAGCTGATGAGCATAAAGATTTTTTTTTTTGTTTGTTTGTTTAGAAATTTTGTCTATTTGATCTTTTTCCTGGTGCATATATATATGTTTTATTTATGTATGTATGTATGTATGTATGTATGTATGTATGTATGTTTGAGAAAGAGAGAGTGTGAATAGGGAGAAGCAGAGAGAGAGAATCCCAAGCAGATTCTGCAATGTCTGCACAGAGCCCGACATGGAGCTGGATCTCAAGAATTGTGAGATCATGACCTGAATCAAAATCAAGTGTCAGATGCTTAACCAAATGAGCCACCTAGGTACCCCCACCATAATTCTTATTTTGTTGAAAGAACAACTCTTATGTTCTCATTCTGAAGCTGATAGAAAAAATTCCAAAATTTGAGTTTGATTTCAGAAATTATTTTCTGAACATATGAACATAATCCCAACTCATAGTCTCATTAGCACTGTAATTTGTCATGTCCAGAAAATTCTGCTGTAGTTGGCCATGCAAACCCAGTGAGAATAATCACAATTTACACACGACAATGGCTACTGGGAAGTCATATATGAGTTAGTAAGAGTAATAGATTATTTAAATCCCCACCAACACAATGACAGAGTATGAAAAAAAATCAGTAAAACATACAAAAAATTAAAAAAAAACCCTGTGGCAACAGTGAAATAAATATACTTTAAAGCAGTGTACAATTTAATAAATACTCCAACGTGATTTACATGATCTCAGACCTCAAGAGATTTCATGTTATTTTTTTAATTTAATAGAATAAGAATGTATTTGATCACATTTTTCATGTCCCTCAGGACAATATATTTTTGTTAATTTAACTCTATAATTGTCATCTTTGCAAAAAAAAAACACAGTTCTATATTAGAAAACTAGATATGCATTATGAACATAGATAATTTTTATTTGAATATCCATTTGGTGATTCAAACAGCATTTCCACCTTCTGATGGAGGTTTTTAATTGCTTTATATTGGCTTGCTCACATGTTAACAATACAGGTCATGCCTTTTAATGATTTCTATATGAAGTACATCCAGAAACTGGAAGATTCTGAAAACACTATAGACAAATGAAAGCACACCAAGTGGGGGACATTTGGTCCTGTTGGGGATGGCATTTCTGGCCACCAATTGTCTCCTTGTGGCTTTCAGTAAGATATGATGTTTGAAAGATGATTTTAAAATGGACAGTTTGTCTATACTTGCTATTTAGTACCAAACTTTTTTTTCCTTTTTTCCTTTTTACCCACAAGCATTCACTGTCATCTTTCTTTGAAGAAATTACTGTGCCCATGTTGTGTTGCCCTATGGAGACCAGTGAAGGAGGGGTGGGGAGCGAGAATGTGCACAGGCCAAAGATCTAATTTTTTTTATCTCACTACCAAGAAAAGGGGATGAGCTCCTGATCTAAGCCTGCTTAATCACATATTCCCTTCCTGGAATTAAATCTTGAAACAGAAGCATGTAAAGATGAAAAAAAAAATTAGGGTCCCTTATATTCAGCTATACTACCATAGCCAGACAAATTTTTTTATAGAAACCATTTTGTAATTTCTGCTTCCTAGGTTTCTGGAGTTGATTTTGCTTAAATTTTTCTCCAGCCTTTATGTTGATTCTGTGAGGTTCCAATATCCTTCTCATAAAGTCATTTTGAAGAAGTTTCCCTCCCCCCCAAAAGCTTGTTTCTTAGCTAGCGTATTAAGACAATGATAGAGAATTTTTGCTGCCCCAGAATTGGCAACTAACACAAACAACTGAAAATAGTGTCCACAAGAACCCACATTATAAAGAGACCTGCCAACATTTGGCATTATACATTTTCCTCTGGGTTTAAGGAAAAACGAACTATCATTCTATAATTAACCAAACTTCACTGCTTATGCCTTATGGATGTTTTTAAGAGTAGAGGAGAGGAAAGAACAACAAAAGTTGACAGTGTCTTTGACCTGTGCCCAGATCAAAGTTCATGGCAAAAAGATCTTTTCTTCATTGTTGGTAGTGTCCAACTTCACAAAGTGACATAAAAGGGTACTCAAAAAGGATCATTCATGGATATTGGGGATCTACTTTCAATGCCCAACATGAGGAAGCAAAAAAGGTTAAGATTAAGAGGAAACTAAGAGTATAACATCAACATCTCACCTGGAGATGACAAGAAGTGTGTGGTTTTGGTAAGGATAGCAATAGAGGCAACTACTGTTCTTGGAATGGGTCATATATGATGCTAGGAACCAGGGAAGGCCCAAATGCTACTTTAAAGAAGAAAAGCAAACTCATCATCTATGCTGAGACCATGACATTAGAATAGATCTGAGAAGGACCACAGCAATTGTTCTGCAGCCCATCACTAGCATGTGATGAATTGCATAAGGTGTCTTCTGTTTTCCTTATTCTTTCTTCCCCAAACAAGGGAAATCTAGTCCAAAGGAGGGGAGACATTGCCTCAGACCCAGGCCCTATACACACCTACAAACCAAGGTGGTAGGCATGAAATGAAAAATAAAGTGAACTCACTATTTAAAATCCTCAAAGCTTGGGGCACTTAAGTCATTAGAGCATGTGACTCTTGTTGATCAAAGGGTCATGGATTTGAGCCCCACGTTGGGTGCAGAGTTTACTTAGAAAAATAAATGGAGAGTTTACTTAGAAAAAAATAAATAAGATGTACAATCCCCCAGGGCAGCTGGGTGGCTTAGTTGGTTGAACATCTAACTCTTAATTTCTGCTCAAGTCATGATCCCAGGGTTCTGGGATTAAGCCCTGCATCAGGCTCTGCCTTGAGCATGGAGCCTGCTTAATATTTTTTCTCTCTCTCTCTCCCTCTGCCCCTCTCCCCTGTTCATGTGCTCTCTCTCTCTCCCTCTCTCTCTCTCTCTAAAAAGAAAAAAAAAAGTAAAATCGCCAAAGCCCTATAGCAATAGAGAAGAGTGAGAAAGACAAATTTCAATTTTCTATGAGATTGGAGTTTTGGATTTTAATGCAATAAAGATAAAAATATAGTCTCTGCCTGGAATATTTTTAAGGAGTAAAAGAATTCAACAAAACATAGTTGAGTGGTAACAATTGTTTAGAAAATTATACAACACTTTAATAGAATCCCAACTGATACACTCTTTGACAGTCATTCAGGCCACAAGAATGGTATTTCTTAAAAAAAAATTATCATTTGTTTCTGTTGCCTCCAGGACAAACACAATGTTCTTTAAAATCTTTCTTAGCCTGACCTGTCTACACTTACAATACTTATCCTAAGATCCATTGTGCAACTTTTTATTACCCAGACATACTGACTTTAATGATGCTTTGCCTTACACATACCCCTCTTTGGACATAATAGATATAAATTGTAAATCTAAAAAAAAAAAAAGATTCTGCCTTGGTTAAATTGAAATATTCTGTAGGTTATATTGGTTTTTGAAGTCTTAAAAAGAATTTGGTTATAATTTTAAGAGTTTTATTTATATTCTAAAATAGGCATAGATCATTATCTAAGAGGACCAAAAAAACCCTAAAATACTAAATTTGTTCACAAGATTCTCAACATCATAACCTTATTTTTCTTTCCACTGTCTTTCCTGACACTGTGAGCTGTTATCTGTTGAAATTACACACAAAAAATGTTTACTTCAAAGTTAAGTATATCAACCAGTGATTTCTGGTTTCAAATCATTTCCTAGTAAACTTAACTACTGTGACCTTTAAAAAATATATTTAATATATTTAATATCATGTTAACCCATAGAGACTGTGATCTACAGATTTTTATTGTTAAATCTTGTTAAATCTTGAAGCATCATTCCAAACTAGAGATTTAATAAATACTAGACAGAAATTTGTGAATGTTTTTGTTCTGTTTACTGGATTATAAGCAGTAAATAGCCTTCATAGAAAATATTCATGGCAAATATTGAGCAGGGAAATATTGCTATTTCTAACCTTTCAAAACATGGAAATGGAAAGACACAAATGCCAAAGTAAAATGAAGATTTTTATTAAATTGAACTGGAGAAAAGGAAGAATTGATTTGTATTTAATGCTACCTAATAAGGAAATTAACTTCTGGGTTTGATCTTTGTTTCTAAAGTATGTTTACCTGCAGTTAAATTCTAGCTAACTAGTATATCACCGGAGCTAATTATCCACCAATCATTTAAGAGGATTAACAAGCCAGGGACATATAAATCTATTTCCATAATCAAGCTGAAGTGGAGGTAAATGGTGAAGGAAAATAAAATATCTAGGACATGTGGATCAGGAATAATAGGAATATTAGCAACTGTGTACACACAGAGGAAACAAAAAAGATTCTCAAGAGGATATATATATATATATATATATGTGTGTGTGTGTGTGTGTGTGTGTGTACATATATATATACACACACCCTGCCAATGGGAGAATTGGAACTCAGGCTTTGCTCCCTTCTCTGAATCTCTGCCCTTTAGTCTGTATAGGGATATAGCACATCTGCACATCCCCTTCCTGCCCAAACATATGATGTATGGTACTGTGGAAAGATATTTGGTCTTTATCCCCAGTTCCTACCACACAATTCCTAAAACCCTTGAACTTTTTTGAGTGATTGGATGAAAAGAGAGTTTTTGTTCTAATGAGGCAGGTCTCTGACAGGTGGGGCCCCTAGACAGCTTCAGGATGGGGGCTGCTCTCAAGAAAGAGGAAGGTACGATCCAAGAGTTGGACTTTCAGCCGTTCCCCTGACCTCCAGAGAGAGGAGAGAAATTAGGGACTGGAAGTTTCATTAATCACCAGCCACCACTGATTCAATCAAGCATGGTTATGTAATGAAACCTCCTTTAAAAAAATAGTAACAACAGGGTTCAGAGACCTTCTGAGTGGTGAGCACATCGAGATGCTGGAAGAGTGGCACAGAAGCTCCCTGCATCCCCTGCATACCTTGTCCTGCATACCATCTCTTCCATATGACTATGCCTGACTTGTATCCTTCATAATAAACCAGTAAATGTGTGTTTCACTGTGTTCTATGAGTCTTTCTAACAAATTATGGAACCTAGGGAAGGGGTTACAGGAACCTTCAATTTGTAGTCAGCAGTGTGGGTGGCCTGGGTACTTCTATTTATAGCCAGCATCTTGAAGTGAGAGCAGTCTTATGGGACTGAGCCTTTTAACTTATGGGGTCTGACTCTGACTCTGGGCACTTAGTATCAGAATTGAGCTGCATTGAATTGTTGGACACTCAGTATCAGAGAATCAGAGAATTTAAGAATTGATGAATAGGTGGTTAGTGTCAAAAAATACCCCAAACTATGAGTTTTATACTAAGGAAAATATTTTACATGTTTCTCGACTTCTCAGTCACAGACAGCAACTGTCCTTGGAATACACAGGAGGCCCACCTCACTACCACCACCTACGTATTTTAGAATATACACGAAGAGGAAGGGGATTTGAATTTTAGGAGTTCGTTTTCTCTTTGGGCCAGTCATTTTATTGGAAGATTTCCATGAGGGAACTAATTTTAATCCTGTCAATAATACCAAGTTGTATTTTATTATATTTCATTATGTGGGGAATTAAACACGAGATCCAGAAAAACTGAGGAAATATATAACCAAGACTAATGGAGTTGTGATTTGGACTTGGATATGTCTATTGACAGTGTAGTAAAAGAACGTGTGTGGTAACATAGTGGAGCATCCCCCTTCTGCCTCAGAAATTGTCCTAAGACACAGAACATTGAAAAACATTCCTTTATCTATAAAACTCATTTACTCGTGGTTGTAAATGTCCTTACCTGTTATACTTCAATTGAAAAGGGGATCTGATTTGATAAACCCAAGGATAGAAAAAAGGTCATTCATTATCTGCTTCAGATAAAGGACAAAAATAGTACAGGGAGACCCTGTACCCCAGTCCCAAGGAAGGTGTGTCAGTTTCAGCTTCAGTGAGGGAGTCTAACTGTAGATTGTAGTACGTGTGTTGTATCAGTCAGATAGGAGAGCTACCTGCATGAATTTACACTCCTTCATAACATTCCTTCATCACTTAAACATTTTCAGAGAGAGGCATCTTAATTATGACCAAATTAAATTACACTGTAGAGTAGTCAAATGGGTAGGGAGACTCCTGACTTAAATATACTATTTGTCAATTATGGTACTAATGTCTAATGACTACGGCAATCATCTGCCTTGGAAAATAACTGGGAAATTCAAAAAGATTAAGAATTCAAGATTTATCTTCATTTTTTTATGCCAGAATCCCTTTCTCTGCTTCTTTGCATATAACTCACTCTTACTTACCTGGTCCCTTGATGTATATTTTCTTATAAACAGCACAAGTGACAAAGCTTTAAGGTGAATATCTGTTATTTATTTTATGTATTTCAGGAGAATTATAGCCTATCTGTCTTTTAAAATGCAATGTTGAGGGAACTGCAACATATTTTGTTTCTTGATTTTTTCCTTTCAAGTGCTACTTTTCCATAGTTTTGCCTTTTTCATCTCATTAGTCATTTTGAACATAGTCAATAAAGCAACTCTGGACAAGGAGCATCATGGAAACCCTACACAAGTTCTGGAGAGTTTTCTTCTTTGTATCCCAGTCATCTATCAAATACGGAACCGTCTTGCAATGATGTGCCACCCACCTTAATAGATGCACTAGTGCTGTAAACAAAAATGCCAAATTAAATTGTTTTTTTTTACTCTTGTAACCAACTAGTAACTAAGCACTAATATATACTCAATTAAAAATGAATAAAGGCAAACATTACACACACTAAGGATATATTCACTATTTATCCTATCAAAGAATCGTTTATTAAAACAACCTCACATAATATTAAAATTAAAAAAAAACTAGCAACAATTATAGTACCCATTGCAAAAAGTTGTAATAAAACTGAAGTGTAGATAGAGTACTACTGATATTGTAAAGTTGTGTAAATTTTTCAAAAAGCAACAAAGTAGTCAGAAAACCATTTCCCCGTGCATTTTATTATATGCTTGTAACTCAATAGAACTCAAAACAGTTAACGCACAGAGATGTTCATAAATGTGTTTAATCTATTGTTAAAAGGGAAGAAAACTGACTGGAAGCAGTTGCAGTACACATTGTATACTACAGCACCATTACATACTCACTAAATACATAAGTATTATGAAGGCTAAAGGGACTAAAGGTACCATTTTGGAAATATCATGTTTAAAATGTTACAAAATAGGAGTGCCTGGGTGGTTCAGTTGGTTAAGCATCCGACTTCAGCTCAGGTCATGATGTCACAGTTTGTGGGTTTGAGCCCCGCGTCGGGCTCTGTGCTGACAGCTCAGAGACTGGAGCTGCTTCGAATTCTGTGTCTCCCTCTCTCTCTGCCCCTCTCCTGCTCGTGCTCTGTCTCTGTCTCTCTCTCTCTCATAAATAAACACTAATTTTTTTTTTTAATGTTACAAAATAGTTCTTGTTGCATCGCCGGTGCCTGTGTCACCCGCTTCTCCTGGCCTCTCTTCTCCCAGCCACAGCCTGGGAGACCAGAGTGGGGACTATGTTCTGATGCAAGCTGATGGCCCTCAACTACTGCAACCCTGATGGCTTCAATTGTAGCAATGAAATAAAATTTAGAAAATTTACTGTCTGACTTGAAGACCAGAATATCAGACACTACCAGATTGAAGACAGGTAATTAAAGAAACATCCACAGCAGTGACTGGCTTTTTTTTAATGTTTATTCATGTATTTTGAGAGAGGGAGAGAGTGTGAGAGAGGGAGCGCACATGCACACGAACAAGGGAGGGACACAGAGAGAGGGAGGGAGAATCCCAAGCAGGCTCCATGTGGTCAGTACAGAGCCCAATGTGGGTCTGGAACTCACAAACCCTGAGATCATGACCGGAGGTGAAACCAAACGTCCAATCCTTAACCACTGAGCCACCCAGGAACCCTCAGCCCAAGTTCTTTAAAAAGTACTACAGAGATGTTAACTGTCTTTTCAAGATTCAAGATCAACAGGAAGCCACTGACTGGTTTCTTGGTTTAGCTGTTAGACTTGAACATTGAGATAATGCTGAAAATACAAGGACTTACTACCTGGTAATACAAAACATGCTGACAATGCAGCAAAAAATGCAGAGCCATTGATCGGTTTGGATGTAAATACTCCCAATTTTAAGGCTGGTGTAATGGCTTTGGCTAACCGTCAGATTCACTGTCATGATGATTACCTGGTAATGCTTAAGGCAATTCACATTGTGGTCCAGGAGTACCTGAGGCAGGATGCAGCTGCTAAAACAAATGAAACAAAAGAGGATTTGCCTGTTGCTTTAGACAAACATATTCTTGGGTTTGACAGAGGAAATGCAGTTCTTAATGAAGCTGCTCAAAAATCTTGGATTGTTCCATATGGGAGAGATCAGGGAGCTACAGACAAAAATTAATGAAGCCATCGTAGCTGTTCAGGCAATTATTGCTGATCCAAAGACAGAACACAGACTGGGAAAAGTTGGAAGATGAACATTTTAGGATTTCAGCTTTTCACCTACTTAGCATAATTGGGAAGCATGTACGCTCTGGCTTGTGTTTGGAAATCAAATGTCACATTTTCAAAGGAAGAATCCTAGAAAATTGACTATGTTCTGGACATTTACTACCATCACCTTTTCTTTAATAAAGTTCAGGAAAGTGGAAAAAAATATAATGTTACAAAATAGTAAAATATATACATATATACATAAAATAGTATAGCATAGATACATAAAAGGATGTAATTATACAATGATTGCATCTATAGAGGCTTACCATGAAGCAGACACTGTTCTGAGCCCTCTACATAGATTATCACAATAAATCCTTACAACACTTCGTGGATGTCGATAATATTTTGTCCCTGTTTATTACTTGCTAGCTATCATAGCTGTTATTGTCATGATCCGAACTAAGCCAATTTCATTTTCACAACTGTTGGGTACTTTTTTGTGGACATTGATGACTTCTTATGATTATATTTCTTTGTCAACACAGACTCACTACCATATGGTACATTTTAACAAGATTTATATTTCAGCCTGAATTTTGTTGCACATGGAGACATTTATTGGTGAGAAGGTATACACACGTATTCAAATGTATATGCACAGAAGTTACACATCCTCTTTTGGTAAAGCAGGTTAAATCTCAGTGTTCTTTCTTACAGAACATTGAAAAGTCCTTTGAATAGTCCTTTTAGGCAGATGCAACACACTGTAATGGCAAGTTTAGCAAATTTACTGGTCTCATCAGGGAGGAATTATCTCTAAGGTATGGATACACAGAATCAACTTTGAGCTCAAACCTAAGAGCTCCACTCTAGTACACAGGGAGTTATTTGGATATTTTTGGCAAAGGTGTCTACAGAATCTTTTTTTTTTTTTAACGTTTATTTATTTTTGAGACAGAGAGAGACAGAGCTTGAATGGGGGAGGGGCAGAGAGAGAGGGAGACACAGAATTGGAAGCAGGCTCCAGGCTCTGAGCCATCAGCCCAGAGCCTGACGCGGGGCTCGAACTCACAGACCGCGAGATCGTGACCCGGGCTGAAGTCGTACGCTTAACCGACTGAGCCACCCAGGCGCCCCTACAGAATCTTTATAAACAATCCACATACCTTGTCTACCAGAAATTTCTACACAGAAAGTTATAGAATTTCTAATGTCATTTAGTAATTAAGGAAAAGTCAACTTAAGACCATTTAGTCCAAATTGAAGAGTTTTAGTATGCTGCCCTGGAAGATGCATAACTGATTAAAGAGCTTCAAATATTAAGTAATTGCCCCGAAGAACAGATTGGAGCTAACACATACATATATATTACACAACTTATACTAAAGTGTTTTTAAAGCAACACGTTGAAATCTGACTTACTAATTATTTTGATTTACAATTATTACTGTGCAAATGAATGTACAAAACATAATTATAAACCAAATCCTAGGTTGTTGTAGCAGGGAAGAGACAGTATACTGATAACACATAAAGTTAATAGAATACATCATTTTTGCACAGTTTATGGTACTTCTAAATCCCTGCTAAAAGTCTTTTATTACAACTCTAACTCTGGGGGACTATGGATGAGACACTCCAGGCAGCAACTACAGGTATTTTTAGGGAAAACCTTCCTAAGTTTCAGCCTTACACAAAACTGTACAGCATCTCATATAGGCCAGAATAAGTAGAACAATACATATACTTGATGAGCTGTTACAAAGAAATTGGGGTGTCTTGATAAGAGTTGAGGTTGCATTACAAAAAATAGCCACTTCCTAGTAAAGTAATGTAAAAGCCAGGCAAGTAATGGATAACTTAGAATTAAGACAAATTTTAGAGGGAAGATTCTGGATGTTATCACCTCCCATCCATTTGCCTTTGCTATACTACATAGGGTTTCACCAATTTCCTCATGAGAAAGCATCTTATACTAACTCTCTCATGAGGAACATACATAAAATACATGTTTGCATTGACTATAGTTGTAAAATGTGGATCAGTTATTCTCACAGTCCTTTACAGTGATTTTAAATAGTGTTATGTCAAACAATCTCTTCTGTATTTGAAAGATATATACTGAGATTACTATTCATTATGGGCTAGATGGGTGATGGGTATTAAGAAGGGCACTTGTTATGATGAGCACTGGATGTTGTATGCCAGTGGTGAATCACTCAATTCTACTCCTGAAACCAACATTGCACTGTATGTTTACTAACTAGAATTTAAATAAAAATTTGAAAGAAAAAAATTGCTGTTCGTTAAAGGTATCAGCACTCTAGGGTCTCCAGAGAGAAAGAACAATCAGTGTACTCTTTGTACAGTGTTGTTTTATCAACCTTTTTCCACTTTGGCTCTTTCTACTCATGTCCTCTCTTCTCCACTCCCCCTTCTAGAGTTTTAGACTCCTCACCTCATTCCCACTGGGTGGAGGTATAAATGAGGTATTATAAAATCCTGAGTTATCTATGTGCAATATTACAGATTCATTCACCTCTAAGTTCTGTCCCTTCCCTCACACAGCTGTGTGAGGCAATGTGGCCGTACTGGATTACCACTGGACCTCAGCTGTCAGGAGACCATAGCCCATAGCCTTGGCCTCACCAGCCTCCATGGCTTCATCTTCTACCTGCTTGCCTCCATCCTTTCCTCTCTGCTCTTAATTCTCAAACTGGGAAGAAGGTAGAACAAATATTTTAAATCACAGAAACCTGTCTTGAGGTCTCACTGGAAGCCTTTTCACCTATGTCCTGTTTTGGACATTCCTCTCTGGCATGGTGCACGTCTACTGAATGGGGGCAGGGAATGACCTTAAAAAAAAAACCAGATTGGAAGGACCACTGCCAGCAATTAACACCGTATAAACTTTGTTTTTAAATTGTTGAGTTCGTTGCTTGTTCTGTAACATTATCACTTATATTTGAAGATGAAGAGCCTATAATATTCAGATTAAATGATGCGTGAGACCAAAAAAAATAAGTAAATAAATAAAAATAAGAGATTTGGTGAAAGTATTTGGGTTATTTTTTTTCCTTAAAACCTTTTTTTCTCATTTGTGGAGACATAATAATGCTGTTAATGTTATATTGCCCTATGCTATTCTATTTCATAGAAAAGCTGTGATGTCCCAAAGATTCTTGCACCATATTATACAGCTTATGGATGGTTTCCCTCTATGTTAATGGCACGTTGCCTACTGGTAACGGTGTGGTGTCACGAGCAGAGGATTTCATGCTAAAGGCTGGGTTTGGAATATTGGCTCTGCTACACTAGCTTGTAGAAGCTACTTGTTCTTTCTTTCTTTTCTTTTTTTCTTTTCACCTTTGTTATCTCATTTGTAAATGGAGGATAGTAATGATCTCTACCTGGTGGAGATGTTGTTAGGATTAAATGAGAAAAATGCATGTAAACTTCTTGCCACAAGTAATTCCAAACTGTGTCTAAAAATAAATAAAAAGTACAAAAATTAAGAAAACAACTTATGTTCCTGGCTCTGTAGTGTGTTGTTCAAATTATCCCTTTAGCTGGTGCAGTTGCAAAGCACATATATAATAATACCAAGGAGAATGTCTTTCATTAATAACATTTAGTAGAGAACACCTCTGCTGTCCTGGAATTTTAAGGATAGAAATAACATGATATCAAGCTTGCTGCATCTTCATAACTCATTAGCATGCCTTTTCTCAACACAGTTCTACAATTCATGAAGTGCTCCACTCAGCAAGTCCAGGAAATGTGAAGCCTCACCCATTGCCCGTTTCAATAGCATGTCGCATTTACTTATACAACATGATTACGTGTTCCCAATTTACATAGCAGGATAATTCCTATAGGTCAGCAGATCAATGCAATATGTGCAACAGTTTTAAAGTCCAATTTTCTTAATACAAGGACGTGCTCCTGGGCAAAATAACTTTTTAGTAGCATTCAATGCTCAATACTTATTTTGAATGCATTTGCATTTTTATATCTTCATCTGTAATTGGCTATTTTCATATTAAATCAGCTTAGTATTGCACAATTTAGGATGTGATTTGTCAGAATGTTTTGTAAGCACAAAGCATATATTTAAATACTAAGAAGTATGCCTAATAAGTATAATCTGAACTTGAAGATCTGAGTCCCATCATTTGTGATTTGGCTGCAAGATGTACAATGCATAAAATTTCATGATCCATCATCCTATGATTGTTTTGATATTGTGCAAAACTCAAAATTCTAAAAAGAATAACATTTCCTTAAAAATATGATCAATAATCTCATTGAAATATCCATACCTATACAGCACATCACACACACACTACCATTTCTAAGCCTTTTTTATGATGCATTTACCTTTTTTCTTTCAAACGTTCATTTATTTATTTTGAGAGAGAGACAGAGGAGAGAGAAAAGGCAGGCTTGCATGGGAGGGGCAGAGAGGGAGAGAAATCCCAAGCAGGCTCTGGGCTGTCAGTACAGAGCCCAACATGGGACACAATCTCATGAACCATGAGATCATGACCTGAGCCACAATCAAGAGTCAGACACTCAACCGACTGAGCCACCTAGGCACCCTTCTTATGATGCATTTAAACTTCACAATAAATCTAGTAGTTGTTATTTATAATCATCCCTTTTATTGATAAGGAAACTAAGACTAAAGAAAAAAAAAAGCGTGAGACTTATTCATGGTCACATACCTAGTAAATGTTAGAATCAGGAAACCAACTGAAGTATCTAAAACCAGATCTCTTATTGTGTTGTTTATCTTTCATTGTTGGACCGATTAAATTATCAAAACATATACATCAAATTATGAAATACAACTTGTACCTGTGTGTACACTGCCCTGCATTTCCATTTCAATCACTCTGCTTCAGGTCAACCTCATCTTTACCTGAACTATACATGTAGCATTCTAAATGGTTTCCCTGTTTCCTGTTTCTTTCCCTTCAAACTATTCTGAAAATGGCCAGTTCCTAAACCACAGCTCTAATGATGCCAGTTTCCTTTTCAGAAAATGTCTATTCGTTGCCTTTTCAATTGTCAGTGTCAAGGGTGAATGTTAGAACTGGAGAGCCTCAAACAGTTCTTAATCAAGACATGGAATTTTTTCAACGTTTATTTATTTTTGAGACAGAGACAGAGAGAGACAGAGCATGAACGGGGGAGGGGCAGAGAGAGAGGGAGACACAGAATCAGAAACAGGCTCCAGGCTCTGAGCCATCAGCCCAGAGCCTGACGCGGGGCTCGAACTCACGGACCGCGAGATCGTGACCTGGCTGAAGTCGGACGCTTAACCCACTGCGCCACCCAGGCGCCCCAAGACATGGAATTTTTAACTAACATCCCTGTAAAAAAAACTTCCATACTGTGACGTTAAAAACTTCTAAAATGTTCTGTAATCTTTCCTCCACATACCAAACTACCCAAAGTTTTGATTATCTACTGTCAGCCTTAAAAACAAAATAACCAGTTATTTAACCAACAAAAATGAGTTTTTTCAGAAATAAGAGAGGAATTGCAACTTGGGGTATGCAAACCAGGGAGAACCATAGCCAAGTCCAAAGAATGAAGAAGAGGGCTTGCTTTTACAGAGGAAAGGAGGACACTGGGAGGGGCTGTTTGGCCCAAAGTTTCATTGGAGAAGAATGAGAGTTCAGGTTGGGGTGGCTTTTCATTGGCTGAGTTGTGGCAGTCTTTCATTGGTTGGGTTGTTGCTGAGCAAGGGGAAAATCTTTCTCCCTGTTGGGTTATGTAAAGGGGTATGCAAAGTAAGCTGCAACAAGTGGAACCCAAGTGAGAACCCTCCTTTCATTGTTTCCCAACTCCATTTAGAATTAGGTTTCCTTTATTCATTTTCACACTACTTTTTCCTTTTTTTCTCTCTCTCTCTGAACTTCTACTGAGAAACACTCAAAAGGGGCTTACAGACCTCTGACACTACCCACACAGCTAAATGCATGGACTCTTTTACTTCTATTTTCTCTTTCTCCACTTCCTTATGTAGAGCTGTTCTCGGAAATACAATACCATTGTATTTCAGGTATTTGATATTCTTATTTTCAAAGACAGGAAATGAAAAGTATAGCTCCTTGCCCAAAGCCTATGTATCACTTTTCAAGCTTGAGTATAGGCCATTACAAATGCTTTACCTGGAAAGCATCATGTGAGATAGCTGCCCCTCCCCACACCAGATCTGGTGCATAGTCAATGCATTGCAGTCTGTAAGGGGAGCTGTAATGAAGGACTCAGGCCCTTCTGGCTGGTTATACTCTTTTTCACATCAGCACTCCTAAACCAGGTGTCTTCTATATAGAACTCTGTCCTTCTCACTCCTTTTTGTCCCTACCCCTCCACCAAAGTCTTCTCTTCCTATAACATTTATCCACTCTGATTCTTTCCAGGTTGTACTAACTCATAAGCAGTAGTGTAGTATAGACTGTGTCACCATCTCCCAGAAGTATACACACATACATATACATAGCATATGGAACATTAAACACAATTGAAGTGTGTGAAACTGGCAGATTAAGAGACATTTCATTAAATAATACCATGCCATAAAATCATGACATTTCATTTGTTCTGTGAAAATATATACTTCTCAAATCATTTTTCAACATAGAGAATCTATAACAAAATAAGTAGTTGCAATCCTATTACTGTAAGTTTCCTACGGAGTTTAAAATCTTGGAATATATCACCTATATTGGGCAATATACCAATCTACTGAAGGAAAGAACCAGTGCTTGGTGACATGTGCAATTGATAAGACTATATCAGACCACTGAACCAAAAGATTCCTAAAAGATTTAGTATTTAGAATGACAATCTACCAACCCACTGAGCCATTTCTACGGTGACATAGGTGGTATATCAAAATTTAAACCCACCATCCTTACTGGCAATGTAACAGAAGCTAGAATTGGATGAGAGATCTTTTCTGTCTTGCTTGCAGCTGTTTATGCTCTGCTTTATTGCCTGTTAAAAGCCAGAAGCATCTATGAGAACAATCAGATGTTCGCCTCCTCTACAAGAAACCTAATGACTGTTGTGTCTGTTCAGATTTCTCCCCATTTGACATGCTGATAAATGATAGTTGAAAGAGAAACATAAACTCTACACATACGTGGAAGAGAAACAAGATGGAAAAAAGTTCTGTGCTGAAGGCAGATTGAACAATAACATGAGGATTCTCCTGAATGCACATATTTTCCCTGACGACTCCAGCCCCCATGAAAATCTGAAGTCTACAATGTCTATCCTGTATTTTCTCCCAAGCTTATAACTCGTTTTTTATCTCTATGGAAGATATTTATCCATTATTCTCTATGAACACTTGATATTATTTTTATTGACAAGATATTTTACCTACTTCATTCTTAACCAATGCTTTCTCTAAACACTAAGCCTTTCAAAAAAAGTTGCTGCATTGATTAAAGCATTATCTGGTTATTCTGATAGAACACTCAGCAAGCAGGCATTAGGGAGGAAAGAACCAAGCTAGTTCTCTTAAACATCTACTAACACACAGCACTTAATCATTGTGCTTTCATCACCTGGAAATGACTCTCAGGATTAGTTATTTTTTAGATTACTTTTACTTGCTAGACACTGTTTTTTCAATAGGATACCGCAGTGAACAAAAGGGACCTAGTTCCTTCCCTTATGAGCATATGGCACCTATATGACTTTAGAAATTAGGCAGTTTAAAAGTAACTGGTTATTTGAGGACACTGAAGAAGCATCAAGATTATATAATAAATTCCCATTCTAGCAGCTGGGGTCAAGGGGTCTTCTGGGAAGAAGTGAAATTTCAGTAATATATGAGACATACATTAACTGGGGAAGAATGATCTAGGTAGGAAATCAATATGTGTTAAGATTCTGTGGTGGGAAGAAGCTTGATAAAACTGATAAGGGGGGGAAGGGGGGAAGAATCATGTGATTATATCATGGCATGGGAAGTCAGGGCAGGCAGGGGCCTATAAAGCAATGTTAAAGATTTTGATCTTTAGAAGACAACCCATGGGGAACTACTTAGAGCCTCTAAATAAAGAATCTGTGGTGTGGGAATTGGATTGAAGGAGGATAATAATGAGGCTAGTAGATACAGTTAGAGGCTATTACAAGAAACATAGAAGAGATGATCGAGGTTTAGCCTGAGGTGAGAGCAGTGGGAAGGGAGAGTAACAAACACATTGAGGACATATTTAGAACTAAAATTTATGGTATATGATAATTGATTAGATATGGGAATGAGAAAGAAGATATCAAAGGAAACTTGAAGGTTTTTTAGCCTCAAGAAACTAAAAACAGCTGCTAAAAACAGCTAATTTTTACCTGCATAAACAAAAATAGATTGTGAAATAATATTAAAAAAAACTAAGATCCTATTCATTGTCAAGTTTTACTGTGATTAAAGGATAAAAGCCACAATTAAAACAGGGAGAAGTCAGGTTTTCTAATGCTATTCAGCCTTTTCTTTTGCATTTGGATGCACAAGCATGTATTGAACATAAGCAGTCTTCAATAAATGTGTATTTTCAACAAAAGTAAGCAACAGCTCATAAGTTTACAGATCCCAGATTTATCTACCCATAAGCAATCCTAGACTGATCAAGTTAATCATGTTGGAAGGATTCCATAATGAAAGACTCTCATGGTTGTAAATACCATGAGTGTTTGTCAGATCTATTAGCTCATTTACCAGAGGATCTGACCAGGTTACTTTTCTCTCCTGGGCTTCCCACAGGAATAGTAGAGAATGGATTATAGCCCTTTGGTTATCCTTTTCCTTCTCACTGTGCATAGGAATTTATACCAAGTACCTATTTTACTTCATAATCAATATATACTAGAAAAAAGTAATCACATTTTCTTTAAAAATTCTAGAATATTTTATATTTTTAAAACTGCATAAGTGGGGCGCCTGGGTGGCTCAGTCAGTTGAGCGTCTGACTTCAGCTCAGGTCATGATCTCACAGTTCCGTGGGTTCGAGCCCCTCATCGGGCTCTGTGCTGACAGCTCAGAGCCTGGTGCCTGCTTTGGATTGTGTCTCCTCTCTCTGTTCTTCCCCTGCTCATGATCTGTCTCTCTCTCTCAAAAATAAATAAAGATTTTTAAAAATCTAAAAAAAAATCTGCATTAGAAATATTGTCCTTGGGGTGCCTGAGTGGCTCAGTCAGTTAAGCATCCAACTTTGGCTCAGGTCATGATCTCACAGCTCGTGAGTTGGAGCCCTGCGTCAGGCTCTGTGCTGAGCCTGGAGCCTGGAGCCTGCTTCAGATTCTGTGTGTGTCTCTCTCTCTGCCCCTCCTCCACTCAGTCTGTTCCTCTGTCTCTCAAAAGTGAATAAATGTTAAAAAAAATTTTTTTAAGTAAAAAAAAAAAAGAAATATTGTCCTTAATGCTAACAACAACCCTATGCTGTAGGAAGTATTATTTTAAAGACAAGAACACTAATATCTAGAAAAGTTACCAAGGACAGTTCTGACTCCAATTGCTATATTCTTTTCTCTCGACTGTACTGCCTCATCAATACTTTTCAAATGGTAACTTTAAACAAGACCTAAGTGCAAATATAAAACTGTACACTTTCCTTAAGTTTGAGGTGGATATATATGAAAGAAAAATAAATGGTGGAATGAATGATTTAATTTTATTTTAATGGTCATTTTAAGAATCACGAATCTGCCATTTATTTGTGTACCGAAAGGAGTATTTTTCAACTTGGAATAGAAACACTTATGAATTAGGAATATATTAACTGGATTATGGAAAAAGACATGTAAATAGCCAAAAGCAGAGTGGCCATCTTATTCTATTGTGTCAAGAACAACATTAGAGTGTTTTATGTTAATAGTGTATATCACAAAAGTACATGCAAAAAAATCTGTTTCACATATCATTTGAAATTCCCTAGTAAGAGGGAACCTTTAAGAATAAACAATCTCTATATTAAAGCTAATATATCTCCAAACCATATGGTTTTACAAATCTTCTAGACTAATATATTCAATTACAAATTTATAGGGAGAAAAGTGAATTATGGATTATTAATAAGCTTCTCTAAATCACAGAATCTGTGCAGTGCTGAGATATGTCCCAAGATTTTGCAAGATCCATGTGATGCTTAAATCAGCCATACAAATACTTCTCAGAAACACCTTCAAACAACACGAGATTTCATCCATCCCCAATATCCTTAGTAATGGTAGCCTTCAAGGATCTAAATGGAAAGCTCGTAAGGGGAAAGATTCCTGTCTTCTTCATGGAAGGAAGCAAAACCATGCTTTTTTCTATCCTATATATCTGTAGATTAATCCTCTACTATTGACTGACCTTCATGCACCATACTAACAGACACACAAACATATACACATCTTTCTCCCAATTATCCTTGTGGTCTACTTTCACACTATACACAAGATCCATCTACAAAGCCAGTATTTCTTTCTGTTTAGTTTATTTGAAGTTGTTTGACTGTAATCAGGTTATACATAATTTTTTTAATGATTTAATTCTCTTTTTTTAGAGACAGAGCACATCAGCAGGAGAGGGTGCAGAGGGAGGGAGGGAGAGAGGGAAAGAGAGGGAGAGAGGGAGAGAGGGAGAAGGAGAGAGGGAGAAAGGGAGAGAGAGAGAGAGAGGGGGGGAGAGAGAGAGAGAGAGAGGGAGAGGGAGAGAGGGAGAGAGAGAGAGACGGAGAGAGAGAGAGGGAGAGAGAGAGAGGGAGAGAGAGAGAGAGAAAGTGAGAGAGAGATGGACAGAGAGAGAGGGAGAGAGGGAGAGAGAGAGAGAGAGGGAGAGAGGGAGAGAGAGAGGGGGAGAGAGGGAGAGAGGGAGATAGTGAGAGAGAGAGACAGAGAGGGAGAGAGGGAGAGAGGGAGAGAGGGAGAGAGAGAGAGATGGAGAGAGAGAGAGGGAGAGAGGGAGAGAGGGAGAGAGAGAGAGTGAGAGAGAGAGAGATGGAGAGAGAGAGAGGGAGAGAGGGAGAGAGAGAGGGAGAGAGGGAGAGAGGGAGAGAGGGAGAGAGAGAGAGAGAGAGAGAGAGAGAGAGAGAGAGAGAGAGAGAGAGAATCTCAAGCAGGCTCCATGCTTAGTGCAGAACCAGAGCAGTGCTTGATCCCATGACCCTGAAATCACAACCTGAGCTGAAGTCAAGAGTTGTATAATCAATTGACTGAGCCACCCAGGCACCCCAGTTTATATCTTTGGCAGTCATCACTCTCATTTTCTTATCATCCAGGATTCTAGATTTTCCTAAACATAAGCATAGAAAATAGGAAGAAAATACCATTTTCCATTTCTATTTTTATTCTTCCTAAGTAAAATTCATACAACAAATTTAAATGGTTATGATTTTTACTAATATTAAAAATATCTAAGTAAGAAACAAAAATAAGCTTAAGCTGGAAAACATCACTAGAACTTGAAACTTCTCACTGGACTTTGAAATAATTTTTCTTTTGATGTGAAGAATTCCCTAAGAGTGACAGAAATATGGTTTGATTCTGATTCATTAAATAACATTATTAAACTCTACCTAAACTAATGCCAGGGCTCTCCTCTCTCTCTTCCTGTCTCAGAATTTTGGAAAACACTTTATAAAGATTCACTACAGAAAAGGCTAGCATCTGCCCAGGGATATAGAAAGCTAGAAGGAGAGTCATTCCCACCCTTATAATGAAAAAGGGAGCAAAGCACTAACTTCAAAACGTGACTTTTATAAGATGACTTAGGTCTGAGAATCTAATGATTTAATGTATAACATAATGACTATAGTTTATAACACTGTGTTGTATAATGGAAATTTTATAAAAGAACAGAACTTAAATATTCACACACACACACACACACACAGGTAAATGTGTGAGGTGATAGGTATGTTGATTAATTCAATGAGGGAGAGTCTTTTCACAGTGTATCCAGATCATCACATATATTTTAAATATCTTACAATTTCATTTGTTGATTATACCTAATTATAGCTGAAAAAAACATGAGACTTTTTAAAAGTCTTTTAGGGAGGTGAGATCATAGAGCAAACAATTGTCTCAAAATACAAGGAGAGACAGTGCCTTCAAGGACAGAGAAAACATAAGCAGGTATGACTTAGGGTAGATACAACTAGGCAGCTAGAAATGGAGTGCAAATACAATAGCTAACAAATTGCTGAAGGTCAAGTAAGGACGGGCAGGATCATCGAAAGCCCTGGGTACTGCAGACATTGGGAGGAAGTTTATCCTCCTTTAGAAGAGCTTTACTTTTTGAGAAATGGTAGAACTAAGGAAACAACTACAATCAGGGTAAAGGTAGAAGATACTAGAAGGCCACCTCCCCAACACCAGGAATGACTAAGACCGAACCTAAATCAGAATAGCAGAGACCTCACTCCCCTCCAACCACCACCTACTACCAACCTCAGAACTTTACCAAGTCATAGCAGATTACTGATGTGGGAGGGAGAGGAAAGGGACACGAACATCTAAAGAGAATGTCTCTGAGGCATGAGACAAAGGTAAGACCTAAAATTTAGAAGCAAAGAAACATTGCTCTGATAAACCACAGTGGTTTAGTTTAATGCCATCCTCATTTAATCTAATTCAACCAAAATAAAATAATCAATAGTCATTAAAACTACTAAATGTGTTTTTCCAGTTAAGCAAACAAGCACAATTAATATGCTTACCCTTGGCTAGAATATCATAAAAACTCTCTCTCTCTCTCCCTCTCTCTTCCAATGCTAGTGTGAATTTAAATTCATACACAAACTTTGGAAACTGGCTTTAAAAGAGAGATAAGAGTATAAATATGTTTATTATCTAGTAATTTCACTTTGAAATATTTTCTCTTTAAAGGAAGTAACCTTCACCTGCACTGAAAGGTGTTTATTGCAGTGATTTATATAATAGGAAAATAAGTAGAAAATAAATCAATGGTGGAATAAAAATAGTATGGGTGATTAATAATGATATAATAGTCTGATGATGTATTTTATAATCATAAATATAATGTATATAAACATTTAGGAATATAGAAATGTTTATTCTAAAATAATACAATATAAAAATGCATAGCAAATATTGTTGTAACTATGGAAAATATGTAGTACACATAAAAATGAAAATAAATATACCAAACTGTTAATACAGTTGTCTCCAGGTGGTGGGATTACAGATGGTATTTTCAGACAGAAAGCCATGCTGGTTTCCAGTTTTTTGAGGTGATGCCTGGGGTTAGCAGGCATAATTATGATTATCAGCTCACAATTTTGGATCCTTCAAGCTCTCAGGTTTCTGTACACCTGGGGAGGATGAACAGAGGTGTGGATGCTATAGGAGATGTGCAGAGCTTTGCCGAGCAGGGACTCATCAAATAACACAGACAATGTCTGCTCAACTTCTGCTTTTTTTTTTATCACTTATTACAGACTAAAAACCACAGAAAATAAATCTGAATATACATATGCTATGCATATAATTGAGAAACAGAGAGAGAGGCTGAGAGAAAAACATCATCAATCTGTTAATGATGTAATGATGGAAAGCTCTGGGTGGCGGAGTAAGGTAACAGGTGGTATTTCTACTTACATTCACACTTTTCAGTATTTTCCAACTTTACAACAATCAACATATTCAATAAATCACAAATTCAATAAAGAGTTTAATAACATTAAATAAATCACAAATTCAATAAAGAGTTTAATAACATTAACCATCTGTATCAGTTTGTTAGGCCTACCATAGCAAAGTATCACAGACTGGGTAGCCTAAACAACAGAAGTTTATTTCCACACAGTTCTAGAGTCTGGACATGGGAGATTAAGGTAGGTTTGTTTCTTCTGAGGCCTCTCTCCTTGGTTCTGTCTTTAAACAGTCTTTCTTCTGAGCACATCTGTGTCCTAATCTCCTCTTCTTATCAGGACACAAGTCATATTGAATTAGAGGCCACCCTAATAATCTAGTTTAAACTTAATCACCTCTTTAAAGATCCTCTCTCTAAATACAGTAACATTCTGAAGTACTGGGAGTTAGGGGTTCAACATAAGAATTTTGAGGATGTATAGCTGCCCTACGCCCAGCTCACAACACCATTATAGTTATTTGTTCTTTTTTTTTTATTTATGCATACTTATTTAAAAAAAAAATTTTTTTTCAACGTTTATTTATTTTGGGACAGAGAGAGACAGAGCATGAACGGGGGAGGGGCAGAGAGAGAGGGAGACACAGAATCGGAAACAGGCTCCAGGCTCTGAGCCATCAGCCCAGAGCCTGACGCGGGGCTCGAACTCACGGACCTCGAGATCGTGACCTGGCTGAAGTCGGATGCCCAACCGACTGCGCCACCCAGGCGCCCCTATGCATACTTATTTTGAGAGAAAGAGAACATGAATGGAGACAAGGCAGAGAGAGAGAGAAGGAGAGAGAGAGAGAGAGAGAGAATTTGAAGCAGGCTCCACACTGTCAGCACAGAGCCTGATGTGGGGTTTAAACCCACATCCTGTGAGATCATGACCTGAGCCTAAATTACAAGTCAGATGCTCAACCAACTCATCCACCCAAGTGCCCCTATAGTTATTTGTTATTAAGTTAGTAGACATCACAGAATCTTGTACTCCTCTCTCTTTATCCCTTCTTCCCATGAAACAGAGGAAGAATCTAGAATACTTAACTGGGTTAAAGGACTTAAGAATGCCTAAACTGGTTGTACCATGCCAATATCTAATAATAATCTGAATGATTTTCTCTGACTCCAAGGACTCTGCTATCCCCATCCTGAAAAGTGCCTATCTTTGCAGCACGTACATTCCTTAGAAAAAAGCCAGCACAAGGTGGGGTAAGTGTGAGGGAGGAATATGGGAATTGGCATCAGACAGACTTGTGTTTAAATTTCAGGCCTGCCACTTACTTGTAGCATGACCTTAGACAAATGACCTAATTGGATTTCAGCTTTATCATCAGTAAAAATCAGGACAGCAATATGTAATGTTTATCATTGTTTTGAGTGGTATAAGCAAAGATGTTTAAAGTATTAGATACTTAATAGCATTCTAGTTCAGCATCTCTTTTTCTTGCTCTCCTTTTTTTTTTTTTTTGGTTTGACATTTCAACTGGATTTGAAATAATACAAACACATACCTACATATCTCTCCATCTAAATCTTTCCCTTTCTAATGGGAACATGGGTGATCTATCACTTTTCCAAAAGATGTGGCTAGGTATAAAACGACCACTTATCTTTAAAGAGTTGGCCTATAGGGCAATGCACAGGTTCTTAGATTTCCTGGTTATAAGTTTTCAAATGGAACAATGCCTGAAAATAGGGTCCTCCTACAACCTTTGTCAAATTGAATCCCAAGTTAATTTTCTTAAAGAAAAGGAAATTTTTAGGTCTCATTTTTCTCCATTCATACAAGATGAACAATATAAATTTGACTTTGTAATATGAGTATAAATGTAATGAGGTGTACAGGCAGATTAGTTATACAAAATAACTATTTTCTATATAAAAAAAAAACCCCAACATTAGAATATGTAAGCTTGAGAATTGGGCAAAAAGAACAGAGAGTAGGCACAGCTCTTCTATCATCTTAATTATTTAAAACTGCAGCCTCTTTAGCAAACTACCTTAATCTGGAAATTCAAGTAATTAAATATGCAGTTTGATTAGAAAATCATGCACAAATTCAGCTACTTCAATATGCAGCTTGTCCATTCTATTATACAGGAAACCTAGGGAAAGACACTGCTGAGTCTGTAAGTTATTCAATGGAATGAGCCAAGAATGTATCTTTATTTCAATGATAACACTCCTGCTCTTTTACAAACACACCTCCACCATCACCATCAGAATAATCAGTTTATTTCTGTTCGTTTTGACAATGAACTGCCACCTGCCAATGGTGATAATATAACACAACACTGACAAGAAAAACTACAAAATTATATATTACAAACCCAGCTAATTATTTAGCTCTTTGCAAGAAAACAACACAAAATAACCTGTGGTAGAAAAATGGAGGTGTCATTCTTTCTTGTCTCCAGTCATCAGCAGAACTCCTTTGCTGTAGAAGCAACAGGCTTTGGAGCCATGTAATTGAATGTGAATCACAATGTCATCAGTTGTGATAACGCAGTAAGTTAATGCAGAGTTTCCTGGGCTGCGGTATTTTATGGAGAGTGAAATTAAGCAGTAATAACAAAAATCTGAATTGCCAACATAAAATTTTGACATAAAAACAAATAAACCAACAAACAGAAGAGAGAATATTTCAACACTATTTCATAAGAAAGGGTATTTTAACATCCAAGATATTCAAAGAATGATCAATTCTTTCAAAATAGATGATCATTCTTTGAACTGAATTTAGGGGGGCAGACAGAAAAAGAAACAAATTCACAGAAATGTCACGATTACATAATTCTTTCATTTTTCCATGTCCCTTTTTCTACATCTCTAGAGTATTGAAAACTTCATTACATTTATCTGCAGATCAGTGCGTACAAAGGACGACAAAACTGATTTGTCTTGTATTCTTCAACTGTAAAGTAAGAATACTGCCAATTACTCTCTAAATATTGACTCAAATGTAACATGAGATAATGGATGTAACAGCCAGTGGGAAATATATAGTAAGTGCTAAACAAATTTGAATTAATCTCTTGGCTCCTTTCTTGATTTAACACAGTCAAGGAAAAGGGCAAAGCGCCCATTCCAGCCTGGAATTCCTTTATCATTTATTAGCTGTAAGGACTTGGGAAAATACATGTATGAGTCTATAATAGGCTAAATGATGGCCCCCAAAGATATCAGGCTCTAATCCTTGGAACTTATAAATGTTATCTTTTATGGGAAAATGGTGTTTGCAGATGTGATTAAGTTAAGGATTTTGAGATGTAGAGATGAGCCCGGATTCTCCAGGCTCACCCTGAACACAATAATAGGTATTGCAAGAGGGAGGCAAAAGGAGATTTAAAAAACACACAGAAGGTAGGCAGTGAGAAGGTGAAACAGAGAGATTTAAAGATGCTTGCCTTGAAGAACAGAGGGATGAAAGCACAAGCCGAGATGGAGAAGCCATCAGAAGCCAACAAAGGCAAGGAATAGATTTGCCTCTAGAGTCTCTAGAAGGAATGCATCCTGCCACAACCTTGATTTCGGTCCTGCTATGCTATTTGGGGACTTGTGGTGTCCAGTATTGTGAGAGAATATTCCCTGTTGTTTTTAGCCACGAAGTTTGTAGTAACCTGTTACAACAACCATAGGAAACTCATACAGCCTTCTTAAGATGATTGGGTAGGCTGATCTGATATTTGTGTCTTATGGGAAGGGAGCAGGGAGTGGAAGAATAATAAATCTTCCTCAAGGTAAAATACCCAAGAAGAATGGATGATTTTCATTATAATTCATGTACATCTTTGTCTTCAACACAAACATCCCATTAATAAATTACAAAGCTGAACACAGACATTTCCCCTTTTGCCTGAACCTGCTGAGAAGGCCAGACACAGACCGTTCCGCTTTCACCTCTAGCTAATTTTTTTTTTAATTCTTTGTCCTCATAAGCAATTAACTAACGTGAGAACGTTGTCCGCCTCAAACTAGCTAAGACAATAATAAACATTTCCTATTTAGTTAACTGAATGAGACTGCCTCTGAGTGCAAAACAATCATGTAGTTCACTCCACCTGCAACTTGCATACCTGTTCCTGTAAAGTTTAAGGCAAACACCCTAGAGGCACTCCCAGCTTGATTTGGCACGCACACACCCTATTGCGATAGCCTGAGTAAAATCAACTTAATTACCTGGTGTATTTTGACTTTAACATAAATTATTTATCAAAATAAAATGTGTAATTACAAGGGCCTGGATCAATGGGCCCTGTGACTGAATTAACAGCTTTTAAAAATAAAGTAGATGGAATAACTTAACAGTTATTCTTGGCACGTCTTCAAGTTTGATTATGTGTTCCTGCCTGTTGCCCTAACCCTGTTATTGGTATTAATTGCTTCATTCTACATTGCAAGAAAGACCAATTAGAGCTTCCGTGACCTTTTCCTAGTACTTTCTAAAAACCCAGTGTAAATAAGTCAAATACATAATTGGACAACCAGAAATTCTAGTAATAAGAACTATCTGTGACACATTAAAAAACAAAACAAAATAAAACGAACAAGCAAGAAACCCCTCCAGTACTCTCTGCTTATTTATTTGAGAGATGGAAGGGGTGAGCAGGTAAAAACAACTACAATTTATTTCAAAGGGAAAAACTGGAATTAAGTACCATACTGTTTAGAGTATTTTTGCACATTGAGCCAGTATTTTAACAATAACACCTTTTACGCATGTATTAAAAATTACTGCCTTAATACTGTATAACGGTTAAGAAAATGTCAGAAACTGGAAGAAGTTATAAGACAGAAAATAAGATGCTAAATCACAGCAATGACTCTGAGCCAAGTGATAACTAGTATTATGAGTGTTAGGCTGGAGAGTGGCAGTTCTAATAAAGACCTTCCACTGACTCAGCTGACTCCAGGAAGGTCACACTCCTCTGAACTTAAATTTACTCATTTGTAAAGTGAAAGGGTTCTATTTATTTAAATCTCTGATCTCTCTAGATTGAAAGGATGCAATTTTATTCAACAAATTTTGAATGTCTGTTAGGGCAAGGACATTTATTGGTAGGTACAGACGTGAATACGCAGATTCTTATAGACAATGTTCCCAAATTGCTTTAATCTGGTTCAAGTAGAGAAGCCGCATAGGGCAGGTGGATAAATAAATCCATATGCAAGTAAATAAGATACATGAAAATAGCAGTGATAGTATTTGAATAAACCAAGCACCATGGAGGCAGAAAGGAAGAAGCCAATATGCATCTTTAGAGAGTGGAAGAGTCTGACCCATTAGGATCATTGATTAGACATAGATTAATACCTTTGTACATTTGCGCTTTTCACAATTACTTTAAATGTTGCCTACTTTTTGCTTTGACTTTACTCCCCCAAATGAACATGGCTACCATTTTTAAGATATCCTTAAGATGTCTTACATCACAGGGATGCAATCACATCACTTCGTGCTCTAAGTCTGTACATTATAGGAGGACAGATGTGAGGATTGGTACTTGATGGGAAATGCAGCCAGTCGGTCCAGAGACCTCAGAAACTATCCATCATGTCCACAATATCTGGAGGCTAGACGATCTTCTTGAAAAATAGTGCAGAAGTGAGGATGCTGCATGTGAAGCCAATCTCCCCAGATGGCTTGATGCACTGACGCATCTTAGCCAGAGTGGCAATGGTGTGTGGCCTCTGTGACTGACGCCACAGGAAATGAATGGCCTAGGGATTTTATTTTTAAATCAAATATTTGCCAACAATTCATCTATGCCTGAAATACCACACAGTAAACAGGATGCAATATCAAATGAGGATTTCACAAATTATTGCCAAATTCAGTTTTAATTTGAAAGTGCTGGCAAAAGTGTCTCTCCTCTACTCTAGGACGTATTTTCTACTTATCCTCTCCCATCATTGTCCTTTTACAATGCCATGCTGTTAAATAAACTCCCCTTGTTAAAAAAAAAAATACACACACACACACACACACACACACACACACAGGCAGGTGCAACATAGGAAATGGAGCATGAGGTCTTGGCACTGACAAAAGCCACTGTTACTTTTTCATTCCCTCAGTTGGTATGAAGTGTGTGTGTGTGTCTGTGTGTGTGTGTATGAATGCTTTTTGCCTCTGAGAATTGGCAACACTGCAAAACCTATTTAAATCAAGCATAAAAGATAGATCCCTAAGGTAAAAGGACTACATAATTTCTTTAATTCTCGCTACACTATTAAACAATTGAGGCACTTTTACAAGCTGCAGAAAAATAATTGGAACAGGCTCATCCTTTCCCTGTGCCACTTCAGTGTTATCATTTAAACAATATTGCTGAGACTCCATCCATTTTAGAGAAACCTGAACAAATCCCAAACTGAAATTTTTACACTCCTTTAAGCTCTTGTTGGTTTATTTCAAGTCTTCTCTAACTACTAGAGAGAACCACACATAAGATCATTTTCTAAATGGCCCTGCCAGGCTTCCAGAAGTTGCGTGTAGTATGTTAAACCTATAAATATATCTAAGACTAAGCATGTCTCTAATACCAACCTAGGAACCCTTATCATGGCTCATGTAACTTATATATTTAACCTTTTTCTGAGAGGAAGCCAATAACTAATATCAACCATAATGTTTTGAAAGAATACAAGACACTTGCCAGTGTTTATCACTAATTGGAGTATTCTGGGTAAATTTAGGCAAAACAAGAAGCAAAATTTAGGCAGAAAAAAAATGTTTCCATAACTCCAAATAGTTTCTCTACATTCTTCCTATGGGCTACAAAGAGAGCAGGATTAGCTTTTTGCTATTGGGGATTTATAAAATGCAACAAAGTGTTCCCCCAGCTCAAGATTACACATACCCTGTGCTGCTTAGCTTGGGACTATCATGATGCTCACGCAATAAGCAAAGATTTTTTAAGTGGGACTCTGCCTCAAGAAAACACATAGTCATGGGCCAGCACAGTTTAAGGTACATGCAACTGGAAAGTTGTGTCCTGTGTGTCCCCCTACTATTTACCCTTCGTACACTTCTCAGGGTGATCTCTGTGAAACATAAATCTTATCATACTGTCCATATGCTTAAAACCCTTCAGTGCCCCTTTCTCCATCCTATTTCATGGTCAAAACAGGCTATATATTTAATGCGTGTCTTAAAAAATGAATTTAGAATATCCAACTCAAGATGTTTCAATTTAAGATAAATATATTCAAGCAAAATGAGACTATAGTTTAGTTATTGCATAAATAATAGTGTAGGCAGCATAAGATTTGGCAAAAATTATGATGGTGGGACAGACCTAACTGAGTTTGAAAAACATTGGGGCTCCTAGGTGGCTTAATCAGTTAAGCATCCAACTCTTGGTTTTGGCTCAGGTTATTATTTCGTAGTTCGTGAGTTCAAGCCCTGCATCAATCAGGCTCCACGCTAACAGTGTAGAGCCTGCTTGAGATTCTCTCTCTCTTTCTCTCTGTCCCTCCCCCACTCATACTCTCTCTGTCAAAATAAATAAACTTAAAATACTAAAGTTGAAAAACGTTGGTCTAGAATAAAATCCAAACTCCTTGTGGAAAACAGAGTATTCCATTAATTTCTCTATTCTTCTGGCCTTACCTTTTTAGAGCTCCATTTCCTGTCCTCTACAACCTGTTACTTTAACACACCTCTAGGAGCTCCCTGCACCTCCAGACCATTTCATTTACTTCTGATTTTTCTGGGGCTTCTGTCCAAGCTGTGCCTTGTTTCTGGAAAGCTATCTCCTTATTTGGACACCTCTCTCTCTCTCTCTCTCTCTCTCTCTCTCTTTCTCTCTCTCTCTCTCCCCCTGCACCCCCACCCCACCCTCTCTTGCGCACTTGAACTACTTGCATTAAAGTATATTCTTCATACAATTTCTCATAATAATTGGTTTAACACTTACTTCCACTAGGATGACTTTCCTAGTCCCTACTCTAATTCTCTCCATCCTATAAATCTGGCCAATTCTCCTGTGCCCCTACATGTAATTTGATCATTCCTGTCACAGCATTGCTATTACCTACTTTGCTTAAGTCCTTTATATTCATCTCCTCTATTCACTCTATCCAAAGGACTCTATTAATGATATAAAACTCCAACCAATTATGCTGAACAAATGAATTGTGTCCACTGCTAATTAGTAACTCATGAAATGCTTCTATTCCCAAAATAATAACATTGCTAGATTTTTATCATTCTGATATTATCTTACAAGAAACAATGAGGCTTTTTTTTTGATAATTCATTTCCAATGCATAAAATGATATGAAGTCATGTTAGCTGTTTCTGTTAATATAATTTAACATTTTTGACATATGTCCACACATTCTTTGATATTCTTCTCTTTAAAAGTAGATCTTGGAGTGCCTGGGTGGCTCAGTCAGTTAAGCATCTGACTATGGCTCCGGTCATGGATCTCATGGTTTTTGGGTTCAAGCCCCACTTCAGGCTCTCTGCTATCATCACAGAGCCCACTTAGGATCCTCTGTCTCCCTCTCTTTCTGCCCCTCCCACGCATGTGTTCTCTCTCTTTCTCTCTCTTTCTCAAAAATAAATAATAAAAAAATAAACGCTAAAAAATAAATAAAAGGCAGATCTTTAAATTCTCTACTCTTGAATGCGTATTGGCCACTTTTCTAAGAAATAGAATATGGCAGAAAAGAAGATATACTCCTCCCAAGATTAGGTTATAAAAAACTGTGAATTCTATCTTGGGTGTATTCTTCTTCCTTGGATCTCATACTCTAGGAAAAACCATGCCATCAGAACCATGTGCCAAGGAAATTAGATCTCCTGCCAACAGCCATAATGTGAGTCTGGAAGTGTATTCTCCAAATTCAGTCAAGCTTAAAATGATTGCACACTAGTTGACACCTTGATTGCAGCTTCGGGAAAAGCTCAGAGCCAGATCCATGCAAATAAGCAGCAGCTGTTCCCAGATTCCTGCCCTCCACCCAAAGCCTAGAAATATTTTTTTTGTTTTGTTTTAAGCTTCTATTTTTGAAGATATTATGAATAGATAAGCATCTAGTAGATGACCTTGGGCATATTGCTCAATCTCTTTGAGTGTAAGTTTCCTTGCATCTAAAATTAAAACAACAATTTTAAAGGTTCTCATGACATAAACAGACCTATGTGACTTGAGCAGCAAATGCCCAGTAATATAAAGACAGACAATAAATGCTAGATATTTTCCCATGACTTAAATGCCTTGTGGCTTTTCTAAGTATGGTTATTCTGGAATTAAAGGCCAATATGCATAGAGTCTATGTTGTACACAGACTAGGTGTTGTACAAAGCAAGTAACACAGCTGTACAACTCCTGCACTGAAAGGGCACATTCCAAAGTGGATTTTGTTTCTCAAGTCACTAGCCCATTGGTAAATAATGATTCTTATGATAAAGTTACAAATGAATGGCCACATCAGTGTTTTGATAAATTTCACAACCTTGACATATAAATGGGCATGTACATAGTGGTTACATACTGGATACAAGTTTCAGGGATGACTCCCACCCATTTATAATCAAAACCCATAGCTAAGTCTATGATGTTCAGCAGAAAACCCACAATTAGAGAGCCTAATTAATTATATAAAATATCCTGGAAGAAGAAACAGAACACTTATTGATGCTTATTACACTAGAAAAGATTCATTTGTTCATGTATAGGTCTCAAATTGTGGTCCACAAACCATTTGCCTCTTAATCAGATGGGTGTGCTAGGGATATTGTTTGTTAAAAATAAAGGTCCCCGAGATCCACACAGTTTCTCATTTTCATTTATAATCTCTTGTCAATGTCAATGATTGGGAATATTCCTTAAGAACAACAACAAAAAATAAAACAAGACAAAAATAGATCTCTCCAGTCATTCTTCTACTGACGTCCATTTGAGAATATTGACTTATAGTGGCTCTTAATCTTATCTGTACATTAAAATCTCTGGAATGTTTAAAAGCTCCCCAGATGATAGTACTCGGCAGCTAGAGATAAGAACTGCTGATCTGGACTTTGCAACCTGATTCATTTTGCTCATTTGCATTATCCATTTGTCTCAAGCATATTTGACTTTGCAGCCTCTGAATTCAAAACACTGTCTGAACTAAAAACTATAGTTTCTTGAATAGACGGCACAGATGTTACAAGCCTTTATCTGGGAGAAGTGGTTGGAGGGACAGCTTCCAATTAGTGTAGGCTACTGAAATGATCTGAGTGGCTTGTGGGAATTGGTGATAGGTAAAAAGTTATGAGAGAGAGGAAAGTATGGCAGACAGAAGAAACTGAGTGACTTGAAAATTAAGGCAAAATTAAGACAAAACTCCATGATTTTAGCAAGTCCTATTTTCTACAAAAAAAACAAAAACAAAAACAACCACTTTAAGTCACTTAAATAAATCAATAGCAGAACACAGAACTTTTCAAATATTTCCTCTCCTAGGAAGCATATTTGGTATTTATTTTTAATTTCTAGAAAAACAGGCCATAGAGCAAATTTTAATAAACCCCTTTATCTTTCAAACTACATACAAACTCCTTAGCTTGCATTCAGTGCCCCCTACAAACCTGTCCTAAACTCTCTTCTTTTCATGATCATATCCCATGACATTCCCTGATGGATCAATACTCTAAGCTATGTTGAATTCATTTTTTCTATTTCTTGAGTTTCCTGACTGCACACTGTTTGCACTGACATTAATGAATCTATCTTTCAAAACAGAGATCAATGTTAAGTCCTACTTAAGAATTATGACTTCCTATTCCTCTTTTAAAAATAAATATACATAAAGTCTTTTAAAAAATGCCATCCCCTGAAACTGTGGAACCTTTTATTTCTATTTATCAACCAAGTTATGTTCTACTTTGTATTATTTTCATACATGTTAACATATTTTGGGGTGCCTGGGTGGCTGAGTCGGTTAAGCAGCCGACTTCGGCTCAGGTCATGATCTCGCAGGCCGTGAGTTCGAGCCCCACGTCGGGCTCTGTGCTGACAGCTCAGAGCCTGGAGCCTGTTTAAGATTCTGTGTCTCCTTCTCTCTGACCCTCTCCCGTTCATGCTCTGTCTCTCTCTGTCTCAAAAATAAATAAACGTTAAAAAAATAAAAAAAATATTTTAAGATATCTTAAAATATATAAAAACATAGGAAAATTTCACTGGGTCATTTTTCCTTCCCTCATCCTTTTTGGTAGCCAGGATAAGAGAGTCTTAAGTGATTAAATTATTTTTGTATCCTGCCTTATTTCTTCTAACTGCAGCCTGATTTCTTTTCAAATAGCCTTTTGTCATTATTCTTCCAAATTTTTCACCCTCATTGAAGACTTGGTTTTCAGTATATTCAACACTGTTTCTCATCTCTAAGCAGAGTAGAGTTAAAAGATTCTGACAAGGTCCATGAATTAAGACTTCATAATATTTTTAAACTGTTCAAAAACACAGAGCAAACTTTCACACTTTAAAAACTTATTCCTGTTTTCATTTCAAAGAAAAATTACCTTCCTTTAGTATGAGATCTCTATAAATATGGTTTTATTTAATTGTTAGAAACAATGATTTAGAATCACATGCTGACTCTTTCATATTGTAACAGTTTCTCATGCCATAGTTGTGCAGATGGGTAGGCGGCTGAGACTGCTGGTCAACTACTCACCTCTCTGAACACTCATGTTCAAAATGCTCTAAAAGGCTGGCAACAGTTTTATTTTATTTTTTTAATGTTTATTTATTTTTGAGAGAGAGAGAGACAGAGCGTGAGTGGGGGAGGAGCAGAGAAAGAGAGAAACACAGAATCCAAAGCAGGGTCCAGGCTTTGAGCTGTTAGCACAGAGCCCCATGCGGGGCATGAACTCAGGTGAACTGAGATCATGAACTGAGCCAAAGTCGGACACTTAACCGACTGAGCCACCCAGGAGCCCTAACTGGCAACATTTCTAAGGGGAAAACTACCTAATTCATATCGAAAAAAAAAACCAAAATAAAACATTTGCTTCCTCACACTTGAAGGTACAATGTTTAGATTATGGTTATCATAAGCAAATAGTAATTTTCATAAATTCAAATGAACAATTGACATAAAAGTTTGTGGGATGAAATGAAAGCATTGATTAGAAGGAAGTTTTTAGCACTGAATGCATATACTCCATAAGGACGAGAGATCTGAAATTAATTATCTGGGGTAGCTGTGTGGTTCAGTTGGTTAGATGTCAGATTCTTGATTTTGGCTGAGGTCATGATCTCGCACTGGTGAGATGGAGCCTCAAGTCAGCCTCTGCATTGACAGTGTGGAGCCTGCTTGGGAATTTCTCTCTTTCTCCTTTGCCCCTCCCCCATTCACACACACACACACACACACGCACGCACACACACACACGCTCCTCTGTCAAAAAATATGAAATTGTATTTAATTAATTATTTTATGGAACTAGGAAAAAAAGTAAAAATAAAAAAATCGGAAGAAAGGAAATAATAAGAATTAGGACAGGGATCAATTAAATTTTTAAAAAAATTATTTTTAACGTTTATTTAATTTTGAGACAGAGAGAGACAGAGCATGAATGGGGGAGGGTCAGAGAGAGACAGTGAGACACAGAATCCAAAACAGGCTCCAGGCTCTGAGCTGTCAGCACAGAGCCTGACGTGGGGCTCGAACTCACAGCCCGCGAGATCATGACCTGAGCCGAAATCGGCCGCTTAACCGACTGAGCCACCCAGGTGCCCCAAGGGATCAATTAAATTGATTATAGGAAATCAACAGAGAAGATCAATGAAACCAAAATCTTATTCTTTGAAAAGATCAATAAAACTGATAAGTTCTTAGCTGGTCTAATTATGAAAAAAAGAGGAAGGACATAAATTACAAATATCAGAAGTGAAAGAAAAGACAGTGCTAAAGATCCTATGGAAATTTAAAGAATACTACAGGAATAGTATGAACAATTCTATGCCCACAATTTTATGAACCTAGATGAAATGCACCAATTCCGTGAAAGATACAGTTTGCCAAAACTCACAAAAAAGAAATATGATCTGAATAGATCTATATCAATTAAAGAAATTAAATCAATAATTGATAACTTTCTAAAACAAAAAGCTCCAGGTCCAGATAGGTTCACTGCTGAATTCTCCAAACATCTAAGGTAGAAATTATATCAATTATTTATGATCTCTTTCAAAGGACACAAACAGAAAGAATACTTCCTAACTCATTCTATAAAGACAGCGTTATCTAACACCAAAACCAGACAAAGACATTACAAGAATAGAAACTACAGACCAATATCTTTCATGTACACAGATATGAAAACTCCAATAAAATATTAGCAAATTAAATCAAATAATGTATAGAAAGAATTACATACCACAACCAAGTGGGGTTTATTCCAGTTAGGTAAGGCTGGTTCAACATTAAAAAAATCAATTAATATAGGGGTGCCTGGATGGCTCAGTTGGTTGAGCATCCAACTTTTCATACTGATTCAGGTCATGATCTCATAGTCGTGAGATTGAGCGTTGCATCAGACTCCATGATGAATGGAGCCTGCTTGGGATTCTCTCTCTCTCTCTCTCTCTCTCTCTCTCTCTCTCTCTTTCTCTCTCTCTCTCTCTCTCTTTCTCTCCCCCTCTCCCCCTTTTCTTTGTCCTCCCTTTCTAAAAATAAATAATTTTTTAAAGTCAATGAATATAATCCATCATATAAAGACTGAAAAGGAAAAAAAAATACATGACTATCTCTGTAGATGCATAAAAAAGCATGTGACAAAATCCAACACTCATTAATGACAAAAATTCTCAGTAAACTGAGAATAGAGGACAACTTCCTCAAATCTACAAAAAAAAAAAAACCTATAGCTAACATCACACTTAATAATGACAAACTTGACACTTTCCTACTAAGAGCAGAACAAGACAAGGATGTCTCCTATCACTATGCATTTTTTTTGCATCATACTGGAAGTTCCACATAACACAGTAAGACAAGGAAAGGAAATAAGAGGTATACAGACTGTAAAGGAAGAACTGTGTTTGTTTGCAGAGGACAGAATCATCTGTGAAGAAAATCTGAAAACACAGACAAAAACGCTCCTGGAACTCAAAAGCAACTATTGCAAGTTTGCAGGATACAAGGTTAATATACAAAAGTTTCTTGTACATCAGCAACAAACAAGGGGGATTTGAAACTAAAATCATAATATAATTTGCATTAGCATCCCCTCAAAATGAAATACTTAGGTATAAATCTAACAAAATATGTACAAGATCTACATAAGTAAAACTATAAAACTCTGATGAATGAACTAAAAAAAAGAATTAAATAAACTGAGAGACATTTCATGTTCATTGACAGGAATACTCAAAACTGTCAGGTGTCAGTTTTTCACAACCTGATCTATAGATTCAAAGCAATCCCAGTCAAAATCTCTACAGTTACCTTTCAGATACTGACAAATATATTCTAAAGTTTGTATGGAGAGGCAAAAGACCCAGAAAAACTAACACAATGTTGGAGAATAAAAGATTTGGATACTACCTGACTTCAAGACTTACTATAAATTTAAAGGAATCAAGATAATATGGTACTGGTAAAAGAATAAGTAAATAGATAATAGAACAATAATGGGAGTTCAGAAGCAGACTTACATAAATATAGTCCACCAACCTTTGACAAAGGAGCAAAGGCTATAAAATAGAGCTAAGATTTTTTTTTCAGAAAATAGTGCTGGAATGACTATATATAAATATGCCAAAAAACAAAACAGATATAGACTTTACACTTTTCACAAAACAAAACAAATAAACAAAAACCCTGAAAACGATTCACAGACATAAATTTAAAAAAAAAGACAAAAAACTATAAAACTTCTTAGAAAATAACAGGAGAAAACCTAGACAGCCTTAGGTATAGTGATGACTTTTGAAATACAACCCCAAAGACATGATCTATGACAGAAATGACTAATAAGCTGGACTTCATTAAAATTTAAAAACTTCTGGCCCTGTGAAAGACAATGTAAAGAAAGATTATATGGGAAATCTCTGTACCTTCCTCTCTATAAATAAAGTCTTTAAAAAAATCAATAAATAAATAATCCTTATTCAGCTTTTACTGGGAATATATGGCAGGACTATATTTCAAAAGAAATTCCTGTTATCATTCAATAGTAAGATGGTACATGAAATTTTCTGTTCACCAAAAAATAGGAAGATGTCTTTTTTTTTATTGTTGTAGCCCCAGAGTAAGACATAGTCAGCGCTAACTCGCTATGCTTTCTATATTCTTCCAACATGGAAGGAATATTTGTCCCTGTCACTGTGATGCACACTAAGGTTCACACTCATCCTGATGCTGCACTAACTTTCTAAGCTGTGATTTACCACCTACAATGATATTCTCAGGAAAACACAGAAAGTTACTTTAAAATGTATTCTTTAAGATCCTTTGCCATTGGTATCATCATCATCATCACCATCAAAAAACAATTATTCAGCTCTGTTTAGATGAGAGTATGTCATCACTGTTGGATGAATGTCCAGTCTCCTGGCAGATCTAGTCCTATCAAAATATATACGCTTCAGGCTACTGCAGCTTGACACAGGCATTGATATTACCCATGAGTGTTTGCTCTAATCCAATGCTCATGAAGCAAAACACTTTCTTATTTTATCTTTTTTATTTTATTTTATTTTATTTTATTTTATTAATTCAACTTAGTTTACATACAGTGTAGTACTGGTTTCAAGAGTAGAACCCAGTGATTCATCATTTACTATAACATCCAGTGCTCATTCCAACAACTGCTTTCCTTAGTGGCCATTACCCATTTAGCCCATCTCCCAACCCACCTCCCCTCCAGCAACCCTCAGTTTCTCCTCTGTATTTAAGAGTCTCTTATGGTTTGCCTCCCTCTTTGTTTTTATCTTATTCTTATTCTTCCTTCCCTTCCCTTACATTCATTTGTTTTGTTTCTTAAATTCCACATTTTGTCTTTCTCTAACATATTTCACTTAGCATAATACACCCTAACTCCATCCCATTTTAATATAACTTGGTTTACTTGAACAAAAGAATGAACTAATTCCATTGACATTATGCATGCACAGTTATATTTCCATGTGCAGCTCAGTGAGATAATATTCATCTTCAATTACTGGTTTCATTTTGTTTTTGTTTTTACTTTAGTAGGTCATGGGCCATTCCGTAAATTGAATGCAGTCAGCAGTGGATCAGATGCCCAAAAAATGCACTTAAAAGCAAATGTATAAATAGGTAGAAAAAACTCATGATCTCCCAGAAAGCCATCCAAGAATACTAATTTAAAATAACTATGACACCTTAGATGTATTCCAAAAGAAAATTCCAAAATTGTGTCCCATAATAATTTCATAGTAAAACATTGTTATTTTCTTATTTATTGAAGAAAACATTGAGAATTCCCTGACAGCCTTTTAGCCGTGATTAATTTCAAAATTTAGAACTTTAAGAAGTGAGAGAATAGATTAGGGGAGACAGAAAAGTTTGTATTTCAGAAGTTTGCGATTCTAAAGTTCATTTTCTCCACAGAAGCAGTAGGGGAAACTATTATTGATTTAATCACTGAATCACTGATTTGTTTTCATTCAACTTCTGACAAGCAGTGAGCATCCAGAAAATCCAGCTGAATTACTTATGTGGCACTATTCAATGTTCTTCCATGGACTCCCCTTTATTGTCTCAGAATGGCTTGGAAGAATCAAGTGCGACATGAGGGCCAAGGGAAAAAAAAGAAATAGTCAAATTTCAAATACTTGTGAAGAAGTTTTCCTACATGAAGTATTTTCTTCGTGAGAATAAACAGAACATAGTTGGACTCTGTTCAACCGTCTCCAAATGTCTTTTTAGCTTGCATTTTGCTGGAGCTTTATTCAGGAGCAGCTCATGACAGAGTCCAGCAGGAACTGGTCGAGGGCTCACAGTACCTGGGTCTTAAAACTGGCACTGCCAATACTTCATTGTGTGCCCTCAGTGGAACCACTGACCCTACCAATTCTCTACATTTTTATTTATAAAACAGTTTAAGTTTCTCTTAGGTACTACAGAGGTTAAATAAGCCTATCATAGGTTTCCTCCTGATCTGAAAATCTATTCAAGAAATAATGTATTGATGTGGTTTTTGCCTGTAGGATGTCTTTTTTTCCCCAACTAGAGTGAAATATCTCAAAGGCAGCAGCAAGGATGAGAACATGAGATTGAGGGATCTATAAAAACGTAAATGTAGATGATTGTTCTTTACCTTTGGCACTTGAGAAAATTTTGCAGATGTCCATAGTTTTCCTACATGCCTCAGGAAGTTGCAAGATTGTAGAGGCTGAACATGGACATAACACTGACTTGAGTTTAGATAGCTGAAATACCAATTATTTCCATCTGTAAAATTTCAAAATAGTTTCCTTTGGATGATCTCAGTTAATCTTAAGATAACACAGTGGGGTGAAAACATTACAATTGACCATTCATAGATGAGAAACACAAATCTCAGTGATGCTAACTGACCTTCCCAAAAATACAAAGCAGAAGATAATCTCACGGACCCCTCACATCCTCACCTCACATCTTGTCAACCATACTCTACTCATTTCAAGTGATCCAGAATTCCCAAATAAATAGAAATCAAAACACACAACAAAACAAAACAAAACGTTGTTGACTAAGAGTTCAGGCTTTACAGCAAGGTGCTGGCATATGAATCTTGGCTCTGGGACATACTTGCTTGGTCATTCCAGGCAAATTACTTAACCTTTTCCAATTCCTTCTTGAAGTTAGGATAGCACTTACTTTTTAGGTTACTTATTAAGACAAAATACAAGAATGTGAAACACAGCATGGAATCTTGCATGTATTAGATTTTTACTTGATCTTAGCTTTTAATATTATCAACCATACATTTTAACTGTTGTGTAGAGCAGCCATCTGAATGCTTGTTTTGGTACACAGCAATAAGTAGAAGGGACATGTCCAAGAAGTAGGGCAATATAATCAGCATCAGCTGTAAAATGGTAAAAAGTAAACTGCAGAAAAAAGAGATGGCAGAGTAAACAGAGAGAAGCCTGGAATTAATTCTGTAGGAGCAATAGGTATATGAGAGTCAAGAATTAAAATACTTTAAAGGAAATATTTGAGTGTCTAGGTTAAGATAATATGACAAACAAAATAAGTATCTATGGATGAATATGGGAAAGTTTTGACCCTGAGTGGAGACCCTGCTGGAGCTGGTGAGAAGAAATACCTATTCATATTGGGGAGAGAAAAAGAAGTCTAGAACTCTATAAGAAAGAACAACTACTCAGTTTAGTGCTTGTATTCCTTGGGCAAAGCTGGTTTAATTGTGACTTCACTCTCATCAGCCAGTGAAATTACTGAAGGCTGAAGAAAAATCACTTCAGTGAATGCTAACATGCTTGTGTCCAAAATTTTGTCTGGAGTGAATACTAGGGGGTAAAGTGGAAATGTAAATCAGGCCCGCTGATATGAATATCTATCCAGGCTTGTTCAACTATGCTAGTTTCCATGCAGTACTGACATTTTCTTACCAGCAACTACAGACTCTAGCAGGGGTGCCAGTTATGAAATTGATGTTTCTAATAAAATAAAAAAATAAGGCCACTTAATAAAATCATTAAAAATGAATTGATCAAAACATTCAGAGACAGAAGATAAAATACAGTATTTCACTAATGCATTTATTCAGCTGACACACTCAAACTGCTTGGTTTGGAGTACCCTCCCCCCCCACGCACACGGAAAGCTATTACTCTAAACTTATTAAAGATTAATTTAGCCTTCAAATTCTAGAAGGAACTTATTATTTTAGCCTCTCTCACTCATCTTTCTCTTCTTTTCTTCCATCTGTAAGACCCCTTCTGATTTCCCATTGTATATTTTCTCTGAATCAAAGACAATTAAGCTGGAAATAAAAATTTAAGCTCTCTAATCCTATACATTATTTTCCACAATTTTGGAGCCCACCTTTGATTCACAAAAACCAAGCTAGGCACTGTGCTGGATGCTGCAGGTAGATACGCAGATGAAAAAGGTATTGTACCTGTGCTCAGATAGGCACAGTCCAATCACAATTTAGATTATAATAAACTATATTAAGTAATGTAGAAGGGGAGAATGCAAACTTCACTTTGGCTTGAAAGAAAGGAAATATATTTGGAATAATAACTATTACTATCTATTCCAAATCAAATCTTTTTCGAAAGATAACAAAAACATTACAAAATGGGTAATTGTTTAACATTTCTTTAATGATAGGGGAATTTAGAATTATTAGGGTCAGAATTGGGAGAGGACATTCCAGGTAAGGGAAAAACAAAATGAACAAAGATATTGAGATAGTAGAGTCAGTTATGGGATCCAAGTATAAGAAGTTTGCCAGTTTGGTTAGTTTATATAGTTGGAGTAGGACACTCGTAGAAGATAATGTTACGAACCTGGGTAGAACTTTGAGCTACAGAATTTCAACTTTACTTAAGTAATTCATGGGGAGTCTTTCAGAGGTTTTAAAGCAGAAATGCCATGTAATTTGGTCCATGTCAGAAGGATGTAGCAGCAGTCTGTAGGCAGTATTAGAATAGGAAAAAAAAAAAAAGGCTGAGCAAAACAGCAAGACACTGTTAAAAAGACAAGGTAGGTGAAAACAAAGAGCTGATGTCTACATAATATGCCTACAGTAGTGATGTCAAAATCTTCAGAAATTGGTCACTGATCTTATGTTTACAGAAAATGTTACAACCTGCACACTTCAGAGAATTCCACAGAATTATAGGATCAAGGTGAAAGAGAAGATTTTGAGGAAAGATGAGGTTTTCAGTTTGGATTGGAGAGTGCAAGGCACTTGGGACTCCTACATAGAGATGTGCTATTGGAGAGGAATAAAAAAAAAAAATACAACATACATTAGCAAGGGTAAAAAGCAGCCATTTATTCTAACTAAGATCTAACTGAACCACCTATGCATTTCCTTCCATAGCCCACAAAATACAGGTGCTCCCAGGGAACAAAGCCAACAAGAATTAATGAGGAATAAATAAAGACTAACACAGAATGACAGTCTCCACAGGCATTCAGAGCAGAAACCACAGCTGTAAGTTAAAGAATAGAATTAAATCCCATTAACAGGTTAGGGAAAAAAATTTAGACTATTTTGTTGTTGTTGAATAATGACAGAACTGAATAAATAGTTCCAACTTTTCCCTGTAAATTTAATTTATTGTATAACAATATTATAACAGCCTTAAGAATTGAAAAATAAAGCATCTTCTTTTCTCACAATAACTGCTTTCATTTCTCTGTATTGTCTCCAAGTCTTTTATGGTCATATAAATAAATTATATTTTCATAGTCACAATTATATATAACCCACATCATTTTGTATTTTGTTTTTAATGTTTCTAGGTTGCCATAGGCTTCCTATTTGTACTCAGTGTCTGAACAATATTCCATTGAGAACACTTGAGAAAATTTATAAAACCATTCCCTTGTGATGGGAGGTTTGGGCTGTTTTCAGGTTGGGTTTATTTTAGCTAATGTGGTGATGAGTATCAATCTTGATATCAGCCTCTATGATACCTGGTATCAGAAATCCGTGGTCTACATGAATTTCTCTCCTGATAAACTGGGAGCCCCTACAATGAAGACATCTCATTGGTCTTACCATCATATCTGCTGTATCTAGTGCATATTTTGAGTTCATTTTTTGATAAATTGTTTTTCTTCTTCTGATCATTTTTTAGGATATACTTCTTAGGATAAAGAGGAGAATGAAAATCAATTGCTGAGGAAAATAGATGTTTTATGTTTATAACCATGTTATTAAAATGTGTCAATTTTATTTACTGCAGCACTATGAGTCAGCATCCATTTATTAAGCTTCCTCTCTGTGACATCATTATGCTAGGAACTTCGAATCAAAGTCAACAACAAACCAACATAATTATTGAGTTCAGAGTGCTCACAAACAATAAATGGAGATCTTGTCTCATCACTCCTTCTCCCTCCCTACTAATAACTGATTTCCTTTTGGAGGGTGGTCTCCTCCTCACATGATATAGAATGGAATACCCCACACATAGTTCACATGTATCATGTCCATGGACATGTATCACATGTCCAGCCCTACTCAACATATGGACTCAAGATATGGGAGTCTCCCTTCATAGAATTTAAATCTTGAAGTAAGCATAAAGTGAATAAAAATGACTGAGTACATGCATTTCAGTAGGGTTCTCTGCTACAAAACCACTCTTCCCCACATGATCCCTAACCTATGGGGTTGCTTTTTTCTATTCCACTCCAGGAATTATTTTCCTTTCATTTTGTCTTTGATGTGGTGAGCTTCCAATGTCCTGTCAGAAAGCAACCTGTGTGTTAAGTTTTCTAAAGTCACTATTTTATGTTTGAAACCAGACAGGGATAGATGAAACTAGTAATTAAAAGTTGAGAAATTAGCACAAGTGGTGGAATAAAGATTACAACAGAAACCAACAGGAAAGATAACTGTCCCAGTCAGGAAGCTCAGAGAGTAATAGAACCTCACTGAGATGGATGGATGGTTTGCCCACTTAAAAATATTTGCTACTCATAAGAGAGTACTCAAATAGATAAAATCAAAAATGAAAGGGACGTAACAACTGACACCACAGAATTACACAGGTTTATAGAGACTATGATGAAAACTGTTTGTCGACAATTGGAAAACCTAGTAGAAACTATAAAGATACACTCTTCCAAGACTGAATCAGGAAGATAGAGTAAATCTAAACAGAGAAATTACTAGTAATAAAATTGAATTGGCAATCAAAAAAACACCTCCTAACAAAAGAAGTCTAGGGCCAAATGGCATCACAGGTGAAATCTACCAAACGTTTAAGAAGAGTTAATACTTATCCTTTCAAAAAATAGAAGAGAAAGGGAAACTTCTAAATACATTCTATGGGACCAGCATTATTCTGATACCAAAATCAGAGAAAGACCCTGAAATAAAAAGAAAAATTATAGCCCAATATTTTTGATGAACATCAATGTTCTAATCCACAACAAAATATTAGCAAACTAAATTCAACAATGCATTGAAAAATCATTCACTATGATCAAGTGTGATTTATTCTTGGGGTGCAAGAATGGTTCAATATCTACAGAAAAATCAATGTAATATGTTAAAATTAAGGATAAAAATGATCATCTCAGAAAATCATGCAGAAAAAGCTTTTGACAAAATTCAACATCCATTACTGATAAAACTCTCAATAAAGTAGATTAGTGGAAACATACCTCAACAGATTAAAGACCATGTGTGAAAAACACACACAGTTAACAAACTCAATGGTGAAAAGCTGAAAATTTTTCCTCTAAGATCAGGAACAAGACAAGCATGCCCATTCTCAACACTTTTCTTTCAACATTGTACTGAAAGTCCTAGCTGCAGCATCCAGAAACTTTTTAGGTAAATGCTCTAAGAAAAGGGAGCTCAGAAACCTATAGTTAGGAAGAAACCTGTCTAAAGTTTGGTCCAGGCCAGGGTAGCATTTAGTCCAGGCCAGGTGTGTCACTTCCCCACCTCTCTCTCTCTCTCTCTCTCTCTCTCTCTCTCTCTCTCTCATACACACACACATAAACAAACAAACAAACAAACATTAAAAAATAATGTTCGAAAGAAAAACAAAACTAAAAATAATGTTTAGAAGTACACATGTGTCTGATAAATTCATGCACAAAAATTGAGAATACTAAATAGATAATTTAGGACAGTGGTCATTCTGTGCTCTGTGAATGAAAATGAATCCAAAGTTAACTTTAGCAAGCCTAATAATATTCTTGTTTTTAAGTAATTCACATTTTTGTGTGTTTGTTTTATTATTAGGTTTCAAAGTTGCATGTATCTTTACATTAGAAAATACTACATAAAGTATTACATAATTGAACTTTAACTTTAGTTTAACTTTTAGTTTAACTTTAAACTTTGAGTTAAACTCAAAATAAACCAACTTATATAAAAATTCTTATACATTAAACAGTGCCATTACATTTACTGAAATGACTTATTCAGGTATTAATACTAACTACTATTACTCCTATTTTGCATAAGAGGAAATGGAGACTTAAAGGAGTATTTTACCTAAGGTCACACAGCTAGTGTCTTGGTTTGAATCCAGATTAAGTCTGACTTTTGTGTCTGCTATCATTTAATCCTATTTATTAAACTGAATAAGCTATCATTTTGTGTGGTAATATAATTGTTTTTATAAAAAAATATTTAAATATGTTTATATACACATATGAGGATACATAAGAAAGGAAATAATTTCTAGGTAGGTAGGATTATAGGAGTTTTTATGGTCTTTTGGATATATTTTTGCTACTTTCTTTTACTTCTGTAATGGTATTGACAATTTCTTTGTAATGGAAAAATACGTACATTAACCCTTCTGAAAATTTGTGTTTAAGTGAGAAATTTATTCTTTGGGGAAGTCTTACGAAATGCCATAAAGGAGACATGAATCTAGAAACTAAGTGTTATCTTAAAAGATACATGGGACTTTGACCTGAGGAAAAAAAGAGTTGAGGAAGAGCAATGAATCTTACATAATATAAAAATGGAAGGACAGAACAGATGGAGGCTGATGGGAGTGAAAAGTAGCATATGTATAGTACTAGAGAGAAAGCTTCAATTGTGGAGAGCTATGGTTATATCAAGATATTGATGGGTTTGGTCTGCGGGAAGAGGAATTTAGACTATTAGGTAATGGAGAAGAAAAGTTGGTATCTAAATAGTAAAAGTACTACTTACAAAGGTAAGTTATCACCATAGTCTCAGACATAATTATTCATAAAGTTTCTATTTGCAACTCCTGTCATTACCAAACAATTCTGTTAAAATTTAAATGTTTTAAATGTTTCTAAACGCCATTGCTAACGTGCCTAAAGATGTAATAAGTTATGAGGTAAAGTAATGTAAATAATATAATATATTATGTATTCAAGAAGAGAATGACCCTACATTAATCATGAGAAATAGAATATTAATGTTTCCAAACAATTTCGAAGATGAATATTTCTGTAGTAAACTAAATTACTAATTCCTACATAATTAATAGACATTTGTTAATGTTTCAATATGAAATAAATCCTTGTTTACATCAGAACAAGTATGAGAAATTATTCTTAAATGCATAGCTTGTAACTAAATTGTTTCTAATATTAAAATTCTTTAAATAATGCACAGATTTTTAACATATGAATATGTATTTGGCTGATAAGCAGAAAGAGGCTCAACTACAGTCAGCATTGGAAGAAGGATCAAATAAGTGTGTTTAAAAACTGGAAAAAAAAACAGTTTACTTGCAGGGAAAGTATTTTAGCTACTTAAAGGTGTGAACTAATACAGTTTTCTTTGGGGTGGGGAGTGGGATAAAGGGCAGAGCAACCTTAATTATTGCTGAAGAGTTCTTAGTGTGCTAGAAAAATCTAGCCACGTTATATACATTGCATCATAACAATTCCTAACGTTATCACAAATTTAAGGTAAGGAGATTAGATCAGAGAAGTTAAGTTACATAGCAAGTAAATGAGAGTGGCCACTGTAATGTCCACTTTCTTTACCCCTGGCCATACTGAATGTCAACGATAAGTGTTGAAAAATTGGAAAGAAAAGAATCAATATCTTACATGCAAAGTGTTCTCCTCTTCCTCCTCCTCCTCCTCCTCCTCCTCCTCGGCCTCCTCTCCTCTCCTCTCCTCTCCTCTCCTCTCCTCACCCATCCCCTCCTCTCCCCTCCCCTCCCTTCCTCTCCTTTCCTCTCCTGTCTCCTCCCCTCCCTTCTGCCTCCATCACCTCCTCTCCTCTCTTCCCCTTCTCCTTCTCCCTCTTCTCCTCCTCCTCCTTTTTCTGATTTTTAATTACCTGCATCACTCCAAATAAAACTTCCAGGAAGTCCTGTATCAGTTAATCTTCACAGGAAAATTACCTAAACTTTAGTCAATCAATCCAAATGCCTAATCTAAAACTACCCTCTTAAAATGTTAACTTTATTCACTTTTGTGTTATTTTAGGAGAAATTCCAGAGAAACTGGAATTCATTGTCAATAATGTTTGTTCAGAGACAGTTTCCTGGTAATTTTCAGATTAACAGTCTACATGCAACTATGTGAATGTTTTCATATATATAATATATATTATATATATAATATATATAATAATATACATATATATATTCATAAATTTATTGTTTTCCTACACACATATACATGCATATATTCTCTCATATGTATATATGCATATATACATATGTATATGAGGGAATACTGTATAACTCTAAGCGAATAAAGCAGGATGGACTTGATCCATTTAGAGGTTGGTTGGAGAGGTTTCCCTGAAGACATGACATTGAAAGTGAGGCCTAAAATATGAGTGGTGATACTAGGTGAAGAGGGCCAGAAACAGACTTCCAGGAAGAGAAACTAGAATCTGCAAGACTGAGGAAGGAAGGATCTGGAAGTCTTTAAAAAACTAAAAGAAGGCCCATATATCTGTAGAAAGAAGTACAGGATCTAGTTGGAGAGGATCAACGTCCATCATTGATCATCTGTCTTTTTGTCTATCTCCATTTTTACACTAGCTTCTGCCTCTGCAGTCTCCCAATTAAATTGAAACAGCTTAAGACTGGTCTCCAAGCTCCTAGCTCCACCAACCAGTCTTCCTCGTACTTGCTCCACTCCTGACAACAAAAGAAACAACTGCCATAGGTTCTTTTTGGCAAAGTGGCATTTAACAGTTTTCTGAGTAACTTTAAGAAAGCAACTTAGTATTAATTTAGGGAATTTCAAGAAGTACTTTTGGATGCATATAAATTTCCACTCACCAGGCATGGTTCTTGTTTTCAAAGTGTTCTGTGTAAAACAGTTTCCAAGATGTATTTTCTATTGAAAGAAATTATTATTATAAAACTTTTATAAATAATAATAAAGAGTCAGAGATGTGAGGTGAGTTTCAAAAGAGTATACACCTGGGAAGAAGAATTGGAGTTCAGGCCAAGGAATTCTTAGTTTCAATCTAATGTGTGTGTGTGTGTGTGTGTGTGTGTGTGTGTGTGTGTGTGTTTCCAAGAAAACATTTTGTTGCTAATTTGCAAAAGCTTCATAAATACATCAGCAAGCTTAACAATATTTCAGAATAAAATAGTTTATAAGTCCTCATATAGATGGTATTAAAATTTTTGAAAATAGTTGGATAATACACTCAAAGTGAAGTTTTTATTTCAAGAACAGTAAGCCAGGCATAGAGTTTTCATTTCAAGAATAATAAATCTGTTTCATATTTTATGTTGTATAGAGAGTAAAGTCTGGGACAAAAAAATTAGTAGTTATTAAAGAAAGACATAAAAAAATTATTTACTCAAGGGATCCTAATATATCCTAGTGATGTTCAAGGCTTCAAAAGTATCCACATATTCACACTTTTCCTAAAAATTAATATGTATGGGAGAAAAACTGAGAGGTTGAAACATAATGTTTATGAGTGATTAAATGTTGAATAAAAGATGTTTGAAAATAGCAGAATTCATATGTCACTATAACACCCTGAACACAATTCTTGAAGTGATAACACGAAGAAAACTTTTACCAAGAATAATATAACAAAGACACATATTTCTGCAATAAAACTGATTATTAAGTGAATAAAAATCATAGCTTTGTTCTAATACATCGTATTGAGCTTCAACAAATGTGGTACCTGAAAATAGGAATAACTGGAAATTCTCACAGAAAATTTTGTTAAACAGAAATGATGAAGTAGCATAGTTTATAACACAGTGGTAAAGGGAAGGATAGACTTTTCTTAAAAAGTCTTTTAAAATAAAAAGGCTCAAAAAATTGTTTAGACAGTATTAAATAAAGTAGAAGGGGCTAATGAGTTTGTTAATTTTCCTCCAAAATAAAGTTCTTTCTTTTTACCACTCTTTTTGTATACACCATATTAAGCCTACTTTGCTTTTAGATTATTTATTCACGTATACATAAAAATACACAAGTGATGAGGAAATACACTGGATTCTCAAAAAGTTCTAGAACTTTGCCCATGCCATTACTGCAGTGTAAATATGGCGGTTACTACTGCTGGCATCTTTATATAATCAAAAATGCAATGAGGCTTTAAATAATGTAGAAAAACAAATTGCAGGATGAAAAACCCTGAAGACTTGTAAAGCATAAGCTTGTTAACATGTAAAATGTATCACATTGGGTCAAATGAAGGTGCCATTCTGAATATATTTCTGCCTCTTACAGTGGTCCCAAGAAACTTCAAAAATTAGCTTAGGAAAACCTATAATGTCAGCTTTAAATGTGTGCCTGACAAAATCCTGAACTCAATAACGCAGTGGTGAATCAATCATTCCACAAACAATTATTGATTACACACTATGTGTTTTTAAGTCACTATATTCAATGATATGGATTAAAGAGGATAGATTAGGAAGGAAAAAGAACTTAACAGATGAACTAAACAGTTTTTTTTTTCCTTTAAGAAACTAATTTAGTAGGAGTGGATGTCAGGCTTGTTTCTATAATGCTACTTGAATTTTTATAAAAATAGAAAAAATGGAAAAAACTAGAATTAGGGAATTTCCTAAACTAATTATAATATAGCATTGTGAAAATATGATATGGAATTTTTAAAAGTATGCCTAAAATAAATTTTATTAAAATATGATTTATTTCCTACCAAATGCTAGCTAGTTGTATGATTTCTGCAAATTACTTAATTTCTCTGTGCTTCAGTTTACACATGAGAAAAATGAAGATAATAGTAGTTTCTACTCTACATAAGTTTTGAGAGGACTAATTCAGTTCCTGTGGGTAGTATATTTATTGTATAGCATATACTAAGCAATCGGTAAATATCATCTTTTTTATATTACTCATAATCTTGTAAAAATTTCTATGACAAGTATTACTTTTATAATATGAAGAAAAATATTCAAATTTTATGTTTTTGAATGGTTTTACATTTTATGAGCAGACACATAAAACAAATATTGTTACTGTAAAATAAATGTTAAAAATATTGAATGTGTCTTAAAGAAATGGGAAAATAAGCCTAAAAGTTTAAGGAGTAGTAACTATGCATTTTCACCAACTATAAGGTTGAAATTTAAAATTTATTCTCCATTTGAACCAACAAAATATTACAGATGTTAAGAAGCTGGGTAAGGTCTGATTTTTACATGATTCAAATAATACAAGGAGTCATCGGTCTGACTTTCTCAGTATTGTTGATTTGGAATTTTAATGGACCATTGCTGGGACTAGACAACTTGGACAAGAGGGTTGAGGAAGAAGTGAAAACAGATGCTCAGTGGTTAGGAATTTTATCCCAATTGTAAATAATGGCTCTAGCTGTTAGACCAGTATGTATGGTATTTAGTGGGTGTGGCAAGTTTAGAAATGTTTGGGTGGCAAGTGTGTGAGAAAGTTCCAGAGAAAGGAAATTAAGCAGGCAGGTAGGCCATAGCATTACAGGCAGCAGGAAATAGTGTAAGTCAGTGATCATCACTGTCATTTTGAGTATCTGATTATTGGGGGTAGGGTGAGATAGAATATAAGGAAGAAGGATGTTGTATTTTCCCTAGGGAGAGACTAGAAAAGAGGTATACAGGTTTTCGTGAATGTTCAGGAAAGCAGATGGACATCAAATAATAAACCCGAATTCTGATAAGAATGTCAAATACCAATCTACAAAAATGAGGAAACATTTGGTACTACAGATGGTCAAAACTGTAGGAAGAGAGCTGGTAGGGAATCCTGCTCCTAGTGACTGAACAGAGGCATCCAGTGAAAATCCCAGTTATGTAGGTCTTTTGGCATCAAGGGCCCATAGTTGATGAGAAGGAGGATCATGATACACATTCTGAATTTATCAGGTTTCATTCAGAAAGAGAATGGGTCAATATCTAAAAGTGATACCCAATGGAAAACCTATTAGCCATGGGAGCTGGAAGAGACGAAGTGGAAGAAAGATAGTCAGATATTCAATGACTTCACCGACTCCATTCTGTGTTATGGTCAAGATCGAGACCATAAGTAAAGAATAATAAATTGGTTGCGAAGTTACAGTATAACTGTAATATGGTTGAATACGGTAGGGTTATCTCTGTCCCTGAGAAGGCACTTCATTTTTATATTTTGTTTATTTTTACATGTTGTCTTAAATTAAAAACTTGAATATTTATATATGCAAATATAGAAGAAATGGGCAGCATTGCAAGCTCACATTTCTCATGAATAACCGAAGTCTAGTTTTAAAGGACTATCTAAACTCTTACAATAATGGAATTGAAATTTAGAGAATAAACATGGCTAATGACCAAATGTAACAGCATATTTTTCATATGAAAATTCATGGCTACCATTAAAATGAATATGATTCTTTGATAGAATGTCTTTATGAATGGGGTAAACCCAATGAGAAAGAAGCAGCCTCTTGTATGCCAGAAGCTAACCATTATAAGACTATTTCCTCTTTCATTCATTCAATTATTTAATCACTTTTTTTCACTCATCAAATATTCATTGATCTTTAATTTGTACCATAGTACATAGTAGTATATAAATTATAGTACATAGTACATTGTACTATGTTTCTTGATAAAAATTAATGACACTAAAATAACTAAGATATAGGTTAGCCTCAAAGAGTTTGCTATTCTGATGAATCTATCAGCTATAACGTATTTACATACAACAGCATCATTGTTTAATCTCAGAAGAGTCAATCATTCCAAACATTGGTGTGAAATAGGGAGATAGGTTCAATTCATACACTATTAGTACCAACAATGTGCAGCTAATATTAATTGTCTATTGTTGGGGGTATTCTCAATAGAATATTCACTCAATCCTCCCTATACAAAGTAGGTTCTTTTATCTCACCCACTTTAGAAATAGAAACAGAGACTTAAATATGTCATGGAGTCATCTCAAAGGCCAAACCACAAGTAAACTTCAGTGAAGAGACTTAAAGTTAGATAATAACTGGGGCGCCTGGGGTTGCTCAGCCAGTTAAGTGTCCAATTCTTGATTTCAGCTCAGGTCATGATCTCACAGTCTGTGAGATTGAGTCCTGTGTCGGGCTCTGCACTGACAGCACAGAGCCTGCTTGGGATTCTCTCTCCCTCTCTCTCTGCCCCTCCCCTGCTCATGTGTGTACACACATGCTCTCTCTTTCTCTCTCTCAAAATAAATAAATATTGTAAAATAAGCAAATAAAGTTAGATAATTCCCAAACTCTTAGTCTTATCTACCTTGAATTAAAAAAAAATAGTTTATGTTAGCAAAGTTAGGGAAAGTTAGCATGTAGACATTTGTGAAATTGAACACTATTAAATAATGATCTTGGAAAAAGTTTCTCATATACTTAATATAATTCAAATAATATTTGAATGAGAAATATTGACAAAATATTATAACACAAGATATAGACTGAAATACCCTAAAAAGGCTCATTGTGACAGTGACTATGAAGATCAAAAGGATAGGTGTATGTGGGAGTCGGAGCTCAGATAGATACTTTCACTGTGTGAACTACAGAGGGCATTTCCTTGGGTTGGATTCTTAAATCTTTAAATCAAATGCATGGAAAATTCATTAGAAAGGTAAAGCACTTAGTGACAGACCTCTCAACTGTTTTCTAAACTAAGTAAAAGAACAAATAGCATTTTTCAAAGACTCATTTGGGAAATTCTAATATCTAATGAGATACAGTGGTATCATGAACCCTTCTGCACATATTTAAAAGGAAATTAAACGCCAAGGAAGTTTAATTAATATTTCTAAGTTTTATTAAAATGTTTGTATCAAAGGTTCTATCAAATTAAGAAGTACAACTATTAATATTCTGAAAAATGCATATTTTAGATTTACTACCCAAAAGTTAGAGGTCTTAGATTTAAGAATGTTTGATGCCTCATAACATGTGGGCTGCTGATCAGTAGGCCAGTGGATCACATTTATAAAAATTTAACTGCTAGTGGCATTTACAAAAAGTTAAAAAAAAAATCATAACATATCCTTTTCCACTGAGGGCCAAAGGAAATCATTTAACTCATGTGTCTCATGCCTCTTTTTGGTATAAATCTTGGCATGAACAAGTGAATGAGCTGAACTATCTTGTTTGTTTAGAATCAGTTTAGCATTCCTTCACACTCTCTCACCCCCAAAGAAATTTGATCCAAAATTCCAGATGTTTAATACATAAAGACAAAGCTTTGTATAAATATAAAGCTTTACATATATACACATACACGCTCTTTTAAATTTCAAAAAAGTTTCTTGTAACCCTATAACTGTTCCATGTCATGCGTTAGATATTGAAAAGCATATGGATATGCTTTTAACAGAAACTGCCTTTGCTTATAACTGACTGAGGAGGGCGATTATTTGAACAATAAACTGTACTAGTTCTTAGTCCTACGTAAAGTAGGTGGGCGTCATCCAGTCAGTTATAAAGGCCTTCATAGAACAGAAGGCTGACCCTCTCCTAAGCAAAAGATAATTCTCCTGTGTGATGGCCTTGAAACTAGAATATCATCTCTTCCTAATTGTATAGCAGCCTCTGGCCTTTGTACCTGAACTACAGTATCACCACCACAGATTTTGCATTTACCAGCCTCTATAAATGAATGAGCTAATTCCATACAATAAAGAGAATATATTTTATATAAAACAAATATATATTTATAAATGCATGATCTATAAAGATATTGCATATTGTATAAAATAAATACACATATTATATAACACACACACACAAACACACACACACACACACACACACACCTTATTGATTCCATTTCTCTGGAGAACCCTAACTAATACATGATTAATTTTAAAAGGACACAAATAGCAGTGTGGAGGGCAAGACTGAACTAAGACAAGCATTCAGAAGCAAAAAGAACAGGAGGAGGCAGAGCACTAAGCCATATGATTGTTGATCTGAACATGAGCTCAATCTGAGGTGACTGCAATGGAAAGCAAGAATACCAAAAAAATGCAGCATGACCTTGATTATCAAAGCATTTTTCCTTTTATGTAAGAAGAAAGCCCCTTAAATCTGTTCATGACAATGAAAAAACATTAAAAAAAGACAATGTTCTCATTCTTGGATTATAAGTGGTTGTTCTTTTTAATCTCAGTGGTGTTTTACTCTTCTAAGAATTTCTGAATTCAGAAGAAAAAGAATGAAGTTCCCAGGATCCTTTAACTAGATTTCTACAGCTGCCAAGTGAGAGTGTTTAGGAAGTTGGTTCTAATCAAAGTTGGGCAGGCATCTTCCTCTAAAGTATGGCCGGATAGACACTGCTGGATTTAAAGATGTTTCTTGTTTATTTCTCCATCTTTCACTATTCTAAAGCTATTTTGGCAGCCTGGAGCTGATGGAGAAACCCCTTTGCCAGGTGGAACTCCAGTGAAGAAGCCTGACTTTGGAATGGAAGACTCAGCTATCTAGCTAATGACTTTGGATTTGAGTATCATTTTTCACAAGGAAAATAAAAACTTATTATATATGCATATTTTTTATCCTTCTGAGATATTAGCCCTTTAACCCAGGGCCTCCATCTTTATTATGTGAATAATAATGATGAATAAGTAGCATGGACTGATTTCTCATCACACTTTGCACATATTGTCACCTAGGATGAACTTGACACTGCAATTCTGATAGTTTACAAGGATGTCACTTCTGTTTTCTGGAACAGGAGAGAATAGCTTTTCTTTCACCTGCTCTTATTGCACTGTTTACATCTCTTCTGTGCTCTACTCTGGAACTAATGGCCAGCACACTTCTGCCTTCAAAAGCCTAATTGAAGGTCTACAGATAAACTGGGGAGAGGGAAGAAGACATGGTAGATGGAACTGTAAGAAAAAAGGCATTTTCTACTTTCCAGTGGCCTGGAGTATTATTAACTGTACCATAGAAGGTACATCTAGATTTTCTATGAACATCTTTCGGGAGATAAATGGTATTTTCAAAATCAGGCTAGGGATGGTAAAAATCTTTTTGGCCTAGAAATAACCCAGGGAAAATGATGGCAATAACTATAAACATAATGCAATTTCATTTTCCTTAGAAGAAGAATGAATATTAAAAAGGTTATGGCTGGATATTTTTATAATGAATCCTTTCCAGAACAGTGGGTATAAAGAACTGAAACGAGGTGAAAAGATGCTAAAGAGGCATTTAGTTCACACCTCTCTATTTCTAGTGAGGACTGACTGCATTGCAATCATTTAAGCCAACTGCTGATATATACACTTATAAAACTGAGAGGAAGAGAAGAGAAAAAAGTCTGTTGGACTTACTGATGTCTTTTAATTGGCTTTACCTGACCGAAAAGATTTGACTTGGGATGTGTCTAAGCCAATTTGGTTATAACAACCTTGGAGGACATAGGGGGATTAGTGGACAACAAACTAGAGAATCCCAAAAGAATTTTTTTAATAGTTACCTATTTATTTTGAGAGAGAGGGAGAGTGAGCATGGGGGAGGGGTATGGAGAGACACAGAGAGAGAGAGAGAATCCCAAGCAGACTCTGCACTGTCAGCCCAGAGCCCAACACAGAACTCAATCTCACAAACCTTGAGAACATGACCTGAGCCAAGATCAAGAGTTGGATGCTTAACTCACTGAGCCACTTAGGTCCGCAACTGACTTTGTGCTTTTCAAAGGCACAGAATCACACCTTTCTTCAATATTTTATGGGAACTGACACTTACCAAGTACAGAATAGACGTTTGTTGGAGATAAATAAGTTATGATGTGGATTTTATCCAGAATGAGGAATTATTGAGTACAAAGGAGAGAAGCAGATGACATGTTATTTGTTGTTCATTTATTTCCTAAGGGTGCTTACATATTTTAATGGGACTTTATGACATCTTGAGGAAGTAAGATTCTCTACTCTTTTCAATATTATATTTCCTTGTTCAGATATCTCATCAAAATATTTGAACTTTGTTTAACCTACACCACTCTTTCTGCAACTTAAGCCTATTCCTTCTGTTTTATTCTTCTAGAACATAAAATATTTACCAGCAAGCATGAACAAAGAAGGAGGAGGAGGAAGAGTGGGAGGGGAAGGTTAAAAAAAGAAAGTAGAGGAGGGGGAGATGAGACGGTGGATGGTTAATTTTCTGTGTCAGTCTGACTGGGCTAAAGGATACTCTGATAGTTGGTTAAACTTTATTTCTGGGTGGGGGTTTCCAGAAGAAATTAACATCGAATTGATGGACTGAGTAAAGAAGATGGCCTTCAGCAATGTATATCATCCAGTCTATTTAGAGCCTGAAGAAAACAAAAAGGTAAAAAGGTAAATTTGCTCTTTCACCTGCAACATTCATCTTCTGCCCTTGGATATCAGTGGTCTTCATCCTGGAGCCTTCGACCTCAGACTTGAACTTAAACCATCAGCTCCCCCTGGCTCTCGGACCTGCTTACTTGGACTGGACTGAATTATACCACCAATTTTCCTTATTCTCTAGTTTACAGATAGCAGATTTTGAGACATCTCAGCCTCCACAATCATGTGAGCCAATTCCTATTATAAATCTCCTACTTCCTGTCTGTCGGCCTGTCTGTCTGTCTCTCTCTCTCAGGGTTCTTTTTCTCTGGAGAACCCTGACTAAGGTAGAGTGAAACAGGAGAAGGAGAAGGAGGAGGAAAAAGAAGAAGAGGAGGAGAAGGAGGAGGAGGAAGAAGAAGAAGAAGAAGAAGAAGAAGAAGAAGAAGAAGAAGAAGAAGCAGCAGCAGCAGCTTACTTGATTTGTAGAAGAGTATTTCTTTGATATGTTCTCCAGGTACTGGCCCTAGAGTTTGGGTGCAAATAAGAAGAATCACTTCACATTGATATAGTTTGGATAGTGCAGGTTCAAAGTCTCCCCTTGCAGATCTTCTATTTTCTACCTAACATTTGTTTCTTCTTTTGCAAATTGGATGTTGAAGTGAAACAGATGGGTTTGTAGCCATTGATTTCTCTCAGTCCATTATCACTTAAGTATTGGAAGAGATGATTCAGTACAAGAAAGCCACTGGGGTTTGGGGAAAACAACTTGAATTTTGTGGACAGAGAAAACCAAAATCAAATTCTAATTGTGCCATTTGTTATTTGTATAATTTCTGTCAAGTAACTTAATATCTCTGATTCTCAACTTCCTTCCTGATACAATGGAAAATTTAGCCCATAAGATTGTTTGAAAATTAAGTATTTGTGCTTGAAACCTAGTAGATATTCATTAATTCGTCTCCCTAAGTTAAATGTCAAATTTGAGTTATAATGAAAATGTCTGAAGATAGGAAAGATGAGCCAAAGTAGGCATAATTATGCAAAAATATACTGAGAGCATAACTTACAGAAATATATTTTTGCTTTAGGAAAATGAAATTGACATAAAAATATAGAAATTTTAATAAAGGAGTCATACAAATTGGTCTAGTTAGATGCCTTAAACTATAAAGCAATGGCACAGTTTAAATCAAGTATAGTGAATGTATATCCAGAAAGGGAAATGAACAGTAACAGAAAAAGTTTCAGGTACTACAAATGAGATGTAGAAGCATTCCTCAGATTCCCTTATAATTTATCTATTCAATTAATACTTATTGAGTGCCACATGGATCTTGTTACGGGTGCTTGGGAATCATCACTGAACAAAAAAGACACAGATTCTGACCTCATGGAATTTCAGTTCAGTTAATTATATTAATACAATTTATGAGCAATATGACTTTTGAAATCGTGCTTAATCTTCAGTAAAGCTGGTTGGGTAGTAATTCACTACTGGTAAATTGAGATAAATATTTCAGAATTTAATGACCAAAATTTTTTCCTTCCTGTGCACTTGGCAGGAAACACCTTCAGCAGTTAGCTAAAGTGAGTCAAAAACTATCTGTGAATTAGCTGTATGCCATCTATAATTCAGAGTAGGTGAAACAAAGGCCAATTTACTCCTACCCTTGAGATGCTAGTCCAGTCAAAAGGTCATATACACAAAGAAGAATTACACTACGATTTCAACTGCTCCTAAGTGGCCTCTACCTCCAACTTTATTCTCACCTTCCAAGCCAACACTGACAAACTTGTCAGTGTGATCTCTCCCTAAGATGCATTCTTTGCATACTTTATATGCCATAATAGGTCTCCACAATAAACATAAATAAAGCACTGAGGACCCAGTGTTACCACAGCTTTAAATGATCTCTGTAGTATATATTTTAGTATATGATCCTTTGATTATATTTCTATTCCACTGTATTTCTGCTCTACTATAATAAGTTTCTATGAACATAGTGGATTAAAACAACACAAATTTATTATCTTCAAGTTCTGGAGATGAGAAGTCCAAAACCAGTAACACTGAGCTAAAGTGCTGGCAAGACTAGTTCCTTCTGAAGACTCTGAATGAAGAATCCATTTCAGCGTCTTCTTCAACATGTTGGGGCGACCTGTATTCTTTGGCTCTGGTCCCATCTTCATATCACTCCAACCTCATATGCCTGTCTTGTCACATCTCCTAATAGGGACTATGATCTCTTGCCTCCCTCTTATAAGAACCCCTGTGATTCCACTGGGTTAGGGTAATCCAAAGCAATATCCCCACTTCAAGATACTTAACTTCTTTTTTTTTTAATTTTTTTAAATGTTTATCTTTATTTTTAAGACAGAGAGAGACAGAGCATGAGCGGGGAAGAGGCAGAGAGAGAGGGAGACACAGAATCCAAAGCAGGCTCCAGGCTCTGCGCTGTCAGCACAGAGCCTGATGTGGGGCTTGAACTCATCAACTGCGACATCATGACTTGAGCTGAAGTCGGACGCTCAACTGACTGAGCCAGCCACCCAGGCGCCCCTCAAGATCCTTAACTTAATCAAATTTGAAAAGTCCCTTTTACTATGTAAGATAACATATTTACAAGTTCTGGGTTTAGTACTTTGGAATTTTGGGGGTGCACATGATTTAGTTTAACATAACTATTGTGAAATAGTATTAATATAAAATATCTTTACACATTTTTTAACATATAAAATTCCTTAACTGTAATATATAACAGAAATAAAAGGAAACTTATGTATAATAAAATACCATGTACTTGAGTATGTAGATAGATGCACAATGGCACTAAAAATATAATTATGTAGTCAGATATCTTCATTGAAATGCATAAGTACCATGAATATAACAAATAATGTTGTACTATATTGACATATTGATATTCTCACATTGATATATATGTATTATACTGGCAATTCAAAACAAGATTTCCCAAAGTGAAGAACAACACTTGATAAAGTGCAAACAAACATGTTAGATTTACATGGTAGTCTTATTCCTAGAAAATTGTGTATACATTAAAATGTGCAAAAGTGTTTTGTATTTACATGTGAAAGAGTTTTGGGTCAGGCTCAGATAATTAAAATTGTTTTTCACTTCCATGTATACCCATACACCGTAAACACTCAAATACTGCTGCTACTAATATAAAATGGTGCAACCACTTTTGAAAACATCTTGGCAATTTCTTAAGAAAAGTAAATCTATACCTAGCAAATGATTGTGCAATTCTATGCCTATTCACTCTAGAGAAATGAAAGTAATTAAATACATGAATATTTATAGCAGCTTAACTTACAATAGTTAAGAACTAGAAATGACACAAACATACATTAACAGTTGAATAGACAAATTTACGGTATATTCATGGAACAGAATACTATTCCACAAAACAAATAAATGCACTATTGATATATCTATGAAAATGAATGAATCTCAAAAAAATAATGCTGAGTAAGAGAAGACAGATTGGGTAGTAGGAGGAGAGAATGCATTGATCTATGATTCAATTTATGCATAGTTCTGGTAAACTATAATCTAATCTATAGTGATGTAAAAGAGATGAGCTCTGTGGAAGAACAAAATAGGGTGGGAAGGAGGGTTTACAAAGAGCATGAGGAAAATTGTGGAAATGACAAGTAATGACTTGATTTACTACAAGTATACCATTTGTTGAAATAAAAATTAATTATTATTTCTTCTGGCACATCACAGAAAAAATGTAGGAAGCATTCAGATGGGCTTGTTTATGGGATTACACATTTCTCAGAAATGATATCACAGGGCACCTGGATGGCTCAGTCGGTTAAGCATCTGACTTTGGCTCAGGTCATGATCTCACAGTTCATGAGTTTGAGCCCCGCATCGGGCTCTGTGCTGACAGCTTGGAGCCTGGAGCCTGCTTTGGATTCTTTGTCTCCTTCTCTCTGCCCCCGTTCTCTCTCTCCCCAACAAGAAAATTAAACATTAAAAAAAAATACCTAACTTTCTCGGTGTAGGATAGGGTAAGCCAAGTGCTTCATTTTTGTTTTCATGTTAACTTGAATGTATAAGGAAGTAAGAATGTGACTGTAATTTTTACTTTTTTAATTTTTTTGTGGCTGTCATTTAGTAAGTGGTAATAATCTGGAGTCTTGAATACTGAAACAGATCATCTCATTCCTCCTCTGATGGAGAGATAAACCAATCTTCTGAATGAGAACATGGGACAGATCTCCATACATCACATATTAATATAACTTCCTATTGGCTCCAGAGATGAAATGAACTACAGGTGAATAGATTTATTCTCAGCCTTGGCCACACAGACTTCCCAGTTGATCTTGTGTTGTGGTCTTGTTCCTTGAGACTGAAACTTCTCATTTCAGCTTTTATTTTTATAATTATTTTTATTAAATGTTCTTAACAACACCATGAGAACAGTGCTAAGAAAACTGAAGAACAAGAGAGAGATTAAAGATATGATTTTGTTATAGCCCTCAATCAGTTAAGCACATATACCTGTTGTTATAATTACCAAATCTGAAGACTTAACCAGTGAAATGTTCTTATTTATTTTTTTTAACGTTTATTCATTTTTTGAGAGACAGAGACAGAGCGTGAGGGGGGGGGGGGGGGGCGGTGGGCAGAGAGAGAGGGAGACAGAATCTGAAGCAAACTCCAGGCTCTGAACTGACAGCACAGAGCCCGACACGGGGCTCAAACTCATAAACTGTGAGATCATGACCTAGACTTAACCAAATATACTTTGAATTGGAGACAAAGGTAACACATCCATAGAATTATAAAGCCACTTCATTCAAAATTATCAAACTAAATTAAACCAAAACTTTGTCCTGCTTTGAGTCAAATAACTACTTGCAGTCAAGATGTAGTTCCCCTGTACCTGCACAGATCTCGGTAGGTGGCTTTGCACTTTACCAGTAATCAATCTCTAGTACTAATACATTATTTTTCATGAACTGAAAATAAAATTATTATGTCGTACTCCTGTTTTAATTTCATTAGGTTAAGCACTATAAAGTTAGTGTTTTCAAAGAAGAGACATACTTTTAAAAAATTAAAAATGGAAAGACATGAAAAGGAAAGATACTTTATTCTGTCATCTTTCTGCCATTTCCCATGGTAAAAGATAACAACACTCAAAGCTTGGAGCATACTTTTTACATTATAAAGTCTTTCCATGCTTCCTATATAGTGTTGTCTTTATAATAACCTCTGTGATGTAGATAAAACAGATTTTCTTGTGGAAACAAGAAAAAATATCTGCAAATTCTGAATGACTAAGCAATTTGGAAATGTTTCCTATTTTAGTATCAGAGACAAATAAGTCTTGGGGCATGGGCATAACTCAGATTCAACCCACATGCATCCTTTCACACGCACATGCAAATGGGATTTTCAACTCAACTGAGATTGGCCTGGCTCAGCATGATTTCGGATCCAAAAATAATTTCAAGACTATAGGAGACTTATCACCCCACACGTCAGAAGATTTAACCTGACGGTTAGATGGAAGGATATAATATAAAACTTATATAAAACAAAACAAAACAAAACAAAACGCCAAGTATAAGTATCAAATTAAAGTTTCTTTAAGAAAAATTTTGATTTGGGGCACCTGGGTGGCTCAGTCAGTTAAGCACCAGACCTCGGCTTGGGTCATGATCTCACAGTTCAGTTCATGGGTTTGATCCCTGCTTGGGCTCTGCTGTGCTGACAGCTCAGAGCCTAGAGCCTGCTTCAGATTCCGTTTCCCTCTCTCTCTCACCTCCCCCACTTGCACTCTGTCTCTCTCAAAAATAAATAAACATTTAAAAAATGTGTTTTGCTCTATCTTCAATCATTTATTCATCACTGAAATATTAGTGAATATCTGTACTAGGTTCTGTTCTAATAAGTATCATGAATATGAATAAACTTAAGATCTGGTACCAGAATTGAGGGACTCCGTTTATTTGAAGAGACAGGTAATGAATGTGATATGGGCCATATTAGTGACATGAACCAAGAGATACAAGAATACAGAAATAATGAACTCTGCCTCAGATTTCTTAAGAGTGTGAACATTTGAGTTGAGTATTCAAAGTTAAAGATACTTTTTTTCTAGACAGAAGGACATTAAAAAGAAATGAAATAATATGTTAAAGAACAGAGATTTGTCAGATGGAAGCATATTCTGATAATTTTAAAAAGGCATATGTTAAATAAGACTAGTCTAGGAATCTATCAGACTGGAGGAAAGAGAGGAGACAGAAGAGTTAAGCTGGAAAAAAGTCTATTTAAGAATATATTTTATACTATATTAAGGTGCCTGAGATTTTTTTTCCAGTGGTAGTAGGAAACCCCTGGAAATTAAGGGGAGTAAAATTATCAGTTCTGAATTTTGAAAAAGCACTCTGTCAAAATACATCCAAGGTCTATTTCCCAAAGCCTCTCACATTGTAAGATTCTTTCTCTGTAAGTTTCAAATTTAAAAGTATATTAGAAATCACCTTTAATGAGTCATTTTTTACTCTATTATTTTCAAGACAAATTTAACATTATGTAGTTATCTTATGCTAATGATTCCATAGCACTGATGAAATGTACAAAATAAAAATGTACCAGGATGATCTTTATTTTTTTTGTTTTTGTCTTTTTTTCCTTTTGCTTTCTAAATTCATTTCATGTATTCTCTATAGTTGTCTTTAATAATCAATAGAGCTATTTAATGAGCAGTGTTTAAATTTAATTGTTCTTGATTAAACAAACATTTAAATATAGATGCCCACTGTGCCACATCCATCTAATATGCCCTTTGTTTTCTAGTAAGTGAGCCTCTGGAAACCAAAAGAGATCAATAAAAAGGTAGTTATTCCACAAAAAATGTTTCATCACTTTTTCCCTGAAATCCAAGGGTCTAGGGGTGATTTATTGAACGCAAACACTTTGTTTTGTGCCTAGTTTTCATTGTCCTTTGTGAACTCAACATTCTGTAAATGACAGAGCTGATCCTACACCTTTCCTGGTCTCTCAAGTTCACCTAATATAGTTGACTTTGCCTCTCCTCATTTCCAGCAACTCATAGAGTAATTTTATCACATTATCAGATTGCCACAAGTTCGTCTGGGTGGCAGCCGTGAATATTTCCGAAGTGATAAAATTCACACTTAAGCAAGACTGTGTTCTGGAGACACTGGCCACTAAATAGCAGAGAGTTATTTTCTACTGTAGATGTTAGATGCCAGGTGCAAATGTCCATTAAATGACAGAACTAGGAGTGCTTGGTTGGAGACAAAAAAATGAATTTGCAACTGGGATCAAACTTTTGACAAAATTATACACCATGGTTTGTTTTAAAAAGACTGTTAGTTAAAAACATTAAATTATAACTTCTAATTTTAGTAAACTAGAAAGAGAAAAGTGGACCATAATCTGGAAGAAATTACATGGGTAAACTCCAGATCTTGGCTATAATCATTAAGCAACATGATTCTCAATTTTCAGGGTATAAATAATAATCTGGGGTACTTATCAAAACTATAAATTCTTTATTCCCACCCTGAGAGATTCTGATTCAATAGATAATGGGTTATGGTCCATGAATCTGAAATTTTAATAAAAATCTAAGTTTATGTTTACATCATGCCCAAGAAACTCTGCCAGACCAGATGGGATAAGAGGTAGATGAAAACACTCAGTCCTGTGGCCAGAAATCAGAAGCTTCAATCTGAACTGGATAAAGCCCAGGAAACAGGTATTTCCTGGAGACTGTCTTCCAAATTATTTCTATAGAGTAATCAGCCTTTTTTAGTGCAAGTGAATAGTTTTTTTTTTTTTTTTATCAGTTATTAACTAAGAATCTGTCATCTGCCAACCCTTGAGTATTCATAATCAACGGCCAAAAACAAAACAAAACGAAACCCGGCACAGTTCCTGGTTTCAAGGATCTTATAAAGTTTCAATGGGACTTAACTGCATTTTACATAAATTCTCAGAAAACAAGACAGAGGGAGGGTGATCTAGACTTAGGTGGACTAAGACTTTTGGAAGTAAAGACTTTATAAGTGATTGAAGCTACTTTCTTCAATTCAATTCTATTTTCTAATACTAATCAAAGCTCATTTTATGGCATCTTCATATGTATGAACATTTAATTCTTATTTAGAAAGTTTGAGATCAGATAAAGGCATTGCATTAACATGGTGCTTCAGATGCTTTCTTAATTGCTTTTTAGAAGCAATTTCATTCATTGACTCCAAAGAGTTATTGAATGCTATGTGTCATAGTAAAGCATTAAGCTAAACACTCAAAACTCTTGCTTCAGTGTAAGTTACATTCTAAAGGAGAAAAACAAAAAACTGACAAAAATAAATCAGTAAAATATGGAAAGGCAGCAGTCTGGTCTAAATCCAATGTGTTTTGCTTGAATAACGAAAGGAAGAAGTCTTCAAGAAATGCTGTAGGGAACCAAAACCATGTTTTCTTGTAAATATTTTGTATCAGCATTGTTCACTTAAAGGCTTTTTAAATTTGGACTTTAGAAATTGAGGTTTCTGATGATTCAGAAAACAACAGCACTGAAATTCCATTTTGCTCTGTTGTAAGTGGGACAATGATGGAGATACAAAGATTTGCTTATCTTAATTTTTCTCTGTGTAGAGAATAAGATGGAGTCAGTCAAGTCAAGCAGTGACTCATGTCAGAGTGACGTAAGCAGCTAAGGGCACTGCAGTCCAGACAACATGTCAGCAAAAACCAGCAGAGACCGACAGCACTAATTGATAAACCATAAAGCCACTTGAACCTGGAAGAACCAAGAGCTGATAATCACTACAACCAGAAGAGACCTGCAAAGCGCAAGACTGATTAAACCCCTTTAAGAAGGGAGGAATTTGCACCCAACTGTCAGACTCTCCAGGCTCTGACCCTTTCATATATGACCACGTTAAAAAGACAACTGCTGCCCAAGGCTCTGTCCAACTGATCTCCAAACATAACAGAGATCTTCCACTGCTTGAATATAATCAGCAGTTAAATGCCAGGAGCTGACCCAGACCAGAAAATGGCTTCATCTCAACTGTGGGCTCACAGACTGACTTTGTGTTTGGTTTGTCAACTTCTTACCCTTTATTGTATCTTGTTTGCTGTGCGACTTTATACTGTACTTTGTTTTGTGTGATGTGTATGAAGCCAATGTAAATGTGCAGCAAAATGTCACTGGGTTAGGAATCCTCAAACTGCTTTACAATTATGTTAAATTTGCTTTATGATTGAATAAAACCGACACTGTGGAAAGATGCAGCTCATGTCTGTGCCTTCTTAGCAAGCTCAGGACAAGGTGAAAATCATCCTGGGAGCTCCTTTAAAATTCTGATGTCTGGAACCTAACTATAAGGATTCTGAAGATCTGGTGTAGGTGTGGGAAATCATATATCTCTAACTGTAGGTGACTCTATGTGCAGCAGGGTTGAGAGTCACTGGCATAAGTAAACAAATAAGGAAAATACATTTGGAAGAAAATGTTTAACAATCTGAGGAATTGTATTTTCCAATCTCCAGTATACAAGATGCGTTTGAATATAATAAAATACTCCATAATTCATTTCTTCAAAAATTCAGATGGTACTTCCTAAGTGAGTCTGTAGATTACTATAAAAAAAAGCTACCTTCTAGCATTCTCCAACTAACTATGCAGACTTTACAAACTGGATTACTATAATCTTCTATAGTCTTCCTAATCTTTCAGTGAGTATGAAATCTGTGGTTCCACTCTGATAAATTTATAGAATAAGCTTTCAAAGCAATACGGTACTTGATTTTACTTTTCTAAGCAAGAATAAAATGTGTCTTTCGGTTTGCCATTACATCTGGAACACTGGAGTTGATGTTACTAGGTTAAGGTAACATCTGAAGTGGATTATTGTGATAGACACACAGGGGCATGTTGATCATGAAAAATGATGTCAGGTAGACTTGTATAGTCTCCTTCAGAGCTTTCATTCTAAGCAAATAAACAAAACCAAAGAGGCATCAAGTTCTATACAAGTGGCTTTGGCTATTATTTACCCATTTTCACCCTCCCTTTCTCATACCCCACCCTCAATTTTCACACTGGAGTATTGTATACTGGAGTTCAACAGCGACTATTTTATACATTAAAGTGAGTTACATTTTATTCCATATTCAGTCTATTTCCAGGAGCGTGATCATTTTTGTCTTGCATCTGGAAGTCTCAGTAGCCAGAGAAATATTTTACTTGTTTCTCATGCATTGACATCATGATTTCAACTGCAAAGTTTATGCTAAAGGAGATATAGTCTATTCTCACTCTCAAGAGGAAAAGATCCACCTTAGAATTCTGTCATCTTTCATCTTTCTGTGAGATTCAGCCTCCCTTATTGAGAATCTCCCTCAAACTGTTCAAATCAATCAGTTTTCTATTCAATATCCCTGTAATTTTTTGGTCCTGATCAAACATTTTTTCTTCTTTTTTCACAATACTTCTGACTCTTATAAAAAGAGATTAAGTTATCTGATATGGTAGTGAATAACATTGGTAACATCTCCAAATCAGCATAATTATCACAATACCCTATGCATTTGAATATCTAAAGATTCATTTCATATTTTCAAATCCTGTGAACCTAGCATAATGATTGTATTTGAAGAAACAATATTCAAAGATTCACATAGTAGATTTCTGGATTAAGCAACAAGGCAGCCTGAACTAATGCAGACATCTCCAACACCCCCTATTTCCCACATACTGCTAAAAATTTAGCAATTATGACTACATAGAACAAGAGATAGTAATGAAGAGCTGAGCTCCAATTAAAAAAAAAAAAAGGAAATCTACATTTGTGAAAATAAAGAGGGAACATAAAACTCAAGAGGTAAAATGATAGTCCGAAACTTTAATAGGATGAGGTCAACTTGCAGTATGGATACAGACCCTAATAAGAAGATAGTACATTAACATCCATTCTGGGAGATATGAGCTTGAGACCAAAGGAGACATAGAGGAAGGACATAGAGGAAGTTCCTCTCAGACCTGTGGACAGATTTGGGAACTCAACAGATGTTGATGCTTCAAGCTACCCATTGAATCGGTAAAACAACAATTTACGTTATTTCTGTCTGAAGAAATAATGTACATCAAACAAAACCTTTGCCCTTTATAAAACACACCAGGAATATACTTGAAAAATAATTTATTTTTTGAGAAGTTGTAAGCTCACAGCGAAGTGAAAGGAAGGTACAGAGATATCCTATATACCCTTGCTCCAATATATACATAGTGTCCTCATTATTAATCCCCACCAGAGTGGTATATTTGTTACAGTTGATGAGCCTACATTGACGCATCATAATTACCCAAACTCCATAGTTTGTATTACAATTCACCTCTTGATGTTGCAGATTCTATACATTTGGATACACATATGATGGCAATATACCTATCATTATAGTATCACACAGAGTATTTCCATTGCCTTAAAAATCCTCTGTGCTCCAGGGTGCCTGGGTGTCTCAGTTGGTTAAGCATCTGGCTTTGGCTCAGGTCATGGTCTTACTGCTCATGAGTTCAAGTCCTGCATCGGACTCTGCTGACTCTGTTTCAGAGCCTGTGTGTGGGTGTGTGTGTGTGTGTGTGTGTGTGTGTGTGTGTGTGTCTCCCTCTCTGCCCCTCTCCCACTCATGCTCTGTCTCTCTCTCTCTCTCTCTCAAAAGTAAATAAACATTGAAAAAAAATTTAAAAAATATCCTCTGTGCAACCACTGATCTTTCTACTGTCCCCAGAGTTTTGCCTTTTCCAGAATGTTACATAGTTGGAGTCATATAGATAGATGTCTTTTCAGATTGGCTTCTTTCACTTAGTAATATCCATTTAGATTCCTCCATGTCTTTTCATGGCTTGACAGCTTATTTCTTAGCATGCAATAATATACCATTGTCTAGACATACCAAAGTTTACTTGTTCATTCACCTACTTTCACCTTAAAAGACAGCTTGCTTGCTTCCAAGTTTGGCAATTATAAATAAAGCTGCCATAAATATCCATGTGTAGGTTTCTGTGTGTACATAAGTTTTCAAGTCCTTTGAGTAAATATGAAAAAGCACGATTGCTGGATTGCATGGTAAAGGGTATGTTTAGTTTTGTAAGACATCTCCAAACTGCCTTCCGAAGTAGCCATACCATCTGTATTCCAATCAGCAGTGTAGGAGTTCTTGTTGCTCTTCGCCAGGACTTACTGACTCAGTGTTCCGGATTATAGTCATTCTAACACATGTGTAGTGATATCTCAGTGTGGTTTTAATTTGCATTTCTTTGATGACATATGAGGTGGCACATATTTTCACATGCTTATAGACAATCTGTATATCTTCTTTGCTTAGATGTCTGATAATATCTTTGGACCATGTCTTAATTTTTTTTTTCTTACTGTTGAGTTTTAAGAGTTCTTTGTAATTTTATTTTCCTGTAATGTCTTTGTCTGGATTTGGTATTAGGTAATTCTAGCCTTGTAGAATGCATTAGGAAGCATTCATTCCCTCTCCTCTTACCTTCTGAAAAAGATCGCAGAGAATTGTTATAATTTCTTCCTTGAATGCTTGGTAGAACTTACCAGTGAACCTATTGAGCCTGGTATTTTCGGTTTTGGAAGGTTATTAATTACTGATTTAATTGCTTTAATAGATACAGGCCTATTCAGATTGTCTATTTCTTCTTCTATGAGTTTTGGCAAATTGCGTCTTTCAAGAATTTGGTCCATTTTAACTAGGTTATCAAATCTGTGGGCAGAGAATTATTTAGTATTCCTTTATTATCTTTCAGTGTTCATAGGATCTTTATTAGCAACATGTATCCTCTTTTTTGCTGGCCTGTCTGGCTAAAGGCTTATCAATTTTACAGATCTTTTCAACAAACCAACCTTTAGTTTCATTCATTTTCTATTCTTTTAAAGTTTTTATTTAAATTCCAGTTAGTTAACATATAGTGTAATATTAGTTTCAGGTATACAATTTAGTGATTCATCACTTCCATACAATACCCAGTGCTCACCACAGCAACATGCAGAAGAATGAACCTGGACCACTTTCTTACACCATACACAAACATAAATTCAAAATGCATGAAAGCCTAAATGTGAGACATGAAACCATTAAAATCCTAGGAGAGAACACAGGCAGCAACCTTGCCTATCGCAACTTCTCACTAGATAGGTCTCCTGAGGCAAGGGAAACAAAGGTAAAAATAAACTACTGGGATTTCATTTTCTCTTTGAATGCCCTTTTTTCAACTTCATTTTGATTTCTAATTTTCTTTTTTTTCTTTTTTTTAAAATTTTTTTTTTCAACGTTTATTTATTTTTGGGACAGAGAGAGACAGAGCATGAATGGGGGAGGGGCAGAGAGAGAGGGAGACACAGAATCGGAAACAGGCTCCAGGCTCTAAGCCATCAGCCCAGAGCCCGACTCGGGGCTCGAACTCACGGACCGCGAGATCGTGACCTGGCTGAAGTCGGACGCTTAACCGACTGCGCCACCCAGGCGTCCCTCTTTTCTAATTTTCATTATTTCTTTTCTTCTGCTTACAGTGAATTTAATTTTCCCTTCTTTTTTTGGTGTCTCCTAACACAAAAATTTAGATGATTGACTTCAGATCTTTCTTCTTTTCTAATACATGCATTTGATGCTAGAAATTTCCTTCTAGGCACTGTTCTGCTACATCCTACATATTTTGTTTCATTTTCATTTCATCGAAAATATTTTAAATTTCTCTTGAGATTTTTCATTTAACCCATGCGTTACTGAGAAGTGTTTTTGGTCAATCTTTACTTGGTTTTGGATTTTCCAGTTGTTTTTCTTTTTTACTTTCTAGTTTAATTCCATTGCAGCCTGAGAACAGTCATTGTAAGATTTCCAATTCCTTTCAATTTTTCTTGTTTTCTGACCCAGAATGTGGTCTATTTTGGTGAATGCTCCATGTAAGCTTGAGAAGAATGTATACATTCTGCTGTTGTTGAATGAAATAATCTATAAATGTCAATCATAGCCAATTAGTTGATGGTACTGTTGAATTCAACTATGTTCTTCTGGACTTTATACCTGCTAGATCTGTCAATTTCTGAATAGAAGAATGTTAAAGTCTCCAACTCTGATATTGGATTCATCTATTTTTCCTTGCATTTATATCAGTTCTTGCCTCACATACTGTGATGTCCCTTTGTTAGCAGCTTACATGGTAAAAATTGTAATGGCTCTTTGGAAAATTGACCTATGCCTTTGTTTATTCTCGATTTACTTCCCTTGCTTTAAAGTCTGCTCTGTCTGAAATTTATGTAGCTATTCCTACTTTTCTTTGATTAATGTTAGCAAAATATAGTTTTCTTTATCCACTTACTTTTAATCTGTATGCGTCTTAAAGGTGGGTTTGTTGTAGAAAACAGGCAGTTGGGTCTTGTTTTTTAATCCCCACTTACATTCTCTCATTTAACCGGTACTTTTAAATCATTGATATTAAAAGTAGTTATTTAATATAGGTCTAGTATGTACCATATTTGCTAGTTTTTAATTTGCCCTTGTTTCTTGTTTCCATTTTTGTCTTCCACTGCTTTTCTATTTTTGTGTGTGTGTGTGTGAAGATTTTACATGATTTTATTTTCTATCATTTGTTTACATGTAAGTAACACATTTTTTTCCCCAAGTGGGTACCCTAGGGTTTGCAATACACATTAACAGCTAACCTAAGTGTACTTTCAAATAACACTATACTGTTTCACAGGTAGTGTCAGTACTTTATAATAACAAAATAATTCCAACTCCCATTCCTTATATCATTTCTATCATTCATTTCATTTATAAATAATCATACACACACACATAACTGAATACATTATTTTGGACAAAGTGTTACCTGTTAGATCAATTAAGGAAAAGAAAAATAAAGTATTTTATAAAGTATTTAATTTTACCTTCACTTATTCTTTCTTTGACATTTCCCCTTATGTAGATCCGAGTTTTTGAGCTATATAATATTTTCTTTCTCTCTGAAGAGCTTCTTTTAACCAAGGTAGGTGGGCTGACAACAAATTCATTCAAAGTTTCTTTTTCTGAGAATGTCTTTTTATTTCTCCTTTAGTTTTGAAGGATAATTTTATGGTTCAGGATTCTAGGTCGGTAGGCTTTTTTTCTCTCAACACTTTGAATATTTCATGCCACTCTCTTCTTGCTTCAGTGGCTTCTGACAAGTCAGATGCAATTCCTACCTCTGTTCCTCTATAAGCACACTGTTTCCCCCCAACACCTGGCTTCTTTTAGGATTTTTTTACCTTTGATTTTCCATAGTTTGAAAATGATATGTCCAGGTATAGTTTTGGCATGTATCATGCTTCGTGTTCTCTGAGGTTCCTGGATCTGTGGTTTGGTGTCTGACATTAATTCGGAGGAAATTCTTCATCACTTTTTTTTTCAAATATTTATTCTGATTTTTTCCCTTTCTTCTGCTGGTATTCCCATTAACACCCCTCATACTTATTGTAGTTGTCTCACAATCCTTCAAAGTTCTGTTTTCTTTTTTTCATATTTTGTTCTCTTTGCTCTCCAGTTTTCAAAGACTCAATTAATATATCCTCTAGCTTGAAGATTTTTTCCTCAGCCATCGTCAGTGTATTAATAACCCAACAAAGGCATTCTTCACTTCTGTTATGGTGTTTCTCGTGCCTAATATTTCTTCCTTAGAAGAATCCTCAAGAGCATTAGAGCATATTAACCACAGTTGTTTTAAATTCCCATCTGACAATTCCAAAGTCCCTGCCTTATCTGTTTCTGGTGCTTGCTTTGTCTCTTCAAATTGTGCTTTTTGCCTTTTATTATGCTGTAAATAGTATTTGTGGTGATACAGTATTGTGGTGATAAGATGTGTGGAGAAGGGAAGTGTTTTACAGTCCTATAATTAGGTTTTAGTCTTTTAGTGATCCTATGCCTCTGGGCTCTGAGCCTCCCAAGTGTTTCTCAGCACTCCCACCTTGGCTCCTAGGTATGACAGGATGTCCTGAGTGAGGTGAATATTCCTTTCTCCCAGGTCAGTTAGGCTCTGATAATACCCCAGCAGGTTAGGCTCTGGTCAACTAGTTTCTCCTGACTACAGGCCTTCTCAGGAAGAGCAGAGTGCTCTGGCCTATTTCAAATGGTTCGTTCCCCCCTCTCCTTGCTGGAAACATGAAGGGATTTTCCTCTGATATTTACTGTTAGAAACTAGTCCAGCTCCTGAAGGTGAAACTCACAAAGTGCAGTGTGTGTCTATGATTAGGTCCCCCTAGAGTTTTTAACTCTCAGACTTGTCGACCCCAAGCTTCCAGCAATTATCAATTAATTTTAGATTTTTCCACTCAAGCACTGGTTCCCCCAGTTGTTTTGACTTGTCTTTGCTCTAGTATGCTGTTATTCTCTGTATTTATCTGTCTGTCTCTCCACTCTGGGAGCAATGGTTTACCTTGTGTCTTTACCTTTTATGGCTCTAAAAAGAGTTGTTGATTATTTAGTCTATTCAGGTCTTTGTTGCTCACAGTGGCAATTTCCCAGCTCCTTACATGGGACCCAGCAATGTAAAGTCAGAAATATACTTTTAAAATCATCCTCTATTTTTCTCTGTTTATAAAGCTTTCCAGTAAATAGAATTTTGAGGGTAAGGACCATGACTAAGTTCTTCAGAGGACCTAAGTAGTATGCTTTCCACTTGTGTGTGATGAGCACTAATACTTACCATTGAGACAAAATTATCTATAGTGAATAGCTGTTTAGGAAATCTCATGTTTTGTGATCTTTTTAAGAGATAAAAATAAATGTAATAGAAGCAGCTACTACAGTCACTAAAGATGTGTTAGAAATAAGACAAGAATGCTATCTCTTTTCATTGACCTTGCCTTAAGTTGCCAAACACAGCATCAAAATCTAAATTTCAGGTAGATGATGGAATGTAGAGAGGATGGTGCTGGAAATATAAAACATAGGAAATGTGGACAGACATACACATACACATTTTTTTCTTCAAATTTGTCACTTTGGATTTTCATGCCAAGGTTCTTGGTTCACTCATATTTATCGTTCCATTATTCTCTATCACTGTAGTTTGATAGTTTCCTTCCTATACTCCACTTTACTTTTAATTTTTGTATATTTATATATCAGTGCACATTTTACACACAGTACCTAGCATAGTTCTCAATGAACAGAAGACATTCAGATAATTTTCAATACATGAACTTAACTAATACAAAAGGAAAATTTTCCTAGGGTGGCATTAAAAGAAAGTTATAAGCAATTTAATTTTAAAAAAAAGAGATAAAATGGCTCTTTCTTCAGTCACATTCACTGTATGGCACTGTATGTTGTATCAGTACTGAAATCAGCCAGTTGGCATTGGAAAATATAAGCATGATTCCTCTTTGCATATTACAGTGTGACAATAGAAGAGATAAAATGTGACAGGGTTTGGAGTATCTTGGCCTGGACCCAAAGCCTATCTGGCTTTGTAATATAGACTTGAAATGCTCCGATTGGGCAGGGTGTGTTGATGGTTATTATCTCTTAGACCAAGAACAATATTTTTTCTATATTTATATAGAAATGCTGGCTCCTCTTACTATAATAGACATCAAAACATTATGTCTAAGTAAATTAAAAGTATATGTTGACTTAACTGCCTTAATAAAGCACATTTTTAATAAGTAGAACTTAGATACTAAAACAAATGGATTACTATATTAATGGTTTTAAGCTATTCTTTTTTAGCAGATGTTACACAAGCAGGTCAAAATTTTCAGCTTTTTAATGGTCTGAACATTGATGTAACTGTCCAATCCCACAGGGTTGGTAATATTGCCAAGATCACCTCAAGGCCAAGGAATCAGCAAGACAAAGCATCCTCTCATCTTTCATGGCCACAGTTGTGAGCTACTTTCATTCTTTACCACAGCAACAATATCAACTATTTTATACCATAGAGACTTAGATTAACCCAGAAGCCATTCTCCTGTTTCTACCTACTCTTAAGCTTTTGGTTCTGATTTAATTGTCCTTTTGACTACAGACTTGAGCTTCAGCACTTCTGTATTTGATTTTGGCTCCACTTTTGGACCATAGTGTAGCTCTTCAGTCCTACACACTCACTACCAATCATCTATTTTCAACTCCACCCTACACTCCAAGCAGACTCCGGTTATCCTTATCATACCCTTTCTTGGCCCAGACAGCTTTCCCCCCAACCCAACACATGCATCACCTTGTAATTTATTAGAGACAGTTATGAACATTATCCAGGCTTAGCTTTGACTTAGTCCCATGAGCAGGCCCTGGACAATCCTTATACAATACAACATAATTGCATTTCCATTCTGTTTTGAATCAACTGACCATTATTTGGCCTCAAGTTCACTAGACCAGATTCCAGCTAAAAATGTTATGTAAGTCCTATAAGAATTAACTTTCCCTGGATCTTAACACAAAACAAAACAAAACACCAATTCATTCATTCATTAACATGCTCTTCAGCTATCTATTCAATAAACATTTATTATGTTCCTACTATGTATTAGTCACACGCCTAAATACTTCACTGTGTCATAAACAGATCCAATTATTTAACTTATACCCCTTTGAGTACACGTGCATCACTTCACTTCTTTATGTCTTCGACTCCTCATTTTTTATTTATTTATTTTTAATTTTTTAATGTTTATTTCTGAGAGAGAGAGAGAGTGAGCAGGGGATGGGCAGAGAGAGAGGGAGACACAGAATCTGAAGCAGGCTCTAGGCTCTGAGCTCTCAGCACAGAGCCTGATGCAGGTCTCAAACCCACGGACTGTGAGATCATGACCTGAGCTAAAGTTGGACGCCCAACTGACTGAGCCACCCAGGTGGACCTCGACTCCTCATTTTTTAAATCTATATACTAATGCATACCTTTTCCAATGTGTGGTAAGTTTAAGATATGATACAATTTTTTTTTTTTTTTTAAGTACAAAGCTCCAGACAAATGCATGGACAATTATTCCTTCGGTGACTTCTGGGTCAATCTAAGTTTCCAAGGCATAAAGTAGTTGTTATTATTGCTCTAGTAAAGATTATCCATAAGATATTGCCTACTTAATAATTTATTACCCTCTAAAGGCTGATTCTTAGATCTTTAGATTATTGTTTTTATTAAAACAATTAACTGAAATTTCCTGCATTATGTACATGTTAAGAAACAAGCTGGCAAATGATGATGTGGCTTTTGTATTATTTCTGAGGTATTTAAGAATTTCAGCCAAATATATTATTTTTAGGTGACAAATATCTGAAAAGAGTCAAAGCTCCTACAAGAATGATAGAGAAAGGTGAGTAGTTATTGTATTAAACGACAGTTTCCATCCATTTGGAAGAGAGCCCAGCATTTATCCTGAATTTAATGCTGAGGTTTACAGACACCGTATTTATCATAGTGAGCTTTGTTGGAATTAGGCAGCAGTTAACTGAAATGCTTTTACATTTCACTGTACCAAAGTGAGTAACAAGCTCTGGATGTAAAGGAGGAAATCACTATCATAGAAAGGCAGTCTCTGATCTTGTTCACTAATGATAATTATAAAATATGCTAAGTACTTTCCATATGTCAGGCATTGTTCTAAGTACTTTTCATTTATTAATTTGTCTAATTCTTCAGTTAAATCTATGAAGTAGGTTTCATTACTATCTCCAGTTACAGGTGAATCATAAAGAGGCTGTGTGGTATTTGCATAATGGCATTCATAACAGACTAATCATTTTATTTTTCTGTTTTCTATTCATTGTCTCTATTTTTCATTTCTTTTGTCTTTCTTCACTTCCTATAGGTTAAACATTTTGTTTTAGAATTCCAATTCTGAATTATCTATAGTGCTACTGAGTGTAATAGTTCTTTCCATTGTCATTTTAGTGGTTGTTCTAGTTAGTTTACATATATTTTTAAATTTTAAGTATTTTTAGTACTTATAAAATATATTTTCTATAAATATACATAATACATATGCGGTGGGGTTGAGTCCACAATTTTTTCTCTAATATTTGTTGAGAAAGTATTAATTGCATTCTAAATAATAACATATGTAGATTTATATAAATAAAAATTTTGAAAATAAGTAAAAATAACATCAGTTATTTTCTAGGAAAAAAAACCTCCATATAGAGTTTTTATTTGTACTTAAAAGAAGGAAAAGTGAAATGACGGTGTACTTGATATTTCAGGGAAGAGTCCAAATGCATGTCCTAAGACCCTGAGATTACTCCTTGTTGGAGATGCGGTAACATGGGGCTGTGTGTCTGTGTCTGTGTTTGTACGTGTACATGTGTGTTTGTGCAGACCTGTGTTTTCAGTCAGGCTATATTTATTTTCTTTTTGTTATTTCTTTTAGTACCTCAAACTGAAATTTATGGACATTTTTCACAAAAAAATCAGTGATTATGGATATTTCTTACCAAATATATATATATAGGTGTGTGTGTGGGGGTGTGTGTGTGGGGGGGTGTGTATATATAGTATACGTCATGCTTCTTTTTAAATGGTGCCATAAGAAAGACACACCAAAAACTCAAAATAGTCTTTATCCTAGGCAGAAGCACAAGTGAAAATTCCATATGTGTCCTTGGACACCCAACACCAAAGACATTCTACCCTCTAGCATCTCTTTATTATTTTTATATGAGAATATAAGTGAATACTCTATAAACTCTCCTTCCTGGGGGAGAAATGTCCTATTTTTATTCTTAATTTACACACTGGCAAAAACAGTAAAGAGTCTATTCTATAAGTTATTCTCTTTGACTTAATCAGAATGCTTCCTAATTCTTCGAAAGACTTTCTGAAGCCAAATGATGTTGCTCATCTTTCTGGGAAAAACACATTCTGAGAAATATGCTTTAAGACCTGACTTGATATCTGTCATAGCACCTGTATATGTATACCTATATACCACAGCCTGATCTTCATGCGCCTAGGCTGGCTTTGCTCTATCTACAGACTCATTTCTCACCAAACCTAAATCACAGTGGTATTCGCATTTTCTAATTAGTTAGAGCATGTCTTAAGCCTTGTGATCAAACTGATGCTATTTCCTCACATCCTACACTCCTTCACTGATTGAAATCTTACCAAGTTATTTGAACTTAGCTAAATCCCAACATTGTCATGACATCTTCTTGGACTTCCAAGTACATATTAAATGGTTTCTTCTTCCAAAACTGGAAATAACGTTGTAAGATTTATCGTGACGCCTATTATGCTGACAGACACATCTACCTTATCCAATGCATTGCTACGTATTTTTTAGGTACAATAATAATTTCTTTTATACTCTACTACTTTTAGTGACTAGCACAATTCTTTGCATACTGTTGCACTTAATAAACATTTTCCAACAGGAAAAAAACGGTTTTATTTAACTAATTGCATCTTTTCAATCTTGTAGGCAATACTCTGCTTCTGTAAGAAACTCCTGCATAGTTTCTGACTAGAGAATTGTATTCTAGGCTGATTTTTTATGTGTCATCCTAAGTAATATGATAATAGTTACTGGGGACTACAATAGGAAATACAGTTAACTTTGCTCCCTGATGGTCTGCTAAGATAATCACCCCCATGATATTATTTGGTTCTGCCTGCAAGTCAGGAACCCTGCTGAGCTATTTACAGTCTTCTGGGGACAGATGGTGAGGGAAGAGGATGGCAGAATGTTCATGATAATTTGTGAAAAAAGTGTTTAAGGGACAAATAAAAAAGAAGTCTTGGTCCTTCTGTGGGGCCAAGAGAATAAAAAGAATATAAAAATATTTCAGGTAAAGATAGGGAAGACCTATAATAGAGCCAACTAAGTATGAAACAAGGTGCCAGCAGAAGATGACTTTGGGTAATTCTTGAAAAGAGTATTAAAGTTAATAATTTGCTATGCCTATATCACTTGTTTTTATAGATAAGTCAGTTCTATTTAAAAGAACTAGGACTGGAAAAGCAAAAACAAAACAAAACAAAAAACTTGAAATAACCTAACCTTTAATATAAGAAATCACTACTTACTAAATATGTACCATGTACCCACATCACACGCAATCTTATTTAAGAACCATTACAAATATCTTGAGGAGATAAAATTATCTTCATTTTATAGATAAGGAAACTGAAGCAATAATAAAAACAGTAAAAGAGCTAGTAAATATTTGTAAACACTCACAAAGCACTTCACTTTATATGCAAGGTTTCCTTGGAGTGGTTAAACCACAATTTTTAAGGTATTAGAACTAGTATGTGGCAGAGTGGGGTACAAACACCAATTGATACAACTCAAAAACCCTTGCTTCCACCATTGTGTTACGATATAAATACAATCTGAAATTTTTCTGTATAGTCCCCAGTATTGTATTCACTGGACTAAAAAGACCTTGTCCTTTTAAATATTAGAGAATAAGCTTTGGGACATATACATGGAAAATGTCAAGGAATCAACCTGGTCATCAGTTTCCCAAATGTTATGGACAATCCATTGTCTAGGCTAGAGAGGATGACTCAATTCCTATTATGGGATCCTAAGTACTACTACACAACATTCTTCTCTAATGGGGATCCTGGTCAGCAAGGGTCAATGCAATTGACCTGAAAGTAGTGTACTACTCAAATCCCCAAGAAATGGGGGTACAGGGTAAGAAATCACAATTATTAAATTACAGTTTCTAATGAGTAACTCTGCTAGAGAAATAGCAGAACACAACTCTGTTAACTGTATAGCCAAGAGAAATTGGGCAGTACATTTAAGCATAAGCTGAATATCAATTCCAAGTTTAACGAATAATGATTTGGTATTACAAGTGAAAGGGCAAGCTTCCCATAAGCATGCTCTGGGGAAGCCTCGAAGTAACATGCTATCTTCTTCCATAAGTGCACCTAGAATCTGCCTGATTGTCAGTAGAATAAACTAAAGACATAAGGATAGCTTTCACCTATTTTTTTCCAAACTGTACAAAATCTTAATGAAACAAAACAAAACATGTTTTGAGCACAAACTCTGTGCCAAGCACTATGACAAATGCATAGGAATACAGAAACAAAAGAGAAACAGAATTTAACCTTCCCAAACTACTCGTCTTTAATCTAGGCATCTGGACAGAAGGGGAGAGGATATAAGAAGTGCAGAAAAGGTAATATATGTGGTGAAATATGTAAATTCTGTAATGAAGTAATATATAAATCTGGTGTATCTAACTCAAAGTCCTCCCCCTCTGTGAAAATTTCTAATAGTTACCTAGACCTTATAAACTTGGTTTTCTTTGACTTCATAATTTATTATTGCTGGACAAACATGAATTATTAAATGGTCATCCCTTTCATTTGTATACATATGATTTTCACATGAAGATCACAAGCTGGAAAGTGGTAGTGGGCTCATGAGTGGGAACACAGTGAAATGGGGGCGGTTGAATAGGGTGATGGGGATCAGGAATCAGTGATTACTTAGAATAGGATTAGAATGCCTTGGGTTCCTTTGGATTGCCTGCATTTGTGGCAGTTGGATGAACACAGGGGAGTCAGTTGGCTTCATTTTTAATAAAGGCTGAGAGTAGAGTTACATATTGAATATCAAAGTGCTCATAAGTACATAACAAGCTGAATAAAAGTGACTTCACTTTGCTATTATGATTAATTCTTGTTAAATTTGTCATATCTCTTAATAACATTTGCATTTCAAAATTGCAATGGGACAAGTGAGAAAGAAAGCCCAAAGGTGGAACTACTGACACTGGTCCGTGCTATCCTGGAAGGTTGTTTTTTTTTTTTAATTCCTTGTTTATCTGTCTCTCTCCTCTACTTTTTCCATCAAATAGTGCCAGTTTCTCACCATTCAAACCATTCAACTCTTTATCCTACTTTGCATGGGTCCATCCTTTCATGTGAAGACTGCACAGTTCCCAGACTTCTTACAATTCAGAAGGCTAGGATAAAGCAATCGTTTCTAATTTCATATGGGTCCTGAAGTACCTTTCATTTGGCAACAGCCCTTTTTATTTTTCAAACTGCTCTTGTTGAGACAGTCAACAGAGGAAGCTGTAAGGGAGCAATGTGACATGATTTTACATTCTATTTTCCCTAGGTAGGATGATAGAACCTACTTGGAAACTTTCTCCCCCAGTGAGAAAGGAGAAAAGAAACAACTTTGTCCCCCTAAGTTACTTGAGTTGCCTTGGAAACGATTCTGCTGTCTGACAGGAAAAGTTTTATCTTTAAAGAGTGATAGTATCTCCCAATATAGTGGTTATAATTTATCAAAAGGAAGAAGCAAGGCAGAAAAATGAATTCTGTTTTACATTCAGGGAAAGGAACAAGGCTTGGGTGGTAAATTTCAGTTTACAAAGAAAGTGAGGGGATGATTTTCTAAGGATGGGCTGGTGAAAATGTCTTCAGTGGTATCCCAGGAGAAGAGGCCCTTGGGGTATTTCCTGAAGTCACACTGGGCTCTCCATGGGGTATAGAATATGTGGAAATTTTTGTTCCATCATGGGTACCATACTAATGGTTGCAACAATTTCGGTTTTTGAGAATCCTTGAAAAATATGACGAATGTTATAAGTTTTCTCCCTAAGGGAAAAAATATGTATACCTACCTAAAGAAACCTATTATAGAACTCTGAGAATGAATACATAAATATCAGCATTGATTTAGCACTCCCAACAATTCTAAGAGGTAGGTCAATGAGCTCCAGAAAGGTAAAATAACTTATCCAAAGACACACAGCTGGAGCAGAGCAGAGCCAGGACTCCAGCTAAGTCAATGTGTCTATAGAAAGCAAGCTTTCACTGCATTATAGTCTACAACCTTGTTGGTAACATATGCAGATAGCCATGTTTTGTGTCAGTGTAAGGACTGCTTATTGCAGCTCAGCTGTCCACCATAGAAGGGACACTTCACTCAGAAATGAACTCACTAATACTGGAAGCAGCTCAATAAGTCTGATGCTCTGCATCAGGAGTTGGCAAGCTTTCTCTGTAAACAGCTCAATAGCAAATATTTGGAACATTGCAGGTCATATGATCTCTGTCACAATCTTTCAATTCTACACTTGCAGTGTAAAAACAACCATAGATAATACATAAATGAATAAATGTGACTTTGTTCCAATGAAACTTTATGGACACTGAAGTGAGGATTTCATATAATTTCCAAGTGTCCAAAAATATCATTCTTTTTTCTGATTTGTTCCAACTATTTAAAATATAAAGTCAGTTTTTAACTAGCAGGGTGCACCAAAACAGGCAAAGGACCAGATTTCTGGATTTGAGAATTGATGCTTTTATGTTGTAGCAGAATCTATTTTAGAAGCCATAATTCTCACTTTTCTCCAACAAAGTGTTGAAAAAGGAAAATTATGGTATGAAGTCAGTAAGGAATTTCAAAATTATGGCATAGTAAATATATAATTATATTATATACCAATTAAGTATCTTATAAATTCTTGCAAAATGCATTCACTGAATGCCTACTTTAAGTTAGGGACGAAACTAGGAACTTAACATCTGTAGGTAAATTAAATATAATTCCTACTATCTTGGACTTTACAGTCTAGAGAGGAGTGGATATAGGTGGGTACATAGACAATGAACAACACACACTCACCCCCTCCCACCCCCCCCACACCACAGACATTCAATTACATACCATGTTAACTCCAATAAAAACAATAGTGCACTGGAAAGAGATCATTCTCTCTGTCCTATGTTAGTCTAGGTTGTCTTTCTCAAAGGGCTATGTCTGTGGTGTGCTGGTAAGCCATTTCTGAGAAGGGAAGAAGACTTCATTTGTAATTTTTTTTTTAATTTTTAAAAATTTTTCAATGTTTTTATTTATATTTGAGAGAAAGAGACACACACACAGAGACAGAGTTGAGCAGGGGGAGGGGCAGAGAGAGAGGGAGACAGAATCTGAAGCAGGCTTCAGGCTCTGAGCAGTCAGCACAGAGCCTGATGTGGGGCTCTACTCACGAACCATGAGATCACGACCTGAGCCAAAGTCGGAGGCTTAACCAACTGAGCCACCCAGGCACCCCTTCATTTGTAGTTTTTACCAATTCCCTGGTATAGCTATTCACACCGTGGATGATTTCAAGCTCTCAACATGATGTCACTGAAAGAATTGATATAAGATGTTCCTAATCCACTCTTAACCAGCAGTATAAAAGGAGCTCCTGCTAACTCTGGCTGTGTCCCAACTAATCAATGATCTTGGACAAGGGCTCTACCTCTCTGAGTCACATTTTCCTTATCTGTTAAAATAAAAATGAGCTGAGCTATAAAAGAACATTAATCTATATCCGCCTTCACAAAACCATAGAAAAGCACTTTTTTTTTCAATAAAAGGTCTGTATAGTAATGGAGTTGTTACTGTCATTTATAATAATAGCAAAAACACTTTTAGTTGGGGGGATCAAATAGTCTTACATCTGTCTTGACTCTACTATATACTAACGATAAAGTCTTCAGAAAATAATCTACATTATCTTCTAAGTTGCAGTTAAATGAGAACTATAAGAGCATAGAAGATTATGGTGTATAAAAGTCTTACTATAGTACCTGACATATATATGGTTTGTAAATATTAGCTATTATTATTGTTATTTCCCACATACAAAATCATGAAACTGTACCTTGAGTCTAGTTTCGTCATCAGAAACAAATTAAGTAACTACTCACAGGGGTATTATGGAGATCAAACACAAACACTCTGATAACTGGAAAGCACGATAATAGGATGAAGGGCAATGGAGAAAATTAGAATAAATTGAGCATATATTACTGCCAATTTAAAGTAAATCACTACATTACTTCCTAAGATTCCTTTTACCCACAGAACACTTCTGACACTGAACGTGAGTGTTTTTCCTCTTTCCAACAAATAATTCTTCAACTCTCCAGACACCAGTCTGGAGTCCTACAACTTAATTCACCAGGATTTAGCATCAGATTTCCATGAGTTAAGGGCCTAGTCTTGCAAGACTGCCTCCACTTCAGATGCCAATCCAAAGTCCTGGGTTTCCTGTACTTCTGATTGATTGTCTGCAAATTGCGGGTTCACACTACTCCCTCCTTGGGTTTATTTGCTAGAATGGGTCACAGAACTCAAGAAAAGAGTTTGCTTACTATTACTGGCTTATCATAAAATCTACAATTCAGGAATACCTAATAGAGGGGATACAGAGAACAAGACATGGGGAAGAGGGCACAGAATTTCCATACCTTCACTACATGTGTTACCCCCACCAGCACCTTGACATGCTCACTAACTCTGAAGCTCATTTGGCCTTCTTCATTTAGGTTTAATGGAGGCTTCCTTACGTAGGCAAGATCTGTTGAGTCATTGGCCATTAGCAACTAACTCCATCTCTAGCCTCTCTTCCCTCCTCAGAGGTTGGAAATGGAGTGGGCTGATGGTTCCTACTCTCATCAGACCTTGGTCATCTCATTATCATTCAAAAGACACTCTTTCACTCTGGAGATTCCAAGGGTCTTAGAAGCTCTTGTGCCAGAAACTAGATACTAGTATTACACATTATAACAAAAGATGCTTCTAGTACCTCTATCACTCAGGAAATTACAAGGGTAAACCCTTACAAGGGTTTTAGGAACTCTGTGCCAGGAACCAGAGACAAAAACAAAATATGTATTTCTTATTATATCATAGTATCACACAAAGCCATTTTAGCTTTGTAACAACTCACATGATACACCTATTCCTCTATGAATAGGAGAATTGAAAGGGTGAGAGTTGGTACAATTGCCAAAAATCCTAAGGGTTTGTAGGTGGCAAATCTAGGATTCAAAGTTTGATCTCTTTCCCCTCAAGGCTTAAATCCATTTGCTGTGGAATAAGCTGCTGTGTGTTTCTAGGTGAACAGATTTCCCAGAACAAGTCATTTCCTCACATGTCATTTAAAGAATGCAGAGCAGTCGTCATCCTGATACTTTTTATTCATAGTCCTGATGATTATCTCTTTTGTCCTCATTCCAGATGTCATTCGTTATTGATGGCCTTCTTTAAACAGCTGTTTCAGGGTTCAGACAACCAATGAATACAAATTTAAAGGTACCTGCTTTGTCCTATTTGTTATGAAGCTTTAAACAAGATCCCCATGCATCTCGAATAATCGATGTTTGTTCAAACAAACCTAGACTCATTCTACTGGTTTGTGCTTTCAAATATGAATTCATCTTTTTTTTTTAATTTTTTTAATGTTTATTTATTTTTGAGAGAGAGAGAGAGAGAGAAAGAGAGAGTGTGAGTGGGGAGGGGCAGAGAGAGATTGGGAGACAGAGATTCTGAAACAGGCTCCAGGCTCTGAGTTGTCAGCACATAGCCAGATGCGGGGCTCGAACTCCAGAACAGCGAGATCATGACCTAGGCAGAAGTTGGACACGACCAACTGAGCCACCCAGACATCCACCCATAAATTCACCTTTTAAAAGTATTACTTAATACATAATCATCTAGCAATTTGTATGTTCTATGCTTGTACGTGCACACACACACACACACACACACACACACACACACACACTCAGTATCAAATTTTGACACAGAATTACCAGAAATATCCATTATATATCAGAAAAAGTGGGAGGGGAGGGGGGTCAAGGATAGGAATCAGATACAAAACTGTCAGAAGGAAGAGTAATTTAAAATGCTGAGGAACTGAAATCTGCCAGCCATTATTGAAATATCAAAGGCTTTTGATGATGACTCCTCCCCTCCTCTTCCTCCTCCTCCTTCTTCTTTAAACAGTCTCAAACATATGAAAGTAGTTGAAAGAGTGGTTGGAAGAACAAAGAAAGTACTTTGTTTTTTTTGTGGATTATTTGCGAGTATGGTGCTCAGACTTTTTACCCCAAAGTAATAAGCAAAGACTTTAGCGTGGATTTTCCTACTAAAAAGGACATTCACCCCACAGATGAATTTGATTTCTTTTTGCTTTGATTATTTATAGGTATTTTTCTAGGGAAGATATATCCTTATTTTATTCACTCATTTACTTATTTGTCAAACAAATATTTATTTAGCATATGTGTGTGTAGAGGAACATCTAGAGTGCTGATAATGTATTATTACCTAATGTGGGTCTTGGCTACATGGTTACGTGCACCTGTGAACAATATTCAAGCTGTATACTTAACGTGTACTTTCTGTGTGCATTCATTCTTGTAAAAGTTTTGAAAATGCGATACCATTAAACTTAAAATAAATCTCACGTGATGGATGCACATGACTGTGTTCGTTGCCAGTAAAGTCTGCTCTTAAACATTGTTACAATGGGAAAATTGAAGTTAAGCATGTTTACCACAATAGATGATAGATAGGTGATAGATAGATACATGCATACATAGATACATAGATACATACATAATTACATAGATAGACTGACTCCATGAATATTGTACAAGAGAGAAAAAAATGACTTTCAGTTCTTCCCATGGGGCTTTTGAAAGGATATGTAATAAAGGACAAATAATAAGTACTGTTTCTTCTGTAATTCTTGTGAACTAAAGCTCTTTGTTTATAGGCTTACTTGTTATTCCCAAGCTCTGTTTTATATTCTATATTAAGAAGTAGTCAATGGTGATTTAGAAAACATCTGGAATAATTAAGATCTCAGACAACATATATCAGTAATATTTCTTTGTTATTCTTCTCATACCTTTCTTATTGTTTTCATTTTGTTTACTGAATTTTCAAGCAGGTATCTAAGGACATCCCCAAGTTTCTTCTGCAGTTAAGGGCCCAATAATTCTCATGAATGATGCCCACAGAATTCCCTGTTCACATGAATGTCCAACCTCTGTGGACAACGTTTAAAGTTGAATCTCTCTCTCTCTTGTTGGGGCTCAAACTCTATTCCAGATTTTGTACTAAATTGAGACAACAGAGATGAGTAAGACATTGAACTGTTACCAAGGAGTTTCTAATTGTCCAGATGATAGATAACATAACTTCAGTATAGCATGGTAGTCAGTCTTTAGTCTCTTCATCCATTTGTTTTAGAGAAAGTAGAGCATAATGGTTAATGAGTCCTGAAACACACATCTTAGGTTTGACTTCCAGTTCTGCCTCTGTGTAGTAACCATGGGATTCTGAGCATGTTACTAAACTCCTGTCTCTTCATCCCTAAAAGAGGTATTTATTACCTAACTCACAGGGTTACCGTGGGGACTACATCATGAAATACATGCAACACTCTTTTATGTAATGCATATATGTAATATAATACACACTCGATAAGTGTTAATTATCATTCATTAAATTTTTCAACTGTATTTCCCATGTGTTAGTTACTATAACAAATCTTATGAATACAGTGGAAAAACAGTCACAGTTGCATTGTTCAGTGAAGCAGGGATTATTAGCAGCTTTAATTGCAACCTAGGAGAGCTGTAGGGAAAAAATATACAAGGAGGAAATTTAACTCTAAAGTAAGTGAGAGGTACTATCACTGAAACTGTTGAGAAGAAAGTGACATTGGAGCTAAAACTGAAGAATGAATAAAAGGTAATTAACAGAGAAATGCCTTGTTTTAATAGCATGAATTTATATGTCATATACATAAGTATGTCGGCAGTTGAAGCATTTATGAGTTTTTCCCTCTGATTTTTAAATTTATTTTTGCCTTGATTTATTTACCATTTGGAAAGAAGTTTCCAATAATCATTCTGTACTTCAGATTTTCCGTTTCTTGCTTCTTTTTTGTTATATTACCTGAGTCTTGGGGTGCCTGGGTGAGTCAGTTAAAGCGTCAACTTCAGCTCAGGTCATGATCTCACAGTCAGTGAGTTCAAGCCCTGCTTCAGGCTCTGTGCTGACAGCTCAGAGCCTGAAGCCTGCTTTGGATTCTGTCTCCCTCACTCTCTGCTCCTTTCCCGCTCACACTCTCTTTCTCAAAAAATAAACATTAACAAAAATTAAAAAACAAATTTAGTTGAGTCTTTGAAACCACTCCTTTAAATACCACTGTTCCCCATTTCCCCTAGGAAAATCATTATCTAAGACAGAAACCAGAAAAGGCCACATTAAAAAAATATATACAATATTTAATAGTTTTTGTCTCTCCAAAAATGTATCTTGCAGGAAGCTAGTGTCAGCATATAACCCCAGGTTGCTAAAACAGCAGCCACTTAGTACGTTATGTAATTATCTGTTCAACATCAAACGTCAGGATCAACCCAAATCAAATAATCCAATGTTGTCTTAAAATTCACAACATAAATCTATCTCTGAAAATTTTAACAAGTATCTTTCAATATCCAGCATTCTTTGAACAAAAGTTTGAGTGTGTGCATACATGCTTATTTATGTGCGTTATTTATCTTTCATTTATTCATTTGTAAACATTTATCTTTGCAGGGATTTCTTTTTGCCTACATTGTTTCCTCTTACCAAAAGTTTTTGGTATATGCTAATTTTTTTGTGCCTAAAACATCTTTTCCTTCTCGCTTCCCAGTAAACTCCTAGTTCTATTTTAATTTTTTTAATGTTTATTTATTTTTGAGAGAGAGACAAGTGTGAATGGGGAAGGGGCAGAGAGAGAGGGAGACAGAGAATCCGCAGCAGGCTCCAGGCTCCAGCTGTCAGCACAGAGCCTAACGTGGGGCTTGGCCCCATGAACTGTGAGATCATGACCTGAGCCAAAGTTAGATGCTTAACTGACTGAGCCACCCAGGTGCCCCTATTTTAGATATCAGTTAAACCTTTTACTTCTATAGGAAAGTATTCTCAAACTTTCTAGGCTCAGTTGAATATCTTGACTATAAGTTCCCTCTCATGCCACATAGCTACCTCTCAGTAGTAATTTTATGTGTTGATGAAATCACTTAAGTGATGTCTGACTCCTCCTCCAGAATGTAAGCTCTATGCAAGCAAGAAGTTTGCCTTCTCTACAGTATCACAGGTGCTGTTCACAGAGCTTAGTACATGGCAAATGTTTGATGTGTTTGTGTAATAAATTCATTCTTATCAAGTTTTCTTTTTCTTTTTTTTAAAGGAGTCTCTGAAAGTCGATCTCTGGTAAATAAAGCTTTGAGAAATAATTACTCACAAAAATTAATAACCTACCTTGCCTCTAAGAACAACCCATAACAACCTATAACAAACCCACTGTATTTTTCAGGAAATAATTCTATTTCCTAAGCAAACTGAGACTCGCAGATAATTGAAATTAAGAGTCAAAAGTGCCTGACCTGAATATGCTACACCATGTACATTTTGAAATTAGTCATCCATCATTCTGTATCATTTGTCTTATGTGCTCTTAATCAAGACTATATACCCTTTTGTGAAGTTTATTTCGTATCAGACATTTTTCCTCAGACTTGTTTTAATTGACAATTGAAGCTCTTGTAGTTTTTTTTTTTTTAACATTTATTTATTTTTGAGACAGAGAGAGAGCATGAACCAGGGGAGGGTCAGAGAAAGAGGGAGACACAGAATCCGAAACAGGCTCCAGGCTCTGAGCTGTCAGCACAGAGCCCGACGCGGGGCTCGAACCGACGGACCGTGAGATCATGACCTGAGCCGAAGTTGGACGCCCCACTGACTGAGCCACCCGGGCACCCCTCTTGTAGTTTTTAATAAGAGGATCCTATGTGCTCTGACACCCTCCTGCCAGCATCACTTCAGTGATACTATGGCGCATTGTCTGGCATCCTCCTATAAGCATCATAGCTGTACCACAATGAGACAATAAAGCAATGTTTTATTCTGCCCTAAGCATTATTTAATTCCTCTGGTTTTAGTAAATATAAACAGGGTCATTTGCTCCAAAAACGTCTTCTTTAATGGTCTTAGGCCACCTTTTAGCATCAATAACTTCACAGATAGGGCATTTTTATCAGGCTATAAAGAATGGGCAGTGCCTGCAGCAAATTTTCAAACTCCTCCAGGGATGGCAAGGTAATGTTCAGAACCCACTGCAAAATGAAAATGTAGGATCCCTTGTTTAAAAAACAGGGGGAGGGGCGCCTGGGTGGCTCAGTCAGTTGGGCGGCCGGCTTCGGCTCAGGTCATGATCTCGCGGTCCGTGAGTTCGAGCCCCACGTCGGGCTCTGTGCTGACAGCTCAGAGCCTAGAGCCTGTTTTGGATTCTGTGTTTCCCTCTCTCTGACCCTCCCCTGTTCATGCTCTGTCTCTCTCTGTCTCAAAAATAAATAAATGTTTAAAAAAATCATTAAAAAAATTAAAAATAAATAAATAAAAAACGGGGAAATGCCATCGGTGGAGCATTTTTCTATCTTCATGCTGCCTTTCAATATGTCATGTGTTATTTAATGTTCCAAGTAAAGGAAAAATTAAAATTTTTACTTATTAGCATATATATAATATATAGGTTTATATATACACACACAAATATCACCATTAATTTATATTATGTAAGGCCAGTTTTGAATACAAATGTTCATGACATTAAAAACAATTTTTTTTAATATTTATTCATTTTTTGAGAGAGACACAACAGAGAGTGAGAGGGGGAGGGGCAGAGACAGAGGGAGACACAGAATTTGAAGTAGGTTCCAGGGTCTGAGCTGTCAGCACAGAAACTGACACAGGGCTTGAATTCATGAACCATGAAATCATGACCTGAGTCTAAGTCAGATGCTTAACTGACTAAGCCACCCAGGTGCCCCCAAAATGTTCACGACATTTAAACTGCATGAAGAATTACTAAAATTAACAGAATTCCTATTTTGTGGCTTGACCAGGGAGGGTGCCTAAAGATGGCTAGAGTAACAAACACACTTCATTTATTGCAAGATTGAAAAGAGATAGAGATCCCCCACTCGCAGAGCAGGTCAAGCAAGTTCTCCTGGGCAAGTGACACTCATGGGGCAAATACAGACACTAGACACTCAGAGATACCAAGGACCCCCACTTTACCACAAACCTGAGAGTTCTAGGTCCACCACCCTTCCACCAGCTGCCAGACTGATGTGCCATACCCTGACTGGGGGAGCTACGTGTCTCTCCTTTTGATGAGCCAACACTGTACCTCATGATAGATGGGTGCCTCCCAAGGTTTTTTAAATCTCTGGGCCAAAACACACTCAATATCCGGACTGAGAATAATAAGGGAGAAGGTCACCACTGTTGAGAGACAGCTTCTGGCTGACCACTCACCAGATACCTCACCATGCTACCAGCATGGGAGAAGTGTTGCCCTGCCCTTAAATGCTGTGGGGCCCAAAGCTGACTCCTCACACCCCATCCAGGCCTACCAGGAGAAGAAGGTGGCATCAGTCACAGGCTGGAGCCAAGAGGGGCCCAAGACACTAGGGGTTAGAGGAGTAGGCGGCCCAGAGCCCAGCCAGTAACGGATAAGACCATATGGAAGCACAAACTCCAAGCATCCTACACATGCTCCAATTGCTCCATGAGACTTCACTTACAAAACACAAATTCAAAGATAACAATACTAAAAAGTTCCAAATAGCAACAGCAGAACTCTAAATCCTAAGTGAAAGGCCATATTGTGGGCTCCTGTGTGATTACAATAGTTAAAATGCCTATGAAGCCATTCCTGTATCTTTTTTTTTTTTTTTTTCAAATGGACAAATGCTGAAGACCATATGATGTAGAAGATAAAGGAAGACAGAAGTAGATCTTTAGAACAGAGGGCAAGTGCCATCATGCCAAGCTGATTCATTCTGCTTTTCATAGCAATATTGCTGGCATGACACCATTCATCTGGATAGTTTTCACACTGTTTGGAAGCAAAATGAAATTGAGTAAAAATAAAAAATAAAAAATTTTAAAAAAAGGTGTAATTCTGTCCTAACAGAAAGAACTTTTCTTGGCCTATAAAAGTCTTGGTTAATAATTTACTATTCAGAGGCAGGTGTGAGATATTGCAGAGATAATTTTCTGTATGTCTTTTTGACTGCAAACAGATAATAAAATCTCCAAAATTACTGGCATTCAATTTGGTCTCTGTCTTCTTTAAGCCATCCCTGGGTCCCAAAGGGACACAATTAGCATAACACAATCAAGGTCTGTAGAACTATGATTCTAGAGTATAAAACTTGAAAATTCGGTTAGGAAAGCCTAAGGGACTAACTGGCAGATCACAGATGCCTTACATTAATCCCTATAACCTACAGTTCAAATAATATTTTTAAATGGTCTTAACTTATATTAGTAATCTAAATAAATTTTCCAGCCAGCCAATAATGCAACAGACAGACTCCAATAAATAGTCCATATAGAAATGAAGCATTTTGGATCAGCCTGAGGGGCCTTCTATGACATAAACAGATGAGGAAGTGTTAAAAGAAAAAAATAAGACTGTAATTACTGAGCAGAACTAATCATCACCAAAAAAAAAAATTATTAGTGTTACTTAAATATGCTATTCTATTCTATAGAAAAATAAATGACCCCACCCTGATAAAATTTTTGTATTATTTTCAGAAGACATTGATATGATTTTATTATCTAAAGACAGTGTCAAGTATATTGCCTTTGTAAGAGAGAAATTATTCAGTCTCTGAAGAAGGATATTAACTGTTTGGGCTCAGAGGCGAAAAACAAAGGATATAGCATGCTTGAGCTTGCATTTTCTGAAAGCTTATGTACTTATCAAAATGTACTTAAGGAAAATTGATTTATAGTAAGTCCCACATATGGTCTCATGAGTTCTGCCCTCTAAGGGTAGGAATCTAGTGGTAATGTAAACTTCCCACGTATCTTTCTCTACGTAATAAATCTTTATGGAAATACTTTTTAGTTGAGTATCTTTCATATGTAAATTTCATACTGTAATATAAAATTGTAATATAAATCTTTATATGATTAGAATACAGGTTTAGAATTTATTGTAACTCATAAAATTTGATGATGTCTTCACTTTAATATTCTGAATAAAATGGGTAAATGAAAAAAAATCCTACCTTAATGTGTGTGTGTGTGTGTGTGTGTGTGTGTGTGTATGGGTGTACGCTCGTGCATGCATTCACATCCATGATGTTCATGCATGATGTATCATGCATGAGGTATCAAACTTGGCTTCACTTTTTACTAGGCATAGCCCTTACATGAAGGATTCAGCTCATATGAACAAATGCAGAACATAAGAAAAACAGATTTTTGTTTTGACATTAAAATACGACAACGTGCAATTATAATTTACTTTGTTGATATTAGAATTTAACAATTCATAATTATTCATTAATATAGTTTTATAGTATACAAAAACAAAGTGAGATTTTACAAAAGCATATAGCTCATATATTGAAATATAAGAATAAGTAAATTATTTTAAGCTCAGAGGATATTTATGGGAAATAAATATATTGGGTGCTTTTGGAGAAAGTCTACTACAATTTATTCAATAATCATTTCATCATCAATTGAAGCAAACTTTAAGATCATCTAAACAAATCCACACATATTTCACACGAGGAAAATGAAGTCCGATGATTTAAATCACTCATTTTTTGGATCTCTGTTTCATTTGTGGAGAAGCAACCATCATAACTTTGGCCTTCTAAATTCCACCACAGGGATTTTTCTCTAAAGCAACATGTTTCTCCAAACAGTACCCACATTTATTTTCCATAATTTTAAATGGAAACATCCTGTTGTTCAATCCCAATGTTGTTTGTTTGTTTAGGGAAGGCAACAAAAACTTTACTAAGTAAATGGTATGTATAGATTGTTCTTGTTCTAATTAAACCTTTTGAGCTAATTATAAATTTATATGTAGTCATAGGAATAATGTACACAGATCTCATGTACTCTCAAAACCATTTTACCCCAATGGTAACATCTCGGAAAACTAGAGTACAATATTAAATAGCCAGAATATTAGCATGGATGGATACAGTCAAGATTGAGAATCTTTCCATTACCACATAACCTTTCATGCTACCTTTACGAAGCTGCAACCACTGCCCTCCTCTACCTTTCTTCCTGACCCCTGGCAATCACTAAGATGTTCCCCATTTCCATACTTTTGTCATTTCAAAAGTGTTATATAAACAGAATCATACAGTGGCTTTTCTTACTCAGCATAACTGCCTGGAGTCTTATTCACGTTTTTGCACATACTGTTAGTCCATTATTATTTACTGGTAAGCAGTGTGTGTACCAGTTTGCTTCATCTTTCACCTATTGAAGGACATAGGGGTTGTTTCCAGTTTGGGAATATTACAAATAAATACCCTATGAACAGTTGTGTGTATGTTTTTATGTAAACATAATGTTTCATTTTTCATGTATCTTATGTAGTTTATATAGTATAGATAGCTTATAGTATATAGTGTGGATAGTGGATATTACATCCATATTATGTATAATATATATTGCAACACATGATATTTACATAAAACATATATTCTATATTATATTCATTTTCTATTGCTACTGTAAAAATTTACCATAATATTAGTGATTTAAAACAACATAAAGTACTATCTTATACTTCAAAGATCACAAGTCCTAAAATCAAGGTGTCAGCAGACTGCATCCTGGTGGAAGCTCCAGGGAGAAACTGTCCTTCCCTATCTGTCTTCTAAAGGTTGTCCTCATTTGTCACCTTTCCTCTTTCTTCCATCATCACTTCATCTTCTCTCTTACGTTCACTCTATTGCTTCTCTCTTAAAGAGAACTCTTGTGATTACATTGGTCTATGCAATCTGATAAATAACCCAGAATTATTCTTCCACCTCCATATTTTTTACTAAATCACATCTGCAAAGTCTCTTTTACCATGGAAGGTAACATATACATAGATCCTGGAGACTTGGGGATATACATCTTTGCAAACACATTATTCTATGTACTATATATATCATGACATATTACACGATGTATATTACATGCAATATATTTATATCAATATATATAGATAATATTACAAGTATATAATACATACACATTCACACACATACTTACTAGATACTGCCTTTTTCTCTGCTATATTTCCAGCTCTGGAAGAGTACCTTACTCACACTGAGCCTAGCGAAATAAAATTTTTGTTGAATAAATGAAGACCCTGTCTCTTCTGCAACTGATAGAAAATATTTACTAACAAGCTCCCCTCACTTAAAAATAGAACAGGGTTTTAATAATGTGTACATTAAAGATTGTTTAGAAGCAAACAATAATTATGATCATTGGAACATCAAACATTGTTAAATCTACTGCAAACATCTTTCAGCTAACTGTAGAGATTTGAAACTGAATTGTGCTCAACGTTTTGTTTTTACAAAAGAAAGAGAAGTAACATGGAGGAATACTGTCCTAGATTTAATTGCAATCATCGAGGAATGATGGTTGAGAAGATAGACAGGCCGAGACTCCTGGCACTGGCCTTTGAGCCACTGAGTGAGGGTTATTACTGAAGGCAAGACAGCATAGTTGGATCATACATATATCTTGGGTCCTAAGTTTCTAAAAGACAATAAAAATCACAAAGAATGGGAAAGGATGAAAGGGATATTCTGACATTACTATTAAGAGCTAACAGTCTCTTGTGAGGTGATGGAAGTGCTAATTAACTCGATGATGGTAATCTTTTCACAATGTGTATGTATAAAAAATCACTATGCTCCATACTTTAAATATAATTTTTTCAATTATATTTCAATAAAGCTGAAAAATAAACAAACAGCTAACAATCTTGAGTCAGCTGGGTATCACCTAAAGAAAGGAATTAGGGATTGAGCAAACTGCCAATGGACACAAAACTCATTCATAATAAAACCAGGATGCTAACTTAGGTATAGTGTTAACCCAAAAATGTATATTCTTTTCCTAATATTAACTCATAAACATTTTGCCTGGTATTAGAATCTTTTTATACATGTGGCTTACAAATTATTTAATCATTTCTTGTATTTGCCTTGCAGCTAAAAAGGTTTGAAAACATTAATCTGTTATAATTCCCTATACCCACCGACAATTAGCATCATCTTCCTAATTATCCACCCCTTATTGTGCCTTCAAATAACCTTAAAACATACACTGCCTCTGCATAATAGACTGTCTTTTGCAAACCCAGATGTTTGATACAAACAGTAAAAGGAAGAAATGGTAGGTTAGTTAGAAGATTTGGTTTGCCCTCTTTTTTTTTTTTTTTTTTTTTTTTTTTTTTTTTTTTTTTAAGAAACCCAGTCACAGGTACATGATAGCAAACAGCTAGTGTCCAAATAAACAAGGACAACTCTATAACACAAATCCTGTTTAAAAGGACTAGCAGGGGTACCTGGGTAGCTCAGTTGGTTGACTGTCCAACTCTTGGTTTTGGCTCAGGCCATGATCTCACGGTCATACAATTGAGTCGTGTCAGGCTCTACACTGGAGCCTACTTGGTATTCTCTCTCTCTCACTCTCTCTCTCTGCCCTCCCCCGTTCACACACCTGTGCTCTTTCTCTGTTAAAATAAATAAATAAACATTTTAAAAAAGGATCTAGGGCAGTGTAAGGTATGAGAACAGTTTCATTATGTAAGTAGTGACTACTTATATTTGCAGAAAAGCAGAGTTATCTCAAGAAAGCAAGGTCACAATTTCAGCCAGGTTACTACTCTGATCTCATGCACTTGACAATTCACTTTACCTATAGAGCTTTTTAAAAATTCTCATAAAAACTTTATAAAGTAGATATTACTCCAATTTTATAGATAAAGAACATAAACTGATTTTATTTGCTGGATCCTCCTCATTTAGATTCTCAGCTCAGAAAGCATCTGCTTATGAATGTTTTCCCTCATCACCTTACCCATCACTGCCAACACTTCCTTTAATTTCTATCATATAACTCTCTTTATTTTTGTTACAATTATCATTTTACAGTTCATTTAACTTTTCAATTTATTTTTTTGGTCTGTCTGTACTATAAGAATGTAAATTCTTTGAGGGTACAGCTTGTGCTTTTGTTTTCTTCTGTATTCCCACATCCAGGAATGGTAACTGTTACATAATTAGCTCTCAGTATTTATTTTGTAATGATCAGACAACAGAGGTCCATTGGACTGCAGAAATGTAAACTACACATAGTAGGAAAATTCAGAAACACATAAATTTAGAATCATTTTTTTTCTGTAATCACTGTTCTTTTTTTATTTTTTCATCATTAAAGAGTGTACTCTTTAATCCCCATCACCTATTTCACCCTATCTCCCACACCCCTCCCCTCTATAACCATTAGTTTGTTCTTTATAGTTAAGACTTTGTCTCTTGGTTTGTCTCTTTTTTTCTTTGCTCATTTGTTTTGTTTCTTAAATTCCACGTGAGTGAAATTATATGGCATTTGTCTTTTTCTCTGACTTATTTCACTCAGAATTACATCCTCCGTCTCCATCCATGTTGTTGCTAATGGCAAGATTTCACACACATACACACACCATATATATACGGAATATATATATATATATACCTCTTCTTTATCCATTCATCTATCCATAGACACTGGAGCTTCTTCCATAGTTTGGCTATCATAAATAATGCTGCAATAAACACAGGGGTGCATGTATCCCTTTGAATTAGTGTTTTTGTTTTTGATTTTTTGGTATATATCCAGCAGTGCAATTATTGTATTGTAAGGTAGTATATTTTTAATTTTTTGAGGCACTACATACTGTTTTCCACAGTGGCTGCATTAGCTTGCATTCACCAGCATTGCAGGAGAGTGCTTTTTTTCCCCACATCCTCACCAGCACTTGCTGCTTCTTGTGTTTTTGATTTTAGCCATTTTGACAGATGTGTGGTGATCTCCTTATAATTTTGATTTGCATTTCCCTGGTGATGAATGATGCTGAGCATTTTTTTCATGTGTTGTTGGCTATCTATATGTCTTCTTTGGAGAAATGTCTGTTCATGTCTTTTGCCCACTTTTTTAACTGGATTATACTATTTGGGTGTTGAATTGTATCAGTTCTTCATATATTTTGGATACTGGCCTTTTATTGAATATGTCATTTGCAAATAGCTTTTCCCATTCCGCAGACTGCTTTTAAGTTTTGTTGATTGTTTCCTTCAATGTGTAGAAACTTTATTTTGATGTGGTCTCAATAGTTTATTTTTGCTTTTATTTCCCTTGCTTCAGGAGATATATCTAGAAAAACGTTACTATGGCTGATGTCAGTCTGTTCTGAGACTTCTAATGGTTTCAGGTCTCACATTTAGGTTTTTAATTCACTTCAGTTTCTCTTAGTATATGGTGAAAGGAAGTGGTCCAGTTTCATTCTTTTATGTGTAGCTTCCCAGTTTCCCCAACACCATTTGTTGAAGACAGTGTCTTTTTCCCATTGTATATTCACACCTCATTTGTCAAAGATAAATTGACCATATAATTGTGGGTTTGTTTCTGGGCTTTCTATTCTATCCCATGCGTCTATGTTGTTTATTTTTGTGCCAGTTCCACACTGTTAATTACTACCGCTTTGTAATATAATTTGAAATCTGGAATTCTGTTACCTCCAATTGTTTTTCTTCTTCAAGACTGTTTTGACTACATGAGGTCTTTTGTGGTTCTATACAAATTTTAATATTGTTTGTTCCAGTTATGTGTAAAAAAAAAAAAACGCTGTTGGTATTTTGATAGAGATTGCATTAAATATGTAGATTGCTCTGGGTAGTATAGACATTTTAACAATATTTTCTCTTCCAACCCATGAGCACAGATTGTCTTTCAACTTCTTTCCATCATCTTGAATTTCTTTCATTAGTGTTTTAGTTTTCAGAATACAGGTCTTTTATCTTTTTGGTTATTTTTATTCCTATATATTTTGTTATTTTTGGTGCAACTGTAAATGGGATTGTTGTCTTAACTTCTCTTTCTGCTGGTTCATTATTAGTGTGTAGGAATACAACAGATTTCTATACATTGATTTTGTAACCTGCAACTTTATTGAATTCATTTATCAGTTCTATCAGTTCTATCAATCCGATCTGGATTAGATTTTACTTTTTATTTCTTATGCTGTATAATTGCTATGGCTAGGACTTTAAATACTATGTTGAATAAAAGTGATGAGAATGGACATCCTTGTCTTGTTCTTGACCTTAGAGGAAAAGCTCTTAGTTTTTCACCATTGAGTATGATGTTGGCTGTGGGCTTTTCATATAAGGCCTTTATTAGGTTAAAGAATGTTCCCTCCAAACCTACTTTGTAGATGATTTTTATCATAACTGAATGCTGCACTTTATCAAAGGTTCAAATGGCTTCCCAGGCAAATTTTACCAAACATTTAAAGAAAAGATAATACCTATTTTTCTCAAAATTTCCAAAATATAGAAGAGTGGGAATACTTCTACATTCATTCTATGAAGCCACTATCACTCTGGTACCAAATCCAGATAAAGACACCAAAAAAAAAAAAAAAAAAAAAAAAAGAAAGAAAGAAAAGAAAAGAAAACTATAGGCCAATATCTCTTGTGAATATAGATGCAAAAATCCTCAACAAAATATTGGCAAACTGAATCCAACAATACATTAACAAAATCATATACCACGATCAAATGGGATTGATTCCGGGATGCAAGGGAGATTCAGTATTTGTAAAGCAATCAACAAAACAAATCACATCAATAAGAGAAAGGATAAAAACTATATTATCATTTCTATAGATGCACAGTCATTTAATTTTTAATTTTGCTTTATATTCCTTTAATGTAGAATATGCTAATGTAGGAAAGATATATTGATTTTTCAAGTTGACTGATTCTGAGGAATTGAAAGTTTAGCAACTGTAATTTTTTTCTGTGCTTATAGTCACGTTACATTGAATGAATTAGATATGCTGAAGAAAACCGCAAAAAGAGATCGGTAATTTTTCAAGTCAAAGGCATATGGTACAGATCTTTGTCTGCAACAAAGACTATCTAATTGCAAAGGGAAATGCAGTAAAAATCATTGTTGTGGAATTAAAATTAGCAAGTACATCACAGTTCCTTGATCTGGTTATTTATTTCATTCCCAAAACGATTTTCATCATACACGGCACAAGATCTTGATGTAACACGAACACAGTTCCAGGTCATTTTTGCAAATGTGGGTAATAAAATTCATCATTTTCCTTTTTGACACTAGTATATTATATACTTTCTCGGAACTGATGGTTTAAAAACTGGTGGACATAGGCCATGTTATAACTGAATAAAAATATTTAGACACTAGGCTGGATAATTCCTCAAGTAATGTTGCAACTTACCTCTCTTAAACAGCATTGATTCAATTTTCTTCAACAGACTGGCATAATAGATGTACCTGTCAATGGAAACATTTTCAAAAAACTCTTTCAGATGATAACAAGATGATCTGTCTTGTATGTGGATAGGTAGGTAGTTCAAGTTCTTTGGGTCCAGTAAGGAGATACCATAGGTGCTTTCTTGACAAATGCCAATGGAGGAAAATGTATTTTGTCTTTATAAGAATAGGTAATTTTGTTTATTTTTAAAAATTTTTATTTCTGTATTTTGATAGAGAGACAGCAGGAAAGGGGAAGAAAGAGAGGATGAAAGAGAGAATCCTAAGCAGGCTCCACATTGTCATGAAGAGCTGATGCGGAGCTTGATCTCATGAACCGTAAGATCATAACCTGAACTGAAATGAAGAGCTGGACACAACTGACTGAGATACCCAGGTGCCCCAGTTCTGTTTATTTTCCAAACAGGAAAATATCAGGCCCATTTTTTTTCTACACCACATCCAATATGTGAGGTTTACTAACAGGGTCCCAACATACCATATATCCTTTTAGGTTTAATAGCCAGTGTCCTAGAAGGAAGAAAGTGGCACGCAGACACAACCAGTACAGAACTTGAAGCTATTTGTTTTAAAAGCATACGGTTTTTAAATCACTTTTAGGAAGTAAGCCTTAAAAAATTTATTTTCAAAAAGTGTCAGGAATTCGAAGAGAACATATTAAAATTTCAGGAAAAATTGATTTGTTGATTTGTTTCCTTCCTTAAATTCACTGAGTGCTGGTCAGATGTCATATATAATATCTATCCAGTCTTTTTGTGAACTACTTCCACTTTCCCTTCAGGCCTCAACTGAAGCATCTTTTCCACAGAGAAGGCTTCCAAGAGTGGACCTTGTATTGTCTGGTCTCCTTGTTGTATACCCCTATATATATATGATGTACATCTTTCCCAATTCTTTGTCAGTTCCTAGAAAATCAGGATCCATTTATGTTTATCAACCTATCTCCATCTAGTATCTATTACCGATTGGCACATTAACAGTTACCGAATAGTTTTGCTATACGCATCTTGCACAAAAGTAAATAATGAAAAATAAAACAATAATACATAAAATGGAGACCTGCTAAAAGATATAATAGAAGCACATGACTTAGATAAAGTCTGGTACCTGTAAAAGTCCGGAAAATTCTCATGAAGAGAAGACAATCAGATAACATTTACTGTGCAAGGAAGATAACCAGGGCCAAGCAGATATAAGGGCAGGAAAAAAGCACAGAAGCAGAACAGCATGTTTGGGGAACTACAAACTACAGCATAGATTGTGAGGTAGAGAATCAGGAAATGAAGCCAGGAAAGCAAAGTTGTCTAGTGGTCAAGCAGCAGTACCAACTGCAGCTGTGGGATCGGCCTTGACCTTGATCACATGTTCATGCATTATGCCCAGTAAGGAAACAATGAGTTAATTGGATTCCTGCAGTTTAATATCTACTATGCAGCCGGCAGTTCTGTGTTTCTATCAGTTTCCCTTGTCCCCAAGTCCCTTGGGGGAAGATAGGAAGCAGGTCCTGGTGAATAATGTACACACAGTGGATCTATGGCACAGCTGAAGATCCTAAGCTTAGAAAACCTTCAATTTCATACAGAAAAATGTGACCAACCTTTTCCTGGCAGGAAGGGAGTATCTTTATCATCCTGGTGAGGAAACACATCTGTTTCTGACCCAGAGGGAGAAACTAGCTCTAGTCTGCTATGCAAACATCCTTGGGAACCAACTCTGTCACAAAGCGTGTATAAATGTCTTGGAGAACTGCTTCTCAACAACGATGGGAACTCATTTTTCAAGAGCCTTCTTTAATAGTGAAGGTATTTTCATTTAATTTTTTTTTCTTTTGATGGGAAGATAATGAGGAAATGCATATGAGTGGATAATAAACTTCTATTTTTATGTGAGAAACTAAAAATAAAATTTAAAAAAAACTATTGTCTAGGATGATGAGTGAGCAACTGCTTCATGCCTCAAATATCCAAACACTATACGCCCAGGATGTCCAAACCACTTAGTAACTAGACATATCTTTTAAAATACATGCACAGAAACTCTGAGCAGCATGTGCATTTATAGTTATGGCTAGAGTTCAAAACTGCTCTGGGTTTCCTTAGGATTGTGTCTGTCAATTCACAACTTTGAATTACTCTTCACATTTTACAGCACATAAAACCTTTATGGCACATAATGTGACTCTTTGTTAACCTGATTCACAATACCTTCCCAAAAGCCAGATTTTCTTCCTCTTTCCAGCACAGAGAATTTTTTTTTCTCCTTGCAATGACTTATTTCAGAACAGTAATTTTTTTAAGAAACAACGATGTCTGTTACAAAGTTAAATTTCTGAGTTGCTTTAGACTTAGATCTTTCTGTAGTAAAAATGTTCCCACAATGAAGATTTGCTCTTTGAAACATTAATAAAGCTGAGGAGATGATGTTAGGTATAAAAAATGAGAGCTGTAATCTCTTTCTCAATAGATTACATTAAAATCAATCATAAATTGAATTCATGGAGATGGTGGATATTTGAAGGAGAGTGAGAATGAAGAATGAATCTATTTTGTTCATTTGATGTTTACGGAGTATTTTATATAGCCTAGGCCTTCTCTTCCATTTTTGTGGAATCACAAGAGCACACCAACTCTTGGTGTACACCTTTAAGGAGCTTTCAGACTACTGAGAGAAACAAAGGGAAAGAAACCCTTATAATAGAGCCTGGACAATGTCATTATAGGTTAAGCACACAGTGGCATAAGAAGCCTTTCCCCATGGAGTTTATACCAAGTAGTAGAAGGAAGCAGAATGAGAGCTTGTTCTTAAAGCATACATGGAGATTTTTTTTTAACTTTTTAATATTTATTATTTTTAAAAATTTTTAAATGTTTTTATTTTTGAGAAACAGAGAGACAGAGTACGAGTAGGGGAAGGGCAGAAACAGAGAGACAGTGACACAGAATCTGAAGCAGGCTCCAGGTTCTGAGCTTTCAGCACAGAGCCCGACAGGAGGCTTGAACTCATGAACCATGAGATCATGACCTGAGAAAAAGTTGTATGCTCAACTGACTGAGCCACCCAGGCACCCTGAGGCATACATGGAGATTAATAAGATAAAGTCTGGGGTGCCTAGGTGGCTCAGTTGGTTAAGTGTCCAACTTTGGCTCAGGTCATGATCTCACAGCTAGTGAGTTCAAGCCCCGCATTGGGCTCCGTACTGACAGCTCAAAGTCTGGAGCCTGCTTCAGATTCTGTGTCTCATTCTCTCTCTGCCCCTCCCCTGCTTGTGTTCTCTCTCTCTCTCTCTCTCTCTCTCTCTCTCTCTCTCTCTCAAAAATAAATAAACATTAAAAAAATAAAGAAGATAAAGTCTGGAAGGAATGTATGCATACTGGCATGTATGCATGCATGAAAGAACAACTCACTGCTCCAGATGTTATCTGCAGGTTATATCAGGTCAAAGAAAGAATGGCATGCCATGGCATGTCACATTAAAGAAAATATGTGTCACATTAAAAAAAGCCTAGAATGTGTGTGAGGGTGGGGCTGGGATTATATGGTGAGGGAGTTAGAAGAAAAGGACAGGAGATGAAACTACAAAATTAGATTGGGGCAGAACACAAAAGCCCTGGATGCCTCACTGCAAAAGAGTTTACATAATACATGACATACACCAACAAGAAACTTTAGACTTCTGTTCTAAAGAAGGCAATTCAAAATTCATGTGGGAGCATACTGGGAGAATACAACACTGGATGCAGAGTGTGACTACAGTTGAAATTAGGGCATTCAAAGTGAGAATGGTGAGAAAAAAATAAGGAATTGAGGTATACTTCCAAAATTGATATTTGGTAACTGGCTTTTTGGGGTATGGGTATGGAAAACAGAAATAAGAAACACCATGAGATTTGGAGTTCAAACTAGAAATATATGAGTATTTTCAGAAGACTAAATATGGAGGGTAAGATGAAATAATATGAAAAGTGCTTAAGCGGTCATCCAAGCTGTCATCCATCAATCATGTATTCTATGAAGTAGAGAACCTTACATTAAACATAAATGTGTATTAGTAAACTCAATGGGATATCTGAACCTAAAAAAAACAGATATGGACATTCTGATTTATGCCTCTTTTTGCACTTAATCAATTTGCAAATCAACAAACTGGAGCATACAAGGACTGGCAGTTTTTCTAATAGTGTTGTAAGGCTAATTATCGGTAAAATCAATGTATTGAATAACAGAAACATCCTATCTTGAAACTTTGCAAAATAAAAACAACAAATAAATCATGTGTTTGTTTTCTTCCCTTGTGGAGCAGGGAATGATTGCTTGATCAATGTAATTAATGTATCATATTAATAATTAACATTTATTTTGAAATGTAGTTTTTTCCCAGTGCTGAAGCAATGCCTAAAAAGCGTGTGCCCTTAATAAATACTGGCATGTATGCATGCATGAAAGAATAACTCACTTCTCCAGATGTTATCTGCAGGTTATATCAGGTCAAAAGAATTTGAATTCTACACACTAGCCTCTAGTAATTCAGGTTACCCTTGTGTTAACTATTTTAACAACATTATAAATTTCAAGCAGATATTAACCTTATAATAATAATAATAATAATAAAAACCCAGTACTGAAAGTGCTCAATAACTACTTGTTTGAGGTCATTTTTCCAATAGCTGAATTCAGTCCAATCCAGAAGAATTCAAGGATCATAGCAATTTAGTGTGTCAGTGAAGAGATCGTTGCCCTTCTATGAGTCTGGAGCTATTTAATCTGAATTATAAATTAGCAGAGTTCAAAGAGAATGTGCCTTCCTTGATCAGACGCAAATCTACTCAAAGAATGTGAGTCTGCCTTAAACATGAAAACCTCTGGCAATTCCGCATCCATGGAAGGCTGAATTTGTTCTAATCTGACTAGAAAATTTAGTATTTGTAGGGTGTGATTAAGATGAGGGCAAAGCAATAACCTTGAGTCATGAGGTCATGGCATATAAAATATCGATAATGGGCTCTGGCTACAGAAGAACTGGTTTTATTTGTATCCTGTTTTTTCCATTTATTGTGTGACTTGAAAAACCTATTCCTCAAGATAATTGTTGGATCATTCCAAGTTAAACACTCAGTGCTAATTACGTGCCAATTATCATTCTTGGCTCCAGGAATACAGAAGAAACTGAAATGAATGCAGTCTGTACCCTCCTTACGATAAAAGCAGGCCAAAAAATAAACAGTTAAATGAAATATAAAATGAGAATTGTAACAAAGACAATAAAACAAGATTATATGATGGAGCAATACAGAAAAGGGGCCAGGCTACAAGAAAGGCCTAGTCTTGACTGCAAACATCTACTGAGTTTAATAAGGGCAGGGCATTACGAGAACACACCAGGGTACTGCACATCATAGATAATCGGAGTGGAGAGATATGTAGAGAGTTGTTCTAATAATCACATAGTGAACATCAAAAATAAAGCAATCTGAATGGAGTAAATGGATGAGAGCACAAGCTTAATTTTTATTGCATGCCCTTTTTATTCAGTTGGGTACATATATGCATGACATTCCTGACTTGGTCAACAGAACATGACCCTGGTTTTGGAGAGAACTTATTGTTTTACACTAAAAGTTATATTTCATCATTATTACACAGGTCTGGGAAGATAAAGTAGATATATTAGTATAAATTCAACACCACTCTGGAATATAGAACTCAGTATACCCACCATCCTGCTGGTAGGAAACAAATATCCTTTCCCTATGTAGCACATATTACAACACTTCAGGGCATTAGACATTTACATAAAACTGGTCTATACCCTGTGGCTCTGTTTGATACTCAGTCTGGGCCAGAAACTGAGGTATTACTTGCCTCTCTTTATGTTTTACCAATATATTTTGATAAGGCACATTGAAATTAATTATATAAAAGTATGAAGGGTAACTGACTGAGCGGAGTGGAGGTTAAACCACCTGGAAGCTGAAAACAAACCCCATATGTCCTTGATTTAAGAGAGTTTTTGTTTAGCAGAAACAGACCCATAAATACAAAGACTGAAGGTTTCCAGAGGGAGATGGGCAAATGGGTGAAGGGGAGTGGGAGATACAGGCCCCCAGTTATGGAATGAATAAGTCATGAGGATGAAGGATACAGCATAGGGAATATACTCAATGGTATTGTAATAGCATTGTATGGTGACAGATGGTAGCTACAGTTGTGGTAAGCATAGCATGAAATGTAAGACTTGTGGAATCACCATGTTGTACACCTGAAATTAACATAATATTATGTTCCAACTATACTTCAATTAAAAAAAGAGAGCCTTTTAAAGCTGATCAAAGCTGATCATAAAAAAGCAAGCATTTGGTTGAAGCCATCAGAGAAGAGTTATTTTATATGCATCACTCATGTAGGCGGTACCTTTGTACCAGGTGATGTATATAATTGAGGCAAACAATAATAAAATGATTTGTCAAACTTATACACTAAAGACAAATATCAAAATACTAAGAAATCTAATTCGATTTTATCTCAAATGCTTGAAGCTAAATTCCCAATTAAACTGTTTACCATCTGAGATGATTTTTAAAATTTCCTTTAACATGCACAAAACAAAACAAAAAAAAGCAGTAGAGAAAATGGCTCTGAGAGCTAATAACTGATGTCTTTTATAATTCTTTTACTTAACTCATGTAATTTATTATGTGATAAGATTAAAAATTTTTAAATAGTAATATTAAAGATCCACTAATGCTGTCACTTTAAAAAAGACATATGTGTTGTGATCTAACTATGGAAATATGAATATCTGTATTTATTAATTTCCAGCCTAAATTAAGCAAGGAGTTAAAAAGATTAAAACCAAAGCTTTTCTTTCCCATTCTCAACTTGTAAAATTAATATGGTTCAGGAAATATTGCTGAATATTAATTAATGTTGCTTCCAAAATTGTAGCTCCAAGAACAGTGCAGAAAATCTGACATATGTCAGTATAAATCTCTCCTATTGAGCTCCCGTAAGTGTGCTGAACTAAAACTGCCTGAAGCCATCTGGGACTTTCTGCTGAACAAATCATTTTACCTTTTTGGGTCAATGAAGAAGTCAGTTAGTTGGAATCAAGAGAAGAATTTCTTCAAAGTTATAACTGAAAGGAAAAGGGCTCTTCTCTACTAAGTATTCATTTCATAATACTAGGAAAGAGAGCGTTCATATGTTTGAGGAAAAAAATTCTATCAAGCCCTAGGGGTCACATGTTTTTCAAAATTAGAGAGCAGTAATATCTACTGGACCTCCCAGGGGTATTTTCTGACACACTCCTTTTGACTCTACTCCTCATTCATATATTCAATTTATTTATTAAGCATCTGTCTTATGATAGCTTCTATAATAAAAAGTGGGAAAAATAGAAAATAGAAAAAGAAATTTAAAAAAGAAATTAAAAAAAAAAAGAAAAAGAAATAGAACCTAGGTGCTAACATCAAGAAAGACTCATAGTCCAATGAGTAAAACAGATTTAGAATACCAATAATACGTAAATTCTACATTATAAGATCATCTATAGAATACAGAAGATTGGCACACACACACAAAAGTGATTAATTCCTTTGATAGTATTGAAAAGAATGTGGTGAAAAGTTTTAATAAAAACAACAGGAAAGAAAGAAAGAAAGAAAGAAAGAAAGAAAGAAAGAAAGAAAGAAAGAAAGAAAGGAAGAAAGAAAAAGAAAGAGAAAAAGAATGAAAGAATGAAAGGAAGAAAGAAAATTGGAACTTAAACAGGAGATAAACTGGAATTGGCCAAAATATATTAACAACAACAACAACAACATAATAGTATCAGTTGCCAACTGTGTTCATGGCATAGTGCTAAGTGCTTTTGATGCATTAATTACCTCATTTGTGCCTCACAAAAACTCTTAAGACAGATGATGATGATGATGGGATATCATCTCCATTTTCAGGACGAGGAAGTAAGGAAAAAGAGTTCAAAAACACTGCCCAAAGTCATATAGGTAAATAAGGAAGATACAGGACTTGAACACAAGCATCCAGCTTCCAAAATCTTTACACCAGCCACCAATCCTTATGGCAACTACCAATCACCACATCATACTGCAGCTCCCACAGAAGGGCATTTCAGACAGAAATTACATGTGCAAAGGCTAAAGTATAAAACACATCATATTTTCAGAAAGCTGTTTGTTTTTCAGAATAACTAAAACAAAAACTCTATTCATGAAAGTAGCAGAGCATAGAATGGAGACCAGATCAAAGGTGAACATATGCCATGAATATGAAAAAAGTAAGGGAGAAATAGAATAATGAAAGCAAGAACAGGAAGGAGATCATCACAACATTCAAAGTGAAGAGGATAGCAGCAGTTTGAAATAAAGCAGATTGAAGAGGATAAAGAGACTAGACATGCTAGTAAAATGTGGAGGAAGAGTGGGCACAATTTTGAGAACTGGGTTGTCAGTGGTAAATAAAGTCGACTAAAATGTCTCCCATTTTATAATCTGGGTTTACAATCTGCAAAACTTAGAAAATAGTAATGCCACAAAACAGTCCACAGGGAAGATAGATGCTTTCCCAGGAACCAGAGTCTGTCTTTGAGGGCTTCGTCTGCATCTTTCAGAGATGTACATTCCCAATGCACATGCATGAACACATCATGTAATCATTCAAGATTTCTCTGAGACAGACAGGCCACCTTTGGCAACCATACACTCTTCTTGCAGAAAAGAATCTCCCTTCATTCCAAACCCATGTAAAGCTGCAGGAATCATCTAATTTCAGGGGTTTATTCTTCAGATAGGAAAACAATCTAGTTGGTGGTTTTGAAATCACAGTGGCAATTATTTTGTGAGGCAGTCAACTGGTTTCACAAATGTTATCTCATCAGCAGTATATCATCTCATTGAGGTAAATCAAACAACTTAGCCCTATTTTTAAAGGTAAAGAGAGGCTAAATGACCCTACTAGAGAGCTGGAAATAAACACTGTAGCACCAGCTCTGTAGAAGAGCAACTGATAAAATGACTACAAGACAGATAGGTTAAAAAGTCTTCGTAGTTTATACCATTTATATAATTTATACTGAGGTCTTCACTTACTAGTATAAAACTGACCTAAAATGAAATCTGAACTCAAGAGTTGTAGGGTTTTTTTTTTTTTTTTGCTCCAGATAAGTAGTTTATTCTCACTCCCTTGTACACTTCCTCTCACCCGTAGATTTGACTAAACAAGAACATCAAGGTAACACTCTATATCAATGAAATGGACAACATATGGCCAGAAAATGTTCATGGTGAAATTTCAGTTTCATATTAAACTTCATCCCTGCACTATATTAAAGCATATTAAAAATATCTTTAATGCGGGAATGCAAGCTGGTGCAGCCACTCTGGAAAACAGTATGGAGGTTCCTCAAAAAACTAAAAATAGAACTGCCCTACGACCCAGAAATTGCACTACTAGGCATTTATCCACGGGATACAGGTGTGCTGTTTTGAAGGGACACATGCACCCCCATGTTTATAGCAGCACTATCAACAATAGCCAGAGTATGGAAAGAGCCCAAATGCTCATCGATGAATGAATGGTTAAAGAAGACGTGGTGTGTGTGTGTATGTATATATATATATACATACACACACACACACATACAATGGAGTATTAGTCGGCAATAAAAAAGAATGAAACCTTGCCATTTGCAACTATGTGGATGGAACTGGAGGGTATTATGCTAAGTGAAATTAGAGAAAGACAAGTGTCATATGACTTCACTCATGTGAGGACTTTAAGAGACAAAACAGATGCACATAAGGGAAGGGAAACAAAAATACTATAAAAACAGGGAGGGGGACAAAACATAAGAGACTCTTCAATATGGAGAACAAACCAGAGGGTTACTGGAGGGGTTGTGGGAAAGGAGATGGGCTAAATTGGTAAGGGGCGTTAAGGAATCTACTTGTGAAATCATTGTTGCACTAGATGCTCACTAATTTGGATGTAAATTAAAAAAAATAAAATTTTAAAAAATTAAAAAAAAACTTTGTGGTTTAAAAAAATGTACTTAATGTATCAAATCATCATGTTCTACATCTTACACTTACACAAAGTTATATGTCAATTATATCTCAATAATGCTGGAAAAAAAGAGACAGAAAGGTTTCTGATTTAAAAAAATACTTCCACGTGGAACCTATTAAAAAAAAACAGAAACAAAAAAAAATTACTTCAGGAGGTGATGGTGGTACTTTGCAGGCTGGCTGTTCTCTGGGGGCTGGGCAGCTGAAGTTGTGTAGTAATCAATCGTGGGCAAGAGATTTTAGAATCTGCTTATGTTTACCTAATAGATCCAACAGCCACAGGACCTGAAATTCTTAAAGCTTGCCAGGTATCGATTCATTTACCATTATTGCTGGAAATCAGATCTACAAAGAAGATATTGAAAACATTACTTTTTCCTATAAGATAGCAGTGTCAGCAAGAACCAAGCTCAAGGTGCAGATTCTTGTAAGCATTAAATAACAATGTATCTATTTAGTTTTTGGAAGAGAGTTCAGAAAACCTTCTGATGCAATGGCCTTTTTTTTTTTTTCTGTAGGTTTTCTACTGTGGTTGCAAGTAGGCTCCCTGAAAGTACATTACTACATTTAGCTGAAAACTTCTGGAATTCCCATGTTTCTCTTTTAATCTGTAGGCTATATACAGATGGTTGGCTATGGGATAGTCATTATAAAAGAACATCCAGCAATAGAATTTTACCCAGATAATGTATTAGAAGATCCACAACTAGATAAACCACTTCCTGAGCTGAGAGAACGTCTATATAGCCTTATGGTTTGGATCATATGGGAAAAAAAGGCCCATAGCCACACTCCATTGACTGTGATCATAGCTAAATATTTAGCACAGTGGAACTGTGGAAGAAATGGATTAACATCTAAAATGTGTAAAGAAAAAGAACCTCAGCGATTTGATTATACAAAGGATTGTAAGAAATGATATTGGGGCTCCAGAAGATGAAGATAATTTTGAAGAAGCTTTTTTTTTTTGCCACTTTATGTCACTTTATTTATTTATTTATTTTTATTATATGAAATTTATTGTCAAATTAGTTTCCATACAACACCCAGTGCTCATCCCAAAAGATGCCCTCTTCAATGTCCATTACCTACCCTCCCCTCCCTCCCACCCCCCATCAACCCTCAGTTTGTTCTCAGTTTTTAAGAGTCTCTTATGCTTTGGCTCTCTCTCCCACTCTAACCTCTTTTTTTTCCTTCCCCTCCCCCATGGGTTTCTGTTAAGTTTCTCAGGATCCACATAAGAGTGAAAACATATGGTATCTGTCTTTCTCTGTATGGCTTATTTCACTTAGCATCACACTCTCCAGTTCCATCCACGTTGCTACAAAGGGCCATATTTCGTTCTTTCTCATTGCCCTGTAGTACTCCATTGTGTATATAAACCACAAGTAAAAACATAAACGCAGCAATAAACTCAGATCGCAATCAGTACTAAGGATATATTTAATGATGATTCTTGCAAAATATCAGCAAACAGATTCCATCTGTTTGGATTTTAGCTTAGACCTTAAAGGGCTTTGTGGCCAAAGGGGATCAAGGATACTTACCCGTTAGAGGCACAATTCCCTGTATGACTGCAGATTAGGGTGCATACACAAAACTGCAAACCACCGTTAAAGCGAAGAAAGATGCTTGGGCTGTACTAATCATGTTGATAAAATGCCACAGTCTATAGGCCAGGCAAGAGAGGCCGTTACAGAGAAAGAATTAAAATCATTCTGCAGCAATTCTGCATTTCTTCACATTGTAACATGTAGATCCTTAACTAAGAATATGGTTTGAACATATTTAAAATGGATCAAAGTATTTCCAGGTTTGGCATTCTAGATAACGGGGCTGTTGTACTTCATCTTATGGGATGTTAAAAAATTTCATAAACAATATGGTAGACCACAAGGGGTATCTGACTATCAGACTGAAGAAAATACAGGAAAGACTTTTCTCATTGGCTTCCTTTAGGAATATAAGTTATCATGGGGTGCCTGGGTGGCTCAGTTGGTTAAGGGTCTGACTTCGGCTCAGGTCATGATCTAACAGTTAGTGAGTTGGAACCCCGCATCAGGCTCTGTGCTGACAGCTTAGAGCCTGGAGCCTGCTTCAGATTCTGTGTCTTCCTCGCTCTGTGCCCCTCCCCCACTCGTTCTCTCTCTCTCTCTCTCTCTCTCTCTCTCTCTCTCTCTCTCTCAAGAATAAATACACTTAAAAAAATTTTAAAAAAAGGAACATAAGCTATCCGTAATGATAAAAGATGATTACGTCTACCAATTTGCTGATAGGAGGCTACATGATTGCTGCATTCTTTGGAGGAGCTGCTGTCCAAGAGTTTAATCACAATTACCACCAAACATTATAATTTTCATAACATATTTATGTCAGCATGTCACAAACTTCAGCAACCTTCTGGTTATAAAATAAGCACCCTACTGTGGGGGCCGGGCCCCGGTGCCAGGCTGAGACCGGGTCGAGCAATGTTCCCCGTTGACTCGAGCCAACCCGGTGGTTCCCCCTCCCATTCCCCCACTTTCAAGGGCATACGAAAGCCTTGTCAAGGCTGAGAGAGTTAATTCCTGAAGCCTGTGGTCTGCAGGTGTTGGCAGTAATGCTACCTCCCTTTTTCTACCCCGAGTCAGATAGACACAAACATGGGAACTATGTTTTGCTAGCAATCTATAATCAAGGTCTTGTGACCTGTTCACAAAGTTCACAAGGTATACAGAACTAAATGTTTTAGCTGGCAGTGATCATGTGAAACCTGTTTATTCTTAGAATGACCTGATCCATAAAAGTCTTATATTATAAAAGATTGTGTACAGCAACAATAAAGCTGTCACTTGGGCCATCAGCCCAGGGGACCCTCCTGTTCCCAAACTTTCTCTTCTCTCTTTTTTCTTGCATTCCCCTACCCTCAGGACCCTGACCTCGGTGATTGTCGCACCGGTCGCGACACCCTACGTAGTGTGTTTATGACTGAAACTGTAATTGTCTTCAGACTGTGCTCTAGTCCATAAAATTCTCATAAGGGAGAGCTGTTAAATTGTTGTTTTCTTAATAAACATTTTTCTCATTTAGAAAAGGAAATATGTATTTCAAGTGATTCTGTCATCTAATGACATAGAAAAAAAACTGGTACTGTCTTCTACTGTTTATTATGTCTGGGGAAACAATTTGAATGAAACTCCAAGGTCCATTTTCCCAATGGGGGATTTCAATAATGGTGGGGGCAGGGGAGGAGAAACAATCATTTTCCCTTCTTGAATCACCCTGTTTTCACTTGACTTTTTGGATCCAATCCTTATAAGATTTTCATCCTATACTCTGTTACTACTCGAGCCCTTGGCAAGTTCTTCCTCATATCCTTAATATCAAAAAATTAGAGTGCTCTGTGGCTTCATTCTTAGACACTTTTCTACTTTCCAGCAACATGTTTCAGGTGATGTTATCTGATCACTTTGGGTATTACCGCTAAAGGAATAAATCCAGGTGTATACTTTAAGCCCCTTTCTCCTTCCTGCATTCTACACACACTCTGTAACTGCCTTGATGTGGTAGTTTTGTATTCTGTCAACCTGGCTTATCTGGGTTAATATTTCCAAGTTAGGGTTGACCACAGAGGTGGAAATGAGATTTGGAGGTAAAGCAATGGCCATTCAGCAGGCCTGGTGTTGCTCACACACATTTTCACTGATCTGGCTCCCTTTGTTAATGAGGAAGGTCACAATATCCATCTTTTCTGGCTGCTATTACATTTTCTCTTTTCAACTTGTCTGGTTTGGGACCAAACACACCATGTTCTCTGTAGCACAGTGATCCAGTTTCTTCTTCTTCTTCTCCTTCTCTTTCTTTTCTCCTTCCTCCTCCCCCTCCTCCTCCTCTTCTTCTTCTTCTTTTCTTCTTCTCTCCTTTTCCTTCCTCTTCTTCCTCTTCTTCTTTTTCATGTTTATTTATCTTTGAAAGAAAGAGAGAGAGAGAGAGAGAGAGAGAGAGAGAGAGAGAGAGAGAGAGATTGAGAACAAGAAGGGGAGAGGCAGAGAGAGGGAGACACAGAATCCGAAGCAGGGTCCAGGCTCTGAGCTGTCAGCACAGAGCCCGACGCAGGCTCAAAATCACGAACCATGAGATCATGACCTGAGCCAGAGTTGGACGCTTAACTGACTGAGCCACCCAGAAGTCCCTCCAGTTTCTTCTCCAAGCCAATCCTCATCAGGATAAGAGGGAGTGAGAGAGAGACCTATGTTCCAGTTTGTTCTCGCAGGTTCCATTTTGTCATTCTAGATTGTTCATACTGTTTTAGGGTTTGTTCTGTGCTGCTAAATCTGTTTCACTGTTTTCTCCCCAACTGCCCACCTTGTTTTGGAAGAGTGATTTCAGGACCACCACCAGATACAAACAGTACAGCTTTCCTAAAAAAATTCTTCATCAGTTCCAATAATTTTGGAAGTCTAGTCTCTATAATAAACCCCTTCTTCCATACCATTCTTACTGGTTTGGGTTCTCTAACTGAAAATCAATGTGCTACTTGACACTCAATACCCACTTGGCTTCTCAACTGCAGTATATCCAGAACTGAAATCCATTAAAGCCAAAAATGCTGGAGTCACTCCCAATACCTCTCTTTCCCTCACACTAATACCCTAGATTTCAGAAAATACTCTCAGTTCTATTTTTAAAACATATCAAGGATCCAACCACTTTCCATCCCCAACATGGTGCTTCACTCTGTCCCAAATAAACCATGACTCATGGGGATAATTATATCAGCCCTCTAATTTGTTTTCCAGCATCTATCCCTGCTCCTAGTTATTGGGTTATTCCCAACCCACTACACAGAATGAGTCTGTTGGAAAATAAAGAAGATAATGTCACTTCTTTGTTCAGAACTGCCTGTCTTCCCACCTCACTTGGAGTAAAAGCTAAAGTTCTTCCTCTGATTCAAAAGGTTCCACCTAATCTGGTGCCACCATTATTTTGTTCATCTTATTATTCATTATTTTTCTCCGCAGTTCACCTCTTTTATCCATATTTACCATCTCCTCATACCAGGCATTCTCCTGCTTCAGGCTGTTTAGGCTTGCTTTTCTCTCTGCCAGGATTTTTTTTTTTTTTTTTTTTACAATCACATGACTTATCTTTTCCTTCCTTCCAGACTTTATTTCTTCTTGAAAACTTTCCAGAAAAACTACTTTAAAATTGCAACCCTGACTCTCCCACAAAATATTTTCCTTCCCTGCTATATATTTTTGTCCTCAGCACTTAATACTGTTGAAAATAGCACACATAATTTTTACTTATGTATTTACTGTATTGTTACTACATTGTAAGTTTGATGACGATAAAGATATTGTTTGCTCCATACAATAGTGTAACCTAACTCCACAGTACATTGTCTGCCAAACAGTAAATCCTATAAATATTGCTGGACAGAGGCATATGGATGTTAGAATTAATACAGTGACCTAAATCCATTAGATCCTGAAAAAATGGCTGCCGCCATGGCATAACTCCATGAAAAGACCTCTCATTTTCTTTGTCACACTGAACTGCATAAAATTTCTAAGGTTTTACTCTTTTAGATTTACATAAATAGAATTTCATATGGTTCAATCTATATGTAAAATGAAATCCTGAAAAATGCATGGCATTTAGTTAAATCTCCTATGAATAATATTGCTTAGTTGTTTTGTTCTTTTTTTTTCCTCAAATTTGATTGCTTTTCACTTCTAATAGTTCACAAATACAATCCCCAAGTCCTAAAATGCACATATTAAGTGGGTATCAGTAACCTAATGACAAATGGGTTGCCAATTACTCAGAACCCAACAACTTGTGATTCAGCAATATCCCTACAATTGAATACAGGTTAAATGCTAGTATTGATATCTTAGGGGTACAAAGCTGAACTCTGGCATGTGTGTGCTCCTTCAGCATCATGAAAAGTGATCATTAAATACCTATTTTTCCTATTGTAGAAATGTAAAAAGAAAAGTCAATATAAACTGCTGAAGATTTTGAAATATCGAGTCCCGTTCTCATTTCCCTTACAATTCACTTTTAAGTACTTGTCCACTGAGAAGATCAGACTATTTAATAATGAACAAAACCCTAGTTTCTCTCTTTCATAGGCTCAAAAAGAAAGTAAGAAGGAGTTAGCTCTTTTATTTACCCTTCTGTGGCCAATGATTATCAGGGAATTTGATACTCATGAAAAATACCTTTAAAATAATACACTAATAGCCACATTTATCTTCTCCATTATTTATTTTCAATCTACCTTAACAATAAAATGTGGCCATTATATCCAGTCTATTTCTACGAGGGTGGAAAAAACCTTCAAGTAAGATAAAAAATGATTTAAAAAAATGGAACATCCATTCATAGAAATCAGTGAGGTATGAGAAAGAAGGGAAGTATCCTTGTAAGCTGAGGCAGCAGTTCCAGATGGGATATTGAATTGGCAATGAAAATTAAAAAAAAAAAAAAAAAAAAGCAACATACTGATCTTCTGTGATGTGGTCAGCCACGTGTTAGGTTTTTGTTTTTGTTTTTTTTCCCTAACCAACCTATTAGGTAAGTTTTTCTACCATTGTGTTTACTCTGCATTATCATATTGCAAAGTCAAATCTGAAAGAAAATAACGTTCTTTCAGGTTTTAGCTATTATGGTCTATGGCTCTCAGGCATTTCATAAAAAATGTCTTCTCTTAAGATGTGTAAATTCATATGTTTTCTATATATATTAAAAAATAAATCAAAGTTTCATATTCCTTCATTAGCTTTAGAGAAGAGAGAATCTCATGTTAAAATATTCCTGTTGACAGAGATCTAAGAATATTTATCAAGTAGAAAGTGATCTGTATAACTGTAGGGACTCATTACATGTTAAATAACACATTGAACATTAATAGTTAGCATATGCTTTTATGTATTAAAATTATGTTATATATTGGCTATATCATAGCTATAAAAATAAAGGGCACCACTCTAACACGTGTCTACCTCCTAAGATAAAATATTTCTCTTACATGTAGCACTGACAGTGATTTGAGTTACATGGTATGGTGCGGTTATTTGACAAAGTAGCAATTTAGGAATGCAGATTTTCAAATTCTTGTTATGTGGTAGTGAAAACCAATCTATAACATAAACTCTGGCAAATTTCAAATTAATGCAAGTAAGTCGCAAGTTAAGGCAAGTAAGCCATGTAAATTAGTTCCTGATATGCTTAATTTACAGTGACTCTAAATAGAATAAAGATTTTATGATTTGAACTGTGTGTTTTAAAATCTACCATCTGTGAGGAGAATGTGGTATTGGAATTTAGATGTCTGTACTTAGGTTAGTGTTCTAGTTCTGAAAATTTACAGACTGGCCATTGCTGAGAAAAGAACTTAAATTTTCTTAGCTTCATCGTATTAGATAAGGGGTGACAGATCTTCTAGTAATCGTTATTGCTGGTGCTGGAATTTACCAACCTTGAGAGTAAAGCAGATTGCACATGTGGTAAAAAAGCATTTTGATAATACATAGTAGACATAGCTGACCTTTTCAGGGATATAAATTATACTTTTCCCCTGTATACTCAAACATAATTCAAAGTAGCTGGGCTCAAGGATATGGCAAAAGTACCTGCATGGACCTCCTCTCTCCCTTGCAAGGGAAACTTGAATCATTTGAAGGAAATATGTATGAATGTGCTTTCCAAATGGCAAAGGGCTAAAATACTATGTGTTTTTACTAATTACTATCAGATAACCTCAATTTTAGAGCTCTTTAAACAGTATGATAATGCAATATACCAGCTTCTGGCAAAACCTTTCCTAAAATATTTCTGGTGTAACTCAAGTTGCATTTTACTTCTCCTCTGACCTCAGCTCCATCTTGCAGGGGTACCACTGTGACCACTGGACTCCATAGTCTCTAGCCAGTGTCAGCTGTGAAAGGATCCATAACTAGAATGTGCCCTGGTGTAAGCATCCTCAGAAGAAGTCTTTAGCCATTGTCTCAGAGAAGCTGGTATATAAATACTCCAGCTTCTTCACCTGTTGGAGGCTTTCATTATTTCCTTGGGAAGATTAAGCTTTATTTGCCTTCATTGCTTGCTACAAAACATCCTTTATTGTCTGCTATCCTTTTCCCTTGAAAGGTATACCAACAGATACTTGAAAAAGACAAATAATGAAGTGGGTGCCTTCTATAATCTTCCTATTTTGAGGGAAACATAATAGAAATGTAGACTTCAGGTGAGTGCCCTTGCCCTTGTCCATTGCCTTCTCAGTTGACCAATGCTCACTGCTACCTCTTTGTCTCCTCCATGCCCTTGCTTCCAGTAATTCAGTCTCTCAACACCACTGTCTACTCTCTTGTTTATGTTAGTTTGGACGATAGCTACAAAATATTCATTCCTTACATCCTTAAAACTCACCTTCAATGCTAGGAATAAAAAGTTCTCTTTAAATTTAGTAAGACTGCCAGTTTTGAGAGCCTGCTCTATGCACTGAGATGGACATTTTATAAATGGTTTTTTTTTTTCATTTCATTACATATTAAAAACTAATTTAAGTTAGTTAGTATTTATTATATTTATTTTGCAGAAAGGTAACAGGCTCAGACAATTTAATAATTTCCCCCAAATCACCTAGCTATTAAGTGAAATAGTCAGGCTTCAAACTTAAGCATGTATATAACCTACAGTTTTTCCATTATATAAATGGAGTATATATAAATAGAGTATATATACTCCATTTCCTTAAAAATAAATAAACATATTTAGGCATATACACACAAAGTTAAGAACAACTTGTCAAGACTTAATTGTAAGTATTCAGTATTGGAGTCCTTGTAAATTCTGATTAATAAATACCCAATCAGTGGATCTCCCAGTTTTCCTAGTCACAGACCCATTTTTCACAAGCTATGTGCCACGGGGACATTTACCTAATTTCTCTAGGTCCCAGAAAATGAATATTAAACAAAACAAAATGGAGGGTAAAAACAGTGCCCGCTTAATGGTATCAGTCTAAAGATCCAATGAAATAGAAAATCTAAAGTGCTTGACATGATTCCTGGACCAGAATACATCAATCAAAACTGGAAATATATATTTGTTAATTTTTTAATTTATTTGTATTTTTTTTGAGGGTGGTGGAGGGACAGAGGGAGAAGGAGAATCTTAAGCGGGCTCCACACTTAGCACGGAGAATGAAACGTGGGGCTTGATCTCACTAACATGAGATCGTGACATGTGTTGAAATCAAGAGTCAGACACATAACTGACTGGGCCACCCAAGCACCCCTGGAAATAATTATTATTAATGATCCAAATTTAAAAAAAAATGGTTTAATGGTATACTAAGAAGACATTGAAAAGACAGAGGGTGTGAGCTATAGAGGTAGGTAATTCTATTACCAGAATAGAGGGGGGGGAAAAAAACGAACTTCCTATTCTTCACTTACTAAAATTTAAACTCTGTTGAAGACATTTCTAGAAATTCTTTCATCAGTACCTTTGAGGAAATAAGTAGTATGCTGATTCAGCAGAAACCACATTCCCTTGGGATACATGAATCCTCAGAGAATATTGTATCATAAATAAAAGTCCTTTTTACAAATTCAAATGTTAAATCCAAACAAATTAAAAATAGAAACAAAACCAGATTTCATCATGTAGAATGAAAAAAAGAAGTGTTATTAAGGTTAGATCTATTCTGCACTTTTGCAACAAATAATTTTCATTCAGGTGGCAAATGCAGACACAATTCACAATGGTCTTTCTGTGATACATTAGACACTAACATTCTGACCATAAAATAAGTGCAAATAAAGCAAAAAAAAATCCATGAACAGAATTGTCTTTCCAGGACAGAGTTTGGAGATTCATTTTAAGAAAAGCAGAGTTGACTTTAAATAGAAAACACTTTCAAGAAAACACTGCATTTTTAATTTTCTTACACTTTGGAAACATCCCAAATGGACACTTAGGAAAATTTACATGCATTGCACATCAGTCTAAAATCACAGAGAACAGTCCTCTCAGATGCCACTCATCCTCTTAGGATAAGCAACGGATTGGAGATGACTGAGAATATGATGTGGAAAGCAAATGACACGTTAGTTTTCCAGAGTCACTGCTGGGTTGAATGTGAGTGTAGAGTGGGTAGGCTGAACACGTGTGCACTTCATCTCTGACTATTCAGTACTCCCAGCCCGAATTGTCCTTCATCTCATCCATTTATCAGATGCTAATGGTAACATAATATCACAGACCTGGCTGGTTTGGTTAACTCAATTGAAGTTGAAGTTAGAGTGCCACAAACATCACAGTATAATACAGTGTGACACAAGGTCAAGAATACTAGTTCTGTTTATTGTGTAAGACAGGAGGGTGCTCAGAGCTCCTTCACAAGGATTTCCAAACACTTTCTGGGAAGTCTGCAAGAAGGGGAAAACTTTCAAGCCTTATTACCTTCAGGGCTTCAGGTGTGCATGGAGACAGGGTTGGGGAGAAGAACTGAACTGTGACAAATTATCTTCTTCCTTCTAAAAAAAAAGAAGAAGAAAGAAAGAAAAAAGAAGAAGGAGGGGGAAGGATAGGATGAGGTGGGAGAAAAAAGTTTGAAAGGAAAGAGGAAGATATGTGCTGCTGAAGTGGAATCAAGAACACCAATACTCTGTCCATCTCCCCTCCTCACTACAATGTTTCATAGCATTGTTGTTTATTAGCTAAATTAATTACATGCCAAGAGACTGATTATACAAATGGACAAGGCCAGACCATATATAAACAAAGACTTGTGGGGAACCTGGGTGGCTCAGTTGGTTAAATGTCTTGACTCTTGATTTAGCTTCAGGTCATGATCTCACATTTGTGAGATCAAGCCCCATGTAAGGTCTGCACTGACAGGGCAGAGCCTGCTCGGGATTTTCTCTCTCCCTCTCTCTGCCCCTTCTCCTCACTCTGTCTCAAACAAACAAATAAACAAACATAAAACAACCAAAAACATAGAATTTGTAACCTGTAGCAACCAGCCCAGGAAGCCAAATCACACAATCTGCAAGAATCCGCTCAAAATGGACAAAACTTGGTCAATAACTGCCAGTTTACTCATTTCTGTCCGTATTTCCTACTTAGGCTGATGCCCAATGTATTCCACTAAACAATTAGATAGGAGGTCCTGCATCAGTCAGCCAGCCTTTAGCTTGCTAGCTTCACCATACAAACAATCTCTAATCGGGGCACACCTGAAGCCTACTCTTTTTATTCTCCACTATAAAGGTTCCCCAGCTCCCCTGTCTGCCTTTAAGTCTCGGCCAAGTCATGGCAGCTAATTCCCTTGTTTAAGCAAACTCTGCATAAAAGAGCTTTGGTTTGTTCTCATTTGAGTGCTATCCACTTATTTCTACAACAAATTTATTGAAGTCTCCTTGATTGAATCAATCAATCAACAAGATGCTACCACTGCTTAGGCTAAACTGTCAGGGAACATTAAATTTCACTAATTCTTTCTGAAACAAAGACACAGTTTAAGAAAGTTTTACCTTGGGATACGAAGTGTGACTACCAGACTTTATGCTAATTATTTCATTTAATATTCATGACATCTCTAGCAGATAAATTATTACTCTATTTTATGGATGAGGAAACTGAGGCTTAGAATGGTAATTAACTTTACTATAATTGTTTTAAAAACCCTGGGATTTGGCAGAGTTAAGATCTGAACACAATTCGGACTGACTCTACAGCCAAGATCTAACTTACTCCAAGCAGGCAAGAATAGTGCAGTGATTAAGAGATTAACTGCCTGGATTGATTTCACTAGCTGTAGATACTTGTACATGTTGCTTCTTCATTTTGTTCGTCAGTTTTCTCATCTGTAAAAGGAGGATAAAATAATCTCTAGCATAAAGGAATGTTATGATAAGGGAATTGCTGCATATAAAGCACTTAGAATAGTACCTGAAGGTAGAAAGCTTTCCATCTGTGTTAGTCATTATGAAGAAGGAGAAGGAATCTGAGGAGGAGAGCAAGAAAAAATATGCTCTGCTTTCTTTCTTTTCTCATGGGTAGAACTTCTACTTTTGGGTGGTAGTTGTATCCCAGATCAAAAATGGATTGCTTTAAAAAAAAAATCTTAGGAGCGCCTGGGTGGCCCAATCCATTAAACATCCAACTCTTGATTTTGGCTCAGGCATGATCTCACAGTTCATATATGATGGAACCCTGCCTCGGGCTCTGCACTGACAGTGCAGAACTTGCTTGAGGTTCTTCCTCTCCTCTCTCTCTCTCCGCCCAACCTTGATCCTGCTCTCTCTCTCAAAATAAATAAACTTAAAAAAAAAAAAATGTCGCAGAAAGGGTTATATGGTAGCCTCAGCCAAAATAAGCCTAACTTATGTTTCATGCACTGGTCACAATGCTTCCACCAACCCTTGATCACTAACTTCAGTGTTGTTTCCATGGGAAATGAATGTGTCCTGAGGTCTCTCACTCCCACACCCCCAGCTTTAGGGAACCTCTTCACCTCTTCTAGAGGAGTAGGGATGGAGCTGGAAGGAACACCCAACACAGGTACAACAGTTCTTCATAAACTTGAACAACTTGTTAAGAGGGTAAACGCAAGGCTATGCCTTTTATCCTAATTTTCTAAATTAATTCTCCCTTTTGTATTCTGCTTGGATTACCCACAGGGTTGATGAAAATTTAGAAGCATCTACCCTAGTGCACTGTCTGGTTTTGATTCTTCACAAGTACCTCAACTTAAAATAAGAAGCTTTGAGCTTCAAAGAAAGAAACTAGCAAAATACTTTGATTTTTCAAGATGTGTTTTATTTTCAAACTCCTTTGTGTTTCAGAAAGCAAAAGTGTCAAGAAAAAAAATGACTTAAAACTGTACTTTGAATTGTTATGGCTTATCATATTTGGAAAATAAGTCCTTTTATTTTTATCTCCCTTGTGCCTATCTTAATACCATTTCAGAGACCACTCAGGATTTTCCTACCCAAATAATGAAGGCTTCAAAATATCTTTAAAGAAACAAAAGAGAAAATGCATAATTCAGTAGCATTTTCAAATTTTAATCTCAAACCCTCCTTAATGTCTTGCCAGCAGATGTTTTAACAGGCCTTGGTCAATAAATAGAACTCATGATTGATATCAGTTGTTTTGTAGATTTTCTGTGATAAATCCTGATAGTGGTTGTTACCTTGGCAATATGAAATTAAAACACTGATGAACAATTGTTTTTCTCTCAAGTGATAAAAACTCTATGAATAGATAGGAAGCATCCTCACTGTGTACAGAGAGACTAACTGGAAAAAGAAAGGACTCTGAGGATTGAATTTCAGCTATGCTGCTTGCTTGCATTGTGACCTTGAAGAAAATATTTAAACTTCCTCATTTTAAATGGAGGAAAGCAATAATTAACTTGAAATACTGTTTTTAGAGCTATGTACAGTACATATAACACTCATACAGTCTATGCCAAATATAAGTTATCTAAGATGAAGTTACTGCCATTCTTCTTTTTATCCTCATCACAATCAGCTCTCATTTCTAGAATGTCCAACTGCCTTGGATTGACAAATCTAATTATAAATATTGAGACAAACCAGGTTCAATCTAGACTGAAGAATTGGGCATTGCTGATAAATACAGGAACACTTTTTGTTAATTTGCATTACAGATATCTAGTCAGAGAAAATGAATTAATATTTATTAAGGCTCACCTGTCAGGAAGTACCATGATGTATTTTGGGATACATTTGCTCTTCCATTTGCTCCTTGTCAGCTCAACTCCCCAAATAAATATACAACCTAGAGTGTAGCAACAGTGTTAAGAAAAACTGCATACCCCATCTTCCAGTGAGATTGCTCTCTACACGTTCAACATATTTAAAAGTTTGGAGTTCATACCACCAGGTCTAAATATTTATCCACATTATTTATTTTAATCCTTACAACACTTCCATCAGTAGATGATATTTTACTTACAATTGAGAAAATGACATTCAAAGATAGTAACTAATTTGCCAATAGCTATTAAGCTCAGAGGGGTCAGAGAGTGTCATAGACAAATCCAAGATAGACACACACACACACCGTATATATATACATATATACATACATGTGTATGTGTGTGTATACGTATATATACATACATATGTATATAGGTGTATATATATATATATATATATATACACACACACACACTTACGCATAACTACAATGTAATACTACTAGTTTTTCAGTGAAATAATAAGGAAGTCTAAGTAAAAAATGATTATTAGATCATGGTAAAAAATGATTATTAGATCAACTACAATAATAGTTCTCTTAGGCCAAAATGAAAATTTGGAATCCTTAATATTTTATTGTAAAATTTAGTGCTAGACACCTGTATGTGCATTAAACCTATGCATTAATTTATTTCTTACAATTATTTCTTACAATTTATTTCTTCTTTATTTCTTTCTTGGTTTCAAGAGCGTATATGGCTGGGTAAGTGATTAGAAGGCTAGAACTTTCAGCCTCAACCCTTTCCTCCATTCCTATCTCTGGGGAGAAGACAAGGGTTGGAGACAGAGTTCAATCACACAATCCCATAATAATACTTCAACAAAAATCTGGACACCCAGAGCTCAAAATGCTTCTTGAATAGTGAATGCATGAATGTGCAAGGAGGGTGACAGACCCTGGCATAGGGAGCTCCACATCTAGAATTCTCTCAGAATTCTAAGTGTTTGATCCACTTGGCTGTTCCTAAATCACAACTTTTATTATAAAAATGGAATATTGTAAATATTGTTTTCCTGTGTCATTCAAAGTTCTGTGTCATTCCAGCCTATTACTGAAAGTGATGGAATCATAGGAAACCGCATATTTACAAAGGGTTGGTCAGCAGTGCAGGTGGCTCTCATACTTGTGACCTGTATCAGAAGTGAGGGCAGTCTTGTGCAAGACTTGACCCTTGAAACCTGTGGAACTTGACACCAGCTCCTAGTGTCAGAACTGAATTAAACTGCAGGGCACAGGTTGTTGTCAGAAAGCACTGTTGTCAGAATAGTTGTTAATAAAAGCATACGATACAAAGTTTCAGTGTCAGAGAACATAACGAAAAAAAGAAAACATTTGAATCAGGTTACTCAAAAAGACAAATCAATATAATTTTGGAAAAGTGCAATTTATGTCACGTGTATCCTTTATCTAAGGTTTTGTGACATTAAAACTCTTTCATCCCTAAGAATTGTGACTCTACTTAGTCATCAGCCTCATTCACCAGCCTCGATTCAAATGAATTGTGATTATTTCCAAAAACAAATTTTTACTTTAAACATAAAATTGTGCCATATTTGAGAATATCCAAAATAATTTTCTTAAGGAAATGCTGGAGTTTGTGGAAGGAAATGAATCTCCTAAGCATCTCTAACCAGCCAAAAATGGAGCATGGATTGTTAACGACTCACAAATAATGAGAATAAGGCCACAGTCACCACATGCCAGTGCTCTCTGGAGCTGCTGGGGTTATGCTAGCATGTATAGAACATATGGGGAGCTTGTACCTCCTGGTGGAGGTAATGGATTAAGGGGTTGAAAGTGAGTTCATTCAATCTCAATATAATCTCGTTCACTGTATATTTTCATGTCTCCCTAATCTCAAAATCCTAGATCTAAACTATACCAGCTAATGTACCAGTAGAGGAAGAAAATGGTAACCTGCTCAGATGCTTGATGGAGCAGCACCCTGTAGTCCTAGAAAGGACTCAGGCTTCAGAGTCCGAAGATGTGGCTTCAAGTCACCACCACTTAATAAGTGGAATGTATGCTAAGTCACTTACATTCTCTAAGACTCAAATTTCTGATTGATAAAGGGGGGGCAGTAAATTATACTTCACAGGGTTTTAAAAGAATCAAGTGTAGTAAGCTCATGAAAGTAATCTGAAATGTAAAGCTCTCTATAAATTTTTGACTTATTTTACTCTTATTCACATAGCTTATATTTTTTATGCTGTACATGTCATATAGTCAGAATAATTAATAACCTTTCCAGGTATAAAAATAAATATTATATTACTGACTTAGTACCAATTTTCAGAAGAAAAAAATCAGAAAAAAAAAACACAACGAGGAGAAAAATAACCCCACGATATCTGATGATCTGAGGTAACTTTTATGTAACCAGAGATAATGGTAAAAATAGTAAAGGCAAAAAGTAAAATAGTAATATCACTATTCTTAACAGTATATTTTTTAATCATTAAAGCATGTATGCTGTCTCTGTGTCACCAATGTGTTCCACATTAGTGATCCAGAATCAAAATTGACAAACTATCATTTATAACAAAGGAGCACTCCGGAAAGCAATTAGGCTAGGAATTCAAATAACTGAATTTCAGCACTACTTTTGGGATTAGCATTGGAAACATTTAATTCTCCACTGCCAATTATTCAACTAAAAAATGACATAATTATCCATGGCCAAATGATCTCAAACCCATTAAACCTTTAAAATTCTGTGATATTTGGAAAAGAAATAAAATTCTGTGATATTTGAAATTTGCTTCTAGTATCTAAATACAATGTTAGTATAATTGGCATATTTATTTATTCCATTTAACAACATAACATCTTATATTAGTCAACATGTGCTTTCACATCCACATTTCTTTGATCCTTGAAATGAAGCCAGTGAAAAAAGTGGGACACAATATTATTCTCATCTTACACATGAAAAAGTGAAGTTGAAACTAACACAGACACAGATTACTTTATTTGTGCAAATCATACACTCTAAATTGTTTAGACTCTATACCAGTTTATAGAGTTGTATGTCCTTCATTCCAAAAGATATCTATCAAAATGTAAAATGTATGTGAATATTTAGTTCAAGCAAGTATAAAAAAATATCCAGGAGTCCAAGGTTGAGGTTTTGATTTTCACTAAATCTGGCAATTTCTTTTGACTTCTCTTCTGTGGACTCCAGTCCCACCCATTCTGAATAAATGAACTATTGGGTGCCATCAAGATCATGTGAATTTCTGAAGACGATTAAGTGTACCATCATCACTCACTTTTGGAAACTAGCCTCAAGAAGCACATCTTGGTCAATGAGAAGATTCATGTGTGCATGTATGGAAGACAGGCATCTAGTCCTATCACTTTGACTTCTGTTGAGTCTGAGTTTAATGTACTTTCTTGTCAAGCTCTTGGTACAACAGCTAATGGAAATCCCACAACATTAAAAGGGTTAGGATCTTGGGTTAGACTCTTAACCTTCTGCTAGGATTTGATGGATAACTTGACATTTTAAAAGCATACTTTTCAGCTCAGGTTATTTGAAATGAGAAATCCAAGGCTAGGGTTAATGAAAATAGATTCCACCTTTCTCTCAAACTTAGTGTTAGAAGAACAGTATGTTTCTTTCCTTTCTAACAATAAATGACTAATGATCACCTAGGCACCAATGAGGAAGGAGAGATGTTAACAAATGTAACTCACTATGACAACTTTGAAACAGCTATGGCATCTCAAGGCAGCTAGTGAAAACATGTTAGAGCAGCTGCAGCTATTTTTTTTTCTTTTTGTCACATTTGAGTTACAATGATCCATAAAATTCTTCTCACCACAGCCAGTCCAGTAGCAGAGGGCATTTGCTGGCATTTTCAGGAAGTCAACCTCAGTAGCTCATGTTTCCATGTCAGGGTGGTACCCAAAAGCATACATAGAGCCCACAGTGTTACCCAAAATTGTTTACAAAAAATTAGAATAGAAAATTTTTTTACAAAATCGATATAAAATAAAGCAAAATGCTACAAAGCAGAAAGAACAAACTAGGAACAAAAAGCAAACTCTCAAGAGCTAATATGTTAACAATGACATATATAAAACAAAATAATCGAATCTAGTCCACTTGGCCATTGTGGGACTTATATCAACATGTGACATAAAATCTCTTCAGAATAAAGTGAAGTAAATAACTTGTCCACAACTGGTATGCTGCCGAGTAGAGATGGAAATTTAGGTTCTCTGACTGCAAAGTAAAAATTAAGACTGCCATAGCAGTTTGCTTTTCACCCAGGAGTACTGGCCCAGGAACAAGAGGATCAAATTTAAAGGACTGGAATTAGGGGCATCTAGGTGGCTCAGTTGACTAAGCTCCCAAATCTTGATTTCGGCTCAGGTCATGATCTCATGGTTTGTGGGTTTGAGGCCCACACTGGACTCTGCACTGACAGTGTGAGGCCTGCTTGGGATTCTCTCTCTCTCTGTCCCTGTCTCTGTCTCTCTCTGTCTCTGCCCTTCCCCTACCTCAAAATAAATAAACTTAAAAAAAACAACAACAAAACGAAGCACTGGAATTAGTCAAGAGCAAACAGAGAAATTCTTCATAGTGCAAAGGAATCACAGTCAAAATATGATTGAATATCAACAAAAATAATTTGCAAAATCAGCTATAAACAAGATATATATCTATGCCATATATAAGGCATACATATTAAATGTGTGTATATATATGTGTATATATATATGTATATCTAGCTAAAATCAAAATATAAAGTAATGTCAAAGCAAGTTTTATTCTTTTTTTTTTAATGTTTATTTACTTTTGAGAGAGAGAGACAGAGCATGAGTTGAGGAGGGGTAGAGAGAGAAAGGGAGACACAGAAGCCAAAGCAGGGTCTAGGCTCTGAGCTGTCAGCACAGAGCCCAACCCAGGGCTCGAACTCAGGAACCGTGAGATCATGACCTGAGCCAGTCAGACGCTTAACTGACTGAGCCACCCAGGTGCCCCAAAGCAAGTTTTATTCTTAAAACACAAGAGCAATTTCAGTTTCCAGAGTATAGTTGAATGAAAAAAGCACAAAGCCGTAAAGCAGGAACAAAACAGAAAGAGGGCCTTATCAGACTTTGTAACTTATTCTGACTTTTACTCTGAATAATATGAGAAGGTGTTGTTGAATTCTGAGGGGAGGAGTGACATATGTAAATTACATTGAAGTAGAATTCCTCTCATTCCTGTTAAGGAAGAATCCTTTTAAGGTGGCTTCAGAAAGATCAATTAGGATGTTCCTGTAATAATCAGACCAACATGGTAGTGCTGAAAGTAAAACAGACAGGACTGGTTGGAGGATCCACTGTGGGGTGTAAGAGAAAGAGAAGCATCAAAGATGATTCCAAGTTTTGGTTCATCATTTTGTTTGGTTTTGTCTGAATAGTTTCCACAGATGAGGAATCCTGTGGGAGGAATAGTTTGTAGGGTGTCATTGACTTTGACGGTTCATGTGTAATCATGGAAAGTGGCCCTGAGCAAGGAAGAGGAGTGAATAAATGTAGCACATTGTTCCATTGAAGTGGTTTCCCAGTCACAGGATCATCTTGTGAACTGGGTTTTGTGCACACAGCATGGATAGGCAGGGATAAGAACAATCATGCTGACATCGCAGGTACAGCACAATCGAGTGTGTCACACTGAGGAGCTAATTTTATGAGTAGTTAAGGACAATTACAGGCAAAGCCCTACTTTGTCTCATGATAACATTTAAAAATTGAATATCCTGCAAAATGATAAAAAAGATAATGGTAGGGAGGTGGAGGGTCAATAAAACTTTGACAAACTAGGAACCAAGTAAATTAGAATCATTAGCTAAGAATCCTACCCTAACAACATAATCCTAGCACCTCTCAATGATTCTTCTAACAGGTATAAATGAAAAACCACCTGATGATAACATGCATTTTTTTCCCCAATTTCACATTAGTTAAAAACAAGAAAAATAATGATTGTTAAGATAGCTAATATGAATGGATGCTGAACTTGTCCTGGGTCTTTCCTATGCACTTTTCACACATATACTCTTTCTATCCTCACAGTATACCTATGAGGTGCAATATATGATCATTTCTGTTGTATTGATGAAATATCTGACACAAAGAACTTCCCAAAAACTGGAATATAGAATTTAATAGAATCAATAGATATTCAGATCAATCCCCTTGAACTGCAGAAGTTGAATCTATCATAATGAGAACTGATTCTCAAAATGACAAGCCCAAGACCCTGGAAAAATCCTAATTTTCAAAGAGTTTATTGTTAAGGGAAACTGATCATTTGGGGCTTAGAAGGATTACAATTTACAGCTACTAAGAGAATAAAGGTATCCTATCTATGCCAGATAGGGAGGAAAGAAAGTGGGCTGAACTTCTATTACTTATGTTAATAAGGACATTTGATTTATCCAAATATTCATTTCAAAAATTCTGATTTATTGGGGATGAACTGAGTAAACAATCCTGTCAGTTCAGTTATATTTTAGTGACAGGGTTTCTTGACAGGTATCTTATCTCAAGGAACATAAAATCCTTTCATTCTCTTTACCAGTGTTGTGCTTCATTTTTTGAAGTTCAGTTTCTCACAAATAAGTACTATGAGAAAATGTAGGAAAATCTAGGTATCCCAGAAAACTGAGATAAAAAAAAATTATCTAATCCTTGAGCATGGAAAGAAATCATAAAAAATTGGTTTTAACATCTTGTTGATAACAGGAATATGCAGATAATACCCACTCCGTCAAAAAAAAAATGAATATAGAAAAAAAAATCAGCAAACATTATACAAGGGTCAGATGATATAAATAAACAGCTATTTATAGGATATTTACCAAGAATATTTTATTAGAGAACAATTTTTATGTTGTATTAAATGAAACAAAAGAGACACAAATCTATTTATGTTGGAATTCGAATCATATTTTAAAGATATATCACATAAGATATGTGAATATATTCTAGTCACTCTTGTGTTGTGAGAAAAGGGAATACAGTGTTCTGTAATTTTCTTTCAGTTTTTTGTCATCGTTACTGAGAAAATACATTACTTCTTAAAGTCTTTTAACAGACATTTTAAAACAATATATAATAATGAAATACATAATATGTCTTTCTTTAGCTTTCCACAAGTGAGTCATATATTACACTCTCTTGTAAACCGTGAGAAATTCATGAAAATGAAACTGAAAATGAAATCATTCCTTTGGTGCCAGTGGTTAACAGGTGCTCCCACCAATCAAATGTAAGTTAAATACGAAGGTGTGCTTAGTGCCACAACTCACAACTTTACTTGTATCAAAACTTACAGTGTAAACTCAAATAATTATATTTGGAGAAAGCTTAAAATATAGTTTTTGTGGGAGCTACTGGGGGTTAGCTTAGCTGGTTAATCGTGTGACTCTTAATTTTTGTTCAGTTTGTGATCCCACAGTTTGTGGGTTTGAGCCCCACATCAGGCTCTGTACTGATGGCACAGAGCCTGCTTGGGATTCTCTCTCTCTCCCCCCTTCTCTGCCCCTCCCCTGCTTGTGTTCACTCACTCTCAAAATAAATACACTTTGAAAAAAATATATAGTTTCTGTGGGTTATGGCTAGTGCCAATTTGAAACAAGCTGTTCACAGGGAGAAACTGAGCTTTCAAGAAAAGAGAGCTTAGTTTCTGGAAACCCTGAGCTCCCCATCTGGGGAAGGAGTAGGGTGGTTTAGATGCCTGAGGTCTCTAGGTCTGATCCTTTACCTATCACTTTATTAGAATCCTAGCCACAATTTTATTGTCAAACATAATAATTTATTTGTTCTAAGTGAGTTATTTTGCTTTCATTACATAATTACATTTCATATTATAATAACACATTGACAGTGAAGGCCACTGAGGTCTTATTTTCAAGTTCAATAAAATTCCTAAGGAAAGGCCAGACTCTTCTGTAGATCTATCGTTAATACTCTTAAGTGAACAGCAGTCTTTAAAGACGACAGGTTGTTTAATTACCTAAGTATATGTTTCCAAGCAAGGTCCACACTCTATTTAATAATTCATGTAGTGACAAATAAGTGAAATGATTACTCATTATATCCTCTTCTTTCTATATATAAAATTTAGATTTCTTCTTCCTTCTTTCCTTCCTTCCCTTCCTTTCTTCATTACTTTAACTGAAAACATTTATGTTATATTATAGTCCAGTACATTTGCATATTATGTTTTATATATAAAGATAAATACACATATTTATGAGATCTCAGTATAGTGACTAAGGCAGTCACATTTATAGAAACTAAAAAGCAATTTTATGAGATTTTCTAGGGAACTGATTTCTCCTCTCTTAACATTACCTAGGGCATTTCTATTGGTTGCACAATTGAAGATAGCCCAGTGTCACCAACTTACATGCTATTCACTGGAAAGAGGAAACAGGAAGTGGACTACTAGCAGCTATTTGTCTGTTTAAGGGTACGATTGAGAGGCTGTACCAATCACAACTGCTCAGTTCTAGCTGCCAAAATTTAACACACGGTAATGTCCAACTTCAAGGGAGGATAGGAGGCTAATAACGGTAGTCTCTAGCTAAATTATACATGCCCAGTTAAGCCTTAGATATTCTACTACCAAATTGAAGACGAGGAGAATGGATGTTGGGATATATATAACTATCTTTGACACATTACCTTATTTTAAAAGTCAAGTGTCTGGGATTCAGGGGGAAGAAGGAATGGCACAAAATGTGTAAACATCCCTTAGAGAATTCTAAGTAGCACTACTTTTAGATTTCTGCCTTCATAATTTATTTCCTTGGAACAATACGATATATAACATCTGTCATTTTTTTTTTAAACCTTGAGCCTTGTGGGTCCTGAAAACTCTATCTATAGGCCAAAATTGGATAAAAATAACTTTAGCCAACATTATTTTAAGAAAGCATATTTTATTTGCCAATTATCAATGCCTATTTTTTTTTACATTTTTTAAATGTTTATTTTTAAGAGAGAGACAGAGTGTGAGTGGGAGAGGAGCAGAGAAATAGGGAGACAGAATCTGAAGCGGAGAGCATGATGCAGGGCTCAAACCCACAAACTGTGAGATCATGACTTGAGCCGAAGTTGGACACTTCACTGACTGAGCCACCCAGGAGCCCCTATCAGTGTCTATTTTTTAAACTAATAAAATATTATCATGTAGATTAGTATAATGTAATCATTTTAATAAGAACCAACTTCTCAGACTTGAAAATTAACAGATTCCTACTTGGAAACAGAGCATTAGGTGACATGTGGGGTGAAAATAGGTTTGATTTACACAAAAATCATATCTGAACATCAACATTCCCAAGAAAGAAGGGAAGTAAGAGAAAAGTTATAAAAGTAGTCTGGTCTTATTTGGAGCAAAATAAGAAGTGTAATTTAATGGAAAACCCATTAAAGATTAGCAGCTCTTCACACTGCAACAGAAGTGCATTCTTATCTAGAAAAGAAGAATGTATGGGAAGATGGGAGGGATAACACTCAACATGTCAAATAATTTTTTATGTAGAACACAGTGAGTGGTGTCTTTTCCTTCAGTAAAAGAAGAGTGAGTTCAAACAATGAGATACAGGGCACAGAGACCCAGCTGTATATATATGCTCCATACCAGTCATTCCCAAATCTGGATTTTTCTTTCTAAAAACCTAGAGTCCTATTTATCATAATTACAAATTAAGTCCAGTTGTAATAGCTGAACCATGCCTACAGGTTTTTCTTGGCTATTAGCTTTCAGTCTTAACACCCCAATTAGTACTACAGAACTATCTCTTTCTCACTGGATATGGTCTAGTGGGACCCATTAATCAGAAGTCCTTCTTCATCTATATCAAAATAATATAGGATACACAGAGGAGGCCAAAGGTGCTTTCTCTTTGTAATTAAAAGTGAAGAAGACCAGAGACCCTGTAGCTATTTCAGACCAGACCATTTATATTACTAGACCATTCCAGAAGTTTTTCCTTTCCAACCCTTCAGTGTTAATTGCTTGCCAGCCTTCCCATCAACTCTATGAAATCCTTCTCCATACAATGAAATTCTTCTAACTAAATTTAAAAAGTACAGATTCTTACATCAGGCCTACTGAGTGCAGTATCACTAAAGAGATTTTAGTACTCTCTATATTAATGTATATGATAGATGGTACCCAGACAGCACCTATCCACTGACCAGCACTTGGCATTCTCTCCTTTAAAGCCTTGTTGACATTGACATCACCTGGAATTTTCTTAGAAATTTAGGATCTTGGAATTAGACTACTGAATTAGACACATTTTCACAAAATTCCCACGCACAAAAAGCACCGTTGAAGACAACAGTTTCAAAAAGAAAAGAAGAAAAAAAAGTGTTGGGGTCGGAGGCAGCAAAAAGTAAATGACAAACACAAATCCAGTCTGGAATATACGCTTTTAGATGTTCCCAGAGTTCCTTTGCTATGTGACCTTTCTATAAAATGGTAACTTTTTTTATAGCTTCTATTTTTGTTATACTGAAAAGTTTGTTGTCGGATAAAAAAAAAAGAAAAGAAAAAAGAAACCTAGCAAAAGTCTCCCTTCCTCAGGACTTTATAAACAATCTTAGAGAGTAAATTTTACTGACAAAGGGAAGGGGGCAAAGCTCCAAATGATTTTAACTTTCAGTCCTAGGTCAGAAGGGTCTTGATAAAGTTTTGAGAGACCAAGTATGATGGTTCAATTAACTGTAAGAATAGCAGAAAATTTACTTTAATGTATAATTCAAAACATCACTAAGTTCCTTCAGACTTGAAATAAGTCAATTTTTAACTCGGGAAAGCATAGAAGGTTTTATATACTGGGAGTAGGGGAGAGGAAAGGGGAGAATAGGTGAAAACAGGGGCAAGTGTTGGCTAGCAACTGAAAACGCATTCTAAGCAGAGGGAAAAAATGTGTTAAACTGTCAGTAAGGCTTAATGTAAAAGAGTCTTGAGGAAGAAATACAGTGACTTAAATTCACAGTAAGAGTTTTACTTAACACTGCTAGCTCTGTACATAGGCATCCTGGGTTCAAATCCCAGCTCCAATATTAACCAGCTGTTTGACACTGGACAGTTACTTAACCTATATAAATTTCAATTTCTTTATTTAAAATCTGTGAATAATATTAAAGGGGAATTTTGGAGGGTCAAGCTTAAACTCGGAATTATTACATTATTTAAAATAAGTAAATGAAAGAGAACAATGTAGAACCAAGGCTGAAAGTGTGCCATAAACCAAGGATTCTGATTAATCAATGAAATTATGGGTAAAATATATTTGTCCTGGCAAAATAGAGATTTTTTTTGCCTGTTGTTATATCTGATAGAAAAAATTCTCAGATTTTCTACACATTGTACTCTGACTGTATCAGTTAGGAAAGATTGTCCAAATGATTCCTTAAAGCAGATACTCACAGCATTTATTTGGAGACTGCAAGGTTAGTCTTTGCAAAAAAAGCTGGTCTGAAACTATTCAATTACAGCAACCATCAAATATAACTGTTTTCATATAAAAACAAGTAATTTTTCATCACAAAGAAACTCTTAGGTAACAACTTTATGTTATTTTATTTTCTTGGCTGTGGATAGAATAAAGCTCCTATGATGTCATCCTTTATAAAGGCTGCTTTTTGTATGAATCTTCAGTAGTCACCACACTTGGGTAGGATGTCCTCATTTGACCACGTACAGCATTTTATTGCATTTTATTTTATTGCACTACTTATCCCAATCTGTTTTGTATTGAAGTAATTTACATGTATTTGACAAATATTATTATAGTATGCTACTTTTTACTATATAGCATGATACAGAATCTATTATATAATACATAAACACTGGTCTTGGGGCGCCTGGGTGGCTTGGTAGGTTATGCATTCCAACTTTTGATTTCAGCTCAGGTCATGATCTCATGGCTCATAAGTTCAAGCCTGGTGTTGGACTATAGGCTGACAGTGCAGAGCCTGCTTAGGATTCTCTCTCTCTCCCTCTCTCTGCACCGCCCCTCCCACTCATGCTTTCTCTCTCCCAAAATAAATAAACTTAAAAAAAAAGATTTAAACACTGGTCTCTGCATTCATGAAGAACAGGTGTTATTCTATATGATTTAAATTTGATAATTTTTATATTATTCTGTAAAACCTAGAACAATACTGGAAAAAAAATTAGGAATTCAGTGTACAATTATTTCTTAAAATGTCTGAATAAATGAAATTTACTATATGTATAGGCTAAATAAATATCAGAATATTCCATACACAGTCTTTCATCTAATAAAATGTTCCCTCCTCACCTATTTATTAAAATTGTTAAACTGTTTTCCTGAAATACATACTAAGAAGAGATGTATTAAGATATATTAAACTTTAAATACTGTATACGTAATTAACCAAGACAATCAACTAACTGGAATTTCTCAAGTTTCATCATTTAAGATGAAATGAAATAAATGTAATGAAAAAAATGAAAGCAAAATGAAATAAAATAAATCAGAGATAAAATCATTCAAAAACATCTCAGAGGTGTCTTGGACTCAGTATGCATGTGACTCAAACTCCTACCCTTATTCCATCTGCAGACAGCCATGAGAATCTATTTTCAGAATGATGACCCTGAAGCACTCTATCACATTATGAAATAACCCATAATCTTCACTCCCATATACTTAATGAGACAAGAAGATGGAATGATTTATTTTAGAGAGATTTACAGCCACAAGAGTTGCATCAAAATTGGTTTTCTTCTTAAAACTCAGGAGGGTTCTCTCTAGATCAGTGGTTAATAACCTTTTTATTCTTTCAGCCATCTCCCTTTGAGAATCTGATGAAAGCTATCAGTTCTCTCACCTGAAAAATACATATGTACACATACAATTTTTTTCTTTAACATTTCAGAAGGCCCAATGTTCCTCTTAAAAATAGCCATCCTTATACTTTAAACATTTTTTTTAATGTTTATTTATTTTTGAGAGAGAGAGAGAGAGAGAGAGAGAGAGAGAGAATGCACACACATGAGTGGAGAAAGGACAAAGAATCCAAAACAGGATCCAGGTTCTGAACTGTCAGCACAGAGCCCATTGAGGGGCTCAAACTAATGAACTGTAAGATCATGACCTGAGACGAAGTCAGATGCTTAACCAACTGAGCCACCCAGGTGCCCCCCTTACACTTCTTACACTACTGAGAACATCCATTCTATACTACAGTAATTGTAATTAGGAAATTCAGCTTTGTTCTCCAGGGTGACATAGATTTCCATTTTTCCTTGATTTGTTTAATCACTGGAGGAGGAGAATGTGTTTCTACCACTTGGTGTTAAAGGAGGATCTTATTCCACTTCCTCTGTGTACAGAGGGGTCTGGAGCCTTGTGCTATATTTCTGTGAGGATCTAAACGATGAGATCCTAAGGTAGCTAGGTCTTCCATGCTTATTTATAGCTCTTGTCCAAGAGAGGTTCCTGTACTGTATACTGCTTCCCAAAATTTTGAATGTTGCTTCCAAAATCTGATAGTTCCCTCAGTGTTAATCCCATATTTTCAATAAAAATTTCAAATGAACAACACTCCTCCCTTTCCAAGTCCTCTTGAAACTATAGGAGAGACATGCATTGGCTTTGCTAGTCATATATATATATATATCCCTACAACATGTAGATATAAAAATCAGTTGCAGGCTACATGCAAAGGAATAAAACTGCACCACTTTCTTACACTATGCAGAAAAATAAATTCAAAATAGATTAAAGATGTGAGATGTGAAACTATAAAACACCCAACAGAAAACATAGGCAGAGATCTCTTGGACATCATCACCCTTAGCCACATTTTTACGGATATGTCTCCTCAGGTAAGGGACACATTTAAAGCAATAACAACCTATTAGTATTACACCAAAATAAAAAACTTTGCACAGCAAAGGATATCATGAGCATAATGTCAAGACAACCTACTAATGGGAGAAGATATTTGCAATGATATGAGAATGATATATCCAATAAGAGGTTAATATCCTAAATACATAAAGAACTTCAACTCAACCCAAAAATAACAAAAAGTCCAATTAAGAAATGAGCAGACTTGGGCACCTGGGTGGCTCAGTCGGTTAAGTGTCTGACTTCAGCTTAGGTCGTGATCTCACAGCTCATGAGTTCTAGCCCCACATCGGACTCTGGCTGACAGTTTGAAGCCTGGAGCCTGCTTTGGAATCTGTGTCTCCATCTCTCTCTCTGCTTCCCCACTCATGCTCTGTCTGTCTGTCTCTCTCTCTCAAAAATAAACATTAAAAAAATAAATGAGCAGACTTGAATATTTTTCCAAAGAAGACATACAGATAACCAATAGACACATGGCAAGATGCTCAACATCACTAATCATCAGGGAAATGCAAATCAAAACCACAATGAGATACCACCTCACATCTGTCAAAATGACTGAAATCTAAAACACAAGAAACAGGTGTTGATGAGGCTGTGGAGACAAAGGAACCCTCATTCACTCTTGGTGGGAATGCAAACTGGTATAGCCACTGTGGAAAACAGTATGGAGGTTCCTCAAAAATTTAAAAATAGTAACACCAAATGATCCAGTAATTCTACTAGTTGGTATTTATCCAATGAAAATGACAACACTAATTCAAAAAGATATAAGAACCCCTATGTTCACTGCAGCAATTAATTACCATGGCCAAGATAGTGAAGCAACCCAAGTGATAACCAATTATCAACAGATTAATGGATAAGGGGGAGGTGATATGTGTATACACACAAGGAAACACACATGCGTGCATGCCCACACACACAGACAATGGAAGATTACTCAGCCATAAAAAAAAAAAAAAAGAAATCTTGTCATTTGCAATGACATGGATAGACCTAGAGGGTATTACTAAGTGAACTAAGTCAGAAAAAGACAAATACCATATGATTTAAGTTATATGTGAAATCTAAAAAACAAAAACAAATGAACAAACAAAACCAGACTCTTAAATACTGAAAACAAATGGGTGGTTGTCATAGGAAAGGTGGTTTGTCATAGGAACAAAATAAAGACAATTAAGACACGTAAACGTCCAGTTACAAAATAAATGTCACACACAAAAAGTTAGTTACATGAGAAACAGTCTAGCTGTGTATTATCCATTTCACTGGTGCACAAGGCAGCAGGGTATAGTTGAACATAACATATGCAGCTGCCAACTCTAAATTTAGAGTTATAGCTACCCCCTTCCAATCTTTCCGACTCCATCTCTAACTTTTGGCAACCACTGATCTAGTCTCCACTTAAATAATTTTGTCATTTTAAAAATGTGACATGTAAACTTTTGATACTGACTTTTTTTTCATTCAGCATGATTCCCTTCACACCCATCCACAATTGTATTAATAAATTGTTCCTTTTTATTGCTTTGTAGTATTTCATGATAGTTTATTTCACCATGCACCCAATAAGAACATTTGAATTATCTGCAAATAAATATTTTTTATTGCACGTAAAGCTTATTAGACAACTCGTGTATAGGTTTTTATGTGAATACAAGTCTTCATTTCTCTGGAATAAATGTCCAGGAGTATAACTGCTGGGTTGTATTAGTAAGTATGTGATTTCTTTTATATGAAATTGCCTGACTGTTATCTAGAGGAGCTGTACCATTGTGCATATCCCACCAATAATGTATGAGAGATCCAAGTTCTCTGCATCCTTGCCAGACCTGTATTATCACTGTTGGTAATTCTACTGTTTAATAGCAGAATATCTCAACCTGCTCTTAATTTCTATTTCCCAAAGGCTAATGATGTGGAACATCTTTTCATATGTTTATTTGTTATATGCATATCCTCTTCAACAAGATGTCTGTTGATGTGTTTGGCCATTTCAAATCAGATTACTATTAATTTTTTTTGCTATGGACTGCTGAGGGTTCTCTATATATTCTAGAAATAAGTCCTTTCATTATATACATGGTATGTAATATTTCCTCTCAGTCTATAGCTTTTCCTTTCATCCTTTTAGCAGGGTCTTTCACAGAAAAAATGTTTTTTTTATTTTGATGAAAACATATTTATCAAATTTTCACTTTATTTATCATGTTCTTAATATCATATCTAAGATCTCTTCCCTCAGTCCAAGCCCTGAAGAGTTTCTATCTTCTTCTAATTTTTTCTATAATTTTACACTTAACATTTAAATTCAAGATCACTAAATTTTGCGCTAAATTTGTATACTGTGTGAAGTTTAGGTTGAGTTGTTTGTTTGGTTTTGCCTGTTGATGATGATCCAACATCAATGGTTGAAAGGCTATCTGAAAAGCTATTTATCCTCCAAGGAATTATAAAAAGCAAATATGGATTTTTTCAGGTATCGAAAACAAGTAAAGGAACTGAAACATTTAAACAGAATAGCTGAAATGGTTGAGAACTTTGGAATATGATAGCTAAAACCTCAGAGAAAACAATTTTTTAAATTATTTTTAGATTTTATGGTGCAACAAACTTTAAGGACAAAATCAGGTCAGGCTAGAAACTTCTATAAATCTAATTAACAAAACAAAAGACGTCTGTAATTTCTTAGCTGTAGAACTGAAACACAAAAGCAGCACTGGTAGGGGCACCTGGACGGCTCAGTTGGCTAAGCGTCCGACTTTTGGTTTTCACAAGGTCATAATCTCGTGGTTCATGAGTTCCAGCCTCATGTTGGACATGGGTGACAGCATGGAGTTTGTTTTGGATTATCTCTCTCCCTCTCTCTCTCTGCCCCTCCCGGGCTCAAGAAAGAAAGAAAAGAAAGAAAAGAAAGAGAAGAAGAAAGAAAGAAAGAAAGAAAGAAAGAAAGAAAGAAAGAAAGATAGAAAGAAACATAGAAAGAAAGAAAGAAACATAGAAAGAAACATAGAAAGAAACATAGAAAGAAACATAGAAACAAAGCAAGCAAGAAAGCAAGCAAGCAAGCAAGCAAGCTGGTAGATTAATACATTAAAGAGATAATTCTTTTAAGTTAAGAATTTTCCTAGATGTACTGCATCATCCCTAAACTTCTAAAATTACTTATGGCTTAATTTATATGTAAGAATAGCATGTAAACACAGTATAAACACTTTCACATTCTCTTGGAAGATAGATTATGTCAACCTTAGTATCTTTGCCTTTTTTTCTAATACAACTTTATGTCTTTTGGGGTGCAGGAAAAATAAATCCTCAAGAAATACTTCATGTTTTTATGCAACTAAGAAATTTCAGCTTGGTTTAGCGCACAGAGCAAAAATTTGATTACAAAGGGAATTAAGATTTGGCTACACTAATTATTAGCTGTATATTCTTAAAGCTTTCTCAAACCTCCTATTATAAATAAATAAGTAAATAAATAAGTAAATAAATAAATAGCACATTAGCTTAGATATGTTTATTAACTTGATGTAATTCATTTGTACAGTGGGGAAAAGAAAATTTTAGCTTGCAGGATTGTTGTGGTAAAGGATTGGGACTTTGAAGACCACATAATAAGGGATCAAAATACTAGTTTCATGTTCCTAGCTGCCCACCCATTTTAGCATTCCACTTCCATGTTATCATCATCTTCAGATCCACCTTCTGAGATTCTAAAGACACTTATTACTCATTTTCTCTTCCCCACTAAACACTATGAAAAAAGTCCCATTTTTCCTTTGTTTACCTATATAGTTAGTCCTCCAAATTTCTTGTTATTTAGCATAAATAGACTGGTATAAATATCTGCCCCAGTCAAGTAAGGTAGATAGGAAATGAAAAATGGAAGTTCATTTGTTTTGTTTTGCTTTAAAGTGTGTCCCTGTAGTTATCGATCACTCAAGGGCAAAGTAACAATATAACTTGTTTTTTTTTTCCTCATCTAATTTTCCTCTTCACTTCTGTGAAAAGAAACAAGCTGCATGATTTTGCTCAATGTGCAATTGTTGGATTTACTCAAGGGAAGACTACATAAAATGGAATTATAATGATAGAAAGCTAAAAACAAAAACCTGACTCAATAATTCACAATCTTCAGTACTTGATATTGATTTTATAACTGCATGGGAATGGCTGAATCCTGAATAGTTAGGTCCTGGGCTAAGTGATAGCTCATTTTTTTCCCACCACTGTACTGGTACTTATTTAGTTTGTAGATTTTGGAATATGGGAACTATACTTCTGAACTGTCAGAAAGTCATTGGAGAGATAAATCAGCTCTGCCTACATCGCTGCCCATTTTTCTGGATCACATTTCACATACAGGTTGAACAATATGTGACTGTCATTTTATTAGGTTCAATAAATAGAATATTGGCAGTTTCATGTGGTTTATCCTAACACATGAAACAGATGCATATGTTCATTCATGGCAGAACTCCTTCAAATATGATCAATATATTTGGAAAAGAAACATAGGCTATATATTAATGGTCAATTTAGTATTCCTTCCTTCAAGAAATAGTTGAATATTTGGCCCACTCTATGCCAGACAAACTACTATGCACTTGGAATTGAAGATTAGCCAACATCACCACTCTCATGAAGCTTAAACTCTAGCAGATAAGATAAAGGAGAAGCATACACTAGTTAAGCATAATATATTTATAGTGTATTAAATACTAACAAAAACTAGGAACAAATAAACAGGGAAATCAGATATGGTATAAGCAGGTATTATAATTTTAAAATAAGGTATATGGAAAAGGCTTCAAACAGGAAAGAAAATATCTAAAGGAAGAGAAGAAGCAAGCTATGCAAATGTCTGTAGGAAAGTATTCCCAGCAGAAGCAAGTGAGTGAGCAAGAGTAGAAGAGGTCAAAAAAAACAGTGGGGCCATCTCAGGGAAGGGTTTGTAAATTAAAGATGTGGCTTTCACTGTAAACGAGTTGGGAAGCCATCATGGCTTCTGAGTGAAGAAGTAACATTACTTATTAATATTTTAGGAAATCAGTCACCCGTTTTGGGTATAGACTTGGAAGCAGAAAAGAAGAAGGAAGTTAGTAAAAGAAGTTAGCATGGTAGTATAATTATCCAGGTAAGATATGATGGTGGCCTAGAGTGAAGTAAAAGTAAAGGTAGTTTAGGGGCATCTGACTGGCTCAGTTGGTTGAGTGTCTGACTCTTGATTTTGCCTCAGGTCATGATCTCATGGTTTGTGAGTTCAAACCCCACATTGGGCTCTGCACTGACAATGCAGAGCCAGCTTGGCATTTTCTCTCTCTGCCCCTCCTCTGTTCACACTCTCTTCCCCTCTCTCTGTCTGTCTTTCTCTCTCAAAATAAATGAATAAACTTAAAAAAAAAAGTGGAGGTAGTTAAAAAGGGTTGGATTTGATAGAAAGGATATGGGAAGTGAATAAACGAGAACTTTAAAGACAACTCCAAGACTTTTGGCCTGTGCTATAAAACAAAGTTTTAATGAAATGAGTGAAAAAGAATGTGGGAGGAGTAACTTTGTCATAGAAAGAATACCAAGAACTTAGTTTTGAATATGATAAATTTAATAAGTCAAATGTCTCTAACCTCAATAATGAGTATGACCTAAGATGAGAAAGGAGCCCCTTTCTACACCCCCGGTTTAAGAGTCATAGAAATTAAAAGAAAGGGTTCAATGGCAACCCAAGAGGATAGGGATCTGGATATTGCACAACAGCAACGTGAGCCCAGAAGATCAGCAGCAATTTGTTTGTGCTGTAACAGTACCTGACGTACATATATCTTAAAGCATAATGGCAGCTGTTTCATTCCAGTTTCCAATTCTCACACAAACTTCTATTTTGCTAACCCTAATCTAAAAACATACTGGGAAAGGAGTTTTGGTAAAGAAGCTCCAGCTTAGTCCAGATGATAGAACATAACACCTCTAAAAATGGGCAGTTGTCTATGCATGTCTGATATTCAGAGATGACTGGGCTTTCAACATATATTTGGCTGGTCAGCTAGCAATAGTATTCAAAGTCAAGAGGCTAATGACATCACCCACTGGATGACTATACACAGAAGAGAGAAAATGTCTGAGAACTAAGCCCTGAGGCACTCCAAATTTCAGAGGTCACAAATTTGAGAAGGAATCAGAAAGGCTAAGTTGTAAGAGCTAGAAAGATAGGAGGGGAATCAAATGAATGTGTAACGTCATAAGTTAAGTGGAGGAAAACAATAGGATCTAAGAAGAAAAAGCGATCATTTGCCTTCTCTCTCCACAACTGGTAAATCTCACACAGAATGCGCACTGCAGTTTTTAATCCAACTTCTTTACACAGACATAATAGACTATGGGATAGACTCGGTTCTAGAATGTTTTTTTAATGTAAATATATATATATCTGAAATACTTTTAAGTGTTGTGTCCAGATGGAGTACAGAATGATGTTTAACATAAAAATAAATGTTGATGCAATTATCATCTCTGTTCACATTCTGCAGACAGTTCACTGATACTGAACATCATCTGCAGATTCTTGTTTACTGAACCCCACAGGTCAGACAGGGAAGTTGCAAAGAAATAATAAGCAGCATATTTTAAAGAAAATCACTCTCCTGAATTCCTTTCTCTTCTGAATTCATTGATTCCCTATAAAAGAAGGTTCCCACAGCTCAAGCATTGTCAAGTATCAATTGTTTTCAAACTACACTCTTTCATGATGTCATTAGGCAGTTGCTCCTACACAGAAAGAACTGACTCCAGAGACTGAGTTTTCTATTTCCAGCTCTCTAGAATCACTTAACTTCTTTTTGTCTTTTAAAAACAGGGGTAAATTGTTCCTCAGCCAATCTCTCAGAGGTGATGTGACTATCGATAAGACACTGTCTGCAGATCAATTTGATTCACACACACACACACACACACACACACACACACACACACACACACAGCATGTTTTCAAAGCACCTGAAGAGCAAACCAGTGGAATTAGATTTTCCTCATTTTCACAGATTGAGGATAAGGGAAAACCCATGTTGCCTGGAATAGGGAACCTAATATTTCTTTGGTTGTATAAAGGACTAAAGGAGGGTGTCCTGCATGTCTGAGAAACCTCTTCCGATGACTAGAAGAGATTTTTCCAATAGTTCATGAGTCATTTACATCACTTTAAGATAAAAACAAAACCCTGAAATGCCATTACTTCTTGGAAAGTAACCCCTTAATTATGCCCTGTTTATGTCAGGTTTCCGAGGTTTTAAATCTAGGAGTAATTCTAGTATCTTTCTTCTCTACTCACCTGATTCAATCCATCTCCAAATCCTGTTCATTTATACTCTTAAGCATATTGCTAAGTCCCCTTTTTCTCCCTTTTCCTCGTTATTATTCTTCTTCAAACTACCATCATTCTGTCATCTTGATTATTGTGATGGGACTCTCATCTGGCTTCCTTCCCTTTATTCTTCTATTTCTATACCCTCAAGATATATGCCTACACGGTCCTCTTTGATCTTTCTTATTCCTTCTAGCTTACCCTAACCATGAAATTCTCCCGAAGAAGGAGCTTTTGCTACAGTCATGTTGAAGTAGTTAGGATTCTCTGGAGGTACAATGTTCACATTTCTAGCTTTTGCAAATGTGATTTCTGCCAGGAACTCCCTCTCTACCTTCACATGGGAGACAGCAGAATTTAGTTGACACAGGCAAAAGATTTGATACCTATATACTTAATGTTCAAATCCCCAACTCCACCCCCTTCATAAATACATATTCTAAAACACTGTTCCTTTGCTTTAAAGTAGAAATAATACCTACTTTCAGAGTGTTTATATAGATGAAATAGAATTTTAACTTATGTAAAACATAATCATCCCCACCACATAGTATGGGCTTTCTATTATTAACTATTATGATTTTTATATTTTGATCCCTTTCAACTCCCCCCTTTTTTAAAACAGCCCCCCCTTTTTTGTCATGCCCAGCACACAGCCCAGCATGGGGCTTAAACTCATGATCCTGAGATCCAGACCTGAACTGAGATCAAGAGTTGGACACGTAACTGCCTGAGCCATCAAAGCACCACTAAACAGTTCTTTTTTATTCAGTTCTACTATTGGAGAAATTCCTCTCCAACTTCCATCAGACTACTTCACTGACACAACAAAGTTAAAGTTGTTTATTGAGCAGAAAGAATCAGATAGTTTGTAGTAGTTCTATCTTAGCAGTCTTGAGAGGAAATACTTATATTGAAATATTGAGTGGTTTTTCACTGTTTGTGTTTGTATAATTGGTGTTGATTGTACCTTGATTATTACTAAGCTCTCTTTCCTGAACCATACTGATTTCATAGCTCAAGATTTCATAGCTTTTGACACTGGAAACAACAGGTGTTGGTGAGGATGTGGAGAAAGGGGACCTCTCTTATGCTATTGGTGGGAATGCAAACTGGTGCAGCCACTCTGGAAAACACTATGGAGGTTCCACAAAAAGTTAAAAATAGAACTACCCTCTGATCCAGCAATTGCACTACTAGGTATTTATCCAAAGGATACCATAATACTGATTTGAAGGGGTACATGCACCCCAATATTTATAGCAGCCTTATCAGCAATAGCTGAACTATGGAAAGAGTCCAAATGTCCACCAACTAATGAATGGATAAGGAAGATGTGGTGTATACAAGGACATGGATGGAGCTAATGAGAATTATGCTAAGTGTAATAAGTCAGTCAGAGAAAAACAAATACCATATTATTTCACTTACATGTGAAGTTTAAGAAACAAAACAAATGAATAAAGGGGGAGAAAAAAAGAGGCAAACCAGGAAACAGACTTAACTATGGAAAACAAACTGGAGGGTCGCTGGAGGGGAGGTGGGCAAGGGGATGGGTTATATAGATGATAGGTATTAAGGAGGGCACTTGTGATGAGCACTGGGTGTTGTATGTAAGTGATGAATCACTAAATTCTACACCTGAAACAAAAACAAACAAAAAAATCATACCTTTTGTTTAAAATTGTACAGGAAAACTTGGGGTACATGGGTGGCTCAATCAGTTAAGTATCTGACTTCAGCTCAGGTCATGATCTCGCAGTTTGTGAGTTAGAGCCCCGCATCAGGCTCTGTGCTGACAGGTCAGAGTCTGAAGCCTGCTTCAGATTCTGTGTCTCCTCCTCTTTCTGTCCCTTCCATGCTCATGCTCTCTCTCTCTCTCTCTCTCTCTCTCTCAATACTGAATAAACGTTAAAAATTTTTTTTGAATTGTATAGGAAAACTTAAGTGAATATTTGTTTAAATATCCATATTTACCAATACAAAGTTTTCTATAGAAAAAAATATTTGTACTTACCAATACAAAGTTTTCTATAGAAATGTCAATATTAATGAACTTATACATTTCTATAATTACAAAATAACATTAAAGAGAAAAGAACTGTGAAAATCACATCAATATTTAGTTTATAATCACAATCATATCAATATTTAGTCTAGAATCAATGGTTATATATATGCGTGCATATATTTGTGTGTGTATGTATGTATATATATTTTTTTTTTCTGAAAGCATTTTCTCTATTGACTTTGGTCTATGTTGGAAGAACTATTTTAAAAAATGTATCTCTGGAGATAATCAGAGTTTAGCTTCAGGCATTTTGGAGAATAATGAATTGGATTTCCTGGTACCTTAGCACTTATCCTTAGTGAGCAATTTAAAAAATTACCAGTATAAATTGTGTTTACCTCAGAAATAAACACTACCCAGCCCAGTGGGGCCAAATAAACAAGAGCAGAAAGCAGAGAGAAAACAGAACTCTTTTTTCTGTTGTGTTTTCTGACTAACCTTAAGCAGCTTATCATATCTCACTTAAAGAAAAGACAGGGGCTTGTTTTTCAGCTTTCAGACCTTTCATCTTCCACTTAGCTTAGTGACTTGTCCTTCTGGGGAGTGAGTATCTCTTATTTCGGGAGTTCACAGGTGCTTGATGCTCTGTGTAGTATTTAAATAGCTTAGCAAAATATGTTTTTAAAGGAATTGGAAGAACACTTTAGTTTCCATCTCAGAGTGAGTATCAAATAGATCCACAGGATATAAACCTGCTGTATTTAAACTTTTTAATAGCTAAGTATAGCGTTTGGTAACTCTGCAGATAGGAAGAGGATATTTGTGGCTCCAGGAAGGTGGCAGTGTAAAGTTCTCTCTCCAGAAGTGGAGTTAGATTTGGACCAACATAACTGTTTCATACTTTAGTTATGTAAAATAATGATAGAATATAATTATGCATCTGAGTCTTCCATTTATTAATTTCATAACAGCAAGTGAGGTGAGTATTCTGACCTCCTTTGTCCATCTATAAAACGTGTGAAATCACCCTAAACTGACAGTTGTTCAATAAGGATCAGAATTAATTTTGTGAAGTCCCCTAGCAACAGGCAAATCTCATGATAAGTATACTACAAATGGTAGTTAAAATGATCAGGACAAGATGCTTTTGTTCTCTGAGGTTTTCTTCCCCTCAAATGGTGGAGATTAGACCCTTTTTATTGCATTCTCTCTCTCAGATCTAAAATTGTATCATAAAGATTCTTTGTCACACAGATACTTTGAAGATAAAACATCACATTCCCTGGGTGGAATTGCATTACAATGCCTGGGTGGCTCAGTCCATTAAGCACCCAACTCTTGATTTCGGCTCAGGTCATGATCTCAGGGTTTGTTTCCTGGGATTGAGACTTGAGTATGGCTCTGCACTGACAGTGCGGACACTGCTTGGGATTCTCTCTCTTTCTGCCCACCCCCCCCCAAATAAATAAGCTTCAACAAATACCCCATTAGATTCCATCAAAGGATATTTTCATTAAATGGAATATATTATTTTCCAACTCTGAAATTATATTTAGGAAGATACATAAAAATCTAGACATCAAAGAAAATTGTGGTTTTATAGTCTTCTTACGTTTGAAAGAAACATTGATCTCACTTAACCACATGCTTACATTATAAAAACAAAAAAAACACCTGGTTGTTAAAAATAGAAATATGGAAAAAGAAATAAGCTCCTACCAAATCTTAAGATATTATTATGTTTTAAAATGATGCTGAATTTATCTTATAAAGTCTGCAATTCCTCCAGGAGGCTCTGTTTCAAAATCTCTTTGAGATCAGATATGGATGGTATTCACATTTCACCCAAAACTAAGACAGAATCACAATTCAACATTGTATTTAAATACATATTCCTTGCTTTAGGTAACTAATGATTAAATGGAACAAAGAAACAAGTCTTCAAATTGAGGCAACATGTGATGAAAACAGACACATCTGGACCTAGTGCTCGCTTCACTATTTTCTACCTTGATGAGTCTTATCACATGTCCATCGTCTGTAAAAGAGAGCATTATTAACAGTTTCAATTTTATATGTAATCAGGTTATATACTGTTATGTGATAAACCAATGCGAAACTTGGAGGTGTAAAATAAGAGTAATATAATTGTGTTTATGAAGCTGCAATTAGAGCATGACTCAGTAAGAATAGCTTATCTCTAAATGCCATACAAAGGCTAATCTTCACATTACCTTGACATGCAATTAATATCCCCAATTTATTCATGAGGAAACACTCTTAGAGGTAATAAATAACCAAAGGCAAATTACATAACTAAATAGAATATTTAAACTTGGTCAAGTCTTTGGGGCTTCAAAAACTACATATCACTCAGAGCAAATCCTAAAGATTTGATAACAAAGGCTTTTGATAAACAGATTACAGCTCTCCAAACTCTAATGATATAATGATACTATGAGTCACTAAGAAGGAATTAACTTTGTAAACACTATGTGCATATATATATATATATATATATATATATATATATATATATACACATATACTAATTTTATTTGCTTACATTATATTTTCTATGCAAAATGATTTAGGACTTCCTAAAACCTGTTAACTGATCAAGTGATCCTCTTACTCCCTGCATAAGAGGTGTCGTGGTCTAAAGATCATTGAGGTAAAATCTGAAGGTACAGATCAGAAGGTACAGAGGTAAAATCTGAAGGTACATAATCAGGCAACTGATTATGGAGTGAAAAAAAGAGCCTAAGTCCTTAACATCATTACCAAACAGCTGAATGGATACTAACAATTTCTATTCAGACTTTTTACCATATGGGAAAAATAACCCCCTTTTGTTCAAGCTACTAGAATGATGCTCTTGATTTCCTGAAGCTCAATACAATTCTGAACCCATGCAGGCTCTACTTCTTCATCCTCAAAACAGAGTCTTCCAGGGAATCTAATTTTTTCACTATAGTTCACAAAGATGTTCCTGTTCCCAACTCCTATGGTTAGAGAAAATACATTTCCAGATTTCACGGGAAAGTGCCAAAATTGTTTAATTTTAATCTTAGTAATAAAAATGAATTGTTTAATATGGAATTAAAGTAGGCAGGTTTTAAGCCAATGTAAGGCTTCTGAAATAAGCCTGATCTATTAATCAGGAGAAGGTCACATTAACAATCATCATTTTTGGTTTTATGCAATTCTGTTCCCTAAGTATTTTTTTTATTATTATTATCAATTGGATCATTATTGCTAAAGAGTTTCCCCAGGTTGTTTTTAAATACCTTGTTCTATATATTGCATATAATACCTCTTTTGGAGATTTACAAAGCATATTAATATATTCAGGTTTTGAGAACTTATGTAGTTTAATCAGGGATTCCAAATTATTTAATCACATCTCTGTACTGCTGCTGCTGGGTATAATACTTATTAATACACTGGGAGTCAAAATTTTAGAAATGCTGAATTAAATATGTTTTCTGAACAGGAAACAGTACTATTTTGTCTGAACAAAAACTTGTGAGAACAAGTTTCAGCTGCACATAAAAAATGCTAAAAATAATGTTATCTGTTTAAAACATAAATCCCCTTCACTTACTTGTTCTCAAATGTACATCAACTTACTGTTTATAAATTAATTTCAAACTGAAGTGCAATTAGTGATATAAAGTTGAAATAATTTTTCTAATATATAAGCATCACAAGAAAAAATTGCATATGCAGAAAATTATCTATGATCTCAGTGAATGGCAATTTCATTCTTCCCTTTGTTCAGGACAAAAACCTTGGAGTCATTCTTGAACTCTTTTTCTCATACCCCACATCAAAACTGTCCTCAAATACCTTCCAAATAGGGATGCTTGGATGGCTCAGTCAGTTGAGCAGCTGACTTGAGCTCAGATCATGATCTCACTGTTTGTGGGTTCGAGTCCCCTGTCGAGTTCTGTGCTGACAGCTCAGAACCTGGAGCCTGCTTTGGATTCTGTGTCTCCTCCTCTCTCTACCCCTTCCCCACCCACACTCTGTTTCTCTCTCTTTCAAAAATAAATATTTTTTTTTAATTTAGGAAATACCTTCTAAATCTAAATTCACCAAATATATGCAAATTTTGACCATTGCTTGCCACTTACATTATTTCAACCTACGTCTGCATCATCTTCATCTCTCACCTGGATTACTGGAGTACCCACTGATTCAATTCACTACTCTGTGACCACTCCATCCACAATATACAGTTGACCCTTGAAAAACATGGGTTCAAACTGCATGGGTCCACTGATGTGCAGATTTTTTGATAATATAGTATAGCATTTGTAAATGCATTTTCTCTTCCTTATTAATTTTTTTAAATTTTTTAACGTTTATTTATTTTTGAGAGACAGAGCACGAGTAGGGGAGGGGCAGAGCTCGATGTGAGGCTCAAACCCACAAACCATGAAATCATGACCTGAGCTGAAGTCAGCTGCTCAACTGACTGAGCCACCTAGGCACCCCCCCTTATGATTTTCTTAATAACATTTTCTTCTCTCTAGTTTACTTAATTGTAAGAATACAGTATATGATAGAAACAGAATACAAAATATGTGTTAACTGACTGCTTATGTTATCAATAAGGCTTCCAATCAACAGTAGGCTATTAGTAGTTAAGTTTTGGGGGAGTCAAAAGTTATACATGGATTTTCAACTACACAGGGTATCATCAGTGTCCCTAACCCCTGCATTGTTCAAGGGTCGACTGTATTCAAACAGAACATCTAGAGTCATAACTCTTAATTAGAGTTCAGATCATATCACCCTTCTACTCAAAGCTCTTTGATGGTGTTGCAGCTCACTCAGAGAAGACGACAAATTTCTTAGAGGGAATAGTAAGCCTCTCAAGTTAGCCCTCAGACTTCACAACATGCAAAAAAAAAAAAAAAATAGATCTATGCCTGGATAGATTAATAAGATATTGCAGTGATAAAGAACTTGAGTATGTGGCAGAATGAGGATTATCTTGAGCTTAGGCCAAGGAGTTTAAACTAAATCTCTCTGTTTAAAAAATACACTTGTTATTTTAGAAGAGTTCCCAATTTACAAACAAACAATGAAGTGACTACAAAGAGCCTCCTAATGTCTCACATCCAGTTTACCTTGTTATTAATATCTTACATTAAGTTGGTATATGTTTCACAATCGGAGACCCAGTATTTATATATTATTAATAAATAAAGTCCATGATTTATCTAGCTTGAGCCCTAAGTCAACACACAAAAAGTCTAACCAGTCTGAGACTGCCCTGCTGGAGAAGCATGTATAGACACACTACCAAATGATTTCAACTGAGCATAGTCTTCCAGCCACCACTGCAAGGTGTCAGATGTATAAGTGAAACTATTTTCAACCCTTCCAGCCAGCCTAGCCAACAACTGAATTCCACGGAGTGAACATGGTCAATGCTACATGGAACAGAAGTTAGTCTAACTGAATCCTATCTAAATTCCTGAACCATATGATGATGAGATTTAAAGGAACAGTATTAATTTGGGGATACTTTGTTACAGATCAATCAATAAGAACAGTCCACCTCACCTAAAACATTAGAATGTAGACACATGCAAAATATATTAGATGAAACATTTTAATTTGCTTCGTAGACTAGGATGTTGCTCACTTCATTTTTCAAGTCCCTAGTCTTCCAGAAACAAATCTACTCTCCTCCCTTCAAAATGCCAAACCATGCTCTCTTTTTTCTGCCAGAGGCAACACTAGATTAATCGTAGAAGTAACATCTTTTTGTACTGGAGTCTTGGCAGTTGCAGACTATGGAGTAAGTGAAGGAGCTGGGGACACCTGCAAATTAGGACCACCATGAGACACATAGTCATAGTAACTGTTAGGAAGCAGAAGGCATGGTTGGAAAGGCCTAGATGACAAACACAAATATCTTTGAGAGGGGGATCTACAGGGATGGGAGAAGCCAGGTAAAACAAGTTGTGACAAGATATGGCCCTGAGACCTGGCTAAAATCTATGTGAGACTATCATTCTTCTCATAAGGACAGTAAAACTCTCCGGGTGTTTGTTGAGTTAAGCTTCAAAGAGCATAAACTAAGGATATCTACATGGAAGGCAAGATAAAGGGGAAAAGAAGCAAAGTTGCTCTTTAGGTACTTGAGCAATATTATAAAATTTATAGAATAGTAATATAAAGTTATATCAGAACTTTGTTTTCCAGGACAAATGAGGAAATAATGGTGCAAAACTGCCACAATGAGACCCACAGAAAAGTTATAGTCCTAGTTTGACATATTTTTAAAATTTATTTTAAGGTCTTAATGAAAGCCTAAAAGTCAAGTCTACTTATTTTCTTTACCGTAGTTCCCTATGAAACTATACCAACCTCTCCTCTCCTGGTAAGGAGAAAATGTTTTTAACGAGGTTGTTGCTAAGATTTGGGGTATGCAGGATCACCTGTTGTGCTTCCACATATTTTTTTTTCCAAAGCTTCATTTCTTACATGAGCAACGTGTTCTCTTTGGTTTGTGCTCAGGATTTCCTCCTGTGCCACTGCAGAGAGCTCCGCCAGCATCACAGAGTCTCCCAAGAGCCGGCAAGCATAAAAAAATGTGTATCACTGAGGAAAGTGTGTTTGTTAAAGTGATCTGATGCCTTGGAGGAAAAACAGCTCACAAATGTTTTTTGTAACTTTAATGTGGGGTAGTGCTGCTACTTCAAATGCGTTATTCCCCTCGATACAAGTATTATTTATGACACAGAGAAACACAAATAAAATGAGATTTTTAGCTGGGAGTAGATTAAAGGAGACTATGTCCTAAAAGACTTTTCTCAACGTCGGCACTATTGACGTTTTAAGCTGGATGCTTCTTGGTTGTGGGGCTGTCTTCCACCCTATACATTGTGCAGAGCATCCCTGGCTTATACTACTGGATGTCAGACAGCATTCAAGTTGTGACTATGAAACATATCTCTGGACATTGCAAAATATCCTACGGGGAACATAATCATAACTACATGAGAAATACTCTTCTGTAGGTTAAGAGAGGTTCCCGTGGAAACAGAGCTTGGTTCACACCCAAGGTCTATCACTGTGGGATCCAAGTGAAGCTATTTTTTTTCTGCCTTTTATTTCCCAGTCTATAAAATGTAAATTGTAGGCAAAATTGTGAAAGAGTTTAAGTGGACCAAAAGATTACTGGTTCTCTTCAAAGGAAAACAGGTCATGTCTGGCATATCCTTTGAGGTTATCTGATTCTATGAGGGATCTCACCTTTATCTTTCAGTTACTTTACAAGTCTGTTATTTGTAGAAAACTGATAAAAAATGTTAAATAACCCTTGATGACACGAACCAAATTGTGTCTGGTGGAATGCGACTGATTATTACCTTGTAGATATTAGTAAGTTTTACCTGTGTTCCTGTCTGTTTTTAAATTCATTTCAACATTCCTTATTTGACTACAGATGTATAAAGAGGTATGTAAATTCTCCTTTGAGCTTGTGGAACATCTTAGTATATTCCACTTTAATCAATGAATTAAACAAAATCTTCAAAATGTGTAGACTTTATATCAATATGAGGATACAGCTACGTATGTTTTTAAATAACGATAATGACACAACTGATTTGGATGAAGAAGTACTGAAAAAAATACATGCAAAATATTTGAATAGTCAGAGTCCTAAAATAATGATAATTGCTATTGTTATCACAGCCATTGAAAAATATTGAATATTAAAGACATAGCAAAATAAATCAACAGCATTACTAAACGAAATTTTGGTTATTTCATGTACATACTGACCAAACCATGAATTTAAAATATATCAAATAAGAGGCGCCTGGGTGGCTTAGTTGGTTAAGCATCTGACTTTGGCTCAGGTCATGGTCTCATACCTCATGAGTTTGAGCCCTGTGTCAGGCTCTGTGCTGATAGCTCAGAGCCTAGAGTCTGCTTCAGATTCTGTGTCTCTCTCTATCTCTGCCCCTCCCCTACTTGCTCATGCTCTCTCTCTCTCTCTGTCCAATAAATTAACATTAAAAAAATTACAAGTAAAATATAATAAAATATATCAAATAAATAAAAAATATTAAGTAGAGTTGTTTTTTCCCTCTTTAATACTCAATATTTCCATTTCTAGGCAACCAGTCTACTATGAACAACTGTATGCTATTTGGGCAACCTAGAAGAAATGGATAAATACCTAAAAACGTACAACCTACCAAGACTGAATCATGAAGAAATAGAAAATCTGAACAGACCAATTACTAGTAAAAAGATCGAATCAGTAATCAAAAAAGTCCCAACAAAGAGAAGTCTAGGACCAGACAGCTTCACTGGTGAATTCTATCAAACATTTAGAGGAGATTTAATACCCATACTTCTCAAACTCTTGCAAAAAATATAACAGGAGAGAACACTTCTAAACTCATTTTATGAACCAGCATTACTCTGACACCAAAAGGCAGACAAGGACACTCTAAGAAAAGGAAATTACAGGCCACATTCCTGATGAACATAGATCAAAATATCCTCAACAAAATATTAGCAAACTGAATTCAACACTACATTAAAAGGATCACATACCAGGATCAAGTAGAATTTGTCTCTTGGTTGCAAAGACAGTTCAATATTTGCAAATCAATCAATGTGATATGCCTACAGTAACCAACATGAGAGGAGTAATCAAGAGAGATCATCTCAATAGATGCAAGAAAAGCATTTAATAAAATTCAGCATCCATTAATGATACAAACTATCATCACACTGAGTATAAATAGGAATACACTTTATGTTAATAAAGCAGGAACAACTTCAACATAATAAAGGCCATATATGACAAGCTCACAGCTAACGTCATACTCAAGGGTAAAAAGCTGAAAATTTTTCCTTTAAGATCAGGAATAAGACAAGGATGCCCACTCTCACTAACTTATTCAACACAGTACTGGAGTCCTAGACAGAGCATTTAGGGGGATAAAACAGAAAAAAGGAAAAAAGAAATAAGGCATCAAAATTGTTAAGAAAAGATATTGAAGAGATATTTGCCTTCCCATGTTTATTGCAGCATTTTTCATGATAGCCAACATATGGAAACAACCTAAATGCTCATCAACAGAATAAAGAAAATGTTGGTGTGTGCATGTGGGGGCGGGGGTTGGTATGGAATATTAGTCACATGAAAGAAGGAAATCCTGTCATTTGCTATAAGATGGATGGACTTTGAGGGCATTATGTTAAGTGAAATAAACCAGACTGATAAAGATAATTACTCCATGACTCTTCCTCTCTCTAAATGAGAGCATTCTCCATGATTTCATGCCTGATTTTTCAACTTTATTTTTATACAGTTAATTGTTTTGCTACTGTTTCAATTGTCACTCCATCTAACAAGTTATAAAAATGAAATGTTAGTCAAAATGTCTTGTCCAATTTTTATTCCCAAATTTCCAAATGCAGGATGGACAATTCCTATCCAAAGCCATGCTCTCAACCTAAACATGCCTTATAAATTATTCTCATTTCCTTTCCCTTTTAGGACTTTCATTTATTTTCCCAGATACTCTGATCTGAAACCTCTTAGGCAATTTTAACCCTTCCCATATCCAGTCATCTATCACACCTTTCTACTCCTCCTCAGCTGTCCACTGCTCTATCCCAGACACCAGCATTGTGGTTGGCATGCACAAGTCATCCTATAAATGTTTGTTGTTTAGACTTAAGGGAAACAAAAAGTAGCACTATTTAAGAAAGAATAAAAATCCTAAAGTAGATATTTAGGATATGTAGTATATCTAGAATAAAGCAATAAAAAGACTATCATTATTTACATTCATTGACACCAAAGTTCCACACATAGTGACCCCTTAATCCTCACCAAAACTCAGTAAGTTGAGTACAATGAAAATCTGTATTTTAAAATAAAGAATCCATGGCTCAAAGAGTTGGAGCAGCCTACTGAAATAACACTTTGTAAATGCTAGCTAGTGCTAGGGTTCAAGTTTACCTTTATCTGAAGCTCATTTCTCTTTTAGTGTTACTACACTCTTTCTACAATAATAAAAAAATTGGTCAAGGAACAATTCCAGACAAAAGTATACACAATGAATTGTGCAGACAAAAGATCTTAGCTGTCCAAAGATAAGATTAAAGGCTGTTACCCTAGCGGTGCCATAAATGCGCCAGCAGGCTTCTGGCTAGCCATTTAATCATTCTATTATATTTAGGAAGATATGTAAACATGTAACTAGCTCTCAGATCAGTGCTTCATTTAGGATAATGTATAACATGGCAATACATATGTTCATAGAGAAACTGTGGTAGATCATAAGAGTGTGGGTTTTGGAACAGGGCAGACCTGAATTTGAATTCTTGCTCTATCACTGAACTTGGGCAAGTTCTTTACTTTGCTTAATTTGCTTCTTTGAACAAATATTAAAGACTAACTAAAATTGTAATTGTGAGGACAAAATAAGTAAAGCAATTAAATGGTTCTGTGCAATGAATGCTTGACACTAAATACACCCTTATTATAAGCAAAAATAATAGATTAATAGATTATAACTTTTTAAAGTAACACTTTCTTACCTTTATGACATTTTTAACACAAGAGTCTTAAATTTGACATAAGAAGTCTAAAATCTAGGCTGAGAGATTTTTGTTAAATCTCAGATTTGCTTGGTTAGTATGAGACCCTTGTAAAATGTTTCTGTAATAAAATCTATCCTGTGTCAAACTGATATTTGGGAAGCATAGGGAGAGTCATTTAAATGCATATAACATTAAAATGTTTCATGGAAGAGAGTATTTTGAGAATGGCCAGTCTTTAATAAAATTTACCCTAAACTTCATTTAAAAAAATTACTTATAAAAATAATTAAAAATTTCTCCTTACACTGAATGCTGACTTAAAACTAAAAAAAGAAAAGTAATAAAATGTAAAGATTTCAGACAAAAAATAGTCATGTCACTTAATTTAGTCATTTTCTTAAATAAAAGGCTATCTTATCCATATATAGTTTTTCTCCAGCCCTGTTTTTAATCTTTTCTACCTTCATTTATCTTTTATCTATCCAAGGTTGCCCTAGTTAGAGAAAGGTTGCTGTAATATATTTGACTTTTAAAATATTTAGGCTTTCTGACCCAAAGAAATGGACTCAAACGGAACAAGCATGATTGTTATTTTAGTGCACAATTTAACCTGATAAGACCTTTCTAGTAAACATTATAGACACGCATAAGTCACAAGCCTGAAAGGAAATATTCCAGCCTTGTGAAGGTCTAGGGCCTGGCTTGTTAAAGTTTGTTTACCAGATGCCTGAATTCCACAGAGTAAATCACAGTCCAGGTGTTCGAAATCCCTTCGTGAATTTACAGGCTGCAGAAGAGCTTTGCTAGCCTTTCGTGTTAATGTTGAATATGCACACAGGAGGCTTAAAGACCATGTGCCCTGCCAAACATTACTAGTAATGTAATGGTGAATAAACCTTGGCTTCTCCCTGATGGTGTTCACAAATATTCAGTGCAATGTGTCATGTAGTTTTTGCCTTCATTCCCTTGAATGAGACACTTATGTGAAAAAAACAGACTGTCATACTGATGATCAGCTACTGAGAAAATGGAGGCCTCCTGGATAAGTCAGAACCAACTGTCAGCACATGTAAGGCCACCTTGGAATTTCTAGCTGAGGCCATTATCTAACAGACTACAAGCCAGGTTGGCGGGCCCAACCAAATCACAGAATGAGGTGCCATCATGGTTGAGTGCTGCAGACTGTCGATGTCTTGTATCTTCACATAGCATAACGGGCTAGGGACCTCTATGAGTCTCTTTTATAAGGGTACTAATTACCTTCCCAGGGCCTCACCTCCTGATATCATCACCTTGAGGGGTTATTATATCAACATATGAATGGGGTGTGGACACGGATATTCACTCTATAGCAGGTTGCAGAAACAATTGATAAAATATTGCTTTGTATTATTTACAACTTGTATGTGGTATATTTTAAGTTGGGGAGCAGCCAACATTTTCTTTAAAGGGTGTGATGGTAAATATTTTTGGTTCTGAAGGTTGTATGGACTCTGTCATACCTACCTAGTTTTGCCATCTTACTTGAAAGGCAATAGTGGATAGTAGGTAAACAAATGTCATGATTGTGTTACAATAAAACTTTATTTACAAAAATGGGCAGATGGACAGATTTGGGTTATGGGTCATAGTTTGCTGACCCATGTTCTAAATTAATAGCCTATAGAATAGTTCTCACTCTATAGTATGCATTTCTAATCCTTTTTGTTGTGTGAAAAGTAATGAAAGGAAACCTCATTAGAGTCAGGAGACTAGAATGGGGAGCAAGTACTACTCAACTTCAATTACAGGAAGAATTGTCAATTATAGACCCAAAGGGAAGAATTCCCAGGAGTAAAGAATCATCAATTACAGGCCCCAAAAGGGACTGCTGTACTTTGCCTCTCCTACAAAAAAACTGACTACCCCTGAAACTTAGCCAATGAGAAACTGTCATCACCCTAAACTCCTGCTTTTTCCAATGGACTTTCATTCAAAGCAATTCCTCCCAACTTCTTCTATCTCCATAAAATATCATTCCTGTTCTTAATTTATTGGACTTGCCTATGTTTTTGCTACAGCTTGTGTATCCCAGATTGTACTTCTGTTATTCCTGAATAAACCCATTTTGCTGGTAAAATAAACTGGCTGTTTTATATTTAAAGCTAACAACTGTCTTCAGAAAATTCTATATTGAAAGAAATCCTATAGATATTGTTATAAAAGAGTATCAGGACCAATTCTGGTAGTCCATATCCTAATGCATAGTGTGATTAAGACAGGTAAATAGTCATTATCACAGAATAGTGTTCAGAGCTTAAAAGCAACTAGTTTTCTGCACTATATTTTTTTCTAAAATTATAGTATTGCTACTTTCAATACAATAACATAAAAATTTAGAGACAATAAAAGTAAATAATACAATCTGTCAGATTTTATTCTTTAAAATTATCAGAACAAATTTAAATTAATGTGAACTTAAGAAAATAATAAGCTATTTCAACAAAAATGTTTGTATATGAGGAAATGATAAGCATATAAATAATACAATTTAACATTATGCATTCATTAATTAAGATATATGTGTAATTATCCTTTGAGTGAAATTCTAGTCTTTCACCTGTGGAACACAATTTGATGCAATTTTTATGCAGAGTCTTTAAGTTTTCTCATTCTTCATTCAAGTTGCATATATCAAATAACAAATCAAAGCAAATAAATTTAGAGACATAAATAAAAGCCTTCTCAGTAGAAGGTGGGGGGGGTAAAAATAACTTGAAAGAGACCTGCCTGGAAGACACGAAGTTTTTAAACGCTGCTTCTTACATGCTACTCAGGTTCTAACTAAGTTAAATAACTGGCTCTTTCAAAAGCCTCTCCTAATTTCAAAATAAACAGCACAGACAGAGATGGTAACTGAAAAAGACTGAGACTAATTAATTTAAGTTGAAAAACTATTTCTATAAATGTCATTTCCTAGGATTTTCAACAGCCTCTCCCTTGATGTTTGATTGATACAAACAAAAGTACTTGCAATTCTAACAGTCCCTGAGTAACTGATGAAGATTACTCCCCTCGACTACTGGCACATGAATTGATAAATAAATCAACAAAACAAAAGAGAAAGTTCAGAAATACACTGGAGTACATGTGGAAACCCAGAATATAAAAGTATTTCAAATCACTGAGGAAAAATTGACTTTTAATAACTTGTGGTGGGCAACCTGATAGAAATATGGTAAGCGCAAAATTGAACCAATACCTTGCACAATATACAACAGTAAACTCTAAATGAATTACAGATCAAAAATAAAGCAGTACATAAAAATAAAATAAACCATTTCCATACTAGGGGAAATAAAGCATGGGTTAATTATTTTATAACTTGAAGATGAGCAAAAACTTTCCAACTACGCTTTTGTTAAAAAGAAAACCACAGGCCCAAAATACCATCACATGGGCTAGGCCAACTGGGGCTTAATACCTTATCTAATTGTAATTTCAGCCTCCCCCAGAAATATAAGTCTTAACCTTTAAATCAGGAATATTCTGATAAGCACCAAAGAGGTGATCTGTCACATGGGTCCCCTCCATACCCACAAAGGAAGTGAGATAATCTACTTAATAAGACCCCCTGTCCTTCCACCTAAGGGAAGGTGACCTTGACTGGGACAATCCTTTCTTTTCTTTTGCTGAAAACTCTTGTCCCACCCTCCTTCCTATAAATACCTTCCATTTTGTATAATTCCTCAGAGCTCTCTTCTCTATTTCCTGGATGGGATGCTGCCCAATTCATGAATCATTTAATAAAACCAACCAGATCTTCAAATTTACTTAGCTGAATTTTGCTTTTCAACAGATTAAAAACTCATATTCAGTAAAAGAAGTGTGTAATAAATTCAACTACATTAAAATACTTTGCAGAGTAAAATATACCACATACTGCAAATAAAGTTAAGTGATTAATGAAAACATGGAAATATTTCCAAAAGAATGCTAATGATAATAAGATAACCTCCCTAATCTGAAAGAAACTCACACCACCTAAGAGAAAAACAATCAGAAACACCATTTTTAAATGAGTAATACAGTAACAGCTCTCAGAATAGATACATGAACGGCCCATAAATTTATAAAAAGATGTTCACCTTCTTCCATAGGGATAGTAATGCAAATGAAAACTACACTGAGATACCATTTCTCACCTATAATATTAGCAGAAATTCAAAAGCTTGACAAACATACGGTACAAGTGAGGCTGTTGGAAAACAGGCACTTTAGTGTGCTGCTGGTATGATTACTCTTTTGGAGAGAAATTTGTCAATATCTGACAAAACTATTTATCAATTTACTATTTACCCAGCAATCCCACTTTTAGGAATCTACTTTGATTCGTAAGATCAAAGATGACCCTTTGAAGGCTCATCTTCAGGAGTGTGAACAAAATAAGCAGAGTTTAACTCATTGTGGCATTATTTTTAACAACAAAATATTGGGAATAAGATCAATACCAAATATAGAAGACTGATTAAGTAAACATATCCACATGTCCTTACAACAGGGTGCCATTGTTATACAGTCATCAAAAAGAATTGAGACAACCTCTATGACTGATTTGGTGTGATTTACAAGATATATTATTAAATGGAAAAAGAAAATTGCAGAACAGTATATAATGATAAACTACCTTTTGTATAAGAAAAAAGAGGAGCCAGTTTCGGTATTTGTGTGGGGCGCCTGGGTGGCTCAGTCGGTTGAGCAGCCGACTTCAGCTCAGGTCATGATCTCGCGGTCCGTGAGTTCGAGCTCCGCATCGGGCTCTGTGCTGACAGCTCAGAGCCTGGAGCCCGTTTCAGATTCTGCGTCTCCCTCTCTCTGACCCTCCCCTGTTCATGCTCTGTCTCTCCCTGTCTCAGAAATAAATAAAAAAAAAAGTCTAAAAAAATTAAAAAAAAAAGATTGGGTATTTGTGTTTATGTGTACATTTATGTAAAAACTGTAAACAGAAATACATATAAACATATCACATATAAATACATATATATGTAATATATATATTATATGTTATATCTAATTTGCTAAGAGGAACACAGGAAAATATAATCAAAGCAAAATCAGTCAAATTGATCACCTACACAGAATAGGTAGGATCCCAGTGGAAAAGAAAGGGAAGGGGATGTAATTTTTCTTAATGTTATAAAGTTTGATGTTTGAAGTAAATTAATGTTTGACATTACCTATCCCCCCCCCCCCCGCCTCCTCCCTGCAAATCAGTAAGAATTGTAAAAAATCTTTAGGAGTTATTACAAACAGAAACAAAGTTACATATATTTTAACCGATCACACAAGCAAACAAAAAAAAATAATAAAATAAAAACAAGTTCAAGGAACTTTTGAACATAATACTATAATTATATGTGACTACAAGGATCTATTTTGAGGGAAAATTACAATGAAATCTTAAATTTTAATAGCAACTTTTGTAGTAGTATTGATACAGTGATCTCCAAAGTACTTCATGTGTAGGACAGCATTAAGCAAGTGATACATGTATCTTAAAGTTTTGGAGATTAATATTCTCTGTGGAGGAAAGGGGAAATACAAATATGTAATGGCAAAAGAAAGAGCCTGTGGTGTAGGATCACTGTAGAAGTGCTTTTATGAGCTCCTAATTTATATATAGATACATATATACAGATATATAGAGATAATATAGATAGATTTAGATATTTATGTTATCTCCTGGCTGTGTCCATGAAATGGGCCAAATAGCAATGGCAACCTAATTATAAAGTATGCCTGTTCTTGGTTTCTAAATCCCTTTCAGCATTGAAATAATGGCCAGGGGTTCTTATATAAATTTCTGCTTCCAGAGCAAGGTCAGAGAAAGTATAAAATGGCATACTCTGTTGTGGCCAAATGTATAGAAATGCTCAATATATGGTAATAACATATCAAAAGATACATAGTACCCAGTTTGAAGAGTCTGCCACTGGCCACATCTGAGACATTTTGGAGCTTAGAAGAAATAATGGCAGTAATGAATTATAACATATGCTATATATATTTAAAAGAATCCATGAGCCCATGATGACGCAAACAAAGCAAACAAACACAAAGGGTGGGAATATTGAGAGGAGATATATAGTCTTTGCAAAAAATGCCAAACATTAATGGTGGAAGGAATGCTTGAGTTAGCAAACCTCCCTTTTAAAACCGGTAATAGTAGTTTCAAGCAAGTATCATCTATTGATATCAATGGGATCACTCCTCATATTACATATTAATGGCAAGAAGAAATGCACCTTTACAATGGAGAAATCCAGAAGTCACTTTTTTTTTTTTTGAGAGACAGGGGGTGGGGCACAAGTAAGTGAGGGATGGACAGAGAGAAAGAGAGAGAGAGAGAGAGAGAGAGGGAGAGAGAGAATCCCATAGGGGGAAGAGAGAAAGAAAGAGAGACAGAGAGAGAAGCCGGGCTTGTGCTCACCCAATGCGGGGCTTGTGCTCACAGGAAGTGGGGCTCGAGCTCACTGGATGCTTGAATTCCGAACCAAACCCATAAGATCATGACCTGAGCTGAAGTCAGATGCTTAATCAACTGAGCCACCCTGGCACCCCCAGGAGACACCTTTTCAATCCAGAAGTGAAGGTTAATATCACCAATAACAGTACAAACTGGCATCTCAATGTACCATTACAATACACTGAGAACAGCACATCACCTTACAGAATTCTAACCAAAAATATTTAACCTGAAACTACAAAAAGAAAAAAAATCAAATAAACCAAATCTTAAAAAAAATAAATCAGTGTTATGAGAGAATTTTTAAAAAGGCAAGATTAGAGGAGACTAAAAAGATATGACAACTAAATGTGATGTGTAATTCTTGATGGGAAACTTGAGGGAAACAAAACAGACCACTACAAAAGGCATTATCAAGGCAATCAGGGAAATTTTAATATGAACTATAGGTAGTTAGGACTACATATAAGATATATATTAGGTAATCAATGTGAATTTTCTTGATTGTGATAATTACTTGGGATTATGTAGGAAAAAGCTCTTCTGTGGGAAATACTGGCTCTAGTATTTAGAAGAAAGTATGGGATAGCTGCAAAATACCTTAAATGGTTCCAAACAAAGAGGAAAAAAAAGAGAGAAATAACTAACAATTGACAAATCTAAGTGAAAATGTATATTAATTTTATATTATTTTTAACTTCCTTGTAACTTCATATTTAAAAAAACCGGAATTACAAAGAATGTTCCTTCTACCTTAACTACTACCCTTGGAAAATTCTTCAGACATTTTAGTTTTTTATACATTTGGTTCTGGATGTTGTTTTGTCTTCCATTCATGGGGCTGCAGGCAACACTGAACTGACAATTTTTCATTAATACTTACATGTTTGAATACATATGAATCAACAGTAGCCTGGGCTCCCACATACTGAAATTTGGATATAGTAAGTACAGGATGCAGTTTAGTATCAAGAAATTTAGAAAACTATTTCAAAGAGGTTTTGAAGCCAGTGATATAAGATTCACATTTTAGAAGGTTCCGAAAACTGAAGATGTGTGTGTTGTTGGCAGTTGATGGTGGAGGTGTTGTTATTGATTTTTTGTTCAAATGCATAAGTTACCCAGCTTCAGTCAGCTCTTTTGAGTAAAACTTTTCAGAATGATACCCAATTTGTGTTCTTAGAACTCCAAAGAAGTAAAATAACAAGGCAATCTCTTAATCCCCCATGAGATTCTGATTTGGGAAATCAATAACAGGTGACATTCCATGCTCACTAAACTTCTTGGTAGCCAAACAAAGAGTGGTACAGGTCATTTGAGAAAAGTTGTAAGTCCTGAGAAATCACCATCAGTTGTATTTACAGAATCAAAAGATAAATTCAGTCGGCAAAATCCAAGCGAGCATTTGTCTTAGGCAATAACTTAAATGTCACTTTCACTGCTACATAGAGTTTTTAGTAGTAGTTCTACTCCAGCAATTCCCTTGTCCACATTCATAAACCCAACAAATAAACATGAAAGAATCTGCACTTTCAAGGTGTACATAATGTGAGTAGATACTATGTGAAGGAAACAAAACAGCTTTTATTTCTTTAAGAAGGAAAAAAAACTGAGAAGGGAAAACAGAAGAACTACATGTAAGCTGGCAGCATCTGGAGAGATAAGTATGCCACTTTTCCAAGTGAGAGCTTTCATAGCTCTTGTACATAAGACAACAGCTATGCCGTCTGCAATACTGTCGCCTGGGGGCTTGTTAAAAATGGAGCTGCTGCATCACATCAACAAGTGTCAGGGCTGGTGGAAAAAATAGCAAGTAATTCAGTAAGTAAAGGGTGATGAGAGTAGAATGCAGGCCCAGAAATCCCGATTAAAAGCACACTGTAGAGGGCATTAAATGCCAGCTGAATGAATTGAAGTGACACTTAGGTGGTGATGCCAAGATTTCAAAAATTTCCAATTCAGTCATCCCAACAGAATGTCGTCTTATGGTTTTGATTTACATTTCTCTAAAGAGCAGTAATGTCCAGTATCCTTTCATGTGCTTGTTAGCTATCTGTATATATTCTTGGAGAATTATCTATTCAGAACCTTTATCCAATTTTAACTGGGTTATCTTTTTAGTATTAACTTCTATTTTATTTTTTAATTTTTTAATGTTTATTTATTTTTGAGAGAGGATGAGACAGAGACACAGAGCTCAAGTGGTGGAGAGAGAGGGAGACACAGAATCCAAACCAGGCTCTAGGCTCCAAGCTGTCAGCACAGAGTCCAACATGGGGCTTGAACTCATGACTGTGAGATCATGACCTGAGTCGAAGTCAGACGCTTAACTAACTGAGCCACCCAGGCACCCCTTTAGTATTAACTTATAAAAGTTCTTATATATATTCTGGTTTCAAGACCTTTATCATATTTACAAATACAGCAATTTCTTTAAAGGTAAGAAATGCATCTGAGATCAAATGGATAAATCACTTAGAGAACTAACTTGTGGTTACTTAAAACTTAGTTAAGGAGGTGCCTGGGTGGCTCAGTCAGTTAAGCATCTGACTCGACTTCTCCTCAGGTCATGATCTCCCACTTTGTGGGTTTGAGCCCTCTGTCAGGCTCTACACTGACAGCATGGTACCTGCTTGGGATTCTCTCTCTCTCTCTCTCTCTCTCTCTCTCTCTCTCTCTCTCTCTCTCTCTCCCCCCCCCCATGCCCCTCCCCCACTCGTGTGCATGCTCTCTCTCTCTCTCTCTTTCTCTGTCTCTGAAATTAAATAAACTTAAGAAAAAACAGTTAAGGTTGATTGGTTGTTTCTATTGTTTGAGAATTAGAGTAAAACTTCTAAAGTAATGCTTAAGATTCCAGAATAAATCACCAGTATGAAAAGTGAGGCATAAATAGGGGAGGTATTTTCTTTCTAAGTCCTCCACCACAGAAACTGTCTCATTGTCAAACCCAGAGCTCTTGTCAACTCTTATATTTCAAAAATGTACTTTATTAAAGAAAGCAGAACATTTTAACACAGGATATCAGACGTAAGCAATTCTTTCTACACATATTGTTACAATTTGATCTTAAATATTAATTCCCAAGGCCATTTCCTCTCTCATAAAACATTTTGTTTTCTAAGTTCAGAAGAAACATAGTGGTCTTCTGAGGCACTTTATTTCTGCCTTCCCTCTTTTGATGATGCCATTGAGTCTGACCTCTACTTTTATGAAAGGACTGCATGAACATGTTTGAAGGCAAAGGAATCTTACACAGGCATTTAGAAGTCACAAAAAAAATCTGTTTCACAAAGTCGTACTGGTTTAATATAAGTTTTGGAAAGTGCCTGGGCCAAGAGAATTATCACATTACTATTGAACTTTCAAAACAGTTTAAATTTGACTCGTATTATTTATGAAGGGAGCCAAAATGTTTTTGCTCAGAAACTTGAAATAACAATGAGAAAGTATACTTTACTTAGTAAAGCTTCATTCTGACATTGCATGCCTCTGAGGATCCATTTCAATGAAAAAATACTCCCAAAGAAATATTATAGGACTTAACATCAGAAGAAACTGTACTGCCTAGACTATAGAGAATTTGCAGTAAATACAGATTTCAGCAGTCACACATTCAGCTGCTTTGAGATGGCCCATCTTTACACAACATCTTACGTCCTGCAATCCACAAACCTAAACGGATTTCTAAAACAGCTGTCCCATCAAGAAACACACTGGTTTGGTTGAAAATGCAATCACTTATATCTTTAGCCACAACCTGATGTATAGGAAATAGTTTTTCCATGCACCCTTTTAGTTATACGCACATATGCAATCATAGTGCTGAGAATGACAGTCATACAAAGATTTAAACACCAATTACTGAATGATTATTGTATAGCAGGTATTTTTCTAAGAATCGGGCCCTTATAAGGTTACTCTGATAGCTATTATCATCTTCATTTTACCGATGAGAATACTGAGACACAGAAAGGTAAATTTAATTTCCTAAGATCACAAAAAGATTAAATATGTCTGGCAAGAGGAGATCGAGAATGAACACCAGAGCCCACTATTTTAACTACTAGAATAGCACAGACTCTCTAAAATGCATTCTTTACTAACCCATGGGTCCATTTGTTTAATTGTATTTATTTTAGGACAAATAATTTAACTACAGTGAAAACACTAAAGAGAAATGTAACCTGACGGAGTGTCTTAACCAGGGGCAAGTAGGGGTCTCATCATTCACTCAACACTCATTTAGTATCTACCCTGTAGTAGTGCTGGAACTGCACTTATAGTCCTGAAGGAGACAGACTGAAGACAGGCTCTCAGGGAGCTCCAACTGTGGAACAGGAGGACAGTGAATAAGACACAAAAAGTAATTATTTAACTTCAGGGCCATGAAGAAAATAAAATAGTTAATATGACAGAGAATACCAGAGTGGAGCAGATGATTTAAATAGTGTGTCAGAGTGTCAGATGGGGCGCCTGGGCAGCTCAGTTGGTTAAGTGTCCAATTTGGGCTCAGGTCATGATCTCCTGGTTTGTGGGTTCGAGCCCACGTCGGGCTCTGTGCTGACAGCTCAGAGCCTGAAGCCTGCTTTGGATTGTGTGTCTCCCTCCCCTGCTCATACTCTCTCTTCCTCTCTCAAAAATAAATAAAACATTAAAAAATTAAAAAGTAAATAAATAAATAGTGTGCCTGAAAGGTCTCTGAGAAAGTAGCATTTAATTTGAGACTTTGCTTATGAAATGGAGCCAGACAAAGGCTAACCCAGAGGAAAAACACTACTGGCAGAGAGAACTACAAGTACAGAACAATGAAGGGTAAAATATGCCTGGTGACAACACAGACACAAAAGAACCCAGCAATGAACTCAAGTCATAGAACCACTTTCAAGAAGTGTACATTCATGATCACAGAGGTTAGCCCTGATTCTTGTACCAAAACCATGAAGTAGATAAATGAAAGGTTACCACCTCCTGATGTTCCCACATGAATTAGAATTTAAGACTTGTAGGAAAACCTCAATCATTTGGCCAATCTTCCTGAAAACCAGTTAAGAGTGACCTCTGAATCATAAATGAGGGATCCTGGAGGTTACCATATATTTTCTGTCTACAAAAGCAACTCATTATCATGTAAATAGCTAAACCATTATCTCTATGCATTTCTGAACACAATAGAATAACATTAAATAAATTAATATTGGCACCCATTATCATCATTATATTGTTCTACTTTTTCTTTTTCCCATCTATCACCTTGTAAATATACTATGTAATTTACATATACTGCATTTTCTACCAATTGACACATATAACATAAGCTTCACAAGTACTTGGGGAATGGTCTGCTTTGTTCACTGATACAAGACTTTGAACAATGTTTAGTCCATAATATATAGAAAGCAGTGGAAGAGTAAACGAATGAATTGATGTGTAATTATGTTCAATGACTGGAAATTTAATTAAAAGTGGTTTTGTGTTTTTTTGTTTATTTTATTTATTTATTTATTTATTTTTTTGGCCATTGGTGGTGTGATTTTTCCCAGAGTGGCCTAGTGTTAGACCAGGTTCAACTTAAGAATAACTTAAGTGGGGCACCTGTCTGGCTCAGTCTGTTAAGCATCTGACTTGGGCTTGGGTCATGATCTCGCAGTTCACCAGTTCAAGCCCCGCAGCAGGCTCTGTGCTGACAGCTCAGAGCCTGGAGCCTGCTTTGTATTCTGTGTCTCCCTCTCTCTCTCTCTGCCCCTCACTCGCTTACACTCTGTCTCTCTCTCTTAAAAAAAAAAAAAAAAAAAAAAAAGAATAACTGAAGTTATTCTCAGCCTTAATAATTTATGACAAGTCAAGATCTAACTTTGAAAGTTGTAAAAATGCCATACTGAGTAAATATTTTGTTAGTAATTGTTAGCATTAAAGAAATGGTTTTTAGGAAAACAAACAAAAAAAATTTTACTTACAATTAATCTATAAAAATTGTGTAGTCAGATGGATGAATTTTATATTTTTATTAATGTTTGCTCATTCAGACTAGAACATGCCTGTGGTAATTCAGTCTTCAAAAAGCAAGTTTAACTGGGCAAAATGTAGAATGATCTCTGAAAGTCTCTTGCCTTTGTGTCTGTATTTGTGTCCACATGCACATAACTTTATGTAGATTACACATGGGGTGCTTCTATAAAGGGACATAAATATTTTCATAAAATCTCTAAACTGTTTACATGTAGAAACCTTGGTTTATACAGTTTAAGTAACTATCCACAAAAACCGCCTAGTACTTGACTTCAGTATTCACTAGAAAGGGAATATTTATCTTAGAATCGCGTAAGTGTCTATGAACATGTGACATTCAAAACATTAAAAAAAACAGAATTTCTAAGAGAAAAGACTAAAGTAAAAGCTACTAGCTCCCCAAAATTACAGAACAAAGATTAGAAATGGAGAATGATGCCTTGATTCATCTCATGCCTTTTGGCAGATGCATCTGGTACTTTTCTTACTTTCTGTTGATAAAAAATGACATCTGTAGAGACAACAGCAGCTCAAGATAATATTTAAATAGAAATCTCATCATTTTCATGGACATCTTCAGTGGCTTATGTGATGTTAAAGGTAAAAATGTCTTCAAAATTATTAATCTATTTTGCCAAAATTTTCAAAAATAATAATTCCTTAAGATCCACTGACTGTTATTGCTATCAGCCTTAATTTAAGTACAGAGTACTGAAATAAAATAACATATAAATCTTGCCTAATAAAGCCCTATTATTTTAGCAAGCAAAAGAAAAAAAAAAACAACTCAATCGATACTTATCCAACGAATAAAAGTGTATCAAAATCTCATTGAAAAAAAAATAACAAAAGGACACTTGTATGTCAAATTGAGACCAATCCTATATTAATCAAAATAATTTGAGAAAGGGAAGGGATACGCAGTGAGGCTTATTATGTTTGACTACAAAGATTTTTTCATATTTTTCCCCACCTAATCCTCAAACAACACTTCAAGGAAAGTATTATATAACATCGTTAAAGATGTTGAGCCTCAGATATAATAAACCCATTTTCTCAGCAGGAGAATGACAAATACAAGACTTAAATGTATTTGACTTATTATGAATTTTCAACACTATTGGCATTTTTCACTTACAATTTTTAAGAGAAAAGGGAATGCCAAGACACAGAATTGAGAGGTATCTGATTAATTAGGGTCTTTGAATAATTGATTTTGTTACTAAAAATTTTCATCCCAATCTTATAAAGTATTTTTAAAAACTCTTATGATACTATTTGTACTACCTAGTGCTGAATTTTCATCAGATCTGACA